>NC_134424.1:20580000-21830000 GCF_030867145.1 Opisthocomus hoazin | reverse complement strand
AACCATGTTTAAAAGCAACCTGACCTGAGGCTAGTCAAATGTGTCTGCTTGCGCGTGATGTGGACATTCAGGTAAGTATAGCTATATTTAGACCGACTCAGATATTAATTAGAAGAAATTCATATACTTTGACAGCACATCATTCTATGAAGCGAAGCTGAAAGAAAGAGGATTGCTGCGACCCAGGAGACTTGCACGAGACAGTCTGGAACCACACACAACAGCATCCACAGATGCCAGGGAACATATTCCTCTCCCACACCTTCTCCTCATTTCCTTGCACTGTTGCTTCTTTCCATAGTCTCGCGTGCCTCTTCCTAGCCCCTGACGGCTCATCAGCGTGCTAGCTGATCCCTTTAAGATGGAGAAATGCACACTAAGCAGGCTGTACTACCAGACTACACTGAATTGCCAGCTGCTTTTTTGGAATTGAGTCGTTCCTAGGCTTGACGCCAAACAATCCCTGCCCACGGCGAATCCAGCTGCTCCAAGCTGCTCAACGGCCCATCCTAATCCATTGCTGCCATTTTTTCCTTGCTGCCTCTTCCACATTCTTATACACCTCCCTCTCTTTTCTCTTTGTTTTCTTTTAAATCTGCCTCATGCTTACACCCTGCCCCCTCACGTTCTCATTTCTTCTCCTGCCACTTCCCCTTCTCCCCCCCCAGAGACACACCAGTTTTTCTACAAATAGGTATTTGGGATTGGACCGGTGGCTGCTTTCGCTGGCTTTTTTCCGTAACATCCCCTCTGAAACAGGACACTGGCGAAAACTGACCTTCAGAGGAATGGGAAAAGCAGCAATGAGAATTTGGCCTCCTACAAAGGACACAGAGATGGCAGAAGACATATTGCTTGGAAAATAAGACATATGGGTCGGAACTAGACGATCTAGAAGGTCCCTTCCAACCCAACCCGTTCTATAATTCTCTATTCATTGCCCCTTTGCTAGCAGATGTTCTTCAAGGTTTCTCAAAAGAGCTCCATAGATACGATGAAGCAGCAAAGGTGACCGTCTCACTTCACGCCACTGGGAAAAGCCATCCAGGTGAGAATGAAGAGTCTAACCCAAGCCAGGAAGAATCAGGAAAGCTCATGATGACTGACTCCAAGGGTAATAAGAAACAAAAGGGGAGGAGAAAAAGGCAGGTATTCTTACCGTACTTTCCACTGCCCAGCCAGCTTCTGCAGCTAGATCACAAAGGCAGAACAAGAACGTCATCTTTAGCTCTCAGCCCTTCTCTGGGCTGTAACTCCAGTTCTGCTGTGGACTGCTGATAACTCAGGAGGGTTGTGAACGTCACCAAGAGCCTCACTGCACATTTTACTGAATCGATGAAAGATACTTTAGGCTCTGCACAGCAGCTCTTAGAAGCGTGCTCAGCTATTCCACACCTCATTGTTCCAATTAGAGGCTGAACAAGCTTTTAGCAATTTTTTTTTTTACAGAAGGTAAACATTCAATCAGAAGAGATATATATATATATTCCTATGTTATTCAAAGAAAAAAAAAAATACCCAGACTTTCATCCGTATAGCACAAAGGAAAAAAAGTGAAAGTCCAAGATGCAAACTTTTTCTCTTCCCCTACCATTCTAGTATCGTACCTAAAAGGAGTAACTCAAGAAAACCGAACCCTAAAACACACTATCAGTGATGCAAAGTCAGGCATGTAGTTTCACCAGCAGCCTGCGGGAAGGTGCAGTTCAGAGACGTCTGGAAGGTGCCACCACCTGACAGATTCCCAGTAGCATAACAGAAGGTGCCAGCCACAGTGAACTGCCCCGTACAACAGCCAGCAGGTCTTACAGAGTGAGACAGCTTTGTCTCAGCTACTGAAAACCCCATTACATGGTGCCTGAAAACTGGATTTATCCTTGTTCCAGCTGGTCCTAAAGTAACGTCAGCAAAGACCACAACTGATAGCTAATGGTTGCTCTGCAGCTTGCACAAACCCAACAGCAGGACAAGAACAGCGGGAGAAAAGCAGAGCTCACGTTCGCAGCGCGACCCAAAGGCGTCAGATCTGAAGGCCAAAGACTACCTTGCAGGGAGAACAGATGAGAGACAAGGAGCTGGGTCTGACCCTTCACAGCGGTGGCACAGTGTTTGCTTTTCTTTTGACCCAGCTCTCTGAGCGCGGTCCGATGTGGCACTTCATCTCCAGCTCGGCTGGGTACTGCTTCGCTCTCCACCACGACAGCATCTTCAGACACGCCGACAGAATTGCGCGCTACTCTGAGTCTGCCCCGTTACCCTATCTGTTGTTCAGATGAAAGCACCTAGAGTCGGGAAAGAGTACCCACCAACGTCTTGCCAACAGATGTGAAGCACAGCAACCCTGCGACACGTCAGGCTGTGGTGGTGAGTAACTACCAGTGCTGAACTCACTCGCAGGACCTGCAGAAACCATGCAGGTGACTCGCTGCCAGTGGGTTCCCGGGTATTGGCTGCTCTGGTCATGCTTCAGCTGTCTGCTGCTCGACTCGAGTATTTGCACTACCCAAAAAAACCTTGCCACCCTGAGCATGACAAGCATGCGTTCACTGGCGATAGCCAATAGCTAGGAATTCTGTCCCCATGGAGAAAGGCAAAACCACAAGGAACTTGCTTTTACAAACTGAATCTTATTTTTGAGAGCTGTTACCAAATGACCACAAGGCTACCAGCTGAAAAGAATTAATGCTTTCCTCCTCCTAAGAAGGCAAAGTTCAGGCTGTTCTTTAGGTCCAGGTAAGATCACACGTTACAAACCTCCTCCCCAAAGCTGTCAACAGCGTAGGCTCAGCAGCCTTCTCCCTGACAGAGATGGCGGTCTTCTGAACAGAGAGATATTAATGCTTGGTCGCTAAGACTTTGACAGTTGGCTGAATAAAGGCTCGTTGTTCATCTGGCAATAGCAGGAAGCTAATGTTCTACCGCTGGATCAAATACTTCACTCTTTACCCCTCAATAAAGCCTTCAGCTGCATTAATTTCAATGCCAGGGTACAAGCCATACAGGAAAATAAGCTAAACAACATTCGAGAGTGGTAGAAGCCGCCTGAATGCTTACTCAACATCATTTGGACTAAGGATACCAACTGTCCTCATCAGGAACAGTCTCATCACCACAAATTAAGGGAAAAATGGTTATGATTATGACATTGCCAAACTGAGTGCTTTCCTTAGCCTTGAGTTCGCACGTGCCTGAAGAGTGGGAGATGGTTTTAACCTAAAATTTCTGTGTAAAAAATACAGAGCAACGTTTCAAGGAGAAGATAAAGCAGCAACTACCTTTTTAATGTCAAGCAATATGAAGCAGCGTATATCAAAACCAACTGTTGCTTTTCCTTCTCTCCTTAAACTTCAATACGGAGATTTGTAATTCCTCAAATACATCGCTGTTTGAAAAGCAAAAATAATCAATCAGTTTCAAAAAAGATAAAAAATACTGTCACTGACAATAATGGATTATGCAAGCACTAGCAAGAATTAATTTTTAAAAATTCTGCTCTTTCAATACGTATGATCTCTTTAAAACTGTGTACAAAATCGTCAGTGTTAACGTTTCTCCCGTCTGTTAAGTGTGTTACGGTACTTTAGCATAGGAGACTCAACTCAAATGTCCACCTACTGACATTTTAAAAAGTAAAATCATTATGTTCGTATTTTAACAATACAAAGTTGTTCAAAATTCTTGCAACGTGAAGAGAATTGGGCAGGTACATCTTCAGCCTTCGCAGAGCGTCCTTCTAACCCAACATGTTATTTAGTAAAAAGCCACAGTATTGGTGGGTTCTGCCCATAAAGTCATTTTCAGCTTAGCCAACTTGGACTCTTACTTGCTAAGCTGGTGGAAACCTGGGTGTGCATCCTTATAACTCACTTCAGCCTTGCTTAAATTCACTTCATCCATTTGTATTAGCACGTGCTTCGCTTATGTACGTAGCCTTAATCAGCAAGTAGTACATGACATGTATAATCCTAGTTAAGTAACAGAATATATTAGGTTTTAAGTAAATTTTAAACTTCCTCTCAGGTTTTCTCCGGCATAATCAAAAAAATCTGCTTTCATTGCACTGCTCCCACTTGGTACATTACCTTTACTTCAGAAACAGGCTGCTTTAATAGCTAGAACCAGATCCAGCTTGTGTTTGCTTGCTGGCGCATTTTTTTTTTTTGTAAAACAGAGTTACTGGATCTAAGACATTTTACAACCATTTCACTCCATGATTATCAAATCTGACGACTTCGTTAAGCGCAGCGTGTCCCGAAGTCACAGGGTTGGACAGGGCTGAAGCAGATTCAACGTACGAGATCAGGTCTCAGATTACCTTGGCGATGCCGTGCTCAGTATACAAGGGAAAAAAAAGTTCATTCTGCAGCTGTGATAGCGGCTTCTCATGGAAATTTGCCTTTGCGCCGCGCAACAGCAACCCACCTCCTTTACTGGGCAAGGACAGCAGCTCTCTTGGAAGGAAAGAAAGGAATAGGATGAAGCCATCAGTTGAGTAGTTTGTACATGAGTGTGTTTCCCAGCAACCTCTAATGAATGTTTGCTTGAAGCTTTTATATGTAAACATTCAATATAATACTCAAAATAATAATATACTCAACATAATTGTATGAATTAGCTGCTTTGCTTGGTTTTGAGCTCACAGAGGTGACCTTTATAGTTTTTCTTTGTTTTTGCTACATCCTTGGGTGGAAAAATACCTTTTCATGGTCCTGTAGCTCAATCTGCCTCACCAGCCTTTAAAAAACACAAGAATACCAATATATTTTTGAAAGTGTAACTTTGGTAAATATTTGTATAGCTGAATTTACCGTCCTACCTGGTGGGATCTCCAAAAAAGCCACTATGTCTTAATTTTCTACGCCTTCATCCCACAAAACTAGGTAAATGAGGACTTTCAGGTCTGCTGCTCTACCTTTAGGCACCTAAGTACATCTGAGAACTTGCCCGGTTCCTCCTCTGGGTTGTAGCTTGTTTTCAAGCCCTACTTGCAAGACACCAGTGATCACTACTGAATCCGTGGCACGCGGGAGCGGTGTGTGAGCTGGCAGCTTCCTCTCCTGGGGACTAAATGCAGCCACATCTGCAGCTCGGAACGTGGCTGGTGACCCACCCTCCCAACTCCACGGGCGACACGCCCTCCAGGCACTGGATTTTTTTTCTCCATAGAAGAGAGTCAAAGAAATGGATGTTTTAGTTAATAGCCACTCCCTAGACAAGCTTTTAAGCTAAATATTCTCCTTCTCTCGTTCTCTTATTTTCTTACTACAGCATTTTTGAATCACACTGGTTTACTGTTTCAGCAGGTCTGTTCTTGTTCACCTGCCATTTGCATGCATATAGATTCATAAAATGTTTCTCCCTTAGATCACCCTGCAGATAAAGCTCCCATTATAGCAAATGCAAAACTATACAGTCCGGGCAAGTGTCCTAGTAAACATGCTCTGCTCGTTTACTGCACACACTTCAACAAGTATTTTCAGTGTCTAAGGAAAAACTGTCCTATTGCTCTCCAGTTATAATGTGAATTATGTTGCTTAGCTGGGGCGTCGCAACTGACTGCCACCAGGTATATAAATCATAAGCAGAATAGTTCTAGGAATCCAACCTGGGGACAAAAGAGTTGTTAACTATAGTATAAAACCATATTTAACATTTCTAGGGGCCAATCTCAATTCATCGATCCAGGAATATCCTTGTACTGACGGGGCAAACCTCAGCCTCTGCCTCAGACTTTAAGCAGACTCCTTCGGCGTGTTTTGGTGAGTTTGTTAATTCTACTGGATACACATAATCTTAATGCATTCTGGAGAGTATACGAGAAATTCAGATCTAATTTCAGCAAGACTTGTTGCCTCTGCCACCCAAACCACTAGTCCTACCCTCCCCTTTCCTCTGCCAGTACAAGGGTTTGCAGGGCTGCTCAGTGAAACAGATGCAACCGGTGTGATCAGGGCCACAACTAACCCGGGCAAATCTCACGGAACAGCACAGAGGATGGCGCTCCCCAGATACGAGCACAAATAATTAATTTGCTAGTTCTGCAGCAAACTTCATTTTAAGTTCTCAGTTTCTCTCAGATAAATCATAGAATCATAGAATAAATAATCACAGAATATAACAGATGATACTTCTTTAGCCCCACACTGAAAATAGCTTAGGAACCCTAATTAAAACGTCGCCTTCTTAAAACACAAAAACAACGAGCAGAAAACGCGATTCCTTTTCTCTTTTATTGATACTGCCAATGTGAGTACCTTTACGCAGGCAGATTGCTTTCCTACATTAAACACTTTTTTTTATTAATTTGGAAGTAACTTTTTGCCCTCTATGCCTTCTAAGGTTATCCAATTAACACACAGTTATACTTTTAAGAAGTTTCCACATTTTCTCTTTAACATTTTTTTCTTTTTCCCCAGATCTGTGTAAAGGTTACTTGGCAAGAATACATGCATATGACGTTAAATGGAGACCAATCCACCACTAAAAGGTAATGCACATAAAACATCATACAGTACTTCGACATAATTTCAAATAAATACCCACATACAAATGTAGTAATTTTAAATGCAACAATATCTCTTATGAATCAATCAATACTGTAACAGAAGATGGAAATACAAGTCCCCACATCTAGGCATAATAATGCTTGTTTCCAGCAAACAGAAATCCTTTCCCCGCTGTCAATATTATTTCAATTTCTACTTTTTTCTGAGGAGGCGGAAGGCTCCCCCCCAGCAGGTTCCAATTTAATCCTTCACGTGCGCCCCAACAAACGGCAGCGACAGGCGGCAGCTTGCTGGCGCGCTTCTGCGTTTCTGTTTCCTGAAATCACCGTGACGAGATACAACATGCAAGGGCAGGTATCAGCGTTCTGTTGTCCACGTTTGCACACAACGCTCTGGTTAACTGCATCCACCACCGCACAAAGCGAACACAACAGCGATATTCCCGACACGTTCCCTGTGTGCTGTTACCACAAATGCGTTAATACATCTTGCTCATCTGTTCGACGTGAGTCCATTTGGTTCCCAAAGCGTATTCGGGTTTGTCCACGTTTGCTTTTTATTCCCCCCCCAATACCCCTGAATTTGCAAGGATTTGCATGGTGAAATATCATTGACTAACAGAATTTTTTACAAGTCCTTGACTATAGAATCTCTGCGTAAGACTACCCATTAAAAATGTGCGAAAGGGGAGTTCACTTTGCACTTATTGCTCCATGTCTTTAACAAATGCCGAAACAGCCATTCCGTTTCTTCTAAGTTACGGGACTTAGACGAAGCTATCCTAAGAGTCTCCCTTAAAATGATTAAAGGCACTACTGGCAATAATTAATGACAGAAAGGCGCTGATATATAACACCCTATCATTGACAACTTTAGAATTTTTCTTTCTAAATGTACCACAATTTGGCACAATAAAATGAAAAAGTAACAAAACAATTCCAATTTGGAATTTAACTGGTATAGTTGTATAAAATTCTGTTAATCAATAATACTGCAACTTCCTAAAACCCAGGAATTCTGGAATTTATAGGTAATACTACTTACTTAATATTTTTCAAGTGCCTATTACCGTTTTAACCAGAGCAAAGTCAAGTTTTCTTCTTGTTACATTGAACTATTCCTAAGAATAATAATACAATATGAAAAAACCCCAGAATTTGAATACCCTGGATTTCTTAATGAACATGGCAGTTAAAAAAAAAAAATCAGTAATTTAAACATATAAAGCTTAACGTTTTATAATAATAAAAAAAGCTGCTGAAGCACAGCACACAGTTTAGCAGAGCTCCTGGTTTTTGTTGAAACTCTTTTCTAGTAACAATCTCGACCCCCCCCCAATCTCTGCCACATGCTGATGTAGAATTCAAAAAAATCACAAGCCCAAATTGGAGAGAGACTATCGGCACAAACCACTGCATTTATATAAACTCTTCTACATAAGGAATTAAAGAAGCTAAAGAAAAATACCAAAATATCCAAAGTGCACAGGTTTAACAATCAGATAAAAAAATGAGCGTCTGCAATGAAATAAGAAATTCCCCCATCCGAACATCTCTAGTAGGTCATAAACTAATATGGTGATGGTTACATCTGAAGGAGGTTTCTTCAGCACTTGTAAGTTTTCTTACTGCAGCAGCAGCACTTATAGGTAAAGCTGGTTTGTTTTACAGCTTCAGACACGAAAGGGAGGTTTCAGGTAGTATACAGGAAAAGGTGTTTTCAAAAGTTAGGATCAGGTCAGTGGTTTCCATTCTCTGCGCAATGGGCTACCACTTGTAACCATAACGAAAGAAGCTAAGAAATGCTGTTGCACTGTTGGAAACGCCTTCTCCAGGGACTACTCTACAGCTGAAAAATGGAAAAATAAAATAGCATTAGAAAAAAAAAAAAAAAGAAAATCAGTGTTTATTTCTCAATTAAAGAACCGAAAACTGGAAACAACGTGCTGCGAAAGCAGGTTAGTGGGTTGAGGGTGTCTGTTAGCTTACTGGGGTGGCAGCAGCCGCTTTAGCCCACAGGTGCTCTCCAAGCCAGTGAAACAACGCTTCACGGGCTTAGCCTGGAAGCAACAGCTTTGCAGAAAGAAGGCTTCTTACAAGTACTGAATAAAGCTTTGCTGTTCAAGCACAGTTAACAGCAATCAATGTGCAAGGAACGTTTCCAGTGAAGCTGTAGGTTCTCGAGAAACATGCAGGTCAGGACATCATGCAGGCCAACGCAGAGAATATCATTCAGAAGAAGAGCCTGCTTGCAGAGGTAGGCGACGGCTTAGGAAGTTTTCCATGCTTTATCCCAACCCATTGAAAGTGATACGAAAGACTTACAGCGAATGCACATTTCAAGAAATTGTTAATCAAGAATTACAAGACTCAATCTTAAATATTCTCTAAAAATAGAAACAGCAAGATCAAGTCACCTTACCACCATTCCTCAATTCTTTTTCTAACAGGCGCTACAAGAAGTGAAACCATAACCTTGACGAGCTCAAACAGCAGGCAGGTTGGCTTTTTTGTTTTTTAGAGATTCACAGAAATGAACGAAGATGGAAATGTCTCCTAAGACTACTGGGCTAACAGCAAAATCGTTCATACTTGGAACTGAGAGCGTGAGCCCAGACTGACAGTAATAGTCACTGTCTGGTAACACTGAAACCTTTACAGAAAGTTCCAGCGAATTTGAAAAAACCTAACAATGCATTCAATTAGTTCCTCCAATTTACCTTTTTGTCATTAGTATTTTGCAAAAATACTGCCATTAGAGACGTGGAAGCAGCAAAAACGGTATCAAAGCTCCCTCCCATAGTGGAAGCAAAACTGTAACTGTTTCTGTTGGAGCAGAGGAAGTTAGCACCCAGGTGCCTGCTTTTACAATGTATTTTTAAAGTATGCTTAATGCAGGAATGAGAAGAATAAAGGCCTTTCGGAAGATTGTGCAGCAAAGAAGAGAAAAGCAGGATTGAACACTGTTAAAAGATGTCTCGCTTATAAAATATCAAACCTGCTGTTTAGCAATATTAAAGCTCAAATTCAGGAGAATTCAGTGTTTTCTAAAAAAAGTAATAATAGACGCACAGACCCTAGTTTCTGAAGCCAGAATTGCTATTTGTTGAAACTTCTCCAGCAGTGATGTTTGAGTGACTTATTAGACTTCAGTCGCTTGGGGTTTTCCCCTTCCTCTCAATGCTGGCAAACGCAATTCTGGCATTGGACTGGGGCACTCTGACATTTCCCAGCTTTGGAGCAAGGTTTCTACAATTCCATTTGTTTGAAGTCTCACTGTATGAATTTAGAAGGCCCTTTTTTTCCCCGCCCCCCCCCCCAATACCTGGGAAGCCAAACTCCCCTGTGGTTTCCCCTGACCGGGGGAACACGCTGTGCTCCTTATTACCTTCTCCTAGCACTGGGCTATCTCCTGACTACTTATAGGCAGCGCGGCGATGCACAGGAAGCAAGCTGCCGACCATCGACGAGAATGGGAGCGAGACGAGGCAGTACCACACCAGGAATATTAGAATGGCTTTGTCAAAACAGCACTATCAAGCAGACAACTGTGCAGTCGCGCATTGCTTTTAGTAATACTATAGGCATACAAAATTATTTGAAAGAGTACAAAATGAACAGGGCTTTACATTAAAATAAAGTTTGAGGCTAGGCACTTTGAAACTCTGCTTTAAAGAAAAAAGTGTGCCTTGTGCTCCACAAATTTTCCACAATTTCAGAAGCAACGTTTTCAATCTTTTTCTCTTATGTAGGCACCAATTATGAAGTACACTTTTATATTACCAAACATCTTGTAGTTAAGTGGCTAAAAAGGCCCCTTAAAAGTTCAATAGCAGACAAAGGTTCATTTGTTTTTAAAGATTAATATGTATACTAAGCTACTTCATAAATAATCATTAGCAGGACGATCTGGTTCAGTTTCCTGTGCCTATAATGTAGAGCCCTGTGGAACATGTGCTTGCATCAGGAATGCAGTATCTTCTGTGTGTTTAAAGAAAATGTTCAGAGCTCGGAAATGCTATCCTATTTAGATTAATACTGAAAGCTGAGAGGAACTGTTTTGTGACTGACAATACTAGACCATAGTCACATTAACTCTACACATATATGTTGCGTGGCTACAGTAATATATAAAACAGATTCTTTGCAAGGTGTCATGCGTGCAAGGAGCGACATGAGACCACAAAGATCCTTTCGGGACACGACACTTTTCCACAGCATAACTTCTTGGAGTGGAACTGTCTACCAGGTAGGATCCCAATTCTTAAAATTTTAAGTTTTGTATCAGATGGGGTAAATATTGCATATTTTTAATATAAATGTGCAATTTCTTCTGGTTAACCCTCTGAAGAGGGGGAAGCAGAGTGTAAATAACGTACCCTACCAAGCTTCTTTTCTAGCTTTTATAGCCTATAAAAGCTCTAGGACTTTGGTCAGTGGTGATATGACAGCAAGTTCTTCATATCTGCCCCAACAGGCAAATCACGTTTGGTTGCAGTTTCAAAATGCTCTGCATTTTCAAGACATACCTCTAATTTTAACATTTGCTTTTCACCACTTCGTAAGCCACAATAACAAGGAAGGGTTTCTGTTTGTTTCTGCCTGCGAAAGCATTTATTGAAGCATGCTGCAACCCTAGAGAAAGGATCACATTTGTGCTATACAAACTACAATTAGTAGCACCAGACATACTATATCAGGTGTACTTTTTAACACTTACCATAAACAGCAAAACCCATACATGTTAATTGTGGAAAAAGCCAATTCCTTTCCACTATTAACTTGTTAATAGCATCCCCATACTTACGAATTAGTTACAGTTAAGACCACCATAATACAATTTGTATTACCTGGTTCAACAACATACTAGTACAAGTCAACTCACTGCGACATTAGATAGTGGGGATTTACGCTGACAGTTACAGCATAAAATAAGATGCATAATATGATTTTTCTACACACCTGTCCTAGTCACAACAGATTTTATATTTCTCACTACAGAAAACCTGGTTGTTCAGGACAGACCCTTCAGACCTGTCTCCACAGGACCGAATGTGACTTACACTAGGGTTACTGCTCTTGGCTTTGGAAGCAGATTTTGTGCGCACCCTTTTGGACTGCTCGTGGTCCAGCTCCAAATGTTCCAGGCGCTGGGTCAGTGCCAGTTTCTGCTGGATAGCCATCCGAAGCAAGGAGTTCAGAGTCTTCTTCTCATCCTCAGCCGCTGCGAGCTGCCGCTGCATTTCATCCAGCTGTGTGACATATTCGTCACATCTGCAATGAAATATATCAATCTTTAGCAATCCTGTTTCCATCTATAAAGCATGAATCGCTTGTGTCCGGCTGATAGTAGCACTGATAGCTTGGCAGTTGCTTGCATACACACTCTTATTTACAAGAACTTCAACCAAACCTGTAGAAAATCGCAATTACTTATCACTGGGGTTCTTACAATCCCACACTCGGCACCTACATTCACGCTTTCAAGATGTAGTATAATTAACAGCATCCTTAAACAATGAAAGCATGGAACCTGACATACAAGCACTCATGTCGAAAGATTGGTAAGATGCCCTTCCACAGTGAGCAGACACAATGCAAATTACTTCGTCTCTGCTTACACAGAGCTCACAACGGTTCCGAGCTTTAGGCTGGGAAGGGCATCCCAGGGGAACAGCTGTAAAATGACCGCTACTAAAACAGCTGCTAATACCATTTGATGAGCACCTGAACTTCGTAGTTTGTTACCTTACACATAGTCCAAAGAAATTTCCAGTGGTGACTGAACAGCATTGTTAAAGACAAGCATATTTCACAGCTCCACTTCAACCTACTCCAATTTCTGATGTGAAAACACAAGTAGTGTTTTATCACAGTTTTCTCTACAGCAAGTGGCCTTTATATAACTGTTTTCACCATCCAAATTAACTTTAAAGCAATTAAACAAAGGAACTGAGTGCTACTGGGAACGCTGTCAGGGAATCCACCGCCATTCGCTGAGCTGCACAGTGCTTACCTTGCACAGCGCATCATGATCAATTTTAAACAATTCATGGCTTTACATGTGATGCCTATTTGCTGCGCACAGAAGACCAATTATGCATATGGGTAGAAAAATAAATATTCATAGATACCAGTTGGAGCTTACAATGGCCACATCTGTAAAATACAACTTCTGCATAAAAGCCATAATATCAGCAGAGAAATTCCTTTTAACATCAAAATGCAACAGCCCCTGACTTCAAGGGACATTTATCATCATTAAGTAATATAAAGCAGACTGGGAAAAAACCCCACCACAAAGCAAAACTGCATTCACATGCAGATTCATCAGCTGGGCTTATACTGTCAAGTGCTGAATTCTGCTCTCCCTGACTTCAAACAGCAGGATTAGACCTATATTCCCAATGACATTTGCTTGGGAAGAAAAAAAGAGAAAGGAAAAAAATAGAATTTTATTTTTGGATACATACAGAGATGAAAAAATAACCCAGAATTATTCATATGAAACCAGCATGAACTACAACTGCAACGTAGCTTAGCACACCAGAAGGTCTGAGTTTAGGGCCACTATGCGAGCGGGGATCTCTCCTCTCAAACCTCCGTGCTCCTGAGTTCATCATGGCCTCTCGTACTGTGGAGCACAGTGGAAAACCAGCGTGCGAGGGGTTTCTCTTTTAACAAAACCAACCCAGGAACCTTACACTTGCTAGAAGTCTAGCACCTGCCCTGTCCTCTTCGTAGCTAGGTGGACCTTGCGAGGCAAAACCAGTCCCTGCACCTCAGCGAGCGGAAGCAGACTACGGGCCGGATCCCATCCAATTTGCCGTTAGCACTAGCGCGGCACGCAGACTGAAATGGCTCTCTGAAGTCTGCAAAGACAAAAATCATTCTTGCGGGCCGGACAGCCCTCCGCTCTTACAGAAGGTGGCACCAGCTCCGGGCAGAGGGCATGGCTACAGGAGGAAGGGCTCACAGCACCCCGGCTAACCCTGCGCCCCGCCGCTCCACGGTGTCAGAGACGCGCTGTGGGGGGGGGAGCAAGGAACCGACTCAAGATCACCGGGAGGGCTGGGGGCTACAGGGTTTCCCTCCAGTTTTCAAACACTCATGACATTGGGGGTAAAAAGCGCAAGTCTGGTTATATCACAAGTTATCTTTCTGCTTTCTTTTCCACCCACGCCTCAAACCCGATTCCTTCGAAGCTCCACTACTGCAGACCGGGGGAATGTCCGGAAGGCGTTACCGATTCCTTGACAAACGTAATGCCATTGCTTCAGCAAAACGTGCTCTGGCACCGGAGCGCCCTGTGCCCACTACCCTCGCTTCGTTCTCAGCATGACCCTGCCAAGAGATGTGCACAAGGTGACATTACAGGGAGGTTTTTCCCCGCTTTCCCAGCTCCCTTCTTGTGGATCAAAATGTATCCACTTTTTTTGTACAGAAGAGGAAGTTAATTGAGCCCCCAAATTTTCAGCTTAGTTTCAAGATTGCTCCAGTTCGACTTCCACCAGAGAGGTGCTCATCAAAGCCAGCCAAGGCAGGAGTGGCGGGCTTCTCTCCCCTCCATTTAGGAAAAAAAAAAAGAGATGATGAAAAGAAGACAAAACCATCGCAGTAAAGCAGAGTGGGGACTTCCCGCACGGTTTTGCTAATGTCCCTTAATCCTCTTCTCTAAACATTTCTGGTGTTAGTCAAATGCCTCTTGATCAAACATCGTCAGTGGTGCCAAACCTGATAGCTGACACAGACAAGTGCTTGTCAGAGTCTAGAAGGCAGGAATGTCATTTGCACGTGAGCCAAACTATAATTAAAGCCATGATTTTGACTCCAAAAGGTTACTGTAGCAAGACATTATGTCATCAAGCTTTCTGTTAGCACAAAGGTTTAAAACATCCAATGACTGTCCTTAAAAATTACAAGGCATTCACTGTTTCAAGTACCTAAATTAGCTTTTTTTCCCCATAACACTATGGGGGGAGTTTTTCCTTCCCTTCCAACCAAAGGGAAGCGTTATCAGTAGCATACGTGCAGTTGCAGTTTTTACTGTACCTGAATCACTGTCCTCTCTTACAGAGGAGAGGACCAGGGAGAGGCAGGAGTGTTAACTTCTACGACTACACACAGTCATGCATCCTGATCTGTAAGGCAAATGAAATGGTAGAGGCCCAAACCCAAACCCTCTCCTGGTGCAAGCATGGCTGCCCAGGGTCAGAGGGACACCACACCACGCAAAACACAGCGATTAATTGCCCACCCGAACAGAACAGGCGCGGGTTCCAAAGGGTCCCAGCAGTGGGTGCAGCCGTTGTGTGCGCAGCTGGACTGAGACCTCCCCTGCTTACTTTCTTCCTTCCTGCTGTTCACTGACTCCCCATTTAATTTTCTCAAAAAAAAAACCCAAATAAAATTGGCCTCCCTAAGCATATAAGAAGTCACAGCCCCTAGCACTGCTTTAGCTTAATGCAACGCTACTCCTAGTAACTATGGCAGCATATTTTTGTGGTATGTGTATCTCTGTTTCCACTGCTTCGTGGATATAACAGTAAAAGATCCTCCCCTTTTACCATTTCATTTGCCGTATGCTGAGCTACTTCCCAGCTGTATATTCAATGAAAAAAATCATTAGAAGGTCAGAACAAAAAAAAAAAATCTTTGTTTTAAAAGCACCTTTGAAAGAAAATAATTGAGCTTTCATGCTTTAAAAGAAGAATATGAAATTAGCATAAGCCTGTCGTACATTTACACATCCACAGTTTGAACTGGATAGCGAACAGAAGGCTTTGATGTTGCCTATTTTCTTCTGACTGGTAATTAACAACAACAACAAAGGAGCTTAAGGAAACATCGGCTAGATTTTTAACACCACCACCAGCTAAAACAAACATCTACACAGAGGAAATAAGTATGCTGAATGTTAAATATAATGATGAGAAACAAAAACTAAATCCTCTCAAACATCACCTGAAGCCAAATTATTGAAAACCGTAACAATGGGCTGTCCCGTTCTCCAAAGCCGCGTACCACTGCTTCCCACAGATGCCATGGTGGCTTCTGTCTACACCCCATTTTATCTAAGCTTTAGCGTGTACTATATTTAACAACACTTATAGCTAAATTCACTACTGAATCAAGATCTGCTCCAGCAAAGTGATGTAACCATACGCACCTGGGTATAATTACACTTCCCCCCCTTCCTCTGCAATCAATGTGAGGACCATATGACACCTTCCAAGACGGCGAGATAGATGTGACCAAAGGAGGCCCTTTGAGAGAAGAATCAACTACTTTAACTTCTACCTCGAAAGACTAAATTGTCAACCTACATAAGAAATCAAAACGGGGGATTAAAATCACAATTTTTCAGCTTTATTAAAAACTAGGAAACATATTATCAGAGAAGCAGTTAAAACGACATGTAAATCAGCGTTGACTGCATTCAGCTGTAAGAGACATTAAACCCCTGCTATTTCAAACTGAATCTTTATATTAGAAATTAATATTAAAGACTGAATTTTAACACCTTCCCCCTACCTACCCCTTACCCTAACCCCTGGTGAAGACCAGCTCCTCTGCAGAGACAGCGACAGTTTTGTACGACCAAAGGAGGCACACAGGGAAGATGATTACGGCAGTAACAAAGCTACTGAAAGTCCCTTCACAAGGTGGCCTTCTGCTCGGCGCTGTGTGGCAGATGAGCCCCACGATGTGCCGCAGAGCTGTGCTCCTCGGTACCAAGGGGAAAACTTGGAGCCAGTCTATACACGATCTGGATTTTCAAGTGGAAGAACACAGAAGGCTGTTCCTAGGGACGGACAGCAGAAAACAGGCACGCCTTCAGAAACGAGATCACAACTATTATCTCACCCAGTCTGTCTGAGCCGGTCGTCTCTGAAGGAACTCACACCAGATAGTTTTGCATATCCATAAAACCAAACATATTTGTTTTTAAAAATGTTGTCAAAGAAGAAGTATTAAAAAGCTTAACCCCACATAAGAGCGCTCCAGGGAGGTGTTTGCCATGTGCACCAGAACCCACACAGACCTGACCGCGGGACCAAGGCCCTCTGCTCAGTCAGCGCCTTTTAGACATTTTTAAGTAGTGTACTAAGCCCATTTCTTGCCTTGGTTCACACAGTTGGAAACTGTGGAGATCCAAACTCCAGTAATGTGTTCTTCAAGAATGCCTGAAGAACAAAATAAACCACAAACCCTGAAGAAGGCAGAAGAAAGAACACCCCAGATTATGGCAGTCTAGGATTACAGATAAGCAAATTCAAGGGAATATATAGGGAAACCTTAGCCAACTGCTAATTCGTAATTACTTCCTCAATAACTCGCACTGAAAATTCATCTGAGTTGTAGATTTGAAAGGAATAAATGCTGTGGCCTTCATTTATATAAATCACTGTGATTTTCAGTAAGAACGGAGAATAGTTTATGGCCGGCCATGTGCAATCAATGTCCATTAGTAAGAGCTATTAAAGCAAGTAATCAGACCACAAATCTCTCCTGTAGTTTGCAACATACGGGAGCAATTCTTTCCTGCGCTGAGAGGGAACAATCAGCCCCACACTGCTGGACACTACAGCTCTTCTAAGTTTCCACCGAGAAAAACTCTCAAGGAGAGATCATAAACTTTTACGGCAAATTCTCTCCACCTAGAATTCAAACGGAAACTCCCTTTTCATATTTAAAGGTTGAAGTTAACAATCCTATGCCACCAGATTCGAAGCAATCTTCCAGCTATCGCACAGGCAGGACGTTTTTCCCAGTTCTTCACCGAATGGGGCAGCAAGGGGTGGAGGATCTAATCCCGAACTGTCCGTCCCTCTCCACCCTGTACCACTGAAGCTGCGCACGTGCTTTGGTTTTTTACAGACTATGAGCACTAACACTTCCTCTCAATTGCCAAAGCAAACCAAGACTCGCCTATCTAGAAGAGTATGGATACAAATAACTGCTGCTGCACTAGTCTCCCATATAAGGTGTTTTAAAGCAGCTCGCTTTCCGTCTTGATTAAAAACAAGAGGGCAGACAAGCCACATAACAGGAGCTGGTGTTGTCCTTCCGCTGACCTATTTCTACGGCACCACTGTTCTATCACAGGAACACCTCCTGTGTTGTGCTCTCCCTAACAGCAGGCATTCAAACAAAGCCCCAGGGCACACAGGAATCGGTGGCGTGGACACAGCTACTTTGAAAAATACCTGGGAGAAGAGTGTGAACTCACCATTGCAACCCAGTCCAGTGTCTGTCTACAAGAGGCACCTTCACCTAGGTTGAGTCTCAATATGTCCAGCATTCCTTGTAGCAGACATCTGAATTGCCAGGCACACTCAGAGTCCAGACCAGGCACATCAGTGCTATAAACATGACTATGCACAAGAGATCACTCACGTCTTTTTGTAGCACGTCTGTAAGACACTTAAATGCCTTTGGCCTGCCTGGCTGTCTCCCTACTTTCACGTGGGTGCTGGCGGCCCAGACATTTTTCTCTCCAGACATCATTCACTACCTCTAGATAGCACCAGGAATAGGAGGCAAACGCTGTTACTACCGTCTGAGAATCCCATTCTGGAAATTTTCATGGCACATTTTCTGTGCCTGGCTCCTCTGAGCATTTATCCTATGGGATATTTTTAGAGAAGTTAAATACTTCTACTGCGTGGAGTCCAGTACGAAGACCCTCTAGCTACAGTTCTCCATCCTGTAAGGACTGGACTGTCCTCTGCATGAATTTAAACTCTGTTTTCTGCAGGCCTTTGATGTCCATGAATATTCTCCCAAATGGTTTGGATACTTGGAAAACTGACAGAGAACTGACCTCTGTATTAATTTGAAACACCTTTTCTCTACTAACGAACAACAGCTAGCTGCTAGTTTCTTGTGTGCAATCATCGTTTTGTTTCTTTATCACAAGCACTATCTCCTAATTTTATTGTCATGTTACACGTCGTCAGTCTTACCAGCATGTTCTAGCACTTGCTACTTGTCCCATTACTGACCCGTCACAGTTTGTCTCTCCCTTTAATTACAGTTAATGAAACACTGGAACATGGGGATAGCCATTATTTACGTCTAGGCATATTTTTTCTCTGCTCTTCAAAGCCTTCTGCTTCTGCTAGATTTCTTCATTAGTGTTCCATCTCTTTTTAGAGGGATGAGAAATGTCTGTTCTCTTACTATCCTTGCTTGTTCTCAGGCTCTGGAAAAGAAACCAAAAATACGTGAGCAGCAAAGTTGAGAAACCTGTGTCATTCACCAGAGGAGTGAAGATGTATCCTAAGTAACTTCTCAGAGCCAGTTTAAGTCTGTCAGGGTTTATTAGGACAAATGCATCTTCATATAATTGTTTGGTTCTGTTGTCTGACCCTGAGCAAACAAGCCAGCGAGGAGCCAGCTTGGCTGGTTTTAGCCTGCTTTACTCCGGCCACAGCAAGAGTCCGGCTGCAACCTGTCACACAGGAGGTACTGCTAGCGAGAAGACATTATGATGCCCTGCCACGAGTACGTGTAGTACTTAACACACAAGTTAAGGAGACAAGAAACTTGCAGGCTATATTAAAAGACAAAAAAACAGCAAAAAAAAAAAAACCCACAGGGAAGAGAAAGGTAAAAAACCATGTTGTACTTTCATTGTGTATGGTTTCTGCCCTTTTCTGTATTTAGTGGAATACATGGAAGGATGCTTACTCAAACTCTAGCAACTCAGACTTAAGGGAAAGACTAGCATAACTAAATACAATAACCTTTGCTTTTTAAAAAATGTAAAATTGCATTTAACTTCTCTTCCTGTCCAATCCACAAGAAGCTTTGCTCATCGCATTCTTGGCTGTGAAGTGATGGCCATACTGGCCTCCTGCTCCATATCTAACCATCCTTTAAGGACTTTAACCTGACTTAGAATAGAACAGAATTGTTTAGGATGGAGGAGATCTTCAAGATCATCCAGTCCAACCACTGACCCAACACTGTCAATTCCACCACTAAACCATGTCCCTAAGCTCCACATCTGCATGTCTTTTAAACACATCCAGGGATGGTGCCTCAAGCACTGCCCTGGGCAGCCTGTTCCAACGCTTCACAACTCTTTATGTGAAGAAATGGTTCCCAATATCCAATCTAAACCTCCCCCGGCACAGCTTGAGGCCGTCAGTGCTAGCTGATGAATCCGTGTACCTGTACTTCATTATCACTTGCAGGGTGCTCTGGAAACTGCAGATTCAGAGATGTTCTCCAAACGACCAGCAGAAACCTACAGCCTTCTTACTCCCACCTTCCTTACTTAAAAGTTAAGCTGAACAAGCCTCAGCTGAAATTCCATGCTGGATTTTTCTCATCTGTTTTGATACAGTATTTTTTCCCCTCATAATCAATTTTAAGAAACCTGAGCTCTAATGTGCTTGCAAGTTTGAATGACAAATTGCTTACCAGCAATGTAGAAACATACCTTGACCCACCAGACAAGGAAACTGTGCTTCACTTCCACCCCAAACCATTAGAAAACAGGACATGTTCACTTCAAGTTCCCTCAAAGCACTTGGGAGAAGCTCTTTGTCTAGCAAAGAAAGGAACTGGTCTTTCTTCTGAGAATATTTTAGAGGAAAATGAATTCATTTATGTCAAATTTGCTACTAACTCCCCCTCCTCACACTTACATAGGGATTTATATAGTTCTGTATAAAAAAATAAATCAATTTTCTTAACCTACTAAATGAGAGTTTAAAAAAAATAAGCCTACCATAAAATATTTTTGGAGGTTAATTTTTGCCAGGAAAAACCAGCAGCAGCTCCTGGCTCTGTGCTCCCTACGCACCACTTTGAAGCGACCTGAATACCCCCAGCGGTACCTGCATCCAGTCTGGGAACTCCTCACTCCCTCGCTGCTTTTTCCTTACTCGGTGCTGTTAACATAGGGCGTTGGTCACATTAAACTCAGTAAATACTCAACAACTACCTTGAAAGTAGCCCCTTGATTCATATATACTTGACCAAAGGCCTGAGTGAAATGAGTTAACTGCAAATATGTGGTCTTTATATTCTTTGTTACAGAGATGCAGTTAAAACTCAGAGACAGCTCAAACTCTGAGAGTAAACACTGTATTTTAAAGACTTATTCTGCCTTTTGGAAACTTCCATTGAAGATTTTTATTTGAAAGCAAACTAGTTATTAGTTTATACTGTCTAATGTAAAAATCCTAACAAGTGGTTTGTGTGAAGCTGTATTTTATTTTGCCAATTTGCAAGGATTTATTCTTTAAAACACAGAACGTACCCACCCCAGATACTATTGCAGTTTAATGTCGCAAGTGTAATGTAATAGTGACTGCTTGCTTCACAATGTTCAAACTCACCTGTGAATACAGGCCACTCTGTTTCAAATTCCCACGTAAATACATACATGATCCTGCCAAAACAGGAACCACAGTCCTGCATTTTGTACGACAGATTTTGAGAAAGCTTATTTTGGGAAATATTCTTCCAAACAGCTGCACCAGATAGCAGGTAAAGCACAGGAGCCAGATGGTATCCATGAAGAGAAACAAGTACCACTTCACATCTTGTAATAAACCTGAGGCTGCACCCTAAGGAACATTTGCTGCATCGCCGGCCGCAGCACCCAAGCTGCCTGTTAGCAAGTGCAAACCTGCCTGACAAAGTAAAACAAAAAAGGTGTTCAGTGTCTCCTTCTCTGGAGCTACTCAAACCCCGCCTGGCCGCGGGGCTGTGCAGCCTGCTGTAGGTGCCCCTGCTTCAGCAGGGGGTTGCACTGGGTGATGCCCAGAGGTCCCTACCAACCCCTGCCATGCTGGGATTCTTTTCATATTTTGAATGGAGAAGTGATTGCATCTTTTTTTTCTGGTGAAGAGAGAGTTTACTACAGAAACATCAGAATGTTTGATTATAATTATAGGGATACATAAATACCTATTACAGTTTAATTAAGAAGATAAATTCCATTTTCAGCTCTACAGGGCAGATTTTAATCTAGCTTTCAGTGCTTTCAGTCTGTTTGCACAGGACAGCTACTGCATGCACGGTCTACAGTACATTATGCATATCTTGAATTATTCCTTTGTACAACAGCTGAATTTTAGGCGTACAGTGTTGTCTAGAGCACTGCTGCAGTCCCTTAGTGCTGGAAGCTGTTAATCTGTGTTGTGCAAGCCTTCCTTTGTCTCCAGGCTGAGGTCTTATTGTATTTTCCTTGCTTATTAAAAATAGCTGGTAGTATTGTCAAGTTAGTGGGATTAACCTACTTTACAAAGGAAATTAGGTCAGTTACTATATTCATGCCCAGCCTCCAGCTCTCATGCATTGTTACAGCCCTCTTGCATCCTACAAAATGGGTGGCTTCCTGGGGAAGAGAGATCTGTGTGCAGCAGCCTGCTCAATCCCACACTCGAACACAACCCTGACACAAACAGGGTGGGGCGAAGGCCCCGTCACTTGCCATTAGTCTCTGCTGATACAAACCTCTTGGCCAGCGAAGAAACATGACTTACTGTAGACCGTTAAGAGGTGCTCCGTTAGCAGGTTGTTTGTGACAGCGAAGACAAATTGGGCTCTTACATACGTCTGATATTTGAAACACCTAAAAAAATCAGACTCCAAAACAGTTTCTGAGGTTATCTTCACCAAAACACCTAGGACCACCCCTTCCAAACCTGCCTTGCCTGAAACGGAGATGTAGATGAAACAGCCACTGACAGAGGAACGCACTCGGCCAACCACCAAGCTACTAATCCTCTCTGACTAGAGAGGGAAGGAAGGGGTGACAGTACCCCACCCGCAGTAATGGGCCTCGATAGCTATGGTGGCATCTGAAACACTGGGCACACTGGGAGAAAGAAGCGATTGCTCATGCTCTGTGCAGCTGCTGGTGTCTCGGGCTAGGTGCAAGACACAAGGCCCAGCTGCTTACCTGCCACGCAACGACCAGGAACGCAAGCGCTCACAAGGCAAAAGGCTCAGCAGACCACGTCTCCACTCACTCCGTCCTCAGCTTTTTGAGTCCTCCTTTGCTCTTGGCCCCTTATTTTTATTCACTACAGTTACTAAGTAAAGGCTAAGTTCAGAAATTACAATTGTTCGTTTAGGCAGGGCAGTCTGCTGTGTGCCCCCAAACAGAGCTCGCTCCTGCCTCTCCCCAACCACAGCTCCCTGTGAGAGCTCCAGGGCAGAGCTCTTCTGTCTGCTGCTGTCAGAAAAACTTTTATTCTGCCTGCAATTTCCCCACGCCGAGGAATCCTCATTATTGTCTTCCCAGTAACAGGACAAGATTGACCCCTAGATAACACACCAAGAGAAAATAACACACAAAAGAGAATTACCCCTCTGGTGTTTCTCTGACAAGTCTTCCTCTCCAAACCAGTTCACAGCCACCCTCTCACCTTCACACCAAGGCAGGAAAATCAACAGGTAGTGAAAACATGCTGCAGTTACATGTAATTTAGACAGCTAGCTACCTGCATCTAGAAGAAAGAACTGAAAGTCAACAGTACGCATTTTCTCTTTCCTGTCAGCTGCAAGCTGATCTACCCCTAACAAAGAGATTACAATTTCTGCATATTAATTATACTCCAGAAAAGGAGAGAGAGAGGAAAGAAAGTAGAACAAATCCAGGCTGCACAGGGCATTCCTTTCTCCAGCATAATGAGCTGCCACAATGGAACCTTTAGCATTCCTTGGTATCCACTTCTCCTTCCCATGCTCACCCACACGCCTAGATATTTCTGGGAAAGGCTGAGTCACCAGGAAGCCTACGATTCTGTAGAACCACCCCCGCAAGAGACCATACAGAAAAGCCTCAGGAATAAGCACTCCCGTGATTCCTTACTGCGGTACTTTTGAACAGATGACAGAAATAAAACCTTTTCTGTTTTGTTTTTTTTCTTCAAGTGCCCAGAGAGCGCAGAGAACGAAGCGGCATATAGCACACACCGACTCTCCCACCCCCTTGGGTTACCTCAGAAGCAGTGTCTACATTAAACAGCATCCTTTACAGCCTCTCTTCTGCATCTTCTTTAAGCAATGCCTAGGATACACAGGCAAGTGAACATTGCCAGGGGTGTCCCCGTGAATCCCACCAAGCCAGGACTGACAACTTTCAAATTTCAAATAAAGCTCCTTCTTTTCTTATTTTCCAGGATCATCTCTGCATAGGAGCCAAATGAGCGCTCCTTAGCTGTGCAGCAGATCTGGATTTTGTAACATGATTTTGTAACACGATTTTTTGCCTCAGCATTCCCCAAAAGAAATGCATAGACTCAAAGAAGTCATCAATGACAGTAGCAGTAAGCAACAGGCCGATCAAAATAGCATTTATCCCTTCTACAGCACATGACACATCAGCAGGTATTTTTTGTCTGTTGACACCACAAAGCACAGCTAAGAAGCAGGAGCACGTTCCAAAGACGTATGCAACCCAAATCGGCTAACACAGGTAAATGAAATGACAGAGATGCCAACTGCAGGATGGACAACCTAAGAATCATAAGACATTTGCAACATTTTTACTTTTTTCTGGATCATTACAGGTCAAGCAGAGTCACACCTTCACTGCGTAACAAACGCTCACTTTGCACTGTTGAATGTCACTCCTCCTCAGAGCTAACGGCTTCAAGAACCAGGGATAATCTCGCACCCAAATTAAATAAATACTGCCACAACAGCTCCTTGTTTTGTAGCAACATACTACATCCCTGGCATTTTCCTCACCAATCGGAACATATGGCAGACAAACACTGTAAGCAATGAACTTGGAGAAAGGCTCCCCACCCGCCATCCTCTGCATGGGTAGGTGGGCAGGGTGGTCAGCTCTTCCCCCACACAAGCACAGAATGACATTTCGCAGAGTTCCTATGTTCATTACCTTGTAGCAAACATTGCTCTCAGGGAAGAGAAGGTAGCAGCATCTTCTTTCAAAGCCTTCAGCTCATTTCGTAGCTTCATCATGGTCTCTGTAACCATAGCTTTCTCATTTTCATACTTGCTTTTTAAGTTGGCAAGGGCTACCTCTGCAGTCTATTGTTTACCAAGAAGAACAGAAACACACTGGTTAATGAAACTCTTCACAAAGTGGCTGGCTAAGCGATTTCTAATCACTGTTCACATAATTAAACATCTACTTTGCACTGGCATGTTAAAACTTCTGGTCAACTTTTCTTGCACAAATTAAATAAAATTTCATCTTTGAACACTGAAAATAGATCAGATACATGGGTCTCCTACTGCCATTAACCATGCAGCAGCACCTAGGAAGTTACAGAATATACATTTAGTGACACCTATCTCCAACTGCTAAACCAAATTAAACTTCACATACTTCAACACAAAGAACAAAAAAGTCTATTTAGTATCTCTATATTTAAACACATCCATCAATCACTTGCACAGTTCTCTAACCCTTACAGCATTTTGCCTATCTTACGTTTTGGGACACCTTTATTCAAATGTGCAAAAGAAAACTGAAAGTATGTGCATATTTATTAAACAACATTATACCCTTTTTTATTTGAAGACAACTTCAATTTGCATTACTCTAGAGGAGACAATTAAGCATGTCACATGGTGTCTTAATAGCAGTTATTTTCAGCTACTGCACTGCCAACATGTATCAAATGGCACAGCTTAATTACCAAGGACTAATTTTACCTTTCACTCACTATTTTGACCATGTTCTTATATCACACCCTCATCTTGGACAGATTTCTTTATTTTGCAATTTGAGAGGGGAGAGTACAGAAGCCTCAGAACTCTTCTAAGGGTAACTATTAGAAATTTTTCAAGTAGAAAATAAGATTTACATCCTCATTTTAGGTGTCTTACATTAAATATAATCTAATTCAGACAGACAGCAGATCAAAGCTACCTTAAGCTTAACAAAAAGTCTCATGCGTATGTGACAAGCAAGAGTCAGCTCCAGCCCCAGCGCTCGGCTTTCCAGCAGCACAGCTGTGTGCCCCTAATGAAACAGCCCTGCTTCAGCCTCGCACCGAGCAAACAGCAGCAACTAAAGCCCCACTGAGTTGGGAGCACGGCAGTATGGCCTCAAAGATAAATTCTCTTGTGTTCATGACCTAATTCCCTGACACTATAACCTTCACGTCTGTAAGACCTGGTTACCTGTTTGTTGGCCTTCAGCACAGTTCTCAGCGTTGCTATCTGCTCTCTCTTGGTGCTCAGCAGAGACTTCAGCTTCAGGATTTCTTCCATGAGAGCTTCCTTGTCTTTGTCCACCACTGGCCCAAGTTCCTGAGTGGCAACACGCTGCCTGGACAACTCGGTGGTTCTGTCCACGGCAGCTTGCAGGTGTTTGATCTGATCCCGGATTATAGCGATCAAGTTGTAAATGTTCATCGGTTCCTTCCGAGGATCTGACACAGGAGACGGCAGAGATGACACTGGAGATGGGCTGCTGTCACCGCTCCCGTTCTCTGCCTTTCCTAACTCTATAGTTAGCAGCCCTTTAGAAAGAAGAATGGGAGACCTTCTTCCCTTGGTCTCTGGACTACTGCGTCCGCCTTTGCCTTCCTTGTAGTAATCCAGCATCACTCTGTTTGGAGTTTCATTGTTGCACATGCAGACGTGGTGGTATAAATTGGCCAATTCTTCACTGAAGGTGACTAGCTCATCTTGGGCCACGCTGAGGCTGCCCTGTGTTTCTCCAGCAACATCACTGACTTTCTTCAGCTCCTTCTCCAGCCTGGCCACCTGTTCTCTATCATGCCTACTGGATTTTTCTAGTGAGGTGATCTTTTCAGCGAGAGCCTGGCTCTCAGTCTCATACCTGCTCTTCTCTTCCTCATATTTTGTCTCACATTCTTTGTATTTGGCCTTAACATTTTTAAGCTCTTCTTTTAGGTCAGTAATCTCAGCCACAGCCACTTTGTACTTGCACTCCAGGATCTCTGGCCCATTGATGTCAACTTCATAATAATCTCCGTCTTCATGGCTGTCTCGGTCCTTCTCATTGTCAAGGGCAGACTGGCGTTCCTTGCTGACCTGCAGCTTCTTCATCGCGTTCAGGTTTTCTGTGAGTCTGCCAACTTTCTCGTGCTGCTCCGAGAGGGCCCCCCGTGTATTTTCCAGCTGCTTCTGAGATTCCTGTAGCGTTGTTAACAAGTTCACCTTTTCTCTTTCCATCTGAAATGCATGAACACAGACATCTACATAAAGGAAACTATCACTGGAAGGTTTTATTACGAGAGACAGCAACTTAGCCAAGGTCCATACGGTTACAGAAATCCAATCACTTACACATTCTGGAAAAGGCTATTTAATTTATGCTAAAACTATCTCAAGCACAGTGTTTCTTGCCAATTCCTCCTTATTTCCACTCCAAAATGTACATTTTTACACACTTCTTCCACAGCTGATGGTCTCATTGTGAAAACATCCTTTCAGCTGAAGATAGGCTAAAGTTCACTCTTATCTTGCAAATTATTAAGTAAATATTAGAACACATGCAGTTAGTCTATGGTGAATGCTTGGAGTTTCACGAAAGACTCAGAAATACTGAAACTTTTAAAGTTGCTCTTCTGAAAGTTCTCCAGAAATTTTTTCCACAAAGGCTTTTTTAATAGAACACTTCAAGCTTAACAAAGTAACTGTAAAACACTTCCAGGCAACACAAATATGTATCTTGTTTCGAACTCTCCAGCCTCCCAGTAGCACAAATATAACACAGAAATGCTTGGTACTGATTAAAACCTCACGTTCTTCAAACTAATTACAGAGAAAAGGTGTACAAAATTACTTTTCATGAAGATGACTGGAGTAACTATCAATTTTTGAACAAAATACCAACTTTCTTCACTGGTGACGTAATGAAGTGGACACAGCATGCACTGCACAGAAGGTGCACTGCAACACGACTGCTAGCTTCTGTGCATAAAACAAAAAAGCCATGGCTTTCCACTCACAAACATTTAATATCCTCAAATTCTAAGTCAATCAGAGCCTTCACAAATATAGTTCATAGTGTATGGTGGCCACACGAGATATTGAAAAGACCGAAATTACAACCCAAGTGAACTCTAGCAGCTGTTTAGGAAACCCACTTACCTGTACAAGCTGTTGTTTCAGCTTCTGGATTTCAGAAATGTTTAATTCACTGAGAAGATCTGAAACCAGACTCGGGGCTGGAGGGAAGCTTTCATTTTTCTTGGGCGTTGATGTACTGTTCTTGCCGTTGCTGAGTTTGCTGAGGCAGTTTTGTTCAAATCCATTCATGATTTCGTCGTTGTTGGGCTCTGTGGCTTCATCGCTGAACTTCAGTCCATCCAGAGAGATGTTCAGGTGGCTGTTGTACATGGAGTCGTTGATGTTCATGTAGTGAGAGAGCTCCTTACGAAGATTGTTCTTCTGCTCCCGCTCTGTCTTCAATGTCTCTAAGGCCTCCTCAAGCTGGCGTTCGGAGATCTCCTTCAGCCGTATGGCATCTTCTAGCTGGCTGTTGAGAAATTCTGTTTCCTCTTCGAGCCTTTTGATTTCATGCTTCAGGCCTTCAAACTCCACCTGGAGAGGGGAAAGAAGAAACCCTAATGAAAATGTCTGCCTGCAAGGCAACAAGTAATTTCAATTTTGAATGATTTTATTAAATATGGTAAGAATAGAATATTTTTTTTTAAGTTCTGGAGCCTGGTTTTGGCACTATGACTGTAAACACTGCTCACGTAATTTACCTTCACAGAGACCAGAGAACAAAATTTCTAAGCAAACCGTCGAACGAGCTGATCTATTCCAGCTCAATTAAGACAGGTGGGAGATCCAGTGTGTGATAGAGAGGCATAAAAAGCAGGCTTTCCAAGGACATTATGCAAACTCTTTCTCTGTCTGATTAACAAATTCCCTCGCCAACCTTCCCACAAATTCAAGCTCAGCGTTTCCAACACCCAGCATCGCAAAGCTGTTCTTCCAACACCGCTGCACTGCTGTTAGAATATGCCACTCAGCTTCAAACTCTTGGGATGCGCCTAGCAATCACACTCTGCTTTTATACTTTCAAAATAAAATATTTTATCATTTCTGTCATCATAATTTCACCACATCTTGAGAGCGCTACACGGTAGACTCTACACTTCAGACTCATAGTGCTGCTACATGAAATTTGATGGCATGCAGTAAGTTTTTACCTGCAAAACTGCATTTTTTAAAAACTCTCTTGCACTGAAATGATGAACACCAACCATTAGTGTAAAATTTTGAATTCACTGAGGGGAGGGAGCCTAAAGATATCCTTTCCTTACCTTGAAATAAAGCGAAACATACCACATGATACATAGCTATATTTATTTTTGCCAACTGCTAAAGGCATCTGAAATGCCAACATACAATCTGGTAGCATTGAACCACACCTGACTTAAAAACCAGGAATCAATCATGTTAATTCAGTTTTGCAAGTTAAGCCTGGGAAAGCTTGATGGCTTCTTCTAGTTATGTCAGTGGGATAATTAAAGCTTAATAAAATTCATCAAGTAGGATTAGGACAAGGTAGAAAATTAAATAACCCATTGCCATGAAAAGAGTTAGCTCTTGGTTCTATATAGGTCCACTGAGCTCAAATATCTAAGATTGCAAACTATTTTCAAAGGTTCCAGAATACAAACACAGCAGTCAATAATTACTAGCAACTGACAAGACAGCATCTGAGGTTAAACTTGGCTGAGCCCAGAATGATAGCATTCTTGAATATTGTTATTTTAGAATGTGAACATGGAGCTGGGAACTTTCACTTGCTCCTCTGAATACAGTGAATGAGACAAAAAAGGTAAAAACCAAAAGTAACCAACTACATAGGTTGGATTTTCTCAGATCACTATCTCTTCCAGTCTGCATCTAGAACATGATAGCCCCTTCATCACTACCACACGATGTCAGGGCACCCAACACAGCGTAATTAGACCAAATATATTCAGGTGAGAAAAGGTCCAACCTGGAACCCCTTTTTGGGCACATCAGTGAAGCCAAAGCGATAAACACTGACATGAGTTACATTGGCCTGTAACTAGTGGTGTTCCTCAGGGGTCAGTACTTTGCCCAGTCTTGTTCAACTACTTCATCAATGACCTAGATGAAGGGACAGAGTGCACCCTCAGCAAGTTTGCTGATGACACCAAACTGGGAGGAGTGGTGGATACACCAGAAGGCTGTGCTGCCATTCAGCCTGGACAGGCTGGAAAGTTGGGCAGAGAGGAACCTCATGAAGTTCAACAAGGGCAAGTGCAGGGTCCTGCAACTGGGGAGGAACAACCCCATGCATCAGTACAGGCTTGGGGTTGACCTGCTGGAGAGCAGCTGTGCGGAGAGGGACCTGGGTGTCCTGACGGATATCCAATAAGTTGACCATAAGCCAGCAGTGTGCCCTGGTTGACAAGAAGGCCAATGGTCTCCTGGGGTGCATCAAGAGAAGTGTGGCCAGCAGGTCAAGCGAGGTTCTCCTCCCCCTCTACTCTGCCCTAGTGAGGCCCCACCTGGAGTGCTGCGTCCAGTTCTGGGCTCCCCAGTTCAAGAAAGATGAGGAGCTACTGGAGAGAGTCCAGCAAAGGGCTACGAGGATCATGAGGGGACTGGAGCATCTCTCCTATGAGGAAAGGCTGAGGGAGTTGTTCAGGCTTATTAAGACTGGAGAAGAGAAGGCTGAGAGGGGACCTTACAAATGCCTGTAAATATCTTATAGGGGGGTGTCAGGAGGATGGGGCCAGACTCTGTTCAGTGGTGCCCATCAATAGGACAAGGGGCAACGGGCACAAACTGAAGCAGAGGAAGTTCCAGCTGAACATGAGGAAGAACTTCTTCCCTCTGAGGGTGACAGAGCCCTGGCACAGGCTGCCCAGAGAGGTTGGGGATTCTCCTTCTCTGGAGATATTCAAACCCTGCCTGGACGAGATCCTGTGCAACCTGCTCTAGGTGACCTTGTTTTGGTAGGGGAGTTGGACTAGGTGTTCCCCAGAGTTTCCTTCCAACCCCCACTATTCTGTGATTTGGAGTTTCACCTGGAGATAAGTAAAACACCTTCAATATCCCAAACATCTCGCTTGGTAGGGCAGCTTTCAGTCAGAACACTGAAGGTGATCTGAAGAAAATACAAATAAGCTTTTGCTATGTGCTCACTGCAACAGATGGTATTAACACTACTGTTTTCTTCAAAAGCTGTTACTTCAGGTATACTTTACTATTTTCTCAATTGAATCTCGAGTTTGATTTATACAGTAAGACCAACAGGTACCTGAGGAATAAAAATAGTAAATCCCCAACCGATAGATGAAGGTAAGTAAACCTTGCCAAAGCCCACATGTAATCTAACTACCTCTGCAAATGATAACTTGTGGAAATTCCTGAGTTGTTCCAAGAACGTAGTTTTCTAAAATTCTGAAAATAGCTTGAACCATACAATTAAATGTGACTTATCTGCTAAGCAGTCACACAGTCTGACAGTATAGAGCTACTGTAAAAGTCCATGTTTCACGAAAGTAGCTCTAGAAAGGGACAGAACTGGAGAGATGAAGTAAGCACTAAGTAGCAATAAAAACATACGTTCATAAATACACCCGGTTACAGATACTATAGAAATGATGGATGGATGGATGGATGGATGGATGAAGTGTAGCAAAAAGACTAAACCAGGTAACAAAGCAGACTGGTAGAGACTCCACTTCCTTCAAAGAGAGAGACGGCAATGGAAGGACTTAGAGGTCAAAGTAGAAGCAATAAAGTCTTATGACTGTGTATAAACAGAGTCAGAAAGGACTTACACATTTTGGGACAACGCTTGGTACTAAAAGATAGAGCTTATAGTCTCAAAAGAAGTACAAACACAGAAAAGAAGTGGCTGGATGTTCAAACAAGACAGAACCATGCCGTAACACAGGAATTAACCAGTGCTGCCAAGCAACGCTCGCTATTTTGAAAAACTTGCCTGATTTTGCTTCAGGACAGACACTTGTTTCTGTAGACAGATGTTTTCCTCTTCGAGCTCAGTGTAGTCTTGGAGCAAACGTGCTTCTCGGAATTTATATTCTTTAATATCATCTCGCAGGCGGGCCCTTTGGATCTCCACATTCTGATTGACCTGGAAAAACAAACCCCAAAACGATGGTGATTTGAACAGCTACAATTAAATTTCAAAATTTTGTCTTTCCTTATTGTATCAATAAATTAGATCCCATTCAAACTGAAACTCTTCCCCTCCCTACCCGAACTGAAATTGGAAAAAAACAAGTCATTTACACAATATTTATTTAAAATCTATTTAGATTTTTATTTAAAAACTATTTAGATTTTGTTTTCTCACTTCTCTCACAAATTTTCACTCTTGACTCAAAGAAAACTTAATGAGCAAACAGGGAAAGCAGCATTCGCACCTCTGTTGTCTCCCTGGCTGTAAGCAACAGACAGAAGTTCTCCAGATCAGAAGGCAACGCCTGAATCTGTTCACACTTAAACAAGAAGGGCCTTTTCACAAGAGAAAGACAGATGCAGATGACTCCAGACATTCTTATTTGGACATGTATTTGCTGCTACTTTTCAACAGGTCTTTTCTTTATGCCCAGGGCAATATTTGGAAATATGCTCTAACGATTCCTTTTGGAGAGATACACTGAGTTAAAGTTCAAATGAAATCCAAGATCCCAGGTAGAAAGAAATAGCAGCTGCGGTTCACTTACAAAATGTTCCCTCCTCTCAGCCCCAAAACTTTAAAGAAAAGCTTAAAAAAACCAAACCAAAACAAAAAGCACCACCATTACTGTTTTGGGATGGATAAGAAGTAAAAATCAGTATGTTGGAGTATTATGATCTTCAGATCTTCTGTGAATACACACAGACACTTCAATAAATTGAGCTAGCACACATCCAGCTATGTGAATGGCTCACTGTACTTCGCTCTACACTTTTCCAACATATTTTTCCTTCAAGCAACATCTTTAACTACTTAATCAAAACAAAGCAAAAAATGTGTTCTAAAACATTAGCAGAAATATATTCAGATGGGCAAATAGGCAATATAGCTGCCTATAAAAACAGTATCCAGACATTTTAGCAGCTGTACCTGTGAAGTGATGGGATGGTTTTCTAAACAGCTCTAAATCAGCTCAAAACTAACGCGAGCCCATGAAAGAGGCATCCTATCAAGTCAGCTAGGTAGGTTACGGTATCTGATTTCTGTTTTCATCTATCCAGTAGCCTAGTAAAGAAGGCTTCATCCTCTGGCACACAAACTCAGATTCCCCTAGTGTTCTCCACTTCTGGTCGTAAACCAGAACGTCAGCGATGAATAAAGTCATGCCTCAGTCCTCCCGTGAGTGTGCAGCAGGAGCACACAGCAGTAATACCACAGGTATCAACAGGTACCTCCAGAAAGCAAAGAGATAAAGGAAGTCTTTGCAGCAGGAGCATATGCCAAGACTTGAACCTGGCACATTCTGAACAAAAACACAGAATCACCTGCAACTGTTAAAACCAATAAATTTAAATTACAGCTCCCTCACATGTCAAGTAGGGATTAGACTATATAAACTTGTCTGCTTATTTTTAGCACTGACGAGAAGAGCACTACTTCCTAGCACACTGAGAAGCTAAAATAAACATTAATTGCTGAAACCAGACGCTACAGTACAACAAAGCAAATGAGAAGTTGCCGCGTTCCATAATTCCATGCCTCAGCAAGTGGTGGCTCTATCTTTGCACAAAGGCAGGGCCACAGGGCAAGATGCACGGCAGGTACCTGAAGGCTACAGGCGGACAGGAATTCACATCTGAACTTCTTCTCCCTAACAACTGCAGTGACCACCTCTTGCCTTTGGCAGGAAAAGCCTCCAGCCAGATACTGCAAATCATTTAACAGTTAGGATTGCAAAAGGCTTTTGCATCAAACCGAGTTTCACACAAATTAGGAGATTTTATCTGCAGTTTTCCCCATTCCCAAGTAAATGAAATGCAATGGAGGACCTCCCACAAAGCTACTGGTGAGCTTCTCTCCCCACCGTTCAGGTTGCTTTGCTCCTCTTCCTCCCTGGATGATCTAATCTTCGCAGAGGTCAATGCCTGGATAAATCATTGGAGCAGGTCCTTTTTGAAGAAAGAATGGTTTCTGTCCAATCCTGCCTGTTTAATTCAGAGCCACAGCAAGAGCTCATTATTTAATGGGAATGTATTATCGTGCTCTGTCTAGCATAAGAAAAATCACTCTATTTCAATGTGTACAGGAAGGCCAGATTTAAAAATAGCTCCCTTGTTTCCTGACCGGGGAAGGAAGATACAACCTGCATTTACTGGCTGTTCAGCAAGCTGTGCATTCAGTTTGCCCTTAGTGTTTTCTTGTCAGATAAACGTGCATGCTTACGAGCTGCAAGGTTACACTGGGTGCCATGCTATCTCGTGTAACTGACCAAATGGTGGGGTTTTTCGTCTGCAGGAAAGAGAAGCTACTGCGTCCTGCCTTGACCAGATTGTTCTGTTACCCATAAAGAACGTGGTATTCACGTATCTGAAGACAGACACGCATACATTGCACATGTTCTCGCATATGGTGTTTCACAGTTCCTCAAGCACACAGAAGTGAGCTGATCTAGGGAGGAATTTGAACCTCTCTGGGCCTCTTGCTGCTTCAGTGGCTTGGTGGCCTCTTCCTCCCTCTGCCCTGAGCAGGGAGAAGGGGGAGCTGGAACACGAGGGCAGGCCTGGCTACGCTCTCAGCTGTGTGAAAAGTCACATCTCCCCCAAAAGTGAATCATACAGCACTTATAAAATGTCATTACCACCGTGTGGAGAACTGCTGGCCATAAAATCCTGTCGAGTGTTCACCTATCTGACAAAACCCCTCAACTTCTCAACCTGGAGAACATTCCCACTACGCAGAAGCCTCTCACTCATCCTGCCCAGGAAAAGACTGGGATCTGAAAGTGATTTCGCCTGAGTTAAAGGCCATAGACCACTCTGCTTCTGCTGCTAGAGAGCTTGTCTTCAGCATTTTCATCCTCCCAGCTTTGCCTCAAAGAGCTCTGCCAGGGTCCCTCCCAGCAGCACCAGTGCTAGAAATAGCAGGGATTTTCTCAGGACCAGTTTGACTCCACCCTTGCCTGCATATCAAAAACACAACCACTGTCCTTCATCACTGCCAAAAGCCCGCTCCTTAGCACCTACTTTTCTAGGACACCCCAGCATATAAAGGTAAGTATAATTTGACCCTAAGACTAAAATAATTGAGAAAAAAAAAACCCTCAGGAAGCCGATTCCCCCCTTTGCTTTGGGCACTGCACAGCCCGACCAGAGTGCAGCCTCCAGGTCCCCAGACAGCTGTGTCACCAGCACGGATTCTGTTACCTTGAACTCCACCAGCTCATGAGGTCACGGGTCAGTTCCAGTTCCCCGCTACAGCAAACATGCTTACACCTAATTTTCATGTCATTATTACCATCAAAAGTCAAAACTTAGTTTGCCCAAATTTATTACTAATTCTAGGGTTCGATTTCACGCTTCATCCAATAAGTATTTCTAGATATGATCATTCCCTCTTGTGTTCTTCATGGGAAGGATTCATAAAAAAGGATGCAGACTCTTTGGAAGAAATGCAGTGCAGTCGGAAAGGACGGCAACTCATACATATTCTGTTTTATAGAAACATTTAGGTTGGAAAAGGCCCTTAAGATCATCCAGTCCAACCGTTAACCTAACACTACCAAGTCCACCAAAATAATCAATAAAATATCTTCTCTTAGATATTTTATTAAATATCAGCACGGAAATTGGGAGGACTAGTCCTCAGACGCTTAGGTAACTTCGCCCCTTCTTCAGCACTTCTTTGAAGGAGGCACTTCAGCCAGTGTTGTTCTGGACGCTGCCTTCATACTCACCGCTGTCACTCCAGAAGAGCCAACCTCAGAGCTACATCATCTGCCTCAGGAACCACTGATGAAATTAAGAGCTCAAAACACAGAGCATAAAGTTCTGCTATGTGCAGAAAGAAAATTTCAAGTCAACCACTAGCCATTAAGACAGCGAACAAGTTACATTATTTAGGCTACAAAGGGCCAGCAGTTGCAAGTTGTGTGTGAAATTCACAGTTGTCCATCTGATTTTAATTGCATGTCCTTTGCACATGTGAGGACTGGGCTCCTGTGGAAAAGCATCACATTAACTGTGTAATTAAGGGCTGGGATATAAAATACTCCTAGAACAGAGCCACATTAAGACTGCATAAGAAACCAAAATAATCTTCCCCTAGCTCTCAAGTTACGGGCTCTTAAATTAGAACAAAACACTAATATTTGGCAGGGGGAAAAATAGTTCCATTAAATCCAACGATATATGAACAAAAGGTTTGGAAACCTGTACTTTTGCCACTGCAAGGCAGCTCGCCTGCGCACGAGGCTGGCTGTAGTCCCCGGCACCGGGCAGATGCGCAGAGCAGCAGGCACGCGCGGCCGGCAGCACCTCCCGACGATGCCCGTCTCCCTCTCACCTTCCTCACATGCTGGAGCCACACCAGCTGCTCAGTTTTGAAATTTTGCCCACTCTGTTCTTACAGTAGAATAACTATAAAATAGTATAAAAATGTTTATATATTTATTTATGCAAAAGAGAAATGCCATGGTGGCCTGGCTCTGCTTGCACATCCACAGGAGAAGCTGCCGCCTGTGCACGCGTACCGGTGCAGCATAGGATGCCCCTTTGTACGGGGAAAGATGTACACGTAAAACACCTGTAGGTACCGTGGCTAAGGCAACCTCGAGGTGGGAAGAGAAGCAGCCTTGTTTCCCACACAACCCCTGTATGAAATCCAGGCTATCTCACAATACGCACACACACCCCATGCATGGAGTGCTGGGAGACAAAAACAAGTCTGGTGGAGACTGACAGGCAGGCACAGCTACACCTGTAGCTGTTCTGTATATATAGAAACACAGGTCACAACTATTACCCAAACTTGTGGTGATGACATTTGTTCAGCATTCAGCTATTCTCACCGACCTACGGCGGTCACCGAGCTACTCACCTGTCACTATCGCAGCTTCCACACCTCGATTCTGAGCCACAGGCAACCCTCTCCGGCCCAACGCAGTGGAAATGGACCATCCTTGGGACACAAATCTTTGTTTTTTCTAATGGTATCCAGCACCTGTGTCCTCTTCTCCAAATACTGCACGCAAAATTACTAAGAAAATGGTTCTTAGAAGTGACAGAAAAATTCGCCTGGTCTCAGCAGTGTTTTACAACACAAACACGTTCAAAAGAAATACTGCAAAAGACTGAGCACCCAACCAGTAAGGAAAGGCACTATCTCCACCAGTCGGACTGTATTTTCCAGAATTTATAGCAAGTGTTGTGGGTGCCTTGTTCACACAAGCCCACTGAAGAAAATTACAGTAGATACTATGCCAAACCGTAGTTTGGACTCTCCTCCACTCTTTTGGTGCAAGTCATGCTGTGACATGGTCTATCTGCTGAAAAGCCGCTCGGCCTTGTAAGCCTCGGGGGGGCTGCAGGCAGAGGTAGGTACAAACAGGGAAGGGAGGAGGAAGGCGGAGCGCTGTGGTCACTTAGAAGCAGAAGAAATAGTGTTTCGTTTGTGTGTTTTCAAAAGCAAAGTCAAGCTTTAATTGCACTTCATACAGAAAAAAATTACTGAGCCAAAAAAAAACCCCAAGAGAGATGACTTATATCCCAGTCAAAGTTTCCCTTTCCCAGGTGCCTCTCTGAAATACTGTTTTGCTCTGGGAATGGGGGGTGAGGGGGCAAAGAAAACTGCAGTCAAAAGCAGGCAAGCAGCTCCGAGCCCCACCAGCGCAGCACCGGTCCCCAGCGCTCTGGCAGGAACCCGCACCACGCTCAGATGCCACTGCCGGCAGCTCTGCCCTGTTAGCACCGCTCAGCAGCATGGCACCAGCCTCCCAAATACAGCACCAGGAACACCTTGGGTTCTTCTGCCACTAAAGCTAAAAGAACTTACTAAAAAAGTTCCTCACTTCAGCCCTTTGGAGGTTTTCCTACACCTGGGCCAGGTATATGCCCATTTTACACATTTGAAGCCACTGAGTGAATCTGACTTGATTCCTCTTTACTAGCAGAACGTGTAGTCTTACTTTTTATTTTTTGGACTAGGAGACAAGATCTGAGGCGCTCATGAGACATGTCCAGTGTTCCTAAGCACAGTCAGGTTGAACTCCACAACAAATATCTTCAAGGAACACAAATCAGAGATGGCAGGGAAGAAGAGGTGGAATATGTGCAACTCACAGCATGTTTATCCTCCTCCAGAAAGTGGGGGAAAGAGCCCACTAGCTATTTATGGTCAGATATATAATGCTCCCAACAGCTCTGAAGCGTCAGTGGAAGACATGCAGCTACACTGAAACTGTGGCAGCAAATGCACACAACTGCCTGGTTTTGGGCTGGTTGTTTTGGGTTTTCTCACCTGTCCTCTCATTATCCAAACACCTACCCCATGACAAAGCATCTCACTATGGGTATATACGGCTGTGATTAATGCTGGGGCACCACCCTACTAATGTACTCAGCCCAAGATTTATTGATTTTTTTTTGCAACAAACAGCTTTGTGAAGCTGTGACACTAAGGATGGGTTTATTGCAACACTGCAGAACAAAGAAATGCCCTGTCACGGATTTCTTTCCTGCACAACATTAGAGAGACCAGAGCTGAGAGTCAAGTTACTCCAGTGTATCCTGGAGCTGTTTAAATCTCTCATCACTCCTTATTCATCATGAACTCTAGCTACAATATGTACGTCCTATTACTGTGGTGTTTGCTAGCTATCTGCTCAAACATTTGATCCAGCCCAGAGTCAAACCCAAAGCACACCCTCCAACCCTTTCTCTGTCACGGGGAGGGTTAATACCTGGGCATTCACGGCTGGCATGAGCAATGCGCCACTTACTTGTGGTTAAGTTCCTTGTATAAGAGCCCAGCCCTGCTCTAGCAATGCTCTCCCACCACAAGCTTACAACCCAGGTGAGGACTGACACACCTCCCTCCAGCCCACAGGCTTTAGCTGCCCACCCAAACCGGTGGCCTTTGCCCAGCAGTCCACTGGGTACTGAACAGAAGGTGCCTGGCACTGGTGCAAGCCCGCGCAGGCAGCAGCAGCGGCGTGATGCCTTCACAGAAACAAAGAGATCAGCCGTGTAGAAGAATCCAGGAGGACTGGAATGAGCCTTGTGATCAAGAACTGGGGGCACTGACAAGTCTCTAAGATCAGAGGACAACTTTCTAAATCCATCCAAAATAACCCATTTTAAAACTGGAAGAAGTCAGTTCCTGCTAATGGTCTCGTTTCCAGGCGGTGATCTCATCACCTATAAAACCGCGCCATTTTTGAGCTCCAGGAGCAGAAGAGGAGAACCCATCCCTCTGCGCGTTCCCAGCCGCACCACTTCTTCGGAGACCCGGGCTCATCCTCCCGCAGCACCGGGGCTCTGCGCCTCGGCTCCAGCCGAGCATGGCAGGCTGGATGGAAAATGCTAAGGACAGCGTTACGAATGGCACCGTGTAACGTTATTATTGCAGTCCCCCCCTTCCTGCTCTGAATTGCTTGCTAAGAGCAGTTAAACGCCAGCTGCTTTTCAAATCTCAAATCGAAATGCTTGGCAGCTTTCCATGTCCTTCACTGCCACAAAGAAAACATTTAACCCTTCCGAGGCCTGCCAACAAGCTTGTAGGTAACTCTCATCTTTCAGCTCCAGCTGTGCTGGCGGAGCAAAGCCGGGCTCTAAGCAGGGTCACCGCCACCCGAAGTGTCCCCAGGCAACCCCCGCAGCGATGGCCGATGCTCCACAGCACGCCTGCCACCTCAGCTGCCGGGTCTGAAGGGTGTTCTGTGTGCTGCGCTTGCATTTTCAGATGCTAATGAAACAAGCTAGAGTTTTTTTCGACAAGTCTCCCTCAAGCTGAAAGGAGAAGGAAGAAAAGAGCTCAGTAACTGAGAGAACAGCCCTCTGCATCCAGCAGCGTCCCGTCCCAGGCTTGGGAGTGCACGGCGATGCTGTCCCCTGGGGGACAGCTGAACTCAGATATACTTCAGGAATATCTGAACTCGGGCTCTGACTCCAGTAATTCTCCCTATGGATGCAAACTAGGAAGGGACTGGCAAGATGAGGCACACTTCCAGGAAAACAAAATGAACTACAAGCCAGCGAGATTTACACAAGCAGCACAACGAGCCTTTGCCGCCTCTTCTGCGGTTCTGTCTACAGCCCACACTCAGGGGAATAAAGTAGTATTAAAGATGTATTTCAATTAGTAGCTCTAAGTCATATTCAATTTTTTTTTTAAATTCATCATTTAAAATGATGAATCAAACATAGTTTTTAATATTTCAGATTAAGACTGCTTATTAAAAGCTAATAACCAAAATCAGTCATGCCCTGTGTCTGCACTCCGTAACAGAGAAGAGCCATGACACCTACAAGTGCGATACTGCTTTGCCTGGGGAAGCTGCAGTGGCTCTAGGGAGCTACAGAACAAGGAGATCACAAGGGAAACTTTGAAACAATAACTTGCTGAAACTGATTCCAGATCCTTGAAAGCTCTCAGGGTTTCACCTCGCAACTGCAGCATATCATTTCGACCCCTCTAATGCACCAGGTGTCCTAGGAAAGTCAAACACATGCAATCCACGGCGATAATTTGGTAGCAAACTCCAACCAGACCTGTTTCCCTATCTAGAAACTGGCCTACGTCTCCGGTTTCGGGAGGACTCTCCTCCTCTCACGAGCAACCATGCTGCTGCAGCTTCTCTGGGAAGGAGACCAGATGATCCACAGAGGTCCTTTCCAACCCCTGCCATTCTGCGATACCCACAACAGCCCCCATCAGAGGGGGGACCTTTTTCCACAAGGTGCCAATTCACTGCACGTCGCCATGACCCAGCTCTGGCCCTGAGCGGGCGGTGGGCCACCCTCTGCCCCCCCGCCCCAGCCCCTGCCAAGCTGGCAGAGCCTTGCAGAGCAGTTTGTCAGAGATGCTCCCAGGTACGGGACAGCCTCGGGACAGAAACAGCGACGAGCTGATGTCCTGGTGAGGAAGCGGTCGGGAACCCCGTCCAACGCCATCGGACCTTTCCTTGTCATCACGGCAGTCCCTGCCCTGAACAGTCTCACTTGTCCCTCACCAAACTAAACCAAGTCTAATGTTTCAGTATGTCCACAAACCACTTCTAGCCTACTGATAACTTCTAAATACTTTACTCCCTGCTTAAGTTTTTTTCTGTTCTTACTTCTGTTCAACATCCTTCTGTTAATCAGTGACAACTGTTGACCAAAACACTCCCACTTCAATGACATTAGAGAAGAACTACTCTAGCTGTGCTCAGCACTTCGTGCCCGAGATCCGAAACTGCAGATTTACTCTGCTGTCACGTCCCTTTGCAAACCCATGTTCAGTTTGCCTCATCAGAAATGTCCACAAACCACATATTTTCAATAATCTTGAAGTACAAGTTTCTCTTGTTAATTAAAGCCTGCCCGCCTCTGTTATGAGGTCTGTTGGAGGCTCACTTATTTTCTTACTCATTTCTTACGCTAGTAATAAAGGCCTGTTTTAAAGTTTCCATTAACTGTTCCCAGCAGTGACGGTCTCTCTCGGGCAGACTGAACACCAGCATACTGTGGCAGCAGGCCAGGAGCAAGCTTATGGGACTTCAGCACCAGGTACCACAAATCTGTCAGACTTGAAAGAATTTACAACTAAAATAATACTGACAAAATGTCGAAGTTAGTACAGCTATCAAAGACTAGAGGTCTCCTACTGGCTTAATCTGGCCATAACTAATTTATGTGTAAAGCACAGAATCACAGACTGGTTTAGGTCGGCAGGGACCTTATAGCCCACCCAGTTCCAACCCCCCTGCCATCAGCCGGGACCCCTTCCACCAGCCCAGGGTGCTCAGAGCCCCGTCCAACCTGGCCTTGAGCCCTACCAGGGAGGGGGCAGCCACAGCTTCTCTGGGCAGCCTGGGCCAGGGCCTCACCACCCTCATGGTGGAGAACTTCTTTCTTATACCTAATCTCAGTCTCCCCTCTGTCAGTTTGAAGCCATCACCCCTTGTCCTGTCACTCCAGGCCCTTGTCACAAGCCCCTCTCCAGCTCTCTTGCAGCCCCTCCAGGCACTGGCAGCTGCTCTAAGGTCTCCCTGCAGCCTTCTCTTCCCCAGGCTGAGCAGCCCCAGCTCTCCCAGCCTTTCCTCCCAGCAGAGGGGTTCCAGCCCTCGGATCATTGCTGGGGCCTCCTCTGGCCCCGCTCCAACAGCTCCAGGTCTGTCCTGTGCTGAGGGCTCCAGAGCTGGACGCATGAGATGACAGCTTGGGCTAAATTCATACTCCCAGCATTCGTGGCCTATTTTCACAAGGTGCCACACCTCCTTGATGTGGAAAGTGCTTAGTTTACACCACCCAATTCTGCCAAGATACAATCACCTCAAAATCACTGGCTTAGAGCTCCATCAGTACTTCAAGCAATTTTAATGAACTAAATCCCAGAGGAGTTATCTATCTAAATTAATGATACCTCTGATCCCACTTTATAAGTAGCAGAGGTATATGAAAGATTTTGCTTATATTTAGATTATGGAAGTGGTACTTCTTTATAGAAAATTCCATGGAATAAAGGAAAATGCTGTAATATGAAACATCATATGGGAGCCTTACGGAGGCTGGTTAAAAAAAAACAAACTAGAGATTTTCCCTTTACCAGCACAGTGCTCCTTCTGGAGTACAGCAGAGGTCAAGCAGATGCCTGGCAGCTCCAAAGGACCAGAGACACGGTACAAGTCATGGAGTGATGCCCATCCCCTGTCTGACCCCCAGGAACACCCGCCAGGTACATCAGCTGTAGGAAACCATGCAACCGATGGATGCAGTAAGCTCTGTACCGTGATTCTGGATAAAAAGCATCTTCACTTGTGTTCCTGAGCAGGATCTGCTGATGGCATAGTCCTACCAGTCTCCACTCACACAGAAAGCCAGCTTCAGCCAGGGTGTTCATCTCTTCAGCTGCAGGAACAGTTCCTAATGCCAGCGTAGTCAGGCTCTAGCATGGCCCGTGCTGCCACACCAGGACCACTCTGCATTCCCAGTTCAAAACTGGTGTTTTCTAACCCACCAGCAACATTGTCTAATAACACTTCACACACAGCACACCAACTCACACACAGACTGCATGAATTGCAAGTGTCTCCAGTGCAAATTTTTCTAATGGAGTTGCTGTGTATAACTTGCGTTAAACGAGAGGCAGAACGTCTGGTGAGAGAAAAGGATCGAGTGAACAGAGACGGAAAGCAAGAACGGAGCAGAGGGAGACCAGTGCGGGCGTCACCCCAGCCGCTGCCGCACCACAGCCTGCACTTCTGCTTTCCAACGGACAGACTGTAGGTTGCAAGAGGAGCAGGACCCAAGCAGCTTGGATTTTCTTTCACCAGCCTTGTTTACCACTTAGCAGGATGGACTTCAATAACTTTCTGATGACTTCATACAATTACTTCACATATATTGTGAGTAAATGATGAAATCTTCCCTTTTCACAGTTGCACTTCAGACAGCGTGTTACATCTAGCTTGTACTCCACAGAAACAAACAGATGTGGGGACACAGCAATTGGATCTTTGTCAAACGATGACTAAATGCTGTTTCCAGAGATCTCCTTTGTCTCTCGACTGTTGTCTTACAGCTACAAGAGGCTTTGAAAAGCCAAAAACACCACCGGGTCAGTTGTTCCGAATGTACTTCCCCCACATCAGCCTCTCCTTGCAGGACACGCTTTGGATGGAGCAGCCAAGTTCTGCACGTGGAATACGGTACGCTGAAGTTGTATACCAGTAATTAACAAGATACTGTTTTGTTCGCAACCACTTGCACTCAAAGTGCACGCTCTGTGCCTGTTATAAGGCCACTGACCTATATTTCCATAAAGCAAGGGGGAGAGAAAAAAAAAATATAAAAAAAAAAATCAATCTTTCGCCGTGTAAGAGTAACACACTGCCCTCTTTCTATAAAAAAGGACTATTTTCCTAAGAACTGTTTTGATAAATCACACTAAAATTATACTGTATGAAAATCTACATGTAGGCAAATCTGGTAGCAGCAAAACAGAACAGTCCCTTTGCCACGAAAAAAGCTATGTTCATTGACCCCATGCTAGTTTTGCCTCCCACAAGAGCTTTTGTCTAAGCTCCTCTGAGCTGGAATGGCTGAGACACTGTGAAAGTCAAACAGCTCTGTTACAATAATCACCGGAACACACGCTGCCATCATTAAAGCAGAAAAAGCGCAAGTCTCCACTCTAGATTCTGCATTTTACAGCAAAATACCATGCCAGTGGAAGCAGTGGCATCCTGCTGCCAGTTTGACACACACAGCACAGGTAGCTTGGGTTCAGGGAAATGCCAGCAACCCTGGGAGTCTCCTTCTCTGGAGATATTCCAGCCCCGCCTGGACACGGTGCTGTACCCCCTGCTCTGGGTGACCCTGCTTGGGCAGGGGGTTGGGCTGGGTGACCCACAGAGGGCCCTTCCCACCCCAACCATTCTGTGATTCTGTGATTCATCGGCTCAACTTCTAGAGCAGCAGACACCTCCCCTTGGGCAACCAAACGCTAAAATGTAGCAGGGGTTAATGAGCTAGCTACACTCACTAATGAAATAAAGGGAGAGAATACTAATCAATGTCACTTCAAAAAATCTGGACCCCCTCCATCTGCAGATGATCCAGTGGGCATTTATGGGCAGCTGGGGAGGGAGACTTGACACATTACCACCCCAAACTTTTTTCCCCTAAAAAAAGGATAAAGAGCAATATCATTTAAGTACATAAAAACTGAACTTGAAAACCAAAACACAGGTTAAAAAAAAAAATGTATTTTAATACAGTTGCATGAGCAGCAAGAGCACAGCAACGTTATATCTGGTACATACTACAGGCACATCCCCTAGCTGGCTCTTCGTGCTTCTGCCTGGGCAATGTTTTTCACAAGCCACATTCTTAAAACATACCGTACGTGACTTGAAAACAAATCTCAGGGTGCAGTTCTGAGTCAATTTATCAGTGCAGAACACCTAGGTGAAACAAAGGAATTTTTTTCCCAAGCATATGACAGTACTGCTTCGAGGCATACTGCAGTCCATGCTCTTTGCTGGTCTCAAAAATAGCCAATCTGACCCAAACAAATCTTGCTTGGATGGATTGCCAAGGGCCACCTACTACAATGCCAAGCACAGGCAAAACAAAGCAATCTCCCTGCTTCTGCACCTTAAAATTGTGCTACAGGCAAAGCAGAAGATTTCCCTCAGCATTAGAAAAAAAAAAATCCACAAAAAACCCACCCAGAACACCAAATGAAACCACAAAACTAGAAAGCCCCCTCTTAATACAGAGTTTGCAACGTAACTTGAAGATACTGTTTCACTGCTTAGAGCGTTTCCAGCCACCCTCTCCACTGTGGGTACTGATTTTCATCTGTTAACAGATCACAGCTGCGTAGAGGAGACTTTGTCCCTCCGCTGGTCGGAAGCCCTGGGCAGACCGCAGCCCCTCACGCGGGTGCCGAGCGAGGAGCCGCCGCCGAAGCGAGCGGAGACTCCTGCTATCGCTGCAGCGCGGGCAGGCGGCCAGCAACGGCCCGCTGCCAGAACAACGAGACGATCCCCCCGCCGCCTGCTACCGCCTTAATTCCCAAACAACGGCCCATCCCGGAGTCCGAACGGCTAACCGAAACCGTGAGAACCGTATTCAGAGTTTTATCATATCAGAAGAACAGGAACTTTTTTTAGTATTTCTCTCAAATCTGAAATCTGAGTAGAGACAAGAGCTCAAACAGTGACTTGCAACGCCCCCGTTTTCCATATTAACTCATTTTTGGGCACCGAGTCTCTTCGCAGCAGCCATTACAGCAAGAGAAACACTGCTGTTCACATCTTTCCTCGGAATATCTCAGTGCACAACAACAATAGGGCAATCACGAGCAGATGCCTCCTTGCGTACGTGCAAAGCACATCAACTGAATTTCCACGACAATTCATCTTCTTCGGAATGGATTTTTATTATGTTTCAAAGGGATACAAATGCTACGCAGTACTTCCTTTCTGTAAAAATACTCAGCTCCCATCATTCTTCAAAAAAAAAAAAAAAAAAGGAAGCTGTCTGTATAAAACTCCACTGCAATGAAATCCAAAGGTGGGAAGCAAACAGCTGCCAGCCGTAGAGTGCTGAGCACCGCGACCATACCGTTCTCACTGCTTTCGAACTTCCTGTGCTGGACAACAGACAAGGTTTTTTTAAAAATAAAGCAATACTATTCACGCTGCAACCCTTCTAATTCTTTCAACACATTAGAGGACAAAAAAAATCCAGTCCCGCATGCTAAATTTGACGAGTTCAGTACCTTCAAGACACAGGCTCATCACTGCTTTGCTTTTAGAAATTGAACTTTATCAATCCGCAAACAGCCACTTTTACATGTGAAGCACGTTTAGCAGCCGACTTCCAGCCACACTGCTCACTTCAGAGGCAACTCCTTCCATGTATTTGAGCATCATTTAAATGTGCTTCCGTATGCTCAGTTCAGAAAAGCAGCAATGAATCAAGGAATACCTTCTCTACGCTGCTGTGGGGTATTACCTGAGCATTACACCTGGGCCCAGAAGGGAGCTAAAAATCCACAGGTAATCAGCTCTGCAAAAGCCTTTGTGCTCCGAGGCTTCTCCATCAGAAGTTAAGGGTTGCCACGGGATCCCTGAACAAGCAGAAATGGGGAAGAACCATCTTCATCCCCAGAGTTACACTGAGAGCCGTGTCACGCTGCTGCCCGCCTCCCAGATACACACATCGATTTCCACGAGCTTTCAGGGTGAAAGACAACACACAAACGCACCCACCTCCTGCAGCCTCCCCTATCCGACATGGTGGATTTTACTTTCTTGTTTTTTTTTAAAACCCAAATATCCTTTTCCCCCATGACTCATCAGCCTGCAGTCTGGTTTTATAAAAGTTTATGCAAAGCGCTCAGCTCTCTTACACAATTCTGCTTTCTTGTTTTTTTGTGCTTTTTTTCTCCTCCCACCTTCCCCCCAGCATCTTGACTGTGTAACTGGTCCACTTGCCTCCATGTCCAGCTCTCCCATTCCGGCCACCTCTGGATTGCACCAGCAGTTGGGCAGCTCCATTTTGTACACGCAAGGCTGAAGAATAAAGCCACCCACAAAGTCCTGTTACAGAGGCTCTCTAGCAAAGCTCACCGTACTCTGCAACAAAGAGGTAACCTTTTTTGGTTTAGCTCCTTAAACAAAAGCAGGTCGCTCCTTACTCTCTGTCAACATCCCACCCCAACCCTCCGTTTTCTTCTCGCCTCCTTCTCTAGATCAACAACCTTGCTCCTGTTTCTTTGGTGACCACGACTAGTTTCTCTCAACTCCTTCTGCCTCCATGGGGTCTCCCACTCTCTGTACCTCCTAGAGGCAAGGTTTCTAGAAAAGCCTTTATTTACACCTTCCTTCAGTGCAACCAACACTCTCACACTGCCACGACTCCAAGCTCTGTTGCTCCAGAGCTACTAATTCTACCACCAACTTTCAGAGCTTTTCAGCCTCCTTCACTCCAATTAATCCAAGTATTTCCACTAGAGCCATCTTCCCTCCCCTTGCTCCAAGTCATGTTCTCCATGAAAACAAGTGCCTTCTCCCTGCTTTCTATATTTGACACCATTATCATGCCGCTCGCACCTCTGACCTCTCTTTTCGTTCTTCACACTTCTGCTTCCAAAAGTTACAAATCCTCTGCTACTGTCCTGTCTGCTTGGAACAAATTCCTCTAGAGATCAAGTAATTTTCTTCCTTTCTTTTCCAAGATTCTTATCACGAAAGGCAATAAAACTTTCAGAACTTTCCCTCCTTTAAGCTGTTCACCCATATATGCAGCATTACAGATCAGACACTGTTCAGAATGGAGAAGGTGGTTTACTCTACAGCATGCAAGTGTGTATGGAAGATAAGTGTTCTTATTTTTGCTATATGATTAATGTTACTTCAAGTTTCTTTGACCTTTGCAACATATCCAGAAATATGAAGGCAATAACACTGACAATTTCACATTATTTCATTGCACTAAAAAAGCATCCCCCCCTCCACTTATTTAAAAAAGGGAGGAAAGAGCCCTCTTGATTTGGTACCGAAATACAGGTCAGACTACACGAAACACAGGACTTCAAATCTAAAATACACTGTAATAAACTACTTCAACACACTTTTGGCCACTTCCCAGTAATGCACAGTCTGTAATTTCGAGCACAATAAACTGTTGTTTCCACTTCTTCTCTGCCATAATAAGCCCCGCACCTTCTTTAGGCATGGCTCCGGGTGCCGTTCTAGCGCAGGCAGAACGCGGCAGCTTCCCCTCCTTGGCTGCGGGGGAGACCGGCTGGGCATTTTCCACAGGGGTTACCAGTGCATTCAGGAGGGAGAAAGAGAAAGCCACACAAAGGACGACTCAGCATCTTAGCTATAAATCCTAGTGGTAAAGGAAGTGTAATCATAACTTTCGGAATACTCTTCCTTCACTGACAATGTTAACGAAACCTGAAGAACTTCAGCAATCAGATTACGAGTATTTATAGAAGAATGCCAGCCATCATTGCTCTGAGCAGGTAGGGTCAAGTCTAACTAACAACTTAATGACCTACCATGGTGAAAACGCTGGCTCGGAAAAATAAACACTTGTTAGCAATTGAAACAGTCTAACATTGTGAACAGACCGCGGCCTGGGCTTCCCAGCACTGTCTCTTCCGCCTCTGTTCACGTATTTTAACTGCAAGGCCCAGAAAGCAGATGCAAGCGTCTGTAATATCGCTGTGTCCAAGGACATGGAGAGACCACCGCACACAATCACGTCACTGCAAGTGTGAGGCAGTCATGGTCAAAGTGGCCTGATCTAATGCAGGGCATCTTCTGTTTCCAGGGACTGCAGATCAGCTGCCACTCGAAGCTGCTCTAATCAGAGTTTCTGCGTGTCCTCCAGCTACCCACAGCCAGAGACCAAGGTCTAAGGGATCCACGGAAGAATAAAGATGGCAGGGCTGGTTGGTTAGTCTCCTAGGTTTACTCTGAGAGTACGGGGGAACTTCACAAGCCGTAAACTTAGTTAAGGAAATGATCTACAGGATTTGACTAGAGCATGAGGGTTGTTAAAGTCACTTGAGACTCTAGAAAAACAAATTCATGATCATGCCTCCGATGGGAGGCAAGAGAATAGGAAGGAGGGATAAAACTGACAGATCTTTACAGAGGTCTACCTGACGACCTCTGAGTACCACTCCTTTTCTCTAGGGCTAAAAACAAACAACAGAAAAACCCAGGATAAACAACTGTATGCCTGTCTTTGACACAGACCTGAAAATCCCAGCATTACCAACAGGAACAAGAGGGAGAGAGTCCCCAGTGCATAGCAGGGCCTGGCAACCGCATGGTGTTCGTTATCCTCCAGACTGACACACACTTCCCTGATAAAGCCTATCAGTTGATAATGCAGAACAAGAAAGTTTCCTTCAGATCAAACCTCAGAAAACCAGCTTCCATTACACAGCCTTAGAGGAATGAAATTACTGTCATGTTGCTGATAGCATGTTCTAAAAAACTCCCAAGTTATTTAGTACGTCTTATATTGCACCGTGTCACGTCAGCTATTTTGTTTAACTACTGTACAAAAGCACACATAGTAAAATAGATTTCCTTCTTTAGTTTACATAATCAGAACACCTTTTATTTTCCTGGGAAAGAATCACTTGTTTATTTTTCAGCTTCTTTATACTGGGCACGGCTGTCTCATGACTTCACAGCCAAATCACCCTACGAGATCTGTTTTGGTGCCACTAAAACACCGGCGAGATGAAAGAAGATTAAAAAGGAATGGCAATTAGCAATTACTCAGGAGCAATTACCCCTTCCAGTGACTCCTTCAGGACACAGGAGCTGCTGAGCTAGCTAATGACAGCAGTAAAACTCATAATCCGCAACCACCCCGTCAGCCTGTCTCAACAGGCCAAAGTTAGATAATTCAACAGCAAGCGTCAGAACCGCGCGTGCCTGCTACAGCAGCTCCAGGTGCACCAAACACCACGCTTCTCCTTCCAAAAACAACTCGTCTCTTCCGTGCAAGTGTCCCGAGAAGACACGGCAGGAATGACGGCATCTTAAACGTGCAGTCCTGAATGCGCTTCCAACCCCTGTGAGTCAACATCTGGTTCCAACCCAGCACTGCCAGCAGCATCTCCAGAGAAGCCACTGCCGTATGCCCTCCACCATCTTCCTTGTGCCACTGTCCTGGGTTTGGCCAGGACAGGGTTAATTTTCACCGGACTCCAGGAAGGGGCACAGCCGGGGGGTGGGGGCTGACCCCACCTGGCCAAACAGAGCCCGGTATTCCATACCATGTGACGTCACGCTGGGTTCCGGTGGGGGGGGAGCGGTGCGGCGGGAAGGCTCTCGCGGCTTGGGGCGGGCGCAGCGCCGGTCTGGTTTCGGGAGAGCGGCTGTGTACGGTTCGTGGTTGTGTTTTCTCCTTATTTGTATCGTTGTTGTTCCTGTTTTCCCTCTGTTTGCTGTTCTGTTAAACTGCCCTTATCCCGACCCACCAGTTTCTGCCTCTTTCTTTCCATTCTCCTCCGCACGCCGGCGGGGGGAGGGGCGGCCGCGTGGCGCTTTTGTTGCCGGCGGCAGCCGAAACCAAAACATTTAATTGGCGCCCAGACGTGGAGCAGGGATAACGGCAGGGCTGAGCAGCGGGTGTTAAAACTGCTTTCTTACATTTTGTTAAATTTTGTTATACGCATTTTTTCTGTGTTAAAATAGTCGCCGGTAAAAATGTTTCTGACTTTGATCAAATATCTCTGCTACGTAAATCCTTACTTGCTGTATGTGTTTGCCGCCGTGCTGTTTGTTACCTCGGGAAAGAAGATCAGGATGATGATTTTGCTGTACTGTACGATATCGACTTATGATATGATAACATCACTGTGCATGAAATTAGTCTTGTATTTGCATGCGGCACTGCGGTCATTTCCGTACCTCGGATCCTATGTCTTAGATTTTGTTAATAATCAAACCCAGTCTGTGGGGAAAGCCGAAGGGGATACCTTCCCCCACTCTTTCGCCCCCCCCCTCTCCCTCAGGCTGGTCCTAACTGCTTTTGAGAATTTCGAGTACCCCTGGGATGCTCAGGGCAGCACTCTCCTTTTGTTATGCCTCTTGAATGGGTTGCAGGTTTTGTTTAGGGTTAAGCAAGTCGTTAAGAACATCGTGCAGAGACCTGCCCCGGGGCTGGATAGCTGTGAGTGGCTGGGTGTGTGGGACAGCATGGGCAGATGTCTAGAGCAGTGGGCACCTGCGGTGTGTTTTAAACTCACCCCTGAACAAATACAGAATCCGGACAATCTGGTAAAATATCTGAAAAAAGTGTGCTGCCACCCTGGGAACTCCAGAGAGACACAGATCACCACAATGTGCTGGGGTCTGGCCCACGCCTACCGAGCCCTGTTCAACACTGTTCAGTGCCCTAAAGGGGAAAGGGGGGGAAGCCAAGCGGCAGGCGCTGCAACTGGCGCTGCCCCCCCAGCCGGCCCTGCAGCCCCTCCAGCCCAGCAGGCAGTCACAGCCCCCCAGACTGGCACTGCTGCTGCCACAGCTGCAGGGTCTGCCTCGGTTTCCCTGGCAGGCACAGCAGCTGCTCCAGCCCCAGCTCCAGCCACAGGCACAGTGACTGAGCCCAATGACCAACCTGTGCAGGTAGCAGTCGCCCCTGTAAAACTAAAGAAAGACGCAAAGAGAGCAGATCGCTCCGGGAGGGATGACGATGAGCCAGGGTCATCACGGGAGATAGAGACAGAGATCATCACCCGGTCCCTGTCCCTGGGCGAGCTGCGAGACATGCGGAAAGATTTCAGCCGCCACCCTGGCGAGCACATTGTCACCTGGCTGCTGCGGTGCTGGGATAACGGGGCCAGCAGCTTGGAATTAGAGGGCAAGGAAGCCAAGCAGCTGGGATCCCTGGCCAGGGATGGGGGCATTGACAAGGCCATTGGGAAAAAGGAACAAGTCCTCAGCCTCTGGAGGAGACTTCTCTCAGGGGTGAGGGAGAGATACCCCTTCAGTGACGATTTTGTATGCTATCCTGGCAAGTGGACCAATATGGAAAGGGGTATTCAGTACTTGAGGGAATTGGCTGTGCGGGAGCTGGTTTACTGTGACACAGACGATGAGCAGGTACCTACAGACCCAGATGAACTCCAGTGCTCACAATCCATGTGGAGGAAGTTTGTGCGGAGCGCACCCTCCTCATATGCCAACTCACTGGCAGTTGTAAACTGGAAAGGTAAAGACGTACCAACAGTGGACGAGGTGGCTGTCAGACTCCGCCAATATGAGGAAAGTCTCTCTTCCTCCCTTGTCTCAGCTGTGGAGAAACTGGCCCGGGAGGTGCGGCAAATCAAAGAGAACATGTCCTACTCCCCACCTGTACGGGCCAGTGTCTCAGCTATTAGGGGCAAGCGTTTCCCTGCTCAGGAGAGGGAATACAGAGGCTATACACCCCGAGGCACCCTGTGGTTTTACCTGCGTGACCACGGAGAGGACATGAGGAAGTGGGATGGAAAACCCACCTCAAGTCTAGAGGCCCGAGTACGTGAGTTGCGAGGTAAAACAATCACAAAAGGGGACTCTGTTAGGAAAAATGCCGCTCCAGTTTCCAAAAGCCAGCTCTCCAGACCAGGTAGACAGTTTGACCTTGATTCCGATCCTCTGGAGGGGACCTCCAAGTCATTTTTACAGCAGGTGAGCAGCAATTTCTCTGACGAGGATTAGAGGGGCCCTGCCTCCAGCCAGGTGGAGGAAAGGGACAACCGTGTCTATTGGACGGTGTGGATTCGGTGGCCTGGCACGTCAGATCCACAAGAGTATAAAGCTCTAGTGGACACTGGTGCACAGTGTACTTTAATGCCATCAGAGTTCAAAGGGTCAGAGCCCATTTGCATTTCGGGAGTGACAGGGGGGTCCCAAGAGCTGAGTCTACTGGAGGCTGAAGTGAGCCTCACTGGGCAGGACTGGCAGAAGCACCCCATTGTAACTGGCCCCGAGGCTCCGTGCATCCTTGGGATAGACTATCTTAGGAGAGGCTATTTCAAGGACCCAAAGGGGTATCGGTGGGCTTTTGGCATAGCTGCTGTGGAGACGGAAGAAATTAAACAGCTGTCCATTTTGCCTGGTCTCTCGGAGGATCCTTCCGTTGTGGGGTTGCTGAGGGTTGAAGAACAACAGGTACCCATCGCGACCACAACGGTGCACCGGCGACAGTATCGTACCAACCGAGACTCCCTTCTCCCCATTCATCAGCTGATCCACCAGCTGGAGAGTCAAGGAGTGATCAGCAAAACTCGCTCACCCTTTAATAGTCCCATATGGCCAGTGAGAAAATCTACTGGAGAGTGGAGACTGACAATAGACTACCGTGGCCTGAATGAAGTCACACCACCGCTGAGTGCTGCTGTGCCAGACATGCTAGAACTTCAATATCAGCTGGAGTCAAAGGCAGCCAAGTGGTACGCTACAATTGACATCGCTAATGCATTCTTCTCCATCCCTTTGGCAGCAGAGTGCAGGCCACAGTTTGCTTTCACCTGGAGGGGCATCCAGTACACCTGGAATCGACTGCCCCAGGGGTGGAAACACAGTCCCACCATTTGCCATGGACTAATCCAGACTGCACTGGAAAAGGGTGAAGCCCCAGAACATCTGCAGTACATCGATGACATCATTATATGGGGTGACACAGCAGAGGAGGTTTTTGAGAAAGGGGAGAAAATAGTTCAGATCCTTCTGAAAGCCGGTTTCGCCATTAAGCGAAGTAAAGTCAAGGGACCTGCGCAAGAGATCCAGTTTTTGGGAATAAAATGGCAGGATGGGCGCCGTCAAATCCCAATGGATGTCATCAACAAAATAGCAGCTATGTCTCCACCAACCAGCAAAAAGGAAGCACAGGCCTTCCTGGGTGTTGTGGGTTTTTGGAGGATGCACATCCCAAATTACAGCCAGATCGTGAGTCCTCTGTACCACGTGACCCGGAAGAAGAATGATTTTGAATGGGGCCCTGAGCAACGACAGGCATTTGAACAGATTAAACGGGAGATAGTTCATGCCGTAGCCCTTGGTCCAGTCCGGTCAGGGCAAGATGTCAAAAACGTGCTCTACACCGCAGCCGGGGAGAATGGCCCAACCTGGAGTCTCTGGCAGAAAGCACCAGGGGAGACTCGAGGTCGACCCCTGGGGTTCTGGAGCCGGGGATACAAAGGATCTGAGGCCCGCTATACTCCCACTGAAAAAGAGATTCTGGCAGCATATGAAGGCGTTCGAGCTGCTTCAGAAGTGGTCGGCACTGAAGCACAGCTCCTCCTAGCTCCACGATTGCCGGTCCTGGGCTGGATGTTCAAAGAGAGGGTCCCTTCTACGCATCATGCCACCGATGCTACGTGGAGTAAGTGGGTCGCTCTGATCACCCAGCGCGCCCGAATGGGAAACCCCAGTCGCCCAGGAATTCTGGAGGTCATCATGGACTGGCCAGAAGGCAAAGATTTTGGAGCATCGCCAGAGGAGGAGGTGACACGTGCTGAAGAGGCCCCACTGTATAACCAGCTGCCAGAAGATAAGAAACAGTATGCCCTGTTCACGGATGGGTCCTGTCGCATTGTGGGGAAGCAGCGGAGGTGGAAGGCTGCTGTATGGAGCCCTACACGACAAGTCGCGGAAACTGCCGAGGGAGAAGGTGAGTCCAGCCAGTTTGCAGAGGTGAAAGCCATCCAGCTGGCTTTAGACATTGCCAGTCGAGAGAAGTGGCCAGTGCTCTATCTTTACACTGACTCTTGGATGGTGGCCAATGCCTTGTGGGGGTGGCTGCAGCAATGGAAGAAGAACAACTGGCAGCGCAGAGGCAAACCTATCTGGGCTGCCCCATTGTGGCAAGATATTGCTGCCCGTCTGGAGCAGTTGGCTGTAAAAGTCCGTCACGTGGACGCCCACGTCCCTAAGAGTCGGGCCACTGAAGAACATCAAAACAACCACCAGGTAGATCAGGCTGCTAAGATTGAAGTGGCTCAGGTGGATCTGGACTGGCAACATAAGGGTGAACTCTTTATAGCTCGGTGGGCCCATGACACCTCGGGCCACCAAGGAAGAGACGCGACATACAGATGGGCTCGTGACCGAGGGGTGGACTTGACCATGGACACTATTGCACAGGTTATCCATGAATGTGAAACATGCGCTGCAATCAAGCAAGCCAAGCGGGTAAAGCCTCAGTGGTATGGAGGACGATGGCTAAAATATAAATATGGGGAGGCTTGGCAGATTGACTACATCACACTGCCACAAACCCGCCAAGGCAAGCGCTATGTGCTCACAATGGTGGAGGCCACCACCGGATGGCTGGAAACCTACCCTGTGCCCCATGCCACCGCCCGGAATACCATCCTGGGCCTGGAAAAACAAGTCCTGTGGCGACATGGCACTCCCGAAAGAATCGAGTCGGACAACGGGACTCACTTTCGCAACAGCCTCATAGACACCTGGGCCAAAGAACACGGTATTGAGTGGGTGTATCACATCCCCTACCATGCACCAGCCTCGGGAAAGATCGAACGTTACAATGGGCTGCTAAAAACCACTTTGAGGGCAATGGGGGGTGGGACTTTCAAAAATTGGGATACCCATTTAGCAAAGGCCACCTGGTTGGTTAACACCAGAGGGTCCACCAACCGGGCTGGTCCTGCCCAGTCAAAACCTCAGCGCCCAGTAGAAGGGGATAAAGTCCCTGTAGTGCACATGCGGAACATGTTAGGGAAGACGGTTTGGGTTAGTCCTGCCTCGGGCAAAGGCAAGCCCGTCCGCGGGATTGCCTTTGCTCAAGGACCTGGGTGTACCTGGTGGGTAATGAGGAAGGATGGGGAAGTCCGATGTGTACCTCATGGGGATTTAATTTTGGGCGAGAATAGTCCATAAATAAATTGTATAAAGTTAGTTGTTAAATAACCCTGTCACTGTCTGTTATCACTGTTATAATTGTTATATTTTGTACCAGTAGTAGCATAGTAAGAATCGTCCAGATTAAAGAAGGATGGACTTTTTCGATGAAAACCTAGCAGAGCACAGCGATGATGGAACTGGACCTGGTTTTCAACAACTGGCATCCAGCAACTTCATCAAGATCAACATCTCCTGCAGACTGTGGGCACGGGCCGCACCAGATACATCAGCCGTGAGCTCCGGATGCAGCAAGTGACCGCCCATCACCACACATCACCTCCCCTGCCACGGAAGACCATAACGACAGATGGAGCCTGAAGTCATGGATTAAATGAACTCAATGGACACTTTAGAGTGATGATCCATAGACTAAAGGAATGATATCTGGAGACAGGAGAAGTGGTGGTGATCAACCGGACAGTGGGGGACCTGGGCATGACGTAGATGGTATGGAATAAGGGGTGGATAATGTCCTGGGTTTGGCCAGGACAGGGTTAATTTTCACCGGACTCCAGGAAGGGGCACAGCCGGGGGGTGGGGGCTGACCCCACCTGGCCAAACAGAGCCCGGTATTCCATACCATGTGACGTCACGCTGGGTTCCGGTGGGGGGGGAGCGGTGCGGCGGGAAGGCTCTCGCGGCTTGGGGCGGGCGCAGCGCCGGTCCGGTTTCGGGAGAGCGGCTGTGTACGGTTCGTGGTTGTGTTTTCTCCTTATCTGTATCGTTGTTGTTCCTGTTTTCCCTCTGTTTGCTGTTCTGTTAAACTGCCCTTATCCCGACCCACCAGTTTCTGCCTCTTTCTTTCCATTCTCCTCCGCACGCCGGCGGGGGGAGGGGCGGCCGCGTGGCGCTTTTGTTGCCGGCGGCAGCCGAAACCAAAACAGCCACAAGCAAGGACTGAACAGATTTTTTCAAAGCAGCCCCAGCAACAGTAAAACTCTATCCCACCAGCCAGCTACAAAACAACAGATAAACACTTTTGCAGCCAGCCCTGACAAGGAAATCTCCCTTAAAAATAAAGCAGAGATTCAGCCTCAGTTGATATCCTGAGGGTTTGGTGGGTTGTTGTTTTTTTTTTTTTTGCTTTTAAACTTCCTTTCAGTTTCAACAGAAGGAGGCCTCTGCCTGGCCAGAGGAAACACAGTCAAGTATTTTCCACATCCTTCCTCTACGTGGATGAAGTCCAGAACGGCTGCAATGGAAGTGAAGCTTCCTGCTCCCCCAGATATCTTGCAGGTCAGTTCTCTCGATAGGCAGCAACACAGGACTTCCAAAATACACACTGTGAAGACTAGATCTGCCTACAAACGTTCTCTACGACAAGATGGAGAAGAGCCACAGTAGTTTTTCTTTCATCAGCAGTCAGAAAAAAATGAAGGGAGGAATTTCCACTATGACTTTGGGGTATGAAACAGTAGATCATATTCCACCCTCACGCCCAACACTTTCAGACTACGGCAGCATTCTTCACAGCACAGAGTCTCCTTGGGCTAATATCAACGCAAAACTTTTACCATGAGGCAGGCAAAAGCTAAACACGGCAACAGGGACTGGGAAAAACCAGACTGCTCATCTTGCTCACCAGCTTACAAGGGCCACAACACGTTTCCCTTGGTTTCTCTCACCCAGTGCTTTCAGATTACATTTGCTGTTAGATCCACAAACCATCGCAGGAGGCCTGTGCACTCCTGTTTCCACTTACCTGGACAACAACGGTGAAACAGGAACTATTTGAATTTCTGCCACTTTCTGATGCATTGTACGAGAGAAAAGCTGAGTCCCTCCAGATGGCCATGTGGACCTGGCTTTGTTGAGGGCCAGGAGCAGGCTGATGTCTCTGTTGACATACCCTGCCTCACTGCTCCCTACCAGTAATGGTAAGGCAATGCAAACCAAACTGCAATGCACATACAGGCATCCTCAGAAAAAAGGAATCCCAAAACGCACATGGTCAATTGGCTCCGATGTTTTCACTTTAACACTAAGGCTTTCATGCCATTTCTTTTCTCCTCCTCACCCCACAACAATTTACCAGCAGCAGAAGCAGCAGCCAGACTGAAAAAAATGCAAGGAAAGAAGAACGCACACACTGAGATGCCACAAAGCAACAGGCAGAGAAACCCCTAGCTGGAAGGTTCCAGTTATTTACCACATTAGGTTTTGGGTTTTGTTTTTTTCTTTAACTCTGCTCAGTTTCCATTCAAAGTTTAAAATCGGTCACATCCAGTTAATTCTCATCAGCCTTTATTTCTAGTCAAGTAACAAAATGCATCTTCCCCCGCTGAGCAGAAGAGAGCTTAAAAAAAAAAATATTAAAAAAAAAATTCAAATCTTCACAAGAACGCTGACATCACCCCCTTCCCTTCTTCCCACTCTTCAGTTCTGGCCGAGGCCCACCCCACAGCAGGGTGTTTGTGCAGCAGGGCGCGTGGGTGAGGTGGAAGGACAAAGCACAAGAAAAAACCCACCCTAAAACCCTGCAAGCTGACAGCTCATCCCAGGGTTGTATAAAGCAAAACGCAGCTCCAAGCAAAGGTGGCTGAAATGTAGCAGTATCTAGCAGGAAAATATCACCCTCCGCTGCAGTGACGCACGGAGCTGGATGGAAATCTGCCCATCAGCACGCTTTTGAGCGGCGTTTGCAACCCCTTACGGACACGATGCTGCCTCCGGGGTGGGGAGCTTTTCTTTTAAGGTGTTCTTCAAGGTTAGGAAATAGAGACAAAAGATGTGTGTGTGCTTGCAAGGACTGGTTCCTTGCCTGAGCAGAGCACATGGACCGATTCCAGCTCTGTTCTCCCACCGCCTGGACCCACGAGATGAAAGGAGAGCTTGACTGGTCTCTTTGATCACCTGTGACGGTTTGCCCCACAAATATCCTTGTCTGTCACTCCCCAAAGAGGTACTATCGATCCCCCACATCTCCACAGATGTCACCCACGTTTCCTCATGAATTTTGTCACCAAATGTTATCCCCTATCTGTTCCTATGTCATAAGGAAATTAAATGAGACACTTCTGATTTTCAGCTGTGGTCACATGGAGTACACTGAGATTAAGATGGGGGCTTTCAGCTCCCCTCCCCTCCTGGCAGGGGAGGCCAGGCGATTACCTCAGGGCTAGACGGGACTAGCACCCAACACTTCAAAGGAAGGTGCAAGAAAGCTCATGAGTAATAATTGCTGGTTGTTTACCACATCTATCTGTGGTTTCCAGTCTCTGTAACTTTTACTCAGTCTAAATTTAAGCAATGGTTTGAGCTCCCAAACAATCTTTTCTGCATCAGCGCCACACAGACTCCTGCTGAGCTACAGATTTCATAAGGAAACTTAAAGTCAAGAAGTAGTCAGAAGTAGGCAGTTTCAATACTAAACCAATAAGATGTCAAAGGTACTTTGAGGTAGTAACTTTAGCAACCTATGAAAAAGTAAAAGCTATCACTTTCAGGAGAGAGAACACATGACTATAAACTTTATTATTACTGCTTTTGTGCAATTCAGTGTTTTGTTATGCTCCCATATCCTAAGAAGTTAGGGTGGGAAAAGTGATAAAAGGGAAAATTATGCCCCAAATATTTCGCAGCAAGAAAAATCTGTATAGGGAGCGAGGCAAAAAAAGTCCATGCAAAGCCCCTCCCTGCTTGGACAGATTCCTCTGTTTCAAGGCAGCAGTTCTCCCACTGACAGCACTGACGTGCAGCACCCACGGCACCAGCGTGGCCCGGACACGCAGCCACGCGCCTGCCAAGCGAGCAGGGACACAATGCACTGGTTACTGCAGGACTAGTAGGTATCTGAACGCGGCAGAGTGAATTTGAACTGGGTCAGAACCATTCTGGCCACGAGAGGTTGGTTCAATGGATGGAACCAGAAAGCTGGATTTACCGTACTGTTGAATTACAGCTTCGGCTGGATGTGACACCTTGCTGACATCTCGGAGAGACAACCCGTCCCAGCAGCTGCCAGTATTACTCAGGTATCGATCAGCTCAAGCATCTTCCTTATTTCGTTCACACAGCACAAGAAAACATAACCACAACACAAGCTGTGGTGCACGCTGTGCACCTTCACTCACCTCTTTCAGTTCCTGTGAGACAGAATTAAGGCGTTCGTTTTCAGACTGGGTGTTGGCAAGGACATTTCTGAGCTGCTTCAGTTCCGTCTGCAACTCCATAACCTTCTTCATGTAGTACTCTTCCTTGGTAGCCGATTCCTGGATCAAGGTCTCCTCTCTGCTCTCTCCATCTGCTGCTACCTTCTTGTGGTTGGTATGGGCCTGCCCAAAAGCCTAGGACAGTCAGAAAACAAATCTTTTCTTAGTAAACCCAGAATTTTGTGTAACTTCAATTCTAAATAATTGAAACTATTTAGCCTCATATTTCTTTGACGCAAAACAACGCAACCTTTTCCCACACCCTCCTCTTCTGGGCTCAGACCTTTAAACGCTATCAAGTGGCCGCACAGGACCTCTGAAATCAACACGCAGCACCCAGACAGCGTTTCGTGATGCACAGGGCGCTTCCTCAGGGCCTCGCACAAACCCTGGTGGGAGCGAACCACGATGTACTGATTGGAGTCTGCTGTCAAAGCAAGCCTTTGGTTTTCAACAAGACGACTGCAAGACGACCAGACACTTTCGCGTGTGCGTATTCTCTATAGTTGGGTCAGACTCAATTCTGCGAAAACGGAACCAGTGAAAACAGATCTCGTGTTTGCAGCCTGTTCCGTTCCTTAGGCTGGGAGCACGCTTACTCCTCCTGATCCAGCTGTGCCAAAGGAACACACCCCCACGCTCAGCTGCCCATGGCTGGCGGTTACGGGTCCCTCAGACCTGCTGACCCACTGCAGCCGTAAGCGAGCGAGGTTAGCAGGGCTGCTCCGTAACCAGGTTAAGCTCAGGGGGGTCAGTCTGGCTGCAGCAGGTCAGCGGACGCTCACCCAGCCAGCTCTGCTGCCTGCTCTCGGAGACGTCATCTCTAGCAGCGCGCCAGCAAAGGGGCTTAGGGCAGGTCACAGAGATCTACCCGCCTCAGCACTGCATGCCTCTGTTTAGACCTGACAGTCTCCCTTTTTATCTCCTCCTGCTTCTTTTCTGGGGGTTTGCACTTTGCTTGAAACCCTACCAGGCGATACTCCTAGCAGCAGAGCTCTCCAACACTTGAGCAAGCAGCCCAGACAGACACCGGACCGCCACGTTTAAGAAACCCATCCGTGGCTTTCACTCATAGATGCTGTAAAGCAAAGAGTTTACCATTTCAAGTAGGTATATATTTGTAACACGTGGCTGAGCAGATGGACCAAAGTCAATGAGATTAACGAATGCTCTCTCAGCTGCTGCACGTGTGTGCACTACACCCCAACCCAAGATGCATTTGGAGCTTTCAGGTGCCATCTTTTGGGGTGCCAGTGTTCATACGGCAGGTTTTCACAGCCAACGTTAATACCAGGTATTAAGCCAGGTCAAGGACGGACCAGCACCTCCTAAAACTCCTTCCTTGTCTAGTTATGCATTACATTTTCAATTAATCATCTTTTGCTAGCTCTTCAGAAATGTACCGTCAGCGCAGGAAAAAAAAAAAATCTGCTTTGAAGAGAAGCAGATTTCTGTATTTTATTACTTCTGTATATTAGACCAGATGCATTAATAGTACAGTCATTATTGAATATACCACGGCTGAAACAGATGATTGAACATGCTAGCTCTGCCTACAGTTACAGACACTCACATATTGCTCCTATCAGATGAAATTTTGTTTCAGATAAGCAAGTCAGAGATACAGCAGACTAATACCCACTGAAGAAGTTCCAGCCAGATTCACTGAGATGACCCAAGGGAAATTAAAAAGGGTCACATTTCAGACAGAAAGTTAAGCACCATCTGTGCAAGTCCTTGTCAAATGAGTTTCAACAAAGCAGCTTAGAAGCCTAACAACGAAGACCTCCATAAATGTTAAAGGGATAGCAAAAAACACGCAAACTTCTCAAATACAGTATCTATTTTGCATAAAGAATCAAGATCCACTTTTTATAGAGCTGCATTTACTCTAAGTCTCTGACGCAGAGACTCCGGGCACCCACTTGCCCAGTGAAGCGGCACCGTTCTCTCGGTAGCAGGATGCCAACGCAGAGCACGCTGAAGCTCGAGATACTCAAAGCCACCTCTGATCAGCCAGACAGCAGAGTGCAAGCATGATTCAGCCAAGGAACTCAGTCATATCGCTAAGGGAGAAATTCTTGAGAATAATGACTAATTTGCTCTTAAAGCTTTCAATGCAGATGCTGGCCTTGGGTTTCTTTAACAACAGAAAAGAAGGTGTCAATCATTTTGCAAAAACCACTATTGACAGGGAGTATTTGAACACAGAAACTGGCATAGTGGACGAGACTGGACTTCTCTTTTAATCCAATATCCTGTCTTCTACAGAGGCTAATGCCAGATGCTTCAGCAAAAGGTGCAAGAAACCCCATAATCTCCTGGAGTCGGAGATTGCCTCAAGCCTTGAAGCAGAAAGCTTAATGTAAATTTGGAAGAGTTATTAATATTTAGTTACCCATTTAAAATATCCCCTATATTTCATGGTTTTATGCATTTCTGGCCTCAATCAAATCCTACAGCAATAAATTCTGTATGTTAAATCATACTTTTATATGACAGGTTGTTGTCAGTTTACAAATTTCCCAAGTTCTCAGAAAAGAGAACATATTTTTGTTCAGAAACTCAAAGGTGTGTTATTACTCCATGGTCCCCTGCCCATCATTCATTGTTTTCAGACTTCCATCAAACCCCTCTATTCCCTGGTGAAGGCAAGGTGAAGTTCAGTAAGTTATCATCACTTCTATGTTTGAGAGTTTTTCTTCCATGCCCTTTTCAGAAACTGCCTTTTATTATGGCTTTTCCCAAATGGCAAGATTAATGCAACCAAATGGGAACTGCAGATGTCAGCTCTCATGGACCAACTGCAGAAACGAGCTCATGCATCTCCCCCACCAAAGGATGCTGCTATTCTTTGTGGGCCCCAGCTATTTCTGCACAGCAAGGCTGTGCTTTGCTCTCAACCACCAAGCTTCTGAAGTTTCAGCAGAAACCCTCCATTACCTTGATGGTGTTACTGTCTGGGGTCAGGAAGACGGGTACAGAATCACAAACAAATGGACTCTGACACTACACAGCACACAAGAAACCTTCTTAACAGACACTGTCATCAGGACAGCCAGCCTGGAACAATTCCATCTGGGTGGATTCGCAAGGGGACACTTACGTAGCATCACCATTCTCACCAAGCTTCATTATCTCTCTTGTACGTACTTAGAAACGACCTCATACATTCATGCTACAAGCCATTTTCATAACTGCAACAGCCTGTGTGGAACAGGAAAATTTAACAAAATTGAGCAAAATTACAGGGCAATGCAATTACCTTCCATGGCGACAGCCAAGGCCCGTTTTAAATCAAGCTATTAAAAGGGAAACTGACTTTTTACTGATATGCATGAAACCCACAAACCTTCACATTCCCAGAAGTTCAGCATTTACTCATATACTCTTGTTTGATGTTATATAAAACACAGAAACAGAAGTCAAAGTTACTCTGTCCTTCCTCCTCTTCCAAAACCTCTGTTTTTGTCTGCTAAGGTACCAAAACAGGGAAGAAAACTGTTCACAGTTATATCAGGATGATACTTTTTGGAGTATAATCTCTTTATAAAATAAATGAGTTTCTGACAACTCATTTGCACACACCTTGCTGGACGTGAGGGTTGCAAAGCATCATGTTCTGCTGAGTATCTGCCTCAAGGAATTACCACAAGACGCTAATATTAAGGGACTACCAATGTTCCCTGCTTCCAGATTTCCCAAGGTCAGGTCAAAAGCAAAATCAAAGAGTTCATGAGCCAAAATGCTATTTTGCTATTTGCTTAACTAGGTGCGCTCATGGGTACATTGGAAGGCACTTCACACTGTATAATTTTTTACATTTATCTCTTCAGAAAGCTGCATGAGAGAGAGATCGAAAGCCCTCCTTTGGTTTTAACACTATCTGAAACTAACCGCAACCACCCTCCACCCCAAACACACACAACCTCAAATTCCGTACAGCCATCCATCTCCGGACCAAGGGAACACAACGCACTCCCCAGCCAGGGTGCTCGCAGGTACCTGGTGCGAGGGCAGCGCACCCCGCCAGGCTGCAAGGAGCACACGCTGAGCCCTGCGATATGCCCCAAATCATTTGGATGCTAATTAACAGTTATGGCTAATAACCTGCTGCCGAAGCTGCAGATCAGCTGAAACCCTGACAAGTTTTGCCTTGTCAAGCTGCCATCTCTGTACACGTGGTCCTTCAGCCCTCCTCCCCCAAGTACACTAGGGAATGCTGCCCAAAAGCTAACCAGGGCACCCCTGAAGTCAATGGGAAATGTACCATAATGAGCTGACGAAGGTTGACTGAAATAAGTACCATCAACCAAAACGCTATTAAATCAACTTTCATGTTTGCAGCATCACTTACGTCAGCAGACTCCAAGCGACTAGAAAACACATGCTATCATATTCTTAAACAGCCCAGAAAATCTGATTGCTAAAAATCAAGGGGACTTCTACAAATTTAATCTTCAGCTGATGATGTCTTAAATCTCAAGAACTCAAAATTTTCCACAACAATTACAAATAGAAAAAGGAATTTGGACAGCAAACAGATGAGGCTGACTCATCCAATAACTGAGAAGTTATATAAAATGGTCAAAACCAGCTCACTTCAAATGAAGTCCTGGATCAAACCGCATTTAAACCAGGTTTAACGTACAAATTTCCAAAAGACTGACTCAGTAAAAGATGAAGTTTCCTCTAGGCTTGATGATTACCCAGATTCGTCTCTGTATTTTGCAGGAGGAATTTCATCTCAACCATCTTACAGATGAGCAGACAGTTTTTGCATTAAACTCATCACACTGAAAAAGACTTCCATCGAAGACTCCAAGCTTTGAGAAGAAAGTAATCCTGATTCCTTGAAGATTAGTGTATTTGTTAAGGTAGCAAGTACCTCTTAACAAGACTGTTAAGTTTTTAAACCAAACTTTTTTCCAAAAGTTCCTTCATGTGCAGATGTTCACTGATCACAAGGAACGTGAAGAATCTCTGAAACACACTTCTTGGAGAGTTTCAAACGCCGTGCTTCTCTCAGAATAGCAGCTCTGATACAGGAGATGTAAAAATTGATCTCAGTCATGCTCAAAAGCAAGATGTCAGGCGTTGTAGAAATTCTGAACAGTGCTGCTTTGTTGGCATCTTTCTTTAATGTCACTCCAGACCTCTGCTTAGCCAGAAGCAGGTCCCAGAAATCATGGAATTCACCCCAAAGTATGCTGGTTATGCTTCCATATTTTCTGGGACTTCCTCAACTAGACTGCTGAAAACAAGAGGTTCATGGACTGCCTGGAGCCTGGTCAGTTTAGCACAGCATAAAATCCTAGGATGCTGCTATCCAAAAAGAAAAAAATAGTGACGCTCGGGAGAGCTCTGTGGGCCAGAACAAATCCTCGACCAACTTCTGCAAAGAGCTGGTGTCCCTCAAGGTCTGCTGAGGTCGGACCCCAGGCCACACCACAGGCTTCGGAGGCTGCCCGGGGTGTCAGTCTGTAGTGTCTCCTGACCTGGTGTGCACGTCGAGGCACACACTGAACCAGAGCAAGAACAGAAAGGCAGAGGTGAAGCCTCAGAGCTGCGTGAAGCAGATGGATCGACACGGAGAGAGTCACACGCACCCCCCACCCTGAGATGGTACAGAGGAACAAACAGCAGAAAAAAGACCTCCCTCTTACTGGGTCAAAATGATGGGGAGGTTCCTCTGCCATGAAAGAACACACCCAAGAACACAGAAAATAACAAATACTTCAGTGAAAGAGTTCCGTAAAATAAGTTGCTTACAAATTCATTTGTCATCTAAAACTGAACTAGAATGTTCTCGTTAAGAGAGACCAAGAAAACGGGAGGAAAAATCTCAAAGGGACTCAGGGCTCCACAACACAAATCAACTTCTGGACCGTATGTGCCATCCTAGTACACTGCAAGATTTGATTCCTTCAGATTAAAAAAAAGGTACTTTGATTGTAACAAACCTGAAAAAATTCTCACCATATGTTTTAACTTCCCCCCCCCAAAATGTTTTGCTGGTGTAATTGTTCAGCCTGAACACAAGCCAAAATGATCTGTTGAAAGAAAAATCTATCTTTTTTTTTTTCCCTTTGGTCAACTTCTCTCGCATTCTTTGGCTGCCATGACAGAAAAAGTTGAGAATTAGCAGAAGAAAAACCCAACATCCTCTAAAACATACATCAGAAACCAAGGTCAGATTTTCAAAGAGATGCAGGTACTTGCTCAACCAGTTTTCACATAGCCTAGAGCCAAACACTGGGCACTGTTTATTACTCGGACACAACCCCACTGAGCTGCCAACACCTCTTCATACACAAGACAATAAAGGGGCATTTCTGAAACAAGCTGTCTGCTGTTCCATCACCACGCTGAAGTAAGTACACAGCTTATTCCTTGAAAAAAATATAACTCTCACCCCAGTCCAGCACAACATTACTAAATAGCCATCTCAGCTGCAGCAGTGGAAAAAAGCATTAAAGCTATTACTGATTTTAACATCTACCGTGCAATCACTTAAAATTTGTATTTATGTGTACTCAGCAAGTGAAAGCACTGCAAATTTGAATACATCCTTCTCAGTCTACAGAATTCCTACCAAGAGCACCTAACAAACCCCACACATACCAGTAAATTGCTTTTAACATACATAAATGAAGGCTAGCCAAGGATATTTTCAGCCTCTAAGTGGCTTTAACACAGTGCTCGAGTTGCATCACCTGGCTGAGAAACAGCTCCTAGGAGGGAGCTGGGGACACCCACACAGCTCTGTTTTCGTACCCCCTCCTTCTGCGCTACCTTCAGGTAGGTTATCACGCTCCTCTTCCTCAGCGTATCAAAAATGTCAAAGCTTCCTTCAATAAACACAAGTTGTGAGTGTTTCTAAAATTTTCCTCTCCACCTGCAGGTAGGGAGGAGGACAGAGGCCTTGGTGACAAGGGACAGTAGTACAGCTTCCAGTGAGCGACATTTGTGCTGCCAAATCTTCATATTGTACACCAGTTCTGTCTCCTTAAATGCAAACAGTTCTATGGACAAAGAAACAGAGGGATAAAGTAAAACTCGAGTAAATCACCAATTTTTTCCCCCCTGTGCACAGCTCCTGCTTGCTTGCAGTCCTTGGAGCACATGGATTTCCGAACTGGTGAAAACAGACATTGAGAGGAGTCGAAACGACGGGGCTGGTTTTTTTTGGTCTTAGAGGGTTTCTTGCATTACAGCATTTACAAAATCCTTAGGTGCTCCACAATCACACACAGGCAGTACTATAGAGAGCACACGTTCACTGTCGAGAAGCAGGACACTCCCGGCAACCAAGCTGTACACATCCACCAAGGGACAGCAAGGGGAAGAAAAGACTAAAATACAGTGTGATTTTGGTCCTGATGCTTCACAGATCTAAAAATTAAGCTGCTGTTTCTAATCAAGGATAAAGAAAGCTTGAAAAAATACCAAAAGAAAGCTTGAAAGACACAGAAAATTTCAATTACCTTTTGAACCAAGAACAACATCTGAAAGAGCAAAGTGGCAATATTTGAGGTTAATGTCGTTAGCGGGTGGGCAGAGACAGAATTCAACTCTGCTGAGGGTCCGAGCCCGGGGCTCTGGAGGCAGACCCCCACAAACACAAATTCCCAAGACAGAGGGCTATATGCAAGCAAGTGACCCTGCATCCCAGTGACAGAGGCGGGTCATACAGTAATGTCACTAAAAACCAGAAATCTATGCAAAACCTTGCACCTCAGAAAGCTTCCATAGTTTACAAACGCATGTCTCAGCGGGATTTAGCTACAAAAAGCCTCCCAAGGAAAGGGGGTACGGCATGCCACAGCAGCACAACGGAGAGAGCAAGTAAGAAGCAGTACCAGAAGACAGCCATGCAGCTAGTCCTTGACCTGTGTGTTGATCAGCCACAGACCTGGTTAGAACCGCGGGTGCAGAGCCCACCTTCCACACGGGACAAAGGAGAGAGGCACCCATGTGCCACTTTGCGTCTCCTTAACAGTTTGGTGCCCACAGCAGTAAGCCTGTGGCACTGCCAGTCCAGAACCACAGCTGCCCGGGCCAAAGGGTTCGCCAGCACCGACTACAAATACGGGATGTGCAAGGTGTCACTGGTTGCAGCTGCTCATGTATCTGCAGACATACGGAAGAAATGGGAAAATAAGATTCTGAGCACAATACTTACAGCTGCAACAGTCCAAGCTGGACAGAAACAACAGAGGAGCAGTCAACAGGAGAACAAGACTGTGCCAAAGACCACTAGCATTGCCCCCAAGTTATCGCAAGGAAAAAAAAAAGAATCTAACCCCAAGCCTTCACATACTGATAGGACTGGGGACGCAGAAGAAGCCACACAAATGAAATCACCTGAAACTGCTGGGGACATAAAAAACACCACAGTCCTAGGATTCACGTTGGGTAACTGGATGCCTTTACTACTAATAGTTCCCATTTCCCTTCTTTTCTAGCACGTGATAGTAACCATGCCTGGCCCCAGCAGCCCCCGTGGATGGGCAGGGAGCGACCTCCAGCAGTCCTGGTTCTTCTAAAAACCTCCATGGACATGCATGACAAGCAGCATACAGATCACAAACCAGCCAGCACCTTCCAGCTCCAGCTTGCTTTAGACGTCACAAAACTCTAGTACTACAGTTTGCAAGATTCTAACTTCAGAGCCCAAGACTTCATTTTCCCCACTACAGAGAGTCTAAACCCAGAGGTGCCCACCCCTCCTTTGTTCCCCAAACTTCTCCATACTGTAGGTTCTTTTGCTGTCTTGAGGGGTCAGATTGCTTCATTCACGTAAACATGGAGCTAGGAAAGCAGACAGTTACCTGCTCTCTGCTTATCACGGATTCCCAGCCAGCACTAATGTCTGGTATACAAGCTCTGGATAAGATCAACAGCACATAAACATCGCAAGCCTCTTGCAGACATTTCTTGCTGTTGATACTGACTTTTTTAGGATGTGTTTCTGCTTATTCCACAAACCTGGCATGATAACAAAAAAGCAGAGACTTAAAGGAAAAAAAAAAAAGTCAAAGATCAATTCTTCATTCCTGCCAGTTATCTGTAACTGGAAATGAAATAGGGAAAACAGAACTGTCACTGCAATGGAAAAGCAAAAGAAATGCTAGCTTCGAGTGAATGTTTAACCACAAACCCTCCAACTGAAGGAGGGTCAAGATGTTAGTAATGTATTTGCAGTAAAGCAATTAACATTTTCTGCCCAGCTTGGAATGAAAGTTATGTACATTTCTGGAGCGACTACAAATTTGCTTTTATCAAATGCCTAACAGATAAAAATAGGAAGAGACAAGTATTTAAATAGAAATATAACAAATAAACCACGGTACATCGCTACAGCACATACAATCAGATCACTGGCATGAAAATACCAGCAAGAGATTGGTCGTTTTTGCACATAAAACACAGTAACATTTGAAAGCAGAAGTAAAGGTCAAGACATTTTGGAAAAATTGTTACAAATTCAGGCACTGGAGCTGAAGATTGTCTCCAGTCGTTAGGGACTGCTACCTTGTACTCGTAGCACGATCCTGCATAACGCCTTTCTTCAGATGCCGGTCGGTGGCGGAACACGCAGGGCTGGAGAGATGACCGATGTGATTCAACACAGCAATTTATTCGTACTCCTTTACCCCCTCCCACACTCAACAGCAACCTTGGCTTTTTTTGCCAGCGACTGGCTGCTCTTAACATCTCTTACCCAACTGCCATGCAAAAAGCCCCTCCAAAACCAGGCACAAGAGAGCCCGAGAGCAGCGATGCTTCCATCGAGCCACGCACCCTGCAAACCGGACCACGGGGACGTGGGCTGCCGAGGGACATGGTCTGTGGCAGCAGCCTCCGGCTCAGCCCTCGCCTCTCCCCAGCCTCCAGCCCCCCGCCCCATCCCCACACTTTGCGACCTGTCCGGGGCAGTTTTACCCTCAGCAGGGCAGGCTGCAGCTTTTCCAAAGAGTTGTGTGTAAACCCAACTTGCAGTTTGAGTTTAAACACGCCTCTCGATCTTCTTCTGCCAAGCACCCCTCCCCAGCAGAGCTGCTCAGCTAACAGACAAGCTACAGTTGCCTTCGCAAGCAGCTTTCACACGGTACCACGCAATACTGGCATTCTCCTCCCCCCATGCAAAAACCCCACATTTTCCTATTTCGCTCCTAGCAACTTCATTTTAATTATCAATGTGTCTCATCAGCATTATACTAATCAGGATCTGTTAATACGCAGCAGATTAATTAGCACTAAAAGCCACTCGAATTTTTGTTCGTGTTTCTGCACTGTCAGTCTGAATTTAATTACAAAATTTTAGCACCAGTTCAGCTCCTAATTTCTTCTGCTTATCAGACTCAAAATAAAAGATTTTCTTCCATGGCTTCACTGAGAATTGCACATTTTTCATAATAACAAATTCATTATTACCATAATGATCTATAATAATGATAGCAAAGTGCAAAAACACTGTTCTGAAGAGACTGATGCCTCTTTACAGGGAGCAAGGAACTTCATAAAAGAAGTATTACATTCCTCTTGTACATTGCATTCATGTGTTTTTATTTTAAATTTCTTGTTAAGTGGCCATTCGGGCATTCTTCAGTGAACAGACCAGCACTCTGGCTAACGGCTTCTCAGTGAAGTCCTTCAGTGCCAGCACTAGACTGGTACCAGAAGCCTACACCTGCAGCCACACAAGCGTCTCCACGTGCTCCCGTGAACACCGTAATCCTCTGAGCACGACCTAACCCTGCGCTCCCACTGACTCCGTCCCTCTCGGCTCCCAGCTCCTTCAGCTGGGTGACCAGGGCCGATGGCAGCATCGGCATGACAGAGGAGAGGGGAGGGAGGGATGGATGGAGGTGCACGAACCGGGGCCTGGACACACTCCTCCCTCCTTCCAGCAACAGCCAGCGCAGCTGCCCCGCTGGGACCGAAGCCCTCAACACCACCAAGGCTCTTCAGGTCCTGCACATTTCTCCTGAATTGCTCCAGCACCTTTAACTGGAGCCTTGCTTCACCTCACAGCCCTCGCTGCTGTTAAACCCTCAGCAGCACCGAGGAAGCGGCCGCCTAAGCAAAACAGGCATTTTGTGCCACTGTGTCACTAGAAGAAAGCACCCTACAAGAGCTGATGCTTTTAGGAGCCTGAAATTCGAGAGGAAAAGAGAAAATAAGACCTGCCAAAACAAAACATGAGGTTTTGATACCACAATAAAAGTTCAGCTGACTGCTGGGTCTTGTATTACATGGATTATTCCCATGCAGGCTCTTACTCCTCAGAGCTACAAGGGCAGCACGGCCGAGGAGAAGGCAGCCGCAGTTTCCCTGCCCAGGCTGCCAGCCACAGCAGGGATGCTCTAGCAGTGCTGGAGAAGAACAAGCCGGGAGGGACGGGCTGGCAGCAGTGCTGTGGCCCTCCTTTGCTTCCATTTGAGCTGAGCCAGTGTGATCATCAGACTTACAGCAGACTTAACAAGGTTTCAGGTTCAGCAGGAAGAAATACAAATGCCTTATAAGATCACAATGTTCTCCCTCACAGATTATAGGGACATTCCACAGATGATTTAAAGGGAATTTTTTTTTTTAATGGTAAAAACACACTGGAGCCTATATTTAGAATATATGGCTTCAGTGCACTGCCGCTAGGATGAAAAGATTTGATGATAAAAGCCTAATTTAGCCTGTCAGCTTAGTTAGCTAGACACTTAAACTGTATTAACTTGCACAGTCCGGAGGGCTGAATGCAAGCATGCCTAAATCAATAGCCAAGCAGCAACTCTACAATGTGTCACAAGAGCTAGTGGCCAACATTGGCTGTACTGGATGCAGCTGGGAAGGGGCTGTAGCCTCCTCTCCTCCCTCAATAAATATTCCTTTGATATGACTCACCAAAAAAAAAAATCTGAGGGATAAAACACAGGCTAAATGGAGCCAGTGGAAGTGGCTCAGAGCAATGCAGGAGACACTCCACTTAAAAATCCCCAGCACTTGACCTCTTTTGTTCACAGGCATGAGTGCTCCATTTCCATTGCCTTCGTGATTTGGTATGCAGGTTCCTCATACAGGCGTGAACCAAGGGGTCTAAAGGCTCCAAGGTGATTACCGAAGCTGAGAGTTTGGCTTCAGGTGTGGAAATTGCTGAAGCAGACAAGAATCAGTTTGTTTCCAAAATGAATTCACGTGAAAAGGTGTTAACGTGACAGCTCTTGAGTCAGGCGGTTTAGAAACGCACGCAAGACCCAGCATGAGGAGCACGGACAGCGTTGGTCTCTCCCAGCACCCTCTCCTCACCCGCCCGTACCTGCCCTCGCAGCTCAGCTCGGGCGTCACGGAGAGCTGCTCCTCTGCCCGCGCTCTCCTCAGCAAGAGAAAACTACTCTTAGGCACTTCAGTTCTTGCCCTTCTGCTCCCTCGTTCAGCAATAAGGCTTGGACTCCTCAGCAAGCAAAGCACCAGACTCAGGACCACCTTAACGAGCACAGGCAAACCACACAGCATGAGCGAAGCAAGTGCAGGCGGCAGCAGCGAAGGCAGAGTCTTTTCATAAACATTCATCACCAAGTACAGAAGTTCCAGCTGACAACGGCTCGGAGAAAAAAGAAAAAACACAAACGCAAACCCACAATGCAAAAATTACAGCAAAAAAATAGTGAGAAGATTGCACTGCAAAACAACCCAGTCATGCCTTCTCTGCGTTTGTTTTTTTTTTATGCAAAAAGGGTAATAGCTAGAGACTTCAGGACTAGAAAAGTGCGATTTTGAGATTTTTTTTTTTTTTCATAAAGAAAGAAACTAGAAATTTCTTTGGACACTTGTAGCTGTGCTCCTTTGGCACCGATTCCCCACCAGTCTCAGACATTCAAAACTGCTTTCATAATTTCAAATTTTTCACGATATGGACACCTGCCCAGGCCAAAACCATATCCCTTTGTTTCATAAAGGCCACACAACAGGTATGAAGTAGCAGCTATTTCTTGACGCTCTTGACTCAAGGTGAAATTTCTTGGGCTGTCCCATCCCATTACCCCACTGCCAAGTTTAAATTTGAGGCAGGTCCTATCCTCTTCACGATACACAGATACAACATACTAAAGGAGGGGAAAGGGTTGCCCTCTGTCATTTAAGACATCTGCTTAACATGGCATCCCCCAAAATGGCCCCACTAGCATCACAGGGACAGAGCAACACTTCTGCTCAAGCGCAAAGGAAAAAACCAAGCATCGGCTACTTCAAACTACCCCTAGATCCACCACATGTCCTGCTGAAACAGTACCTTCAGGCCAGGAGGGACCATGCAATGCGGACACGCGTGAGGACCTTTCCCCACAGGTCCCTGGCAGGGGGCACGCAAAGCCTGCCGGGCAGGGGAACCCGATGGGACTGGGAGCGAACCCCGAGGGACCACCGGGAGTGGCTATCAGCCGGGACGGCAAAGGCAATCCACATGGCCAACATTCCGGCCTACCACGCGTAATTCATAGATGCTTCCCTGTGACTCGTCCTGATCAAGCCAGGCACTGCTCGCTGGTAGCTCTGCGCTATTGTGAAGAATAAGATAAAAAAACAGGTCACTGATTCATCACGCTGCACCACTCCACCGGCAACACATACGCCCATACACAGACCGCACGGGACTGCATTAACTAGGCTGCTCTGCTCAGTGTAGCATTAAGCAATAAAGTGCGTTTTAAGAAAAGGCTTTTGGGTTTCATGCAAGGCAAGAGCCTTCCGGAGCGCTGAACGTCTCAGAGATGGCATGGGGAAGAAAGAAGCGACAGCTGAAGTTACAAATCCATGCTGCAGACTTTAGTACCTCAGGCCTATTTTCTGTGAGAAGACCTGGACGATGAGTGCTCGCATCACGCTACAGAAGGGTCCCCGTTAACTGTAACATACACACACAACACTAGGTAAGGATTTACACACCCTGTCTTGGATTTCTGCTGCTCTCGGAAGATGCTGGGACAAGTGAAGCAACAAGCAACCTACCGAGGCTTTGCACGTTACCTGTAACATTTTTATGCTCTTTCTCATCCTGGAAATTCAACTCTCACAGAAGAGAAGTGTTACAGGCCATTTACCATGAGGGAAACAGAGACACACAGAGGTTAGAGGCCTTACCCAAGGTTAAACATCAATCAGCACAAGAGCAGGAATAAACCCAAAGCCTGCAGAGTCTCCCAACGAGGCAGCCTTCAGCTTCATTGCCTCCCTACAAGCAAAGACCCACATCGAGAGTTTATTCCTGCTGGCACACTCTGTCTAGCTGTTCCGCCCATGACTGGTCACCACAGCACTGAACAGACAATATGTAGCATGCAGAAAAGGTGATCTATCAACGTGTCTGTGAGGAAGTATCAAGCAGATTTCTTCAAAATTAAATCAATACACTTCAAAAAAAAAAAACAAACTCAGAAGAAAAGCAGGGGGGAAGGAGTCATTTGATTCGACACTAAAACTAGTAACATAAAATGTAAATGGCAATCCAAATTTGGACACAAACAAAAAAGGCCCTTTCCAAAATAACTTGATAAAGAGTTCCAGAGGAAAAAAAAAATAAATTCTTCCTACACACACTCCCTCCATGTGACCTAGTTCAGTCCCATCTTATTATTTTCTTTTGGGGTCTCTTTTTGTCTTCGCTGTTCATCAAATCTTACGCTGAAGAACAGAGAATGAATTGGAGAACGATGCCAGGAGGATGATTTCACTTCAGAGGTCAAAAGGCTGGCCAATAATGTGACAACACCAACTTGCATAAAACAATATCACCAATGCAAATCTAACCCAAAACTGGCACAGGTACAGAGATCTACGCTAGAAAAGGACAGAGTGGGCCAAAAGGAATGGAGAGAAAAACCCTCCTACGCTGGTCATGCCGTGCTTCGGTGCTGCCTGCTCCCAGCCTGCTCAGCTGCAGGCACAGAGGAAACCCCAAGCTCCATCTGTCCTGCTTGAAAAGATGGGAATTGTTCTGTCCTCATCCCGGTTTCATCCCTCCCAAAGATTAAAGCCAACACACCTCAGGGGGCATGGGATGGGATGGGATGGACACACCAAACAACTAACATAAAACAACCATCCCTTGCTCATAAAAGTGCTTGCTAATATTAAATATGGCATCTAATTTCTGCAATTGCTTCCCTTCATACAGTCTTCATTACGTAAGAAAGTTAAGTATTAACAGTTATAAATCTCCAGGAGACTAGTTTTATCCTCTGCTCTTCAGTAAATTTCTCATCTGACTGTTCTGACAGCCATTTCATCACTTTCTGCTTCAGGTCTCCTGACCTACAGTAGGGAAACAACAGTCCCAGTGCCCTGTCAAGTACAGGACAGTAGTAAATCTACAAAGAAGCAGGGCAGGAACACAATAAACGAGCTTTGGTTCTATACTTCACCTGTTGCACTCTTCCACTATATGAAGAAGCCGGCAAAATCAATCCAAGCACTACTCTAAAAATGTATTTATCTCAAGAAGGGATTTATACAGCCAACACAGGAGGAAGGGCAAACTTCACCCGTGCCAACGCCCCAGCACTGCCATGCTTTGCAGCAGTTTTCAAAGGCAGTCCTTGCATTAACAAGTTTTCTTTCTTTAATCTTGTTAGAAACTCCATGTGCCAGGAACAGCACTTACTCGTGGACTTCAGAATGAACGGGAGAAGCCTGTGCTCACTCCTGACTTGCACCCGAGCCGTGACTCGTATTTCCCACCTACTTCCATATGATCACGCCACTGACCAAGGGCCACCTCTTCAGAATCACAATCTGCGGAAGGAGTGCATTCACATTATAACATCCAGAACCAGACGACAGAACGGAAAGCGATTATACAGGCGAGTACTGTTTTCCATTCCAGTCTGATCTTCTGCCCTGCAAACAGCACCGCAGTGCTCACGAAAACCAATGCGTTTCTGCTATTCACCAGACTACTTCAATCACCAATTTTCTGAGATGAAAAGGTAATCTTCAGAAGTATAAGAGGGGTTTGAAAAACATCATGAAAATGGGATCAACCCAACACCATAAAGTATGCTGGCAGCAAACTACGCAGCTCCTGCCCTGCTGCGCAGGCGCTGGAGCCAGGAGGCCTCGTCACTGCAGGCGCTCATTACACACCGACAGCGGGAAGCGGGAGACGGGGCATCGCTGAGGGCCTACGGCCCACACACCCAAACGGCGCATATTTTTCTCCTTTAACCTTTTCATAAAGGAATGGCACAGGGACAGCAGGACCCGAGTGTCCCTCGTGGCCATGCCTGCCGAAGTGAGACCCACATCGCAGTGTCAGCCCAGCCAAGCAGCGCAGCTCTCCCCGCTCCCCAGGCTGCACATCCAGCCGCACGTGACGCTGAAATGTCAAGCGGCAAGAGGCAGTCGTTAATAAATGCCACACTGCCCTTTTCTCTGCAGTGAAACCCTGCTATATGAAGCGAATTGTACTCCATAGATGCACCAACATTAGGCATTAACCCTTGCCTTCACTCACCCAGAGATGTTTACGGGCTGCAGCTTATCACAGTCACATTACCGCGTACAGTGCACCACCACAAGCAGACAGGAACGTGCACAATGTGTTCCTCCAAGAAGCGTGTTAAAAAGAGGTGGAATTAGTTTCAAACCCAGTGAAAACAGCAAAGCAGGCACAGATACCGGAGAAAGGTGATATAAGAGCTCCTGAACTGAAAATAATCCCTTGCCTTTCTCAATGAAGTCTGAAAAGCACAGTGCTGTTCGTGTATGTGCACACACCATAGAATCATAGAATGGTTTGGGTTGGAAGGGACCTTGAAGATCATCTGGTTCCAACCCCCCTGCCATGGGCAGGGACCCCTCCCACCAGCCCAGGGTGCTCAGAGCCCCGTCCAGCCTGGCCTTGAGCCCTGCCAGGGAGGGGGCAGCCACAGCTTCTCTGGGCAGCAGGGGCCAGGCCTTCAACACCCTCACGCGGAAGAATTTCTTCCTAATATCCAATCTAAATCTGCCCTCTTTTAGTTTACAGCCATTCCCCCTCGTCCTGTCACTACACCCCCTTGTGAAAAGCCCCTCTCCATCCTTCCTGTAGCCCCTTCAGGTACTGGCAGCTGCTCTAAGGTCCCCTTCTCAGCCTTCTCTTCTCCAGGCTGAACAGCCCCAACTCCCTCATCCTGTCCTCATAGGAGAGGTGCTCCAGCCCTCAGATCATCTCCATGGCCCTCCTCTGGACCCGCTCCAACACATCCATGTCCTTCTTATGTTGGGGGCTCCAGAGCTGGACGCAGGACTCCAGGTGGGGTCTCACGAGAGAGAAGTAAAGGGGCAGAATCACCTCCCTTGACCTGCTGGCCACACCTCTCTGGATGCAGCCCAGGACACGGCTGGCAGGAGAACAGTATCACATACGTTATCACATACGTACCATCCCTAGAGCAAACACACAACAGAGGTGCTTGTCCACAGTTTGGGAGCACACTCGTAGATGCCTTTCGGTTTCTTCCCTGCTGAAAAATCAAGCAGGATTTGCAGAACTGCCCCTTTTAGGAGTACCATTAGCTGCTCTGCCAGTGAAAAAGGGGGTTTTAGCCATCAAAACTTAAACAGACCCCAAACCCTCAATAAAAAAAAGGGTGCAGTTAATGAAGATGTCCCAAGGGTGCAGTTAATCAAGATGTCCCTTTTGTTTTAATAAGGGTCACAAGACAAAAAAAAAAAAAAAAAAAAAAAAAAATCATCAAACAAGGCGTTTTCCTTCAGTTGCTCTTTACAACATCTGAAAGAGATGCAAGCTTTTCTCCCCTCAGGAGGCTTTGTACCGATCAGGAGAGAACACCACACAGCCCACCCTCCTCCAGCTACAGGCGCCGAGATGCGAAGCTGGCCCTGCCAGCACTCATTACCGTGCGCCCTGACTTCCAAGCGGAGGGAGTGGGGAGCTTGGAGTTAAAAGCCACAGGCCCTTAGTCACAAGGCATTTCATTCATCACGGCACCCTCCTGCCGAGAGGGAGGGCAGCCATGGCCCTGCCCGTGAAGAGGCGAACACTAGCTCTGTTCCACAGCTGGTGCTATAAATCAGCGTTCGCATCTTCCCAAAAGCTGCTCTGTCACTCACAAGCACATACGACTACTGACATCAAAAACACATTTACTGACAGCGCGGAGCATTTCCTCAGCCCCCAGTGTCCTGCCCTGGGGATAATTAGCAGGATGGTGCCCCATGACCACATCAGAACCGGCTGCTGCATCCACCATTAGTCGTCCTCCTGGGAAAGCCATGCCGGCTTCAAAGCCCGTCCGCGAGCGAGCTGCGAACCAGCAGCTGCTGTAGCTGTTCTCAGCCACGCCACGGCCATTCATCCGAGGTCCGGGGCTTTGCTGAGCTTTTGTTCTGAGAAAAACTACTGTAGCCATAGCAGGGAAGGAAAATCAGAAGGCCCCAAATGCATTTTGCCGAGCTTAAATTAGGGGGGAATGGCAGTTTTGGTGTGTGTACATTTATGCGTTCTCATAAATAAAGGAGAGCGTGGGGGTGAAGAGGAAGGTGAAGAGGAGCAATACAGAAGTCAGCACAAAAAACGTCCTCCTTTCAGGATAATTTCAGGCCTGACGGGTGAAGGAAAAACAATTTTAGAAGCTATCCTAAGGCATCTTTCTCTTCTCTGCAGTATAACAGATCATGAACTAATGGCCTTGTCTGCTGCAAGAAGACATCTGCAGAGCTCAAGACCAGGCCTCAAAGAAGAGAAAGATGCTGCTGCAGATGGAGATGTGCAGGATAAGGAGGGGATAAGGAGTTAATGCTGTTGCACATCAGCACTATTTCGTAGTCTGAGAGCAGAAGAGACCACAGACTTCTACTTACAAGCACAAAGGGTGCCCTTCACTGCTCACTGGGGTATCAAAGCACAGCTAAAACTCACTCTTTCCAAAATCACATTGTGGAAATTCAGATCATCAATTGCTGACTCTTAAACCCTTCTGCTACATTTGATGGAATGCTTTATTTGTACAGGCCAGTTCACAAAACATCAGTCAGGTCCTGTTACGCAGGCCATCGGGTCTTCAGTCTTGCCCTGCGTATGAATCAAGAAGTGACTGCAAACAGATTACGAGCAGTAGCATCCTGTTAGACTGACGCTCTTCTGCAGGCACTCGAGGCTGAGCAACTGTCAGGGCTAGCATAAAAAAATGATAGTGCAGAAATTTGATGTAGGCATTGCCTGCAATGAAATAATTTTTAAAAACTGAAAACCAAGGTCAGTGGTCTATAAATATTACACTAGATCTCTGGCAGCTGATAAGTGACTGAAGTCCATTAATAGTCCTGAGAAGGTATGTGACGAACCTTCAAAGGGCGTAAGGGACACTAGAAACACTAGAAAAAAAAGTCCATTACCTCTTAAAACGTTAGGTCTTAACTTACAACTTCACAAGATCATACTGAGATTACACACCTCATAAAGGACAAGGTAGCGTTATCCTACGTACATGCCTCACACAGCCTTTGTTATAAAAATTCATGGAACAGAAAATTTTCATCCAGTGCTATTAAACACAACGATACCCATTGCTGTTCAGCAAGCGCCTGATCAATAAATCACTGGAAACTGAGGAAATGCATCATGGAGATACATCTGCTGACAGTACTGCATTCCTTCTTGAATTTACCGTCAACCTGAGAACACAACTTGCCAGTGAGACAAGTATTAACTAATATTCAACAGCATTAGCACAAGTATTTCCCCCCCACCCTTCATGCATGTGCCTTTTTGCTCTTGTACGTTTAGCCTTGTGTGTCGTACCATGATGCTATTCCCACAGAGTCAGCTGAACTTTCGTAAAAACTAAGAACTTCTGCAAGGAGATGAAAGAAAAATTGAATGAGATCTTGGTTCTCTAAACAGACATGCGACTGTGTTTAAAGTTAGAGGGAGTTATACTTAGCTGATAAAGCAAGTAGACGCATCATGCCCCTCGCATTAGATCAAAATGGAAATAGTGTAATTGGCCTCCCTGACACACCACCCTCTAAGAAAAGTCTTTTTTGTTTGTATTTGAACATCTGCAAACAGTTTGACCGCAGCATGGGGCACATGCAGTGAGAACGTGTGTGGCCTTGGGAGCAGCAGGTGTGGCCGAGTGCCCCCATGCAGGCACCCATCTCCAACCCGGCACCACCACCAGCTTCCTCCAGAGCTTCTGGCCAGCCATCGCGTGGGTGTCAGTACAACCACACAGACCTCAGCTGCTCCCTTCTTCTGCACCATGGCAAAAGCTCTGGTTTCCACAAGTCTGGGAGCCGGCTCTTTCTCCCACACTCAAATACCCCCAGGGACCAAACACAAACCTTAGCTAAGCAGCAGGAGTAGATTCACAAACACCAGCTCACCACTGATGCGGTACCTATGGGGGTACCGCATGAGTCTTTTGAAAACAACACAACACTTCCTATCACGCCAGCCCACCCCACACACGCTCACCAAGCTCACCTTCCAAGAGGTGATGCAACGGTGAAGATTTGTGCACACTCCAGGAAAGAATCCAGCCCTTGATCTGGCTCAGATTTTGTTAAAATGATGGTTTATGCTTGCTTTGGTGAAAGCCCAGTTAATACACAAAATAATTCTAGATTGCCTTTCTACAAAAAGTTGTGGTTTGAGTTGGCAGAGTCGGGCAGATGGAGCAGGATTAGTCCTTCTGGAGCATCACAGCAGCACAACCCTGCAGCAGAGCTCACTTGGCGGTAGGCGTCTGTTGAGCAACAGACTGTAATAGTGAGGAAACGAAGGGACACTGTAGAAATTCAGGGTATCAGGCTCCTCATCTACTCCCATAAAAGCTTGCTCTATGTCCTTCAACATGATGGGTTAACTTTAAAATTGAGAGATGTTGCTGCAATATTATGAACTACTTTCTAGAAAGTTCACATAAAAATAAAATACAAGATGTAACACCTGATTCTCACATGAGAAATATTACTTAATAAATACTACTTATTAACATTATACCTGCTTATGCAACCAATGTTTAATTGCAGACTTCTACAAGGTCGACCAAAAATTTAAGTTGGTGCTGAGGGAACTGCTCCCTGGCTCAGCACTCAGTCCCAAGAAACAAGACTTAACCTTTCTCTCACCTCCTCTGCCCCAACCCAGCATTTGCAATTAGAGACTACTGTTTGTGGCTCCTTTTGATGCCCTTACGTGTCAAGGTGCTGAAGCCCTGCAGACTACTGTTTTAACTGGGAGCAAGTCTGAGCATTCAGGGATGAGAAGACGCGGCTTCCGCTCACTCTTTCATCACTGGCAACCAAAGGACCACCCGCACGCACAGGGTTCAGTGTCAGAGGCCTTGTTCCGTTCTCTTCAGCACGGAGACTGTTTGCACTGTGGAAGGTTTTACTCCCCAACAAATGAACTTTTATCTATATGACTAACAGGGAGCATGAAATATTGCAGTAACACTCACGTCATTTTTTTTCTTTTTTGTTTTTTAATACAATAGTGAATGGGCTGTTCGCATCCCATTGCATGAGGAATCCTCCTGACTCAGGACAATGCTTGCCTGCTGAGTGGGCACCACCCACTCCAGAAACAACAAAAGGAAGTAAGGCGCATCCTGCAAAACATATTTAATGTAAAGCTCATTACCCTGCTGCTTGTTGACAGGATAGTGGCTTTCTCTGGTGTGGCAATAACACATGCTTTGGTGAGCAAACCCTGGTCCACAACGCGTCAGAAACACGATTGCGTAAACACAGTCCAGCACATAAATACCCGTGAGTTGTCAGCACCAGAATGAACCAAGACATCAGGCACTTTGGGGGAAAATAAAGTAAAATAAAGGAATCTCGGACTAATTATTTAAAATACCTAAGCACACTTCTAATCACTGAAGTACTAAAGGAGACTGAAAAATAACTGTGGAATCACTTACTGCATATGTTAAAGTTACCTGTGCTCATGTGAGCTCAGCTGCTCATTTACCTGGTACACAGAGAGCTTTATAAAAACCAAACCTACCAGTCAGGCTTTTTGGTCTTTGTAGTTTCCAGTCCTCCTGACACATTCACACAAGACTGCACAAGGCATATCGTCAAATATACCATTAGCAGAGATTTCTGCACTACAAAAGCAGACTTTTTCTTGTTATCTTAATAGCCCTTTCATTAAAAACTCCTCACACCTGAATAGCAAATTTATTTTCCACTTAGAACCTGAACAAAAGCCCGGAGAATTTAACCCAACCACAGTTGCATAATCTTTTGTGTCCAGCTAGTAGAGTATTTACAACAGACTCCAGAGGAGTCTCGATTCATTTTCACATTTTCTGCTAGCAGCCCACATCCGGGCTTCACACCGAACCACAGCATATCCATTTACCATTGTCTGCTACGGTTGTGTATTGTTTAAAAAATTTAAACATTAGACAAACACATTTGGGCCTTTATTTTAAGGTCCGAGTTAAAAAGCAAGCAAGGAGGGTGAACTCCCCCCCAGCCTTCTCCTCGTAACCCAATTTCTGCAATCAGACAGCAGAGAGCAACTGCCAGCTGCGACGGCACACGCGGACAAGTCACTGGCGTGCACCACTCACCCCGAGACGCGCAGCGGGATCAGCGCTCGACACAGCTAGCGGGAGTGCTGTCGGGCTGCCAGCGGGATCACGGTCAGAAACGATTCAAGGGCAGGCTTTCGCCACATTAAAAAAAAAGGGGAAGGACAAAGGCACTTTGATCTACACGACTCCGTGAGACACTGCCTGGAGTACAGGGACGTCTTAGGGAATGAGAACTACAAAACAGAGGGGAAAACGAAGCAGCGGTGCGTCAGTCGGCACTGGCCAAGCAGAAGCGGAGGCTTCCTCCACCACCCCGGCCCTCCGCACGGTCGCACCCGCAAACCGCGCAGGCGAGGAGGAAGCCGCCCCATCCCACGACGTCCCAAACGCGCTGGTAGCTATTTTCACGTAGCCCCGCCAGAGGCACGGCACTCACTGCCTATCTCGGAGCAGAACGCCTGTCGAAATGAAGAAATAACATAGGCTGCTCTCGCTGGCAGATGGGAAAAGCAAGAGGTTTTGCTGACATGGATGGCACGACAGGCAGAGGTGCATGCAATCACATGCGTGCTGACGCGATTAGGGACCCCACCCCTTCGTCCAAGCCCGCTGCACGCAGCACCCACAGCACCCCAAGAGGCTGCACCCAGGCCCCGCTGTCCTGGGATGTGTTACTGCTCTGTAGCCATCTGAGGGGTCCTAAATCACCAAATTCTCATGGCACTATGAGCAGCAAAGCAAACGCTTTCTCCTCTTTCTCCTCAAACATTTAAATATTTCTCATACTTCTCATAGTTTAAGTTCATTTTTGTTTTCCACCTTGTGAGCAATCCCACAGTCTCCAAAGCCCAGACTTGACAGTACAGGCTGCTTTGGCACCCCGTATGAGGATCCTTTCAAGTGCCACATTGTTTTAATAATTAGAGAACATCTACAGTTACTATCATCAGAAAGATTCCTGCTTGCTTTTGATTCCCCTAGGCGATTGGAATAGGCTTGGAATAGCCAGAAAGCAAATACTTTTTCTAAATTATAAATTTTTAAAAAATTTCATTGTATCAGTTTCACATCCATTTTCGTCAGTGTTGTAGATACACAATCACTGCATTTCCAGGTGCCTGTTTTCCAACTACCTGAGGAATGATCATCAAGTTCCCACCTACCTTGTGTACAGACCTCAGACGTTATCACAGATTCTACTTGAATAACAAAGGTGTCCACATTTGGCACTAAAATAACAAGAGGTGGCTTAATTCCTGTTATCGCAGGCAACCACAAACAGTCCACCCTTCCAGCTCTGGGCTTTGCTCATTAATGTTGGGTTCTTCAATTATGACAAACAACTGCAATTCTGTACAATTTTAAAGACATGTTTAGGAACACCAAGACACTTTCACACATGGATGAAATCAACACGAACACAAGCCCATTCTTTTATTTCCTTGACATCAAGGCTTCAGCACCTTGACATGTAAGGGCATCAAAAGGAGCCACAAAATTCCACGGGAAGCCAGAACAAAAGGCATCCACAACATTAACCACCTTGACATTCCCAAACAAAACCCCAGGTCTTTTTTTCAAGCGTGGATAGTCTGCCTTGGCTCTTTGTGAATTCCTAATGGATGTCAGAGCCACACATTAACTAGCTGTGCCATGGTATGAGAGAAAGGCATTTTTCTTCTGCCTACTGAGTAACTCCAGAGCGTCACAGGAGCAACTTAAAGCCCTTTGTAGTTAACTATTGACACACACCATTCTTGCCATTTCTAGCCATAATTGCTGGCTCAAAAATGCACCTTTAGAACAAAGTCCTTCCAGTAGCAACTACCTGCCCTGAATTTTACACCGAGGGCTTAAGTTCCGCTTTCATTTACAGCAATGTGGAAGATGGTAAAGATTTAGATCGATAAAAACAAGTACAGAAAAGACACGATATCAGAAGAGATACCTAGTCTTCATACATGCTACACAGTCGGATTTGGTCTGTTTCACAGAAAGAAACAAGCAGCCAGTACACTTGAAATCTTTCCCAGATTTGCAAATATGCCATTCTGGTAGTGATTTCTTGCCACTTTTTTTTTTTACTGTTGCTGGTTTTAGTAAGACAACTTAAACACACCCAGGAAGCCTCACTCAATACAAATGCTAATTTTTTTTCCATGGTCTGTGCTAAAAGAATTCATCAAAACAAAGTCTTCATTCTTCAGCTCTTCATGATTTTAATAAGCATCATGTGTTGTTTAGAATTACAAAAAATTACCACTCGCAGGCTATGAATGCAGAGGTCCTGCTGCTATGAATTACAGATCCCCATTAAAGCATCGATCCTTTAGTGCTTGCCAGTCTTCCAGCTACATAAGGCCTTTCTGTTTAAACATTGAGCATTCCTTAAATTACGACCCTCCAAATGACCGAAACCATGTCGCTTCATAGAATCTTGCAGCCCCTTTGGCCATTTCATTTTTCTTCAATTAGATCTAAATTTAACACAGAGTCTTCACAAATTTTCAATTTCTCTGTCACTCCTGAATTGTAGAGCTCTGCTCACAAGGCTTTAGTCTAACACGCGCGCACGAAAGAAAATGGCCATCGTTAACAGAAGGGAATCTTTGCTAGCACAGAGCTGCCTCAGGAGCGAAGCCAGAGCAGCGTGAAGTCAGCGGCTGCAGACAATGTCCAGCTTGTGCTCCGCACGCCGGATGCCCGTGACAGGAGCCCACGCCGGCCGCAGTGAGATCAGCGGCCAAATATAGCCCAGAGGCAGTCGTACGTCCTCCTCCCCGACAATACAGCAGAAGGGCATGGAGCCAAATGGGCTGCATTAAGACAGTAAAGCTTTACGTTGTTTTAAGCATCCTGCCTGAACTGCAAGGGAGTAAGGTTACTGGAAACACAAACAGGTTTGAGTAAGAGGAATACAAGGGAACAGCCAAGGAAGCTACAAGCCAGTATGCAAAACACACAAAAAACATGCAGACAGGTGCAGGGTCACAAAATACTAAAGACTTTATTAGCAGGTATTGGATTTCTATTTATGAAATACAGCTACACCAGGAATAATCTTATGCAACAGCAATCAGCTGGCAATCATCAAAAGCACAAAGCCCTGCAACACCAGTCCTGCAGTCTTAAGGCCCCGTTAAGTGAGCAGAAAAAAGGTGACAGACACATTAGCATGGAAACAAGGGAAAAAGGAGAAAGCAAATTAAAATCAACAGACTCAGAAATTGCATGACGGAGGCCACGCAGTCTTGATTTGGGGCGGAATTAAACAGTGCATGGCGGCACAAAGATCACCAGAGCTATGATTATTCCCCGCAGCCACTTTTCAGAGCTGCTCTTCCCCATATTTATGAAGGGGGGCACGTCTCCCTGAAGTTCAGTCCCATAAGTACAAACAGCAAATAACAGAAATGACTTCTGGCACTTCAGCCAGAAAGAATGGTCTTTGTTCAATTTTCACTAAACACCATAATTAAAAACTGCTGAGAAAAAACAGACCCTGTTCCTCAAAACTGGCCAATTTCTCCGCCACACACGAGTTAGAATGTGTCTGCAGGAGTCGCAGGACAGAAGTAGTTCATTTCGATACTTCCCCTTCCACCAAAAGCCGTCAGTATCCATCTTCTCAACGGCTTTCCAAATTCCTTTTATTTATTCATTTCTGAAAATAAAAGACAGACCAGTCGACATGGTCCATGCCTTGGAAGCTTGGGTCCCAGAGTCTCCTCAGCACAGTTTGTTTACACGGATGCGACTCGGCTGCTCCCACCAGACACACTGCAGGTCTGCCCTCGCACAAGTAAACGCTGGATCGTACAGGTCAGGCAGAGCACGCCTTCCTCCTGACGGGCTCCTGCGGCAAGCAACATGCCCACCGGCACGGGCAGCGAGGACGTCGCCGTTTCCACTCCCGGCGAAACAGTGCCACTTTCACTGCCACTGCCAAGGAGCTAGCTATGAGCACGCGATTTAAGGACGGAGCACAGACAAGGACTTACGTGTTCCCATCCACATTTGTGGATGCCCAGGATTGCTGCCAGGTTCAAGCCGACTGCGGAAGAACGGGCAGAGGGCTGACGGCATACTGCTTGTAACATGCGAGGCGCGGTCTAAGCTTCTACCAGAGAGCCACTACAGCTCTAACAAAACTGAAAGCTTACTACGTATTTCAACATTTTCAAAAAGAGCAGTTGCAGACACAGACTTTTTTTCCCCACCAGGACAGATTTAAGCTTTGCCCAGGGGAGGGGAGGACGTGACTCTCATCATTTGCCAGACAGAGCTGCTAAGCGCCACGGGAGACTCCTTGTTTAGCCACCTTATCACAAGGCCCAGCGTCTGAAATCAAGATAAACTCTGGATTCTCCAAACTGGATGTAATCTGAGTAACACAAAGACAGCCCGTGAACATGGTCTGTTCCTGACTTGAAAAAAATTTCAGAGGCATTGTCATTAAAGAAACACAAACCACACCAAAAAACAAAATGGGTCTTCAGGATAAAACAAACCACCCAACCATCAGTAGCTTGTCCTTGCCAGCAACGCAGCAGCAAGCAACCAGAGGGGCAAGAAAAAGCTGTCTCCAGACTGCAAGTTAGCTGTACAAGGCACAGGCTACAGAAAAGACACCAGAATTATTTAAAATAAAGAGCCTGACTCTTTTTGGTAATGCCAAAGGAGGTATTGTTAATTAAAGACTATGAAAAGAAAACTCATGCAGATATTTAAATTATTGGCTGAACTGTAAAGCACCTCAACAGAAAGGGAAACCATTAAAAAACCCAAAAAAATCGAAGTTAAAAGGTGCATCAAAACTTGCACAATTCAACACAGAAAAGACGGAATCATCAAACTCTGAAGAGAATTGCTCAGCAGACATTCACTACATGCAAAGAGCGGTTTAACTACAGTTAGAAATCAGCAGAAGTATAGATCATTAAGAGTTCCAGAAGAGTGTCTTGAAAACCTCTGTCTTGGGAGTCCAAAGCCCAGGTCTGAAACCTGAACCAACACCAGTGCTACAGAGGATCCACTGAAGAGCAATAAAGATATTGAAACAGCACGACGGACTTACACACAGTGAGAAACTGCAAGAAACATTACAAAGGAAAGGAGTGGATCAAGCTTTAGTAATCTGTTCAAGATTATCAAAAGACAAGAAACCTGAATAATCTACATTGTTACTTTATTCCAAAGCTCCAGACATTCAGAAATAACAGGCAGGAAATGAAATTCATGAATTTTGGAGTCTTGGAAAGCAGATCACAGTTGGAGCTCCTAAAACAGCTGGTGGAATACATCTGTTTATAGCTAAGTCAAAACATAAATATATCTTGTATTTCATTAAAGAATTAATTTCCAACTAAGAAGACAAACTTCACACATACATCTAGTGAACTGATTTTCTCCCCCCTCCAGACAAGTTTAAAAATAATTATATGTGTTTCATCATTGCAGGAGATAAGAATCTAATTTTTGCTGCCTCTCTCCATAGGTAATTGTTTCCAGGCGTACACTGAGGTCGAAGCGCTACTTACGCAGATCCGCTACGACTGCGCACCTACTGTGCGAAGGTGTGCAGAACTCTGTGCTGTGCACGGCAGACAGCAAGTACAGCCATGATGACAAACACCAAACCCTGACCACAAAGAGCAGATCCCAAATCGCTTGTTAAACAACGCAAGACAGAACTCCGTATGCAGAAACCCAATAAAGAGAGGTAAGGGCTACGCTGAGACTGTATCTTTTTAAGCCGTACTAATGAAGTGATGGCAAAGTATTGCTTAAGAAGGAAGTATTTTTCTTCCTCTGAATGGATCTAGTTTTATTTTCTTGTGCTCACAAGCTCGCCGCACGCCTGATCTCGGCAGGGCAGAAGACTCCAGCAAAGCAAAGCAGCAGGAAGCAGGGAGGAATGTTTACATTCCGCAGCAGTGCTCCCACTGACTTCCATACCCACCAAAAAGAAACAAATGTCATTATCAACTTGAAAAAAAAAAAAAGCACACAGGAAACGTCATTTAGGATTTTGGATATGTGAGGAAACTCCATTTTTTTCACTGCTGCAAGGACTAATTCAAAGGCTGCTTTTCACCAGCACAGCTGCTCAGGCAGCTCTTCAGTTTTGCGCGTGCTTTTGTTTCCCAAGACAGAGGATGTCTGTTCAAGATTTTTACCATACCTCCAGCCAGCGGCTCCTCACATGGGCGCAGCCCCCTTTCTGAACGCTTGCTACAGATGGTAGCTGCTAATCAAAACCCCACCTTTACTCCAGTTCTGAACTCTCATTTAGTAGGAACAGAACGCAGGTCTCGTTGCCACTAGTTATAATCCAAACACCTCTATGCAGGTTCAGCTGCCTAAGGTCACCTGCCCGAGGAGGCGATGCGTTTGAACCCATCTGCTAGCATCCGAGCAAGAGCCACCAACTCTCACACTTCGGTGAGACCAGGCGATTTCAGGAGACATCTAGTCCTGGAGCCTGCAGACACACTAAGAAAGCCAAAACCAGGTCTGGTCTTTGTAGGAACATTACAAACATTGATATATCTGGTCATAAGTGAACAGGAAGGAAAAAAAAAGTCTTAGATAACAACAGAGGTTTTTATATAATAGTACTTCATAATACTGCAGGATTTCATATCCTATTACTGGAATCATTCCACTGAAATTCCCCAAATGATTTTTTTTTCCCCAAGGAACTTGTGTTAAAACATGGAGTAAAATCAAGCTTCTGAATACCTTTTACAGTAGCACATTCACTGATGAGCTGGGCACCAATTTCAGCCCCCATTCTTGCTCCCGCCCTCCTTACTACTCAATTGCATTTCCTTAGTGAAGAATATTTTTAAAAACAAACCCACATATTTATAAGCAAATACATTTTTGATTGCAGCTTGCCCTACAGACACAGTAGTTCACCTAAAGAGAGGCACAAAAGCCTAGCGCTAACAAGCGATCAAAAGGCAGTCTCCTCCTTTCCCCGAGGGCGAAATTTGTTGCATGCTATGTTTATTAATCCAGATCAGCAATCCCAAAAGAGGTCGAAAGTTAACCCCTCTCCTCACTGATTTATGTTGTGGCAGTAGCCTTGTGTCAAACAACAGTAATTTAAGCTACAGTTGCATGCCCACAGTTGCCTTGGGTAGAACAGCCCAGCCCACGCTGCCAGGGCTGTTCTTTTCGACACCGCGCTGCCCTGCGCACGGCCGGCGGCTGAGGAGCAGACGGCCGCCAGCGTGGCCCCGGCGCACACCGTCACAGGGAAAGTCGCCTCCCCGCCGCCACGGCAGCCGGGACAAGGCCTTCTGCAAGCAAAAACTGCTCCCAAGCTTCAAACCAAACGCAACGCAGGGAAGCGGTCAATAACTCCTCTCCTCCATATCGCCATCGAGGATTTTTGAGTACGATCTACACAGACCAACCAACCAACCGCTCTGGAGCCCTCTCAGCAGACAAATTATCCAGACCTTTGTTGTACGGGTCGGCTGGACAGCGGCCCAAACAATAAGCTGTTTTTAGAATACTGGGGATTCATCCTCTTATGTGGCATGAGGGAGGGATTTAGCCTTCATTTAGCACCATTTAGAAAAGATTACCCTTTAATTGCAATAGGAGCTGGCAGACACGGGCAGCAATGAAAAGCCTTTATCCTGCAAAGCTTCCGACCGGCCCGCGGCAGCTCCACGGCCAGAAGCTGGAGCTGCCACGGCCTCGGCAGCTGGTGGTGCCCGGGGAAGACACAGACCCCTCGTTCATTGGCATGGGAATCAGGCAGAGCCCGCGGTGCCGAGGAGCTGCCACAGCCTTCTGAAGGTCTCGGATGTAAACAGAACACAGGGCCCAGACCGGCAGCAGGGCACCTCAGGCAGGGCTCACGTATCGGGGGAGATGCCGGTGTTTTCCATGTTGGTACCCGTCTGGCCAGGTCAGCAGCGGCACCTCCCCGCAGAGCTTGGCTCACCGTACTGCTCTGCCACTGCCCGGTGACAGCCCGAGAGGCATCGGGCTGTGTTTTCGGGCAGCGAGAGCTGTGCCGCAGCAGGTGCACGGCATGCCGCAGGTGTAGGGTTGCCACGTCCCTGCCAAGATCCAGCAGCTCGTAGCCACTCAGGAGCCCATCACAAATGTCACCGAACTGGGAGCGAGCCTCTTGCTCTTCCAGAGCGAGGTCCAGGAAAATTTAAATCTTGTTCAAACAGATTTTGTTGCAGCACTTACGCCTGTCTTACATCTGTGCTTGAACAACAAACTGGAATAACCCCAGTTTAGGCTGGCATAGGACATCCGAGAGCCTACTGCACAGTTTAACTCAACCTAGCTTTATTTTTATTAGTTCAATGAAAAGTAGCAATTTCCATGCATAGACAAGGCCTTAAGCCAAGGTTAAACCTCCTCCTCCTCCACTCCTTACTGGAGCTTGGCAGTGCCTGGCACCTCTGACAGCCACAGGCCTGCAAGATGATGCCACTGCCCAGCTGGCTGAGCCACCTGAACACACTGGGAACCAGGGAGGGGAGAAAGAGGCTTTCTGCAAGGAGCCGGGGTGGGAGCCGGGGAAGAAAACTGTTAGGAAAGGACTGATGAGTAGCCACAAGAACTGCTACTGTCAAAGGAGAAAGCAAATCTTACGAGGAGGCAAAGAGCATGTGTCCGCTGGAAAAATGAAGGAAGACAGTCAAGACAGTGGCACAGAGTAACAGCGGCAGCAGAGATCAAGGGAACCTGCACGGCAGAGACTGCGATGGAGTTCAGGAGCAAACAGCGGCAGAGGAACAAAACCGAGGGCAGGAGGAAGTCGGAGTGGGAAGAAGAGAGGCAAGCCTCCAGCTGCTCGACCCGGCTGCCCTTCAGATATGAATGGGCAGCCAACTGCCCTCATCCCCCTTATGCAGTAACTGCTTCCAGCTTCCGAGCCGAAGGCTGAAGTTTGTCTCCCATCCTGGTCTCCAAGGTAAAGATCAAAACGCATGGCCTCCAACAGAGCTGCGTAAGAGTCCTCAAAAATACCACACGTTAACAAAAGCTAGCAAACCAGCAACTGTCAGAGACACAAGTCTATTCAAGACATTATTTCCATCTAAGTCTTTAAATAGGACAGGGAAATTATCCTAGCCGGGACAAGGAACAGTGCTGTTCTAAACTTATCAATATGGGAGAACTCCACCTTTTTGTCTGGTTTTCACACATGCAAGCAGACCATTTCTGACCTCCTTTCAGCTGCGGCAGAAGCCACAGAAGAAAAAGTGGATGACCAAACTTCAGTTTCAGCGAGTAAGCACATACGAGTGAAATACTGTGGGTTACCTGAGAACACTACCTGACTCGAATAATTGTGCCACTTGCCCGGGGCATTCTTCCCTAAACGTTTAAGTTCCCTTGAACACCAAGTAGCCTGGCACTGCACTCAGAAACGCCTTGGAAGACACTTTAGAGGAACAAACAGTAGTGGGATGTTGACTCGCTTACTTTTGGTTCTCACTAGAGGGATACATTTTTGCAGTTAGATATTCCGAGTGCTTGTATAATATTATCTGACTCAATAAACCACTGCAAAGTACCACATTCTGGGCACGCTGATGAAAGTTCATTGCTCTGCCAGTCTCCCCAGGACCGAATGTGAAGCAATTCCGCGTGCTCTGGTGTAATTGCATGGCTGCTACAGTAACTGCCAACAGACGCCTGAAAGCAGCAAACTACGTTTAAGAAGTGATGTGCTAAGAGGCACGCATTACATGTGGACAGAGAGTGGGCTGGGACGGAAACCAGACCCCAAATATGCAACACCTCTGTAGTGCAGCCACACAGCCCGGAGGCAGCCGATAGACCGAGATGTTCACAGGGCCATGGCGTGCACTGAGCTACACCTCGGTGTTCAGCTCCGTGAGCTGCTGTGACACATCTGCCTGCGTGTTTGCCCTGGTCTGGTCACAAAGAGGTAAATGATCAAAAGCATATTTTCCCAGGTTTAGAAGAGTAAGCAAGAGACTGTACTAAATAGCAAAGTCAGGACTGAAGTTAGTTTTGAAGCTACATTCTTCAGCCTTTCAGAATTAAACACCTGGCTCTTCTTAAGGGCACACTTAGTAGCACGCTACCCACCCCACCATTTCCTTGGACATTATCACACTTCTTTGCATTCACTGCCACTGCAGCCCTTGCTGTTCGTTCTCAAATGAAACAGTGGGTACGTCTATACAGGACTAATGTCTAAAGCGTGCTTAATTGAAACCCAAACTACGATCCCAGCCAGAACTGAGAGAAGCAGAGCACCCCGTCTTGAGCTCGGTGACATACTGAAGCAGATCAGTTGTATTTTTTAAGACTACAAGGGAGAATTCTCTGTCTCTCCAAGAGCTCATTTCACACTTAGAGCTGGAATTTGAGCAAGCTGATGCGTTGCATTATAAATTGACAACACTTTTAGGCACATGAAGGCCTCAAAGTTAAAGAAAAACTGAAGACATGGAGTAGGAGGAATTCTAGTTGTCGCCACAGATGTTACTCAAATTCTTCAAACATAACTTTTCCGATATTACAGCAGTTTTCTGCATTCCAAGAAGAAAGAGAAATAGAAATATACATCTTATGTACAGTCCTGAAATTTCAAGACACACGATCAGTAAGTCCAATGGGCAAACACTATACCCTCTGCTGCAACACCAGTTCCAAAGGCAGCGTGAGACCGATCCTAAAAACACCGGAGGAAGCGTGAAACAACCCAAGCCTGCGCACAGCAGAGCATTCACGTGCACAGTGACACCAAGTGCTGGGCTGTTCGTGATAGCTCTGGCGATCTTTCACGAGTAAAGCCTAGCTTTAGAGCCTCACTGAACCAAGAGGCAACGGAACAAAGCTCCGACCCGCATAAACGCCGTGTCTCGTGGAGGCTCTGTTCCCTTGCACAGCAGTGCCCACTGAAGATTAAGGCCACATTCTTCATACAAAGCCTAATATTATGTGCAGTAAGGCAAAGCTAACACGTGACTAACACAGCATGGTACTATGCAGCAAATAGAGGAGCTCAGGGCAAGAGAAACACTTCCATCAAATTAATCACTTTCTATGGAGATGACCTTGCCACAGAGAACAATGATAGTAAGATGAGAAAATACATTCCTTGTGAAGCACACACAGAAATACAGTGTCAACCTTCAGGCTATTTCAGGCCTATTGTGAGCAAGTACAGGACAGGCCTGTTGTGAAAATAAGGGCATACACAACCACACCGACCAAGAAGAGGCGCGGTACACTATGGTGTCGGCTCGTCGAGGCCAGTTCTGACAATTCCGAGCCAAGAACCTTAAAAGTGAACAGACACCTTTTTGGGGCTTCGCCAGCCCCAAAAGCCTCCTCGGATGAGCCAAATTCCAAGAGACATTCCCCAGCTGCAGTCCCACACACCCAGGAGCACGAAAGGAATGAATGCCTTACTATGCTCCCCGCAAACCCCAACAATGGGGAGGTCAGAGGGAACATCAGACCAATTTTGATGTTAACAGGCTTTGTGTCACGTTAAAAGGGACTATTTGCTTTAGTCCCAATAACTCATTTATATTTTAGGGCACTTGGCCACACAGGCTAGATTAGAACAACCAGCTACAAACCAGTAGAGTAGCTAATGTAAACCCACACAACTTTCGTTCTGTGCAGATATTAGCAGCTCTCTGTCATCACTTTTCTTACTGTACTGCTGTTGTTTGGCTTCTGCCCGCTTCCCCAAGACAAATGAGTAGGCAACACGGAATCTTTAGAGACGTTTCTCTTCCCTGTCTCCTTCCACAGAGAAGATAACATCAGTTGTCCTGATCCTGATTTATTAGTAGGTCCTTGGGTGGGGGCTGTCTCAAACATGAAACTGCTGGGAGACCCATGCTCTCTCTACCCTAGCACATATCCATGAGAGATGGAATTCACATTCTGAAATGCAGAACATTTTGACAGGAAAGTTTTCTTCCAAACTGCCAGGCCAGCCCGACATTCAAGTCCACTGTCCCAGCCGCCCTGATACAGAGCCTACATCCCAGCCCTCAGAAGCTCTCTCATCTTCCTAAAAAAACTCCCAAAATTCAGAAAGGAGGGGTCACAAGCTAAGACACATACTTCAAGCCTGATTCTGCTGGTCCTGGACAGTCTTCGGTACAGTATCCCTCCAATTCACCACTGTGCTTACCTCCACTGGAGACCCAGGAGGACAGGAAAGTATAATCAACCACGGCTCACTTGAGTCAAAATTAATCCTGGAATACAGGATTTTTCCCATCCCAGAACCCCAAGGATATAGGTTTGCAAGGATAGAGGGTAGAATGATACAGAATACATGCAGGGTGAGAGCAGGGCTTCAAAACTCCTGAACATGAGAGTGATTAGTAGGATCACTGCAAAAAACTCCATGCAGGAATAAAACTACAAAGCCTGTGAAAGGCCTGGCGCTGACAGAAGACGACCCATCTCTGCATTCCTTTGCTAAGAGGTAATGCTGCAAGTGTCACAGCAGTCAGCATTCCTTCAGCCCTCCCCAAATCCAGTCAAACAACCAACATATCTCACATGCTCCGCTCGCTAAAATCCAGATTCAGCTACTCCATCTTTCAGCAAGTATTCACTGCCTAAAAATAGCTGGAGGTGCGGGGATCATAAAAATGAGTTCAAACTTTAGAACTTTATCACAAACTATGAGGCATATTATAAAGCATGGTACGTACAAAACATACATATATACACGTATATAGGTATAAGCAGCAGGATAACAGAACTGCAGAATAGTTGACACTGGAAGGGACCTCTGGAGATCACCTAGTGCAACTTCCAGCAGGCCACCGACAGCAAGTTGCTCAGGACATTGTCCAGTTGAGTTCTGAATGCCTCCAAAGATGGAGGCTCCATATTCTATGGGCAAAGAATAGAAAATGAGAAAATAAGTTAAACACGGCACATTGTGTTTGTGGTTACTTCTGTATATTAACTTACATTTAGTCTTTAGTTTTTATGGACTGTTCTGTGACAACACAAATACACCAGAGGCTGGAGCTAAACAACTCCCCAGCTGGATTTGTTCCAGGTGACTCAAATGTGCTCTTAACATATTTTTATGATTACTGCAGGATCTTAGAACAAGACTTCATTGTAACCAGTGGGGCGGGGGGAAATGTTTTAAAACACCCCTACTCCCCAAACACTGCTCTAATTTAGCAGTTAAGTGCAAGCAGTCTCATTTCCCAGGGATTACTTGGGATATCTTGGCTTCAGCCCACCTTTAAATAGCTTCCTGAATTGGACTCACAGTAGACAACATAGGCTGCACTCATGCAAAAAAAAAGTACTAAGTACCCCTAAAAGCAGAAACTTACAAAAATAGCTGCCTTATATTTCGCCTATTGTGTCCGAGTCAAATGCAGCCGAAATGAAGCCACTGCCAAAGCCGCAGGTGGGAGCTTGCAGATGTGATATTCAAACCCTCAGACTGCACCCGAGAGCCCGAAGAGCCTGGTGCACACACATGTGCGTTCCTACCGGCAGACGCTCCTGATCAGCACGTCCTCCTGAGCCCTTTCCCTCCATCCCAGCCCAAAACTGTTGCAAGGTGAATCCCACTTATTCTCACACAGAAAGTACAGTCTCTCATTGCAGTTTGTAAGCCAGCTACGTGCTGTCGTGGAGCAGTTTCCCAGCGGAACATCCCCCTGTTGCGCACCGTTGGAGCACCCCGCTGGCTCACCCCAGACAAACCACCACTCCCTCAAGAACAGACACACAAGCATCAAGCCATCAACAGGCAAACCCGCTGTAAAGCGACCAACCATCAGCTCTCCAGCACTGACAAACTGATCTGTCTTGGAAAGATAAACTTTCATTTGAAGTTGGCTAGTATTTAGAGATGGCCACAGGAGCGTGAGACTGCGCTACTGTCTGCACCTTACTGGTCCCCAGACAGAACGATGTTCCTTCCTGCTAACTATGCTTTAGACAAAGCAGCCTGGGCCAAGGCTCATCATTTTCTTTTTAAGGCAGTTGTGCATGTACTTGTACACCTGGCATCGCTGTAATATTAGTACAGTGAATACAGAAATTACTATGTAATGTTTGTTATAGAAATAAACCCATGCAAGACAAAACATGGCATACAGGCACAACTGAAAGCAACAGTTACACATGGCAATTGCTAACATTTTAAGAAAAATATGACAGGCTTGTAACAGATTACTAATGTTACATTTCAAATAAAACTCCTAATATCTTTTATTTTACTGTAAGCCTTCACTTTTGAAGACCTTTCGGTAAGAAGCCTTCATGAGCAGAAAAGGGAGAAACCTTCTGCAGGTTACGTAAAGCGCTCCGCTCTCCAGCTGCAGCGATTTCACAACCAGCAGCAGTAACCAAACAAAACGAGGGCCCTGTGGGTTTCCAGAGGAACTCAGACCCGAAGGCGGGAGGAGGCTGGAGCTGGCGGACGTCCGTCGAGCGCAGCGACGGCAGCCTCTCCTTGTCCGGGCGGGGAGCGGGCAGCGTGGCAGCCCTACCTGCGCCCAGCCAGCGGTCCAGCCCCACAGCCCCTCCAAGCCCGGGAGGACCGTGGCTGCTGAGTGTCCCATACGTACAGGGATGGGCAGGAGGGCGAGAGAAGCAGCATCCTTCGAGGAAAATAAATGTTTCTTATCTTTTCCATGTATTCCCTTTTATCTTCTGAACACAAAGAAATTTTAAGACCAAACTGAATTACCAAAGAGATGTAAATTAAATTAGGAGACTGAGTTCAGCAACTGTAATCAGAAGGGATCCAAACAAGAGGACCAAGCCTTCACACTATGGCAAGCATGGAATGACTAGGAGCCAGAAAACAAGAGAGGCAGCTCTGCAACTACCCAGCTCACTTTTCGGAAAGATGCCTTCAAAACTGCTTTCACAGATCCAGTGAAACTCTCCAGGAAAGTTTATTTGAAAAGCAGACACAACACCCAGTTCAGAACTTTAGAAAAGCAAGGGAGGGGCAGGGGGTGGAAAGAGAGAGAAAGTTAAAAAAAAAAAAAAAAAGAAAAAAAAAGAAAAGAGAGAGAGAAAGTGAAAGGTATCGGACAAGGCTGCAACATCCTCCACCACCACAGCTCCAGGAGCGAGGTTTCTGCTGAACACAGCGCGTGGGCAGTCATGGGAAATGCTTTCATAATGCTCAGCGCAAACAAGGATTTAAAGTTGCAGGCTCATTGCTAGCTCCTAGCTCCTTTCTGCTCTCCTTACCCTTTCCCCCCACTCAACTGGCAGCTGCCAAGATCTACATAAGAGAATGATTTACACATCCTTTTCTTATATATATATAAAGTGAATCATCATAAACATCTTTCAAAATACATTCATAAAAAGAGCAGCAGATTGAAGGTCTTTTCTTCTTGTGTTTAGCTATTGTATGCAAAAAAGAAAGACCTGAGCTTTTTCAGTCTTCTCATAATGCTACAATTTGCCAGACTTGTGCACACAAAGTAACGCATAAAAATACAAGTAGCTGCCTCCTGTTGCAAGATGTTCAATACACATCTATGCAAGATATTCAATACACATCTATGCTTTATTAACTTCCAATCTAATACAGAAATCTACATTGTGTTAGTTGTTTGTCTTGGGGAAATTTGTGTTTAGAATTGGGTTTGATATGTTCAAAGAGATTTCTCAGTGCAGTTCGCCAAGGTCACATTAAATTAGCCAAGTCCATCCATTCAGTATTTAATCGCCTGCAGTGTAGCGCAAATGTGAGAGAAAGTGCTAATCTCATGGACTGTATTTAAGGGAGTTTTATCAAGAATTGCTTAAGTACATCAAGTTTTACTTGAAAACAGATTTTTGGAATTTCAGGATGTATTTCCTATCTCGACAAGGGTAATAAGAATTACAAATTCCAATCCTAAGCAGAATTAAAGAAGGAATGAGTATTAATTTAAGATTAAACTCCATTAGTAAAGCATAAAATCTAAAACCCTTTTCCTTCAATTTACTGTCTCACAAATTTAATGAGGGGAACTCCCTTAACAGCCTCATTGACACAGTAAGGAAACCTGTGATGCTGTAAACTAAGGATGCAAGAGGACAGTTCAAAAACTAAGTTTGCTATTTCAATAAGCAAATGAGCTATTCCAGTTCCATGAGGGTTTTGGCTGTTTCCAAAACGAGAGAGATCAACACCCTTCCACTGGTTTAAGTTTATTTAAAACAGCTGTGCTCACAAAACAGCCATCCCCATTTCCTGCCCATAAAACATTCCCAACCCATTTAAAATAAAGGAGGGAGAAAAACAAGGCAAAAATCTGGTGCCGCAACTGCAGAACAAAATCCAAGTATTTGCGAGGGTGTCTCACCGAGCTTCCACGCTGCAGCGCGCCCGCTCTCCCACCAAACGCCGAGGCACAGCTCCAAGGAACTGCCAGCACACTATTTTCCTGTCGTTGGGGAAGAAAGGTCACTGCAGTCCTGGTCATTAGGTTTCAGGGCCCGTCTGCATTTCCATTAAATCCCCCATTTTCTAAGTAATTAGAGCACAACATAGACTACACGTTTCTGCTGTTTTTAGAAAAGCTGCAAGAAAGGCCCTTTGAACACACAAGCCTTAACTCACGTTACACTCCAAGCAGCCACAGAGTTAAGGGCATGATTTTGTGCATGCGTTTGCTTACGTTAGGGGCTTAGGAGCACACACATCTGCGCAAGGTTAGATGCTCAGTTAGCACTTCAGACATGGAAATACAAAACCGTCTCATGAGTATCAGAGGTCTTAAATTATTTGGCATTTAAAATGCAGCTACTGGACTAATGGAAATGATCCTCTTTGGGAGAGGAGAAGGGGAAGACGCAGGGGCAGTTCAGGTACTTTCTAGCCTCTGTGGGTGCACAAAAGAAAGCAGTCAACCTAACTCCCAACTCCTCCTTCCTCTGTCCTCCCTTCAAAAACATGGTAGGCATGATTTTTTTGTTTTTAAAGGCACAATTCCTGATGTCTTGGCATTTAAGACTGGCAACGCTGCCCATAAATAGGCAGTGCACAAAACCAAGATTTTGTCTATGACAAACTGTATTCGAGGCTAGAGGGACAGCTTTCTCACGTTTGCCTCTCCTGAGCAGGTTTGCTGCACAAGTAAGGGCACAGATCTCGGCACGTCCCACGCAAGCCCAGCACGTGGCAGAAGAGGCCTCAATGTTTTCTTCAGTCCCCTCGCGTCAATTAGATTTTCTGGCAAGACTGTCATAACTCACCCATGAAACCAAGTCGTACTGGACGGGTCTCTGTTCCCACTGAAGTTCCAGAGGATCTCATCACAACTGAATAACCAGATGTTAGAGGGATCTTACTGTCTAAGAAAAGTAAATTACAATTCTGTCCACGCTGGTTCTGTGTAACCTTTGCAGTTGACATGAGGGGACAGGTAAGTGCGTGCCTCCCTGCCCACCTGAAATGGTTTTGATCACAAAAATGCCAGCATGAAAAGACCACTATATCCTAACACAAGTAGACTGAAAAATTCAGTTGTGTTTGCCAAAATCAATGACACAAAAACCAGAGAAGTCTGGATTTAAAGTAAAATTCTTATCAAAGATATAAAAGGACAGAAATTGTGAGACAAGACTAGAAATAAGCCCCACGTAATACTTGAAATTGCAATCTACTGCACCTATCTTCTCATCCGGAAAGAAAGGCCTCCACAAACAGAAGCAATGTTTCATAAACCTGCCAAGGCAAGGGGATTTTCTGACTTAACAAAATGTTCTGGTTTTCATGGACTTGACATTAACTCATTTACACGATTTAAATGCAGAATTCGTGTAGCTGTGCAGTATGCTAAAGATCTCACTTTCACATTAGGCTTACTTGTTATGTACACATAAGACAGATCTTTACATGACAGGATCTCATTCATCCCAAAAACCAACCAGCCATTCAAATTGAAAAACAACCATCCATATTGTTATGAAAGACAGAAAGCTGGCTGACAAAAGCTAGAGCAGTCGGATTTATTTAAGATCACAAAGCTTACCATTCCATTATAACTGGGGGAAAAAAGAAACCACCATATTTCTCTAGAGAACAAGGCCAGGACAAAGCCTTCTTAAGGCTACTAACGCTTCAGAGGGTGCACAAAGGTTTGCATTTTCTTATACGTTTCGTCACACTAAATATGTTGCTGTATTCGAAATGCAAATTCTTTAAAACCCTCTGCCTACCACCGCAGCTGTAAGGTGTGGGAGAATATCCCAGCACCGCCGAGTGACAGAATGAAAATCATTACCAAATGCGTAAAATGGACTTCTGCAATGAGAAATGTAACGGATTGAAGCCACAAACGTTTGAGGGGAAAAAAAGAAATCACATGGAAGAACAGGTATCTGACGAAGGGGAAAACGACACCTCTTGTTATAGGTCAGTCCTCACTGTTCCTGACCTTGCAGCTATTAAATTACATACATTTCTGTACATTTGAAGGGGACAAAAGAAAATTTGAGCTGGAAATGAACAGATCAATCCCTGTTCCTCACTTCAAGTGAAATTATTTATGTGAAAAATGATTACCTGATTTTAACAGCCGAGAATATTTGATTTTAACCACTTCTTGGTTAAAACCAAACACTTTCTGAAAGCATCACCAAAAGGGAGCCAAGTGGAATTGCTTGCACAGCTGTTGAACACACAGTGACTAAGAGATGAGTCAGACTGGAGCCTTTATTCACATAGATACGAGTCTCAGAAAGCTACTGGACTAAACTGTGCCAGAGAAAAGCTTAAATCAGGACCACCGCTGAATGATTTCAGCTAAATCAAGAGATGAAAATTTATTTTGGGAAGTATGTTTTGGCAAAATAATCTTTCTTCTTTTGATAGTATGTCCCAAAGCTGAGGGCAAATGCTACGTGACACTGAGATGCTGGGTGTCACAACCAAATCTCTCCCTCAAAACACACACAGCCTTGTGTGCGGGGGGTGCAAGAAAATCCCTTCTACTTTCGAGGCATCTGTTCAGGCAACAGAACAAGCTCCAAACAAACATCACTGAAAACAAGAAAAGGATTCTGACCTTGGGAAGAGACTAAAATCAGATGTAACACACTCCCTGGGCATAGGAAGCGATGAAACCTGTTTGGGTTTGGCAGGTTAGATGGCAGTTCCAGTGACTTTCCAGTTTGTAGCAATACGGAAGAAATAAGCTTACTCATCTGTTGGGTCGATAACACTTCTCTGCCTTGGAGCCAGCGCGAAACTACAGCACCGGATCCGCTCAGCACTGACAGACGGGGCACGCGGAGACTTCCTAATGAATTTACTGCCTCACTGCCTACCGCCCAGCGCTCGGCACCACGCTCTCAGCTTGCTACGATCCAGACTGCATGTTGGTAGCAATTAAGGAGTGAAAACAAAAGATTTACGGAGACAAAGGACTGCGGCATACAGCAGAGGCCAGGCCATACAGCACGAGTGCAGCACACCACCAGGCATGCCATTCATTTCAGCCAGAGCTGTACAGGTCCTAATACGGCACGGCTGCTCCCCGACCCAAGCACCGAACATGGCCCCGGGACTGTGGAGAAACCATCTCCATTCCCACCCGCTCTTCAACTCTGTTTGGGGCAAACATTCCCAAGTCGACCCATGTCCCGGCACATGGACCCCAGAGCCGAGCAGTTTTCTGTGTAAAGGTCCCTCTGGACACTACATGGGTCCCTGCTTCCCCAGAGCCCCGCTGGCAAACCCATCTGCTTCAAGGGCAAGACGGACCACAGCTTTCAGCAGACTCTTCAGGTAGGTCCCATCTACCCGCTCCGACGTGACGCCTGTCTGCGGGGCCAGCCTGACACGTGGTGGGACGCGGAGGCAGACTCCTCTGCCTGGTGTGTATTTCAGCCACAGGAGGGAAACCAGCTGGGGAGAGAGGAGGGGAAGGAAAGCAGGAGGTGGAAAGCAGGAAAGCAAGGGCTGGAGGAAGAGGACAACAACGAAAAAGCCACAGTTCTGCAGCTATTGCATGTAAAACTTCGGCTGTTCTCTGAAATGGAGGCTCCTGCATTAATTTGGATGGCAAAGTTTATTTATGTCACTTCCCTCTGCTAAGGTTTTGAGGATCATATTTCAAACCCACATTATATTCCTCTGTTGCTGGGTTACCAGATCCGAACAAACAAATCTCAGCAGTCTGCCAAAAGCAGAGAAAGAGAGCAAATGAATGCCTGGAGGATGCATCACCCTCTGCAAGTCCTCTTATGGCCCCACGCTGCTACAGATTAGTCACCACCTCACATACAGTAGAGCGAAAGAGGAAATGGTGAATCCATTAACTCCGGGGCAACGCACAGACCTGAGAACCGCTATTCCCACCCGCTCGCCCCCTCCTAGGGAAACCAGGCAATTTTCCAAATCATTAGAATTTTCTTTCAGATTAGCAGAAAAATGGTCCTAAATTCAAAGGGATAAACTGGGTATTAGCACCCCTGAAACTAGCACGTTTGTTCCAGCAGATGTTGAAATGGCAAGTGAGAATTGTGATTTGAAATGAGTAAACTGCGGGTATCTCCGCAGCGGAGCTGCAGGAAAACCCCCACGCGACAAAACATTGCTGCCGGTAGGTTTGAGGCTTCCAGTTCACAGGCAGGACGTCTGCCACGCCAGGGGCTGCCCAAACACCCGCTCCAGGGATGCGGGAACAGGCAGCCATCACCTGCGTCGCGGCACCCGTCAGAAGCCCTCCAGGTTCACTCCAGCCCTCGGCAATATCGCTTCGAAGCAGGCTCAGCTCCACACTGCAGTTCACTGCATCCCCTCCACCAGGACAGCAAATACCCAGCACTGCCATGCTTCCAGGGGAAAAATCCATAGCAAATGGCACTACTGCTGCCAGACTTCTGTTTCAAGAAACCTGGGATTTAATCTAATGTCTAAAATTAGAAACAAATTATCCAATGTTTGCTGGAGGGTCAAGGACAGTCCTCCTTCTGGGCCACAGCACAGACAAGCATCAGAAAAGAAAAATAAAACATCACATTTCACCAACACCCAGCTCTCGGCTGAGACTACAGCATCTTAGGCAAACCACTACTCTGGAAAATGGGGTTTTTTTAATAATACCGTTACATCCAAAGGTCCTCACTACTCACCCAAATATTTATAGATGTTCTATTACATAAGGTGCAGTGAATTTTATCATAAAAAGCCCAAGAAGAAAATCCAGCGATTTCACAAGAAAATAATCCGAAATCATCATTTTACCAATATTCTTATTTCTGATTTTTAAGAAAGGCAGTTCAAGCAACACTGGCAAAGAAAATGAAGCTAGCAACATAAGGCCTTACAGGTTACTATTTCTAGTACAGCAGGAAAAACTGGGAGGTTTATCTTTTCAGGCTTTGTTTTCTCCAAAATAAGGATATGTAAGAAAAGTAGCTTTTCCAAAACACAGTACTAAGTGTCTATACTGCTGCAGATGTGAGATTAAAGTTACAGGTGGCTCTATTCTTAACATAAACCAACTATGATTTATCAAAATAAGAAGCTTAGTTTGCACAGGAATATTTTGCTTACCCCAACCACAGTTTTCAGTCTGATTTTACACTAGAAACAGCAATTCTGTTCTCTTCTTACATGTCAAGTGTGGGAGGTGTTGGAGTCCAAGTAACAATCACCATTAAACCCATTAGACAGGCTTACAGAATTATAACTATTTTCCACTAGTATGTGCAAAACTGTCAGTTCTCCAACATCAACTTGTCGTTGCACTTTTCTTATTCTAGATTTACATACGTATAAGCAGAACTAACTTTCACCTAAGCTGGTCTATTTAAAAAAACATTTCCCTTATTTTATGCATAAAACCCTTTGGTTTTAACAGTGCTGGAAGTTAGAGGTAATCTGAAATGCCATTAAGGTGCTTTCAGCAAGAATCACTATTACAGCTGAATATTTGTTAGGAGGAGGCCGCAGAGCTGTACCTGAGGCCTTAGAGGTATTACTGCTGAACATCACTATTTGCCATGATTAAATGGAAAGACCTGGTCAATCCAGCAATGAACTACGAGCCCAGAGGATTTAATCCCAGTCTGCCACTGGCTTGTCAGGTGACTTTAGCCCAGCCATTTCTTCCCTCCTACGTTCCTACACACAAAATGAGCACAGTAACACAGCAGCACAATTGGTAAAATGCTTTGAAAGTAGATAAATCCAGTGAGGAAAATCACTGCTACTTCACTAAGTAGCTTATATGTCTGTCTATAACGTATACAGCATTATATAAGGTCTACAAGAAAGGGAACGATTTCTCCTTCGCTTTTGAAGGCGCACAGTTAAAATACTAAGCCAGTCTGGATGAAGTATCACCTATCTAATTAACTGTTATACACATAAGTGAATTAAGCAAAGCAGAACTTCCATCAGCGATCACAGATACTGCACACTCCACCGGAGCAAGACATTCAAGTGAACAGCACAAATATCACAGCCCGGGACGCATCGCCTCAGTTGCACAGTACACCCCACTTCAGCTTCATGGGAAATCAAGCACCTCAAGGTGTTATCTGAATGCTTCTTTCAAAGACAGCTTCCAAGTCTCCCCAGGAATCCTCTACAGAGGCTTCATGTCACGGCATGAAGCCAATACACGATCCTTCAGGCAAAAACCAGAAACAAGAGCCACTGTCACCATACCAAGAAATGAAGAGTCAAGTACAAATCATTGCCCTCTTCCTTGTAACCTGCCCCCCTCCCCTTATAAACCATATACAGCCACACACATCACATTAACTCTGACGTACCGACACATGCTTTTAGACTTTAAGGACAGCCACAGTCTACTTGCATACTTTTACATTATTACAGAAATCAATAATTCATAATATAATACCCATGTTTTCTGAGGGATTTAAACACAAGTCTACCCCCACCAATACAACCTAACCACCTGATCGGAAAGGAGCTTTGGACAGCAGCCAGTTTCATAACTGGACTAATAGTTAGTTATAAATCTAACTGACATCTCAAAAGCAACTCAAAAGTACTAAGCAAAGCAGATAACGCCTTTTCCAAGCCCACCTTCCATGTCACATTCCCCTACAAATCATCAGGAACTGCAATAACTGAATCCCAAATCATTTTTGTGAGATGGAGCGCACAAAGAGCTGACCCTACACATCTTCCCGTACCTACAGAAATCCCAGCTCAGGCAGGTAGGCAGCCCTGTAATTCATTCAATTAGCGCCAGCGCAGACAAAGGCTCACAGGATGACTTACAAGTGGAACACAGCCTACAGAAACAACTCTTTATCTCCTAGCAGGGAAAAAAACAACAATAAAAATCACATGTATACAATATTTCACTACAGGAAAGCCACCTTTTTCTCCTGAACTAGGGAAAACTGTGTTATTTATCTATAATATTTAAGAGAAATTGAAATCAGTTCCCTTTTACAAAAGCAAAGGTGGGAACAAAGACAACCAATAAGTTCACCCGGGGCAGACAGTCTGTATTTAAATTTAGCGCTCTCAAAGGAAAATTATAGAAGAAATGCAGCACAAATTACCATAAAAGATACGAGGTCAAGTCAGCATGCGAGCAGGTAAAAGCACAGACTCAGGGAAGAGTCCACAACTCATCAAGGACGCCAACGTAAGAGAGGTTGGTGGGGAGCCCCAGCACAAGGACAGGACAGCTTCCCAGCTTGACCAGGAGGACCTGAACTGCAAATACTGGCCACAGACTGCACACAGACATCTTTACAAAATGGGGTACAGCTCTGAGGATGCCATCTGCACTTACCAAAGGGGTAAACCTGTGGAGATTAAGGCTATGAAATTCTGCCACAATCGTGGCTGGGGGGCAGGTAGGAGAACCTGGGCAGAAAGCTATGGCAGACCTGATGAGTGTAGCAGAAAGGCCTGTACTTTGAACAAACTATATCACAAAATTCCCACGGTCGGAGCCCATTTACCTACAGTATGAGCGGGGCCATGATATGGGGTGCTTCATAACATTAAACAAATTAAAGCATATCCAAACCTACAACACCCAGCAGGACAGGAAACTTTGCTGCGTGCCTGCACAGCACTCGGCATAACATGGCCTTGTGCTGCTGAGGTCTCCAGATGTAGCAGGGAACAACAGACCGAGACTTATAGAGACCAGAAATGCTGTATTTTAAAAGGCTGCATGAAGTCACAGTTAAGCAGTAAGAGATGGAAAGGTCTCCTGTTCTAGGCAGACATGCCACCGCCAAGCCCCTGCCTTCCCCAAGAACAACCCCAGGTAACCCAGGGTGGAGTCCCTTCACGCTGCAGTGTGGCAACTCTTGTATGCAAGGCTGCTCTAGCTGTGCCTGGGAAAAGCAGAAGTTGCATAAACAGCAAAGATAAACATGAAGAGCACGCTGCACGCATCTGCTAGAGGTTTACAAGATCTAACGCAGAGCAGATTCCTCCGCAGCATCACAAGCAAGCCAGAGCAGCAGTGCTTTTTCCCCGGGTAGGCTAACTAGCAGAGTCCTCGAGCTGTTCCCAGAATTGCTTGCCTCCCAGGTTTCGACTTAATTACAACGGGACATGCACACACAAAGCAAATCCTTCAGCAAGTTAAAAGCAAAACAGGAGTGAGTCATTGCTGATCTTGCCGCTTTCATTTTTTTTTTTTAAGTCTCTTTTACAAGCTTCTGAAATGTTGCAGCCCTAAAAGAATGAGAAGCAGCTGTCGTAAGCCTTTTCCCATCTGAAAGCCAAAAGGTGTATTGCCCAAGCGTACACCGCGCAGCCCAGTGAAGGGAGCCCTGCCTGTGACTGAGGAGCCTGGCTTCCATTCCTGGGCCAGGCGCTGGCGTGCTGAGTGAGGCTGGGCCAGGCCCTTCACCTCCCGATGCCGTGTTTCCCACCCCACCTACCAAACGGGTTTACTGACTTTTCTTTCCCTTTAGCACAATTCCATCACCCTCACCTTCTTTTCAAGGCTGCCTCTACCCTTGACTTCCACGCAGCATCTCCGCTACGCTGGGCTCAAGTGGATTTAGTTACAGCAGCACATCAGTTCAGCTTGCATGTTTAGTTAACAGGTTTATAGCCATGTAATTCAAAGTAATTAACCTCTTTTGCTTACGGTTGTTTAACATCATAAAAGCAGAATAAAGCTTTATTTACCAGACCACAAGACACCGGATGCAGGAAGTGAGGGCGTTCACAGATTCAGCCGAATTTGTACTAGGCCACTGACAAGTATTTACTTTCCCTTTGAAAAGCGTATTTTGATGTTACTTCGACTCCATTCCCAGTTCAACGAGGTGAACCAAAGACCCACCAGACAGACACAGCTTGCACCGGTGAAACCAACCCGCGTGTGCTCACCCCCCAGGCTGCATCCCATCTTCTGCACTCCAGGCAGGGCCTGCCCCAGCTGAAGAGCAGCACGGCGCTCGCCGGCACGGCAGCCCCAGGAAACCCACGGGCCCAGGCAGGCAGACGGGGTCCCGCGGTGTGCGGCAGAGGAGCGGGGGCCCGGCTCCGCTCCCCGGCGTCTGCCGAGCCTGCCCAGCCCTCTCCTGCCGGCCGGGCCCGGAGACCGGGTGCCCGCTGACCTGAGGACGCAGCGTTTCCTCTGGCAGACGCGGCCCCGCCGCACAGATTAGCTGCGGGCCGAGGGTTGCTTTCAGGAGCCGCAGCACGGCCGTGCCCCCCCCCCCCGGCCCCTCTCCCGCCCGGCTGCCGCGGCCCGAGGCCAACGGGACGGGGAGACAAAGGAGAGCGCCCACCCGCTTCCCCCCCACACCCCTCCGGGGCAGAAAAACGTTTTTTCTTCCCCCCCCCCCCCCAAAGGCAGCCGTCTCCGAGAGCTGCCGCGCTGGGGACGGACGGGTTTAACCGCACCGCGACTGCGGCCCGGCCGCCCTCCCCCACATTCGGCTGGGGGGGGCCCTGCGACCACCCCGCCGCCCGCCCCGCTCCCGCCTGCCCCAAAGCCCCTTCGCGGGGCCGCCCCGCCGGGCAGGCACCTGCCGCCCGCCCCTCACCTCCTTCAGCTGCTCCATCTCGGCGCGGACGGTCTCGTACTCCAGCTCCAGCTCCTCGTACTGCTGCTTCAGCTGCTGCTTCTCCTCCAGCACGGCCAGCCCGTACTCCGCCGCCTGGATCTTCTCCCGGGTGGTCTCGCCCAGCTCCTGGAAGAGCCGCTTGATCTCGCTCCGCAGCCACTCGGGCTCCGACTCCATCACCAGCCTGGCGTACTCCTCCTCCTCCATGGCCAGCGACATGTCGGCGGGGCAGCCGCCGGCCAGCGAAGGGGGCGAACGCGCGGCCCGCCTGCCGCTCCTAGCAGCCCCGCGGCCCGCGGGCGGCCATGGCAGAGCCCGCCCGGGCGCCCACCGACGGCCCCGCCGCGCCGCCGATCCCCTCCCGCCGCGCCGCCGCCGCGCAGCTCGCCCCAAGCGCCGAGCGCAGTGAAATCATTCAAAAGGCACGGCCGGCCCGGCGCCCCGCGGCACGCTGGGATCGGCAGTTCGCGCCCGCCGCCGCCCCGCGGGGCGCGCCGCCCGCCGGACTACAGCTCCCGGCATGCACCGCGAGGGGCGGTGGCGCCGGCGGCGGAGGGGGAGGAGAGCGGCCCCTGCCGGGCGGCGGCGGCAGTGCCTGCGGGGCGGGAACGGGCCCGCTGCGGGGGGGGGGGGCGTCGCGGGGCAGAATCACACGGGAACCATCACAGAATGGCAGGGGTGGCAGGGCCCTCTGTGGGTCACCCAGCCCAACTGCTGCCGAAGCAGGGTCACCCAGAGCAGGCTGCACAGGACGTTGCCCAGGCGGGTCTGGAATATCTCCAGAGAAGGAGACTCCGCAACATCCCTGGGCAGCCTGGGCCAGGGCTCCATCACCCTCAGAGGGAAGAAGTTCTTCCTCGGGTTCAGCTGAAGCTTCCTCTGCTTCAGTCTGTGCCCGTTGCCCCTTGTCCTGTCGCTGGGCACCACTGAACAGAGTCTGGCCCCATCCTGCTGACACCCACCCTGCAGATATTTAGAGGCATTTCTAAGGTCCCCTCTCAGCCTTCTCTTCTCCAGGCTGAACAAGCCCAGCTCCCTCAGCCTCTCCTCGTAGGAGATGCTCCAGTCCCCTCATCATCGTTGTAGCCCTCCGCTGGACTCTCTCCAGTAGCTCCTCATCTTTCTTGAACTGGGGACCCCAGCACTGGATGCAGCACTCCAGAACGGAGGGCCACACCAGCATGGAAAGAGCGAAAGGTTGACATGAGAAGTACCGGCGTCAGTCCCCAAGTCCGCACGCCAGAGCAGCGAGCACTTCATTTGTTCCTGGTGCTTCACACCTCCAGTGTGGTTCCTGCTTCAAGTACTCCATCCACCGACAGCGAACAAACGCGGTGTTCCCCCGCGTCACCCTGAGGATAAGCACGTCCATGGGACAAGGCGCCCACGCATCGCCGGACTGCCCGATGGAGGGAGGGAAATGCCACCGCGAGTTCAGCCGGCGTGAATCGCTGCGAGGCAGGAATACCTGGGCAACTTCACCGCGCTGCTTGAGAAAGGAGTTGCCAGTCTGGTGGGAAAATGCGGTCGGCTGTTGCTACAGGTTACACCCATGGGCAAGCGTGGTGGCCAAGGCACAGAAACTGGGCTGCTCGTTTCTTCACCACAGGTGGAATTTGTTTCTAAAACGTAACGAAGGCTGAACAGAGCCGAATGCCTCTCTCCGCTGGACCGCTGACACCCCTGAGCAGCTCCATAAAGGTGCTGTGAACATGCCCCTGAGCTACACCGGGCTGGGGAGAGGACTGCTTCACCCCCCGTCACCCTCGCCTGCCTCCCCTGCAGCTTCACCCTCCTTTAATGCCGCAAATGTGGCTCGGAGTTTCTTCCAGCGTCAGAAATAACAGGTAATGAACGTGTAAGCAAATGCAACATCATAAAAACAACCACGTGTTTGAGTGCTCCACAAGGTCTACAGCATAAAGCAATGTATTTTCTCACAGCTGTAGGGTTTTTTCAAGCTATTTTCAGCTTCTGCCTGTGTTTGTCACGCTCTGTCCTGGTACATCTAAACCCTCATCCCTTTAACGAAGGGTATAAAGGCTGAATACTGCCTCCTAGTCATGAAATCGCCTCGGCCAGTTTTTCTTCAGGGCGCTGACGCTGCCTGGAGACGCTGCCTGGAGCTCCCCGCGCCTCACGTGCGGGGACGTGTCGGTTGCCCCGTGAGCAGCACCCCGTCACCTGGATGTAAGAAGCAGCAAGTCGATGTCCTCAGCCTACGGTGCGTATGTGACATTCCTTGTTTTCAGAATTCCTCGGGGAGGTTTTATTTGTTAACAGCACAAACATCTGGTTGGCCTAAGCCAGAAAATCCTGACATACCCACTCCGTGGTCAATACATCGCCGTTGGTACAGTGGCAGGTTTTCCTGTTCCTCTGAAGCCACGTCCGCTGCATGTGCCAAAGCTCATTTAAAATCCACATCTGTCACATTTAGGCACTACCTGGGGCTGCCTGTGACCTTACACTGTTTTCAACTGGTGCAAAACCTATTGCCCTCAGTAGATCTGGACCATACGGCCGCAGGACTGTAAAACCTCCCGGCAGCCCCCTACCATGTGAAATTATTGAAATGTGCTTCCCCTCCCACTACTCACTAAGAGAACTGGTAGGCTGGCAGCAGCTAAGGACGCAGAAGAGACCGTCTCTGCCTCACGCTGGCCCAGCCATGGACTGATGGAGACGAGGGACGGCTGGTAGGCTCAGCTGCCGCGTCGACTTCCCCTTCTGGTTTCTAACTTCTACCTGAAACCTGAGACTTCAGCTGTTTTTTTCAAGGAATGCGCTGCGTTGGCAAATTCTAGTGTTACACCCCAAAGGGATCCATTAAAATCCAGGTAGTTACTTCATCACGAATTGTGTGGGTTTGGGTTTGGATGCTGAGAGGTGCCTCTCAGTGGGAGCAGGCGCATCTGAGGGAGAACAGAGCACAGAGATAGGCAGAGGGTCACTGGGGGTCACTTCATACTATTTCTTCGGAGTTACTTTCAATCCCTCAACTCAGGGGTCCCTTGGGAACTGACTTGCCGTAGCCAACGTCCTAGGGAGGCAGAAAACTACACCCTGAATGAGATGTAAATTAACAAAATCCTCTTCTTCCAGTTCAAACCATGCCACAGCTCTGTGGTGGGAATCCTGCACCAGCTCAAAACACCTTGAAACCCAGCAGCAGGGCGAGGAACGCGGCAGCAGCCCTGGGCCTGGCAGGGCACCTTCGCTGGACCTCACCCCCTGGCATCCTGCCCCACGCACAGAGCTCTGGTGGCCTTCAGAGCAGTGCCTGCCCCATGGATTTATCAAGAAATGCCCGTATTAAAGAGGCAGTAGCTGCAACTCACCCTTTCCAGGTGAAAATAGAATTTTAATGCTGTTTTCGTAAGGCTGAATTCTCATGTGAAGGTGTCTTCCCTCTCTTGCACTGAATTTATGCTGCTGTACCACCACGAGCATCCCTGTGTGACCTAGAACATTTTTAGGGAGTTTAAACATCCTGATTCTTTTTTAAACCCGCGTGAGGAAAATAAAAGCATTGTCTCTCAGATGCTCCTCCACACTGCGTTTGTAAGTATCAGGATTTCCTCTCAAATCTGATGCCTTTTATGTTTTTCTTTTATCTGCCCCTGATAGGCAGCATCGCTAATCCCACTCATTCACAACTGATTCATCAATAAGATATTTTTAACAATAAATACTGGCTTGTTTTCTTTTGCCTCATACTTTCTGAGCCTTCACAGTGCTCTGTTTTTTCTCTGCAACTCCAGACTCAAACAAATTAGCTACCCTTTGGTGCTCCTCCCTTTCCGAAACTGCAGTCTGCATGTAATGGCTTGCTCTCAGGACACAGAGCTTCAGTTGCGGGGCTGACAAGTAAATCGTGAGACCTGGCCAGTTTTGGGGATTAATAGAGACGGGCTCATCAACTCATCATCACACAAGTGGCTTCATTGGGTAATTATTTGTTTTCTAGGTCATTCTTAAGGCTAAGATCTGTTGCTAGGTTTCACACATTGTTATTTTGATAAACTGCCCAAGAAGGCAAGGGAAATATCCAGCAGCATTCACAAATATCGCAACAGCAGGTTCAAAAGCATTTCTGCACGGTTTTAGAGAACTGGAGTGGCTTGTCAAAGCTAAGGTTCCCACCATCGTTCAAGGTAATGATGCAGCATAATAAAAGCTTGTAATGAGTGTGTGAGCACAGCCTGGCCCATGCCCATCGCCTCCTCCTGGGCACAGCCAGAGGCCACTGCCCATTTCGGGCACTGTTCACTGTCCCCAAACTCCATTAGTGGACAGGCTTAGGTGTCACCCCACTGATTCGAGGCATCCAGGCCCAATGCGGTTACGGTGCTATGAGGCTTACACAATACCTGGAGAAGGCAGACTGTTGGTCTTTTTTTCCTGCTGAGAATTTAAAGCTAACCACTGAGCACAAGGTAGTAGAATCACACAGAAACCATCCCAGAATCACAGAATGGTCGGGGTTGGCAGGGACCTCTGTGGGTCACCCAGCCCAAGCCCTGCCCAAGCAGGGACACCCAGAGCAGGCTGCACAGCACCGCGGCCAGGTGGGGCTGGAATATCTCCAGAGAAGGAGACTCCACAGCCTCCCTGGGCAGCCTGGGCCAGGGCTCCGTCACCCTCAGAGGGAAGAAGTTCTTCCTCGGGTTCAGCTGGAGCTTCCTCTGCTTCAGTTTGTGCCCATTGCCCCTTGTCCTGTCGCTGGGCACCACTGGAAAGAATCTGGCCCCGTCCTCCTGACACCCACCCTGCAGATTTTATCAGCATTTCTAAGGTCCCCTCTCAGCCTTCTCTTCTCCAGGCTGAACAAGCCCAGCTCCCTCAGCCTCTCCTTGTAGGAGAGATGCTCCCGTCTCCTCATCATCCTTCAGCCATCTTGAACACTAAAATAAGGTTGGGTAGTGTTTCTTCTTGTGGTAGTCAACCAACAGAACAACGCTTCCCCAGTGGAAAAATCACAGCAGAGGCAAAGCCTTGCAAGCTAATTTTATTTAACCTGAGTCCAAGCCGCAAAGCACATAGGCACTCTAATCCAAAGCTGCAAAATGTTCAGGTATCTGCAGGCACAGTCAGCTTCGAACAAGCTGAATTTTCTGATAATCCCTGCTGAAAGAATGTGGAAAACCAGCCTAACCTGTGCCTAAAATTGGGATGACTGCAGACATGAGAATCCTTAAAAATGCCTTTCTTTTTAAATCTTACTTTGGATTAGTTCAAGTGTACCAGACTAAGGTGGCACAGCACATCATTGTTTCTTTCTACTTTTACCCACTGCAGTTGTGTACAGCTCAGCTGCAGCAAACATCAGAACAAAAAAAAAAATCTTTAAACTGGCCCTGAAATAGCTGTAAGGAACCCTGGCGAGCAGTTCCTAAGTCCTTCTCTTGTTTTATATTGAGGAAAAAAAATAATTACTTTACAGGTAAGAACACTATGGGACTGGCTAAATGTTTGGGTAAGGTATGGCAATGCCTGTTCTTAAACAAAGCATACTTCCAAGTAAGAACCTGAAAGGCTCAGGTGACTTGAAAATATATATATTTGAAATATTGATAATATTGAAAACTTGAAAATATTTATTTTCAAGAGTTTGTTGAGTTCCTGGCAGAAAGTTGCTGGAGGTAACATCTGCAGGCATGAAACAAGCTGAGGAATTAAGAGATGTCACGAAAGCAAATTCTTGAGATGTCTAAGCATGAAGAGAAAGGGGCGACTTAACTTTGGGTGTCTGATGGAACGCCTGGGCTGGGTTCAGGAGCGTGCAACAACCGCGGGGATTGCTCCTTGACCCGAGCAGTTGGATATCCAGCCTGATCGGCGCTTGGCCCACGGCCAGGAGCTGTGGAGGAGAAATGGCTGGAGGGTCCAGATAAATGGCATGTCTGGCACACCAGCTGCTAGGCATAGCAGGGAGCAGATGCTCAGGGTGCTGCCCTGCTCTGCCAGGAGGGAACAAGCCAGAGAGGAAGGGAGGATTTTTTTTCCCCCCTCAAATGTCTCCCTGTTTCCTCCTCCTCCCCCCCCCTCGCACTGCAAGCCCAGCACCTCCCTCCGAGCCACCCACAGCTTCTCTAGACCACGCTGTGCCCTCTCGCTTTTCAGCATCTTTCTTCCTTGGTCTCTCTCACCAGAGGAAGTCTCTCCTGTAGGTCTGCAGAACAGGCCAGGTCATCCCAAGTGGATGACCCCTGCTCAACTCAACTGCAGTAAAGGACGGTGTTTATGTTCATGCTGCTGGAAACGTTCCCTTTCAAATCATCTTTGCAAATCTGATTGACGAGCAGCAGATGAGCTGCCATTACTCACTCTCTTTTGATGAGGTACACACACCCTTATTTGGATTTAAACCAAGCCTGTTTCATTTTAGATAAATCATTTAGGCACATGTTTAAACTGAAGCAAAACAAGAGCCCGCGCAGCGGGGCGTACCAGTATAACCAAGCGGATCATTGCAATGCTATTTCTCTCTCTCTCCTTCTTTCCTTTTATTTGTTTTTCCATCTTCATTTTCCCATTATAACTCAAAGGGGTCTCAGGTGCCAAAGGTCACCCACAGGAGAGTCACAGAAGTTATGCAGACACACAAAACTGCAGCACTTTCTTTGGCAGGGACAGACTTTGCTTTTCTCTGTACAATTACATATTTCTACTTGCCTCCACCAGTGTGAGAAAAGAAGTTTGTACATTTTTCCCTCTTCTCATAAGCTCTGAAGTGAGACAGGCGTAGCCATAGCCTGCTTTTGGCTGCACTGTTACACGCAGCAGGAATTTCACTGAAATCGGTTGAACTACTCCAAATTGATGTGATTTGGGTAAAATCAGTGGCTCAGAGTTTTGGCCCCAGAGAGGATGCTCTTATAATACCCATGGGACACAGCAGCTTTGGTGCCTCTGAAGAGTGTCTGTGCAATGCCCTGCAACGTGCCACAGTCCCAGGATGCTGCTGGCACCTCCTCCTTCATCATTTTTGCTGAAAAACTAATCTGGGGGAAACAGCGAGGCAGCGTTTCTGCAGTCAGCTGATCTCCTCATGGCTAGAACACCTTCCTGGCAATGCCAGTTTTCCTAACGTAAAGCAAGCCTCTGGTCACTGCACCAGATCTGCTTTCAGTTCAAGTCAAGGCTCATTTAAAAGTTGCTTTCAAAATTCCTCTCCACTTCCAAGCAAGCACACTTCCGTGGCACCGCGTGTCTGGGCCAGAATTTGATCTGACATGACTTAATGTCACTTAATAGATGACACACAAGTTTAAAATAGAGCGCTTTCCCCACATCAGGGAAGCCAAACTGCAAATTACATCTCTTGCTGGTGCATTCACATGCCCAGAACGCTGCTAAGCAGCTCAACAAGATGAGAAACGGCTGTTAGTCCTTCTCGACTCATTTCACCCCGTTCTAAACACAGTATTCCTCAGTCTCCATTTTCTAGATTAGATTAAGGAAAAATTTAACACACACACCCCACCCCAAAACCTCACTGTAGTATTAATTTCATTAAACACTAATCAACTAAATCACAGAATGTTTGGGGTTGGCAGAGCCCTCTGTGGGTCACCCAGCCCAACCCCCTGCCCAAGCAGGGTCACCCACAGCAGGCTGCACAGGACCTTGCCCAGGTGGGTCTGGAATATCTCCAGAGAAGGAGACTCCACAGCCTCCCTGGGCAGCCTGGGCCAGGGCTCCGTCACCCTCAGAGGGAAGAAGTTCTTCCTCGGGTTCAGCTGGAACTTCCTCTGCTTCAGTTTGTGCCCATTGCCCCTTGTCCTGTCGCTGGGCACCACTGGAAAGAGTCTGGCCCCGTCCTCCTGACACCCACCCTGCAGATATTTAGAGGCATTTCTAAGGTCCCCTCTCAGCCTTCTCCAGGCTGAACAAGCCCAGCTCCCTCAGCCTCTCCTCGTAGGAGAGATGCTCCAGTCCCCTCACCATCCTCGTAGCCCTGCGCTGGACTCTCTCCAGTAGCTCCTCATCTTTCTTGAACTGGGGAGCCCAGCACTGGACACAGCACTGCAGATGGGGCCTCACCAGGGCAGAGTAGAGGGGGAGGAGAATTTCCCTTGACCTGCTGGCCACACTCCTCTTCATGCATCCCAGAATGCCATTGGCCCTCTTGGCAACCAGGGCACACTACTGGCTCATGGTTAACCTGTCGTCCACCAGCACATCCAGGTCCCTCTCCACAGAGCTGCTCTCCAGCAGGTCAACCCCAAGCCTACACCGGTGCAGTGGGTTGTTCCTCCCAAGGTACAGGACCCTGCACTTACCCTTGTTGAATTTCACCATGTTCCTCTCTGTCCAACTTTGCAGCCTGTCCAGGTCACGCTGGATGGCAGCACAGCCTGCTGGTGTATCCACCACTCCTCCCAGTTTGGTGTCACCAGCAAACTTGCTGAGGGTGCACTCTGTCCCTTCATCCAGGTCATTGATGAAGAAGTTAAACAAGACTGGGCCCAGTACTGACCCCTGAGGGACACCACTAATTACCGGCCTCCAACCAGACTGTGCCGCTGATGACAACCCTCTGAGTTCTGCCATTCAGCCAGTTCTCAATCCACCTCACCGACCACTCATCCAGCCCACACTTCCTGAGCTTCCCTAGGAGGATGTTACGGGAGACAGTGTCAAAAGCCTTGCTGAGGTCGAGGTAGACAACATCCATGGCTCTCACTGGGTCTGAGCTTATTGTTATTTTCCTCTGTTGTAAAAACATCAGGGCCCTGAATGACAAGAGCATCAGGTTTAAATAAAGAAAAACCAGAAGGCTGGTGAAGCTACTTGGGCTGGTAGTGAAGCCAAGTCACTGCGTTCTGGAAGGAGGCAGAAGCACGCAGAGAGGTGACAGCGTGCAGGGACAAAGCTGCCAGCCAGCCAGCTCCCCGATAGCGGTATCGTAAGGGAAAGAGGGTGTGAGCCAGAACCCCGCTGAATTAGCCTGTGCTTTTAGCACTGAACTAATGAGTTATGGGACAGAAAAGTACGGGTTTTTGGAGAATATTATTTCTGCATACGCGTTTTGGGAATTCACAGATTTCACTGACATCTGCTATAATCCCTGTATTAATTAGTAATACCTTGAATTCCTATTAAATTCCTATTATTCCTAATTAAAATGCTTTATGAAAGCAAAATGTATCATTATGGTCAATGTCAGCAGCTAGTAGCTGAGGCAAGGCTCAGTTGGAAATACTACTGTGTGGATTTCTGATTGTAACACCAGGTTCCAATTTTATACAGCTGGTTAGAAATAGACTTGTACCTTAGTCTTTGTCCTTTGATGTCTGTCCCTCTGCTCCGGCCTTCAGATAATGCTGCCTTTCCAGAACTGATTAAAAACACCTGCTATCAAAAAAAACACCCCAACCAAAACCCAAAATCCAAAAAAAGGCAACCCCAGGCAACAAAAAACCCATTGAAGGTATAAAAAGGGATAACTCTAATGTGTTGATATGGGCAGCGTTTTCACTGGATGTTATAAAACCCACAGTTAAAATATAATAAAATGCCTCGCTGCTCAGTTCGGAGCCCCCACGGGAGGGTTTGGGAAAACAAGGAAACAGAGTGCCAAGCTAATAGCACCTTGTTAAACGTAACCGTTTAAACAACTAGAGCTCAATGGGGCACTTTCTGTAGCTACTCCAGTTTTACACGTCCGAATTATTTTCCCAAGTTGCTGTTGTGTATCTGCACAGCAGACACTGTGGTGTGTTGGTGCAGGGTGTACACTCACAGGCTGCCTAGCCTGCATCTGTCCACACCGGTTATAGACAAATACAGCTGTACCGTCTGCACTGGAGGTACTACTGCTGCACAGCAAGAATCAGGTCCCTTCTACAGAGGGACTTGCTTAGAAAGTGAGAACGAGCCTATGCTTACACCGATAAAAATCCAGAGGTGCAGAACTTCAGAAGCACATGCTTGTACCCAGCAGTCCAATTCTTTGCTGCTATAAACATAATTAATTCCATAGAAGGCTAAAAGCTGAGATGCCATGGCTTTTCCTAAGCAATGTCTGTGGGCCTAGATGCCTCCGTCTATAGTGTCGGCCCACCAGACAGGCCCCTAGGACCGTGCAAGGGAAGAGGTGCGCTTCCTTCTTAGCACATGCTGGTAGCTGACCAGGGCTCCCCATACGACGGCGGGCTGTCAACAACACAGAAAAAGAGAAAACCGCTGGCAAAAATAAGAACAAAATTAGAATTAGACTTCTGCTTTCTTTTTCTGTCAGGAAAGTGTAGGCTGGCCAACGCATAAGCTACATCTTTCGTCACTGTATCTGGAAAAAGACTTGTAGTTGGAGGGGAAGAGCTGGAAGTCAGGGGCAGTCTGGTGTGAAACCACATCCAAAGAACTGCAACCCTCTATTATAGAGTCTCATAGAATCATAGAATAGTTAGGTTTGGAAGGGACCTTTAAAGGCCCTCTAGCCTCCAATCTTCATGTCACTGATGAGGTCACTTGTTAGCCGGTCAAGAAGAAATTCACACTATTATACAGGCAACATCATTCAACAAGTAGCACAAATAAATATTAATGGTCCTATTGCTGACTGGAATATCTGCAATCCTTACAGGTGGTAATGAATGCAAATTATATGGTAATTGTAGCCCATCATTACAATGAGAAGGTCCACCGACAAAGTGCTACCATAAATGAAAAGCCATGTCGTGTATGATGCCCAGAACATAACCAGCATTCTCCTCTTTCCATCTAAGCACAGCTTCCACACAGATATCCCATACACGTATACCTGTCTCAGATCTGTCACACTTGAAAAAGATGCTCCATATATCTGTGACTTCATTGAAACAAGCTGTATTTTTTACTTCATTAAGAACATATTATTTTACTAGTTTTTGTTAATATTAATTTATAATATATTTCTATTATTATGATTTTATCAGTTTTTAAGAGTACAGCATTTATCAATATTTCACCCATATGTTTTGCTCTTGCAGCCTCTGTTTCTTTCCCATCTACCCGAGCTCTTCTTGCTTCCTGTCTTACCCTGTCCAGTTCAGCACAAGGGACCAGATTTCAGTCACCTGGAAAGCTCCTCTTTGTCCCAAACGCGCATGGTCCCTGGCACAGTGCAGTGCCACTCACATTTCTAAATCCATCAGCCTCGTCTTTACCTGTTACCACTGAATATTAAACTCCTACTACTGTAGACCTTCTGCAGATAGGCAAGTAACGTCGCATTGCTTCCTGAAGACATTCTTATAGAGAGAAGAGTGCTTTACTTGGCCAGTTGATTACGTACTGCTATGTAACATCTTTAAAATGGCAATTTAATTTAAGTATAGAATCACATTTAGGTTGGAAAAGACCCTTAAGCTCACCGAGTCCAACCATTAACCTAACACTGCCAAGTCCACCACTAAACCATGTCCCTAAGCGCCACGTCTACACATCTTTTCAGTATCTCCAGGAACGGCGACTCAAGCACTTCCCTGGGCCGCCTGTTCCAGTGTTTGACAGTATAATTAAGTGCAAAGAAAGAAACATTGAGAAAAATTAAATAAACCAACTGGAATCATGAAGTTGGGCTTTGAAAATGTGTTTAGGAATAAGAAGATGTCAGAAATGAGGTCCAAGCTAGGACCAGAGAAAGCTGAGTTTTGACCAGAAGTATGTGTCTCAAACTGCAACACTGATTAGGCAAACCACAGGCCAATTTCTGCAAACAGTTCTCTATTTGAATAACTTCAAAGATCTTATTGACAGAAGTAAATTTCCTTACCCAAGTGTCTGCATGATCATGGAGGAGCCAGCATGGCTGAAGAAGTGTTTTATTTTGCTCCTGAACTATTGCTAGCCCAGTGAGGAAGGCGAATACCGCCTTCCAGCTCAACACAACCAGAAAAAAGCTCATTAACTTGACCTATGTCATGGCATTTCACATAAAACTAAACCAGCCTAAAGGAAATTGTATAACCCAACGTACCTTCTCTCATTACCTCGCACACTCCAATGAAATGTCACTGCAGGACTGGCTGTTTATGGTTTGGACACTAATGCTTGCGCTCTTCACAGCAAGTCCTGTGCATTCTGGTTTCATATCAGGTACCTATACAGGGAAGGGGTTGTTGTTCTTCCTTAAGCACATGAAAGAGTCGCTCTTACCAGACAGGAAATGTGGTTTTGAGTGTGGCCGATAAGCGTGTTTTGTCTTCTGTGGAAAAGGCGAGTCAGACCCAGGAAATACAAACTGCAGGTAAAAAAAGCCCTGAAACCAAATGATCTGCTGAAAGGCATATGCTGCATTTGTGTGACTGTCTTCAGATAAGGTTCACAAAACCACATCATGATTATTTGAATGCTTGCTATAGATAACTGCTATTTCTACAGCTTGATACCTATATGGATAGCCAAGTAAGAAATATGAAGTAGAACACCTTTCACATGGAAGTATATATTCATTTCTGGGAATGGCTGTGGATTCTGGCTGCTTTGCGTTTTGAATTTCCACTCCAGCTCTGGGTGTTCAGCAGTGCTAAAGCCAGTGGGAGCCGCAGATACACAGTAAATCCAGCGAACGTGTGGACATGCGCCTGTACGCCAGGTATGGGGAATGTGCTTTGAAGCTGCTTTTTGGCAGGTGGTCACAATGTACCTAACTAGGAGGAGCTCCAAGAAAATAGTGATTTCCTATTCTAACCTCTAGAATACTCTTCTCAGCAGTAAATGCATTATTGAAAAAAAAAAAAAAGAAAAAAAAAGAAAAAAGTGTGAATTGTTTCAGGGACAAGACTACAATTTAATTCCATTGAACCTATCAAATAATATATCCCCTATCCTCTCTGGTAGCTGGATGACTGGCTGCTTTCTGGAGAAGGAAAAATACCTCCTTTCCCTTCTCTGCAGCACAGCACATTCCCCACGCAAAAGGATTTCTCACCTACCACATTTTTGGCGTGGTGTGAACAGTCAGGCAGTAACTCCAGGCAGTGCTCACCAACAGCTCACCCACTCGGGCACTGCAGCCCGGTTACCTGAGGGCGAAGCCGGCCAAAGCCAAGACCCTGCTGTTCTTTGTGTCGGGTGACCCAGCCACCCCTGGAGCCTGCACAGTGAGAGAGAAAGATTTCAAAAGCAGACAGAGAAATTGGACCTCGCGCAGTACCTTTGAAAACCTCTCCCCAAAGGCATAACTCAAAAAGCCATTAATGGGGTAGGGCGCTTTCATTATTCGAAGCAGGTTTATTGCATCCCTTTCCCCGGAGGAAAACAGCACCCAGCTGGGAAATGGAAGGCAGTTAATGGATTGCTGCAGCAGGAGCAGGAACTCAATATATTTTCTTCTTTTCTGTGAGTACAAAAGGAAGAAGAAAAGGGCCAGCACAGGCACTGCGCACGGAGGCTAACTGCTGCTCCAATTCCCCGGACACCACATCAGTTTTACAGTTTCTCAGAGCTTTGCGTGTAGCCAGTGCAGATGCCCTGCCCTGGGAGAAGGATTGCTCCCCCCCGAGTAACACTGGCTGAAAGAGCCGCGCCAAACGGCCGTGCACAAAGCTGTCTGAACTCAGCCCAGGGGGAGAGGGCTTTGCCAGGCAGAGGGTCTCTGGGGCACAGGCTGCCCCTCTAGCCTCTCCCGTGGGGACAAGGCCTGCGCCCAACCCCGGGTCACGGCAGGGCGGGTTGGAAGGATGCACCTGGGGGAACACAGTCCAACGTCCCACTGGAAGATTGGGTATCCCGTAGCTTGGCTCAGCTACTCCCAGCCTCCCTGGGTAACAGCTCTTTGCTGCTTCCCCCTGTTTAGGCAGAACTGCTAGCATCCAATTACCCAACTGTGATTACGAATCATCTACATCGACACAAAAGCCACCTTAAGGCAGTATGTTGCAATTCTTCAGCCTGCACTGAGTAGCAGCCTGCAGCCCCACCGCCCAAAACTGGCCCCTAGGATAAGCAAACCTGCCCTGTGCACAGCAGCCGAGCTCTGGCCCTCCACAAACAGGCACGCCAGGCTGGAGACTCACGACCGACCTCGCTTCAGCAGCTCTCGCCAGCCAACTCTACTGCCTGTTGACCTAACAGGAAAGAGCAAACAGAGGAAAGAGCGTTCTCCTGGGCCTGCCACATATGATTCCTATATCTTGCTCCTACCAGCAGAATAAAGCCAGGATATGCCCTAACTGAATTGCTCAGGAAGCTCTGGCTGTTATCCTGATGCTGCGGCGCAAGAGAACAGAAAGGAAATACTGACTTGGCAGTGTAGGAAGGAGAATGGGTATGCCAGCCAGGTCTTGGAAGGCGAAGAGAAGCCAGGAGGATCCCTACTTTTAGCAGATTCATACACATTTTTAACAAACTAGCATATACAGGAACCGTAGTGAGGTTGCTTGAGTTCTTCTGCTGACTCAGAAAGACACCGACCCGTAAGCTGCAATTTGCATAGAGATGCTTGCATTTATTCTCTTTGGAAAGAGCTGAGACTGAAGCATGAACATCTTTAGCCAATGTTGCTCTGAAGGATGAGGTAGGAGACAAACTGACTGAAAAAAATATAAACCAGATGGCTTTTATATGCAAGGTTAGAATAAAATATAAAAATGTATAATGTATATATTAAATACACTGTATTTATTACATAGTCTAAACACTTACCACATGCCAAAGTTCTCCATGCAGATAAAACACTTGAGGGGTGAAATAAAGAGTCTGTTTGTTTTCACTGCTTCTGCAAACAAGCAAATACATTGTCAGCTCCACGCTCCCTGGAGTATAGCTATAGCTGGCTGTAGACAGCTGTGTCTGCACACCACTGTTACAGATTTTTCTATGCCACTGTTTCAGCTTGGAAACAACCGAAACTTCCACATTTGCCCCAGTGCTGATAAAATAAATAGCTAAAGCAAGGGATGATTTCCCCCAGCTTTTCCACTTAGTTCTGCAGCAGGCTCTTGTTACGGTGTAATTTCCCAATGAGCAGAACAGAGGTGAGAATGAGAAGAAACTCGATTAGAAAACAGAGATTTGTAGTTACCCTTGGAGGCATCGCAGTGAGACTGTATACCATGGCCTCCTGGTTCCTCTACTTCAAGAGTCTGTATTCTACTAAGCTATTTACAGCCAAAAATTAAGAAAGAGAGGAACCAGAGTCTTTGGAAAAACAGATGCTGAGGTTGCCCTTTCCTCCTCCACTCCTGGCAGATAGGTGATGCTTACAGCAGGACTGATCCTGTGCAGCTATACTTGTGGGGTTGAATTTCTCTTCTACTGCCTTTTTTTTCCCCCACCATTCCCTCATGCTGCTTGCCTGCCCAGTAAACCTTTAAAAGGCCCAGCCCCACCCTTAGATTAAACACTTGCAGCTGACCACAGCCTCCTTTAACTAGAGCTTTCTCATGGCAGCCCTTCGTTCACCTCCTGCCATAGTTCTTTGTCCTGCATGGTTACATTCCTCCCATTCCCACTTCAAAGCTGCACTGTGTGACCCCCGCTTGGTTACCACACCTAGGCTATATAAAGATCTCAGAGCACGCTTATTGCTCCCAAGTTTTCGTGTGGCTGGATCAGCAGGAGCGGCTGGGCAGGCAGGGCTCACCCGCCCTGGCTCGCTTGCCTGCAGGGTCGCCGCAGCCGCGCGGCACTCTGAGGGTTTGAAATCCTTGCTGGATACGTGGAATTGCTGCCTTGTGCTGCATGTGGTCAGACCTTTCGGACTTGTGCGTGTGGATGAAGTCATGTTTGCAAAGCTTCTGCGCTCCCGGGAGCTGGGTTGTCTCTCCACACGACATGGCCGCTGTTTCCCACCCTGCTCTCTGTCCCCTCTTTTCGTTGTGCTGATGTTACAGTAGGAAAAAAAGAGCAAAAAAGAGAAAGAACACAACAATTTTTGTGCAAATTGGTTGGTCCAAGAATTTGGGCAGTACTTAGGAAATTTACAAAATGCAGCAGCTGGTGGTGGGATCTCACCTGTTTCCCTGTGTAATTGGGTACCTTGCACGTGCTCCTAAAACCCTTGTGCAGCCATCAACGTGCTTGGTGCCAGGGCCACTTCTTTGTTTCACTGTTACTCCAGCTAAACCCCACTCATCCACTGCCTTGTATTTTGTTACCATATCTGTTTGGAGATCTGCAGAGAGCAACGGCAGCTCCTGCCTGCCGCAGCCCAGCCAGCCCCAGCTGCAGGACAGGTCTCCCTGAAGCTGCTGGGTAGCCCAACGTGCTGCAAGGTGGGAAAGCAAAGGACAAAGAGGACAAACCCTGGTGTCGCACGCTTGGAGAGGGAAGCTGCAGCTGCCTGGGAAGACCTGTCGTCACAGGGGGAACGCAGGTGGAAAGATGGGGCTCGGCAGAGCAGCGGGGAGTGGGAGGACCGGAGCAGTGAGCAACAGCTGCCTTGGCACTGAGATGCCTCCACACCTACAGTGTTGAAAGCCAGCAGGTCTTGCGTCACTATAAATGGCTTTAGTCATATGCTCAAGTGCCAAATGATTCCTCCAAATATTTAGTTATTGGAAAAAAAAAATCAAAGGGAAAAAGTTTGTGGGTTCAAGGTACTTCAGAGCAAAGCCGCTGAAGTTAATCCTCACCAGCCGTGATGAGGACAAGCCTTCTTTACCAGCACGTGGGGAGCCTTCAGAGTGCTTTGCTAACATCTGTGACCTGTTGCCTAATGCTTGTCTGTCAGACAGCGGCATCTGTCCTGCCAATAACCGAGGAAATAGTAGCTATAACAAGAAAGCTGCCTCTGATCAATGATGGTGTCAATTGTACATCCCATCATCTTTTTTCCAGTCGTGACACTGGTATTTTATTGTTTCAAGCACAGCTTTAGCAGCACGTGGTGTTCTTCTGTAGTAAGGAATCTGATGCAGCAGCTTGCCACAAGCAGAGACTTTTTTTCCTAGAATAAAAACCTCAGAATGTTATAAGGGATTTATCCAGGTTTTGGACAAAAATAAGGTTTAATACACATTCACCTGGCTTCTTAAGAACATTATTAACCGTAATTTCTTCAAAGTAATGAGATTTAATCATCCCTTTCATAATTACACGTACACCCTATCCTCAGGGTGTTTCCATTTGAAGGTACGCGTGATCGGACCTGAGACAAGACCGCAGGAAAAAGAGGGTGTGGAGATTATTAACAAAGAGACAAAGCTGAGAGCAATTGCTCAAAGACCTGAGCTTTTCTGGAAGGATTATCAAAAAGGAAAAATAATTTCAGTATGGGAATGCAGAACGTGCCAGAAGAGCGCAAGGCAATTACGACAGAAGGAGCAACTGCGCAGTTCCCAGACATGACTGTAACAGTGAAGACAATGTTTCTACAGCACCTGATCTTTGGAAAGACAAGAAAGAAAGAGGGCAGGAATAAAGAAATACTTAAGGAGAGGGTGGCAGAAACAGACCAAAGAGAAAAAAAGGTCTCTTGGATTTCAGGTGATGACTGTAGCAGGAGAAGCTGAAAAAAAATTCTTTGGTTCGGTTTTCACTGACTGTTGTCATTCCCTGTCCTCACCGTTCACCCGGCACCACCCGAGTCTCTGTGCAGGTCTGATGACAGAACACCTGGATAAAACATCCCGCGGCGTGCCAGCAGTGGGCAAACCAGCACCCGAAGTGCGGCATGGGTCCCCCTCGCCGGGCTCCACTCCGACGGGAGCCGAGCGCACTGGTGGCAGGGGAAGGCGGGCGGTGAGGGACTCTGGGACAGGTTTCTTTGGCCTCTCCAGCCCCTGAGATGCTTCTGTCCTTGCAAGGGGCGATCCTGTACATCCCCTGCGTGGGGGCCAGACAACGCTTCTGTCCTGTGGGCAGTCTGGCAGGCTGATGCTGCTCTGTACCAAGGTCTGGGCCACCGGCTGTCATTGACTTCTCCCCAGTTTATAAAAAGCTCCTGAAAACGGTGGTGTCCAATTCTTCTGTGTCAGTATGGTGGGGATCAGCTCATCTGGGAGAAAAGCCCTCGAGTTTCTATCACATTCAAAAAGTTTGATTTGATAGCGTAGGTCACCATGGATGTGATGCCTTGGAACACAGATATTTCATCTGGGAATCCTAAGGTGGGGTTTAGGGAGGGCTGATAGGCTTGAATAGGTTTTAAACTTCATCCAGATTCTTTCCAAACCTAATTCCAGTTCCTTCGAAGCTAATTCAAAATTTAGATGAAAAAGTAGATCAGGGAAAATTCATGCCCTACAGGCTAAGTAAAAATGAACTTAAAATCTTCTATGCTATTTGGTATAGGTAGCCTATGTCAGAGAAATAAACGCTATTTTTCAAAGCGTTAAAGCTCATTCTGGAGAAAAAAAGGAACTGCCTGATCACCTTGCAAATACCCAAAGGGGGTTTTAGGAGAAGAGAAATTCCTCCCATCTCTTCTACACAGCAACCACAGTAAATCCTGGAGAAACAGTCTGTCAGCACCAACACACTTACTGCAGGTTGCAGGAACGAGTTGGATGCCCTTTTCCCGTTTATCACAGCTGTGAGGACTGACGTGCTGTTGCTGGGTACAGTACGCGTTTCTGAAGTCCTCTTCTGTTTCAAGCCTTTATACACAGATTGTTGAAAGAAATTACAAAAAAAAACCAAACCAAAACCCAAATACTCAAGTCCCAGTCCATGAAGGAATCCAAATACCCAAGTCCCAGTCCCAGAAGGGAGCGAACGCCTCCATCCTCTGCTTTCCAAACAGGCTTTTATCAAAGCCAACCTGACAGCTGACTGAAGGTGACCTCTATCATCTGCAAGGAAAATTCCCAAGCAAAGGGCTGAATCAGCTGATGATTTAGCATGAATGTTCAGATTAGTCTAGCTTGGTGAGGAGAGAGGAAAGGGAGGCAGAGGAGAGATACATATCTTCAGAGTTCAGCTTTGTTCCATTATTCAGATCCACCTGTGTAGCCCTCAAAATTACAGTTGCTAGAGCTGCTACCCCCTTTCACTTTGACCACTGCCATTTTAAACGCTGCTCTTTCCTTTCCAGACCACCGTTGCTCTTTCAAGCGGTATGTGCAAGCCAGAAAGCGCCACGGCAAAGGAAAAGCAGCTCCTAGGTGGCCAGCTGCCACCCCCACTGAAAAGACGCCTTGGTCCCAGGCACCCGCAGCAGAGATGCCACCCCTCCATCGCTCTGCCTGGACATCCACCACGTCGCCTGGACCTTTAGCTCTGGGGGAGCAAACCTCTAAAACAGCGTGCACGTCCGACTTGCACAAGCGCAGAGGCATGGAAACTGCAGTGCTTTAAGGGCGGCGGTGGGTGGGTAGCGAAGGCGAAGCTGAAGTAAGCTGTCAGGAGGGAAACACCCCGAGCAGGCTGTGGGACCACGTTTCTGGGTCTGAGCCAGCGGCAGGCGATGCGGTGCACGGGGCCGAGTGCTCCAGCTGCCAGATTGCTAGAAGCTAAATTAAACGTACCTGTGTTCCAGGCTGGTGGGCTGGTACCGTCTAGGGATCAAAACAAAATGGGCTGAACTGAAGTACATAGCGATGGCAAAGGACTAATAGGTTCCGTGTGGATTCCTGACCCTTCTTTCTCTGGTATGTATCAAGACTGTCCTGGAAATTGATTTGGGCTTAAAAACAGAGTTTAGGAGCTTCTTATTATGCCTTTGAAATATGCCAGAGAAGCCCAGGAGGACAACCAAGGATCGTGCTGGCTGGAGTAATTTGCTGGGTGTTTTGAGCATGTTTATCCCAATTTCTGTACTGGTGGGAGAAATAGGAACAGTGTCTATTTACCATATCTATCTTTAAGAGCAAAATTCTCTCTTGTCAAATTTTGAGTCGGTTATTAAAAGTTGAGGGCTGTTTACAAAAGCTAAAATCTGGGACAAGTCATTTTAAAGCACGATTGAAACAGTTCCTGCGTGCTTTCCCAGCACTTCAGCTCCCAGGCTGTGCTGCAGACAGCCCACGCAAGCAAGGAGCATCAGCTCAGCAGCTCTGAGAGATTTCAAGAGAATCAGAAAATATTGAAACGGAGAAGGCAATAAAGATATGTGTAATTTGGCCAGTGTGCATGAGCTTCCAAAATCCAGGCCAGAATTAACTAAGTTCAGATGATTTATAGGCATTAAATGACACAAAGACAGCTCTCCCTCCTGCTCGAAGTATGTTTGCTCCAGTCAGTAGCTTGGAGAGACACAATTTCTGCTTCTCTGTGATAAACTGTGGAGGCAAACAGCACTGCCCACTCGGATGAACAACTGCAGTGAGCACAGGAGGGAGGGAGGCTGGTGACTCATTTTTGCAGACCAGGAATGAGGTTGGCTTTGCTGAAGAGATGCTGGAGAAATTGCCAAAGACAGAGAAGTTTAACAAGAGGGTCTGGAGGAGCTGGCATCAGGTGAAAAGCCTAACACCTCTCTGGCAGAGGTGCAGCGGGTGTCCGTCCCATAGGAGGAGCAGTGGGAGGGTCACCTACACCCTACCACATGTCCTGAAAAATTTGGTCAGGGCATCCAAGATGAGGGAGGATTAAAATCTCCCTCTTTGCTTTAGCTCTAAAACAGGGGTCAAAATACCCTTTGCCTCCACAGGGCTGAAAATAAGATGTGAAGCACCAGTGCCTTTACCGGGCACCGCAGCCAGAAGGATTTGGTAATTCTCAACAGTCACCGTGGATGCAGGAGGTAAGACTTGAGTCACCTACTGCTAGTGAAGAGAAAATAAATTAATAACTCCGTAGTCGTGGTTGCTCATTGCTGCTCTGATAGGTTTGGTGACAGCCACCATTCTTCGGAATCCTGGAAGGTCACACAACGTGCAACAGCTGATGGCAGTGCTGGGAAACTGCATTTTGCAAGAAAAGTTACTAAACCTGACAGCCCTCCTCTGCATTACAGGTTCCTAGGGAACATTGTACACAGGGATCTGGAAGGCACGTACAGCCCCGGGACTGGCCGGTTTTTAACGGCTAACGCATTTCCCGCCGCTGTACAAAGTGTCACCTAAGGTATCTGCACTCCACGGGGGTCTTTTTCCCAGTAACTGGAGTGTAATCGACTGGCTACAGTCTGCTGTGCCTCTTGGAAACCTCGCGCCTTGACTGAGCAGTGTCAGGGTCTTCTACACATTTAAGCGGGAACAGAAAAACCCGCAGCTATGGCAGAGGTGTTGCCATTATGGGGTTAATTAAGTATTAACAACTGAGGCAGAGCGCACATTTTCTGGGGATTAATGACCATCTGGGAGAAACCTACGGCCTAGGAAACCCTGATAATTAGTGTTTAGGGCTTGCCCTTTCTCAAGGTCGTCAGCACGGCTGCAGGATACGGCTGGGTCAGCGTCCAAACGCCCCTTCCAATGCCTCCTCCGAACCCCGAGGAGCTCGCCTGGCTCTGTGGCGTGCCGTTTGCAGCCAGCTGCTGCTGAACTAACACTAGTGAGAAGGTTTCTCAAGCATTCAGAGACCACTGCTTGAATGAACGGTAAAAGGTTCATAGATCAGCTACGTTTTAATCTTTTCGGTTTATAATATCCATTAGTTAATTTGTTTTACAATAATAGTTCTTCCCCTGAGCTCATAAGCAGCTGTTTTGCTGGTGTCAGTCCCCAAATGTGCCAGTACCGTGGTGGCTCAGAGTTCTTCCTGCTGTACCCACCAGCAAGAGATGTTTCACAAAAAAAAGTGGGAATTGCTGGATAACCCACCAAAATGGGGAGAGGTTCTTGCTTTGGTAATGAAATTGGAAGGTTTATATTTTTGATAGTTCTATACACACAGTTTATATGTATACACATACGTATATGCAGACAGAAAGAGAGAGGAAGAGAGAAATGATGTGAGGACGATGAGGTCCACAGAGGTCTGATCATTCTGTACTACAAACAGATTTTGTTATCACGTCTCTGTGGCTGCCCAAGACAGGTGACGCAGCATGGCTCTGCACTCTCAAACAGGCTTGACAACTACAAACATCTCCGTCCTGTCTCCTTGCCTTATCTTGAAACCTGAATCAAGGAAAACAAAATTCCACTGCTTCTTTTCTGAAGTTAGTATGGCTTTTTACTCTCTCTCACGACATATTTGAAAACTTACCTATAAATCATTTTGCCTCTCCACCTCTGGAGGTCTTCTATACATTGGGTAGTAGGAAGCAAAACGTTTCATGGGGCTATGTAAACTGAGGCCCAGGTCTTTTCCCATGCACCTGTTGGCATCCAAATTCCTAACATGAGCATGTCAGTGTCGTTCTTCCAACCTACACTAAGAACTATTCACCAGATGGAAGTCATCTGCCACCAAATGCCCGGTTAACACAGCTCTGTATCTCTTCCATTCTTCACTAATCTCAGTTTTATGTCATTTTGTGTCCATCCTCAGCTCTTAACTGACTTGTGCAAGAGGACCTCTGCTCCGGCAGACAGACGCATGGTAGCAAGCTGCTGACTCTTTTCCTCTGGTGCTGAGCTCCTCTGCTTCATTCCAGTGCCCAAAACATGTTCCGGGGGCATTGATGGTGGCAGATGAGTTCCCTCGGCTGCCTTTCCTGTCCTGCTGGAGATTCGGCCTCTTCTTCCCCTTTCTGTAATAGAATTAGCTGAAATGAATATGGTCTGGCTTTTCAGCTGCCTCAGTTCATTGCCCGCTGCATTAACTGCGACATCGAATTAGCTCATCCCAGCAGGACTCTCCAGAGATTACCTGAAATTGCTATTTACTTGACTACTCTATGTCCCTCATTTCTGAGCTTCCAGTCAGGCAATTTTCCAAGCTATTTTTTTTGAAAATCAAAATAAGTATTTTTTTAATTCCTTTGCCCGTTTTTCTTCTATTTTGTCATCCAGAATTTTATTTCAGAAGTGTTTTGCCTTGCCTTGTAGGGCAACTATTGGGCACTGCCCATCCACACCACACAACAGAGTTCTGCATCAGTAAGAAGTCCTGAACGGGGGGTAAGAAACCTGAGAGGTGCCAAGAGCGTTGTCAGCAGTTAAACCCCATTAACTCCCTTCTGCTAGTGCCCGCCAAAAATTGCATGTGTAGATTGAACAAACCCGCCTTCCATACCAGTGAAGAAAGTGTGGCTGAGCAAAGTGAATCATATGGCTCCCAAAAATTTTGAACTTACTTTTGCTCAAGTTTTAAGCAGCTGGGTAGTGTGACGTATTCAGAGCCCAGTTCTGCTTGATCAGGAGCAGTAGTGGTTTGAGAGCTAAGAACGGATAACATCAAAAGCAAACCCCCTAAATCTAGGCTTTTATTTTCCAGGAGAAATGATCTATGGAGTTTTAAATAGCTCCAGACTTCAGCAAAGTGTGCATTTGTCCATTATTTGGCTTCAACCTCTGGATACAGACAGGTCTGGCCTTAAGCCCAGGCGATGCATTCAGCTGGCACCCTGTTCCATCACTACTCTCTCCAGCTCTTCCTTTGCTCACCAGCATTTGCTCAGAAATTCAAAAACTATTTTATGATTTCTTAGCAAAAATACGTGACTTGAAGTGTGTAGAACCCGAGACCTTTCAGTCTGTTCCAGCTACTGGCAATGGTGTTGAACACCACTGTCTTCTGCGCAGTAACCCCAGTGGCTGACAAGCCCATGCGTGGGGACCAGCACCTTTTGCTGGTAACAAGTTTTTGTTATCAGATAATCAGAGTGTTTGGCATACGTCCATTTAAGTATTGTGTCCTTTAATGTATAGTGTATGTCCTAAAACCCTTAAAGGCTTATCCAAAACCCTGCGTGCCTATGCTCCACTTCTCTGTGAGGCTGCTGAACGCAAATAGCATTGTTGTGTTCTTAATTATAAGTCTGTTAAATCAAATAAACCATTATTTTCAGTATTATATTATTTAAAGCTTTTCTCATTTTCATTTTGAGTATTTGCTAAAGGTCTTTAGACGTCAAAACAGTCAGGAGGAGAAAGGACAACCAGCAATACAAATAACCAACACATCTCCCCTTCTCTCCTCCCTGGGAGGCATCCTGGCCCCAGTCAAACACGCATCAGAAGTGCCCATTGCTTCAAGCAAGGGCCTTACCAGCCGTAGTCTTTATGGGCTGAATCAAACTGTAACTATTCAACTAAGCTTAGAAAATCACAGCAAGTTCTCACTCTTTTTGAATGCCTGATATTAAATTTCATTCCATCTTTTTTTTTAAAACAAGCAACAGATTTGTTTTAAGAACATAAGCTAACACAGCTAACACAGATGTCTCAGATCCTGTCAGAAAAAAGATTTTATACCTTGTCTGTTTATACCTTGTGTACTGTGTCAAGTTCTTGGTCATTCCTGCCAGCCTGCATACTTTCTAGAGGGCCCTGTTTGCCCAGAACACCCTAAACTGCGCTGACAATCAGTTTAAAGCAATCAAATTAATTTGTGACAAATGCAATTGCTCCAGGCGAAAGAACCTTAATGCTCTGAAGCTTTTTTATTTTATTTCTTTACACTGAACACATTCAAATACCAGTAAAAGTCTTTGTGTTGTTGTACCATAAACAAGAATAGTCAGCAACCTCTTTTTTTTCTTCCCATTCAATCCTTGCTCTCTATTTGTGGTCAAAGCATCTACCTGTAGGCACAGCCACGGAAACCTCCAGCAGCTGGCATTTGCTCAGGTGGCTGGCTGGACTAAGGGAGAGAAGGACTGGCCTAATCCTGAATAGCACAGCACTGGTTACAGAGCCGAAATGCTGCTGTGTAAGGGCATTGGATGAAGCAGTTCAAGCCCTGATTTTAGCTTTGTTCAGTTAATTATTCTGAAGTTAATATAATTGACGTCTTTCTAAGTAGGAATATTCAAGATGGTAATTGCAGATGACCCATCATTATTAACTCGGTGGCCCTTAACCATTGCTCAAATTAGCATGATTAGGCCCAGGAGCTTGAATATAAACAATCTAAACCACCTCTTGTTTCAGGATATGCAAAGCTGATCTTTCAAGCACCGCTGATCCTTTGCAAGGTGATTTGCAAGTTTTATGGGGACTGTGACTCACAAAGGGGAATAGCGCTTCATAATGCCCACGTGCCCTTTGACAAGCTTATTCTGTGGCTATTGTGTTGTTCTAATTAAATTTAGTCGGGGTTAGTAATCCAGGAACTGTGGTCAAAGGGAAGCATCAGTGATTTAACTACATAGAGCAGAAGATTCTCTCGTTTTCACTGTCACATGGCATGCACCTTTCTTTATCTAGCTGGCCACAGGTTCTGTCCAAAGGCATGTGCGCATAAACATGCAAAATAGTCACCCCTTTTATGGATCATAAAAACGCCGACCCATTAAATTTGCTGGGTTTGTACCAAGGAGTTGATATTTTAAGAGAGAGCATCTTCTCAACGACAGGTAAGCCAGGAACTGAAACATGTAGCAGATGTGCCTAGTATCATCCATCTGACAAAAACCACAGTTTTGACAAAAATAGGCTGGTGCCTACCCAACAGCACGCTTGAGCTGTGGCCCTTCACTCAGTTCTCGTGTCATGCACAAGTGCTACTCTTTCCCCTTGTGTGATTCGGACCTTTCCACTGAAGCGTCAGGAGGTGAAGACCAAGCTGCTTCTCTGCTGCAGATCTCCTCGGCAAGGTCTGTGCTGTGTTTGCTTGCCTGCGTGCTGTTCAGTAACGGAGGAGATGAACTCCTGCGTGTGCTGATTCAGGTTCCTGTCTTGGGTATGAAATTATTGCGGAGGGGGAAGATCAGAACCCAACTCAAGGCCCATGAGTGTGTCTCCGTTATGCCCGCTTAAAGCTCACCTTTCTCCTGGCTCAGATGAAATTTGATCACTTTGACCTTCTCCAGCCCTAAGATGCAGTGGTGTACAAAAAAGGTAGCTAGAAATCACAGGCACTTAGAAAAACAGAACAAGGAACAGAGTATTTGGGGTCTTCTTTCAGCCATGCTGATTTGCATTATAGTAGTTGAAAAAAATGTAAATCTGCGTTGAAGCAAAACCAGCTTTCTACAGCCCCTGTTATCATCCCATTTTTAATGAATTATCTCAGATATGTGCATGCAGATTCACAGCTGTGTGCAGTGCTTTGAAACACCAGCAGTCTTTACCTGGATCAGGTTGCTCAGAACCCCGTCCAACCTGACCTTGAACATTTCCAGGGATGGGACATCGACTGCCTCTCTGGGCAACCTGGGCCAGGGTTTCACCACCCTCAACGTAAAAAATGTCTTCCTTATATCCAGTCGAAACCTCCCCTCCGTTAGTTTAAAACCATTGACCCTTGTCCTGTCACAACATGCCCTGATAGAAAGCCCATCCCCATCTTTCCTATAGCCCCCTTCAGGCACTGGCAGCTGCTCTAAGGTCTCCCCGCAACCTTCTCCTCTCCAGACTGACCAGCCCCAGCTCTCCCAGCCTTTCCTCCAGCAGAGGGGTTCCAGCCCTCGGATCATTGCTGGGGCCTCCTCTGGCCCCGCTCCAACAGCTCCAGCTCTGTCCTGTGCTGAGGGCTCCAGAGCTGGACGCAGGACTCCCGGGGGGGTCTTACCAGAGCGGGGCAGAGGGGCAGAACCCCAGGGATGCAGCCCAGGGGATGGTTGGCCTGCTGGGCTGCCAGCGCACATTGTCGACTTGCCCTTGGTGAAGCCATGCTGGCTGTCTCGAATCACCTCCTTGTCTTCCATGTGCCCTAGCTCTGCTTCTAGGAGGATCTGTTCCATGATCTTCCCTGGCACAGACGTGAGGCTGACAGCTCGGTAGTTCCCAGGGTCCTCCTTGTCTACCCTTATTAGAAATGAATTAGTGATCTCCACACCTAAAAAATGTGATTGATTAATTACAACTCCAATCGCAGAGATTCTGTATCTTAAGGGTCTGCTACTGATTAGGCCATGGAGCATAATAGGTTACAACATCTCCAAACAAAGCCTTGTAAGGCTGTGATACTGTCAAAATTACAAAGTCATGGGATATTAGAGCATCTTGCTAAGTCATAGGGTCCATATTAAAGAAGCAAGCCATACTGGTCCCGTTGTAGAAGCTGCTGAGGCCAAATGTGGGAATCATTTTCAAAAAGCCAAACCCCTGAATGTCAGCTGGCAGCTACAACAGACCAATCTCCCCAGCATGTTTTATTGGGCACTAGAGGACAGACAAACCAGTGCATCCAGCTGAACGGTTCCCAGCGGACAAACCTCCCCTGCACATAACCCCATGCAAGAGGGGTCACAGGGACTGAGGAAGGGTTCTCCACAAAGCTGGTTTAATCGTGATGCTTTGTGTAGATGGTTGGTAGTGGCACAGCACTGAGGCAAGGGGGGAGAAAAGACTACAGATACTCAGGGCTCATACATTGTCTCCTCAAATAATTAGAGGGCTTGCTGTGATTTACCATGGCATGGGCAAATCCAGACAAGTGGACCCCTGAGCTGCCTTGGTGGATGGTATGCAAGTGCAGTGCTTCGCGGGTTCTGAGGCAGAAGACACAGTCTGACTACCCCTCTGCTCCTTTGCATTTTCTATTAATTCATAGAATCATAGAATCATAGAATCATAGAAAGTTTTGGGTCGGAAGGGACCCCTAGAGGTCATTAGTCCAACCCCCCCGCAGCGAGCAGGGACACCGCTAACTAGATCAGGTTGCTCAGAGCCCTGTCCAACCTGGTCTTGAAAGTTTCCAGGGATGGGGCCTCCACTACCTCTCTGGGCAACCCGTTCCAGTGTTTCACCACCCTCATTGTAAAGAATTTCTTCCTTATATCCAGCCTAAACCTACCCTGTTTTAGTTTAAAACCATTACCCCTCGTCCTGTCACTGTTGTCTCTACTAAAAAGATTGTCCCCATCTTTCCTATAGGCTCCCTTTAAGTACTGAAAGGCTGCGATCAGGTCTCCCCGCAGCCTTCTCTTCTCCAGGCTGAACAAGCCCAACTCTCTCAGCCTGTCCTCACAGGAGAGGTGCTCCAGCCCTCGGATCATTTCTGTAGCCCTCCTTTAGACCCGCTCCAACAGTTCCATGTCCTTCTTGTGCTGAGGGCTCCACACCCTGTTTGCCTGCCCTGTTCGCCGCGCTCCTGGTCGCTCGCGCTCCCTAGGGTTTGCCCTTGTACTCAGGAGGGTCACGTCTCCGTCACCGCTGACCCTGCCACCGCTGAGTCAGAGCTGCCCGCTCGTTAGCAGCCGACTCCTGCCTGCTCTGAGGGGGAGGGGGGGATGGGGTGCCTTCTCCCTCCCTGCGCTTTTGACTGCACGATACTGCCGCTGTGGGAAAGGGTTCCCCGGCGCGGATGTCCACTCCGGAGCCCTTCGCCTTGGTGGCTTCGCTGAAATGCAAATGTGGCCACGAGTGCTGGGGGGACTTGGGCGGGAGCAAGGCCACAACGCCGGCTGCAGGTGGGGTCCCCCATGGCCGCTTCAGCACCCTGACACCGGGAGCCGTGCGGGTGGCCCAGGCACCCTTTCTGCCCCCGGAGCAGGGGGGATGCCTCTTGGCCGTGGGCTGGCCCCCTGCATCTTTGTCACCATCGCCTGGTCCCAGGGACCCGGAAGCTGGTGCGGAGGTGCTGACGTGCCCCCAGGAGAGTGGGTGGAGGAAAGAACGTCCCCCCTCGCCCTGCCGCATCACTGCCCCAGACTGCGCTGGCACTGGCTGAGTCCTGCTGCTTTGCGGGGAGCCCGGTGCCACCCAGGACTAGGGGCTGGGGACAGGGACACCTGGTTGGTGTTGGAGGGCTCTTCTGGACGTGCTTGTGGGTGTCAGGCATGGAGTTTCCACACTCTTGGTGGTGTTAATTATTTGTTTATTATCAGGGAGATGTAGGGGTCTGGGGTGGCCCCGGGGCATCCCTGGTGTGCTGTGTTCCACGCTCTCAGTTCCTGCGGGAGACGAGGAGGTGCGGGAGGCTGCACAAGCGCAGGCAGCGCTGGCCGGCCAGGTCCCACCCGCCATGGCCAACGGCCCGGTGCCGCTGGGCGAGGACGAGACCTCACCTGCGCCTGTAGTGCCAGATGGCCGCGGCGAGGGCTGCAGCTACGGCCAGCAGTATCACGATGGTGATGCCGACAGCGAGCCCTGCCCTGGAGCTGTCTGGAGGAGAGAGAGGAGTTGCAGGCGCACAAGAGGCCATGGCCAGAGCTGCCCTTGGAGTCTGACCCACCATCCTCCGGGCACCCGCATGGGGGCAGGGACACCAACCCGCAGCCCGCGCCCCGTCCCCGTCCCCGCAGGCGGCACCCACCCCACGGGACGAGGAGGCTGCGGGTGCCCAGGCTGCGGTGCCGCACGCGGCAGGCGTAGCTGTGCCCGTCGCGGGGGGCCACGGCCAGGACGCTGCGCAGCTGGTAGGTGAGGTCGGCGTTGGGCAGGACGGCGCTGGTGTTCAGCCCCGGGCCCGGCGGCACCTCCCGGCCATCCCGCAGCCAGGCCACGCTGATGGGCCGCGGGTAGAAGCCGGTGACGTGGCAAACCAGCAGCAGCTGGGCTGGGCCGAGCTTGCGGGCGAAGACCGTGGCCACGGGCGGCTCTGGGGGGCGAGAGCAAAGGGGTGGTGGGAGAGCTGGTGGGGCACCGCTTGGCCCCAGCGTGGGGGGCTTTGGGGTGGCTGTGCTGTGGCTGGGGTTCTCTCACCTTGTCTCTCCAGAGTTGCCCTCCCATACTCGATGAATTTCTTCATGTGGTCAACACAGGTGATATTGAGAAGGTGCTGCAGCGTCTCAGAGAGGCCAGTGAAGGTGTTGAACTGCTCCTCAACTTGCACCGCCAGCTCACTCTCCTGCTGCCTCTCCCAGCGGCTGTTGCCCACGTCAAAGCTGAGGAAGTCGTGGGCGTTGTAGCCAAGGCGGTAGAAGCTGGTGTAGGAGCCATTGGGATACAAGTCGCAGCCAGTCATGCACTGGAACACAAAGGGGTCTGGGGGGACAGTGGGCATCACCAGTGCAGGTCGAGCTGGAGCCCAGAATTGCAGCCTGGCGCCCGCTTCTTTGGGCACAGCCCTTTCCCTCTTCCCTCTGCACCCCACGTCATTCTCCCCAGAGAGCAGACATGGAAGGACAAAGCTCAGTTAGGGTTGAAACCACCTAGTGAGTGAAGAGAAAGACGTGGATGTAGATTTTCTGGATTTTAGTAAAGCTTTTGATACTGTCTCTCACAGCTTCCCTCCAGACAAGCTGTCCAGCTGTGTGGTAAGCGGGTTCATGGTTTGCTGGGTGAAGAACTGGCTGGGCGGCAGGGCTCGGAGGGCTGCAGTGAATGGGGCTACATCTGGCTGGTGACCGGTCACCATGGTGTTTCGCAGGGCTCGATCCTAAGGCCAATGCTGTTCAATATTTTAATCAATGATCCGGATGCAGGAGTCGAATGCACCATTAACAAGTTTGCTGCTGATACAGAACTGGGAGGTGCAGTTGACTCTCTTGAGGGACAAGAGGCCTTGCAGAGGGATCTAGATAGACTGGAGCATTGGGCAGTCATCAACAGCACAAAATTGAACAAGAACAAACACGAGATTTTGCACCTGGGACAGGACATAAGTACAAGCTGGGAGGGGAGCGGCTGGAGAGCAGCCCTGCAGAAAGGGATCTGGGGGGGGCTGGTTGGCAGCAGGCTCAGCGGGAGCCAGCAGCGTGCCCTGGCAGCCAAGGGGCCAAACCCAATCCTGGGGCAAGACCAACCAGTCAAAAGCGGTGGTCATCCCGCTGTATTCAGCGCTGGTGCGGCCTCACCCTGAGTACCATGTGCAGTTCTGGGCCCCACTGTTCGAGCAGGGTGTGAGGGCACTGGAACGTGTCCAGAGGAGAGCAGCAAAGCTGGTGGCAGCGCTGGCAGGCACGGCGTCTGGGGAGCGGCTGAGGGCTCTGGGTTCTTCTGGTTTGGAGAAGAAGGGGCTGAGGGGTGACCTCACTGTTCTCTGCAGCTTCCCCAGGAGGGGACGTGGCGAGGGAGGTGCCGAGCTCCTCTCCTTGGCATCCAGTGACAAGATGTGTGCGAGTGGTTCAAAGCTGCTGCAGGGCAGGTTCACACTTGACATTAGGCAACTTTTCTTTACAGAGGTGGTCGATGCCCCAAGCCTCTCAGTGTTTAAGAGGCGTTTGGACAATGCCCTTCACAATTTGCTTTAACTTTTGGTCAACCATGAAGTGGTCAGGCAGTCGGACTAGATGGGTGTAGGTCCCTTCCAACTGAACTAAGCTATTCTGGTCTACATTCTCTGTTCTGTATTCTATATTCTATCTCCTCGGGCCTCCGCTCTGCTTTACACCAGGTGGAAACTCTGCGGGTGAGTAACCTGCCCTGAGCCCTGCAGTTCGTCGTCCTCGAGCTGCCCCTGCCCACAGCAGTGTTGGCAGCCATGGCAAAGAGGGAAGCACTGCTTTGGGGGAGTGATAGGACGTTGGGTGCAGGCGAGTAGGAGGACGGTGGCACTTTGCCTGGTGCCCTGCCCTTGGTTAAGCAGTGCTGCACCAGCGTGTGGGGCAAGGCGCTTGTTCCGTGTGTCCAGTTCCACGGACATGAGCGGAGAGGCCCTTTTGACCTGCTACTCCACTTTCTCAGATGACTTCTCTGGTGGGATATGAGGTGTCTGGAGACCAATGAGGGGGTCAGTGTGAGGGCGTAAGTGGAGCTAAACGTGGCCAAGGTTTGCGCTGGGGACCAGCATGGCCCCATGAGACCTCTCCACAGGACAGGGTGGTTTGGGGGTCTTGCTGGTGCAGGATGAGGGCCATTCCCTGCCCTCCTGCCAGCCCTGGTTTGGGAAAGCTGTTGGAGGTGGTTCTGAGCTCCTTCTCACAGCTCTCTGCTTTGGGCAAGGTGGTGCTGAGCACCTGGTACTCACAGGATGTCAGGTGCAGCGTGGCATCACCCGACAGGTACAGGACGAGATTGTGCCCGTAGACCCTGAAGAGGTTTTCCAGATTCTCCCACTCAGCTGCAGGCAGGGCCGGGTACACCCATGGGTACAGGTAGAGGATTTTTGAGGTGCCATTCTGCAGGGTAGCAAAGATGATGTCCTCCAGGGTTGCCCAGCTTGAAACCTCCACAAAGTTGGTGTTGTGGAAGAACATGGTTTGGAAAAGGTGGAGTTTACAAGAGCCTGTGGGGACAGGGGGGAGAGGAAACGGCATTGGGGTGCATGAGGATGAAGGAGCAGGTCGGCCAGACTGGGGGGTCCAGTGCTGGTGGGCAGCCCTGGGAGGAGGGGTGGCTTGCAGTGTCCCTGGGCACCCGCAGGGCGAGAGGTGGCAGATGGGCAGGGCCGGGGAAGTCCCCTGGTTTTGCTCAGTTTGCAGTTTCCTTCCATGGCCTCTCGAGCCTCCCCCTGCGCTCCTCTCATTTCCTCTCTTTAGCCATCCGCCACCCCAGTGTGACCTTCTGGGAGCCCTCTCTTAGCCGTGTGGAAGGGATGGCAGGGGGAACATCAGTGCTGGTGTGGGGCCATGCTTCCCCCGGCAAGGAGCACCCGTACTGCGCAGCGACTGGGGGGACTGGGGTCATCTCACCCAGGTTTCGGGGCTCCCGGGCAGCGCTCGACACCAAGCCCCGGCGGGAGGCAGGAGGCCGAGTTCGACGCTGCAGCGCTGAACGCGGCGCCGGCGGGCAGCGGGGCAGCGCGCAGCCTGGTTCGGAGCAGCGCGTGCCCCCCTGGCCCGGGCGCGGTGAGTGCCTGCCCGAAACGGGGAACCCAGGCGGGGGGTGCAGGCGGAGGCTGGCCGTAGCCGCCAGAGGAACCTGCGAGCGGTGTTTCCCGGGGGGGCAAAACGCAGAGGATCCAGGGAGCCTTTGGCTGCGAGAGAAGCCATCCCACAGGCTGAGGGCGATGGCCAGGACCTGCCCCGGGGGTTGGAGCCTGGTGTGGGGCTGCTGTGCTGTGAGGGGCTGGGAAATCCCACTGCCCACGGGGTCCCTGCAGAAGGAGGGTGTCTTTGGGGACACCCAAGAATGTCTTTGGGGACACACAAGCACCCCAGGCTTGGTGGGGGGACCCCTTGGTGGGCTGGGCAGGATGATGTGGGGCAGGGAACCCCAAGTAGGTGGGCAGCAATGGAGCACCTTGGGTGCTGCGGTGATGGGGACAGAGGGCTGTCCATGCCCATGCCTGCCACCTTGATGGGGTCCCACAGCATGGGGATGGAAGCAGGTGGGGGTGAGCCAGAGCTCCCACTTACCCTCTGGGTCTGCCCACGTCCCGGGGAGGAGGAGGAGGAGGAGGAGGAGGAGGCGGCGAGGGGGCTGCATGGTGCCAGCAGCAGGTGTGCAGGAGCGAGTGTCGCCGGAGGAGGAAGGGCCGGTGGGAGCCGTGGCCGCACGCTGCTCCCCAAGGCTGCTCTGCCCTGGCAGTACCAGCGCCGTGGGGCGGCCCCGGTAGCCAATGGTGCTGGTGCTGAGGTTTTGGGGAGGGCCCGGTCGGGTGTGTTCCCTCGGGGGATGCGGTGGGGTGGCAGAGGGCTGGGCTGGGGCGAGTGCCAGGGGAATTGAGGGGAGGAAGTCAGAGTCAGCCATCCTGACTGCGGCAGCACCCTGACACCCGAGGAGATGCCGGCTGAGCCGGGCACAGAGTGGCCTTCGCCTCCTCCCCTGCTAACCCCCAAGGGTTTACTCTGCAGACCCCTGGCAGAAGGTGTTGGGTCTGCATGGCAATGGTTCAGTAGCAGGAGGCCTGCAGGGGTGGCTTCTGTGAGAAGATGCTGGAAGCTGCGCCCGCGTCCAGCAGAGCCAGTTCCAGCCAGCTCCAAGACAGACTTGTCGCTGGCCAAGGCGGATTCAGTCAGCAATGTTGGTAGTGCCTCTGTGATGACAAACTTCAGAAGGGGTAAAAAACACAGCTTGGGGAGAGAAGTGAGAATGTGTGAGCGAAACAGCTATGGAGACATTAAATTTGTGAAGAAGCAGGAGAAGGAGATGCTCCAAGCACCAGAGCAGAGATGGTGCCTGTGCAGCCCATGGTGAAGGACCACAGTGGAACAGATATCTACCTGCAGCCCATGGAGGACCCCATGTCAGAGCAGGTGGAGGCCCGAGGGAGGCTGTGACCCCATTGAGATCCTGTGCTGGAGCAGGTCTTCCAGCAGGACTTGCGACCCCATAGGGGACCCGTGCTGGAGCAGTCCGTTCCTGAAGGACAGCACCTCGTGAAAAGTGCCCATGCTGGAGCGGTTCGTGGAGAACTGCAGCCCACGGGAAGGACCTGTGCTGGAGAAGTTCACGAAGGGCTGTTTCCTGTGGGTGGGACACCCTGATGGCGAAGGGTGAGGAGGAAGGAGCGACAGAGACAATGCACAATAAACTGACGGCAATCCCCGTTCCCCATCCCGCTGTGCCACGTGGGAGGAGGAGGCAGAGAAGCCAAGAGTGAAGTTGAGCCCAGGAAGAAGGGAGAGGCTGGGGGAAGGTGTTTTTAGGTTTGGTCTTATTTCTCATTCTCCTACTGGGATTTTGACTGGCAGTAAATTAAGTTAATTTCCCCAAGGTGAGTCTGTTTTGCCCGTAATGATAATTGCGGAGTGATCTGCCTGTCCTTATCTTGACCCGTGAACCTTTTGTTGTATTTTCTCTCCCTTGTCCAGTTGAGGAGGGGCCATGATAGAGCGGCTTGGTGGGTACCTGGCAGCAAGCCAAGGTCAACCCACCACACCACCTTTCTTGTGGGCAAGTCACTCCAAGACAGCGTCCCCCCTCCAGAGACTCACCGTGGCTTTTGGGCATATTGGGAAGGTGACTGACCCCCATCCCTCCAGCTGTTGCAGGAGCAGAAGCGTGGGGTTAGGAGTCAAGAGTGAAGGACATCCCGACCCAGAACCATCCTGGACAGAGGGTGAGATCAGCACTGGAGCTGGAGTGGCTTCACAGCTGCCCAAAAGACCTCCCCGTGTCAGAGGGTTGGAGATGTCCCTTACGTCTTCCCTTCCCCTCATCTCCCCAGCAAAACAGCTCCAGACCCTCCATCTCTCCCCGGTTCGTGGCCTCTGCATGCCCCATCCCACTCTGTGGTCCCATGCTGGTCTGGCCCCAGGGTGTCACTGCCCTTCTGCGGGGGACAGACAGTGGCCACGGACATGCCAAGATGCGGGAGAGGCTGGTGGAGGAACTGCTCCTCCTGACATGCCAGGGGAGATTGGGCAGTGTCCAGGAGAGCCCTCCTGGCTACAATGTGGGGTCTCTGCAGCGCGCTGGGGGGTGTCCGGTGGGGACTTCGTGAGGGTGAGAGCCACAGGAGGCACGTGCAGCTGGGGAAGTTTGTAGCCATTTAATGCGGTGGTTTTCCAGAGCAAAGCCCTGTTGGTGTCCACGGGTCAGGGACGGGACACGAGGCAAGCGGGGAGAGCTGGCGGCGAGGGAGCTCCTTGCTGGGCAGGCAGCCAGGCCTCACATGAGGAATTCCTGGTTCTCTCATGTGGCCTCATCACGTTTCCTGCAAGGGGGGAGGCCACCGTGAGCAGCTCTTGGGGCCAAAGAGCTCATCCCCACAGAGCTGCTGCCGTCGCGACCCTTAGCCCGACCCATCTGCCCGTAAACCTGAGGGAAGATGGTGGGAGGGGGACATCACCTGCGCTTCCACCACCAAACCCCCCCGGCAGAGGCTGCGGCTGCCAGGAGCAGCACTGCGATGGCGATGCCGACGCCTGGAGCTGCGCTGTGGTTTTCTGGGTCAGGGAGAGAAGAGGGCGGCCATGAGCGTGGCAGCACCAGGCGGGAGCCGCCATGATCAGGGCATCAACCCGCAGCCCACACCCCGTCCCCGTCCCCGTGGACGGCACCCACCCCACGGGACGAGGAGGCTGCGGGTGCCCAGGCTGCGGTGCCGCACGCGGCAGGCGTAGCTGTGCCCGTCGCGGGGGGCCACGGCCAGGACGCTGCGCAGCTGGTAGGTGAGGTCGGCGTTGGGCAGGACGGCGCTGGTGTTCAGCCCCGGGCCCGGCGGCACCTCCCGGCCATCCCGCAGCCAGGCCACGCTGATGGGCCGCGGGTAGAAGCCGGTGACGTGGCAAACCAGCAGCAGCTGGGCTGGGCCGGGCGTGCGGGCGAAGACCGTGGCCACGGGCGGCTCTGGGGGGCGAGAGCAAAGGGGTGGTGGGAGCGCTGGTGGGGCACCGCTTGGCCCCAGCGTGGGGGGCTTTGGGGTGGCTGTGTCGTGGCTGGGGTGCTCTCACCTCGCCTCTCCAGAGTTTCCCTCCCATACTCAATGAATTTCTTCAAGTGGTCAATACAGGTGATGTTGAGAAGGTGCTGCAAGGTCGCAGAGAAGACAGTGAAGGTGTTGAACTGCTGCTCAACTTGCACCGCCAGCTCACTCTCCTGCTGCCTCTTCCAGCGGACGTTGTCCATGTCAAAGCTGAGGAACTCGTGGGTGTTGTAGCCAAGGCGGTAGAAGCTGGTGTAGGAGCCATTGGGATACAAGTCGCAGCCAGTCATGCACTGGAACACAAAGGGGTCTGGGGGGACAGTGGGCATCACCAGTGCAGGTCGAGCTGGAGCCCAGAATTGGAGCCTGGCGCCCGCTTCTTTGGGCACAGAATAGTATCACAGAATAGTAGGGGTTGGAAGGGACCTCTGTGGGTCATCTAGTCCAACCTCCCCGCCGAAGCAGGGTCACCTACAGCAGGCTGCACAGGACCTTGTCCAGGCGGGTCTTGAATATCTCCAGAGAAGGAGACTCCACAACCTCCCTGGGCAGCCTGTTCCAGGGCTCCGTCACCCTCAGAGAGAAGAAGTTCCTCCTCATGTTCAGACGGAACTTCCTGTGCCTCAGTTTGTGCCCATTACCCCTTGTCCTGTCACTGGGCACCACTGAAAAGAGCTTGGCCCCATCCTCCTGACACCCACCCTTCAGATATTTGTAGGCATTTATAAGGTCCCCTCGCAGCCTTCTCTTCTTCAGGCTGAACAAGCCCAGTTCCCTCAACCTCTCCTCGTAGTGGAGATGCTCCAGTCCCCTCACCATCCTTGTAGCCCTCCGCTGGACTCTCTCCAGTAGCTCTTCATCCTTCTTGAACTGGGGAGCCGAGAACTGGACACAGTACTCCAGATGAGGCCTCACCAGGGTAGTGTAGAGGGGAAGGAGAACCTCCCTTGTCCTGCTGGCCACACTCTTCTTGATGCACCCCAGGATTCCATTGGCCTTCTTGGCAGCCAGGGCACACTGCTGGCTCATAGTTAACCTGTCGTCCACCAGGACACCCAGGTCCCTCTCCGCAGAGCTGCTCTCCAGCAGGTCCACCCCAAGCCTGTACTGGTGCATGAGGTTGTTCCTCCCCAGGTGCAGGACCCTGCACTTGCCCTTGTTGAACCTCATCAGGTTCCTCTCTGCCCAGCTTTCCAGCCTATCCAGGTCACGCTGAATGGCAGCACAGCCTTCTGGTGTATCTACCACACCTCCCAGTTTGGTGTCGTCAGCAAACTTGCTGAGGGTACATTCTAACTCTTCATCCAGGTTGTTGATGAAGAAGTTAAACAAGACTGGGCCCAGTACTGACCCCTGAGGGACACCACTTGTCACCAGCCTCCAACTAGACTCAGCGCCGCTGATGACAACCCTCTGAGTTCTGCCATTCAGCCAGTTCTCTATCCACTTCACCGACCGCTCATCCAGCCCACACTTCCTCAGCTTCCCCAGGAGGATATCATGGGAGACTGTGTCGAAAGCCTTGCTGAAGTCAAGGTAGATAACATCCACAGCTCTCCCTTCATCTACCCAGCCAGTCATGTCATCGTAGAAAGCTATCAGATTGGTCAGGCATGATTTCCCCTTGGTGAATCCATGCTGACTACTCCTGATAACCTTCTTTTCTTCCACAAAGAAAGGGCACAGCCCTTTCCCTCTTCCCTCTGCACCCCAAGTCATTCTCCCCAGGGAGCAGACATGGAAGGACAAAGCTCATTTAGGGTTGAACCTGGCCAGTGTGTGTCAGGCAACAAGAAAGGCTTTTTTAAGTACATTAACAGCAAGAGGAGGTCTAAAGAAAACACTTGACCGATACTTGTTGAAGATGGTCACCTGACTAGAAGGGATGAAGAATAAGCAGAGGCATTCAATGCTTTTTTTTGTCTCAGACTTTAAGAGTACCGATAGACCTTGGGCTGCCCAGTCCTCTGAGCCAGAGCACCACAACTGTGGGAACAGTGACTTTCCAGTGGTGGACACCAAAGTTGTAAGGACCAGCTGTATCAGGTGAATGTTCGCAAATCCTACTTTCTCTGTTCTTTATTCTATACTCTGTTTCCCCATGCCATCTCTGCTTTACACCAGGTGGAAACTCTGCGGGTGAGTAACCTGCCCTGAGCCCTGCAGTTCGTCGTCCTCGAGCTGCCCCTGCCCACAGCAGTGTTGGCAGCCATGGCAAAGAGGGAAGCACTGCTTTGGGGGAGTGAGAGGACGTTGGGTGCAGGCGAGTAGGAGGACAGTGGCACTTTGCCTGGTGCCCTGCCCTTGGTTAACCAGTGCTGCACCAGCGTGTGGGGCAAGGCGCTTGCTCCGTGTGTCCAGTTCCACAGACATGAGCGGAGAGGCCCTTTTGACCTACTACTCCACTTTCTCAGATGACTTCTCTGGTGGGATATGAGGTGCCTGGAAACCAGTGAGGGGGGAGGTGTCAGTGTGAGGTCGTAAGTGGAGCTAAACATGGCCAAGGTTTGCGCTGGAGACCAGCATGGCCCCATGAGACCTCTCCACAGGACAGGGTGGTTTGGGGGTCTTGCTGGTGCAGGATGAGGGCCATTCCCTGCCCTCCTGCCAGCCCCGGTTTGGGAAAGCTGTTGGAGGTGGCTCTGAGCTCCTTCTTACAGCTGCCTGCTTTGGGCGAGGTACTCACAAGATGTCTGCTGCAGCATGGCATCACCAGACAGGAACTGGACGAAGTTGTGCCCGTAGACCCTGAAGAGGTTTTCCAGATTCTCCCACTCTGCTGCAGGCAGGGCCGGGTACACCCATGGGTACAGGTAGAGGGGTTTTGAGGTGCCATTCTGCTTGATAGCAAAGACGATGTCCTCCAGGGTTGCCCAGCCTGAGATCTCCACAAAGCTGGTGTTGTGGAAGAGTATGGTTCGGAAAAGGTGGAGTTTACAAGAGCCTGTGGGGACAGGGGGGAGAGGAAACGGCATTGGGGTGCGTGAGGATGAAGGAGCAGGTCGGCCAGACTGGGGGGTCCAGTGCTGGTGGCAGCCCTGGGAGGAGGGCTGGCTTGCAGTGTCCCTGGGCACCCGCAGGGCGAGAGGTGGCAGATGGGCAGGGCCGGGGAAGTCCCCTGGTTTCGCTCAGTTTGCAGTTTCCTTCCATGGCCTCTCGAGCCTCCCCCTGCTCTCCTCTCATTGCCTCTCTTTAGCCATCCGCCACCCCAGTGTGACCTTCTGGGAGCCCTCTCTTAGCCGTGTGGAAGGGATGGCAGGGGGAACATCAGTGCTGGTGTGGAGCCATGCTTCCCCCGGCAAGGAGCACCCGTACTGCGCAGTGACTGGGGGGACTGGGGTCATCTCACCCCAGTTTTGGGGCTCCCGGGCAGCGCTCGAGACCGAGCCCCGGCGGGAGGCAGGAGGCCGAGTTCGACGCTGCAGCGCTGAACGCGGCGCCGGCGGGCAGCGGGGCAGCGCGCAGCCTGGTTCGGAGCAGCGCGTGCCCCCCTGGCCCGGGCGCGGTGAGTGCCTGCCCGAAACGGGGAACCCAGGCGGGGGGTGCAGGCGGAGGCTGGCCGTAGCCGCCAGAGGAACCTGCGAGCGGTGTTTCCCGGGGGGGCAAAACGCAGAGGATCCAGGGAGCCTTTGGCTGCGAGAGAAGCCATCCCACAGGCTGAGGGCGATGGCCAGGACCTGCCCCGGGGGTTGGAGCCTGGTGTGGGGCTGCTGTGCTGTGAGGGGCTGGGAAATCCCACTGCCCACGGGGTCCCTGCAGAAGGAGGGTGTCTTTGGGGACACCCAAGAATGTCTTTGGGGACACACAAGCACCCCAGGCTTGGTGGGGGGACCCCTTGGTGGGCTGGGCAGGATGATGTGGGGCAGGGAACCCCAAGTAGGTGGGCAGCAATGGAGCACCTTGGGTGCTGCGGTGATGGGGACAGAGGGCTGTCCATGCCCATGCCTGCCACCTTGATGGGGTCCCACAGCATGGGGATGGAAGCAGGTGGGGGTGAGCCAGAGCTCCCACTTACCCTCTGGGTCTGCCCACGTCCCGGGGAGGAGGAGGAGGAGGAGGAGGAGGAGGCGGCGAGGGGGCTGCATGGTGCCAGCAGCAGGTGTGCAGGAGCGAGTGTCGCCGGAGGAGGAAGGGCCGGTGGGAGCCGTGGCCGCACGCTGCTCCCCAAGGCTGCTCTGCCCTGGCAGTGCCAGCGCCGTGGGGCGGCCCCGGTAGCCAATGGTGCTGGTGCTGAGGTTTTGGGGAGGGCCCGGTCGGGTGTGTTCCCTCGGGGGATGCGGTGGGGTGGCAGAGGGCTGGGCTGGGGCGAGTGCCAGGGGAATTGAGGGGAGGAAGTCAGAGTCAGCCATCCTGACTGCGGCAGCACCCTGACACCCGAGGAGATGCCGGCTGAGCCGGGCACAGAGTGGCCTTCGCCTCCTCCCCTGCTAACCCCCAAGGGTTTACTCTGCAGACCCCTGGCAGAAGGTGTTGGGTCTGCATGGCAATGGTTCAGTAGCAGGAGGCCTGCAGGGGTGGCTTCTGTGAGAAGATGCTGGAAGCTGCGCCCGCGTCCAGCAGAGCCAGTTCCAGCCAGCTCCAAGACAGACTTGTCGCTGGCCAAGGCGGAGTCAGTCAGCAATGTTGGTAGTGCCTCTGTGATGACAAACTTCAGAAGGGGTAAAAAACACAGCTTGGGGAGAGAAGTGAGAATGTGTGAGCGAAACAGCTATGGAGACATAAAATTAGTGAAGAAGCAGGAGAAGGAGATGCTCCAAGCACCAGAGCAGAGATGGTGCCTGTGCAGCCCATGGTGAAGGACCACAGTGGAACAGATATCTACCTGCAGCCCATGGAGGACCCCATGTCAGAGCAGGTGGAGGCCCGAGGGAGGCTGTGACCCCATTGAGATCCTGTGCTGGAGCAGGTCTTCTGGCAGGACTTGCGACCCCATAGGGGACCCGTGCTGGAGCAGTCCGTTCCTGAAGGACAGCACCCCGTGAAAAGTGCCCATGCGGGAGCGGTTCGTGGAGAACTGCAGCCCACGGGAAGGACCTGTGCTGGAGAAGTTCACGAAGGGCTGTTTCCTGTGGGTGGGACACCCTGATGGCGAAGGGTGAGGAGGAAGGAGCGACAGAGACAATGCACAATAAACTGACGGCAATCCCCGTTCCCCATCCCGCTGTGCCACGTGGGAGGAGGAGGCAGAGAAGCCAAGAGTGAAGTTGAGCCCAGGAAGAAGGGAGAGGCTGGGGGAAGGTGTTTTTAGGTTTGGTCTTATTTCTCATTCTCCTACTGGGATTTTGACTGGCAATAAATTAAATTCATTTCCCCAAGGTGAGTCTGTTTTGTCCATAATGATAATTGCGGAGTGATCTGCCTGTCCTTATCTTGACCCATGAACCTTTTGTTGTATTTTCTCTCCCTTGTCCAGTTGAGGAGGGGCCATGATAGAGCGGCTTGGTGGGTACCTGGCAGCAAGCCAAGGTCAACCCACCACACCACCTTTCTTGTGGGCAAGTCACTCCAAGACAGCGTCCCCCCTCCAGAGACTCACCGTGGCTTTTGGGCATATTGGGAAGGTGACTGACCCCCATCCCTCCAGCTGTTGCAGGAGCAGAAGCGTGGGGTTAGGAGTCAAGAGTGGAGGACATCCCGACCCAGAATCATCCTGGACAGAGGGTGAGATCAGCACTGGAGCTGGAGTGGCTTCACAGCTGCCCAAAAGACCTCCCCGTGTCAGAGGGTTGGAGATGTCCCTTACGTCTTCCCTTCCCCTCATCTCCCCAGCAAAACAGCTCCAGACCCTCCATCTCTCCCCGGTTCGTGGCCTCTGCATGCCCCATCCCACTCTGTGGTCCCATGCTGGTCTGGCCCCAGGGCGTCACTGCCCTTCTGCCGGGGACAAACAGTGGCCACGGACATGCCAAGATGCGGGAGAGGCTGGTGGAGGAACTGCTCCTCCTGACATGCCAGGGGAGATTGGGCAGTGTCCAGGAGAGCCCTCCTGGCTACAATGTGGGGTCTCTGCAGCGCGCTGGGGGGTGTCCGGTGGGGACCTCGTGAGGGTGAGAGCCACAGGAGGCACGTGCAGCTGGGGAAGTTTGTAGCTGTTTAATGCGGTGGTTTTCCAGAGCAAAGCCCTGTTGGTGTCCACGGGTCAGGGACGGGACACGAGGCAAGCGGGGAGAGCTGGCGGCGAGGGAGCTCCTTGCTGGGCAGGCAGCCAGGCCTCACATGAGGAATTCCTGGTTCTCTCATGTGGCCTCATCACCTTTCCTGCAAGGGGGGAGGCCATCATGAGCAGCTCTTGGGGCCAAAGAGCTCATCCCCGCAGAGCTGCTGCCGTCGCGACCCTTAGCCCGACCTGTCTGCCTGTAAACCTGAGGGAAGATGGTGGAAGGGGGACATCACCTGCGCTTCCACCACCAAACGCCCCCGGCAGAGGCTGCGGCCGCCAGGAGCAGCACTGCGATGGCGATGCCAATGCCTGGAGCTGCGCTGTGGTTTTCTGGGTCAGGGAGAGAAGAGGGCGGCCATGAGCGTGGCAGCACCAGGCGGGAGCCGCCATGAGTAGGGCATCAACCCGCAGCCCACACCCCGTCCCCGTCCCCACAGGCGGCACCCACCCCACGGGACGAGGAGGCTGCGGGTGCCCAGGCTGCGGTGCCGCACGCGGCAGGCGTAGCTGTGCCCGTCGTGGGGGGCCACGGCCAGGACGCTGCGCAGCTGGTAGGTGAGGTCGGCGTTGGGCAGGACGGCGCTGGTGTTCAGCCCCGGGCCCGGCGGCACCTCCCGGCCATCCCGCAGCCAGGCCACGCTGATGGGCCGCGGGTAGAAGCCGGTGACGTGGCAAACCAGCAGCAGCTGGGCTGGGCTGGGCGTGCGGGCGAAGACCGTGGCCACGGGCGGCTCTGGGGGGCCAGAGCAAAGGGGTGGTGGGAGCACTGGTGGGGCACCGCTTGGCCCCAGCGTGGGGGGCTTTGGGGTGTCCAGGCCGTGGCTGGGGTGCTCTCACCTCGCCTCTCCAGGGTTGCCCTCCCGTACTCGATGAATTTCTTCATGTGGTCAATACAGGTGATATTGAGAAGGTGCTGCAGCGTCTCAGAGAAGACAGTGAAGTTGTTGAACTGCTCCTCAACTTGCACCGCCAGCTCACTCTCCTGCTGCCTCTCCCAGCGGACGTTGTCCATGTCAAAGCTGAGGAAGTCGTGGGCATTGTAGCCAAAGCGGTAGAAGCTGGTGTAGGAGCCATTGGGATACAAGTCGCAGCCAGTCATGTACTGGAACACAAAGGGGTCTGGGGGGACAGTGGGCATCACCAGTGCAGGTCGAGCTGGAGCCCAGAATTGCAGCCTGGCGCCCGCTTCTTTGGGCACAGCCCTTTCCCTCTTCCCTCTGCACCCCAAGTCATTCTCCCCAGAGAGCAGACATGGAAGGACAAAGCTCAGTTAGGGTTGAACCTGGCCAGTGTTGTGTCAGGCAACAAGAAAGGCTTTTTTAAGTACATTAACAGCAAGAGGAGGTCTAAAGAAAACACTTGACCGATACTTGTTGAAGATGGTCACCTGACTAGAAGGGATGAAGAATAAGCAGAGGCATTCAATGCTTTTTTTTGTCTCAGACTTTAAGAATATCGATAGACCCTGGGCTGCCCAGTCCTCTGAGCCAGAGCACCACAACTGTGGGAACAGTGACTTTCCGCTGGTGGACACCAAAGTTGTAAGGACCAGCTGTATCAGGTGAATGTTCGCAAATCCTACTTTCTCTGTTCTTTATTCTATATTCTGTTTCCCCATGCCATCTCTGCTTTACACCAGGTGGAAACTCTGCGGGTGAGTAACCTGCCCTGAGCCCTGCAGTTCGTCGTCCTCGAGCTGCCCCTGCCCACAGCAGTGTTGGCAGCCATGGCAAAGAGGGAAGCACTGCTTTGGGTGAGTGATAGGACGTTGGGTGCAGGCGAGTAGGAGGACGGTGGCACTTTGCCTGGTGCCCTGCCCTTGGTTAACCAGTGCTGCACCAGCGTGTGGGGCAAGACGCTTGCTCCGTGTGTCCAGTTCCACGGACATGAGCGGAGAGGCCCTTTTGACCTGCTACTCCACTTTCTCAGATGACTTCTCTGGTGGGATATGAGGTGTCTGGAGACCAATGGGGGGGTCAGTGTGAGGGCGTAAGTGGAGCTAAACGTGGCCAAGGTTTGCGCTGAGGACCAGCATGGCCCCATGAGACCTCTCCACAGGACAGGGTTGTCTGGGAGTCTTGCTGAGGGGAACAGAGGGCCCGATCTGCCGACCGGACCCATCCCGCAGGGAAGTCTGCTGCCTCCCTGGGGCCCGGGTTAGGGATGTTGCGAAGAAACTCACAGAATCACAGAATCACAGAATCACAGAATAGTAGGGGTTGGAAGGGACCTCTGTGGGTCATCTAGTCCAACCCCCCTGCCGAAGCAGGGTCACCTACAGTAGGCTGCACAGGATCTTGTCCAGGCGGGTCTTGAATATCTCCAGAGAAGGAGACTCCACAACCTCCCTGGGCAGCCTGTTCCAGGGCTCCGTCACCCTCAGAGGGAAGAAGTTCCTCCTCATGTTCAGACGGAACTTCCTGTGCCTCAGTTTGTGCCCATTGCCCCTTGTCCTGTCACTGGGCACCACTGAAAAGAGCTTGGCCCCATCCTCCTGACACCCACCCTTCAGATATTTGTAGGCATTTATAAGGTCCCCTCGCAGCCTTCTCTTCTTCAGGCTGAACAAGCCCAGTTCCCTCAACCTCTCCTCGTAGTGGAGATGCTCCAGTCCCCTCATCATCCTCGTAGCCCTCCGCTGGACTCTCTCCAGTAGCTCTTCATCCTTCTTGAACTGGGGAGCCCAGAACTGGACACAGTACTCCAGATGAGGCCTCACCAGGGCAGTGTAGAGGGGAAGGAGAACCTCCCTTGTCCTGCTGGCCACACTCTTCTTGATGCACCCCAGGATGCCATTGGCTTTCTTGGCAGCCAGGGCACACTGCTGGCTCATGGTTAACCTGTCGTCCACCAGGACACCCAGGTCCCTCTCCGCAGAGCTGCTCTCCAGCAGGTCCACCCCAAGCCTGTACTGGTGCATGAGGTTGTTCCTCCCCAGGTGCAGGACCCTGCACTTGCCCTTGTTGAACCTCATCAGGTTCCTCTCTGTCCAACTTTCCAGCCTATCCAGGTCACGCTGAATGGCAGCACAGCCTTCTGGTGTATCTACCACACCTCCCAGTTTGGTGTCATCAGCAAACTCGCTGAGGGTACATTCTAACTCTTCATCCAGGTCGTTGATGAAGAAGTTAAACAAGACTGGGCCCAGTACTGACCCCTGAGGGACACCACTTGTCACCAGCCTCCAACTAGACTCAGCGCCGCTGATGACAACCCTCTGAGTTCTGCCATTCAGCCAGTTCTCTATCCACTTCACCGACCACTCATCCAGCCCACACTTCCTCAGCTTCCCCAGGAGGATATCATGGGAGACTGTGTCGAAAGCCTTGCTGAAGTCTAGGTAGACAACATCCACAGCTCTCCCTTCGTCTACCCAGCCAGTCATGTCATCGTAGAAAGCTATCAGATTGGTCAGGCATGATTTCCCCTTGGTGAATCCATGCTGACTACTCCTGATAACCTTCTTTTCTTCCACTTGCTTCATGATGGCCTCCAGGATAAGCTGCTCCATCACCTTTCCCGGGATGGAGGTGAGGCTGACCGGCCTGTAGTTCCCTGGGTCCTCCTTCTTGTCCTTTTTGAAGATTGGAGTGACATTGGCCTTTCTCCAGTCCTCGGGCACCTCTCCTGTCCTCCAGGACCTCTCAAAGATGATGGAGAGTGGCTCAGCAATGACATCCGCCAGCTCCCTCAGCACTCGTGGGTGCATTCCATCGGGGCCCATGGATTTGTGGATGTCCAGATCGCTTAAGCGATCCCTCGCACAGTCCTCCTTGACCAAGGGAAAGTCGTTCTCTTTGTAGGCTTCATCTCTTACCTCCGGGGCCTGGGATTCCTGAGGGCCAGTCTTAGCACTGAAGACTGAAGCAAAGAAGGCATTCATTAGCTCTGCCTTCTCCGCATCCTCCGTCACCAGGACACCCTCCTCATTCAGCAGCGGCCCCACGTTGTCCCTAGCCTTCCTTTTGCTGCTGATGTAGTTGAAGAAGCCCTTCTTGTTGTTTTTGACATCCCTTGCCAGCTTCAATTCCAGGTGAGCCTTGGCCTTCCTCGTCTGCATGCCACTCCCTGGTCTGGTGTGGCCTTCTGATTATTACCACCTCTTGGTAATGCAGGTTGGCGGGGATGAGATAGCAGAGAGAAGTCCCAAGGCCATCAAAAGGGACTTCAGGGCACTCGGGCAACTGGTTGAGGGATCAGGGGCGCAGGTGGTGTTTTCCTCCATCCCATCAGTGGCAGGGAACAGCACTGAAAGGGGCAGGAAAACTCACCTGGTTAACAGGTGGCTCAGGGACTGGTGCTATCAGTCAAATTTTGGCTTCTTTGATCATGGGGAGGTGTACACAGCACCGGGCCTGCTGGTAACAGGGGGATCGCAGCTATCTCAAAGGGGAAAAAGGATTCTTGGCCACAAGCTGGCAAGGCTCATTGAGAGGGCTTTAAACTAGGTTCGAAGGGGGAAGGGGACATCGCCCAGCTCACTAGGGATGAGCCCAGGCTTGGCGTGCCAGGGTCAGGGGTGAGACTGACAGCCCAGCTCAAGTGTGTCTACACCAATGCACGTAGCATGGGCAATAAACAGGAGGAGCTGGAAGCCACTATACAGCAGGACGGCTACGACTTGGTCGCCATCACAGAAACATGGTGGGACAACTCGCATGAATGCTGTCATGGATGGCTACAGGCTCTTTAGGAAAGACAGGTCAACAAGGAGAGGTGGTGGAGTTGCTCTGTATGTGAGGGAGCAACTGGAATGCATTGAGCTTGGCCTGGGGGCAAATGAGGAACGAGTTGTGAGCTTGTGGGTTGGAATTAAGGGACAGGCTCATACAGGTGACATTACGGTGGGTGTGTACTACAGGCCACCTGACCAGGAGGAGGAGATTGATGAGGCCTTCTACAGGCAGCTGCAAACAGCCTCACAATCACAGGCCCTGGTTCTCATGGGGGACTTCAACTACCCTGACATCAGCTGGGAAGACCACACAGCTAGGCAGGCGCAATCCAGGAAGTTCCTACAGAGCATCGATGATAACTTTCTGATGCAAGTGGTGGAGGAACCAACAAGGAAAGGCACGCTGCTGGACCTTGTGTTAACAAACAAGGAGGGACTGGTGGAGGATGTGAAGGTCAGAGGTAGACTCGACTGCAGTGACCATGAAATGGTCAAGTTGAGGATCCTGCGTGGAGGAAGCAGGGAGATAAGCAGGATCAAAACCTTGGAGCTCAGGAGGGCTAACTTTGCCCTCTTCAAGGAGCTACTGGGAGGAATCCCGTGGGCCAGGGCTCTCAAAGGCAGGGGTGTCCAAGAGTGCTGGTCACTCTTTAAACGTCACTTCCTCCATGCTCAGGAGCGGTGCATCCCCCTGAGAAAGAAATCGAGCAAAAGAGGCAGGAGACCTGCATGGTTAAACAAGGAGCTTCTAGCGGAGATCAGGTGGAAGAGAAAGGTCCATGGAATGTGGAAAGAGGGGCAGGCCACTTGGGAAGAGTACAGGAATGCTGTCAGAGCATGCAGGGATGCGACAAGGAAGGCCAAAGCCCACCTGGAATTGAAGCTGGCAAGGGATGTCAAAAACAACAAGAAGGGCTTCTTCAACTACATCAGCAGCAAAAGGAAGGCTAGGGACAATGTGGGGCTGCTGGTGAATGAGGCAGGTGTCCTGGTGATGGAGGATGCAGAGAAGGCAGAGCTACTGAATGCCTTTTTTGCTTCAGTCTTCAATGCCAAGGCAGGCCCTCAGGAACCCCAGGCCCCGGAGGTAAGAGAGGAGGCCCACAGAGAGGATGACTTTCCCTTGGTCGAGGAGGACTGTGCGAGGGATCGCTTAAGCGATCTGGACATCCACAAATCCATGGGTGCCAAGGGAATGCACCCACGAGTGCTGAGGGAGCTGGCGGATGTCATTGCTGAGCCACTCTCCATCATCTTTGAGAGGTCCTGGAGGACAGGAGAGGTGCCCGAGGACTGGAGAAAGGCCAATGTCACTCCAATCTTCAAAAAGGACAAGAAGGAGGACCCAGGGAACTACAGGCCGGTCAGCCTCACCTCCATCCCGGGAAAGGTGATGGAGCAGCTTATCCTGGAGGCCATCATGAAGCAAGTGGAAGAAAAGAAGGTTATCAGGAGTAGTCAGCATGGATTCACCAAGGGGAAATCATGCCTGACCAATCTGATAGCTTTCTACGATGACATGACTGGCTGGGTAGACGAAGGGAGAGCTGTGGATGTTGTCTACCTAGACTTCAGCAAGGCTTTTGACATAGTCTCCCATAATACCCTCCTAGGAAAGCTCAGGAAGTATGGACTGGATGAGTGGTCGGTGAAGTGGATAGAGAACTGGCTGAATGGCAGAGCTCAGAGGGTTGTCGTCAGCGGCGCTGAGTCTAGTTGGAGGCTGGTGACAAGTGGTGTCCCTCAGGGGTCAGTACTGGGCCCAGTCTTGTTTAACTTCTTCATCAACGACCCAGATGAAGAGTTAGAATGTACCCTCAGCGAGTTTGCTGATGACACCAAACTGGGAGGTGTGGTAGATACACCAGAAGGCTGTGCTGCCATTCAGCGAGACCTGGACAGGCTGGAGAGTTGGGCAGAGAGGAACCTGATGAGGTTCAACAAAGGCAAATGCAGGGTCCTGCACCTGGGGAGGAACAACCCCATGCACCAGTACAGGCTGGGGGTGGACCTGCTGAAGGGCAGCTGTGCAGAGAGGGACCTGGGTGCCCTGGTGGACAACAGGTTAACCATGAGCCAGCAGTGTGCCCTGGCTGCCAAGAAAGCTAATGGCATCCTGGGATGCATTAGGAGGAGAGTGGCCAGCAGGTCGAGGGAGCTTCTCCTCCCCCTCTACTCTGCCTTGGTGAGGCCCCATCTGCAGTGCTGTGTCCAGTTCTGGGCTCCCCCATTCAAGAAATATGAGGAGCTACTGGAGAGAGTCCAGAGGAGGGTTATGAGGATCGTGAGGGGACTGGAGCATCTCTGCTACGAGGAGAGGCTGAGGGAGCTGGGCTTGTTCAGCCTGGAGAAGAGAAGGCTGAGAGGGGACCTTAGAAATGCTTACAAATATCTGAAGGGTGAGTGTCAGAAGGACGGGGCCAAGCTCTTTTCATTAGTGCCCAGAGACAGGACAAGGGGCAATGGGCACAAACTGAAGCAGAGGAAGTTCCGTCTGAACACGAGGAAGAACTTCTTCCCTCTGAGGGTGATGGAGCACTGGAACAGGCTGCCCAGGGAGGTTGTGGAGTCTCCTTCTCTGGAGATATTCAAGACCCGCCTGGACAAGGTCCTTTACAGCCTACTGTAGGTGACCCTGCTTTGGCAGGAGGGTTGGACTAGATGACCCACAGAGGTCCCTCCCAACCCCTACCATTCTGTGATTCTGTGCTGGTGCAGAATGAGGCCCATTCCCTGCCCTCCTGCCAGCCCCGGTTTGGGAAAGATGTTGGTGGTGGCTCTGAGCTCCTGCTCACAGCTGCCTGCTTTTGGCTAGGTGGTGCTGAGCACCTGGTACTCACAGGATGTCAGGTGCAGCGTGGCATCACCCGACAGGTACAGGACGAGGTTCTGCCCGTAGACGCTGAACATGTTTTCCAGATTCTCCCACTCTGCTGCAGGCAAGGCCGGGTAGACCCATGGGTAGAGGTAGAGGAGTTTTGAGGTGTCATTCTTCTTGATAACAAAGACGATGTCCTGCAGGGTTGCCCACCCTGAAACCTCCACAAAGCTGGTGTTGTGGAAGAACATGGTTCGGAAAAGGCGGAGTTTGCAAGAGCCTGTGGGGACAGGGGAGAGAGGAAACGGCATTGGGGTGCGTGAGGATGAAGGAGCACGTCGGCCAGACTGGGGGGTCCAGTGCTGGTGGGCAGCCCTGGGAGGAGGGCTGGCTTGCAGTGTCCCTGGGCACCCGCAGGGCGAGAGGTGGCAGATGGGCAGGGCCGGGGAAGTCCCCTGGTTTCGCTCAGTTTGCAGTTTCCTTCCATGGCCTCTCGAGCCTCCCCCTGCTCTCCTCTCATTGCCTCTCTTTAGCCATCCGCCACCCCAGTGTGACCTTCTGGGAGCCCTCTCTTAGCCGTGTGGAAGGGATGGCAGGGGGAACATCAGTGCTGGTGTGGGGCCATGCTTCCCCCGGCAAGGAGCACCCGTACTGCGCAGTGACTGGGGGGACTGGGGTCATCTCACCCCAGTTTTGGGGCTCCCGGGCAGCGCTCGAGACCGAGCCCCGGAGGGAGGCAGGAGGCCGAGTTCGACGCTGCAGCGCTGAACGCGGCGCCGGCGGGCAGCGGGGCAGCGCGCAGCCTGGTTCGGAGCAGCGCGTGCCCCCCTGGCCCGGGCGCGGTGAGTGCCTGCCCGAAACGGGGAACCCAGGCGGGGGGTGCAGGCGGAGGCTGGCCGTAGCCGCCAGAGGAACCTGCGAGCGGTGTTTCCCGGGGGGGCAAAACGCAGAGGATCCAGGGAGCCTTTGGCTGTGAGAGAAGCCATCCCACAGGCTGAGGGCGATGGCCAGGACCTGCCCCGGGGGTTGGAGCCTGGTGTGGGGCTGCTGTGCTGTGAGGGGCTGGGAAATCCCACTGCCCACGGGGTCCCTGCAGAAGGAGGGTGTCTTTGGGGACACCCAAGCACCCCAGGCTTGGTGGGGGGACCCCTTGGTGGGCTGGGCAGGATGATGTGGGGCAGGGAACCCCAAGTAGGTGGGCAGCAATGGGGCACCTTGGGTGCTGCGGTGATGGGGACAGAGGGCTGTCCATGCCCATGCCTGCCACCTTGATGGGGTCCCACAGCATGGGGATGGAAGCAGGTGGGGGTGAGCCAGAGCTCCCACTTACCCTCTGGGTCTGCCCACGTCCCGGGGAGGAGGAGGAGGAGGAGGAGGAGGAGGCGGCGACGGGGCTGCATGGTGCCAGCAGCAGGTGTGCAGGAGCGAGTGTCGCCGGAGGAGGAAGGGCCGGTGGGAGCCGTGGCCGCACGCTGCTCCCCAGGGCTGCTCTGCCCTGGCAGTGCCAGCGCCGTGGGGCGGCCCCGGTAGCCAATGGTGCTGGTGCTGAGGTTTTGGGGAGGGCCCGGTCGGGTGTGTTCCCTCGGGGGATGCGGTGGGGTGGCAGAGGGCTGGGCTGGGGCGAGTGCCAGGGGAATTGAGGGGAGGAAGTCAGAGTCAGCCATCCTGGCTGCAGCAGCACCCTGACACCCGAGGAGATGCCGGCTGAGCCGGGCACAGAGTGGCCTTCACCTCCTCCCCTGCTAACCCCCAAGGGTTTACTCTGCAGACCCCTGGCAGAAGGTGTTGGGTCTGCATGGCAATGGTTCAGTAGCAGGAGGCTTGCAGGGGTGGCTTCTGTGAGAAGATGCCGGAAGCTGCGCCCGCATCCAGCAGAGCAAGCTCCAGCCAGCTCCAAGACAGACTTGTCGCTGGCCAAGGCGGAGTCAGTCAGCAATGTTGGTAGTGCCTCTGTGATGACAAACTTCAGAAGGGGTAAAAAACGCAGCTTGGGGAGAGAAGTGAGAATGTGTGAGCAAAACAGCTATGGAGACATTAAATTAGTGAAGAAGCAGGAGAAGGAGATGCTCCAAGCACCAGAGCAGAGATGGTGCCCGTGCAGCCCATGGTGAAGGACCACAGTGGAACAGATATCTACCTGCAGCCCATGGGGGACCCCATGTCAGAGCAGGTGGAGGCCCGAGGGAGGCTGTGACCCCATCGAGAGCCTGTGCTGGAGCAGGTCTTCTGGCAGGACTTGCGACCCCATAGGGGACCCGTGCTGGAGCAGTCCGTTCCTGAAGGACAGCACCCCGTGAAAAGTGCCCATGCTGGAGCGGTTCGTGGAGAACTGCAGCCCACGGGAAGGACCTGTGCTGGAGAAGTTCATGAAGGGCTGTTTCCTGTGGGTGGGACACCCTGATGGCGAAGGGTGAGGAGGAAGGAGCGACAGAGACAATGCACAATAAACTGACGGCAATCCCCGTTCCCCATCCCGCTGTGCCACGTGGGAGGAGGAGGCAGAGAAGCCAAGAGTGAAGTTGAGCCCAGGAAGAAGGGAGAGGTTGGGGAAAGGTGTTTTTAGGTTTGGTCTTATTTCTCATTCTCCTACTGGGATTTTGACTGGCAGTAAATTAAATTAATTTCCCCAAGGTGAGTCTGTTTTGCCCGTAATGATAATTGCGGAGTGATCTGCCTGTCCTTATCTTGACCCATGAACCTTTTGTTGTATTTTCTCTCCCTTGTCCAGTTGAGGAGGGGCCATGATAGAGCGGCTTGGTGGGTACCTGGCAGCAAGCCAAGGTCAACCCACCACACCACCTTTCTTGTGGGCAAGTCACTCCAAGACAGCGTCCCCCCTCCAGAGACTCACCGTGGCTTTTGGGCATATTGGGAAGGTGACTGACCCCCATCCCTCCAGCTGTTGCAGGAGCAGAAGCGTGGGGTTAGGAGTCAAGAGTGAAGGACATCCCGACCCAGAATCATCCCGGACAGAGGGTTAAATCAGCACTGGAGCTGGAGTGGCTTCACAGCTGCCCAAAAGACCTCCCCGTGTCAGAGGGTTGGAGATGTCCCTTACGTCTTCCCTTCCCCTCCTCTCCCCAGCAAAACAGCTCCAGACCCTCCATCTCTCCCCGGTTCGTGGCCTCTGCATGCCCCATCCCACTCTGTGGTCCCATGCTGGTCTGGCCCCAGGGTGTCACTGCCCTTCTGCGGGGGACAGACAGTGGCCACGGACATGCCAAGATGCGGGAGAGGCTGGTGGAGGAACTGCTCCTCCTGACAGGCCAGGGGAGATTGGGCAGTGTCCAGGAGAGCCCTCCTGGCTACAATGTGGGGTCTCTGCAGCGCGCTGGGGGGTGTCCGGTGGGGACCTCGTGAGGGTGAGAGCCACAGGAGGCACGTGCAGCTGGGGAAGTTTGTAGCTGTTTAATGCGGTGGTTTTCCAGAGCAAAACCCTGTTGGTGCCCACGGGTCAGGGACGGGACACGAGGCGAGCGGGGAGAGCTGGCGGCGAGGGATGTCCTTGCTGGGCAGGCAGCCAGGCCTCACATGAGGAATTCCTGGTTCTCCCACGCGGCCTCGTCACCTTTCCTGCAAGGGGGGGAGGCCACCGTGAGCAGCTCTTGGGGCCAAAGAGCTCATCCCCGCAGAGCTGCTGCCGTCGCGACCCTTAGCCCGACCCATCTGCCCGTAAACCTGAGGGAAGATGGTGGGAGGGGGACATCACCTGCGCTTCCACCACCAAACCCCCCCGGCAGAGGCTGCGGCCGCCAGGAGCAGCACTGCGATGGCGATGCCGACGCCTGGAGCTGCGCTGTGGTTTTCTGGGTCAGGGAGAGAAGAGGGCGGCCATGAGCGTGGCAGCACCAGGCAGGAGCCGCCATGAGCAGGGCATCAACCCGCAGCCCACACCCCGTCCCCGTCCCCGTGGACGGCACCCACCCCACGGGACGAGGAGGCTGCGGGTGCCCAGGCTGCGGTGCCGCACGCGGCAGGCGTAGCTGTGCCCGTCGCGGGGGGCCACGGCCAGGACGCTGCGCAGCTGGTAGGTGAGGTCGGCGTTGGGCAGGACGGCGCTGGTGTTCAGCCCCGGGCCCGGCGGCACCTCCCGGCCATCCCGCAGCCAGGCCACGCTGATGGGCCGCGGGTAGAAGCCGGTGACGTGGCAAACCAGCAGCAGCTGGGCTGGGCCGGGCGTGCGGGCGAAGACCGTGGCCACGGGCGGCTCTGGGGGGCGAGAGCAAAGGGGTGGTGGGAGCGCTGGTGGGGCACCGCTTGGCCCCAGCGTGGGGGGCTTTGGGGTGGCTGTGCCAGGGCTGGGGTGCTCTCACCTTGTCTCTCCAGAGTTGCCTTCCCGTATCTGCATAGGGCAAGGACGTAGCTCTGGCAGGAGATGGTGAGGAGGTGGTCCAGTAACCCCATGGTGCTCTTCTTGCTGGTGAGGGACTTGCTGACCATCTCTGCTAGCAGTGTCGGCTGCTGGGGCTCCCAGCACTGCCTGTCTATCTTGAGAACTGTGAGGTCTCTGCCGCCCTCCCCGACATCCATGAAGCCCCAGCTTGTCATATTGGGGTACAGCACACAGCCCGCACGGATCTGGACCACCAACGGGTCTGCCAAGGGCAGAGCCGGTGCAGAGGTCCCATGAGTGTGTGGCACATGGGTGGCACAGGGCAGGATGTGGCTGGAGACAGGTTCAGGGCTGCGATGGGCAGTGAGGTGCAATGGGTGGCAGGGCATGGGGCCGTGCTTTGGGAAGCCCCGGGACACCCTGCAAGCCCTCAGTCGCCTTGGCAGGCTGGAGCGGATACGGGGCCAGCTAGCGCGGGGCAGTTTCTCAAACGGAATGTTGCCTTCCCAGCTATTTGCCCCCACCTTTCCCTGATCTGTGCTGTGCGGCTCCTGCAGACCCGGAAAATTCACTGGCAGCTCCCTGGTGTGCAGAGTTCTCCCATGCCAGACGGCAGAATCCCTGAGGGGTGTTTTTGGTGCGCATTCCTCCCCCCTGCTAGCCATGTGTCCCATCAGCTGCAGAATTTCCCATTATCCTTTTGGGAGCTGTTGCACCCTATGGGACCCCACAAATGCCACGCCGGTGGGGAGGAGGGCGCAGCCGGAACCCGGGAAAAGGGGCTGGGGCTCTGGCTGGGGTTGCCTTCATACTCACAGTTCATTTTCGCCTGCCGGACCATGTCGTGAACATATCGGACCATACTGCGCAGATAATGTTTGGAGTAGGACTTCACCTTTCCCGCATCACCCTCGTCTGTGGCCTGGGCGGCCCAGGGCCAGTGGATGTGGATGCTCCAGTTGGCGGGATCTAGCGCAAAGATGGGTATGTCCCCCAGGAAAGCCACCCCAGACACCTCGGCAGAGCTGATGTTGGTGAAGACACTGGTCTGGAGCAGCTGCCAAACCTGCGGCTCTGCTGGGAGAGAGGGTGGGGATGGGAAGGGCTGCAGGCAAGAGGAGGTGAGTGGGGGGCTGCAGGGGAAACAGGGGGTTCGGGGACTAGACATAAGGAAGAAATATTTTACGCTGGGGGTGGTGAAACCCTGACACAGGTTGCCCAGAGAGGCGGTCGATGCCCCATCCCTGAAACGTCCAAGGCCAGGCTGGACGGGGCTCTGAGCAACCTGATCCAGTTGAAGATGTCCCTGCTCACTGCAGGGGGGTTGGACTAGATGGCCTTTAAAGGTCCCTGCCAACCCAAACCATTCTGTGATTCAATGACTCTATGCCTTTCACCCCACACCACGGGGAGCCCCAGCAGCCTGCACCCAGCCCTGCCTGGGCACCCCCCCCAGCCATGTCATCGCTGGGCTTCCACCTCCTCACCCACTCAGGGTTGCTTTCCTGTCTGAACTTCCTCTGTCCCCACTGTTCTTTTTCCTTCTCTGTTTTACTTTCAGCGAGGTATTTTGCTCCCATACAGGGTTTCAGGCACTCTCCCCTTCCTGGCCCCCCCCGCCCACCGCCTGCCGTCTGGCTCTGTGGAGCAGATGGTGGGGGGTACTTCAGCGCTTGTTTGGGGAGATACTTCCCCCAGAAAAAGCACCCGTGCCAGGACCTGGATCTGCCAGAGACCTGCGCACAGTGCAGATGTGGAGGATGGAGGAGGGGAAAGGGCTTGGGGGTTCCCGGGCATTGGAAGCTCAGGAAGACCAAACCCTGACAGGGGCAGGAGGGTAGCCCAGCCTAGAGATCAATCTTGCATTCCGATGTCTGCTGCTGCCCCTGCCTTCCCCCGGAAACGTGAGGTCTCACGGGGTTGCGGTGAAACGCTCTGAGCGATGGCGATGCCCGGAACACCCTCGCGCAGGTGCAGCTCCCCAACGAACAAGGGGCTGCTGGAAGTGGCCCCAGCACCACGCGGAGCTGAGACCCCCCCCAGCGCCCACAGGCTCCCTGCAGGAGAAAGGGACCTTTGGGGGAACCCCAAGACCCCAGGCCTGGCAGGAACCCCTGACCCCGCTTCCCTTTAGGTGCCCGAGCTCCTGTGCTGGAGCTGGTGGGGCATGGAGCCCTGGGCTGGAGGGAGGAACAGAGAGGGTGGGCAAGGACAGGGCAGCTTGGGGTGCTGCGTGGTCCTTTGATGCTGGGGTCATCCCTCCATGAAGGGGATGGTGGCCTGGCCATGCCTCCCCTGAGGAATCTGTGAGGTCCTCTGACGGCGCGGTGAGAGCAGTTGAGGTGAGCCAGAGCTCCCACTTACCCTCTGGGTCTGCCCACATGCCAGGGAGGAGGAGAGAGAGGAAGAGGAGGAGGCGAGGGGGCTGCATGGTGCACATGGCAAGGCCGCAGCAGCAGCGACGGTGACTACGGGAGGAGGAAGCACCCGTCGCGTCCCACGCTTCAGCCCAGCCCAGCAGTCACGGTGGTGGCTCCTCGCCAATGGGACTGGTGTGGGCGTGTTGGGGAGGTCCCCGGAGGTCCCCAGCCCCCAGCTGGGGACCTGTGGGAGGAAGCAAAGCTGGAACAGGGTCTTGAGCATGAAATGCCACAGCAGGCTGGGGAGAACCCAGCCAGGAGGAGAGGGCAGGGAACGGGAGGCCCAGGAAAGGGCGCTAGGAGAAAACGAGTGCTTGAGGGCCTTCCCCACCGGTGGTACCTTGCCCCCATCCCCATTCCTGTGGGATGCCTCATCTCCAGCGGAGGTGATGACGGCTTTCGGGATTCAGCCCTGACTGGAGAAGAGCTGCTTTGGGGCCCCGCCGGCACCTCCAGCTCAGGCTCCTCGTGCACCGCCTGCCTCAGCCCGGCGATGGGTCCCCGGGGAGGAGGTGACGAGCAGTTCCCTCCTGGCCTATGGCTGTGGGAAGACTGCTGGGGAGCTCTGACTCCCCCGCCAGCACCCCCAGGAGAGGGCCCGGGGCTGGGCTGCATCCTGGTGCTCCCCTTTCCTTCCCTTCGCCCTTGGGGGCAGCCCCGTCCCCCTCCCCAAAAGCCTGCTGGCCATGGGAATGGGAACGGTGGGGGCCATCACCCTGCTCTGTCACCGCTGTCTCCAGTGCCCAGCGCTGGAGGGACAACGGGGTGACAGAGCCACCTCACCCCCACAGCGTCCCCTGCCCGGTCCCTCTCCCCGGCCGTCCCCCGCCGCCTCCCCCCACCCTGCAGTTTCCCTTCCCCTTCACGGGGGGTGTCCGCACTGGGGGCGAAGCAGAACCGAAACCCCAGCCAAGGGGAAGTTCAGGGGGTGACCCCGGGGGCCTCCGGACGCAGCCGGCCCGAGCTGTCCCCTCCGCAGCATGGCAGGGCACCATGCAAACCCTCCAAGCCCAGCTGGGACCAGGTGTCCCAGCTCCGTGTCTCGACCGTGGGTGTCCCCAGCTGTGGCGTGGACACGGGGAAGGCCCAGGCTGCTGTGGGCTGAGCACCAGCACCCCATGACGCTGAGTCAATCATGGGGAGACCAGGGCACTGAACCCCTTCCCTTCCATGGAGCTGTCCCACAGAGAAGTAGGGCCACTGCGGTGGCCAGGCAGGCCCAGAAATGGCATGAACTTCCCTAGTAGCTCATCTCGGCATCACCCAGGGGATGTCTGGCCATGCCACCACCATGTCCACATCCCTTCTGGTAAGGCCACCAGTGCCAGGGTCAGAGGAGAGTGTTTGGCTGGTGGGATGGTAAAGTACAGCTGTGGGGCGGCCAGTGAGGGAAGCGGTCGGGGGATGTTTGTCCCCACAGACCTATGAGGTGACCATTAGTCCTCACGGTTCCCCCTAAGGCAACTGTTGGTCGCCTCTTGCTGAGCAGCTGATGGGCCCTTAGCAGGCCTGTGGTTTGTGCAGGTGCACGCCAAGTCACTGGTGGCTGATGGGGCAGGTGCAGGCACCTGGCTTGTGCTCCTGATGTGTTCAACCCCCTCTGAGATCTCTCCCGATGTCTCCCACTGTTGCAGTGGACCAGAAGTTCTGCTTTAGCTCTACCTCATCTCTGTTGAATGTACTTGTCCTCATGTTTTTGTCGTTTTTTTGCACTTTCTTACTCACTGTAGCAGAGGTCACAACTTCTTCCTCCTTGATATTGTCGCTTCCTTTGGTCAGTGAATTGTCAAACTGGGCAGGGGGCTGTTCATCCACCTGGACCACTGGTGACCCACCCCTCAGGTGACCACTGGTCCTCACTGTCCCCTAAGGTGAGTGTTGGTCCTCAAAGTCACCCTCCAGGTTACCTTTGGTCCCCTCAGGTGACCACCGGTCCTCACTGGTCCACCGGTCCACCCCCTTGGGTGACTGTAGGACTTCACAGTTCCACCTCAGGTGACCATTAGGTCCTCACAGACCCTACAGTTAACACTGGTCATTGTAGTCCCCTCAGGTGACCACTGGTCCTTGCAGTCCCCCCTCAGGTGAGGGCTGTAACCCCCCCCGAGCCCAGAGCTGTGCCTGGGTGAGTTGGGGTGGAGTGGGAAGGGCCGCAGTGCCTCTGGGTGCTGCACTGGGTGCGTGGGCACCAGCACCCGCTGGGCTGGGCAGAAATGCCTGAAGGGACCTCTCGAAATGCCTGGGTGTTTGTGTGTGTGCGACCGTAGGGTCTCACGGGAGGTCATGCACACGACCACCTCTTCCCACCAGGTTCGCTCACCAACTGCATCTGGTCTCCAGGCTTAGCGGGTGAGCTTCATCCTGCCGCGTCCCGTGAGTGCCGCGGGGTGTTTCACACCGATCGGGAGAGGAGCTGCCCCAGGCGCCCTGTCGGTGCTGAGGCTGCGGGCTCCCAGCCCTGAGGAGAGCCCTTCCCGCAGCTGAAAGCTTCGTCTGTCTGTCCTAGCTCAGTGAGGGCAGGGAGAGACTCGGCTGCTCCTGCAGCGAGGTCCCCGAGCCCGGGGGTGCCAGCCGGTGATGCCGCCGGGGAAGTTCAGCGCTGCCCGCAGCACTGCGGCTCGCAGGGTCTGGCCAGGGCAGAGCCAGCCCCAGCAGAGTTGTGGTGGATGTAGCCACCGGCCAGCCGGTTTGTCTTCTGACTCAGCTGATGGCTGGCTCACGCACAGCTGCCGGAGACTTTTCCTCCGAAATGTTGCCAGGAAGCAGAGGTTTGTGAAACCAAACCTTCTGAAGCCACACGGTCAAGCTTGCGGTTGATCGGGAGCACGAACTCAGTTCCTTCCTATGCAGGGCTGAACTCTGCTGTCTCCAACGGGAGACTGGCTGCCTTTTTCTCTTTGACTGGGAGGCTTGGGGGCACTTTACCCCCATGTGCACAGTTGCTTATTTCCATGAAATATGTAAGAACTTGTTTGTATACGCACAAACACACTTTCACATTTTTTCCTTTGCTTCGGTGTTTCCTGCAATTAGCTCTAGTAATTCGGTGGTGCTCCAGCTTCCATTTACAGCTGGCCAAAACCTCCCTGAACCCATCCAAATCCCGAGGAAAGACACGTGTTCTTAGCGAAAACATCAATATTTTATTTTCATTTTATACACGTCTGCAGCTCCCACAGATTACAGCAGAGTTTCAGTGTTACTTAGCACTTCGTATGATGGATTGTGGCCAGGTTCTGTTAGCCTGTGTGGAACAGCACAAATACTTCTGGAATATGGTTAATAAAGGCAGCTTTTAGGAAAAAATGCTAGAAAGCAACAGTATAAGGACACAGCATACTGCCTACTGATAAATGTGTTCTTGTACCAGAACTGGGAGAAATTGCCCCTGGGCATTGGGGTGCCCGTAAGAGCCTCAGCGGGTGCGTGGGGCAGTGCCCCACGGTGAGAGGCGATGGTGTGGAACGACCAGGGAGGTCTCTGCCTTGCATCCCTCTCTGCTCAGCCAACTGCAGCAGGTCGGAGGCCCCCAGGCTTCCCCCCTGCCTCTCTGGGTCGAGTTGATCTCACGCTCAGCAGTGCCCAGAAGTTTGTGGAAGCAGAAAAAGGTAGAAATTTTTTTTCCCTGTGAGGGTGGTGGAAGCAAGCGGTGGTTGTTGGCTCCTCTCTAGGCTAAGCTTCGTTGCTCAGGATGGAGTTCCTGGACTCCGATACCTCCATTTGCTGGCGCTTTCTGAAACGAGAAGGGGGCAGCTGATGGGTACCTCATGCAGGAGACTTTGTGGGCATGCAGCCGGCAGCCGGCAGGGCTGAAGCAGGAGTTGTGCTGCCAAGTGCAGCAACCCCTGGAGCGTTCCCTCCCCTCGTCTCCCACCGCTGCTCCGTGGGGCAGAGGGGGCCTCACCTGCGTCTCCACACCCAGAGCACCGCGATGGCAACCACGGCCACGGCGGCCAGCACCCCGGCCCCGATCCCTGTGATCAGCACCACCTCCGAGCTCCCTGAGAAACACGAGCAGAGGCTGCCATGAGCTCTCCCAGCTTCGCTCCATCCCACAGGGCAGGGCAGCTCAGGGCCCCCGTCCCCATCCCCGCGGGCGGCACCCACCCCACGGGACGAGGAGGCTGCGGGTGCCCAGGCTGCGGTGCCGCACGCGGCAGGCGTAGCTGTGCCCATCGCGGGGGGCCACGGCCAGGACGCTGCGCAGCTGGTAGGTGAGGTCGGCGTTGGGCAGGACGGCGCTGGTGTTCAGCCCCGGGCCCGGCGGCACCTCCCGGCCATCCCGCAGCCAGGCCACGCTGATGGGCCGCGGGTAGAAGCCGGTGACGTGGCAAACCAGCAGCAGCTGGGCTGGGCCGGGCGTGCGGGCGAAGACCGTGGCCACGGGCGGCTCTGGGGGGCGAGAGCAAAGGGGTGGTGGGAGCGCTGGTGGGGCACCGCTTGGCCCCAGCGTGGGGGGCTTTGGGGTGGCTGTGCCGTGGCTGGGGTGCTCTCACCTCGCCTCTCCAGCGCTGCCTTCCCGTACTGCAGTAGCAACTCCATGTCATCAACACAGGTATCGTTGAAGAGGACTTCCACCAGCTCGCTGAAGGCAGTGTAGTTCTGGAGAAAAGCCTGGACATACCGTGACAGATCGGTGTCTTGGGAGAGAAGCCAGCTGCCATTGCTTACGCTGAAGCTGAGGAAGTCCTGGCCGTTGTAACCCACATAGCCGAAGATCCGAGAGGTCATGTTGGAGTAGAGCTGGCAGCCCGCCGTGCATTGGACCACGAAGGGGTCTGGAGAGGCAGGGAGAAGAGAGAGGTTGCACAAGGGGCTGGGACTGCCTTCTTGCGGAGGTGCTCAGCATCTCCTGTGCAGTGCCGGCACTGCCGGGTCCTTCCCCACCTCCCAGATGCTGTTCGGAGAAGGCACACCAAAAAGACCAGATACTCACAGGGCACCTCCTTCTGCATGGCACCTTCATTGACCAGGTAGCTGAACTGCTGCAAATAGATCTTGATCATGTTCTGAATGGTGTCCCAGTCACTGCGTGGCAGGGCTGGGCGCACCCAGGGCTGGTGGAAACGAATGGTCCAGGTGTGCTTATCAAGAGAACCCAGCTCGATGTCCTCCAGCAGGCCCAGCCCCTCTGTGTCCACGAAGGAGTTGTTTTGGAAGGTGGAGGTCTGGAGCAGCCGCACGGTGAAGGACCCTGGAGACAGGGGTCAAGCAGGGGAGAAGGGAGCGGGAGGGGAGGGCTGGGGAAAGCTGAGGGACGAGTCCTCGGGGTTGCAGGGACCTGCGGGCCCTCCATGGCTCCCTGCACCGTTGGCAGCCCCAGCTCCCACCCCCTGCACCCACCCGGGGCAGCCGCATCCCCGCCAGGGAGGAGATGTGGAGCCAGGGGGCAAGCAGAGGTGATGAAGCAAGTGCCCAAGGTGGGTGGGGAGCAGGAAGCCCCTCGCTCTTGAGGTCCCATGGGCATGGGAGCAGGTGAGGACGAGCCGGGGGCTCCCACTTACCGTCCAGGTCTGCCCATGTCCCAGAGAGGTGGAAGAGGAGGAGGAGGAGAAGGACACAGTGGCACGGGGGCCGCATGGTGCCGGCAGTGAGGTCTCGAGCAGGCAGCAGCGATGCGGTGGCGGGAGGAGGACGGGGCCGTGGGCGCGGTGGCCGCACACTGCTCCCGGGGCGGCTCTGCCCGGGGAAGCCCCCCTGGCACCGGGGGCCCTGGCAGCCAATGGGGCTGGAACTGCGGTTTTGGGAGGGGCCCCGAGGCTCCTGCTTGGCACCCACGGGTCTGAGGCACCCCGAGCGCGGCGGCGAGCGCCGGGGGAGTTCGGGCAGGAGGGAGGCCGTCCCGCTGGCCGCAGGAGGGGTCCCTCGCGGCTGCAGCAGCACCTTCACAATCGGGGCGGTGCGGGACACCCGACCCCTCTTTTCCACCCCCGTTACACTTGGAGGTGCCACCCCGCCACGGGCTGCTGTCCCTGACGGGAATGTCCCTCGCTGCCACTCGTGCCCGGCATGTCCAGCCCCGTGTGGCATGGACATATCCATCCGCTCCGTGCTGCCTGCCCAACCGGCTGGGCTCGCCCCGACGTAGCGATCTTTCCCATGGGGGAGGTGAACCCCGTTCCCACAGCCTGGCCACATGCCTGTGCTCCCCATGTCTCTGTGTCACCTCCCGGCTGTCCTGCAGTTGGCCACTCTGACGGGCCACGGGTAGAAGGTGCTGGTGGGGCAAACCAGTGGGAGCAGAGCTGGGCTGAGCGTGTGGGCGAAGACTGTGGCCATGGATGGCTCTGGCATGGGAGAACGAAGAGAGCTGGTGATACCCCCTGAGCCATCAGCACTGACGGCCTGATCCTGGGGAAGGGGCTCCCCAGAGAGGAGGTGACGAGCAGGTCGGGTCAGGGATGGGTGCGGGCAAGGCCAGAGGAAGCGGCTCCTCCAGAAGCTCCTTTTGGGGTGTGGGAAGTGGACGGGCTGGAGCAGCTGCGGCGTGATGGTGCCCAAGGGCAGAGCTGGACCGCGGGGCTGGAAGGGATCGTTTCCCACTGACGGTCGTCGGACCCTGGGACTGGTGGCACTCGGCCAGGCATGATCCCCAAGCCATGGTCTCCCCACCCCGAGGCCCATTCCCGGGGGTTGCGGTGGGTGAGCAGCCCCTCCATCTGCACTGAGCTCCATCCATGCCGCATGGCCTGGGGGCTGCCCCTCTGCTTCGCTGCACCCCAACTCCCCTGCCAGCACCCCCAGGAGAGAGCCCGGGGCTGGGCTGCAGCCTGGCACTCCCCTTTCCTTCCCATTGCCCTTGGGGGGGAGCCCGGTCCCCCTCCCCAAAGGCCGTGGGAAGGGGAACAGTGGGGGCCATCACCCTGCTCTGTCACCCCTGGATGGACAACAGGGTGACGGGGCCGGCCTCGCCCTGCAGCTTCCCCTGCCCGCTCTCTCTGCCTGGCCATCCCCCCACCGTGCAGCTCCCCTTCGCAGGGGGGCCAAGGAGAACCGACACCCCAGATCAGGGGAACCTCAGGGGGTGACCCCAGGGAACCCTCTGAGCTCAGCCAGGCGGAGCTCTCCCCTCCGCGGGGCCGTTCCCGCTACTGCTGCCCGCCCGGCTCCCCCCTTGAACTGGCAAATTCAATCCGTGCAGAGACAGCCCGGGTACCGAATCACGATCTTAGTGGGCAACACAAGTCTCCAAACCCCAGCGCGGTTGGGCCTTTGGGACCTTATTACTCAGCATAGCAAAAACTAAAATACAATGCGATTGTTCCTAGTGTAAATGCACATTCCGTTTGGTATAACGCTGTTGCTCCCTGGAAAGTGAGTGTTCAGCATGGAGACTTCAGCAGGAAGGGCCTGGCTGTCCCAGTAGTTTGGTGGAGGGCAGCTCAGAAGAGCAGAGGTCGGATGCAGTTTCAGGGTGGCACCCGCCTCCCAGCATAGTGGAAGTTTGATGTTATTTCCCACAGCAAAAGGATCGTTCTCTTGCCTCAGGTGCTCCCTTCCAGTATTGCTAACGGCCGGGGTCACACGCACGCTGATCTACCACACGCGATTTTACCATCACGCAAACAGCTGCGTACATGGTGACTTAAATGCGTACAGCGAATTGCGATTTCTGCGAGTTACAGGTCCTTTCATACGCTTGTCTTAAACAGTCCTATGAGTCCAGTGATGCCCAACAACCTCACCATGTCTGAAATTTAGGGCAAGTATGAGATTCAGGTCGGCCGTGCCCCAGGCTGGGTGCGACCTGCCAGCCCTTCCTCCAAGCAGTGCATGGCACAAACAGGGAGCATCTCTCCTACGAGGAGAGGCTGAGGGAGCTGGGCTTGTTCAGCCTGGAGAAGAGAAGGCTGAGAGGGGACATTAGAAATGCTTCTAAATATCTGCAGGGTGGGGGTCAGGAGGATGGGGCCAGACTCTGTTCAGTGGTGCCCAGTGACAGGACAAGGGGCAACGGGCACAAACTGAAGCAGAGGAAGCTCCAGCTGAACCCGAGGAAGAACTTCTTCCCTCTGAGGGTGACGGAGCCCTGGCCCAGGCTGCCCAGGGAGGCTGTGGAGTCTCCTTCTCTGGAGATATTCCAGCCCCGCCTGGCCGCGGTGCTGTGCAGCCTGCTCTGGGTGACCCTGCTTGGGCAGGGGGTTGGGCTGGGTGACCCACAGAGGTCCCTGCCAACCCCTGCCATGCTGGGATTCTTTCTGTGAAAGCCACGGAAACAGGGATGATAAAATGGGGTCTTTGGGAAGACAGATGCAGCGGAGCATAAAATCGTGAGGAAACAAGATGCGCATCCGCCTCGTCAGCCATTGCTCTCCATCGAGTGCTCTCATGGAGTTCAGTAAGCTTATTGTGCAGGGCCTGAAGATGAAAACCCAGCCAGGCTGGGCACCAGGAGTGCGTGAGCGTGAGCACGGACGCAATGGTTAAACGGCGTGGGTCTTCGTAGCACAGGGGATGTGCGACGGCCGCGTAAAGTCGGAGACCGTTCCTGAGGGAAGCCTCGAGTCACGACAAAGTATGACAACAAAAAAAAACAGGAGGAAAAATAATGGAAGATGGGGCACGTAACTTAAAAAATTAAACTGAAACGGGGATGGGGGGGATAACTGGGGAGTCAAACCCACCCGCTGAGCGTGACCCCGCTGCCGCTCAGCCTAACGGGCGCTCCCGGCGCGGGCAGCCCCAGGAGGAACGCGGCCCGCAGCGCCCCGGAGCCCGCTCCCCACACCCGGCGGGCCCGGGCCGGGTGGAGCTCCCTCAGCGCGGTCCCCAGCGCGGGGCGGCAGGGGGCGCTGTGCGCCGCGCCTCGGCCGGGGGGCGGGCAGGCGGGGCGGGGCGAGGCGGGCAGGCGGGGCGGGCCGGGCCGGGCCGATGGCGCTGCCGGTGCTGTCGAGCTCGGCGGTGAAGTTCCGGCGGGTCCTGGCGCACTTCCCTCAGGAGCTCAGCCTGGCCTTCGCCTACGGCTCCGGGGTCTTCCGGCAGGCGGGGGCCTCGGCGGGGGACGGCGAGGTGAGCGCAGAGGCCGGGCCCTCGGGCCGCCCCCGAGCCGCCGCGGTGCGCGGGCCTTGCGCGTTGCGGTTACCCGGAGCCGCCGCTGGCACCGCGGCTGCGGCCTGGGCGCGAAAAGGGCCGAGACGCCCCCAGATCCCTTACCGAGCGGCGAGCCCGCGGGGCCGGCGGCCCGGTGCGGGCTGGGGCGGGGCGGCGGGCCCGGCCCGGTGCCCGGGAGGCCCCCGGGGTGGTCTCTCACCGGCGTGTGGGGAATGGCTCAGGGGCCCCCGCAGCCCCGGGCCCCTGGCGGGGCTTAAGCAGAGCGCGATGCTGCACTCAGGTGGCGTTCTTGGCACTTCCTCGTTGTTGGGAGGCCAAGCTGCTTGGAAATGGTGATTTTGTATGCATACACGTATATTTTTACGTCTGTTCAACCTTGTTCGGGTTGTTTATAGGCGGTGTTGCTCATTAGGGCTTGCCTGTTAAGTGCTCCCCAAGAATGCGACTTGAAATGCCTCATTTTCCTTTCTGAAAAGAGAAGGATAGAGAATAATAAGAATTTCAGAGTTCTAGGAGCACCTCATCCTCACACAAAAGAACGGGGAAAAAGAGTAGCTAGCAGACTACCTATTTAGTAGTATTAACTAGCATGCAGCCCAGAATGAGTAGGCCATAAAGAAAGGCAGGCCTAACGAATTTGAAGTGATGTTACTGCAAATACTGGTTTGTTGTTGATATCAGCTGTAAACTTTCAGCTTGTCTGCGTGCAGGGAGTGTGGGCTGATTTCTTCCAAAGAGCAGGGCATGCATTGTGCATCACAAGTCTTTGGAATTTGGATTGTTTTGTTGACAGAAGTGTGTGAATACACTAGAAGTGCAGTTTTCTTGCTGCCAGCTCTAAGCTGGCTGTATCTGCCAAGATCTCCCAGTTCCTCGTGTGCTGGCAGGTGAAGCTGTTGTGCTGGGTTGTGAGCAAGGACGATGGAGAGCTCGGCACGTGCTCTGCTGTTTTGGAGGGTTGAAGGTTGGTCGCTTAACCAGGAGGACAGGAAAATTTTGGACCATCTCTGCTAGGCTGACTAGAAAACACACAACTTCATCGGAGCCTTTAAACTGTATCTGATATTAATGCTTGTGTTTTGTTTTGTTTTTTCTTTTTTAACTTGTGAAAAATGATTAGCTGGTAGTTTGATACCGTGTATATCTTAGATTAATGGAATTAATATAAATTGCTTCCTGACATATAAACACCAATACTTTTTTCCTTATCCACAGAACAATATGCTGGACTTTGTGTTTGCTGTTGATGATTCTGTGACCTGGCATATGATGAACTTGTTAAAGAACAGGAGTCATTATTCCTTCCTAAAAGTTTTTGGGCCAAAACAGATAAGTAGTATACAGAGCTATGGAGCAGGCATTTACTACAATACTTTAGTGCCGTGTAACGGTAGGGTAAGTACAAATAGTTTGAGTAAGTCAAATGTTTGCGTGTGAAGTATTGAAACAGTTAGCTTAAAGTGGATTTCTGTGCAGGAAGAAAATCTTGTAGATTGCAACTAGTCCTTCACTCCTGCTATCTTTGATATTTTTGTCTCAAACTTTCACGAACGGCACACTAATTAAAAAGCAAACAGAGCAGCTGCTCCTACACTTTAAAAGTGCAAGCAATGTTTGGAATTTGCAACTAAAGCACTTCAGAAACTGAATTTATGTTCCTTATTACTTGCTTTCTGCCAGTTTTGGGGGTTGTGAAGCGTATCACATGGGTAAAGGGGGCCTTAATTTCAGCAGTTGACCATGTGGTAATAGGAAAGTGGGTTCTTACAGTTGGAACTGACATCTATGTTGTTTAATGGCTAACATCCTGACCTGTGAAGCTTGGGTATAATTAATATTTTTAGGTAAGCAGTATTTGTTCAGCAAGTCCTGCCCCTGCATCTGTGTGTAGACTGTGTTCGGTAGGGAGCGCAGATAGGAATCAGGGGAGGGAAACATTGTGTCAGCATTTTATTTTGAGTAACTTTTGCCATCTGGTAACAAACTGCACACAGGGAAAGCAAGTTCTTTTAAGAAAGATGGGAAGTGAAATGAAATGAAATGAAATGAAGGACAGTCAGGGAAAGATGCTGTGTGAGCAATATATCCCTACCTGAAGTTTCTCAGAGCATGCATGATGGCAGCAATGTTGGGTATACATCGGAATTCTTCACAGAAAGTTGGAGGGGCAGATAGTCCAGTCTATTACGTACTTGCTATTTTGTTTAAAGGCATCTGTGTGAGGCAAGAATTGGGAGTTTAAATCTTGTCCTCTTTATGTGAAAGGGGGTTTTGGATTTTATTTTAAAGACCAATGGGCTTTGCTATGAAATTCTGTTGTTCTTGGCTCTTTATGTCCTTACCTTGTGCTGTAATGACTGTCATATCACAGGCTATGGTCCTTTGTTATCCAGAAATTCTAGAGTTGGCTGCCTTGCTGTGGTGATAATCTTTGGAAACTCAGGAAGTGCAAATTGGTAACAAACTGTTGAAAGTTCATGTTTTTTCCAGTTACATAAAATGAACTGCAAAATCACAACTTCTTTTCTAACATTAAAGAGCAAAAGAAAAATCTCCTTGATACACATGCAACCCCCCAGTAAAGGTACACATAAATGTCTGGGAGTTTTTTTTATTTTAGATCTCCGACAAACTATTTCTTGAGTGTTTTCAATATCATAAAGGATACTGTGGATTATTCCAACTGTTGTAACGTTTGGCTGGTGCAAAACTGATCATAACCTTCCAAAAATCTTTTAATGAACAGTTGTATTGTAATGTTCAGATCTCTTCAGTGTCAATGTCTGTCTAGGCTAGGTTTCTTTGGGTTTTTAAGTCTTTTGCTGTAGTGATTGATCCTGGGGTGACTTTATTGTAACTTTGATTCTAGAAAGGATCTTAGAGGGTTTTGTGCATCTTCCTGTTCCACTTCACCTCGCCCCCAAGACTGCATGTAAATAGGTTTTTTTTTCTTTTACCTCTTGTAAAATGTAAAACATTTTAAAGACCAATGGGCTTTGCTATGAAATTCTGTTGTTCTTGGCTCTTTAATGTTATCCATCCAGTTTTTTTATTGGTCGTGTGTGTACCTTAGAATTAATGACAGTTATAGTAACTAAGTAGTAAGTTTCATATAGTGAAAACGGTGCGTCGTTTTTCCAAAGCCTTTAATTCACTTTTTTTTTCCAGATGATAAAATATGGTGTAATTAGCACTGATACCCTGATTGATGATTTACTTCACTGGGAAACCCTCTATGTCGCTGGACGTCTACAAAAACCGGTAACTGTTAGTCTGTTCAGTTATCTGTCTTGAAATGCAGGAAATGACAGGGCTGGAAAATGATCAGTTGTAGTTTTAACTGTTAAGGATCTATGCATCAGTACTGAACAAGTAATTTGCCCTGATTTAGGGGTCTAGTCCTAGAGGGATAATCTCTCAGAAAGGAAGTGAAATGTAGTCTTTAATGATGTTCTGTGTTATGAGAAAAAAAAATGGAGGTAAGTATATTAATCACAGTCTTCTGCCTGTAGTAAATCTTGAATAACTGGACTATATAAACACAAAGTCCCTTTAATGTTAAATGTTATAATAATAAATGTTATTTCATGCCAAATTATAGGAGTCGCCAAAATTTAACACAGTTAAATAATGGAAGTCTTTAAAGATGAAAGCTGCTTCGCTGTGCAGTTAGTGTCTAGTTCGTGGTATTGTTAAAGTATCTATAATTGACCAAATTCTGAAGCATGCTGGTTCTCCTCCATGTTTGTGTCGTAAAAAATACGAGGTCTGTGCTTTCCCATCAGTGCCTGACTTCAAGCGTTTTCAGCACATGGCAGCAGCTGAAATTTCTTCAGAGGGGAGGCGGGGAAGGAAAGAACTCTGTTCAAGTCTTAGAACAGAAGTTAATTATGCTTGTAACTAAAAACTTGGGGTGAAAGTTTGAATAGATTGTCTCAGTGCTACTGGCTTTTCGCCATCTCCAGGGTCGTATTCTAACATGATACATGTTAGAACAGCTGTTATCTTTATAAAGAATGAAACTTAGTACATTGAGGAACATAACTGAAGGAAGAATTCTGAGTTTCACATTAATGATGAATGCTGAATATTTATTTTCAGTGTAACTGCTTTTGCTGCTGCTTTGATTTATATTAGGATTTTTCATCTTCATAACATATACGAACTGTGCTTCGTATCTTTTGATTAAATTCAATGGGAGTACGTGCTTGCACAAGAAGGCAGAATTTGGTATTTTGTTCAGCTACTAACAAGACAGCAGTGATACTGCTGTGTTTAGTAGATAAAAGAAGAAATCAGTCCAGGTTATCTTCATAAAACTCACAGGAATTTGCACTGAGTAAATACTGCAGGACTTAAACTAGAATTGGACTGAAAGATTACTTGGTAAACTTTTGAACTGTCTCTTTTCCTGTAGAATCTATAAAACCACTAACTATGATTTTGAGTGTTACACCATGTTGACCAAAAATGACCAAATAATTTGTTTAGATCTATTGTACAGGTTTTAAATGTCTGCTGTTTCTGGCTTCACAACTGATTTGATGTTTTGATATATATCTGTTGTAAGTGGTAGTGATATAGAAAGCTGTTTTAGCTCCTTGTAAATGCACAATAAATCTCTTTTGGAAGGGACAAGGGGTTACATTTGTTTGTTTTCTTATACCCTACGATCTCTTGCATACCATTTGCCATTTGTGCTAATTGTGGACACAGCTGACTGAAGTTGAATTAATACTGTTTAACAGATTGTTTGGGAATTTCCTCCTCATTCTCATGTAGAGGAGGAAGAGCTCAGTGCCTTTCTGGTGTTCTGTTATAAAGCTGTCACTCCGTTAGTGAGAGCCATCCAAGCTGTTTTAGCACACAAGCTAAAACATTTGCTTTGGCTTGAGAATCTTGGCTTAACTTTCACTGAAGGTTTTCGTTTGTTATGAACTGGTTGCCTTGACCGAGTAATCTTTCCAGAATGTTTGGCAGAATAGATGGAGTTTGGAATTGCCATCTAGAAATGCGAACTTTTCTTCCCAGGCTTTGTTTGTGTTAAAAGTTTACTGGCTTTTCATCCAACATGAAATCTGTAACGCTGATTAGCTAAATACCCATTTAACTAACGAAAAATTGAATAACCTTATTTGTAACTCCTCCATAACTGATGGGTTTCCTAAATAAAAAAAAAAAGTAATGCTGCTGTACCTAAAAAGTAAAAAAAATAAGTACAAGTGACATGTAATTTGTTTTCAGAGGAAGAAGATTTTAAAAAGATCTGAAGTGTTACTAAATTTTTGTTAGAGTGTAAGTAATTGCTTTTGTGTAAGCAGCTGTATTTGCTGTTGTCCTGGAGAAACTATTAAGAGAAGGAAGCATTCAATAAATAAAAGTGAGGTGAGAGGGAGAGGAGTATGAACAGTGTATAGAAATAGCTTGTAGTGTTTTAGAGACACCTTGGGAGGTTTAGGTTTTTCATATTATAAAAATTCCTGTGAAGGAGAGACAGACCACATACTTGTTTACAGAACTTTTCCATTGTCCAAATCTGTAAAAACATTTTTTGAAAGAGAATGGAAACATCCTTGTATTGTGATGTTTAGTAGAGTGTGGATGTGGCTAAATGGCAAACTGGAACGGTGCTTTTACACCTTTCGTTCTATAATGAGATTTTCTTTGTATATTTTGTTTGTCTGTAAGTACCTTTGTGCATGCATGCCTGCAGTTTCTGGTGTATGAACTTTCCTAGCAGTGAAGGTAGTACATTTCCTGCTTTAAACCGTTTTGATTACTAAGGGGCATACTTACTTATAAAATTGAATATATGCCTCATTTAAAATAGTTAATAATTTTAAAGTCTCAACTGTACTGTTAGTTGACTGAATTCACTGTATACTGTAAAACCAAAATAAATTGACGGCTTCTTTCCCCCTTGCCTGATGTGGTACAGTGAGTAGTTCTGATTGTAAGTTCTGTGCACTGGGACAAAGCCTTCCTTAACTTTGGTCTTCTTTCAGTTTTACCCCAAGAGTCAACATTCATTCTTGTCATACCTGGGTGATAACTATTACACTCTGTCTTCCTGGGAGACTTCTAGCTATCTGAACTGTTTAAAGTTTGTTCATAAATGGTATCACTACTGCAGTGTTTCATGCATTTACATTGTGAAGCCTAGCATATTCTAGCCCTTTGAAAAAATTCTGGTTTATGTTAAAGAATATTCATAGCAAAGGAAGAGAACCATTCTGTGATTGTTCCTTTTACTTCACTAAAGCGAGTTCCGTGAGGGGGAGTAGCATCTCTGCTGAGTTTCACATTTTAAAAGTGTGGTGGTGTTAAAACACATCTATAACTTGCTGTTATTTCCAGGGTTATCCTAAGGTATAAGGAGTTTGTGTGACTGCTTGCAGTGCCACAGACTGCTCTTCTGTCTTTCCTTAGGGCTTCCCTGTAGCAGCAAGTTATTAAAGTACGTACAAGTGAATTGTTGAAGAGATTTTCAATATCAGTTTATCCTCATGGCCAGCCTGTCTTGTTTGTTGGATCTTATCTGAGCAAGTCTGTATGCATGCAGTAAATTTCTCCCATGGTTTTCAAGGAAATAAAGTTTATTCTGGCAGATGAATGTATTGTATTTCAATGTGTTCTATCAATGTCTTTCATTTTAATGCTAAAAAAAAAATACAAAATAATTTGTGGGAGAAGTTAGGAGGAATTCTGAAATGTTTATTTGTACAATGAACTATTTATTTTTAAAATGAAAATGAAAGAGCAGAAAACATCCTTCAAAAATCTACCCTGGACCAATTCCAGCCTGTCGTATAGATTTGGTGTTAGGCAAACTCATGCTTTAGTGCAGAATGATTGAAACAAGGAGCCCATGTACAGTTGCATTCACCACCGTATCAAAATGAGGTATTGTTGTAGTTTTGTCCCTCTTAAAGATTTCACCAAAATTAAAAATCATGTTCTGAATATAGTATTGGCCAACCACGACATTGCTTTGTCACTGCCATTTCTGCAAGAAGAATTTTGTGTAGCAGATATGTCTGATTCTCTTACTTTCTTTACTGAATCTGCGTTGGCTGCCTTTATTTTCTTCTTCCTTAACAGAGTATTTACATTCCTAAAGGAAAATATGTGCTTGAAAGTAGATCTTAGCTATTTCAGGTTATATTTGGCGACAGAATTTCAAGTAACACTGCAACTCATTTGTGTGTGAATGGGCTTTTGGGGAGAAAAAGCAAGCTGGATACATTTGTTCATAACTGCCAATGGGTTTGCATGTTAAGGTATTCTAGAGTAAACCAGTCTGAAGAAGCTGCCCTTTATAAGCAAGATGGTGTTGCTTAACAGGCAGGTATTCTAGGGAGAGTTGTTTCCAAAACGGTGTAATTGGCCATCTTGTAAGCCAGGCTGATTTCGTCTGTCTATAATAATATGTCTCTATATTCAGTTCTTACTGAAGGTCTTCTTTTTATTCCAGTATATTCCCGTATCCTCGGTGACTGGATTCTGTAGTTGGTCTTGAACAGTTTGCATGTTTCCTAAAAATAAACTTTTCTTTGTGGCACGTAGACGCACTCAACTTCAGGAATCTGTTCTTCATGTATATGTGAAATTCCCTTTGACTTCACATTCCGCTCATACAAAGTGCAAAATAAAGCCCTGCTTCTTCTAGGAGGACAACTGATGTCTAAGAAAGTACTTGAAGTATATGATCAAGTCCTGTAGTTAAAGAAAAAAAGAAATATGAATAGGAAAACTTACCTTTTTTTCTGATATTCCATTGTCTTTCCGTGTTACAGTGGTCTTTTTTTCTTATTGCATAATCACGTATGAAGTATTTCTGTTGATGCATTCATATTTTGCGTTTTGATTACTCCTAAATTCATGAAAATAAAAAAATGAGGTTAATGGCTGTTGCTTATAGCAGCTCTGGCTGTGTTTGTAAAAACAACCTTTTGTAGCAGGCTATTGATTCTTAAAAATGTTCTTCTCTCTCCCACTATGTAAACAAAAGGGGATACTCTAGTCTTTATTCTACCATAATAATAGGATCTAATCTTAAATAAATTTCATATTTATTTTTCATGTTGGATTGAGTAACATTTCTAGCTCCATCTTCGGTGGCGCATCTCTGAAGTCTTGCTTGACTCTGCTTTTTCAGGTGAAAATACTGACACAGAATGAGAATAGCAAGCTGCAAGCTGCTCTTGTTAGCAATCTGAAGAGTGCCGTCACAGCAGCCTTTCTCATGTTACCGGAAAGTTTCTCTGAAGAAGACCTCTATATGCAGATTGCAGGACTCTCCTATTCTGGTTAGTATGTGGTGTCTGAAGTCGCTGAGGAGCAAAGCTGTAGTTGGAGCTGTTGTACCACAGTAGAAAGCCTGATGTGTAATACGTCATCTGCTCCCCTGCTTTGGGCCCACGCTGTTGTGTGCTCCAAGAACAATATTTTACTGCTGTGTTATATAACAGCGTGTGAAGAGTAATTGTGCTTATGCACAGAAAACAGGTATAGGTACATAAGCAAAACTTCTTATACCTGCTTGATTTATGAACCACTAAATATGGGTGATTGAATATGGTGAAATAACATGGGTTTTTTCTGTTTATATGGATTACATTTTTGTTTTGATGGTTCAAAACCTTGGAAAAAATTTCTCTTTCCACGCTGTGTAAGGTTGATTCATCTGATAGTCTGACCCACGCTTTGTTATCTCTTACCTTTTTGCATGTGCTGTGTTTAAGGTTCTTATTTAGTGATCATAATCGGGATCTTTAAGTTTCTTCAGTGTACACTTAACACTTGCCTCCTGATTGGTATTTGTTGACTTTGTTTTGGTAAGAGAATTTCCTCCTTTCTTTAGTTATAAAATTGATATGGGAAAAAAATACTTCAAATGACTCCTTAGTACAAGATTTAATTGTTACAATTTAGTTTAGCATGGCTCTTTAAATGTTGATATTCTTAATGAAATCACTGTGAACAAGTTTGGTTGGAGTTGTACTTTATACAACACTTTCGTTGCTCATATAGAAATGCAAGTTTGGCTTTTAAGAACAAGCACAGGTAGGCAGGTAGGGTTTATAAGCTGCAATTTGCTCAGCATTTCCTTACCATTTTTTTCTGAATCATTATCTGTTTGAAAGCAACAGTAAAGTAAAGAGGGTACTGCCAGTGGGATGGCTAAGGGTTGCTAACCAGGGGTGTTTACTACAGGACTGCATACCTGCTCACCTGAAACCTGCCCAGGAATGTCATTAGATTTTTGGTGAGCACTGGTGACCAAGATACTTCTTTATGCATCCTTTGAAACAGTGCAATTAACTAAAAATGTGCAAGATCAGTTACCGTGCTGTAAGAGGTTGAGATTGGCTCCACGGTGTGAACAAAGCTAAAGCAGTAAGACTCCCGGTTGGCAATGTTCATGAAAAAGGCCATCAATTACATGTTTGTGGATATTTTATTTTGCTGCCATTTCATTAAGTCTTAAACTTTTCAGAGGGTATACAAGTAGACAGAATTGATACTGTGTGTTACTCTGATCACTCTCCTTGTGGACTGGTGAAAGGAGTTGTTCATGCTTTAATTTGGAAAATGTTGATCCTTTTATTTTTATATGCATTTTTTTGAGAGCAGTGAGTCAGTACCATTTATATGGGAAGTGTTTGTTTTGCGGCTTGCCATAAATTGAAATAAATGGAGTAATGCTAGCAAGTTGCAACCTTGCAACACCGTTTGTCTCCTGAATGTGGGAAGTGGGAAAATCAATTGATCCAGGATTTTTTGTTGATATGTGCTGGGCTGGGCCTCTGACTCGTGGTTGATAATCCTGGAAGCTGCCAGGGTAGTACCTAATAGAGGTAGATGAGTGCGCTGTTACAGACTAACTGCCTTTTCACCTATTATCTTCAAGACTTTTCAGTCATGTATCATAAAAGAAAACTGTAAAGGTCAGTAATGTAACAGTGGCATTAAAAGGAGTTGCTTTTTCTTTTTTTTTTACTAACAAAATATGTAGCTAAGAGGAAAAGGTGATCCTGTGATCTTACCAAGACTGCTATTAGATGTACTTGAGGTGCTGCTCTTGAAATGCAGAGACAATGCAAATTATTTTCTTTCAATATTCGAAAATTGAAGGTTATTTGTTTCTACCTACGAAGTATTGGGGCTGGTCAATCTGTTTAGTAATCTGTTGAAACTGATGTATGGTTGCAAAGAATATAACTATGTTACTGCAGCTCTCGAGACTGAACTTGACAGCTGGAATTTTTTTGTTGTCTGAGTGAAAATGTGGACACATGGGTTGATGACATGACAGCATATGAGAGGCCACATAAAAATTCTGAATCTTATTTTCTGTGCTTGAAGGTATTTGAAAAGGTTTTTTTGACTATTGGAAGGTGAACCTTATTGTGGATTATACAGGCATCGGTAGAATTGGAGAATAAAGTTTTAGATGGCAGCTTTGTAGTATGTTGGTTTCCGTTATATTCTGCTTCTTCGGGTATTCATTTGTTTCTTAATTAATAAACTTTTTCTTTTCTTGACTAGGTGATTTCAGAATGGTAATAGGAGAAGACAGATCGAAAGTGCAGAACATAGTGAAACCTAATGTTGTCCATTTTCAGAAGCTGTACAGTAACATATTACAGGACTGCCCTCAGGTGGTGTATAAGCACCATCTGGGAAGGCTAGAGGCAAGTGTTCTTCAAAACATCTTTAAAACAAGGAAGTGGAAGTGCTTTATCACATTGACAGAAGGCAAGAATTATGTCATACACTAAGGCGAGCGGTTGTAGTCACTGTACTTGCTATTTGTTATGTTTCTGTCATTTAGTTAATTTTGCAGCCAGAAGACTTGCCTAAAATACCGGTCTCTGCATGTGTAGTAACTACTGTTCATTTTGTTTGAGTATGGGCACAGAACTAGAGCACTAGCAAAGGAACAAGAGTAGAGAATTTTAAATTGTGTGTTCTAATGACTACCATATGGGAACCACAGTCTAGGAAGTGATGAATAAACATAAGGTTTGTGTTAAAAAGATCAGGCTGTAACTTAGAGGTGCAGCTTTCTGCGGTCAAAAACTGCATCTTGCAAAGAAAACCCCGGAGTGCTAGTTATGAAGATCAGTTGACTAAACCCACATGGAATTCTGGCATTATCTTTAAATACCCATACTAAACCAATTTTTACTAGTATTTGGGAAGCAGGTATCCAAAATGACCAGTATCTTGAATTCCATCTTTCTGGCGTAAATGTAACATTGCAGTTAGGGGAGAGATGCCACACTCGGGGTTCCAGTAGCATTTTTCCCTCTTGTAGTATGCGTGTCCCTCTGTGAATATTCAAGTTTGGTACACATTTCAACATGAAGTTACAAATAGCATGGGTTGTCTCATGGACATGGGTATCTCTTTATCCTCAAGTCACCTTGGTAGTTAGCTCACAAAGGCCTCCTTTCAGGATGTCTTTCTTAGACACTGAAGTACAGATACAAGCAAGCTTGTGTACAGTAAACAATTTTACTGCAATGCTTTGGAGTACAGCGTAGGCAAACTTGTATTACACTGCAGCTGTCTCCATGTTTTATCAATGTGCTTTTGAACAGTTTAGTGGAAGAATTATTTAAATGAACGTTGAAAAGAATCAGTAATGCTTTCTCCAAGAAAATGGCTAGTTACAAGAATACTCCCTGTCGTGTTACCTTTAAACAAACCCTGGCAGCATACTACAGATGTGTTACTGGATAATAAATGTGTCTGTAATTCCATAGTAGTCATCAAGGCAGTTGGTTAAATGCCATCATTTTACTGCTGATTTTGAGCAAAGTGATTTCATACTTGGTGTTCCCACATCTTGGTCTGGTTATTGGCCTTTATTCCTCAGGGTAGGAAGAGGGTAACTGCTATCTGGAGTGCTGTTTAACACAGAATAGAAAACCCCTCTCCAAGCATATGTCTTCAGAGTTATAGAGAAAATGCAGTCTTAAAAGACTCCTCAAAACCAATTGAAGGCAGATACTAGTTCTTATAGTTCTGGTTCAGGCGTGGATTCCTCCCACATAATGCTAGGAGCTTGCTCACTGTCGGCTCCCTCTTTAGTCAGTGGGTGATTCATCTGGATATCATTTTCTCCCCATTGACTAAAGGGAGTGTATAGGGCAACTAGACTCCTGTCTGATGTGTCCACGAGCTGTCTAAAAGTTGTGTGGGAGGAACTGAGTTCTTCACATTTTCCTCCAGTTTTGGAGATATCTGCTCCATTATGAGTTTTTCAGTATTTGTGCTTGTGTTCTGTGTAAATGTGTCCAGGTGTGCATGTTGGTATCTCTGTATTCAAAAAAGGGTCATTGAATTTCTGATTTAGATTGGAAAATGTGGAATGAATGTTAACTTCAAATTATACAAACCAGATGTGGGTTGAGTTTAAAGCAGAGAAAATGTTTTTCAAACTAAACTTGAAATGTGTATGTGTATAGTTTGATTATATTTGGGCAGAAGAAACTGAGCTAAGTGGTCTTTTGGGACCTCCACCACCCCCCGGCATTGTAGTGTATTCAGCTTTCCAAAGGAAATTGGATAAAGCAGAAATAATACAGTTTCAGTGACAAGTTGCTTGCAGAGGTAGCAAGATCATGTGTGTACATTAGTTTTCCCTTGGATAAAAATTAACATCTTTACGTTGAGCTGTTCTTCAGGTTCAGAACTGAGATACTGCAATTCTCAGTGCTTGGGAAGTTTGCGTTAGCATTGTCAGTGACTCTTGCAAGTAAAATGGGTCGTGTTCTTTGGGATATTTATCAGAGGTCAAAGATAGGCAGAAGACTTTTTTGACTTCTTTGAAAAAGGGAACTTACTTTATTAACACTGAATGTTTTTACTGTCTTATTTTTTACTTTTATCAATCATTCAGATTGATAAAAGTCCAGAAGGTCAATTTACACAACTAATGGCTTTGCCAAGGACTCTGCAGCAAAAGATAACTTCTCTGGTGGACCCTCCTGGAAAAAACAGAGATGTGGAAGAAATCTTACTGCAAGTTGCCCATGACCCTGACTGCGGATTTGTGGTGCATCAAGGTAGGCAGAGGTCAATGTCTGTAATCTCCTTTAAGACATGGTAGATATACAGACTTATTGTACGTGTTCTTCGAGATCAGACATGATCTTCCACTTAGAGAAGGAAGATGAAAACAAGAGGTTAGTCTTGAGATACATTCCTAAAAGCATGGGTTTGGATTTGTTTGATTGCAAACAGGTTCTCTGAAATACTAGCAAATAGCACTTCTACTGATATAGAAAGGTACGTTTTGGTTTGGACTTGAAAGAAGTAGTCTTTGTGGATTAGTGTGGCCTGCTTAGACCATCTAGCTCTCTTTGGGATGCCTACACCTTCAGGACTTCATTGGCTGGCATAACTTCATCTAAATACTAAGCTATAGATCCTTGGAGTCGTACATTGCAATGCTAAGTGAGTTTTTTAGCTTGCTGACATTACCTTTTCCAGTTTTTGTAGTTAGTCCAGATATGTGAGCTCTGACAGAGAACTCGGGCTTTGAGGAAAATGATTGAGATGTTTCTCATAGTTGCAGATAACATCATCTTGCCCCACAGAAGCTATATGAGCAAATCAAAGCTTATACTGCAGACATCAATGTTTTATTATTCCGCAGAAAAATGAAAACGTTTAATACCTGAAGAGTTCTTCACATCCTGAAAGAACTTGACACATCTTGGTTGCAAGTGGCCAATTTTGCAAGCTGCTTGAGCACGCCAGAAACTCCCTAGATGCCTGAGAGGCACTAGACACTAGCCAACTGCTGAGGGAGCTCTTACACTGATTTCTGTTTGGGAAAATTAAGCTCCTGAGTGCTGCAGTTCTCCACAGACATCAACGTGTCTATTTTATTTCATGTCAGTCTGTGGCAGCTTCTATGCTATGATGGCTGGACTGCAACAGTAATGTGATAATAGCTGAATCCTGGAGCAGGCGTTCCAGTGGTTGTGGGCTGCATATAGCTTTAGAGCTCAGAGTTGTCCACCCTGAGCTAACTGTCCTCGTGGTTGTTATTTATGTGGGGTATTGCAGGCATAGATGTGACTGTGCACAGTGGGGCACCAGTTCAAAATCAAAACACTAGATAGATCTAGTCTGCTCAAGTCAGGCAGTTTATACTCTTAGGACAACAAATCAAAACCCCTTTTCCACTTTTGTGGCCAAAACATTTCCCTAATTCAAGAATCTGGGTAGAGGATAAGACAAGGCATTTGGTAATTCTACAAGACAAAGCTGATTACTCAAACTGAATTGCATTGTTCCGAAGTATTTTACTAGCTCAACATGATTTGTTCCCTTTACCTGCCCATCCCTGCACCCCCACCCCATATTATTTTCCGGGGAATATAGTATCCCTCTTATTCATGAATTTCCCTAAGCTTTGTTCTTCACTATAGAAGTAGCTTTGAAAGACAGATTTTTAAATAATACTTGAAATTATATTCTACATTCTGATTAATGCAGAAGAATAACTTTCAGTTTGAGAGACTAACTCTGGGACTGCTATGTTTCTACATTTTTAAGTATGTAGTAATTACAGTAGCTTTTTTCTGCACAAGTCAGTATGCTTTTATATATATGTGTTAGATAAAACCTGGTACTTTAAAAAGAAAAAGTTTTAATGTTTTATTTACTGTTCCATTAATACCACTGTACAATGAGAACTGAATGTGCCACAGTACAAAGTGGTAACCGAGCCTTATCTCCAAAAGCTGATAATTTAAAAAGGCCAGACAAACGCTGCACAATGTAGGCATCTCTACTTAATCAGAGCAGTGCAAAATCCCAGTTTCATATTGAAGTAAACAATAAGTACAATTTGTTCTGTTTTAGAAAGTTAATGTGCTAGAACTTAAAGGAAACAACTCTGAATCCTTTGTGACTAATCTTCTTAGAGAAATAATGGGAGCACTAAAAGAATTAATTTGATCAATTCCTACTGGTTGTTATCTGTTTTAATATTGATTTTTTTATGTTATATATAAAATAATTTAAAATAGCTTAGAGGGTCTTTTCAATTAGTATGAGAAAGCTGAACAGAGACAAACTTTCTCAGCTTAAGTGTGTGTTTCACTTGCAGGCTGGCTTGATTGTATAACTCGAAAATTATTTAACTTGTTTGTGTATGTTGGAGAATAAAAAAATCCCACCAAAACTGCTAGGATGGGTAACATCTGTGTGCTTTTCTATCTGCAGGCATTTCGGGAATTGTGAGATCTTCCAGTATAGTGCAGAGTGCTAAAACCATACTAACAGCTGGTAAGAATGTGTGTGATTTCTATCAACATAGGCCTTCTGATTTCACAAAGTAAAAATTATAGGGCCCCAAGACTGGCTTGTTACAAGAGGTTAAAGAATAAAGGTTTTGGGTGTCTAATTGAAAGCCCCTGGAAAATAAAAGTAATATTTAAAACAGAAGCTTTATATAACTACTGACAAATTGTAAAATACCAAAAGGAATTGGAGTCTATCTGATGCTTAAACAAACAAGCAAAAAACCTGAAAAACCCAAAAGTAACAAAAACCCAATTTCTGACTTCAGTTTTATTTTATATGTGGGCCGGGTTTGGCTGATGTGCAGTAGTTCTGCTGCTCTTGTATTAAAAAATGGAAATAATGACTTTATAATTCACTCTATCTTTCTACATGTGAGTGGATCCCTAAATGATCAGTTTATAATATTGGTGTGTTATGTAGACTATAAGGTTATTTCATCATAAAATGAAGGAGGAGTTGAGTTTTGAGGGAGAGAACTTTGACAGGATCTGATGTCAGGCTCGGAAGACAGGTGTGTATTTGAAGACATCACATATTCCAAACTCCGCCTGTCCTTGGTGTGCATTGGATATGACCGACTCTCATACTTCAAAATTAATTACATTAGAAGAAGGGTTGAGTATTACAAAGTCAATGTGAGAGAAGGTATTAAGGGAGGAAAAAAGGACTTGCTTGGATTGAAACATGGGGAAACTAGGGATGCTTTTCAGCTATTAAAGTCTTCCTAACTGAATGAAAGTTAATGCCAGTTACATAGCTGGAGCGTTATCCTCTTTTCTGAGTTCTGGGATAAATCTAATTTTAAGGTGCCCTGATTTTTACATTTTAAAAAGTTGAAAGCACTGCAGCTCAGTTTAAAAGACAGACTTAAGACCTGACCCTTCATTTACTTAAAACTGGGATCAGGAGATAGACTTAATGCCTGCAAAGTGAAAAATCCTTGCTGCTTGCATGAAGTTGTTCGTATAATTTTCTGGACTCATTGATACTTATTCCTAATTCCTCCACTAAAGCAATTATATACAAATGATGCCATTACTGGTTTTAAAAGCAGCTGTATAGTTTCTGACTGAGCAATCCTTACCCAGGCTTCTACAGCTGCCGTTCCCTTCCCATTTAGTATTGAAGTTGGTGGCTCCCTGTTGTACTTCCTACCCCCTTGTAAAGAAACACAAGTTGCAGTGTTCAGGACCATTAGTGGTCTGCTGAGTCAAATAAGCAGAAACAGTTGTACCTCTTATATGCTTCTGTTAACAGTGTAATTCCATTAACTGGAAGAAGTATAACAGAACTGTTGCCTAACTTTGTTTAGGAGCTAGAGGCAACTAAGGACATAGCTCTGAGAAAAGCAAATTTTTTATTTTCTATGAGTTAGGCATATTGCAAGTATGAGTTTCTAGTGTAAGGTTTCCAACCAAATAGGTGAGGTTTCTCTTTTAAGATTTGTTGTCAAAATTACCTGGTAGTGGTCACGACTTCTTCTATTGCAACATACTTCTTTTAGAAATACCAGCTTGTCATCTATATGTTTCTAAATCCACAGAGAGTAGATTTTTGTGAGCAAAATAATTGGAGGGGAGTGGTGTCAAAGGCAGTGGTTATCAAGCTGAATTCAGTGCTTGTGACAGTTAGCGGCCTGACTGACACGTGGAGCAAAGCTGTATGAGTAAACTGCAAGAGTATGAGTAAAAGTAGTCAAGCTTTGTCAGGTTACTCATGGTCGTCTCCTGTCTCTTCTGATAGAAAGCAAATCACCTCTGGGAATCGTTAGCTCCTTTCGTGTGTCATGCAGTAAATCACTTGCAGCCTGTAGTATTACTAGGACTTTTGGGAAGTCCTAAGGCATGTTTTAGTAGGACTTGTAATTTTTACCGTGTTTTCTGTTTTGTGCACCTGAAACTAGATATTTATCAAATTATATTTCTTCCCTTTGTCTTAACTGCTTTTTGGTGTATATATAGTGTGGGGTTGTGGTTTTTTTAATTTATTTTAAAACAAACTTTAGTTGCCTTCTAACCAGCCGGTTACGTAGAGTGATTTCCTAACCTCTGAGTGTTGTTTAATGAATGCAAAGCTTGCCTGTGGAGCTAACCTTCCTGAGCACTGCTGTGCAGGCCGACTTGGCTGGAGAACGGGAGTCCTGCTGCTGCAGAGAGGATCGGGAGGCTGTCGGTAACATGTGCCGCTGCACATATAGTAAGTGTTGCCTCCCTTGCTGGTTTAGGCATAGCCCTGCTTCCCAGCGACCCTGTGCGTGGGCCTTACCAGAGCACCACCAGTTTTACTCACTGAAGATGGACAGAAGCACAGGAATAGTGTTTTTGTAATAAAAACCTACACTGTAGTGCACATTAAAGAAGAAATTAAATTTAGCTGACCAGGCATGTGACCTCAGTATTTTTCAGATGTGATGCTTGTATCATCTTCAGTGATCTGTCCTGGAATTTAGGCGAGATGGGTTTCCATGGGTTTAGCAGTGAGTTAGTAGAAGCCTTTTGCCTGTTTTTATTTAACTGTTTCTCTCCAAACATTTACGGTTGACTTTATGTGAAGTCTTGCTGTATCTTTTAATGAAGATTTTCTCTCAATCAGTTTCCTAACGTAAACAATTTGTCACTAGTAGGCAGGCATTAATGCCGCTCACCTTGTGTTTGCCGTTTCTCGGGGCTTTTATCTGCTGATAGGCACATCGATACATGCTGTACACGGACAGCAAATGGTGGCTCCTACGTTGAAAGTATTTGCTTGACTCGTGCAAGGAATGGGTATTACAGGAGAGTGTTCAGCTTTTAAATTTAATCCCTAAGGATGCTGTATTTCTTTCTTCATTCTTTAACCAAAACTGGTCTAATGTTTTCTTCCCCTAAGACCTATTTTCACACTTTGTAGTAGAGACTTTAGCAAGAGTATTACGGCTCTGTCCTTCTACAGTGCCTACGTCAAGGATAGTAGCTAAAATGAGAGAATTATGAAAGAGATTCATTAAATCAGTGGCTCCATTAAATAAGCTGTGGCTATTTTTTCTTGCTGTTCCTGGTAACTATACAAGTACTTTTGTCCTAAGTCTCTTTGCAGAAGGATTAGTTTTCATTACATGGCCATCATTCTCTCTGAAGGGTAATGAGGGACACACAGTTATTTCCTTAGCTGTTTGTTTTGTCTTAACAACAACAAAAAAAAGCGAAATGGCTACTCTGGTCTATAGCATGGTAGGCCAATGTACAGCATGTTTCTAAATTAAATGTTAAATAGGGACTAGTTGTTGCTGGGATGGCATGCTGTGTATTAACATTATTGGCAAGGCGCACAAGCGAAACAAGAATTTCAGCCCATTTATGAGAACTTTTTTCATCTGTCTCTGCCAGTGTGGTTTCAAAGTTAAGCTCAAGCTCTATGTTTTTGTTTGTTGTTAAATGCCCTATTTAGTTTTTGAAAATGTGCCTATGTATTTCTTTGAGTCTGTGGTGAGATCGCCTCTCTGTTTCCCATTAGAGATGGCACCATCTATTTGATTTATTTTCCCACATAGCCAGAGTCTACCCGGTCTTTGGGAACTAACTCTGAAGTTCTTATATTTAGCTCCTCTGAAGGAGATGTTCATACTTCTTTAGCTTAGATTTCTTTATATGTTGCTAGAGGAATGCTGCAGGCCTTGAAAATCTCTTATAAATAAAATACTATGAATTAAACCATCAGTTGAAGCAATTGTTCAAGATACTTTTAAGTTAGCACAAATGCTTGTAGCTGCTCTGAATAACACTTTATTTTCTTAGACTTGGGATATTAGTATAGTATGTCTTCATGGAAGATTTTTTTAACTATAAGTAACAGCTTTACAAATAAAATATTCTGTAGATTCGTGATAACTGCTGTCTTCAACAGCTGCCTGAGCAGATACTGCATACCACTGCACCTCACTGTAAATATGTCTAAGTCTGCATGTGCTTGTGCATGATACATTAACAATATGTAACTATTTGCCTCCACATGCCAGCTTTTCAGCCGTATATGCATTAGTCTTTTTTTTTTTTTTTGAAAGGAAATAATGAATACTACAGCCAGGCATATCTACTGGTACACTTTAGGGGACTTATATTGTAGCCAAATTACTATCTTACAATGCTAACACTTCCAAAAAAATGAACATGGAACATTAATTAAAACCAGATACAACTTATGTTTACACTGAAATTTTGTGGTCTTGATTCCATGTGCATTAGGTCTTTGTTCTGTATCATATAGTGGAAAAATCTAAAGGGGAGGTGGAACCACCAAGTCATAGACTCATAGCCAGAGTAGAAAGACATTTTCATGTGGTCCAACTGCTTCAGATTCCGAGACTGAGCCATAATTACAACCATTAACTTTTACTACAGATGTGACTCATCACCCTGAGGGCTGCTTTAAGAAGCCAGCTGTATGTACAAACCTGTATTTCACTTTGTAGCGTGATGTGCTAGGGCAGAAATGTAAGCATCTCATTACATAAGGCTCCAGTGGGTGGAGTTCAGTAGAGTGCTCCCTGCAGGGGGACAATACAAAGGAGAAAAATCTCTTTATGTTGAGCTGCTGCAAGAGGCAGAGTAGGCTGGCAAGCTGATAGAACAACCTGACTTGCAGGCTGCATAATTACTCCTGCAGGGCTGTATCAGCTGTGTTGCTGTTGATTTGCCACATGCCGTGTGCATACTGTCCTTCCAGAACTACCCCGACTTCATTGGAATGGCAGAACAACATCGACTCTGGCAGAGCAACTTCAGTATTCAAGGGGCTGTATCCTGGAAGTATAGTACCTAGGAGATTGGGCAGTAATTTTCAAAAGCTGTACAGTTACGTAGTTTTAACTTTGGAGCCACTTCTTGCATTTATGTGCTGTGCCTGAGCTCAGTCTGGCCTCGTTCTGCAACTGGAATTCCTACACTATGTGCAATTTTAATGCAGATATGTGAGGCGCTTCAGAATTTACGTGATTATTTACTTGTTACTTGAGATGCTGCAAAGGAAAGCCCATCATGACTTCATTTGTGTGTTTGCTTTTAGCAAAAACCTATTAGATATAGAAAAGTTTGAGCTTACAAAGCCACGTGCATCCCATATGTAAGCTGAAAATATGTGTATGCATGATTCCTTGCAAAATGTAAAATCGAGTTTATTTAAATTGCACTTAGAGAGACAAGAAATGCAAACTGGTGATATACAAGATATTTGTTATGCTAGGCTTTTTAGTCTGTCACATTCTTTCAGGAACAGAGCATGCACTTTTCCTTGTTACTGCATACTCATTTGACTTCTGGTGACTCTAGACTGCTAACACTGAATGCATCTTTCACTTAAAGTATTTATCTTCATTTGGTTGCTTTCTAAGGTCTTTTCAAAACCGGATATTATCATAACCATTTTTTTTTTTCCTCTGCCCAAAAGTCCAATGCAATAGATGGTTAAACCTGAGTTGAAGTGGCTCATTTGTTCCAGAAGATCTTTCCTTGTGTTATGGTGTGTCCTACTGTGTGACTTTTGGCTAAATTGCTGCTGTGTACTTCTAGTCAGTCTTGTCAGGTAAACAGTGTTCTGGTAAATAAATGTAAGAAAGATTGTGTAAGTATAATGTGCCATACTTTTTGATCTGTTCATGCAAGTGTGAAAATTAAAGCTTTTTGTGCAGCAATAAAACATTGCCTTTTCAGTTTTGAATTTGTAAGGGTGTGATTAGACTCTGTTGTAATCTGAAAAGTCACTCTGTGTTTTATGTTGGTTGCTTTTTGTTGTTGTTTTGGGGTGGGTTTTTAATCAAAAAAAGCTGGAAGGAAGAAAAATAAGTAGCTCCACTGTCTGGGAGCTCAGAACCATGCTGAAATGCCAAGACTAACAATATTTTGATTTTAAGTTTCCAAATACTAGATGACTAAACCCAGGAAAAGGCTGTATCTTTTTTTGCTGTAGGTCTATATGAGAAGGCTCATCTCGTGTAGCACTTCAGAAAGTGTTTAACTCTGAGGGTACACATTGCAAATTGTGTGGGAGACATCCTCAGTCACTGTTTATCTAAAACTTGTAGAAGCTTGGAGGCAATGACTGCTGCAAAATCCTACTGTATCTTTATGAAAATTGAGAAATGCCTTCCTTCGTTGTAGGCCTGGCATAATGGCATGGTGTTTACCAAAGTTCGGTGCTTGTGGGCTGGTGCAGGATGATGCTGGAGTATGACAGCTGTTCTGGGGCGTCGTGAGGCTGATTGTAAACAAGTGACAGTCAGGTTACTCTGAAGCAAAATTGGTCCAGACAACATCCCTGTGACAGGGTATTCACACTGGTGTCCATGGTATACTTCTGATATTGGCAGTGTTGCCACATTACAGCTGTTTGTCATAATCTTGTTATTTTTGCTCCTTTGAGTTCACCTGGTTATATGCCTTACTGAACTGGTTTGTCATACCCATCATTATTTCAGTATTATCTTTTTCTACCTAAGGACACAAATATCTATGCATTATGCAAGTTGAGTAGTTTTATTCTCTTGCAGATGTGCTGTGCTCTCAGTTATGAAATGGTAGCTGCCATTAGTTAGAATGAGGCAATAACAAAATATTCATGGAGGTTACAGTGTACTTGACAACTTGCTGAAACCAGAACAGATTTCCACCTCAACAGTCAGCAGCACATTTCCAGTGAAGAAAAAAAAAAAAAAACCACCAACCAACCCAATTCTCATTTTTCATTCACAAGCCTTTGCATAGCAGTGCTCTGGGTTTGTTTGTCCTGGGAAGCTGCTGGCGGTGTGCAGTGTTTGATTACATTTAATCCAGATGAGCACCAGTGTGATGCTTTGCAGTTCTAACTGTGTAGAATTGGACTACAGCAAGGCAACCGAGTGCCTGATGTATAGCATCAAGTAAGGCTAACTAAAATCTGATTAGCAGAAGAAATTGGTAAAGTAGGATTTGGAAGTATAAAACTTGCTGTCTACCAGTCGTGCGGAGCTTGCTTGAGCAGACTGTTTGTTTGTCCTGGTTCACGCCTCTCTCCCCTGCCTCTTTATACCTTCAGTAAAAATTCAGCTGCGCAGCTTTGGGCATAGCTGTGGTTCTTGATGATTAGGCCTCTTCTAATCTACAGAATCTGGTGGTGGGCTCCTGTCTCAAGGGCCGAAATTCTTCGACAGCTAGATTCCTCTCACAGATGGGGCCAGCTAGTTAACCTGCACACCTAACAGCCTGATTTCTCTCAGTAGCCCTGCTTGGGTGCCGTGCTGCAGTCTGGCAGGCTGCTGGTGTCTGTTACCGGGCCAGACTACAATCCTGCTCAGCTGGACATGCTACCTAGCAGTAGGTCAGAAAGGGCTTGAAAAGCAGAATATATTGGCTTGGTGAGGGTCTGCAGTAGACACAGGTGGTTTGAAAGCCTTCCTGGATTTAGCATGTAGGAACAATGATGTAAATCAGAAGTTGCCCTCTGTACTAGTTAAGAGTTTTGTCGTGAATCTCTACATTAGCTATACCTTGGTCATTGTCTAGACAATGTCCTTGTGTGCAACATCGTCGGGCCTTCAGAATGAGCCTACTCTGTTCTGCATGCTTTAGTACTATAAGAAGTATTTTTTTGTGTTGTTATTTACTGTGTTATGAATGTGACAAGAAGGTTATTTCCATGTCTGCCTGATGGATTAGGCTGTCATTCTCGCAGGGAAATACTTTAATTCATGTAGTAAGAATCTAGTATTTGAGTTAGCCTTCCTAAATGTTGATGTTTTCTGGGGTTTGTGTGTTTTTTGTTTTATTTTTTAGGCTTGAAGAAATCTATGACTTACAGTATGAAGAAATTATATAAAATGACGAAAGGATGGTTAAGGAAGACATCTTGAGTCTTGACATACTGTGTATGGGTAAATAAATGGTACTTTCTCTCTAAATATTTTGCAGATGTTACTGTGCCTATTGAGAGGATTAAAGTACATTGAAGAAGTCTGTTCTGATAATTTACATGCCCAATTTTACTTTTAAGGTGGGAACTTTTGTTAGTGGTGGAAGGTTCAATGGTAATAGGGCAAAGGAATTATACTCTGTAAATACTGAAATGAATTTTCCTGTATGCTATAACTTGGATTTTCAGAAAACCTGAGTAAAAAGGATTGATTGTACATATGAATTAAAAACCAAAGCCGCTCATTTTCCATGTATGGCTAGCTTTATATTCCAAAATACCCTCAGGCTCTTTCAAAACATTCACTGTCCCAATTTGAGCTCTGTCAGGGACTTAGGGAACAGGAGAGTCCATTGAGTTTTAAGCAGATATGAAACCGTCCTTCCAAAATGCATTATTTCTGCACTAACATGTTCATGCTTAGAATTCTTCCAAGAATGCTTACTGGATGCTTCTGCAGGGTAGACTTCATGAAAAGTAAATTTTTTCTCAGATGTGTGACATTCTGAATCCGAGAACTTTGACAATGACTTTCAGTGTGGGCAAGAGTGATGGAAACGAGAAGCTTGCCAGGTTATCAGATGCTTTCATAAACATTCTGTGTTCTGTTCAGGAGACTGAGATGACAACTGCCCAGCTGCTAGCGTTGTCAGAAGTGTCATAGTTGGAAGGAAAGTCATGCGTTCATTGACTTCCAGGACCTGCTTGAGCAGATTTATGAAATGGGTGTTGTTTGGCAGAAGATCTATTTAAGTGCTTTGAAGTTGGGAATTTTATGAACAAAAGGACGTGTTGTTTGATTCTTTGAATACGAATTTTTTTTTTTGAAAATACCATCCACAAAGATAAAACTTGTTATCCCTTGCTTAATTAAATTAGCTAAACTAAAGAAAACTGGGCTTTTACATAGCATGCCACATTAATCGTGCCATTAAGAATGCACATTTCTGGCAGTATTCATCTGTGACAATAAATTTGGAGCATCTCTTGTAAATACAGTATTTCTGACTGTGTCAGGTGGGTTTGCTAATTTTGGATGTTTTTCTTAATAGAAATAAATTCAGAGAACACTTAATTTTATTTGTGAGAGTGTCAATGATAAAGAATTTAAAAGTAAAAAATGGAAATAAAATGTATCTTTCCTGATTAGCATATATTTTTCTTGTGTATTATGTGATCAGTATCATCTCTCAAGTTACATTTGATTTAGTGATCTCACTTTAAAAAAAAAAAAAGTTGAATGAAATTGGCTGCTAATTGTTTCTAGGGAGCAGTTCAAAGCATAAATTTAAGAAAGAAGACAGAAAATATATTATTGTATGTAATATGACTCATTCAGGCTTACTTTAATCACAGAGAAACTTTTAAATATTGATTTTTTTCTAAAATATTTGAGTTTAAAGTGGCAAAATCTGAATCCAGAGTCAGAATATAAATGTCCCCCCTTTTTTGTGTGCTGGTTTTTTTTTTAATTTTGTTTTCTTGGAAAATATTATTACTGTGAAATAGTAACTTTCTAAGGTCAGAGGCAGATTCCTAACACTTTTCATTGTCCGTTGATGATAGATGTAGAATTTGTAAGACGCATCCTCTCAAATGTCCCTTTTCTGATATAAGGAGGCTGACTATCCTTTTTGTGGTGGCATATTCTGCAAAAGAAGTGACTTCAACGAGAGGATGTTTGTATGTGTGGTACTAGCATTCTCTGTCCCTATTAGTAAGAGGCCAAAGTCCCCTATTTGAAAAGTTTATATTACAAGAAACAGAGCTAGGGAATTTAAGCCACCAGTTAAATTAAATTAACCTTGGTTTTTGGCTGGATTTTTTTGTTTGCATGAAGAGATTCCTTTCTGGATAATCTAGAAGTCTTTTATGCAAAATATACCCTATCCACCTTAAAATTAACTTCATATGTAGTGAAGACTTGAAATAGCCATACAAATTTTACGTTTCAGCACAAGCTCTAGTAAAAAGAAATCTGAAATCAGATGTTGACTTACTTAGGTATGCTCGGTGGAAAATTGTTAAGAACAGAGAATACTGATCCCAGTGGTAGAAACAGACCCTGCCAGACACAAAGCTTTTGGACAAATGAACAGCACAAGAAAAGGCTCAGGATGGAGTCATGACCTTCTGACTGAAGTAGTTACCAGGTAAGAAGTGCAGTGCTGGCAGAACTGCCTGGTTTTGTCATCTGACGAGGTAACAGCTTTTATTTTTTTGTCCCAAGTAAAATACACTGTAGGGGAAACTGCATATGGGCAGGAGCATGAGCCAAAGACTGATTTTTACACCAGCAGTTCGGTGGTAGCGAAGTTTTGGTAGGGTCCACTGTACTTGGGGAGTCCTCATCTGTGAAAGTCTTAGGGTACAAAAACAATTGGGAACTGACACTGACAGCACATAATGTATCAACTCCTTGTAGGGAACAGGACAACTTCAAAAATAACTCTGCATGAACAGTTAGCAGAATGATTGATGTGATTGATCTTTTTTTTTTTAATGTGACTGAATTTCATATGTTCTGGGTTTCCTTTTGTACTTGGGTTTATTTTCTTTTAAGGCTGTGTGGGAAGGGTCTAAGTCCTCCTAAAGGAGAGGATGCTCACCACTGGTGAGGATTTGTCCTTGACAAATTCAGCAAGATCACTCTTGGTGAAATTTTATTTTTCTCTCTGTGTGTGAATTCTTCTCCTGTAGTCAACTTTTGGAAAAATAATACCATAAGCAGAAAAATATAGTTGTTTTTCTGTTTTTTAAAAAATGCCAGTTGATGCACACTGGATTGTTGGAAACCTATTCCATGTAGTGAATACATTGCTCGATAATTACGGCTAACAACTAAAATGTTATTCCAGATTTTGCCTCATTTATCTCCTCTTTATGTCTGTAAATGAAAATGTAACTATTGCATTTTTGTAATTCCCATAATTCCCTTAAGGCTGCAGGCCTTCCTGGTTGTTGTATAGAAATGTACGAGCTGAAAGGAAAAACAGACATGCATGATGCTCTGATAGAGCAAAAACTTATCCACAGAATAGGCAATATGACCAAATAAAAAAAGAACAAGTCTACAGTGGCAAAGCTAGGCACTCTTATCTGTTAAGGAGCTCATTCTTTCCTCCTGTAGTAGATCAGCTAAGTGAAGTTTTACATCCTGACCCATACTGGGAAGTAATATCATTGAACAAAACCATCCTGACCAACCTGTACTTTTTTTGCTTTGTTATGAAAAGGTGAGGATGGTGCTTTTTAAACCTGGTTAAATAACAGCACCACAGGATGTGAATCCACTGGCTCACAAATTATAACTGCTTCAAGCACTGGTGGAGAGAGATCGTGTGTCATAAGATTACCCAACATGTGGTTGACTAGCACAGCATTTAATCACATCCTTGACTTAAAATGCATACATTATTACCGTTGTTGAATAGGTGTGTAATTCCTTTTTGAGACTAAGGGCAACATATAGCTTGGGCTTGAATCTACGGAAGTAAAAGAAAAAATTTTCAGAAGCTCTGATGTCTCAGTACAGTCGGACAGTGCTGAACCCCTCCTGGGATATCGCTGCAGTGTAAGTCAAGGCTGCATTCTAACAGCTTGTTCCCTTTGGTGGTTTTTATTTGTTACTGTGAAGTTGTGGCTGTTCTTTTCGCTGAGAGAGGGTACCTCGGAGATGTGTGTCTACCAGAACTTTAAATACAATATCCTATGAGGATATCTTGCATCCTAAGAGGCTCAGTGTTTCTCCTCGTCTGCAGTTCCTCAATACTGCTAAGTTTGGGGATGAGCAGCAGTTAAATCTAGAATTTTTTTAAAAGATGAAATGCAGTTGTAACTCTAGGGAAGTGTTTAAAATGGGAGCTGTCTTTGAAAAGCCATTAGGAATACAGTTAATGTTCTGAATATTAAAGGAAGACACACTTAAAAGTGGTTTTGGTGTTTCAGAAGGTGCTTGCTCTGGAAATGGTGCTTCAAAACATTAGAAGTCAATTACAAATCAGTCTGATGTGTGAGAATGAGTGGGCCCCAGCTCCTGTAGTGAAACAGCTATCTTAATTCTGATCCTTGCTAGCTAAGCAAGTGCATTTATTCCAGAGGTAATGTTCTCGCAGGAAAAATAGGAATGTACTGCTTGCTGTTTAGCAGCTAATTAAACATTTTTATGTGCAGCAGATGCTGCATGGTGTCAAACCCTCCCAACCTTTAAACTGTTTGTCCTGCTGCCAGTGGATTGGTCTTCCCTGTTACAGGTGTTGCTTTACAGCCGAGTTTGCCTGTAATCTGAACTGGCCATGTTTGTCTTGCGTGGCTGAAATACCGATTGCGTATCTTGATTTGGCTTTATGAACTTTCTTTGTGTATAGTAGTATACTGGGTCACTTCTTGCTCTTTGGAGAGAGTTTTGCAAATCCCTGTTTAATAGTTCCTAGTTTACTCCATCTGTTGATACATTGCCAGCATTCAAGTCTGTGCAGTAAATCTTTGAGATGTAAGAAAGTCCTTTCTCATCATCCATATAGGCTGAAATCTTAAACTCTATTCTGTTCTGTAAATAATTTATCTCTATTTTTTTTAAAAAGTGGCCTACCTTTCCCCTTGAGGCCATTGGTCTTGAATGTATTTATTTTTCTGGCAGAGCGCCATGAATGAATCATAGCCTAGAGCAGCCTACAGTCTGAACTGCTCTCTATTGTTAATATAAAATACTTCATGCAGTTGTTACCATGTTTTACTATGTACAACTTTTAAGAGAAGAGAGATTGATTTCAGACTTGTTAGTTGCTTTTGAAGTTTCTCAACAGGATGTGGAAATGATTTCTTATGCTCATACAGCTGTAATCCGCTAAAACAACTAGTGATTGTTGCATGGGAAGTTGGTACATGGGAATTTGTTACTAACTCTTTGTCACAAGGAGGTGTGTTTGTTCTTTCACGAAAAGTAGTCACTTTAGCTTTTCGTTCCATTTGTAACTTTCCTGTTTATACTTTCCTGCTCTCTTTCCATACTGCTTTATTGTTTTATTGTTTCTGTTTCTCTTCTTGACTTAATTCTCAAGTCTTTCATTACGCTCCTCAGACAACCCTGTTTTCTGGTTCGGCCATTCCACCATGAATCTTGTTTCATGCTCCATCCCCTTTTTTTTTCTGTGTAACAGTGCTTTCATTAAAGGCAACTAGGCAGATGATTTATTTCTTGATGTCTTAAAAGGCTTCTTTGTAATGAACAGCCTGGATCCAATCAAACTACTAAGGGTTTCCGTAGGTGAGTCAGCAGCATGGGCCAAGCTGGCTCAGAGATAGTTACACACTTTTCTGGCACTGTCTATCTCGTGCTTCAGAGGGAATAAACTAGATGATACAGGATGAATAGGAAATGAAAATTTTGACTGGATATATAACCATAGATTGTGGTTTCCACTTCTCTTTACAGTCTATAATCTCAGTATTGTGTCCCTTTATTAACTTGCCTACTGTTGTGAGCAACCCGTTTGGCTGCTGCTAGACTGAAGATCTGGGGAGTGTGTAAACCTGTACCACGCAGGATGCTGACTCCCTCCATCAATGTGTGTAAGATGTGTGCTTTATCTCTTGCTCGTTTCCCCTTTTTCCAGGTATTGGAGGCATTAGTTCCTCCAGGTGGCTGGCTATGGGACCCTTCAAATACAGGCTGCATTGAATGCACCTGACTTTGTTTCAACTGCAGAGACTGTATTTCTCTCCAGATTTGGTTGACCTTCAGGGTCAGTGAATTTGACTAACAGATGGAGAGTAACACCTGCAACTGTACCATAAGCAAGGTGCCTCTAGGCAGCATACAGCTGAGCGTGTTTCCTTTCTGTTAGAGGGCAGGACTTTATAGTATCCCATAGCTTCCTGATGTTTGCAACAAACATCTCTGCCAGACTGGGAAGATGGATATAGAGGCCAGTATTCCTGGGTGGCTTAGGGAACTGAACTGTATGGTCTATGCTCTTTAAATGGGTTGAGGAGGTAATGCTAGAGCCTGTTCTGACTCGGAAGCTTTAGAATAAACAGAGCGCTCTTGGTGACTGTCCAGTAGAGGGGGATCCAAGCAGGGTTGTGACTCATGCCTTTTCCCAGCAATTAATTTAAAAATAGAATTGAAATTGAAATATGCTTTGAAGGTCAGAATGTCAGGTCAGTGTGTGTCTGGTCGTTTTTTATGGGTAAGGTGTTCACAGAGGACAAAGCTTTCTTCATTTTGAAATCCACTTCTGCGGGCCACGTACTCTGAATGTGTAGAAAATGAATTTTCTTTGTATTAGCTACTGCAGGAAGAAGAGATGTTACCTTTGTGTAGCTATTTTCTGGTGTATTTTTTGTCTGAGTGAACAGCTGCTCTGTCACTTTTGATACTGTGGTTTCATAAAATTTTGCAGTGACCTTATTTACCTGTTTGTCTAGATAAAAATCTACAGCACAGTTGCCAGCTGATCCCGAACTTAATGACTGCTGTAGGGAGAGGCTGTAATCATTTTACTCTTGCATGTTTTAACCTCTTACTCAGGCCTGTTAAATCAGAAATGTTAAAAAATGGATTAAGTTTTAGTGCATGAACAGGAAGCTTCAGACTATACCTTCTGAAATCACTGATAAAAATTCAAATATTTTAGTTATATCTTAGACTAAGAACTTACATGTCATTTTTGCTTTCAGAATCCAGCATTCTACCAAAAGCTTTTCATTAATGGTGGATGGCTATTTTGACAGCTATGCACATTTTTTTTTCTGAGAAAATGAAGGTCATGGAGCTGTAAAGACCAATATTCTAATCTGACTGAAACTTCACACAGTGTAATGGCTATAGAAGGTTCTTCCTGGTTTTAAATTTGAATAGAATTTGATTGTTAGGAGCCTGCAACAATAAGACTGTCTTTTTTTTTTTAAAAAAAAAAATATCATTACACTGTCTTTCGGTTCCTTCACTAGCCTTTACTGTACTGCGAGACCTGCTTCGAAAGACTTGAGCCTGATGTTTAAGATACCTCCCCTACTCAGTTAAACAAGCTAAGTAAATAGTTCAGTTAAATATCTTATGTTGGATTTTTTGTATTAATTTTTATTACTTCTCTTACGTGGAATCTATCTAGCTCTGTGGTATACTTGGTAAATTTGAAAGGTTGCGTTCCCACACAGTGAATTATTTTTTTCAGTCTCTGCCTTCTGCCAAAGTTTCTCCAAACCTCCTATTTTAAAATTAGTAGTGAAGCATGAGAAGGGGGCATTCAGTGGGTTGGGTTTTTTTTTGTTTGTGGTTTTGTTTTTTCTTTTAATGTTACCATCCGCAAGTTGCCTTGCTCTTACCCAGTGATGAAATGTCTGGCTCACTCCCTGTACAAGACAACAGTGAGGGCCAAGAAGCTAGTGGCTCCTTAGAATGCTTCCAGAAGTGGTGCAGGAGAAGGGGCAGAGCTGATACAACACAGCCTACCAATGTGTGTCTCACCATGCTGTTGCAGTGCTTCGGCATTACAGCCCAGGGCAAGGCTTTTTAAAACTGAATTATTTTCACAATAAAATCTAGCCAATCTTTTCTTCTTTTTTTTCCTTCATTGTTTGCTAAGCCTGGCATTGGGGCACACATCCTAGATGATGACACTGCACATTCTGTACACTCATGGCTAACTCTGATCCTGCATTCTTGGATAAGAAAATTGCCAGGTAGAAAACTGAGTCAGTAGCAATTTGACAGTTTGAAGGGGAGTTTGCACAGACAACAGTAGATGATGAAACTACATGGCTGTGCTTTAAATTCTTACGAGATTTTAAAGTAGATTATATTTAAAGGTTTCACTTGCATAGGTTCTTTTAAAGTAAAGCATCTGTTTTCTTCTGCTTGACTTTTTGTTGTTTAAAAATGTGCCTCCTCTGTTCCTTTTCTAGTTTATTTGTGAATAATTTCAGCAGATTCTCTTTCCCATACAAGAATGAAAATGAGTGTGTTACTTGTATTAAAGACAGCAAAAAGAACCCCAGAAGCCCAAACCCTTCTACCCTCCTGAGTTCATGACTAAAATGATCTGATTGCTGTTTGACGTTCCGCTTGTATTAGCACCGCTGCCCGGGTGGGGCCTTCCAGCCCTGTTCCTGTCCCTGGTAAACCCAGCAGGTGGGACTGCAGGCAGCAGGGCTGTGCTGGGGTCAGCTGCAGCCTTCTGCAAGCCATTCCTAAACCACCATGGTGAGGGCACATCTGGAAACATGCAGAGAAAGCCCCCTTGTTCTGAGGAGATAACTGACCTTAGTCTAGAAACTGCTAGGCAGTGAGAATTTGAAGTCCTCGGTAATTACCAAGATCAGGCTGTAAGAGCTATAAAGTTGGCACACAGAAACAGTAAAGTTGGTGCAGGTAGTCTCACCCAACAAATGTGACTAAGCTTGATTCTTCCCGTGGGATTCCCTGTTGTGTCTTTGAGCTGATAGGTGAGGATACTCAAAAGAGCTTTAGGCAGTCTTCTGGTGTCCAGTTCGTTTAGGCAGGTGTGTTGCATTTGTCCAGTGACCTACTGCTGGTGTCTGAGGTTTAGATGAAATTCTAGTGACTAAATAACCTTTTCTTACAGCCTTAAAATGTATGTAAATTGTGTAGCTTACAATGAGTTAGTATGTAGACTCTAAAATAATTTCGCATCTAATCATGAACTGCAACCTGTGCATGACTTGAATGATCTCAGTTGCACTAAAGTTTAGAATCACGGAATGCTTTGGCTTGGCAGGGACCTTTAAAGGCCATCTAGCCCAACCCCCCTGCAGGGACATCTTCACCTGGATCAGGTTGCTCAGAGCCCCGTCCAGCCTGGCCTTGGATGTCTCCACAGACGGGGCATTGACCACCTCTCTGGGCAACCCGCTCCAGGGTTTCACCACCCTCAGCGTAAAAAATGTCTTCCTTATATCCAGTCTAAATCTCCCCTTCCTTAGTTTAAAACCATCACCCCCTGTCCTGTCACAACAGGCCTTGCTAAAAAGATTGTCCCCATCTTTCCTATAGACCCCTTTAAGTATTGAAAGGCTGCAAAAAGGTCTCCCTGGAGCCTTCTCCTCTCCACGCTGAGCAGCCCCAGCTCTCCCAGCCTTTCCTCCAGCAGAGGGGTTCCAGCCCTCGCATCATTGCTGGGGCCTCCTCTGGCCCCGCTCCCACAGCTCCAGCTCTGTCCTGTGCTGAGGGCTCCAGAGCTGGACGCAGGACTCCTGGGGGGGTCTCACCAGAGCGGGGCAGAGGGGCAGAATCCCCTCCCTTGCCCTGTGCCCACGCTGCTGGGGATACAGCCCAGGGCACGGCTGGCCTGCTGGGCTGCCAGCGCACACTGCTGGGCCATGTCCAGCCTTTCTTCCACCAGCACCCCCAAGTCCTTCTCTGCAGGGCTGCTCTCCATCCCTTCATCCCCCAGCCTGTATTGATACCAAGGATTGCCCTGATCCATGTGCAGGACCTTGCACTTGGCCTTGTAGAACCTCATGAGGTTCACACAGGCCCACCTCTCAAGCTTGTCCTGGTCCCTCTGGATGGCATCCCGTCCTTCTGGCATGTCTACTGCACCACTCAGCTTGGTGTCATCTGCAAACTTGCTGAGGGTGCTGAGGGCTGTCCATGTCATTGATGAAGATATTAAACAGCACTGGTCCCAGTACAGACCCCTGAGGGACACCACTTGTCACTGATCTCCATTTGGACATCGAGCCGGTGACCACTACCCTCTGGCTGCGACCATCCAACCAATTGCTTACCCACTGAACAGTCCACCCTCAAATCCACCTCTCCCCAGTTTAGAGAAGGAAGTTGTGGAGGTCTGTGTTGAAGGCTTTACAGAAGTCCAGACAGATGACGTCCATTGCTTTTCCCTTGTCCAGTGACGCGGTCACTCCATCACAGAAAGCCACTGGGTTGGTCAGGCAGGACTTGCCCTTGGTGAGGCCGTGCTGGCTGTCTCGAATCACCTCCCTGTTCTGTGTGAAAGTTAGGATACAAATCTAATAGGGAGCTAAATGTATTATATGAATGTGTTTACTGCACGAGAGGCAGAATCAAGAAAAAAGTGTATAATAAATAGCTTATTCTGAATATTCACCTACATCTGTATCACTGGTTATACTGACCTTTCTTTTACACTGAATTTGCCATTCAGAGTTTTACTGTGAACCAGTTGTGGCCATTTTATTGGTGTTTGACAAAACTTTTAACAAATTAAAACCAGTGGGTTATGGCCAAAGGGTGCTTTGCATTTGTTAATCTGATGCTCCTTTTTTTTTTTTTTTTTTTTTGCTCAGCTGTCTTCTCTGTCTTCATCTTATGGGAACCTCCATAGGGTGGAATCTTCCTCTTCTCTAGAACAAAGCACACAAAAAGTACCTGTGGTTAAATGTTCTAAAAGAACAGAGTTAGTGGTGTTCATGTTTCTGTTCGACTCTGAAAGTATCTCATTGTTTGCTTGAAGATTATGCTGCTGTTAGGAGCTTGCTCCAACTGAAATTATACTGTCTCTTTTAATCTTCCTTTGGATGATGGAGCAGACAATTATGAAGAGGGCAAGCTTTGTCTTGAAGCAGGTAATAAATAACCATCTCCATCAATTTACAGTTTGGATCAACTTGTCTGTCTGGAATTACTGCAATTTAACACATTATGGTCTAACAAAGTAATAAACTATCTTCAAAAAAATTTAAAGTGTCCTTTTAAATCTTATGTGCTACAGTGTTTTGAATTTGGGTCTGTTTTTATATAAGGTAACTTCGAGGTGCAGTGCAAAGGAATCTAGATTCTGCAGGGAGGAGGTTTAGGTTCAGAGTTTAGCAGCGTTAACATCGAAGAAAACGTGTTTGCTTGTGAAGCTACATAATTTGTTTTTGATAAAATGTATTTTGAGATATGATTTTAAAAGCTGCTGTTATTTGGTGTAAAATTAACCTATTTTATTAAAAGATGATGTGGACAGATGGAGGTATGCATTGTAATTGTACTGACAGATATTATGAAGCAATGACGTACCTCATTAGGCCCGTGACAAATAATGGTTTTTTGTGATAGCTTTGGAAAAAGTGTTTGCTTTTGGCACAAACTTAATCATCTCTGTGCAGAGTTTAGTGTATCTTGGGCTTCTCTTCAGACTTAAGGTAACTTCATGCGTTCCGGCCTGTTGTAACAGAAGTATCTGTATTGCTGCTGTTTGAAAAACAACAGTGAGATTGCAGTAAGAAATTAGAAGAACTCGGATAAATTCCACTTTTACACGCAGTGAGTGCCAGCTGGCAAATCGCTTCCTTAGATGGGCACCTAAAGAACAAAGAACCGTCTCTTTGTAGCTTTACACTTGTATTGTTGGCTGAAGCAACACAAAACACGTGCCCCCTGCTGCGAGCCTTACAAGCTGAAATCGCTTGAAAATAATTTAACAGAACAGGTTTGAGCCCCCTTCCGCGCTGAGTATCCGCGTCCAGTTAACACTGAAGTCTTTCACAGTAGTAAGGCGTATCGCTGCTGAGGCCCACGCGTGCGGAGCTGCTCGCCCAAGGCATTTCCAAGCAACTGTTGTTATAGTGGAAATGTTTTATTTTCTTAGTTGGTCATGGAACAGATGTCACGCTTAATTTCAATAATAATTACAAGATTAATGGTTGAGTAGGGTCTGTAGAACTAGGCCATCGGATCTCTCTATAGACTGCAACTGCACTTGATATAATACCTTCTCCCTGGCCCCCCTACAAATTCGGGGTAGAAAATCTTTGCTTGCAAGCATCCTCCACAGTGGAGAAGTGAGGAGACGCTGCTGAGACTGCTACAGCTGAGACGCAGTCATTCGCAGTCCTGCCTGCCTCACACACTGGGTGAATCTTCCGTTGCCTTGGCTGTACTGTATGGAGCATTCCACTGATTCTTCAGTGATTGATATACCTGTGGAATAGGAGTGGTAACTGGAGTCTGTCCCAGGATTTGCATCGTACCTTGGGTGCTCTCCCTGGGTGCCTGAGCTCAGGCTGAAGCACTGCTTTTGGTTTAGATCCGGTACAAACCCTCGGCCCTCTCGGTCAGTTTTTGTGTTTCAGCAGAGCATGTTTTTGCTGGTATCTGAGTCAGCCTTTGATACCATGCAGTTACAAAGTACATGCAGAGTGAAAAACAAATTTTAACACCCAAGCAAACCAAAATATGGTTCATCAAACACCGCTGTTTTTGCTTTACTGATTGGTGAATTTGCCTTTTGGACAGCTTGGCTAAGCATTAGCATGTGTTGAGTTCAGCAGCTTCAGCAAGGGTTTGTGATGGTGTGCTGGCTGTTCAGATTCGTTTTTAGAGACTTCTGACGTTTGACCACTTGCACTTTTTTTTGTTTGTTTGTTTTCACAAACGTTATCCCCCAGATTCAGTGGGGAAGTCTGTCTGTACTAGCAGCGTTCATATGGGAATGCACAGGGTCATCATTCCCAGAAAGCTGACGTTCCCTCAGAGGCTTTAGATATTTAATAAATACCCTGTTCTAAAACTTTTGCTGGGAGCCGTAATAGCATATCCAAAGGATCAAAAGCTGTTTTGACCTCTCCTTTTTCCAGCTCCTCCTCGTCCCAGGAGCAACGTCTCTTTAAACAAAGAAACCTTTCCTACCTCTTCCCCTCCAGCAGTTATAAACGGGAGTGGCATACTTTTTTTTTTCTTGAAGATACATACTAAAAAGGTTTGTAATTAGTCTGCAGCAGTTCATTCTCATGATACATACCAATGCCTTTCAGTTCTTTTTTCAGTGCATGTGGTTTTGTTTTCCATATTTCATAGTATTTTTCTTGTCTGGTATTTTTATTGTTTTTCTCAAACAATTTTTACATTACTATTTTGACTACCATGTTTCCAAAGATTAGATCATCAAACTCCTGCTCTGATTGCTGGTATGAAAATATTTTCCAGTAGTCTAGTAATACAATATCAACTTTTAAAAGCTATAAATATTACTATATATTGTTATATATAGTATATTGTTATAAATGTCATAAAGAGTTTAAGAAATGTATAAAATAAATGTTTATGGTTGTTATTAGACTATTTGCCTTTCAGTATTTTAGCAACCAAAATCTTTTTGTTAGAGACACTAAGTGTGGTGAGTCTGAATCTGGGCTTCATTTAGTGTTTGGAATGTGTTTTTGGCTAGCTCTTGATGGCCCTGAGATCTCATGACCTGTCCTTGCAAGAATATGAAAACACTGCAATATCAGTTACTCTTGTCTGATTTTGGTAGATTATTAAATGGGAATTGGGCAGCACAGACCCTTCATGGACTCCGAATCTTTCAGGGAATCAAAATGGAGAGTGTGTGGATCCGTCCCTGACCGCTCCCTTCCCTTCCGTGCAGCCTCCCACCCCGCTTGGCTGGGCTGCTGCTTTGGCTGCACCTCTGGGTAAGCGTGGGAGTTGGGCTCCCTCCACTATTTCATACATAAATCCCAGTTTCGGGATCTGAAATAAACCTTGCTGTGTCGTGGTACTTCTTTTTCTTGAGAGAAGACAGACCGTCGTGCTGTCATTTATATACTTGGGCATTTACTAGCCTATACATCTGTCACGTTGAGAGAAGGGAGGAGGAGCTGAGCAGGTGAATGACCAGGAACAGAACTGGGCTAAGACACTTGGTGTTTCTGTTGCCCTGCGCTCTTTTCAGGTTCCACCACAAATCTCCAACCCTAAAGCTTTTTGTGGTGGGGCTCAGGCTGACTGGTGGTCCCTTTCTGTCCCTTGGCACTGGACGCCAAGAGCCAGAGGAAGAAACCTCAGTTCCTTGTGGCGTTTGCAGAGGTAAAATGTAACATTAAGGGGCCTAATCTTCTCTAGAAGGTGACTGATGTTCGCAGTGGGCAGCAGAACATGAGTACAGTGCTTCTCCATATCCTCCTGCTAATTAATTACAATTAATTTATGCAAGCTAAAATGCCTATTGCGAAAACCAGCATTACCAGGTTCTTCGGGGTACGTAGGTAAAGTCTCAGCTCAGCTCCTGAGAAGTGGCTGTTTGGTAGGCGTAAGCTTTGACAGCTTCATTTCTTTCACTCACTCAGACCAGGCAGCGTGTTTTAGCAAGACGTGCTCCCAAACTGCTCGAAGCTTCAGAACGTCGAGCTTGGAAGGAGCAGTGCTGCCGGTCGGTGGAAACGACCGCGGGCGCGGTGGCAGCGAGGCGCTGGGTCCGCGCTCGTTGCTTGTCGCCGTCATCCGGTTTGGAGGGTCCGGGTCGTGCTGGCCGGTGGCACCCTGTCGGACCTTCTGTGGTGGGGAAGGGGAGCTCCCGCGCTGGAAGCGCAGGAGAGCGCGCTCGTGGCCACGGTGGCAGCTGGGCTGTCGTTCTGCCCGGGCCTGGCTTTGGGCCGTTTCCTCCGCTGGCCGAAGAAGCCCTGTCGGCTGCGAGAAGGGGTTCTGCGACAGCACGCGTGGGGCGAGGGCTGCCAGCGGGAAACCGGGCCAACACCAGCCCCGCTCCGACCCAGCGCCTCCAGCCTGGGGCCGTGCCCTCGCGGCTCCTCGGGCCTGCGGTGCCGCCCTCCTCACCTTGGAAACCCTGCTCGGCGGTGTGGCGGAACGTGCGTGCGTGGCCACGCAGCCAGACGCTGCCTGAGGGCCCGCTGTAACGCGGAGCTCCGCTCCGAGCAGCCGCTTGGCCACTGTGTTCTGTTACTGGTGCCAGAAAAGCTCTTCAAAGCGCGGAGCGGGGTCAGGCGAGCGGCAGCGCTCCCCTCGCCGCCCGCCTTCCCCGGTTTGCGCTCCCGCAGCGCGGCCGCCCCGTTCCACCCCCCCCCCCGGCCCGGCCCTGCCGCTCCCCGGGCCCGGCGGCGGCGCGGGGCGGGGCCTGGCGCCGCTCCCGCTTCCTCCTCGCCTACCTGCGAGGATGTGATGTCAGCGCCTCATTACCCTAATTATGCTGACCTCATCGGCGAGCCCAGCCAATGGGGCCGCCCCGCTCTCCCCACCTGCTCGGGGGAGGATCCCGTCGTGCCTGGGATTCCTCCCCGGGCCCCTGCAGCGGGGCCAGCGGTGCCTGCTCCGCTCCCGGGCTCGCCGCCCCGGCCCGGGAGGAAGCGAGCGGCCCTCCGCCCCCCGGCCCCGCCGCCCGCCCTCCGCCGGCCGCTGCCCCGGAGCACGCTGGTGAGTGAGTGAGTGAGTGAGTGAGTGAGTGAGTGAGCGGGCGGGCGGGCGGGCGCCGGGAAAGTTCGAGGCGGCGGGCGGGGAGCGGTGGGCCGCGGGCCGGCCGGGCGCTGCGGGGAGCGGGCGGGCGCTGAGGGGAGCGGGACTCTCCCGGGAGTGGGGAGTGGCCTCGGAGGCGGCGGCCGGGCTGCGGGAAGGGGCGTCCCGCCGGCGCCTGGGCCCGGGCCCCGCTCCCCCGGCGGCCGGGGGCCTCTCCCCGCCGCGGGCCCCGCAGCCCGGCCGCTCGGCGGGACGGGGACCGGGCGCGCTGACTGCCATCTTGACGCCTTGGCTGGGGACGGCTCGAGGCAGGGAGGAGACCCGCGGCGGAACCCCGCCGGGGCGCTGGGCTCTGCCTCTGGTGCGTTCCGCCGGCGGAGGTTTCCAATTCAACCTTTAGCAGCGCGGTTCCGGGCTGGCTTCGCGTCCCCCGCGGCGATCCGGAGCGGCTCCGAGCCCGGCCGGCTGCGTGTGGCACCGGGGCGGCGAGCGGGGCCCCGAGAGCCGCTCCCACCCGCAGCCGGGAGCGCCGAGGCCGGCTCGCTCCCCTTTGGCTGCATCGGTGCTTCAGCAGGGTTAAATGCGCCATACGGACGTGTTTCGATTAAAGCGGAGAGAGCCGGCTGCGGAGGAGCTCCAGGGTTCCTCCTGCGGGGCCGTTTCTCCGGTGGGGTTGCCTCTGGCTTTAGAGCAGGGAGTCGCTCCCGGAGCGCTCCTCGCAGGGCAGCAAACCGTGGGCTGTGAAACCAGAGAGGAATTCTCTTTGCAGGCAGCGATGTTCAGAACCCTGAGATCCAAAACCGTGCGCAGTCTGGCAGCAGTCTGCCTCTCCTCCCTCAAAAAATACATAAACTTTTTTTTTAAAGGCTCTTCTCTAAACTGCTTGGCCTTTATTTGTGTTTTCCACTCTGCCCACTTGTGAGGATATTTCTGATGTAAGGGTGGTTTTTGCTTAAATCCCCTACATTTCTCCCTCTTCTCGTTGATGCAGCAGTTATAATCTCAGTGTTTGGAATCGGTTACAAGAGCTATTTCCAGTCATAAGTAAAACACGGGTCAGGTCCGTTAGGCTCCCGGTAGAATTTGGGTGTGCCTACACCGTCTATTTGCGTTGGTGTTTTTAAGCAGGCTGTTGGGCTGGGACAGTTGTTGCTGCATTGCGTGTTGTGGGGATGGGGACGGGGGGTCTGGGTGTAGGGTGCTGTGCCGCTGGCCTTCCTCCTCTCTGCGTGGTGACGGCTCGGTGCGGGAGGAGTGCTGCCACCACCTAGCTCTTACAGCCACCTTCGAGCAGGAACTAGGCCAGTTCTGCACGCGATGAGCACCCAGGAGCGGTACTGAAAGGATCAGGTAGATCTGACAGTCTGGTAGTATTAAATACAGCGAGTAGCTACAACAGGGTAGAAAACCACTAATACGGGCCTTCGGGGCATGTTAATTGAAGAAGCACGTTGACGTTACGAAGCGTCGGGAGGTTCTTGTTTAAGCGTTTGTAACTTTGATAACTAATGGAGTTTGGAGGCACGAGAAGGTTGATTGGCTTGTTTTCAGATGAGTTTGAAAGTTTTCTGTTATAAAAGGCAGTTTCAGTGCAGTTCCTCTTGCTGCGGTTAGACGTTGCATGGCATGTTTGCCGCAGAACGTAGGAGACAGAGGGTGGGCTGAGCAATCTTGCCGACACGAGGCATGGTCAGGTTAGACTTTCATATTTAATTTCTTATGTTTGTTAACTTTTATTTCAAATACCATTGATAATAGCTTTCTTTTTAGAATGTTACCTTGTTAAGGAAGATTTATGCAACAAGAAAACAAAAAAGCACGAGGTAAAATGCCAAAGCTTTGCTTTAAGCTTGTAATTTTCTGTGTGATAACTTAAATAGTCATTTCTTCAGAAGACATGGCCTGTTCAAACATATTTTCTGCATGCAAAACAAGCGTGGTAAAGAAACCCCAAAGGGCTGAATAAATACTTTTTTTTTTTTTAAGTGGCATTTGGGTGATTCCTTTGGCCAAGTAGCCTAAGCTCTCCATGAAGGCTGAGAGTTGTACGTGCAGAAGGATGATCAGTGCTACATGGCAATCGCAGTCTGAACTGAGCGCTTAGAGTTAACTTTTCCCGTGGGTATCTCAACACAGGATTTATGTATCCGCAAGTCGCAGCTCTGATCTAGGTGCAGCTGAAGGAATTTAAATGTACTGTGGCTGCCGAGGACACGTGTTGAATGCAATGTGCTTATCACTCTTCTCAGTCACAGTACAAATATGTTTTAGTCTCTCCTATCTTAAAAAATAAAAGCTGTTGACCTGGTTTGCATCAAACTGCTGCTTTATCTTCCTTTCCCCTGTAAACTTATTGGTTGTGCTGATAAGTTGTGTCTGGATTTCCTCTTCAGTTTAGCTTTCAGCCGTTGAATTCAACTGGAGCCTCTTTCTCTAGGTACTTCTGGTGATGGATTTGGGTGGGAAGTGCTGTGCCGGTGTCTTCCTAGATGTCCACTGCTTTTCACCTCTTTCACTATCCTCTTCAGTTAATCGTGTTTTCCCTATACTTGTGTTTATCTACACTTGCTTCACTTTGGTCCTCCCTCTTGGTTGTTTCTCGAGCGTCCGGTGGTTCTTGTCTCACTCTTCTGTTGTTATAATTGGCTTTGTTTATTAGTCCGCTGCTTTTCCCTCCAACCTTATCTCTGCAATTTCAGCAGACACGTGAATTCAAGTACCAGAGTTTTCTCTGCATCATTGAAAAGTTCAGTCTTTCTCTCTCCGTGGCATTGGGTAGATGTCTATCTCTAGTTCACACCCAACAAGTTGAAGAGAGACCTCTTACGAGTGTCTGCTTTGAGATGTTTCCTATTAACGTGTTTGCAACGGCTGTTGGCTGTGCTGCTGTTCTGTCTGCCAGGCAGGTCTGTAATCCAAGTATCTTTGTGACTGGGACCTCCCTTTAGATCTTCATGTCCAAACTATGTCTGAGTTCTGCTGTTTTTTCTTATCTGCACAGCATGTCTTTTGTACAGGCCTTTTGTTCTCATCACCCAACTTTTTCCTCATTTCTGTTGTCTAACCTGACACTTTGGTTACCAGTTAAGCTCCTTTCTAGACCAAAGCCGTCAGATCTCCATAATGGAGGTTACTGCCGCAGACATAATCTTTCATGTTTCTCTTTCCTTTTTGGCCCTTCGCTATTCTCCCCATTTTTTTAAAAGAAAATCTAAAGTTCTTCTCCTTATTTCAGATCTTTCTTGACATACCCCACTGCGAATAATAACTGTGGTGGGACTGGAAAAATGTCTCACAGTTCAGTCTGCAGCCAGTCTCCGGTGCCAGTTTCTCTGCTGCCTGCTTACTGAGATTTCAAATAAGCAACTTGAGGGCTTTTCCCCGTGTGCTTTCCATGATGCTTGGCGGGCGGTCTGTAAGTCCATGAAATCACCCAACTGTTCGTTTTCAAAAGCTTTAATTTCTCTGTAGTCTTTGAAAAAATGTTAACAGGCATTTGCAAAGCGGAGAGTAGTCCGTAGGCACGTGGAGTTTGCAAAAGCTTGAGAAGGAGAGGGAAAATAACATCTTCTTTCGTTACTCTAATGGGTGTTGTGTTCTTCAAGTGTTGCATAAAAAACTTACTAGCGGATCAGTGTTTAGTAACTTATTTGTCTTTCGGACATTGTATCTTTATGATTTTACATTCTGTTTTTCAGATGTTTGTGTGCTGCGATGTAGGCGGGATGACAGACTAGGGGAGTGTTGAGTGGAAGCAGTAACTGATAAATAAGAAGACTAAGATATTAAACTAATATTTGAAATTGCGATAGCTAAAAATATCTTGACCTCTTGTAAAAGTGCTTTTGGCTTGTGTCTCTCTTAACTGTTAAGATTTGGTAAGATACTTGTGAAGCTGTTTCCATAGCGTTGAAGTCGGATCTATCCAGAGGAAGTTAAGGTTGTGCACTTGTGTTTCGCTGGTCACTTGTTTTCCCTTATGAGGTCTGGGTATAGAGCAGTACTTCCACGCAGGCTGCTAGAGAGCTGGGCTTTGACAGGGATACTTCTAAAAATTCAACTTCCATTCAGGTTAGTTTCTGCTGCATAGAGAGGTTTCTGTGTCATGCAGAGAACTAGCTGGCTTTTATCAGAATTCTGCTTTTTAACTGGCTTTTGTCAGAACCCTGGCGATGGAACTGTTCTTTCATTTCTGGAACACGATTCCTTCCGAGGACGAGTGGGCTGTTCTCTGAAGGCTGCCTTGGAGCAGCTGTAGCAGTTGCTGTCCTTGCCGAGGTGGAATTAGGCTTTCAAGCTCTGAGCTGTCTAAGAGAAGATTCCTCCTCTCTGTCTCATAGGCAACCTTTCTTTCTTTCCTGAACCGTTATCCTTGACTTGTTGGTTTAATTTAGGGGTAGAGGGTTATTCCATATTGTTTGAAAAGTAATCTGGAACTTGATAGCTCCTGGGAGGTAATTTTTGTAACTGTAAATGTGTGCAGCATGTTTAAAAAATTGCAGCGTGTGTGGCGCTGCGCCCTGGAATTTGCAGATCTCCGTAGTAACGGCGTCTTTTCGAGGGAGCTGGCGAATGGACACAGCGTTGTTCACAAGACCTTACCTGTTAGAGAAACACTTCTACAGCTCTCTCACAATATGAACTTTAATAATACGCAGAGCTACAACGCTTAGTTGAGGCCAGTTTTAGTGAAGTTGTTTTTAAAGTGTCTAATTTCCTGAGTGGAATTAAGACTGGGTTCCTGTTTCCTTCTCTCACTGTGGACTTCTGTCACCAGCTAATTCTCTTACTGGGAGTGTGTTCCGGAAAGGGACTGGGCATCTGCTACTCCCATTATTTCAAAATTACTGAAAAACTTAAAGAAAACAGCAATTTGTTTTCAGTAAAAGACATCTTAATATCCTTTGCGTTGTTCTTGATCAAGAGGGTTTTTCTAAAGCGGTGCCCAAAAAGCTCTGTGTGACTGACTTTGAAACCTAGGACGAGGCTGGTCAGTGCTAAGTCAGAAGCTCGCCAGCAGTCTGGTGTGCGTGCCTCATCTGGTCAGGTGCGTTTCAGTCTTTTTTCCAACTGAATTTTCCCTCTGTTAGAGGAATTTCTGTGAGAGGGTCAGTAATCAACAGTCAGGGGAGAAATAAAGCGGTGCCATTTTAAACTCCAAGAAAACAAAACGCAGGAAAGATACCAAGCATCGAGGTCTAAGGGATCAAAGTGGCAGGATGCTGGAGGCTGCTTTGGTGAACACTCTCTTCTAAACCTTTCTTTGATTTGGAAGAGAGTGTGGCCAAACCTGATATACAGAAATATTTAATGAAGACAGGCTTAGTAAAATGAGAATCTGAGACCTTGTCTTCTAAAACCTCTCACTGAAATGTACTGTCTTTAAATGAAAGAGTTACCTGATTTTATAGGTTCAGTTAAAATACTGTTCTTGAGCAAAAGCTGATTCTGACGGGGAGGGAGAGTGCGTGTTGTTATCCTCAAGCGCTATACTTAGTTATTTCAAGTATGTCTCCTCTTCTTGCGCAGTTCTGTGGAAACAAGACTGGATTTAATTTTTTATTGAAAAAATATTTTTGAAACTTAAAAATACTTCATGAATATTTTAAAATAATACTTTAAAAATTCATTCTCTTCTGCTTTAAAATCTTTGATTAGTTAGTAAGTCTTTGACATTATTTAGGAAGAGGGAGGGAGGGGAAGGAGGTTTATTATTTATAGTGCAAAGTCAAGGAAATTGTTTCCCAAACATATGCTTTTTGTTAAGTCTATATACATGTGTTTGAGATTTCTGTAGTTGCCACTACTTTGTGTGGTGTTTTTTTTTTTTTAATATATATTTAAGATCACACTGTAAAGGAAGTTACAGTAAGCAGCTCTTATGGCAGGATAGCATGCGAGTTTTGCGGGGAAAAAAAACAGTGGAGTTGTTAGAAGTCCTGGGTTTTCTCTCTTTCTCCATTTGTTTTCTCAACAGTTCTATCTCTGCTGTTGCCTTCTTATTTAAAAACACAGATAAGTTGTTGGCCTTTTAGCAAAAGCATCCTGACAACGTGTTATTCTCTTATTCCTTACTTTCCCTTTTGTTTCTTTCAGAACTTCATACTGGAACTTCTTTTTTAGTTTTGAAGACATTCATGTGAAACTTTGAGGGGTTTACCTGAGCCATAATACTATTTTTTTTAAAATGGGAGAGTCTGTTGCTTAGCATGTTGCTGAAATATGTGTTTTTATGTGATGGAATTAATTTTTCAGGTATAGGAATTATGTGCTGCAGGGGGAGAAAAAAGAAGGAAAAGCAGCTGCCGAGATGTGATTATGATTATAGAAGTTACAGTTTTCTGTGTCGTCGTATGTATGCACATGCCCAGAGTGTGTTCACGAGTAAGAAAATGTCTCGATGGTTTATAAGCTTTGGGCGATTCCACTTTGGGCACAGGAGAGCATGGAGTACAAGTTTATTGAAGACTGTGGAGCTAAAGCCGCCTTCTGCTCACGTAGGCGGTCAGGCCAGCCGTCGGCTTCACTGCAGAGGAGTTGCACCTCTGGATATCGTCTCAGGTAGCTATGTGTTGGGATGGCAGGCCGGCATGTGGGACGCAAAAACACAACGTACAGCAGATAAGCTTGTTGCAACCTACGTGAGCAGTGGTCATCAGTCAAGTACATGAAAATGTGGTCTTCTGGTTTGTTTTGGATGAGTAGTTGGTGGGAAAGCGAATTCCAATGTTTCCTTGTGTTCAACAGGGACTTAGTGCAACAAATCCTGCGCTGGCATAACGTGAAAAGAGCAGCAGAAACCTGGATTTTTGAGTCTTTCTACTGTCATGCTCTTGTTGTTTATTACTAAAACCTGATGTGTGTAGGCTGTGAACAAGTGGCATACCACCTAGTCTGTCGTGGTAAGGACTCTGTGAGTTTCACTCTTTGAATTCTCTGAATTTTCCAGGATCTAGAGAGGAATGGAGACTCCATTGGACGTTTTGTCGAGAGCAGCATCTCTAGTACACGCTGATGATGAGAAACGTAAGTCTGAAACTTAGTTCTCTGCTCTGTTGGATCCGGGTGCTTTATGTTTGCACTATAAATCAGCCTAGATGCTGGCTTTATCAGTCTTTGGATTTTAATGAATCTAAGACAAGTAGAAAAATGTCTTCAGAAGCCCTTAAAAGGTCGTCTTCCTCGGGTGCAAAACCAATACCTTGCATTTAAATTGGTTAGTGTGCAAGAGAGAGTCATTCCTGTTACTTGGAAAATGTACTTAACAGTTCATATAAAGGTGCCCCTCTCCTCCCAGGTGTATTTGCATTATTAGTCGACAAAATGTTGTACTAGAACTGCTGTCAAACTGTGGACTGTTGGAGAACTCACACTCCCTAATATCAGTTAGACCTGTTTGCCCTGAAGAACACATACCTGGGTGGCCGTGAGTGGCTTGCTAAGGTGCCTTTACAGCTCATAAGAAACTGTGATGTTGACTGTTACCATTAGTAATGAGCACTTCATTTTTCTTTCACTGCTACTAGCAGATGAGTACAGGATGTTAACATTGTCAATGATGTCCACTGCAGCTGCGGAGGCTCGTCTTGCCTTGCAGAAGTGTTGAAGATGGGTTAACTCACGTTAGAATAATGTTTTCAATTCTGTCAAATTGCAGTGCTACTTTGTAGTTGAGGTGGTTACCTGCGTGCTTAGTAATAAATGTCTTTGCCGGCTTTTCTCCGAGCAGCGTAAGCACTGAGGAAATGTGCGTCTTGGGTATCGACCTGAATAGATGGTAACTAGACAAATGGTATTTTGGATTTCAGACTGCTTTTGTGTGTAGCTTCTGGGCATAAAATCACGTTTTCAGAGAAATTCAGCTTTTCTTCTTTTGGCCGTTGTTCCTTTATTCTTCATGTATTTTTTGAAAAGTAACTGGCTTGAATGATGAATAAAAGAACTGATTTACTGCTGTTGCTAACCGACTTACTAAAGTGATTGCAAAATAAACATGGTACGTTTGGACGATGAGTCCCAGAATTTTTGTGTGTATTCAGACAGTAAAGATAGCAGTAGCTCTTTCAGAAGTTTGTAAAGTGAAGGTTTCGTACCCTGATGAGCTCTGCTGTGTTACTGGCTCCTGGCTTTACGCTGAATGTTGGTTTTGCTGTTCTTTGCTGTTCACCTTACTGCTGGAGAAGTACCAAGTCTTCACTGATCCCACTGTAGTAGGGTGATGGGGTTGATGGCTGCAGTTATTGACTGTTACTGGTAAAATGAACAGCAGCGCAAGTCCCCAAGGAGAGAATTTTAGCCATGATTTTAGCCTGGGGGATTTCTCTTGTAAACTAACTTCTATTTGTAGAAAAGGCAAATGCTTTGCCTATTTTCTTTTGACTACACTTTTTAATATATTTTTTGAATATGTGTTCTGAATTTTCTTAAGCTTAAATGCATTCTTTTTGGTTAACTATTGCCTAAGACTCTGGTTTGATTTGGAGTTCCAGAGCGTAGGAATGTTGGGCTGAATGTAGAGAATTCAGAGGTTCAGTGCAGCTTGCATGTAAGGAAGCCGCTGTGTATCTGGTTCAAATTTACATTCCTTTAGTCTTGCCACTTAGACTTAATTAGATTTACACCCTTCCGCCACTTCTAACTTGTGCTGTCTCCCACTTTGTCCTGTTGTTGTGCACATCGCACACCAAGAATGCTGTAGTGTGAAGAGCTGCTGAAAGGACAAAGTGAGTGGTCCGGAGCAGTCCCTGAACTTGCACTTTTTGTGTCGGCTTCTGGAGAAATGGCACCAGCCAGAGCTCCGTCTGTGCGGCGGAGTGGGCGCTAACAGCTTGGGGTTGGTCTTAACCGTGAATTTAGCAGTCATCCTTGAGCTTTCCACCGAAGGGCCTGCTGTGCTGCTCTGGAGTTGTAGCAGTGGCCCTGCCTGTGTTTCTGTACCCCCTGTTCGCTTTGTCTCGCAAGTACGGTGCTACACAGAGTTCCTAATACTCCAGTCGTGACCGGGAGTGGAATAATTCCCTTTTACTTTCTTTTTTGCCTTCTCTTCTTTAAATGAGATCACTTTCAGATACTTGGTGTCTGAACAAACTATTGAATTTATCTCAGTGATGTTTCTTCTATTTAGGTAATACACACCGGCAGTTTTCTTGTGGATTCATTGGAAAAAGTTCCAACAGTTTCTTTTTGACTTTTCTAATGATAGCGTGAAGTTTCCTGCTTCCAAAGTTCTGAATAAGGAATTCAGATTAATGTAGTTTCTGAAACATTTCTGTCTTACCTGACATTTTTTGGTTTTGTGCTGGAATAGAAATTTGTCCAACAGAGAACTTCAGATCTCCTTTGCGCATTTCATGGTCAAAATTTTATTCTATTTTTGAAGGGACAGCAAAGGAAATGTAGCTATATGCTATCCTGACATAATAAAGCTACCAAGTAACTAGTGGTTAGATTCCACGAGTGAAACAATAAATGTGCTGGTGAAGATGATTCAGATCACCTCAGATATTCTGGTCTACGCTATATGCCATGTAAGAGTTGGAAACTGCTGATCTGCCACTTTTTAAAGATCATTTTAAGCAATGAAGATACTAATTTTAACAATAATATCTCAAAATTATTCTTGTTCAGAGTAGTTTAGTATGACAGCTTTTATAAGAAAAATAAAGGTAGTCTTAACATTTCTTCTGTCGTCGAGTATGAAAAGTATATGCAGAATGTATATAAAATATTTTTAAAGTTAGACTGTGTGTGCTACTACACAAGGTTTAAAGCCAGCTGAAGTTGATAGTGGTCTCTAACTCATACATAGCAATAATTTTCCCTACTTTTTTTCTTGAGAATGTTAGTACTATTTGTACACAAATCCCTGATCCTCTTGCAGACATCCGAAATGGCAGACTGTCACACCCTGACATGGTTCAATCCCATCTAAACCTCAACTTCAAACTATTCTATATAAATCAGCAGACTTCAAGTGCATTTACGGAATCCAAGCAGTGCAAATACAGGTTCTTGTTAAAAAAACAGGTTTATTTCCTGAAGCTGGTAGGTAATTAATTTTATTCTTGTTTGTCTATGTGTATTCAGAAGAGGAATATTACCAGTGTTTATGAATTAAATTCTTTGTAACTTGGAGGATCCTCTTGTCTCTGTGGGCACTTGCTGCAGTGCCAAGTAGTGCAGAATTGTCTTGGTGTGTATGCACATCACCTGTATTTAAAACAAATACCTCTAAACTTACCAGCGCTTAAAGAAATGAGACGTATGGCCTTGTAGATTTCCAAGAATGGTCACTGGTTTCTTAAACAAACATGACTTGGCAGGTTTTTTGGGTAGGATTGGGTTTTTTGCAGTCGTGCCTGTGTCAGTGAGGTTGACCTTCAGCGATATGTTCGCACTGTATATTGCGTTTGGTCGCATCTCTGTGTTGCTTCCCGAACTACGTACTAGATTCCAACAACTCCCAAGTTTAAATCATTCTGCACTTGTTGTCAAAGAAGATTTATGAAACACATTTCATTAACTACCATGTCGTGGAAACGATTAATTCTGGAGAAGAAATGATTACTTGAATTTTGTATTTGTGAATATTACCACTGTGATGTAAGCGATTATTGAAGCTTATGGTAGAGTGGATCTGTGCTGAAAAAAGCCCAACAAAACAAGCTGAATAAAAGAAGACAGGCACTCCTTTAGAAGTGATAACAGTTAAAGGAAAAGGTAAAGAGATTTCCTGATGGAGTTTGTTGTTTACTTGCTGTCCAAAGTTGGCCTTTCATTTCAGTGGAAGGAGAGCGTACAATGATGTAATTATTAGCCAGTCGTCTGGAGGCTTGCGACTAATTGCTTGCTTGTCAATAGTGAAGGGAAGGGATCTGGGAAGTCTGGGCTGTTTATGAGCAGCCGGTCAGTGCCCGAGTGGGTAATGTGCAACTATTTTATCTGTAAGGTTTTTCTGGTTTTTTTTTTTTTTCTGTGCTTCAGAAGTGGGCTTTATGCAAAGTGAACACCTGTAAGACCTGTGTATGTATGCTGTCTTCTTAATGCTATCAAAGCTGGAAATTTTACCAAATGTGGGTTATTAGACACTTGCAAAAATCAAGTTTACATGAGGTGCTTCATACTACTCGTTACTCTTCTGTTCCTCTTCTTTTCCTCCTCTTTTCTTATACTGTTCTTACTGGGGTTATACTGATCTCTCATGCGTTCAGGATTGAAGTTGGCTATTTTTAGAAGACCGCAGTATAAGCTGGTGGTATTTAAATAAAGACAAAGAATTACTGAAAGTACAGTTTTTCTTCCTATAATTGTGTTGAACAGCAACTGTTCAAACATCCAGGAGGATTACAATTTCATATTTATTTCATACAAAAATAAGGGATTTGGGAACTGCTCTTTCAGGTATAAACAGAGTTTTAAAAGCATAATCTTGTTATTGAGGAAAATGCTAATTAGGGCTTGCACTTGCAGCATGTGTTAAAAGCATGATGTACTCAGCCTGTGCTGGTTTTATAGTAACATTTTACTTCCACTTCCCTCCAATGTGCAAGTCCCGTTTCAGAATATGGGAATGAATGAGAAAAAACATGTTGTTTCTCACACTCTGGATAATACGGTGAAAAGTCTGTTGCTGGCAAACAGAAGGAAATATCTTTCCAAAAGGAAGTGAAAGGTTTGGAAAGAGCTAATAAATGGCACAGTGAAGTCCTGGGTAAATAGCTTTGCGTTTTAATGCACTGTACCAAATCCGTACCTGTTGATTCTTGACTGACGTTTTGAAAAACTGATACAGGACTACACTTGGGGAAAAACAACAGCTAAAAACAAGGAAAAGGTGCTCTTTGATCAAGCCATGCTCCTTGCAGATGTATCATCAGTCGCATGTGTCATCCTTGGAAGCCTGGAGCTGCTGTTCCACACTTCTTCCCTGTGAACACTGTTACTGTTTGGCAGCAGTTTCTTTTATGTGGCTTGGTTTAATCCACTTCAAATAATTAAGCAAGACAATACAGTTGATATTTCTAGTACAGAAGAATTATTGTGCTTTAAAATCCCTGCCCTAATCCGTTTTGTAATAAAATCCTCACGTAGACAAGACCTACAAATCAGTTTTTATTGTTCTTCATTCATATCGATCAGCTCAGTTAGGAGGATGAGTTTTGTGCTGGCCACCATCTCATAATTAATGAATATGCAACGATGGGTTGTTTTGGGTAGCTGGTCCTAAAAAAGATTACTTTAAGGCCGAGTTGAGAACAATTCATCTTTTTTTTAACGCTCTTGAAGAGGATGATGAATCTGTAAGCTTATTGTCTTTTAAATACAAAGCAGGCAATATTTATAGTAGAAGTAGACTTGGGTGTTGCTATTTGTGTTGAAGATAGTGAAAAATTTCTAGCATCACCAGCACTTTTCACCTACGCTACTGTTTGTTGTGTAAATTTATAGCAAATTATGGGCAGTGAGTCTGAGGCAGGCTTTAATATCAATGCTTGCAGAAGCTTAAATAGCTTCCATCCTACTGCGTGAGCGCTGAAATCGGCACTGAAAATATTTACGATGCTGAAGGTTTCTTGACTGACTGAAAGCGAGGAATTTCATGGAACTTGCTATATGAGGGCAGTGAGTACAAAGACAATCTCAGCGATCAGTTTCATTTGAGCTTTGCTTTTTGGTGGGTTTTGGGGGTTTTCCTGGGGTTCTTTTGTGGAGTTTTTTTGCTAGAGATTCACCTGCTTCGGAAAAATGGGAAACGGTGATAGCATTTTACACAGAAGTGAAATAGCAGTATCATGTCACAGTCCTGGTTTATTTTCTGTTTGCGAGTTTACCCCATTCCAAGTAGAACTGGGAGGGATAATGCACGCTTGTATTACGAATGAGAAATATTATATAGTAAAGTATTACTTAAAACAAGATGAACAATGGGGACCTTATAATGCTTTTAAATGCTAATAAATATCTGCAGGGTGGGTGTCAGGAGGACGGGGACAGAATCTGTTCAGTGGTGCCCAGCGACAGGACAAGGGGCAGCGGGCACAAACTGAAGCAGAGGAAGTTCCAGCTGAACACGAGGAAGAACTTCTTCCCTCTGAGGGTGACGGAGCTGCTTTCTGTGCCTTTGCCTGGGCAAGCTGGCAGTCATTATAGATAACCATAAGGTACCGTTGCCAGCAGGGCTGACTAAATCACTATCTTGTTTTTTCCCAATTCAGGCTGTATAAAAATCTCCCTTGTAGTGAAAAGGTTGTACGTGATGCTTCTACTAAATCTTGCTTCCCGTGGCTTTCAGGACTCCTCCAGTAAACAGAGGAGCCTGTTTTGATCCTCCTAGTTTTTGTTTTGTAGGACAAGACTTGCTGAAATCTGGCTTGTCCAGGGTGAGGGCAGCACAGCCATGTTAACCCAGCTCTTTCTTTTGCATTCTGCAAATACATTTACCAGTACTTTGTATGCATACTGTTCTTCAGTGCTTTCAGAGCTTGGGGATTTTTAATCGGTGTTTGTCAGCTCTTGGATGCCTCATTAGCCAGCCCGGTGCAAGCTTTCATTTAGAACTTGACGACGTCTTCAGAAGACTTTTCCCTTATTGGGTTGAAAGGAGGGTGAGAAGTTCTTTGTGATTTTTTTCTCGTATGAAAATAAGTGGACTCTCCATATGGATGTTTGTTTCTTATTTTATGGTAAATTAAGATATTGATTTGGTTGTCTTTCTGCCGGGTTGGTGATTGGATGAATATCTCTGTTGGCTCAGAGATGAGGCAAGTAGTTGATATAGACAAAGGGTTAGGTCTTGAAAATTAGAGGTAGGGTTAGACTTTGCTGTTCTGCAACTCAATTTAATATACTGAGTTCTTTGATTGCAGAAATTAATGTGCAATTAAGTAATTAAACAGCTTGTATGAATTAGCAATTGTGCTTGTGGTCAGAGCTTATCTGTGATGTCTATCGAAAGAGAAACAAATTTTCTGGGGGAAAAGCTAAATTCTAAGAAGCAGTGTCAGCAAAATTCCAAGTTTGTAATCCCTCAACAGCTACGAGAGGTGTTAAAAGCAGGTTTGTCAGCTAGTTATTTACACAATTTTAATCAATGGTAGGGGAAGAGAGAGAGTCCTGTTAGTTTCGGAGAGGAATTTGCGGCATAAATAATCTTTTTACTGAAAGGGGGAAAAGTATGGAAGTGTGATATTTCAGTTTAGTGATGATGTGATGGGAAAACGTGCGTGGTTCGGTCATTGAAATGCAGCCTGAATCAGCTGTTCTGCTTTGAAATATATGAACCATACAAACCAGAAAATACTGATATCTTCACCGTTTGAAATATCAGTTAATGTGGTTTTTAGTAAAATACCTGAATGGCTGAATTCCTGACCTTCTGCGTTTTGTCTTTCAAAAGCATTTAGCTGTTTGTATTACTCAGTGTTTCACAGGGTAGCTTCCTGCAAGTGGTGTCAGGGCCACTTCATCGTTTTCAGGGTTTTCTTGAAAGTAGGAGTGTTAAATTGTGTAACTGGTTGTTTGGGTGGGTCGGTTTAGTTTTTTTAAAAAAATTAAAAAAGGATTCTTACCTCCAGAAAGCTTCACCCTTTTTTTCTTGAAGTTTCTAGTGGCAAGGAAATGAAGAATGAGTTATGTTTTCAGCTTGTTAAATAGGCTGGAAAATGGGGCAATTGTCTGCTTGGCGCCTAGATGTATTTTAATAACAGTGGAACACCATTAGCATAATCAGTGGAGTGATAGTAATGCCTTCGGGAACAAAAGTGTCTATGCGTTTTTTTCAAATTAATTTCATAAACATTTGCAAGAGGTTCAGCTGCCTGCAGTCTGTGACCGTGTTGTAGCATCCTTCGGCGTACCAGATGTTTCTCCCCAGCTGCACCGGTCGGCCGCTCGGGGGTCCGGAGCAGCGGCAGCCAGACAACGCGTCTTTCCGTGCCGAAGCCTTTTTAGCTAAGCGGCGGTAAAATAGTCACAGTGGTTGGTGGCATCAGCTCCAAGTAAATGATGTTTACGGAAACACTACCTCTTTAAATGTTGTTTGGCAAATGGAGGGGAAGGAATCTTCTTACTAGAGTGGAATTTGTGAGCAGATACCAACCGTTGCTCTGAGCATTGCAGCTGACTGAATACCGTGTTGTGAAGCGTGGTGGCACATAGAGAGTAACCGTACGGAGCTTGTCAGCGCATGTGCTTCTAAATTGTAATTTCCGAAGTGCTATACTTGGAATTTTGTGCTCAGTTTGTCTATTTTACGATAGTATATATTTGTTATATCCTGAATTTTCAAACAATATGGGGAAATTATTCAGTCGTTAGGTTTTGTCTGTGAAGTTTTCTGGCGGTGACTGAAACGACGTAAAGGGACTGGTTTTTACAGTTAGGCAGAACGTACTAGTGTGGAATTCTGGCTATTCTACATGTGGTAAATATTATTTGGCTTTTTTCGTTAAAAAAAAAAAAAGTTCTTATTAGAAATGCTGCTGGCTGACTTGTGAAATGCAGGGTGCTTTCCCAGGGTGTGCTTTCCCCATCTTTGAAAGCACAGAGAATGGGGACAAGCTTGGAAACGTCAGTGTCACCCGCAAAAAGCTAGCAGAATCAGTCAGAGGAAAGGAGTTAAAATATTTCAGAACTACTTTGGATTCAGTATATTTACTGTTGTGTATTGCTTTTCCTTGTTTAATGGTTTCTGTAGGTACTTACTTCAGCCCTTTATCCCTGCGCCTGGAGAGGTTAGGAGTCGCGTGCTGTCCAGCTCCCTCGTCTCCTCTTGCCAACGGGGAGGCTGGCCCCGGTGCCGCTGGGGTTCTGCCCGCCCGCGGCCGTGCCCTCCGCGCTGCCTGGACGTCGTGTTCTAGGTGGGTGCTTTGGGACAGAGACCGCCTTTGGTGCGGTGTGGCAGTTCTGAGTTTTGTTGATGCGGCCGGGCAGATGTGGAGGTGCCTTTTTCTGTACGCAAACGAGAAGATGGTGTTTAAGAAAGGAAGTATTATTTAAGTAAACTTTGCGTTCAGTTAGGGTTTTGAAAACCTCATGCTGAAAAAAAGGTGATTTCAGTTAAATACACAATTTTTGATGCACACACAGTATGTTAAAACAGTATTAATGTTGTAAAGTCAATTCTTTTAGAAGCAGCGCAGTGTTAAAGTTGAGGTGGTCCCATACAATCTTTACCCCTTTTTTGGTTGTACAGTCTTTAGTGAAGTGATCATAGAATATTTACAGTTGTGTTGTAAATAGAAATGATCATAGAACACTTACGGTGCTGTTGTAAATAGAAGTATGGACATTCTTAGTTAATGAGCGTATGTTTGGTATTTTCTTTTTCCATGCTGGAAACCCAGAGTTTACTTTTGGTATGCCATTCAGATTCTGACCTGAAGGAGGAGGGATCTGAGCATAGGTTGTCCAGCCCAAGATAATGTCCTAATTAATGGCTTATGAAATAAAAGGAGGATATAGTCAACTATCACGCTGTTTTATTCACTCATGCCTTTTCTTTAGTCATTAAAAAAAAAATTGCAGCAATCCTTTGTTTCAGGCTGAAGAGAACATATTTCTCCCCCAAGAAGCAACAGCAAGATTACTTGCTTTTAATTTCCCCCCTCTTTTGCTGCTGAATCGAAAATCAATTACTTGTGTAAGCATAATTCTGGCTACGAATCTGCTATGCAGCTATGAATAATGTCACTACAGAAACTGCTGCCATCCAGAAGTTTAAAAGGAGAAATGCTTCCATTTAGCAAACTGAGGAGTGATTTATTACTCTCATCTGGGGTTTTTTTTCGTTCTGTTCTGATTTTGAACTTCATGACACATGCATTAAAAGGTCCCCAAACCCACTACGCTGTATTACAAGAGTACTTTTGTCAATTCACTAGAACAGTATTGGATTAGGTGATAATACTTTTATGACACTGGAATGAAGTTTGCTTTAGATATATATTTATTGCTTTGTAAGAGAGAGAAATTGTAAAGCAGGAGTTTGGCAGAAATAGTATTTTGTGTGTTCTTGCTTTAAGTCGAATAATTTTAGTACATGCACTAGGCTTAATTTTCCTGAAACTGTGGCAATAGCAGTAACTGCTTTTATTTTCTGGGTCATGCCCATGCTGTCTGTTTGGCTCAGGTGAAGACATCTGTGCATTACAGTTGTAACTTGATTACTATAAATCTCTGACTGTTGCTTGCTTGCTTTAGAGCCGGATATGTCTGGCTCATGATAGCAAGAGTGACAGTTTGTCTGTGGCTCTGTCTGTCTGTCCAGGTTTTGTATCTTTGTGCACTTCTTGCTTAGCCTGACCTGGAACGCATTTGGTTATGGAAACGTGCAAAAAAGTTACTTTCCCCTCTGAAAGTTCCCCTCCAGATGATGAGATAAATTAAGGACCACTTTCAGTAGTTTCTATCAGTAGACAACACAGTGGTTTTCAAACAGTGGTCTAGATTTCAGAGACATTAAAGTTCAGCAGTGTTTGCCTTTGATTGAAATCCGTGATCTTACTGTGCAGGGGCCTCAGTCTTTGGGAGACTTTCATAATATATTTATTGCATAATGCTGGCATTTACCGTAATTATATTGTTTTATGTGTTGTCATATTTACGTAACAAAACTTTTTAAAATTTATTTTTATTATTTTATTTCAAAATTATGAGCTGTATTTTTAGAAGTATAGTCGAATAGTTAATTAGCTTTAAATGTATTAACGTTTGTAGTAGTCCTTAATAAGGTTGTTACAGATTCATAATATTACTGTTCTCTTAAAAACAAATATGTGAGAAAGCTAGGCTTAAGAATGTCATTTGTCAGTGTTTGAGTATGAAGGGAAGTACTGGGCTTTCCACTGCCTTTTTCTGTGGAAAGGAGAAGCAATTTGGAAATTTTCAGTCTATCCTTCTTGCAAAAATCTAGATAGGTGGTGGGTTGTTGTTTTTTTTAGTGGAATAATAGTTAACTAATCTCGATGGAAGCCTCTGAGCTGTCTTGACTCTGCTTGACTGAAGTCCTTGATAGACTTGATCTGAGCTAGTGGCACTGACCGGTTCCATGAGGCAGTGGGTCAGCTGCCTTAAGCCCTTTGCCTGCGCTTCGCGTGGCTCCTGACAGATGTTTTGCCTTTAAAGGTCGGCTGAGCTTGCTGACCAGACGCGCCCCTTGCTTCCCAGAGCATGCCAACAGAGTTGGGAACTGGAATGCAGTCTGACATCGGGAATGACATTTCACGGATTTCTTTCTCACTTCCGGAGTTACTCAACCAAGTCTCAGATAGCCACTCTGACAACGATGGGCAGAGCGTGTTTTAAAAGGATAATACAGTGTCAGAAGAAAAAGATTGTATGGAGAGTTAGAATCTGTTGCTATTCTGAATAGTTTAAGGCAGAAGTTCTAAGTGCGTTTTAGTAACGTGTACTTGTGTTACAGTAGGATATAGAAGCATGGTTGTGCTAGGCATGGAAAAACATGCATAAACTAAATTCCTGTCCAAAATGTATGGTATGTGTATCTGTGGTGCTCAAAACAGCCACAGAAGATTGGTCAATTAATGGAATCAAACACCATTCTTGGAAAATGGAAGTGGCAAGAAAAACTTGCCCGTCAGAAGACCAGAGAAAGGCACGAAACTTCAGCAAATTGTAAGGTCTCCGCAGCAGACTGTTAGCTCTTAAAATCAGAAACTCTGTTTATACCGTAATGTATTTTCAGGGAGAGTCGTCATTTGCTGCTCCGTTGGAAGGTGAGATGTGTTGTACCACAGCAGAATTCCGCGTCTTGTGAGTGGCCAAAGTCCGGAGCAGGAGGTTTTTCCTGAGCCGTGGACGGTCGGGTGCTGGCTCACGCCTGAAGCACGCCGGTGTAGCCCGTCTGGTGTGACGGGGCGGGAATGTGATACGGGTGGTGAATCCCTGCTGGGATTCCAGCAGGTGCCGTAGGGATGTGTTTGCCAGGTTGATCGTGGGTTATGGGAGAGAACATGTGGTAGACTTGCTTGTGTGAATTACTGCTGTGCTTGTTACGGTGCGCCTTAGCATGAGTACTTACTCCACGGTGTAATTCACGGTGTCGTTTGGCATGTGTGTATATGTTTTGTCAGTCTACTGTATGAAAACGTCCATATTTAATCGCTACTGATGAAATAGCTGTTAATGAAATAATCCTGCACATTATTGGTTTCTTGACCAGCAGCTTGGCTGAAGGATTCAAGAACTCTGTTGCATTCAGGAGAGGGAAAAGCTATCATGTTTCTTCATTTAATTCTCTCCTCAAAAACTTACTATCTCCATTTCTGTAGGTAGACGAGGAGCAAACAAAGCGGTACACCCACACAACTACAGTGTCACGCTGAAATAACGACTCGAATCTGCTTTAGCTGCCTTTATTTTCACGTGCTTCCAGTAGAGATCTCCCTGGCTAGACTGCTTTTTAATGGTGACCTGTTCATGTTTGCATGCATATGTCTAGCTGATCTTTTGATAGTCTGGCAGGTCTATTTAAAAATTATTTTTCTTTTTACCTCTCAGAAATAGGGCATAGTAGTATTATGGGCTGTTCCACTGACCTTAATGCAATCACATTAATGCTACTGTCTTTCTGCTTTTAATCATACGCAAGTATTAATGAGTAACGAGAGGAAGACTGTGACAATAGGAAAATGTAGGTCCTCACCACTTATTCCCTCCACACAATCACTGATCTGCTCAAACATGAGTGCTTATGTCTCCTTACCTGTTTCAGTTATTAATAACAATAGATTTGTACTTTATGGTAGAGCTCAAGTCATCTCAAGTCGGTTTTAAAACAGGACAGATACGCTCGCTGCCTTGCAGTATTGTACTAGAAAGAAGATTATGGGAGAAAGGGTCCAAGCATGGGATGGATATGCCGAGCCTGAAGAAGTTTTTGTGGAGTGGCAGAGATGGATGTTCTGGTAGAACAGAGCAGTAATTGCGGAGGTGGTCTCCAGCAGAGTGTAACCCTGCTGGGGCCTGCCTGGGGAAACCTGTGTGTGCCGCTCGCAAGCAGAGGCCCAGGTCAGGCCTTCTGGCTGAAACGCGAGGTGAGATGTGCGGGGGGCTACGCTAGACCTCACGGTGGTTGTAAAAAGCTGAAAGGTGATGCGCCCGCAAGGTAGGAGGTAGTGGGCGGTGGACTGCCAGGAAGAGTCTGCTGACCACTTCAGTAGGCACTCTCCCCTGTGACGTAGTGTGGGATGCCGTGTTCTATGAATATAATGAACTTGTGTAAGTTGTGAATATAATGAACTTGTGTAAAGTACTAAAGAAAGATTTTAGTGGAATGCCTTTATATATTTCTCAATTTGGATTCTAAATATGTTTTTATGTACTTTTAATTTCCTTTTCCTCTTTGGATCCCTGCTCTCCGTTAAGTGAGAAGTTACCTTTTTCATTTATGGCTGAAATTGCATGTTCATTGAAGTAAGTGGAAAATATTTATACAAATGATGCTTTTTTGTGACTTCTTTTCCTTTGACTGTTATTACGAAAAAAAGATCATTAATTCCTCCAGTAGGTGTGGAATACCTGTTGTGTCCTGTGAGAAAAAGAAGCTATGGTGTACATGAGAATCTTTTTTAAAAAGTCTCCTTCATTTATTTGCTAATTTTTATTACCTACTGCAAGCTGCAGATACTGATTGTTAATGCTGACTGTGAGAATTGGGCAGTACACGGCCTTGATTTGTCATCTGCCTGTTACCTGCTTTTAGGTGCTGTGGTTCTCAACTTCTTGTGACCGGGACTTTTGTTGTTGTTGTTGCCCATGCTTGAAGTGCTGGATGCAATGCCTAGATAACGGCTTGGAATTTCTACTGGGGTAGAAATGGCCGTAAATACCTTTCTGCCAAAATGATAAACCCTTTTTATTTTTGCCTGAGACAGTTTAGTAATTTCCTTTGCGTCTATAGCTCATCCAGTCACTCATTCCTGGATGTCCAAAAAAAGGGACTAACATATGTCCTTTCCTTCTTGGTCACTTTTCGTATCATTAATTACTTCATGATGCGCCAAAACTCCAGCAGAGCTGTGTCTTCTTTGAAAGAAACCTTGGATTCTCTTTGTCCCCCATATTGGAGAAGAAATCTTAGGTGACTTTTTACTGCATTCTTGTAAAACAGCATCTCAGCATTTAAAGGCAAATGTATCTAACCCAAATTTAAAATAAAAATAATGTTTCCCTGGAGAGCTCGCTCACTCTTTGATAGTTTCCCCTCCCTAATCCTAGGTTTTTTTTTTCCTCTCTCTCTAACCCAGAACTGTAATTTCTCCATTTGAATTGTCTCACAGTGAAGGTCCCTGCTAGTAGACAGGCTGGGTTCTGCTTAGCAATCCATGGGTCATTCTGGCAAAACTCGCGGTGCTGTTTTCATGACACCCTGAAAATGAAATGAATGAATCTGCAGCACGCACTTTGCTTTAAGCACGGTGATCCGAAACAACTGTGTTAGGAGAAGGGGGGGGTGATTTTGAATTATTTTCTGGTGTGGTTGTACAGAATGATTACAAACAATTTAAAAGGGGGCTGAAAAAACACCCCAAAAGTACAACCAAAAAGTATCCCTGAGTCCCATCGCTACAAGAAGCGAAGCCACCTGTAACCTTGTGAAGTACCAAATTGTGTTTTAGACTGGGAAAACGAACAGGCAATCAGTTAACATCAGTTTCCTCCATTTCTTTCCCTGAGTTACCCATATGTCTTTTAACAAGCCCAGCCTGTATTAATGATTTCCTACTGTCCAGCAGCTGCTGTGAGCTAGATGGGTACTGGAAATGCTGAATGGTGTTTGGGGAGGGGGCCGATGAGGAGTGTTAAATGCTCCTCAGCTTCTCTGCTTCAGTGATGGCTTGTCTAGCCCATCATTTCTCTTTTTGTCATTCCCTGTCCTAGGAGATCGTATTTTCCAATGGTACTGGTAAGATTTCAAAGAAGTTTACCTTTTGTGGTTTTTTTTTTTTCCTTATACCTTTTCTTACAACTTTCTTAACCATTATTTTATGAAAAGATGAGGCAGATATGGACGCTTGAGAAAGAGCATGTGCTAATCCCTGTTTTGTAATGATTTGTTTTTGTTTTTTTTTTTTAGTTATCTCTCAGTGTTGGTCTTGACAGATATAGTTCAAAATTTGATTGGCTTTCTGTATGTATTCTGCATTGATGCTTATGTTAGTGAGAGTAGAATTTTGGTTTCAGGTGTGCTTTACTTCTTGTGTTTTTTTAAGCCAATGCTTAAATACAAACATACAAAGGAAAATATTTACACATCTGCATTCATTTAAAAAAAAAGAGGAAAAAGAAAAGATGACACAGAGCAAAAAGGATTTGTTGGTTATAGTGACACAGGAACGGCTTTTCGAGGGTTCCTGTTTGTCTGTGTAAGAGCGTGGTAGTCAGATATCCCTCTGCGCTCAGACTGGGCTTGTGGGGAAAACAAATAATGATCCAATCCTGGTATTTAGGGGCCACTCCAGAAAAAATGAGTGACTATTGAGAAGCGGTTTATAGCAGTTCTAATCCTGAGAGGGACTGGGGACGGGCATAGCAGCGCGTGTGTATAACCACCGGCAGATCTCCGGGGTCCCATGCCGGTGTTTTCTGCGTAGCTCCTCACGTGAGGTGCGCGCGTGCGAGCGCGCTGCGTTCGTTTGGAATCCCGATGACAATCATTTTATGCCCTGCAGGACATGAAAATAAGTTCTGGTGTTTGTGATAAGCGCGTTGGCTCCTTTCTCAGAAGTAGCCCTGTGCATTCGCTGAGGTCTGTCTTCTCATTTCTTTTCACCCTGCCGTTACGGAGGCAGCGTCGCGTGGTTCTTCTGTTCTTTGTGCGTGTGGGTGACGGACTGCAGGCTGAAAACGAATGTACAACTTGCTGTTGGAACGAAGTTCCATGGGCTGACTAATTAAACGTTCAGTGTGAACTGGTGTCCCTACATTTCTGGTGTTTGCATGGCTGTAACAAAAACCACTTAATGCCATTTCTGAAGTAACTGAGGTTATTTTCATTTGAAGAAGTTGCACTGAAATTAATTGTATTAATATAATGAAATATTTAAAGTATTTAATGCTTTTATCCAATAATTAAGTAATAATGCTAGTCTTGATTTTTTTTTTTATGTGGGTTTATTTTGTGTTTTGCTGAAATAGCAAGGAATAATTTAAAGATACTTTGCTTTAGTTGAGAAGGTATTCCTAGAACAGTGGAACAGAGGTTCCTATCACCAGCTTTAACTGAAAGGTACCCCCCTGCAGTTTGAGAGTTGCTCTGTTAAAGGTACATCGCTAACAGTGAGCGAAGGACGTGGCGAGAAGTGTAGTCAAATAGGGGGGAGGAATTACAAGGCTGTCCTGTGTTCGTCCCTTCGTAGCACATTTAGCACAATTTCTTTGCATAGCGTGAATTGTTGTTTTAGCCTACAGTTCGTAAGAGTTTAGGTATATGAATATTTTCTAAGGCATAATATCCAGGTCATTCTGAAGGAAATGTACAAGAAGAAAACTGGAAAAGCATAGGGAATTCCGTAGGGAGCGAAGCTGGAGGTAGGGGGGTGGGGAGAAAGGAACCGACAACTTAAAAGATCCTTCAAGAGCTGCAACGTTATTTCATGAAGTCTGTTACAGTCATGTTTTAGCTGATAAGGATCTTTTCAGACTGTAGGGTTTGGTTTGGTCTCCACACTGTGCAGTAGGCATCGAATCTGTTATGATTTAAATCAGCGACAACATTCTCTAATTTCACTGGTGCGATCTTAGACAACTATGAGGAATAAAGTGAACACTATGCAAAATGGTCACTGTTCCGTTTCTGCTGGATTTGGGATACCGACTGGGATTTCCGTGCTTTACGGATTGCCAGGCTAGAGACAGTTTTGATCTGCTCGCTCACTGTGTTGAAGAATCGTCACCGTTTTCTTAAGCCATTTTACACTGTGCATGCGTTAACTACAATGCCAGGCTTCATTCCTGACTTAGTTTACAACTGTGCAGAAAAACCTGAACTAAAGCACAACCGTGCTTTGAACAAGAGTTGTCCGGGTGGCCTCAGGCTCCCGGCTCACCTTCAAACGAGCGTTACTCGCTGTTTGCGTGAGACAGCAGTGTATTCCTGCACTGAAGGCTGCTGGAGTGGAGAGCAGCAAATGGGTGGTGCCTCCCTGCTCCCCGGGTTATCTGCTGGCACCGCGATCGCTGCCTTCCACAAGGATCGCTCCGGCTTTCCCAAGCCTGGGTCAGGGGTGCTTGCCTCCCAAAAACGTTGCCGAGTAGTTTTCTGCGATTTATTCTCGGAGGCCAAGTCAGCACCTCTGCTGAGGGTGTTTGGTGGGTTTTTGTTTTTTACTGATTCCTTTCCACCATGCACGCTGAGTAAAGCAGGATTCTCCACAACTGCAAAGGAATCAGAATTTATTTATTTAAACAGTCAACCACTGGTGTCGTCTACCCTCCTGGTTTGTTCTCAGTTTTAGGCTGCGTACAGATATAAGATCAATTTTACTTGGAAACCAATATAAAAAGACAACTTTGTGGAAATGGTGCAGACCCTTATGATGACACAGTAGTATCACGTCAGAGTCTACTCATATGATTAGCATCAGTATACAACCATTTGAACTGATTCCAGCCTTCGTAGGGCTTACTGCAGTTGAATCAAATCAGATCAGGAATAAACTTTTTAATTGGAATATGAGAGGGGTATACATATAAGCGTGTGAAGACAAGAACTCAGTGTTTTAGATTTTTGTATGTGCTTATTTCACTTGGGAGGCCTTGCTGTCATCTGCTGATGCTCTGCAGTTAGAGCTGTTTATCTAGAACCGCTGTCTCTCTGAGTTTATAGAATCACAGAATTCCAGCATGGTCGGGGTTGGCAGGGCCCTCTGTGGGTCACCCAGCCCAACCCCCTGCCCAAGCAGGGTCACCCAGAGCAGGCTGCACAGCACCGCGGCCAGGCGGGGCTGGAATATCTCCAGAGAAGGAGACTCCACAGCCTCCCTGGGCAGCCTGGGCCAGGGCTCCATCACCCTCAGAGGGAAGAAGTTCTTCCTCATGTTCAGCTGGAACTTCCTCTGCTTCAGTTTGTGCCCATTGCCCCTTGTCCTGTCGCTGGGCACCACTGGAAAGAGTCTGGCCCCGTCCTCCTGACACCCCCCCTGCAGATATTTAGAGGCATTTCTAAGGTCCCCTCTCAGCCTTCTCTTCTCCAGGCTGAACAAGCCCAGCTCCCTCAGCCTCTCCTCGTAAAAGAGATGCTCCAGTCCCCTCATCATCCTCGTAGCCCTGCGCTGGACTCTCTTCCGTAGCTCCTCATGTTTCTTGAACTGGGGAGCCCAGAACTGGACACAGCACTGCAGATGGGGCCTCACCAGGGCAGAGTAGAGGGGAAGAAGAATTTCCCTCGACCTGCTGGCCACGCTCCTCTTCATGCACCCCAGGATCCCATTGGATGGGTAAACATTTATGGTAAACAGTATGACACAAGTTCTTGCACTAGCATCCAAAGCTACCGAATTTATTTTGAATGTTTGTTATGCAACACAGTTAACTGAGTTGTGTCACTTTTTTTTCCATAGTAATTTTTCTCCTCAAAACCTTGCACCTTACTGGATATATAATAACCTCTGACACTGCTCAGATAGCATTCCTGATATTTAATTCCGAGCCGACTGCTGTGACGGCTGGGGTGGCTGATTGGTTTCTCTGGGATTGTCTTCTCTGCACACATGTTCCTGACACAAATTCCGTCTTCAAGCAAGTGGAGGAAACCTGAACACGGTAGGCTTTAACCTGAGTTGGTTGGCCTGGCTGGGAGTACAGAATAAAGCCTAAACTGGCACAACTGCTGTAATACAGAAATCGTGTTGCTCAGATATTGTTCTACAATGTGATGGCTGTCTCTTGTGTTAGCCCAACCGGAGAGAAGTTTCAGTCGGCACAGACAGTTTACCAGCTCTTCTGAAGGCATAAGAGCTTTGAGTATTCAGTATTTAAGTATGTGGAAAACCTCAGGAGAAAGTGGTGTAGAAAAATGAATCTATTGCTGCCTCTTAGTAAGTAAGAATGACCTGAGAGTAGTGACCACAGTGGAAGTAGAGTGTAACTACTAGTTGGTGAGTATTGTGCTAAACTTTGTGAATTCGTGCTGCATGCATAAATGTTTTTGTTCAGGGAAAACAGAATAATGTAGAGACGGTACATGGCTCATCAGAGATGGATTTTCTTGGTGGTATAAAATTTAATAGAAATGAAAATCAGGCAGCAGTTTTGATGGGGAATAACGCGTTAGTCTGATGTTTTACACAGGCGGCTTGGTTGGTCTGCTATTTTATAGTATTAATGACACGAATTTACTCGTGGTGTATCTGCTGCAGTCTGACAAAATACAAAGCGCTTATGGGCTTTAGAGTTGTGGGGATTATTCGTCTAGGAAAGTTGACAGGCATGGCTTCAGCGCCCTATCTATGTGTTCTTTAGGCTATCCCATGAAGGTACTTTTCCCTACGGAAGTGATGCGTACACGTGGAGAGCTATGTTGGTGTGGATGCGCGATATAATTCTGGTGGTGTGTTTCCCTTTGTAGCTGAACCCTGCTGAGGGTAAGTCTGTGAGGTGAACTTTGATCTTGGGATCATCTGTACTGCAGATTTTTTACCGAGGCTGCAGTCTTGCCAATGCTTATTCCCATGAACAGTATTGTGAAATTCTAATTAATGTGATGTCTTTGGATGTGGAGTCCTCGTTTTGACTAGCTTTCTTATATTTGATCTTGGTGGAGTCAGACAATTTAAATGGAAAGAAACCGTGAAAGGACATCTTTCCGAGACCAAAGTCAGACCATTGTACTTCTAGTTAAAGTGAAGAACCAGATTGTGCTCACCGAGGTGTGAGAAGCAGAATCCAAGAGCGTCAGAAGATGTGCAATTCAGCCAGCTTCCCCAGGGCTGCCCACAGCAGCGTGTTCGTTGATGCAACGCTAGGCTCGCAAATCAGGTTTTACGGGCAAGAGTTAGCTGCCTTCATGCACTTTTATGAATCTGGTTGACTTTGCAGAGGGTAAATGCGTTTACGTGTGAGGAGATCAAATCTTCTCCCTCGTGGTGCCTGGAAGAATCTGAACTCCACCAGTATTTTTTCTGTCAATTTCTACCACTTCACAGTTTCTTCTTATGTATTTCATTCCGCCTGATCAGAAAAAGAGGAATAATACGGTCCTGTATTTATTTTTTTGTTTCCTGATGACAGAATTCATTTCTTTATCTTCTTATAAGCAATGCTGAGAGAAGGCATTCCCTCCTTAGAACAAGAATCTGGCACAATTTATGTCTCCCATCATCCAAAACCAAAGAGTGTGGCTTGCAGAGAGTGAGCGCAGTCTGGAGCGAGGAAAAAGAGGGAGGTGTTCTACGAGAAAGATGGATTCTTTTCATAAAGGTTCTCCACTGGCTGCCTGTCTGACTTCTTAAATACATTGTCAGTAAATTAACAGGTTGGACAGGTTCTGCCTGAAAAGAATATACAGACCAAGAAGTCTTTTATTCTTAATTACTAGAGTGGATGAAAGCAAGGTGTGGTCCTTGGCCCAGCGTAGGGAGTCAGGATCTGACTAGCTTCTGTGCCTTCAGGTAAATCTCATCTCCCTGCCGTGGTTTCGCCAGCTGCGGTATAGGTGTGGTACTTGCCTCAGGAGGAGACGGAATATATTCATGTTTGCAAGGTTCCTTGGAGACAGAAATTCTTACGCATGTGATATTTCTAATATATCGTCTGTATTACATGTTAGAAAATGAACCTTTTTCATAAACATTTAAAAATAAAAATACTGCTCACATGGCTTCAGTTTAGTTGCATCCTTTCTTCTCTTTATGGAAAGTAACTGGAAAATGCCCTTGTAGGGCCTCTGTCATAAATATTTCCATATGATAATTTCTTCAAATTTGTGCTATGGGTGTCTGTATGTCAGACTTCTGAGAAAGCTTAAGATAGCAAATTTGTCCTGAGATATCTTCTATCTCAATGGCTGAATGAGACCCCTAAGAAGAAAATGTATTTTTACAGTATTGATCCATCTGCGCTGTTTTTCAAGTTGTTGTGTTCTGCCAGACCCCACCATGTTAGCACTTCAAGACTGGCCTTCAAAATTGTTCAGTTAAAAAGTTTTCATTGCTCTCTAGTTTTGAGCTTTTGGGCTCAATTTGAGGCATAATTTATGTGATTCTTTGTTTATCTGTTAGAATTAGAAGCTTGAAAAATAAAAATAGTGTGCAAAGTCTTCAGATGCCCTTGGGAGAAATAGGGCCTTAAGGAAAACATCAGTATTGCAAAACTTTTGCAATATTACGGAGTTGCAACATAAAGAACACAGGGGAAAAAAGAGGTAAGGTCGCTGCTGGGTTCGAGTTTTTCAGTAGTGGAGTCTCCTTATTCCACTTACTTTACACGGTCTGTTGTCATATTTGGGAATATGGAACTTAAATACTGCTTCAAGCACATCAGGATTTTGTTCTGTTGACCCCAGCACTATCATATCTCTGCCATACTTCATTTTTCTTAAGAGTTATATATGAAATACTTGGAAATATTCCTCAGTTCCAGTGCCGTGGGTTTAAATTGGGAGCTACTCATCCACGTATCTCGTGATTTGCGTTGCGCGTGACTGCAAGTGCGGACAGGAGCGCGTGCTGTCGCTGCGGCGGAGAAGCAGAGGGAGGACTGAAAGAGAGAAAACACTGGGAAGTGGAGGCTGTTAGCTGGTTTTGTGGCATTTCTCTTTCAATTGCAAACAGCTGTTACTCTACTTTGTAGGCTCCAACATGTGCATAGACATCACATGGTTTTATTGCTTGGTGTGACAAGTATGTTCTGAGTTACAGGAGAGGCAGTGAATTGTTTCACTAATCTTCTTCCACGGTCACCTGTAGGATTAATTTTGGGGGCAATATTTCCTTTGCTTCCTTTGATACCCTCAGCAAGTTTGCTAATGACACAAAACTGGGAGGTGTGTTGGATACACTGGCAGGCTGTGCTGCCATTCAGTGAGACCTGGACAGGCTGGAGAGTTGGGCAGAGAGGAACCTCATGAAGTTCAACAAGGGCAAGTGCAGGGTCCTGCACCTGGGGAGGAACAACCCCATGCATCAGTATAGGCTTGGGGTTGACCTGCTGGAGAGCAGCTCTGGAGAGGGACCTGGGTGTCCTGGTGGACGACAGGTTGACTATGAGCCAGCAGTGTGCCCTGGCTGCCAAGAAAGCCAATGGGATCCTGGGGTGCATTAGGACGAGTGTGGCCAGCAGGACGAGGGAGGTTCTCCTTCCCCTCTATGCTGCCCTGGTGAGGCCCCATCTGCAGTGCTGTGTCCAGTTCTGGGCTCCCCACTTCAAGAAAGATGAGGAGCTACTGGAGAGAGTCCAGCGGAGGGCTATGAGGATGATGAGGGGACTGGAGCATCTCTCCTACGAGGAAAGGCTGAGGGAGCTGGGCTTGTTCAGCCTGGAGAAGAGAAGGCTGAGAGGGGACCTTAGAAATGCCTACAAATATCTGCAGGGTGGGTGTCAGGAGGATGGGGCCAGACTCTGTTCAGTGGTGCCCAGCAACAGGACAAGGGGCAACGGGCACAAACTGAAGCAGAGGAAGTTCCAGCTGAACCCGAGGAAGAACTTCTTCCCTCTGAGGGTGACAGAGCCCTGGCCCAGGCTGCCCAGGGAGGCTGTGGAGTCTCCTTCTCTGGAGATATTCCAGCCCCGCCTGGACGCGGTGCTGTGCAGCCTGCTCTGGGTGACCCTGCTTGGGCAGGGGGCTGGGCTGGGTGACCCCCAGAGGTCCCTGCCAACCCCTACCATGCTGGGATTCTGTGATACAGGATCTTAGCGTTGTTTCATGGAGGATTTGATTTATGCACATGTAAATCGAAACTTGGAAAAGAATAATAATTTGATTTTTTTTTTGTGGTTGAAACAGTTTTAACTCTTATTGTTCTTATTTCACTGAGTAGCATTGTTGAAAGTGTATTTTAAAACACTTTTGAGAACATGGAATGATTTAGTAGAGTATCTACCTGAATAAAGTGTGTGATAGGCAAAATTAAGCATTTCCAGAAAAAGGAAAATAGGTCATCAACTCTCTTTAAGCTGTATATTGCTAAGATTTTATTTATTTATTTGTTTATTTTTAATTAAGCCAATAGCATGCATGGGGAAATGTGTGTCAGATCAATTCTGTTTTAATAAACTGAGGCAATGAGGGTATAGAGAGAAATGAGCCTGTTTCTCAGAAGTCACTATAGATATGCGCGTGTGCATGCATATACATGTGTGTACATATCCTGTGTACACACATCTATATGCATCTGTTGGAAGTTACCTACTTCCAAAAATAAGTTAACACAGGAAGAAAAAGGAATTATTTTCTCCGTATTTAAAAAACCCACTAATTCTGGTGCCCTTCTGTTCCGGAGGAGGGATCTGAAGTCTGACCTTTGTGTAGTTTCTACTGCCCATGTAAAAACAAGTTATCAAGCAACTGAGAGGTGTCAGCACCTGAATTTTGGATGTTTCTGCTGACGCCGAGCATCCCGCTGCTGAAGGTGAGCGGAGCTGCCCAGGCTGCAGCGTGCGAGGCAGAGCGAGCGTGGTGGCGGCGTTGGTCCCAGCCCGGGCCCTGGCATGGCAGAGGATGGAGCTGCTGGGGTGGGGTGTCCCCGGCGCTGAGCCCCTCCCCGGGTGCGGGAGCCGAGGCGCGGAGAGGGGAGAGCGGTGCCCGAGCGGAGGGCAGGGACGTTGGCAGGAGGACATGGCAACTGGGACTGGTTGGGCAAGCCTTTGGGGCAAGTAGGGACTAGCAAAAGAGTGTTGGAAATGAACGTGGGAGCTGCGACGCGGCTGACGGGACCGGGAGTGACGGAGAGGGCGATACGACGCGCTGGAACGGGGCCCAGGCGGGGGGCTGGGGAGCGCTTCGCCTGGTGGCGGGTAGACGTGGTTCAGCCTCGCTCGGTTCTCGGGGGTGCTGGTTTGGGGGAGTAGAGGGGGTAGTGCTGGGGAGTGGTTGTTTTCTTTTTAACTTGCCCTGTTAGGAAAATCATGTATACCGAAATAGCGTGTTGAAAAGAAATTTTGAAGGTGCGGCGAAATTCAGCTTCTGTGTTAAAATGGTATAGAGCCCTCCTTATCGTAAGCTGGTTTTTATGTAAAAGAGGGAGCGGTGCCTACTGAAAGAACTATTTGATATTGGGGTGTTTTTTTGCGCATTGCTTAGTGGATCCTAAACTTTATTTTCTGCCCACTATTCAAACAAAGCTCCACAGGCAGGATCATTCAGTTCATTGTAGGTTTCTGTCTGGTGCTTACCACTGTACTGCCACAAAGCTTCATAAACCTTTAATTCATCTTTACAGCACCTCGTTGATATGATTCAATCCAGTCATTACTCAGGACCAGAGCCAGTAAATCCTTCTTTACGCAAAATGAGGTGATGTTCTGTGGGAATACAGTCTGCCAGGTAATCAAAGGTGATTCTGCAGTACAGCCGTGTACGGGTGGCAAATCAGGGTTACCCCCCAAAATCCTTTTCCTGGCATTTTTACCTTGCAAGTGTTTGATTTTTACATTCTTTGTGATACTATTTAAACATTTTTGTATGTTAAAAATCATATGTAACATTATCCTGAAAACAGCTTCTTAAGATGCGTAATGAAAGGAGAACATCTCCAGCTCGGGGTTTTTAGCTTTTTGATTTACTGTGATTTGGAGCCTTTTTGGTGGTACTTTTAAAACAAAACCAGAGACGACCAGCTCAGCTATGAACGGGAGTGACACCAGCCTTGGCTGTGGTGTGTGCGTTGCAGTGCTGTGTAGTTCCTTCACACAGCAGCTTAGTCAGGGCTGCTCACGCCTGCTGGAGGCTGGCTTGATTACCAGGACCGACGTAAACTCAGTTCTGCTGAATGCTGCGGCTGTCACCTGACAGCCTTTGATTCTGAGGATACGGTTTCGTGCTTGTGCGCGTGGTGTAAAGGCTTGTTGGTGCCTGTTCTGTCTGTTTGTCTCTTCCTGGATCAGCGTTCCAACAAATCTGCCGGTCAGACCGACGATGTGACTCCATATGGAATCGTCCTGCCCCGGCCTGAGCAGTCGCTTTCATCTGACAGTTCAATTTCTCTCACTTCTGGCAACAGCAAGCGCAGAATTCTTGGCAATAATATGACTTCATGTAATTAGGCTTTTGCCCTACCATTGCTCTCCAAAAAAAAATGTACTTCTGAGTGTCTGAAAATGTGGTCTACCTTGAAACCACCGTAACCGTGCTCAGATGGGTTCTCTGTCCTGCCTGGTAAGAATCGCTTCAAGAGAAGACTCCTGTTCCTCTTCTAAATGTAAAAATCACTTTTAATGGTTTTCTTCTTTTATTTATGGCTAAGTACATTACATTCATAAGTTGGTTGGAGAATTATAATATTGACGAACTTAAGAGTTGATAAAGAGCTATGTTTTCTTTTTCTAAGAATTGTCTGTAGGCAAATCGTAATATTTTGTACAGTAAATTAGTTTGCACGTTGTATTCTTATGTATGCTTGCTGTGCTGAATGGTGTCGTGCTAACAGGATGTTTCTGCTGAAATAAGGTCTAGGAAAAGTTTAGCCTTATTGTAAAACTTCGCAATTCTCTCCTGCCTTGTTTCACAATGGGATCGGATTGTTTTCGTTTCTAACCATGTCCCCAAATGGAATCTGATACAGTAAGTGTGAGCTGTAATTTTTATGTTGTGGGTGGAAGGCAAAACTGAAGTGTGACGTGCAATGCCCTTTCCGTTCTGCCAAGTTATAGGTCAGTGAAAGGGCAGAGCGCAGTAAGTTCTGTGCACTGGGTATCGGGACAGCTGAATTCCAATTTCCACACTAGTGTATAGTCATCACCTAAGTCTTAATTAATACATTCCTATTCTTAGTTAGGTTTTGCTACTAAGGTTTGCAATATAGCAGTGTCAGTGATATTAGGATCCTCATATAGCATTTGTGTGATGTAATTTGGAGAGAAAAAAAAAAAAAGAATTTGCTTAGTTTGTTATGGAAGCATCTTTTTCCAAAGAAAGGTCCTAACTACAAGTGTCGTCTTTGTTGTGTTTTTTTTTTAAAGGTGATTTTTCTTAAGTTTCTGACTGCAGGTCTGAGATAGATGGATATTCACTTTGTGTAAATACCATTAGCAGTAAGATAATATTTTTATTCAAGATGGATACTGTTGTCTCTGTGCAATCTATTCATTGCTTCATGGAAAATAAAGGGACCACTGGGACCAGTCCTAATCACCGTAACCTTCCAGCGTGCTACGTCTGTATATAGCTGCCTGATTTACAAGCCACGTGTGGAAAATGTGTGGTTAATGTTTTTTGCCTACACAGTTCTTTCCTTGTAAGGCACACTGATGGCCCTTGCACGTGCGAGATACCCCGCAACGCTAATAAATCTCATGTTCTGCGTCTCTGAAAGGAAACGTTTGTTTCGGTAACGCATCATCTTTCTTAGGGGTTATATGCACAAAAGGAAGAGGAATGATAGCATTCAGGTGTTAGTGACTTCTCTGGCCAGGTCAGAGTCAGCATTACCGAGGGAATGCTTTGCAGTGTGCCCATCTCAACGGTGTCAGCCCCGAGTGATCACCTGTGTTATGTCAGCTGAGAGAGACTGAGGCAGCGTTTTAGAAGCAAACGAGATTTATGCAACCTCTCTTTACATTTTTGTAGGATAGTGAATTCTAGATGTCGGTTCCCATGAGAACTTTTGAGTGCTTTTGAACCTTACGTTCACATATTTAGCTTTTTGCAAAGGTGTAAGTGAAGAAAGTTTGTCAATAACACCGTGCATGCTGGCGCGATGCATTGTGGTGTTGTAGGCTGTTGACCTAGAGCTGCCTATTACTATCATTTCCGCTGACCTCGAGGTACTTGTCCATGCAGATTTTTGGTAAGCGTGGTTTATGCGTGTATTTTTTTTAAACCCCTAAGAGATGGGGTCCAGGGCTTATTTCTGCAGGATGAGCTGTGTAAAGAGGACAAGTTGGGTTGACCACAGCAGATCACAGGAGTGACCTACACACCAGCAGCCTGGTGGGCGAGAGCTGAGGAGACCGAAGGCAATAGCAGCAGTAATTATAGGAAGTGACTGGATTCTCATATGAAAGCAAACCCAAAAATGTACATGGTGATATTATTCAGTCTGTTGAGCAAGGAATGTGTGAGGACTAGGTGGGCTTTGACCGTGAGTCTCTGCTCTACTCAGCTCACCCCCCGCAGCTGATTTTTTTTTTTTTTTTTTTTTTCCTTCTCCTTTCTGGGGAGCTGGGATCTGTCTACAGGGGAATGTTATCTATAATGGAGTCTTTACCAGAAGGAGATGCTGGGACTGTTAGGACCCCTTTCTCTTTAGCCACCAGTCCTGTCACAAAATAATACCTTTTCTACTGTCTCCTCTTGAAGGAGGAGTATGTAGACTCCATTATACCCAGGATGACCCTGCCTTTTTGCAGTGCTTTGGGAAGAAGATGGTGTATTACCAGGTTAGTAGAAGCCAGTGGTGCTTATGTTGAGTCCCTATTCCTGCAGGTGAGAGGACCTGTAGCTCAGAGAAAGGAAATAAAAGGTCAAGAGGCAAAGGACCAAGACAGAGAGGGAGAAGGTGGCATAAAGCTGAAAGCGTGTGACCTGCCATTTCATTTTTGGGATATCAGTGCCTTGTGATTGTGTATCTCTTGGTATTTTGTGTGCTTAGGCCTGTCCTCTTGCTGCAGGACTGGCAGCAACCAGAACTAGAGAATCCTAGCAGATGGTAGAGAGGTGAAAAGTCAGAGTGAGTTTTCTAAGGCCTGGGTTATGAATTACTAGGCTTTGACTGGGAAGGGCTGGGAAGCTGCGGTGTGAGAGAGGATGGGAGGCTCTGGGGTGATTGGTAAGTTGAGGTGGATGAGGAAAGCAGGTGCTTAGTGCGGGAGAAGAGGAATGGAATTCAGGGCAGTTGGAGAAGGTATCTTGAGTAAGGGTGTTGAGATTGTTGGAACGAGAGAGAGAGAGACACTTGTAGATAAGTGAAAGGGGATGTTAAGATGGGAAATACCTTAAAAGGCTGGGGAAAGTTTGGGGACACTGCAGAGTATTTGTTTTCTTTGGGAAACCCTGAAAGTCAGGTATTGAAGGGGTGGAGAGTATGAGTCTTGGGAAGAGACCTGACCTGTGCCTGTATGTCTGCATGCCCAAGTTCTTTTTTGTCATTAAAAATCTGGTAGTTCCAGTCCTTTCCTCTCATCCTCAGTAATCGGGGTTAGCCTGCTCGTTGCTGCTGACCCTCAGCTGAGCTGTGGCAGTGTCACTCAGCCAGCTGCCACCAACCAGCATGGACAGCGGCCAGTTCTCGCTCTGCCCGGCGTGGTGATGTTAACTGTGGTGCCAGCTGTTGGCAGAGAAGGGACGGGAGCGCAGTTGTCCGTGAGGACTCTGCCTGCCTTTGAAGTACAGCTGAAACTCGCCCACTGCTTCAAACTTTGGGGTAAGGAGGGGTAAAGAGAGAGGTATGGTTGTGTAACAAAGGCTTTCCTTGAAAACTGGATTAAAACCAAGCAAGTAATAAAAAATGACAAAGCTTTGTGCCCTGGTAGTGTTCACTCTCAAATTACTGCAGCATCTGTCTGTGATTCCACGTAGCGTTGAGTCAAATTGCGGCATGGGCAGCATTTGTCAAAGGAAAAACAAAAGCTAACGTTTGGTTTTAAAATGCCATTTTTAGCATTGTAGTTTGGAAGCCCCATGTTGCTGTTCTACTTTCCGTGCTGTGCAGTGGTCTCCTCTATTAAAGGGCAGCGAGTGATAGTTGCGACCGCTGTGTTCCCTGAGGAAAGAAGGCTAGTGCCAGCCATGCAGAGAGGGGAAGAGGTGTGAAATACGTGTCAATATAATTCCCAATACTTTGCTGTTTTGTCAGAAAGCCAGACGTTAATAACAAATAACTAAAACTTTTGGGGTTTTTGTTTGTGTCTCTTGTTTAACGTGAAATGTGTAAAATTTATTTAAAACCTCGTTTCCATTTTTTTGGTGAGGTGCAAAAGCACAGTAACAAGACCTAACACTATTTCCATTGAAAAATTATATTGATGGATAATTTTTAGCAGTCTCTATGTTTGATTTTGAGACTAAAAATGGCCTTTCTGGAAGGAAAGACATCTTGCCTTGTGTACGTGTAGAATCGGAAATGAGAACTTTGATCCCTTGGAAAAAAGTAGGGCTTCGGCTTCCAGTAACGTCACAGCGTTCACTGTCAGCGCTTCTCAGGGCTGGAGAGCGGGCACCTCTGAAGCCGATGTTCGCAATTTGGAACAGGGAGGGCTGACGACTTTTGAAAGGTTTTCCCTTACAAAGGGCTTGATGGGGGTGTTATTTCTCTGTTTTCAAGACCTGTAAATTTGTACTTATGGACAGCGAAGGCACTCTCTGTATTAGCTAGTGGAATTAATACCATTTGTAACATTCCCCGGGTCTATTGCACAATACTACACACGTCCATGTGTGTATGTGTGTACTTACCAAATACAGTTCAAACGTATTCTTTCTTGCATTACTACTTTAAACAATGCAAGGGCAGCACTTTGATAGCTGAATGTGGTTGTTCGTTTTCCTTTTTTTCTTCTTCTTGATCCCAGGGGATGATAGATCCATCAGCATCTCAAGCAAAGGCGCAGTTCTATGGGTGGTTGGGTTTTCGTGAGCACTATAATTTGGGATGAGTGAGTGTGTGTTCAGGGTTGGGTTTTTTTTTGGGGGGGGGGGTGTAAAATAATTTATTAAGGTCAAATACTTTTTAAATAGTAGAGAACAAGACCCTCGGTTGGAAAAGAATAGTCTTATAACTTGAATGAAATTTCATTTTAATGAAGTAGTAGGTTGTAAGTTGTGTAATTGGGTCCTGTAATAAGTACTTACTAACATTTTCATCCTAACATTTAGGATAAGTAATTACTTTAATGTTTAAAAGCCAAAATTAATTTGTGATGTAACCAAAGTTGTAATTGATTTTACTGCATGGTTCTTAGCAAGGCAGCATTGGGATTCATGGGTTTAGCTCATTTATAAGGTGGTTACCTGTCTTGCCTGCAATATTCAGTCTTTGCGCAAGCAAGGTCAGCTCCACACGTTTCAGCAGGTTTCCATAAGTTGACATCGAAGTTGAATTAGCCCCTGCGAGTATGTCTTATGTCTCGCCCAGCTAGCTATAAAGGGGAAATCTCTTCAGAGACCAGCAGTCTTAGAGCTCTGTGCTTTATTTCTAAACCCTGTAATTAGTGGTTTCTTGAAACTGGATTTGCTTCTTCCCAAAGCTGAGGGAGATATGCACAGTAACTTTGAAATCTAGCCTCTAAACATGGTCTGGCTCCCAACTTTTCTAAGTAAAATGTGTTGTAGATGCCTGAGCATTAAGCTGTCTTAGAATTGGCTTTTTTTCTTTAATGCACCCCCCCCCCCTTCTCATTTCTCCTATTGGAAAAAATATAAAGTATTTTCTTTGCCTTGTTGACACAATATTAGGGCATGGCAAAGATAATCCTTCACTGTTTGCATCTGGAGGCTCTAATGGTGTTGGAGACTCTTTGTAGTTCAAGATAAATTATGTTTGTGATTATCATCAATGCTTCAGAAATTTAAATTAGTATGCAAATAGCAGGAAAGATTGTCAAGATTTTAATTAGCAAATGAAAGTTTTTCATCCTAGATAAACTAGATACTAGGTTTATCTATTATGTATTCTAGCTGCATTTTTAAAGTGCTCTCAGCCCAGCTTAGCTGAATAAAAAAACACCAGCAAATTGTGAATTGCAAGGTACTACTGCAGAATGAAAAATGTTCTTGGTAAACCTGATGTTCCTAGGCTGCTGTTCAGCTTGACAAAGCAGTCAAAGAATGAGGTCAAGATAAATGAGGTGCTGTCAAACACTTTTGTCGTTCGTGTTTCAGCTGGTAGAACTTGGAAGTGATCACCTGATGATGCATTGCCTCCATGCCCCCTCCCTGGCAGTGTTCAAGGCGAGGTTGGATGCATCTCTGAGTAACCTGGTCTGGTGAAAGACGTCCCTGCTCATGGCAGGGGGGTTGGAGACAAATGATCTTTAGGGTTCCTTCCAACCCAAACCATTCTATGATTCTATGAACCGTGAAATAGATACTTAGTTTTGGAAGGATCAGCAGAACGTGTACTCTGCATGCCCCTGCTCACCATTCATTAAAAAGCTTTTAAAAACACTTGAAGCTTTGCAGCAACCAGGAGGTACAGCCTTTGTGCCACAGCAAGAGAACGGAAGGCAATCAAAGGCACTGCCGAGTTCTGGGTCAGCGCGCTCCAGCTGCTGGCAGCGGGCTGGGCTGCTCCCTACATGGCCAGCTGCTGCTGTCTGGAGACACGACGGACCTGCCGGAGCAGGCATCACACGCCAGCTTCTGCGCCCATTTTCTGTTTTGACCCAGAGAGCTAAACATGGCTATTGCCAAAAAAACCCCCAACAAACCACCAAAACCACGTGAAGCCCTGTCTTTGCCCTGCCTCGGTCCCTGTCTTTGCCCTGCCTCGGTCCCTGTCTTTGCTGTCCTCTTCCAGTTCATCGCTCCCTTCATGAAAGTGGTCTGGGGTACAGTAGGAGGGTGTGTTTAGTTTGGAGTAGACTGATAGCTTTCTGGAGGTGGCACTGGGAAAGTCAGAAAACAGGAGGAGAGGGTTCTTGCTGATGAGTGCAGATGTTAATTAACCAAAAGCTTTTTGAGTTGTTAAATGTCTTAGAGGTTTTTGACCTGATACGAAATGGCTGGTTCTAAATTGCTAAATATTTACAAATAAGTGATCTGAATTTTTTAATTTACATTCATAGTAATACACTTTTAAAAATCTCTGTGTCTTCAAAAAAGTAATACAGAACAAGAACTGCAATACAGTTTTTACTTTAATTTAGTTAAACATTTTTTTTTTAAATTAAGAAAAGACTCCATCTCCCAGTTAAGCCAAGTCATTACCATCCATTTCTGGGTCCCAGAAGAGCTTGCAACTCTAGGTGTTCTTGGGCATCACTATATTTTTGGCTTCCCTGGCAGCTGTATTCTTACTAGGCCGGTAGGGAACTGAAACCGGGATGCCTGCTGGCTTGGCCCTTCAGGGAACAGCGGCTTCCCGACGTGCGTTACCTCGTAGCAGGTTATCAGTGCGGATGCAGTTGAGTACACATGCCCACTCGTAAACAGATTTCCTTACCAGATAGTACTGTGTTTGTTTTTTAAGCAGGGTTGCATAAGTTAGGGTATGACAAGGATGAAAGAGAACATACAAATCGTTTCGCTACAGCTTCATGTTGGGCGTAAGTCTAATATTTCAACCTCGAGGAACTCTGCTAACAAAAACGTCTTTTGTGTTCTGTAATGTCTGGCACGTTGTTGAAACCTGCAGCTAATAAAAGGACAGGTAAAACAAGAAGGCAGGCACTGGCTTCAGTTCAGAGATGTCCTACCTGCTGGGGCTGTTTTCTTTTATATATATTTTTTTAAGGCTGTGAAAGAGAGGAGGTAGTTTGGTGTGATTAAAATCCATTTGCAATGTACCTTTATCTTTAAATAAAAAAAAAAAAGTAGTGACTTGGAAGAATGTGTATTTTGATACCTTCTGTTCACTGGTGCAATCGTCATTACTTAATGCTTCATAAAAACTACCTAAAGTTGGTACATTTTGTGGTAGCTCGCTCACTGAGCGAAGAGTTTAGTTATATGTTATTCTGTGGGGATCTCAGCGGCACAGCTGTTTAGAACTTTTTGCAAGAAACTTAAAAATGTAATTTTCCTTATTATGCATCTCTGAACTTCCTGCGTGTTTACTACATTTTAACTGTATTTCCTGATCATATCTGAATGTATTTAAAAGAAAACACATCATCTTACTTAATTGAGAATTTTTGTTTACTTTTTTCTCTGAAATGTATTCAAACTGAAAGAAGAAAAATAGAGGTGGTAAGCGCCGCGACTCTGCAGTTGCAAAGCAGTATTGCTCGTTCAGGCACGTCGCCACCTAGCAGCAGTTAACTACAATTTGCTTATTTTGTAGTTGAAGACAAAAGGTAAAACCTGTATCTGAGTACTCTTGCTTTATTCCTTCCCCTCCTTCTTTGAGCGTATTGAGGCATCAGCTAACAGGTTGTGTATCATAAATGCCGGTCTGACCTCAGGAGCTGCAAGAGATATTTTTGTCCCTTCAAAAACGGAATTACACTGAGCAGTACTGCATAGTGTTTTACATCAGAGTGTGTCACCTCTATGAAGACTGTGTTTTTTCTCTTGGTTGCAGAATTGGTCACTGTGGAAACAGTTCCTCTTTGCTGATGATCGTCAAGGGTTAAGCTTCAGCTGTGTCCAAGTGAATGGATTGCACATCGTTCTCCAGCCGTCTTGATTTTCAGCCAGTGTTGGGCATTTTTCCCACTGGAAAATGTGTGGCATGGAGTGTAGACCAAGCTAGGAAAACCATTTTCTCAGGCTGTTCAGTGCCACTGCCTGAGGCAGCAGCAAGCATGGGGGAATTGAAGGTGAGGAGAGATGAGGGGAGGATGGTGGCAGGGTTGGGGACAGTAGAGGGAAGGCAGAAAGGAGTCCTGCATTGTAGCTTGCTTGAAAACATTTGTTCTAGAGCAGCTCAATGTATCTTATATATTAAGTTACATCTATCAGTATATCAAGTACTGTAAAAACCATATCAACTCTTACTGTCAAATCTGATATTATGGCCTTGGTATATTAAGGAATTGTCATTTTTTTCCTAAAAAAAATTCAGCTAAACAAATAATACACAATTGTATTTGTTTTTGCATTAGTTCCTATTATTGCTCAAATAAACCAGGACTATATATTTTTAGAGTGAATAGTTTTACCAGCGGTTAGGAACGAGTGACACAGTAAAGTACTACATGCATAACGCCCTGGAAGTTTCTCCAGCTTTGTTTTAATCTGAGAAGTGCTCTGTTCTTCTCATCAGCCATTGGCACATCTGCATCAGTGCTTTGTTTGGGGCAGATGTTTGCTTCCAGAGGGAACCTCCCGACTGCCCTTCGTTGTGTGCGTCATGGAGTGGTCTCAGCCATAAGCTAGGTGCTGTTCAGAGGAGAAGCAGCCGAAGGCAGTGCAGCAAGAGTGCCCTGATGTGCTCCAGCTGCCGAGGGACGTTGTCCATCTGACCAGCCATGAGCCACCTCACACACACGGAGTGTGGATGGTCGAGGCCATGCACCAGTTGCTTTGCGCCGCTTTGGTAAGGGCACCACTGAATTCTCTGAGAGTTTTGATATTTTCTCGTTGAGAACTGTAGAAGAGCAGCACAGAAGTCTAGTCGCACTCCACCCCAACACAGGGCCTAGCTGTCAAAGTGCATGTTTAGCCTCCTGGTTTGACAACGGTGATTCACCTACTCTTTAGAACTGCCTTTTTTTTTTTTTTTTTTTTCAGCTTGCCTCAGAATGCTTCTGTGGTAAGACGTTCTTGTGTGCAGACTGAATTTGCTTTCTGTATTAAAGTGAATCGGAAGATCACTAAGAGGTGGAACTATCTCATCTGGCATGTGGGCTAACTGGAATCAAACCCAATATACTTGGTGGGAAGTCCAGGGTGATCCCGAAAGACACGTGGATTTTCAGTTACCTCTAGGGGGTGCTGTTGTGTTAAAAGTGCCACTGTTTTAAGCATTTTCTATATAGATGTGGGTCTTTATCTACCTTACAGCAGAAAAGGTGTGTGCAATCCTGCAGGAAGTCCTCCAGCTAATGTGAAGCAGAGCTACTACAGCACAGAACTGTGTTTGCAAGTGTCAATATATAGAAGAGGAGAATGAACTAACAAAGGTCCTGGGGTGATGTTCGTAGCTTGGTTTTGTGTGTGTGTTGCATCTAGCCCACCGATGCGTTCGTTATTGATTTCAGTTGAGTGGAAGGCATCTTAGGCTGGTGAAGTGTTTGATGAACAGCAGTTTGAATCGAGCAGTTGGGAATTGGCCCAGAGAAGCTGTGGTTGCCCCCTCCCTGGCAGGGCTCAAGGCCAGGCTGGACGGGGCTCTGAGCACCCTGGGCTGGTGGGAGGGGTCCCTGCCCATGGCAGGGGGGTGGAACGGGATGAGCTATAAGGTCCCTGCTGACTCAAACCAGTCTGTGATTCTATGAATTCTTTGCTGTCAGGAGCAGAGTACTTTACAGTGACCCTGTCAGAATTTAAGGTTAAGTCTGCTGGGCTTTAATTTGTCGAGCTGTTAAGTTTTCTTTCAAAGACATGTTTCCTATGAACAGATTTTGGTTTTAGAATGCTGGAGATACATTTACATCGATAATTTCCCCTCCTGTTCTTTCACTAGGCATTGCCTTACTTTCACTATAGATATTTTAATATAGAAAGTCATAAAGCTTCCAGTGTTTGGTATCCGCTTATTACTATTTAATGTGAATCATCTAAGCTGTTCATTGCATAACACTTGGCAAGTGTTAATCATAGTGTATACTTCACTGCTGAAAGCTATTCACCGTAATAAAGTGATCATTGCTGTCTCAAAAACTGTAGACCAGGGACTACTGCTCTAATGAAGACGACTTCACTTCTTTGTTAGTGTCTGGACAGCAATACGAGCAGTCAGTGATTTGTAGACAATACCCAGCCTTGCTTTTCGAACAACTTGAAGAAACATGTATCTCTGAATATAGAGGAGAATTAATGTTGGACTTGGAACTGTAATGCCATTGTGTGCAAACCCTGTCTTGTAGGGCACTGCTCTAAAGAACTTTAGAATATTGCTTTCTTTTCTTCCTCATCATCTGCACTTCCTGTAAAAATTTAAGTATTTTAAATTTGAAAAATTGAATATTTATCTCTTCTTGTCCTTCCTAAGCATCTGTAAAATGTGTTCTATTAACGTAAGTTCAGGGATGCTCTCCATATTAAAAACTGTACAGATCAGAAATACTTTCCCCAAAAGCTTTGGCACACTTGCATGAGAAACTTGCGTTTCATGCTGTGGTGTGCCTCTCTTCTGTTAATGTTGTAGGTACAGATTTTTATCGCAGTTTATATCTTAAAGGACTAAGACTTCCCTTGATGCCTTTATTAAATGGCTGGTTTAATCTGAAGCATGGGTATAGTTTGAATTTGAGTATTGCACACCATGATCTACTATGTAAAACTTCTAGCCCCCCTGCTTAAAAATCATAATCTTCTTCTCTTTATTAAAAATGTGTATTTTTTCTAGAAAACACCAGACACTACTTTGGTCTGGAGATGTGTGGTTGCAACTTTTGTGGTAACAAATCCCACGATGCAAAAAACCAACTGCTACCTTTTTATTAAGTGCCGTCCAAGAAACATTGTTGGACTAGATCCCACAGAGGTCCCTTCCAATCCGTACCGTTCTGTGATTTTGTGAACGTACTGTTACCTCAGCATTAGGTACCCGTAAGTTTTTACACTATGTTGAAGTCCTGATAGCACTTCCAGTTAGGAGAGTGCCCTTGTTGCATATGAATAATCAATAAAAGGCTTCTTGACCTTGATCTTCTCAACAATGCAGAATCCCTTTTGGGTAGCTTGTTTCCTGTTGTGTTGAATTCAGCACGGTTGGTGGACATTCTCCTGCAATTGAAGAACGTAAGTAATGCACAGGACTAATTTTGTACCTGAAGTGAAGAGAAACTTTATTTGGGTTGTAGGGAATCTTCCTTGGAGATAAATTTCTTGTTGCTATTTTTCAGTAGTCTGTGAGGTATCCAGAGCACTCAAGCAGGACATTTCAAAATGCCTTGACAATATGTCACTGTGTGAGTTGTGTCTGTGATGTAATACCTTCCCCTTCTCTAACAGAGGGGAGAAAATCTCCAAGTGGAAGTGAAAGTTTGTCATTAATTCTCCCTGACCGCATGCTCTTGTGTGCACCATTACAATTCTCCATCCCAGGAGGGCAGGGATGAGTTATGTTCCAAGCCAGAGAGGGCAGAGGGAAAATTAGGACTCACAGGATCACAGAATGTTCGGGGTTGGCAGGGCCCTCTGAGGGTCACCCAGCCCAACCCCCTGCCCAAGCAGGGTCACCCAGAGCAGGCTGCACAGCACCGCGGCCAGGCGGGGCTGGAATATCTCCAGAGAAGGAGACTCCACAGCCTCCCTGGGCAGCCTGGGCCAGGGCTCCGTCACCCTCAGAGGGAAGAAGTTCTTCCTCATGTTCAGCTGGAACTTCCTCTGCTTCAGTTTGTGCCCGTTGCCCCTTGTCCTGTCGCTGGACACCACTGAAGAGAGTCTGGCCCCGTCCTCCTGACACCCACCCTGCAGATATATGAGGTTCCTTTAAGCTTTTTTGTTTGCTTTATATGAAACTTCCTCGATACTTACTCCTCTTTTTCTGTCAGATCAGGCTTCTGTGCTGCTCAGCCGCAGGCAATGCAGTGATGCCCATTGGGTTAGCAGGCGCTTTCACCCATACAGATGTTCTGCCCTCTGCGGATGAGTCGCACACATCTGTACCAGCAGCTAGAGCCTTTGTGATCAAGGTTCGGCCTGCAGAAGGGCAGACCGCATCCTGAGACGAGAAAAATCTCCATGATTTGTGTCATCTAGACGGGAGCTTCAGCAGCTGTTAGGAATCCGGAACGCAGAGAACTGCTGACAGCCCTGAAGAAATGAGCTGTGAGAGCATCCTGCTGGGGTTGCAGCAGCGTGTCTCTGTGAGTGCACAGCACCTGTCTGTGTGTACAGAGGTGTACTCACCGCATCGCATTTCTTTAATTTTAATTGTATTTATTGTAGCAGAGCTGCTGCTCTGTACCATTACTGTAAAACAGCATCATTTTCCACCGCAGCAGTACTGGGATATGCCTGAGCCCATGCTAGGAAATCAAGTCAACATTTAAGAGAAAGAATTAATTTTCAGCAGAGGAGCTTTAGCTCCGTTCTCCTGCTCAGCAGCCTGACCACAAGGCTGCTCTGGGTCAGCTCCTGCCCCATGTCCAGAGGAGAACCCGCTGCTCACCCAGCTCTGGAGGAGAGGGACCCTGAGGGGCTGGAGCCTGTCCGGAGAAGGGCAGCGAGGCTGGTGAGGGGTCTGGAGAACAAGTCTGATGAGGAGCGGCTGAGGGAGCTGGGGCTGTTCAGTCTGGAGAAGAGGAGGCTGAGGGGAGACCTTATCGCTCTCTACAACTCCCTGAAAGGAGGGTGGAGTGAGGGGGGGGCGGGTCTCTTCTCCCAAGTAACGAGAGGCAACGGCCTCAAGGTGCATCAGGGCCCCTTCAGGTTGGGTATTAGGGAAAATTTCTTCACTGAAAGAGCAGTCAGGCCTTGGACCAGGCTGCCCAGGACGGTGGTGGAGTCCCCATCCCCGGAGGGGTTCAGAACCCGCGTGGCTGTGGCCTTGTAGCAGCCATGGTGGTGTTGGGGTGATGGTTGGGCTTGGTGGCCTCAGAGGCGCAGCTGCTCCCCCCCCCCCGCTGCATTTAGCGCCCGATCTCGCGCAGCAAACACCCCCGCCCTGAGGCGCTGCCGGGACGGAGAGCGCATGCGCCGGCCACGCCCCCCCCCCCCCCCCCCCCCCCCTCCCGGCGCGCGCGGGCCCGGCGGCGCGCGGCGGCGTCATTGGGCGCTGAGCCTGCATGCCGGGGCGGGGAGCTCGCAGCGGGCTGCGGGCCGGGCTGCCGGGCCTTTGTCCTGCGGAGCCTGCCTGCCCTGCGCCCGCCCGCTCGCCGTGAGGGCTCCTCGGGCCGCCGCCGGGGCACCTCGGGAGGGCGTGCTTGTGCGGACCCCTCCGGCCCTAACACGGCGTGCGGCCGGCGGCTGAGGGCCCGGGCTCGCGCTGGTGGGGAGCCGGGAGCGCGACCGGCACCGCTGGCCTCGGCTTCTTCTCCCCGAGCCCGGGCGAGAGCGGGCGGGCCGGTCCGCGGTGCGAGCGCGGCGGATGCTGTGGATGAAGATGGACCTGTTGAACTACCAGTACCTGGACAAGATGAACAACAACATCGGCATTCTGTGCTACGAAGGTACTGGCGTTACCTCACAAAGCCGCCCCTGGCCGGGGTGCGCGCCGTTGTTCGCAGGCGCGGGCTCTTCCCCGGAGGTCTGGGTTGTGAGGCGCCTCGCAGCCCGTCTGTGTTTGCTTCTCACTTAATTTTTCCTGTTCTCTTTCCTGCGAAGAGCGTTTCTAGCGTTAGTCGTGTTTTTCCTCGGCGGTGACGGCGGGTGAAGGCCCGCGCTGCGGGCAGAGCTGCCGCTCCTCGTTCCCGCGGCCGTAAGAGGAGCGGTGTCCGCCATGGCTGGGGGGGGGGGGGGAGTAGCGCACCCCCTCCCCGAGGCGGCGAGGCCGGGCCCTGGGCCCTCCCGGCCGGGCCGCCCCGGGCCCCGCGGAGCGGGGCACACGACCGGCTGGCGAGCGGCGGTTTCCCTTCTCTTTGTGGACTGCTGATTTTACTCTAGCTGCTGTGGGCTGGCGTCTGCGTCTTGTAAGTCCCGTGTGGAAGTTGCTGGAGATAAAGGGGTGAAACTGGTTTCTTAATCTAGTGGAGTTTTATCTACGTGCAGTTTGGAGAAGTGGTTATGGCTTGGCTTGGGCTGGAAAGAAAGGCACCACTGAGCTAACTCGGCTTGGCAGAGGGGCTGTTTTTGCTGTAGCCGCACACAAGCGTTGCAGAAATCTTTCTTCTGATTCAGCAGGAACGTTTTCCGTGTTCGTTTGGAAAGTAAACGTGTTACAGTCGTCGGGGAAGAAACGGTAAGGAGTATGCACAGGATTAGGAGCTGTCTGTTAGTGCTCTTCAGGAGAAGGCCAGGCCAGGAGACAGGGAGCTGAACCTCGCTTGGGGAAAGACCATCTTTTCTGTCATTAAAGCAGCATGGCCACCTTTCTTTCCTTCAGGAAGCGGAGGGGCTCCCTGTAGAACTGCTACTATCTGTTTCTTTTTTTTTCTTCTTCTTTTTTTCCTGCATAAATATGTATATATTTGCTCAAATAAAGCTTTTTTTACAGAAGATGGAGCTTGCCCATCAGTACTGGATAATAAAGAGCTGGGATTCGGTAGAGTTGAATTTTCAAGCTGTTTCTTACCCCATGCTTTCTATATTACAGCAAGAAAACTAGTTGAAAAAAACCCAAAACAAAACAAACAAAAAAACCAATAAAAAAAGGAAGAATAACTTGCAGGATCCTCTTAACTTCTTCATTGCTTTCTGTAGTAACCAGTGCTTTCTTTGGAAGCAGCTGACAACTTCTGAGACGACCATGAAGTTTTGCATAAAGTTTTACTTACGTGGTACATGTTTCAAAGTGTTTTGTTGACTAAGGCAGAAAAACTTTAGTTTTGGCTCATTAGTTCACTATAATTATGCCCAATATTTATAGAAGATTCTTTCCAGCCCCTTTTTTACCCGCCTTTTTCTCAACTCATTGTTATTTAACCAGGTCTTAGCTTTAATCGTGCAAAAGCAAAAGAACAGCTTAAGGAATACACTTTACTGTAGCAGTCTTTGTTTAGTTTAAACATCTGTTGGTATTTTCCTTATTGTGGAAGTTAACATTTTTAACACTAAAATAAACACACACAAAATGAAGAAAAGCAAAACTTCAGTGGTGTTTATCGCGAGGTGTTTATATCCCAGTGGTTTAAAAAAAAGTATAAACACTGGCAACATCTGCACTAATCTCGAAGGGTGTTTTAGAGATGCCTACAGATCTTCCATGCCTCTGCCATAGTATTTATTTTGTAGGAGAGTTGTGTCAGCAGCGATGGATCTTGTCTTTTCAAAGACGCTGCTGCAATAGTAACTAAATGGACAACAAAATGCCTTTTCAAACTCAATTAATTAGGATTTATTGAAGGTCGTACTTGAACTACTTATAAATAGATGCTGTCCTGAAAAGTGCTTTTTCAGATGTAGGATAAGATACAAATACATTGTATGATGTGAAAGTTGGTTTGTAATTTCAGGGGAATGAGTTATGGACCTGTATGCCACAGGAAATAAATGGGATGTGTTCCTTATTCCTTTCGAGTTTCTCTGAAACACTTGCTTTTGCTTATTGAAATAATTGGTATGCTGGTGAAATGTGTCATTACCGTTTTATGGGGCTTACTAGTGGTTTTAATCTTTCACCTCTGGCACAAGCCACTGGAACTATATGCCATTCATTTGTAGCTGCAGCTTATGGATGAGAGGTGTATTGGTACACGAGAACTAGGGGAAGTTCTTCCATTGTGGGCATTTGGCAGCCCTTTGGTTCAACATGGAGTAGAAGAATACGATTTGTATCCTAAGACGAGTCCTGCTTTTTCTTGCCCAGCAAGAGGTACCGGTAGCAATTTGTTACCTGCAAGCTTCAGGCTACTGAGTTAATGCCACCACTTGGTTTGTCTTCCTTGACTGGTTGGTGCGGGAAGCCTCAGCTATGGCTTCATCTCGTTCGATTCCTAAATAGTGTCGTTCACGATCACGCTCCAGTGAGTACGGGAACATTTATTGGCAGAACACTATTTAGTTCATAAAACATGTTTCTGATTTTGGCTTACTTGGTGGAGGTCTGCGGGAAGAAAGTAGAATGGCAACTAATATAGATGGCATCTGCTTTATGGGCAGAGAAGTGTCCTTTTGTTGGGGTTGAGGGGGAAGTGGGAGATCTAGAAGTTCTCCCATTAACTGTTAGGAAGTAATGGTGTGTTGCTGATTTAGCTGACTGCTTTGAAACTGAACTTGACTGTTTTCTCAAACATAAGAACTGGGGGAATGGGGTGGGTTTGTTGTTTTTTTTTTGTTTGTTTTGTTTTGTTTTTTTGGGGTGGGGGGTGGGTCTTGGTGTTTTGGTTTTGTTTTTTTCTGTGAGAGTGGTCTAATGCTGGCACAGGTTGCCCGGGGAGGTTGTGGAGTCTCTGTCTTTGGAGATACTCAGAACCTGACTGGACACGGCCCTGCGCAACCTGCCCTAGGTGAGCCTGGTTTTGAACAGGAGACTTGAGCTAGATGATCTCCAGAGGTGCCTAGTAGCCTCAACACTTCTGTCATTCTGTAATACAATGGAAAGTTCTGCCTACTTGTATAATTAAGACAGCCGCAGCCAGCAAAAGGATTATAACCAGCAGTGAGGTGAGAGGGTTTTTGAAAGGGGGTCCGTAACTTTGAACCACAGAACAAAGCCATTTCCTGTCCTCAGGGTTGCTTGTTCTGCACTGATAATCTGTGTCCTTTTGAGTGTTCGCTTAATACTGTTGCTAGCTTTGAGCTCCTCGTGATGCCCCATGATAATCTCAACTCTGATGCTTTTGGAGGAAAATCTGAATTTTAGCAACATGGTGGTTTTTGAACAAGTTGAATAAAAGAGAATATCTGAGTTTTCTCTCTTTCTTGCTCTCTCTGGTGAAAGAAATTTTTAAGTCGTTCAGATGAGAATGTTCAGTCTTCACCAATGGGAAAGTGACAGTTATATTGGCAACAATCAACCGTTCCAAGCAATTTATTGTAATGTTTGCTGCAGTAAAAATGAAAAGAAGAAATAGAGAATTGTTGACTCAGCATCTGGATGCTGATTGTTAACATGAATACATCTGATATCCTCCTACCAAACGTTTGCTGCAGGTGATCACCAATGGCCAGTTTAATGAGTAGCACTTTCTTATCAGTGTTTGCTTCCTAATGAGCTCAGAGACATCAGAAAACCCTTGGGAGATGGTTGTCCTCACTGAGGTGCAAAGGCCATGAAGCAGAGCTGTTCTGTACCAGTCTGGCATTCCCAGTGCTTCCTATCAAATGACAAGCACTTGATCCGGGCACGTATTCAGAGGTAGAACATCTGCATCTTGTTTTGCAGTGGAAGCTCACTTAACTTTAGCCGAGTTATTTTTTCTCCGAGAGCCTTGTGTGTGAGTAGTGGCAGAAGGGCTCAGAGTTAAAACAAATCGCAGGTGATCCTGCTCTTTGACTAGCGCAGGGGCAGCCCGGCAGGTTTTGGCTCCTCGTTTCCAATAGAATATGGGCGAGAAGGTGCAGTCTCCAAGTGGAAGACTTGTTTGGTTTCATTGTTTATCTGAGGGAGCGTACAGATGGTTGTGTGTGGAAGGGCAGATTTCTGCCTTCCTTCCTGTCTCTCCCGTTTTCAGATGCTTTGTGTTATTACTGCATTCTCAAGGCTCGTACTGCTGTGCTGGGAAAGGTATAAAGAAATGCAATAAGATGCTGAGAAATCCCCCAGGCACGTTATGAGACTTGGAGCACTCAGCATAGTTATACAGAGTTCTCTGGACGGTCCAGAAGACTGGATTTTTTTTAAATGAAGCAAATTGGATCCAGATTTATAGAAAAACACCCCTTTTTGGTTTCAGGACAGCGTACATTAGTTAGCGGCATATTACATAATTATTTCACTGACTTCCTGTAACAGGGAAGCATTCTACAGCACTGAGTTTCCATAGCTGTACGTCGTCTTGGGGCACTGCAAGGCATTTTGAATGTATGTCTGCCTTCCCAAAAAGGCCAGTTTAGATGTTTGGTATCGAACAAGGAGCCTGAAACAGATTCTGCTAATTTCATTTGGTTTTTAATGAAATGTAACGTGTTTTCTGGTGTTCTAAAGAACAGTTTCCAGCAGTTTTCTTTGCTGACCTTGCATTTTGGTCTGGGTTTGTCACATTAGTTTCTCCTGTTAACGCCGAAGTTTGGTTTAGTTTCTAAATACATAAAATGAATTTAACACTATGCTTCTATTAAGAATTAGTGGAATAATAAATGGGATAAAAATCTCCTTCATGGTGAATTGAAGTTCTTATTTGTAGTGCAGTGTAAAATTTCTGTTCAAAGTCAGGTAAATGAAGATGCACCTACAGAATGTTCCCTGTTGATAGAACATTCTGTGGGGTTTGCCTTTTCAATGTCTTTCATCTTCAGGAAAAAACAAAGACCTCCAACTTCACAGTTGGGCTTTTCTTACTCACTTCCTCCTAGCGTGAAGTTGGGAATATCCTTTTCAGTACTGACATCAAAATTCAGTTTATTTTCCTCATTCATCAAGGGCAAGATGGATTTAGGTTACACTTGAACGTTTTTTTTCCCCTGGAGTTCTGTTGTTCTCCTTACTCTTGATGCTGGTCCAGCATTTGTACTGAGAACTCAAGGAAATTAAAAACTCAAACACAGTTATCCCACGACTTTCAGTAGATAAGATAGGCAGTGCATTTTTTCTGCAATAAAAGCTAGTGAGGCTTGTAGTGGTAAGTTGAATTCTGTGTTAATGAGCAATTTGCTTGAAGGCTGTAACTTGTTACTCACAAGTCAAATTTGTTATAGTGCCAGGTCTCTTTGGGCATAAATCCGGGGATTTTGGGAGACATTGAAAACGCTTGCATTGCTCCAGAGTTTGAACAGTGCACTGTATTGTATGGAGAACTACTAAGAGAAAAAATAAAGCTTAAACAACAGTCTTCATTGTGTGGCATCTAAAATTATGAATGAAAAAGTTCATCCATATGTATTGATTTTGCCTTTTTAAAATATCTGCTTTGCATGAAAATAGTTGTCTATTAATTTCTTCTTGAGGATTAATACAGATGGGCCTTTATATTTGATTTTGGCTGAATAGACTACAGAGTTTTAACATGCTGCATGCAGACAGTGTGCCAAGCAATTTAGCAAAGTTGTTTACACTAACAATAATCCAGCAGGACAGAGCCTATAATTTTTCACTGATAATAGTATGAGGTAGTGATGAATGCGAGTTTCTGGAGGAGTGTTTACAAAAATGGTATTACGCTTTTTCAGTGTTAAGGAATCATGAGTGTTTTTGGTTCTGATTTCTTTTTTTAAAGCCAGCCTATTTTTTTCTTCATCGTGCAGTCTGTATCATCTCCCTGAAAGTTACTTTACAAATCAGCATGGAACGCTTGCCGGGCACACAGAGTCATTGTTTCCTTTCCCTTTCAGGAAAAGCCATGCGCTTTGGAGGATAATCGACTGTGTGATAGAGCACTGCTAGATGTTGTTGTGTAAGCGCTATGCCAAGACCGTGGGTGCAGTCACACGTATGCCTTGAGTGCACAGTTTTAATTTCCTTGAGGCAGATTTCCCTTCGTGCTTCATCTATCAGCTTTTTTACGAGCGAGCTGACATTCCCATGGCTATCTCTGTACGTTGACGTAATGGCACATGGAGCTCGGTGTGTGCTGGCAGGTGTCTTGGGAGCCGTGGTGGGACGGAAGGAGAGGCCGTGGATCGTCCAGCACAAGTGCAATTGCGAACAGGCAGTTCAGCTCTTAATTAGGGTTGTCTCTGTCAACTTGTGAACCTTAGGTTGCAGGTGGATGGAGTTGGATGAGTTTTATTCTTGGCATCAGTAGTAATTTAGCACAGTTTCTAAGGTAAGGCGAGTTCTGAGCTTTTTAGTTGTTAGGAAAGGGCTTTTTCTTGTGCAGCCTTGGTGAAGTTGAAGTAATGGTCTTCCTAGGACCACCACAGTATTGGTTCTAGCCAAAGAAAAAGTCATCCAGAAACTTCAGCGAGGTGGTGAGTCTTCATCAAAGATCTTTACAGATCTAGTTCCAATAGGAGTGTAAGTCCTGAAAACCTCAGGTGAAAAGTAATACGAGTGGGGGGGGGAAAGAGTGCGAAACGGGATTTAGGATGTTGACCGAAGTTACATGGCACTGTATGATATCAGATTTTTTTAAAGTAACACTTTTCTTTTTTTGTGTGCTTTTTAACTTGGTGGTTGCTGGTGTTAAAGATAAGAACTTGTTAAACATAGTAGTGCATGGTGCAGTACAGCCTTTCCCTCCAGACAAGCCGTGTGCCACTTCGTGCCTCCTTTTGTCTTTGGGGCAAAAGATCATCCACAATGCAGTGTATGTGGACAGAGGTATAGAGTATTTGGGATAAAGTGGAGTGTTAGAGCCTTTGCGGGGTAGGAGCAGGAAAGCAAGTATGCCTTCAGCAGGTATGTGCCAGCTTAGTTCCTTCACAAAAAACGTGGCTCCTGACTTTTCGTAATACACATGGTTAGAAGTGTCTTATCTTTGATTATTTTAAGACATGCTTTTTCACTCATAATTTTGGAGTGTTCCTTGTCAACTGTGAGAATCGAGCATTGTAGTGTATAACTTTCCTCCTGTTCTTCCAAACGTTGCTAGCAGGTTCCAGGAAATACATTTGCTCTCCCAGGAAAAGTTTGGAACCAGTTGTGTTTGAAAAGCAGTAGTTTTTCCTGGAAACCCACTGGAGAGGGCAGGCATGGAAACCACTCAGCATTACACCTCCCTGGTTTGCAGGACTCAATATTTCTTCCTCAGCATGCAGATACTGTTTTTTTTGCCTTTAAACATGGGTTGTAGTTAGAGGTAAGAGAGATTTAGTAGATGAGCTGATGTTTTTTGCCAGGGTAGGAATGGCACTGCTGTAAGGGAATGTAAGCCAATACTGATATATTTTTTATGTTTTATTTTAACCAAAAATCACAGAACAGCAGATTAGCAATAGCTTTTGTAGTTACTATCTACAAAGAGCTCAGCCGAGCAATCCTTTGCATGAGAAGAGTGAAAACCAAAGCTGCCAAGTGGATCTTTTGGAATAGCTGTTGTCTTTTGAGGAATAATGAGTATTTACTTATTTTGCAGATGGCATTAGTGCACTCTGGTTACACTTTAGAGATGGTGTTGTGACTTGCTATTTTGTTATTTAATTGTTAATGTTTAGTATGTCTCACTTCTGAAAGTAAATTTAGATATTTGTAAAATTAGCAGGTTTTGCCACTTTCAGAACAGAACCTTTCACAAAATTATTCTTTCTTGGTTCCAGATCACTAAATTGGAGTTGTTTTATCTGTGATGCATTGCTAGTTGTAATTAAATGGCTGTATGAAGAAAACCTAAGTTGTCCAGTTAAAAGGAAACTCTTTCTATGAATCTAAATTATCTAGGAAGGCCAGTAAGTGCCACGCAGGAGCTAGCCAAGTAAAATAAGACTATTTAATTGTTCTGTTTATATTCTTTGGAAAGCAATCTGTTCTAAGGCAGGAGCACTACAAAAAGTACTCTTAGTGTATAGAAAGAAAAATTGACATAACTATGGCACCTCCTTTGTGGTGGTTTTATACAGAACACATTAGATGAAGGTGGGGTAAGTGCTGTATGATTCATATAGGACAAGTTTGAACTCGGCCAGTTTCTTGGATTTGGTATAAATATTTATGGCATTGAAGGGTTTTTTTAGTGTGCTTTCTTGTGCTCTGGATCTTTTAGGTGGCCTCCTCAGACATCTGGTGTGCATTGCTGCTTGTTTAACCCCCACCCTTCAGTTTTCATGCTGTGGCATCTTGGAGAGCTATCGCAGTCACTCTGTGGTTGGCATAAATTAAATCTTGTGGAGCCAGCTGGGGAAATGCTGACGTGCACACTTTTCCTGCTGGATGCTCTAAAACCAGTGGCTACAGTGAAAGAGGTGAACACTTGCTCTTGTCTTGCTGTAGGCATCATACTGAGCTATTTACCAAAGGTGTCAAAAATAGGAATTCCAGAATTAAGCAATGGTGTTCACAGAATCTTGACTAATTTCTCTCTCTCAGAAAAAGCTCCCCTTATCATTGTTTTTTAATAAATGTATCTTAGTTCATCAGCAAAAAATAGTAAAGTTACCTTCCTTTAAAAATCCATGGAAGTCCTAATTTCTAAGACTGTAACTGCTTTGAGGTACATTATGCTTGCCTTAACAGCTCATCTGTGGGTGTACTGAGTTTTTCTTTGTGGTACAGTGAATGCCACCCTGTTTGATTTCAGGTGTTTCTCAATGAGTCCATTTAAGGGCAAGTATGATAACAAATGTTTTAATGCTCACTGTAATGTATTTCTATGTATATATTTTTAATCCTCTCTGCAGAATCCTAGTCCTTGCAGAAGCCTAGTTAATTCAACTTTTAGCTACCTCCATGAAATACATAGTGAACGTTATCCTTATCTACTGGGGACAGCAAGAGCTGTAATTGGTTAAATTCACATTATGTCAGGGATAAAGCTGACAATAACGTTCAGAGTGTCTTGGTTGTATTACTCTGCCATAGCTGCTAAACCTTACACTGATCTGTTAGTAAACAAAAAGTGCTTTTACCTGTTTGTTTCAAGATGTATAAATAAAAATTGTAATTAATCAGCTAAACACATAAAAGCTCTGATCTTTGAAACGTGGACTGATAATGTATGTAACTAGATGCTTGCTTTCTAAAGCTCAGCAGTCATGAAGGAAACAGGAGCTTTTGGACTACAATCTGTTGTGACTGTGGTTCATCTGTAGTGGGCCCCTGCTCAACTGAGAGGGTGAAATCTGTTTTGGTGGAAGTAGTTGAGTCGTTTTAGCTGATCCAAAGAATGAGCTCTTACAAAGAGTTGTGGGGTGGAAGAATTTTAGTTTCCCTGTTTGAGCCGCTGGACCTCTGCAGGTCTGTTCTTTTGTATTCGAGGCCTGTTGAGTTGCGTTAAAGGAGTGTGCCAGTGATGCTGGCAGTTATTTTATATTCTCTGCAGAAGATGAGTTGGGTTAAGAAACTTCAATTAAATAGCAGTCCGACTGTGGTCATGCAATGCGGGGCTCAGCAACAGGCAAGCTGATAACCCATTTACAACCTAAAGAAGTACTTCCAAACCTCACTGCCCCTGAAGTGGCTGTTTGGTTCCTTTAAAAAATTCACAGCGGTATTTAATAGAGTGCCTGCTTAGTTACGGGGTGGAACATCTCTAGTGTGTGCTGGAGGGTAGAGATCTGCAGAAATGTTTGGCAAGTGCATCATTCAAGTAAAACAGGGAAGGACTTAACAGACAGTTAACTGAGGAGTGACATCATGGTAATGTAGCAAGAGGTTGAATTTCTGGATCCTGTGGAGCTAGTCTCACAGGAATGGTGGGACACCGACAAACAACTGACATTTTTTTATTACTTTTCTTCTGTCAGCTTGTCTGCTCTTCCTATCTTTCATGAGTTTTGTCAGGAATTAGTTGCATCTGCAACTTGAAATAAATAAACAAGGATCCTGGAGTTAAGTTAATCAAAAGGGAGATTCAGCTAAACACCAGTGGGTATAGGGGGAGGAAGACGAAGCCCTAATTAAAGGTCTTTGAGAAGTAGAGTGGAACTTTGGTACTGCTCACCCACTGAAATCCCATGACTGTCAAGATAACTGAAAAAAACACACATTTCTTCTTGTTCCTTGCTTTTCCAAGAGCTCTGGAAAACCTGCCCTCGGTGCCCAGAAAACTCTGAGAAAGGCTGTCCAGGCAGCACGTAATTTCTTGGTAGCAAACACAATCCCTCCCTCTATCTTTCCTGCCCTAGCTTCCCCTCAGCGAGAACATTTATTTTAAGTGACCCTGCAGCCTGGCCCCATAAACCAGCCTCTTCCTTGTGAAATAAACAGTTGGGCTATGATTTAGACGGTGCTCACATCTGTCCCGTAGCACCGTAGGGTTGTCTGCCCTTTTCTCTCTATGAATCTGACAACCTCTACCCATCCCAGTTACTGTATAGTAGTGCTGACTATTGGAGGGGGTAGGAGTGTTAATTCAGATCCAGTATCTTCAGTCCTTTTGAGGAGGAAATAGTAATGCTCTCTGGTACCAGATTTTTCACAACCAAATTTTCTAGTGGAACAGCAGTTTTCAAGCTCTAGTACTCTGCGGTTACCTAAAATTTTTCTGTGGATCTCTTCACAGCGATTTCCGCACCCCCCCCCCAATAACATTACTTATCTTAGTTGCACGTCATGAACCCAAGACTAAAAACATCTATGTCAGAGGAATAAAATTAATTTTATATTTTCCTTAGTGGTGTGTGCCTGTTTGTCTGTTTGATTTGGAGACAGTCCTTTCAGGAACAATGGTAATATTTTGGATTTTTTGTGTATGTTTCTTTATACCATCACCCGTAACCCTGGAGAAATCATACAGCATCCTTTCGTCCCCATCTCATGAGCCACACTGTTCTTTGGGCTTTTCTAGAAGATATACATCCTTCATGAGTTTTTGGTTGTTAGAACACTACATGTGAGCAGCAGCTGAGGATGACTACTGGGTTGTGTCTCAGAATAATACAAAGCCAGTGGATTTGAAGGATCTGTATTACCCAGCCTTGTAGTGCTTATGATGAGCTTGAATTGGTTCTCTTCTGCTGGCTGGGTCATATCTCAGCCTGCTGCCATCAGTTACAGTAAAACCCTGCTCGTAAGGAGCTGGCAAGCAGACACGTCCTCCTCATTTTCTATGTAAGTAGCATGATCAGAAGACTATCTTGTTTTCAGCTGAATGGCTCATGTAGTTTGCTGTTGGATTCAGAGTGCTTGACCGCCCTGCACAGTTGTCCTCGCTCTTTTCCTTTCCCTCTGTAGAAGGGCTTTTGGAGCCCATTTTGAAGAACACAGGGATTTTGTTCTTTACAATGGATTCTTTGTGGGAGATGAGTTGGAATTGTTCTGACACTCTGTGGGATTAAAGTCTTCAGTGTTCTGTCCAGCTTGGTTGAAGGGGCTCCATTTTCCTTAAATACATGAGTCCATTTCAGACAGGCTGCGATCAGGTAACAGAAAACCAAAACTGAAATGCAAGTTTTTCCTGTGTTCATTAGGCCAAATGTAATTTGCCGTTTCACCTCCGTTTAGGGAGAGATGATCATGTTGGTCCCCATGGAGGCGGCAGCAGCTCCTGGTTGTGATGGTGAAGGCTTGCCTCCAGCCCCATCTCCTCCTGCCCTGTGGCAGCAGCCTTGGGGACTGGACTGCTTGGCCACATGCCGTGTGCGGAAAACACAGTGGCCAAGGCTTCCTTGCTTTTTATATGGCTTTTTTTTTTTCTATTTTTTTTGATGTAACCATTTTGAGGTGTCTTGTATGCTACTGTTAGGAATCCAGTCAGGGAACTTGGCACTATGCTTTGCAGGAATTGCACACGGTACAGTGGGCTAAACAGTTGCTCTACTTTTTTCCAAATTCATCTTGAAGGGAGCCACCTATGTGTGCATATCTTTTACTAATATTTTGAATATATTTGCATTTGTGTTTGTCTTTTAAAAATACAGCGTTTATGTCCTCTCTCAAGGGCCTTATACCTTACAGGTAGGAAATTTGGGGAAAAATATAGCAGAAATAAAAGCAACATTGCTTGAAAGTGCAATATCAGATTTTGTGGCTCTTTTGGAAAGCTTATTTTATTGATGTTCTGAATTTTTCCACATGTAGCGAAGGAGAATAAAGTGAGAAAAGGTTTTTGGAGCATGTTTATAGTAAACTACAACAAAGCTTTGCAGTATATCTAAAAATAGGCTCCAATTTACATAAGCAGAGTATATTTTTTTACCTTTGCATAGCACCTTTTGCTTCAAATTCTTATGAAAGAAGCAGCGCAATTTATTGGATTTAATTTTAATATGACCACGTTACAGGTAAACGTCTCAAAATTAATGTTTTAAGCATGGTTGCCATCGAACGTACTGACTATGCTCGTATCCACAAGGGGCATTGATTACCCAGTGCAATAGTCTAGAGTTTAATTCATGTCACGGGGTTGTATCCATGAAATATCAGCAATTGGAGCAGAAGGTGGTATTTCAGACCTGAGTATCTGTTTTGCTGTCCACTAGCAGAAACAGTATTTTAAAAAAACCCAGAGGGTGGTACATGTTTTCTGTCTACTTGGGAGCAATTGTTCAAATTTGAGCTTTCATGAATTGAATTTCCTATTAGTCTCTCTTTGCCATTGCATGCAAAAACACAGTGGTAAGGTGTCACTTGGTATGTTGAAATACTGCTGAAGCACCCAGTCTGACAGTTTTTTCTGTTGCGGCCTTGCTTGGCTTTGATTTACTTTTGAAATAGAGGGCAGGTCTTCTAGCTGTGATGGCTTCTGCTGGAAGACAGGCTAGTCCTTGGTCGGTTTAGCTGTGCCGCTGTGTATCTAACACAGTAAGTCATTTAGCTGGGTGACAAAAGAAGCACCTAGATCTGGAAACCACCATCATTTTGGAAAGCACATCTCCAGCGTGTTGGCGTACAGTTATATTCATTCACAGTTTTTTATTGATAGTATTTTTAGTTTTTTAATAAAATTACATCGTGGCACTGTTAAAAGTACATCTTTTTATCTGGCAACTTTTAAAATCTGCTTACCAGAAATGTGAGAGAATGGTGTATAATAGTTTTGCAAATAAACTAAAGGAAGCTGAATTCTGATTATATGTTTATTATTTAAACTTTGCATGGCAGTAGTTTTAATTACATATTCTAGTACAGAAAATATTTCCAGGAATTCCTGTAACCCACTTGGTGTTTGTTTCCTGCTTTCTGAAGTGTATGTGCCCCGTAAGCATTCTGGCCAGGTTACAAGGTGAACATGAGTGTCCTCTCCTGAGGCACCAAGACTGGTGGGACTTCACCTCTCTCCGTGGATCTAGCCCACAGATACTTGCCTAGAGTCTTTGGAGATTTCGAGTGCGTGGAGGAGAAAACATTAGCTAGCACTGGAGAAGCTTAGATGACTAAATTTCAGTATTGCTATACAAGGAGCATGGTCTGGGGTACACCAGAACTACTTAGAGTACTTAACAATGTACTGTGTTTTGCCAGGGAATTAAATGGATCGTATATCTCTTCACTGCCCAGTAAATACAAATGTCATGTTTTCTAAGCAAATGCAAAACCGTGAAATTTACTGTTTTCTGCAGAACAACATAGATGATGCTTCCCGCTTTGTCTTCCTTTCTCTTCTGTCTCCTCCCTTGCTCGAGATGACCTTGTTGGGTCACGCTGTTCTGCACCAAATAACAGTAACCTGTAGGCTTCTAGGCAAGAAGTAAAATTACTCTGAGGATTTTAGCACTTGTACCTGCATCAGCTTACTCAGCAAGGTATTATTGTCAGTTTTGAAGTATCTAACACAGGGCTGTTAGTTGGTACCCTTTCGGTATGTTGGCTGTCATGGCTTTTACCTGAGCAGGGACTGTGCATATCTGACCGCATGCGGTCACAGGACAAGGCTAGCCGGGGTGTGTGTGTGCAGGACAGTCTGCTGGTGGGTACCTGGTTTCAGCTTGCTTGCGTCCCAGAGCCCGCATCCCGAGGCAGGGCCGGGTGGCCCGAGGCAGCTCCATGTTCAGGCACGTGCTGCTTGGTCCTGCTTGGGAGCTCTGCTTAGCTCGGCAGCTCACCTTTCTGTTGTATGAGACTCTGTAATGTGTTGGGCAAACAGAAAATGATGATACTGTGTGTTAATTTTTAGTCCCTCTTAACTGACTTTAGATGTTTGGTGCAGGTTTTGCCTGGGAGAGCAGGCTCAGAACAGAGTGATCTTTGGGAGCAACCCTGCTTCCTGAGCAAAAAACCCATCTGCAGTCTTCAGCTGAGGGAAATCCTGTTTTGACTTTGAGGTTAACAAGTACTGTAGACATCCCTGGTGCTATTTATCTGGAGACTAGTGTAGTTTAGCACAGGTTGCCTTTAAATAATCTTGTCTGCCAGATAACTGGAATCTTTTTTTAGCCATAGTTTACATGAGTGCAGGTACTCTAAGCAGAAGAAAGGAATACTTTCTAGACTTTCAGCTCAGACAGGTGCTGCTGCGAGAGTTAGCTAAATGGGACATTATCTTAAAGGGGGATCTGCCAGTTTATGAAGTAGTCTCATGATCTACAATTAGACCTAAGCCTGAGTTCATTGTTGGGTTGGAACCGAACACAGCCCCGCCATCACAACCGTTGAGGTGTGGAAACTGAAATTCAATAGAGGAAATACTAAGGAGCTCTGCCAGACTGGAGCACTGAAATTTATTCCATCCTGCTTTCTTCGTGGCGTATCTGCTGCCCTTCTTGTTTCCATGATATCAGTTTCTTGCCTACTTACCAAGATCCTTTTTTGAGTTTTGTTTTGTTTTGTTTTTCACTCAACACCAAAAATGTTTTAAAAGGACAGTGTTTCAGTTGGTGCCTGGATAGCAGAGTGAAGAGAATTTACTTCAATCATGGTTTAAGTGGTCAGCAGAGGCTTTGTACTTCTCACATGTTTATCAAGTAGTTTGTAGAACTGAAAGTTATCCATATAAGTCAATTAATGTTCAGAGAGTATGCATATGCTGTTTTGTACAGCCATGCTTCTACAGTATGATGAGAGAGAATATAAGATGATGGAGTCGGTTTTTCACAGTACGTTTGAAGGAACAAATACAGTTGCAGTCACGTTTGGGGAGGCAGTTTTGCCATTTTCTGTCTGTTGCCATTCAGTGTTTTGTGTATAATACAGCATTTTCAAGACCTATTAAGCTGAAATTCACTTTAGCCTGTGCTGCTCAGCTCTGGTTAACAATACATGTTTTTTGAAAGCATCCTCAAGCAAGCATGCCTGCACTCTGCAAGCGAGATCACTATACCCAAATTCTTGTCTTGGTGCAGTCTTTTGAACAAAAGAGGAGGAGAAAGTGGGTGGAGATGATTGAATGCAGAGGTCACTATTCTATGTTCTTGCTTGCAATGTCAAGCATTAATGTGTCCCTCGTTGGCAGGCACGGTCAGATGGAGGAGCCAGAACAGAACAGTCCATTTAATAACTGTATTTCAGTTTTGGCCATGGGTTTTCTGGCATACGTATCTCTGCACAGTGGTAGCCAGAGCTTGGTTCCAGGAGTAAGAGCTTTTCATATGTTTTGTAAATGGATGAGAGCAGACTTTTGCCAATTTTTCTGTACGTGTGTATGCAACTTTTTGGTTTCTACTAAAATACCTTTTTGTCATAGTACAAGAAAGTCAGTAAAATGTGTGTCAGATAAGTGAATCAGTAAGTTGGCTGCTGAAAGAAATTATCAATTATAATAAAAAAATATTTCCAAGATCTGATTTCATAGCAGTGTTTTATGATTAGGCTGTTCTCATTAATACTTAATTTCTTGTTGTTCTTGTAGTTTATTATGCTCTCCAGTAGGCCTGTTTTATATACTACAAAGGAAATACTACCGTGGCTTTGCTTACAGTGTTTGACAGACTACTTCCCAGAATTAAATCTTAATTTAAGATGAGCTCAAATTATACCTCTTACAGAAACTACATTCCAGAAATAAAGTAGTGGTACAAAATAATATTTTCACGTGAGGGATTTTGTTTGTTTGTTTGAATGGGTGCTATAGAAATATTCAGCAATTATTTAAATAAATGTAATTTGTGACCGCTTCTTAGGATATCTTTTTCATGAACCAAAGATTTACTGCTGAGGAGTCTGAATGGATTAAATCCTTTTCTTTGGTCAAGCAAGTGAAGCAAGACCTGCCTTATATTACGTACTTTTAAGATTGTCCGTAGTCAAACTGTTTAACACAGATCTAATTTATGGGGAATTTCACAATTTCAAGGATATCAATCCTCTTACAATTTATAGTCTGCTGTGAAGTAATACCCCAAGTAGGCAGCTGACAACATCTGCAGGTTAATTTTGCAGTACTGTATTGTGATAACTTGTTTTGATGACTTGTTGCATTGAGTAATCTGCAGTGACTTCCCTGCTTGGTATTTGATACCTCAAATCATGTGATTTTTGTCCATGGACTAGATTTTGTTATGCCGTTTATCCCAATTTATGTGGGCACAGGCTGACGTCTGTGTTTGAGATAGTGGAAGAAAACATGCAATAGTTCATGAATTCGTTCCAATCTATTTGCAATTTAATCTCATGATTGTTAGACTGTAGGAACAGAAAATAAAACAAATTTCATTTTATAGTATCCTTTTCAGAAATGTTTCATATATCATAAAGGCTAAATTATGATCAGTAGAGAAAACTGCCCTTGAAGATCTCCACATACTGTTGATTCCTGGGAATGTCTGGCCCTAAGAAAATGAGGCCACTCCTTTTACTAATGAGGTATTGGAAAAGGTAATTAAAGGTGTAATACACGTTAATTAAAGCCTGTTAAACTCTCATGCCCCTGATTTTATTGATTAATAGAGTGGCCTGAAGTCATGGTAATTCAACCCAAGACCTTCAAGGTAAGGACCCTGTTGACAGACACCACAGCCGATGATTCCCCCCCAGGTTAATAAATGTGTCAGCAGTTTACTCTTGTGGACAAATCCGCTTGTCAGATGCAGAATGGAGAAGTGGCCAAGGACAGTGCTGGAATTTTTGTTTCGAGGAGTTTTATTTCAATCTGTCTGAAGGTCTGTATCATGTCAGTCATCAGCTGGAAAGACGAAGCCTTTCACTTCTGGATAATAGTTAACGCTCAGATTTTATGTATTAATAGTAGCCAGTGGGAGAGAGGAAATGGGGAGGGGGAATAGGACAGGGTAGCCGTGTCTTAGTGCAGCCCATACTGAGTTGCAAGGTCAGAGAGGAAGGAAGCTAGCTGCCAAAATAGTGTTATGTTTTTTTTTCCAGTCTTTGGTAACTCCTGGAGTTCTCAGACATATTTTAAGGCTTCTCTGGTGTCTTGCTATCAAATCCACACTTGTAAAAACATGACTTTTGCTGTTGTGATGTTTGTATTGCATGGACATTTCAGGAGGGGCGCTGATACTGCTGACTGAACTGCAAGAGAAACACAAACAGTGTTGAAGATCCACTGTTTACAGAGAACTGTCCTGGTGGTGTATATGTCTGAGAACAGCCATGCTGGTTTTGCAAACATTTAGTTTGCATGTGTTCATTTGAATCACTTTCAGTTTAGGCTCGTAATTGGTTAAAATAAGGAATATTTTTGCTAACTGCATGGACTTCTGTCAACTGAGTGCACTACTGCAGTACTGCTATATAGGCAGACACTACGTCACGCTGTTATCTGTGTTTAGTTTGTCTGTGCTTGATCATGTTGCTTAACAGTTTTAATAAAAAAGACGAAAAAAAGAAAAGACTAGTATGAATAGTTGTAAGTAGAACTATCTGAAAGCAGCAGATCTAGAGTGCCTGACACCAGCTGCTTACTGAAACAAAGAGCAGTATTATGAGAGGCACAGTAAATGTGTTCGCTATCTCTGCTTTCAGTTGCAGTGCAGACACAAGCTGTCACAGTAATGAATTTTGAAGGCTGGAGTTTGGACTTTGGGAATTTTGTAAAACCCAGTTGTTTTATCAGTGTTGTCTTGCCAGTTGTATGATGCGAGTCTGGTTACCATGGAGTGTGGTCAGTGGAGGGAGACAACTCTAGTCAGTAGAACAGCTTTTTGTGTAGCAGACTCTGCTGTGGTTTCTCCCTCTCTGGTTTATATTCAGCTTTGGTAAGGAGGAGAGCAGTGGGGAAAGAAGTTGCCCTTTTATTTAGATAAAAAGCAGTTTTAGCCCTGATCAAACTTAGAGGCCACATGAGAACTCCTGGTGCAGTAGAAATACAGTATATGAGTATGCAGTTTATCCCCATAAACAATGTAGGGTTATTTTTCCTCTTGATCTCGCTCTGGACTATCTGGACTTTTTTGTTCGGTGGTGTTCTCTGCTTGCCTTCTGTCTGCAGGGTGGGCTGTACGAGGTGCTGAGCACTGTCCACACCTATCTGCTCATGCGGAGGTGCTCAGCCCCTGCCAACCTGTCCTCTAAGAGCTCTCCCTGCTCCGACCTGCTCGCTGCTGCCACCTGTTCCAAGTGGGGTTGGTTTGGTGAATTTTGGCCAGATGGCCCTGATAAAGATACCAGAAGGTATCTGAAGGCCTTGGTGCCTCCCTCCTGCATAATTACGACGTTATTTATGACTGGGAAAACGCGTTACCAAATTTGACAGGCTTTAGTTAGAAGCAGTTCCTTTCTCTGCTAAATTTTTTCCAAGTGGGTTTTTTAATTTCCAATGTACAATAGCTGTAGTGTTTTTACCAGATTTTGTACTCTAATGTGGGTGTTAATATACAAATGCTGGTGCTACTGTACATATAATAAGATGATTTTTTTGTAGTTTTTTTAAAGGAAAAACCCCATTGAGGTAATTGTATGGTATCAGGCTCCTTGCCACTATTGGGGAAAAAAGAAAAGTTTCTAACTTACTAAATCAGATAATGTCTAGAGATTTTTGTCTTTTGTAAACACCAGAGTTAGCTTTACGTGGCTATTTAAATTGCCCATGTTCCTGTCAGGAGTTGCCCAGGAGAAGTCAATAGGAGTTAGGTGCCTACGTGGAATTTGTAATTCCTGTAATGGAATTTCGTGTTTTAGCCTTCAGAAGTGATCTGAGATGCTGCAGAGAGAAGAGTGAGTGTGTACGGGTGGGATGAAAGTGTCATAAACCTTAGCTGATGAATCTTTTGACATTGGTATTAACTAACTTTTTTTTTCAGAGATAGAGATGAGGGAGATTCCTCACGGAGAGAAACTGGTGTGATGTGGTTTACTTCTGAAGTCTGGAGTACAAGCACTACGTAGGTGGAGGTTTCTACTGGCAAAATATAAAGGCCGAAGAAAAAATGCAGAAATTTTACTGATACGAAGATTATTTCATATGAGAGGTCTTTTTGATAAAAGCTGCTCTTGTGACATTGGAGTGGTTGGGGGGGGGGAAGGGGGGCTTCGCAATGAAGCCTTCGGCTGGCTCGAACAGGAGAGGGTCTGGATGTGAGTCTTAGAGCACTGGCAGTAGAGTACAGTTTTTACTCTTTAGAGCTGACATGGAAAGTTCCTATTTAGATTTGGTGCCAGAGTCTTTAATAGAAATCATGACTTGTGGTGTATTATAGGTCAGTGTATGTTTGCTAGTTTATATTATGCTGACTAAATTGGCAAGATGCTTATTTTTACTGGTAAACATTCAGGAGGTTTTCTCCTCACTCGCTCTTTTTCCAACAAAATCATATTTGTTGTTTGTGGAATTAGGGCAGCATTTTATAAATCATCTGCCTCGGCGATGATGTGAAAATGTGTGGTGGCATACAAAGACTTCCATTGTCAGGTACCTCAGGGCTGTAGATGGAGTTAACTTTATCCTAATTTTAGTTCTGGAAATTATGGCCGTGTAGAAAACAAAATGCTTCTGGCGGTGTAGGAAAAATACAAATTTTAAACTCTAGCAAAAGTGGCTATTTCAGGGATATTACTGGAGTAGGTAACTCTGGTTAATTTAGCTCCTCTCCAAGCCCCTTCTGAAGCCCCCAAAACATTTGTTAACGTCTTAAAATCCCTGTGAGGTCTAAATATGACCTGTGGCTGCGAGTTCCAGTAAAATCCGTAACTGCTGGTGAAATGTAGCGTTGTGCTTTAGGCTATACATTCACTGAGACAGTTAATTGAAATGGGAAAAGGGCTGCGGTCACACTTTAATGTGTGCTTAGTAACGATACTGTGAATGTGTTCGTGCACAAGCTAATTGTGTCATTTCTGGAATTATTTATACGCAACTCCCTCGTGCTGTGAATGGCATTTTCTTTTGAGTGTTAGATGATATAAAATTTATAATCTACTCGGTATTCTACCACCAGTCTGCCTAGTTGAAAATTAGCATTGTTAAAATTTAGATTTTGTGATTGTTGTGCTCAGGAATTGTGGTATTTTGTTCATTGCTCCAAACTTCGTTTAGAAGTATAAAGAAGGACATTTAAGGACAAACTTAGAACTTGCATCAGCAAGTTCCAATTTTGTCCCTCATTTTTACCTTGCATAGTTATATACCAGACAAGCTTGTTTTGGACAGCTTTTTATAAAAGGAATCATTTGAGCATTTGCACATTTATTCAGTTTTAGGTCTTGAATATTTGGCATAAATGTGAACTGTAGCCCTGGAATATATAACCACAACCATAAGAAAAGGAACAAAGCATGTTTCATTGCGAACAGTCATGCTTTGCAGAGTGAGGTAATGAAAGTTCAGGGCTGGAATGGCAGCTTGTAAGAAGGAATGCTTCTGAATAAAAATGCTGTTGGAAAGATGTGTTGAGCTCAACTTTTCACATCATCTGGGGTGAGTTGAGCCCTGTCATATTACCTTTCTTGAACTGTTTATTCCACTGTAAAGCACTGAAGTGTGGTCTATGATGCCTGCCTTATCTTACAACCATGTTAAATGTGCCTATGCAGACCTGACCTCTGGTTGGGAAATTTTTCTGCAAGAATGTTTTCAAAGAGCATGCTGGTTTACCTCTCTTCTTCCCTGTCGTGTTCATTCCGACTTGTCTTCTTCCTGTAGGTGAAGCAGCTCTAAGAGGTGAGCCCAGAATGCAGTCTATTCCAGTATCCCCTGCTCTAACCAACCATCGAACGGGCCCTCCTCCAATCAGCCCCAACAAGAGAAAGCTCAGCATGGACCAAGGGGACGATGAGCTAGACTGTGAAAATGAGCACGTTTCAAAAATGAGTCGAATGTTCAATCCACATCTGTAAGTGTCTTGCTTATATTACCTTTGGTTCCTAGAACTTAGTGCTATCCTCCTCATCTGTGTGTGGGCTAAAGTCGTACTGTGCCTAAAAGCTTGGGCTAGGTTTTTCCTTTGTTCCAGTTCGTATGGAAGATCTGCGCAAAGGCTGGTGTGATTAGATGGGTGACTTGTTTTCTTTTGTTTTCGTACAGCATGAAGTCACAGGAATTAGCCCAGTTTAACTATTTATAGTAGAACATACATATTCACCTTGCAATTTCTAAAGCGTTGTTCATTTGTTCTTTGTAATCTGCTTCTTTGGCTTCCCCGGATTCTGAGCGGGCTGTACTGTCTGCTGGTGGGGGTGGGGAAGCAGAAGGAGGGGAAACAGAAGCGCTTTGCATTTTTCTGAGGCCAGGAGATTGTGAGGCAGCTGCTCTGTAGTCTGCCCTGACAACTGGGCAAGCTGCAGTTGTTGCTAAACATTACTTAAAGGATTGCACCGCTCTGACGGTCAGATGTGGAATTTTTCATGCAGGTAAGGTGCTTGTAAGTTCGGTGCATGTGTTGGGTAATCATCAAATGCCATTCTTGCTGTGTTCTTATTCCTGGGAATGCAAGTCTGGCTGGCATGAAGTACAGGCTTAGAGAATTCTTTTCATTCTTGCCTGGAGGAAGCGATTGGACGGTGCAGCAGTCCAGGGCAGCCTGATAACTATGCGCCTTTCCCTGCTGCCTCAGCTCCTGCAGCCTCTGCATTCCTCGCATTCCACGCTGCTGTGGACTGTTGTGTTCAGTCATAGGATGCGGACAGAGGTATTTATCCTCAAATAAATCACCCCAGTGTTAGTCAGAGGTTGGGCCTGTAGTCTGCAGTCTTGGAATTTGTTACGAATCAGGAATCCAGCGCTGAAGTAATGCAAAACAATAAAAGCTCACAGGCAGAGAGAGGCTTCTCATTTACAACATACTTTATTCTCCTGAAAACTTAACTGTTTACAGCCTTTCTTGGGAGCTGAGAGTGCTGGTGCTGGAAAGAACCATATGCTGCATTTCTGTGGCATGCATACGTGACACAACTGAAGAAATTTATGGCATTTTTTAATTACTGCGTAACTTTGGGAAAAGGTGTGACTTTTAAACTCATTTGTTAGTGATGAAATAAAACACAGCTGGCAGTTACGTACATTATAACACTTTATACAGTGCTGGCCATAAAAATAATGACGTCTGAACCAACAGACTCGTGTGCAACAAAGGTTCAAAACTAAAAGATAAGGGCAGTTATTTCATGTGATCCCTTAGATATATTTTAAAGCTATGTGGTCTTTCCCAGTACACTACATTTTTACTCATCCAGTGTGGTATGCTTTTACTCAATAAATTCTTTCTGCGATTTGTTTTATATGAAACGTGCATCTTACCTTTTTTTAATGAAAAGCACTGGTTGTCTGCCTATTGTTCGTGTGATGGGACTTAATCCATTTCACTTAAACCATCTACAATAATATACATGCGGCCGTCTTTTCTTCTGCTTTATTTTGTAAGTTTGATCTGGCCATATGAAAATATGCTTACAACTGAATATTGCAAGAACTCAAACTTCAGTGATACATCTTAAATAGCTGAGTATCTGTGTATTTCAGATACATCATAGAAGTTCAGAAAGGTTCTCTGAATTTTACTCCCATTTCCCTGCCACCACCACCACCAGTGAAGTTACTTTCTCGAATGTTTTTCATGTTTTCCCTCTCTTTTGGATTATGACCTTCTGGTTTAGCAACATAAATGGATTACTCAAACTTGGTGGAACTGTCCTAAAAATTTTGTTTTGGAGATAGGAACTGTGTTGTAGAAGCTTGACTTGTTTGTGCCAAAGACGAGACTAGATCTAGGGAAAGAAATATTTTATGGACACAACAATGGCAGTCGCATTGTAATGAGTTGGAGGTTCTAGAAATGTAAGTTTGACAACACTCAATTTAGAAAACCAAATCCGTAAGAGGTGTGGAGTGTAATGTGGAGACTAGATAGCACAGTATCTTTGGTGACAGCAAAGACGTTTTTGTGATTTGGACTATAAAGATGAACTTTAGAGTCTGTGTATTTTAAACTTTTTGGGACAGAGTCCCCTGAAAGCACACAACGAAAGAGTTGGTGATGAGGAAATGGGGTGTAGCTGCCCCAGTCAGTATTAGTGCTACAGACCACACATCTTTGCCACAGAGCGGTGTTTAAATCCGCACTCCTCTGGCTGAATGTCTTCAGTTCTTCTCAGTGTCCACGTGGGCAGATCTTTTCCGTTCGGAAGATGGAAGTCTTCATAACCGCGAGCAGCTCCTGTTCAGACATTCGGATCTTTGTGGCTGCGCTGGTAGAGCTGTGAAGCCGTTGTACGTTCGCCCTCTTCGCGCCAGCTTATTGTGGTGGGAAACGCCATGAAATGGGGTAAGAATGGTGTGCTGTGGTTCGTTATAAATGGTGGAACCTTTTGTTAGTGGTTTGATGTTAACCCTTAGGTACCAGCCTCCTGGTATCTTGGTCACTGTGCTTCGGTGGGAATCAATCTGTTGAAATGCTTCGGGTGTTTTACTGGAAATCCAGCATGCCAGCCTTTTGTTTGGAAATCGAGTGCTGGGAGATACTCCCTCCTCAGCGGTAACTCCCTGTGCACGTATCTTTGATTAGGTTCTTTGGGTTGCACTTGGCCATGTTTACTTTTATCATGGCAAAACACAGCTGTTGGGAGTACGGTCTCTGGAGGAGAGCGGGTGGAATGCCCGGGCAGTCCCGCTGTGTTGCTGAAAAATGCGGTGGAATTCCCGCACGGGAGGATGATGTAGCAAAGGCTCTGTTTTTCAGAGGAGATAATTCTCAGCTTTAGGATAATAAAGTATACTTGAGACCTTGTGGATGAATTTTTTAAAGTCAGTATGTGAAACTGCCTGCCTGCCTTACAGAAGGTGTATACATAGAGCGCAGAACGCTACTGTGTGTTTCTGGTCAGAGATGGCACCCAGGAGCTCCTCACTTGGGAAAAACGAGTGCTTCCACCCCAGAATAAAACTCAGGCACCGTGATACGAAATTCCTTTATTTGAATTTCACCCTTTCCTGTACGTCCCTCGGGTGTCTGAGCTAAACCGCGCTGGCGAGAGGCTGGTCTTGCTGAGGCCAGGCGTGCCGTCGGTACCGCGCTGTGCTGCCTGGCAGTGCGTGCCGGAGCAGCCAGCGGGTTCGAAGCCTTTGTTTCCACACGGCCTGCGGAGGGGCAGCTGGGAGCCCGCTCCGTGCGCGAAGGACGAGCGGCCGCAGCGCCGCGCCGGCCCCGCTGCCGGCCCCGCTCGCCGGGCGCAGCCGCCCCCGCCTCCCCGCGGCGCCCGCCCCGCCGGGACAAAGGGCGCCTTGTGCGCCGGGCGCTGCGGCTGACGTCACCCGCCGCGGGCCGCCGCTCCGCCCCGCCCCGGCAGCGCCGCGCGGCGCGGGGAGCCGCTCCGCCGTAAGAGTCCCCGCGGGGCTCTTACAGCACACAGCGGCTGCGGGCCGGCCCCGCGCCCCGGCGTGTTCAGAAGGGCTCGGGTGTTGTGCGACTGATAAAATTATACATGAAACCCGCCATCCGAATTTGGGTTGCGGGGGGCTGTTATTTTTGTGTGCTTGTGGAGTGCGTCAGGCTGAAAGTTAGCGTTTTGGGCTTGGGACAAGCGGGCCTGCGAATGGAATATTTTCCTCTCAATCTCTGACACCGTTCCCGTTTGGTTTGGTGGCATTAGGATCACAATGACAGTGAACTTCTGTGTGAAAATCATCTCACAGCAAGAATTTGCAGTTAATAGATGGCTGAGGAATAATACTTTGTGGATTTGTGTGAATATATAGTTTGGCTTTTTGTTGTAATGGACAAGAGGTCTACATGTGGAGAAGGTAGTTCAGTGCGTCTCACGTAAGGGGATGTTAAGTTGTGGACATAACCATACGGATCCCGACACTTCTGTTTCAGATTCTGGGTTGTGTTTTCACCTTTCTAACTGAAGAATCGTGGCGAATCTGATCCCTAAAGCCAGGCTAGGTTCTGGGAGTTTGGAAGCTGCCATGTATCCTCAGTTTCTTACCATGAATATCCAGTGGAGTTTGCTCACTTAAACAACACCGTAATAGGAATTAAATTGGCATGCTTTTTAAAAATCTGTCCTGAAAGTCACCTGAATTTGGAGACCGTAGAATAATTCAGGTTAGAACAGGCCTGAGGAGGTCATTTTGCCCAACCTCCTGCTCAAAGCAGGGTCAGCTGTGTTCTCCTCTTCATAGTAGCTCAAAGCATGGAATTCTGAGTAAGATCTGAAGTACTCTATAAACAATACTCCTTATTAGAGGAGGACTCCATCACCTTCCTCTTTACCATTCCTTGACCCCGGCTGAGAATGCGGGGTGGAAATGCTCTGCAGAAAATTGGGTCCCCGCCGTGGTAGAGGCTGGCTCCAGCTCCACGCAGGCCGTGAAAAGATCCAGAACTGCATTGCAGGGGCAGTGTGGGAGTTTTCAGAAAAGTTCATTGCTGCTAACTGCTGCTTTTTTGGTTCTAAATTTCATGTGGTATTAAGAAATGTGTTTAGACTGTCATTTTATTGTGACAAATTGGAATTGGGGAAAAAAAAAAAACACCCCACAGGTAAATTCAACGCCCAAAATGTCTCTCATTTGCTTGCAGGCATCTTCACTCTGTTCTCTTGGCACAAATATGCCTGTGAAGTATTTTTAGGATTAATCTGGTGTTTTCAAAGCAATCCTGTTGAAGCTAAAACCCTCTGTACTGTCATGGCACGGCTGCAGTGTGGCTCTGGTTGATTACAGCGGACAGAAGAGAACAGGTTTCAAACTGCTTTTCCTTTTTGGTTTTTTTTGTATGCATTGCTTGAATGATGGACGAAATCAATCAGATATGTTTTCTTATTTATTAACAGAGATCATGTACTACACAAAGCTATTCTTCGATTGTTTCCAACAAATGTGCCTGAAATTGAACCTTCAGAAACAGACCTGAAAGAGCTAACTTACCTGAGTTAATATTTAACGCTGAGTTTTGCAGAAGTTCTTACCCAAGGGGGAGCTTCAGAAAGTGCTCAGGTCCCCTTCAGTTCGGGAGGGTGTAGCCCAGCACGTGTGAAATGCTTATTATGAACTGTTGTAAGGCTAAAAATTGATTGATGGCTTAGCAGTCCTTCACAGAAAGACCTGATCTGTCAGAATTTGGATACATGTTTTAAGTACTTGAAAAATGAGGCCGTGTTAGCTCAGCTGTCTCCACTTGCAAAGAGAAGGGTTTGTTAGCTAGCTCCGGAATTCTGCTTCGGTAGAATGTTTTCCACCTCCGTTTTCCTCCTTCTGTAAAGGAGCGTGATGCTTCAGTAGCCCGTGGAGGCTCAGAGCTGTGCCACCACTGCACAGCGGTGCCGGCACCGAGCCAGGGGATCCCCACTTCCCCGGGGGGACGAGGAAACGCTGCTGGCCCAGGGTGATGAGGAATCAGGGGGACGAGGAACCGCCGCTCGCCCAGGGGGACGAGGAGGCCTCTGCCAGCGGGAACAGAGCAGCGATCCCCTCCGCCCCGCTGCTGGCCGTTCTTCATCTGCGGTAAAGGGGAATTCTGCATTGTGCCGATTGTCGTGTATGGACATCGGGGTGAGACTCAACACCAGCCCTGAAGTGTGATTGCTAAGCAAGAGGCACAGCAAGAACCAGTAACGTTTACACACCCGTTCTAGATGTGCATCCTGACCGTATGGAAACAAAGGTTTAATCTCCCTTCTTTTCATTTAACCATTTTCCCAGATGTTTCCTGCAGTTTGACAGATGTACTGTTTACTAGAAAGTTGCGCTCTGGAGAGTTGGAATGTTATGGACACGGTTGCTATAGACAATGACTCTGTAAGGGTAAGATGTGGAATAAAATGTTACATGAATTTCTAGTCGAGGAAGGAAATTTTTCCCCCTGACTGAAGGTGCTGGGCTGGGCGGTCCTCTTTCGTTCTCTCTCGCGCCGTAAGGTGCCGCAGAAGCGCGCGGGCTGGCCTGGACTCCTTCCGGCAAAGTCGCCGAGTGCCGACTGGGAACAAACGGCGTCGTTCCGCGGTGGCGAGGGGTGGAAAGCGTTCCTCTGGCGCTTCCGGACCCGCGGTGGCCGTCGTCGCCTGTCAGATGCGCGCCCTGACCCGTGGCCAGCACCCCGCCCTCTCTGCCCGCATCGTGGGAGCGCAGTGCGAGGGAGTGGCGGGGGGTGAGCGCGCACGGCAGCCCGTCCTGCTGCTGGCTTCGTGCGGGCGGTGCCCAGCCGTGGCCTCCGCCCGCCCGCCTCGGCCCCCCTGCGGGGACTCTTACCGTGACGGGGCGGCCGCGCTCTGCGCCCCGGCCGCTCGCGCCTCCGTGAGGCCCCGGCCGGGGGGAGCGGCCGCCATCCCGCGCCCGGGCGATGCGGGCCCTGGGCTTGGTACCGGCCTTGCAGCACGATGGCGGCCGCCCGCCCCCAGCCGCGCCCGCCCCAAGCGCGGCCCCCTCCCTCCCGCCCACCCCGCCGCTGGCAATGAAAGGTCTTTGCCGCCATCGACCCCCGCAGGTTCTGCCCTCGGTTGCTTGACGGCTTCCCCCCGCGGGCAGCCCTGTGGAGCCCGCCGCGCCTCGCAGCTGCCGAGGGGCTGGCAGGGCGAGATACCCGTGTCCGCGCTGCCTGACCGAGCGCCAGCCGGCCTCTGAATTTCTGGCATAACTCCGCCAGCGCTGTGAACCAGCCCCGCAGCTCTCCAGGATTGCTCGTTCGCAGTGTAAATATTGTGCCTAAAATACAGCGGAACGCGAGCGCAGAAAGCAGCGTGCGCGTGCTGGACGCTGTGCCGGCAGGCCCAGGCCTGCGGGGGACCGGGGTGTCGAGTGCAGAATACCTGAGCGGAAAGAAGGGGGGTGGGGTGAGTTTGGTAAGCCATGAGAAAAACTTCCCAGAACATCTGGGGGCAGGTCTCTGCGCACTGTAATTACTGCTGCATGTAGTCTGTGCTGGGGCGCAGCTGTACGCTGGCTGTGCGCCGTGGAGGAGGCGCACACTGCAGCCCAGCGAAGGCCCATTCCTGTGTTCCTGTGAGACTCCTGTCCCGAGCGCCCGTGACTGTCGGAGCTGGTTGTAGTGTGTGTGTGTGGGCATGGCCAACTTCTCACTATCTGGATAACAAGGAATGATGCTTTGAGAATCTTCCTGTCACATTGTTAATCAGTAACTTTCAGTGTTCATAAATCGGGCCTTTAAAAGGAGCGGAAATGAAACCCCAAACATTTTAGCTTGCAATTTGCTTTTTCTAACCGAAGTCTCCCTTAAACCAGAAGTTCTGTGAGAGTATACTGTTGGCCGTAGAATTCGACGGTTAACTTGGGCGCCTCAGCTGCAGATGCACCCTTTGAAACACCTCACTGCTACTGCTGTGGTCGGTTTGGCTACCAGCTTTTCAAAGGAATTATTTTACTGCGTTGGTACGAGTACAAAATACAATGAAGCTCTTACTGTATTTGTAGTGCTTGTGGAGTTTCAGTAATTCAGGTTTTATTAGCAATTGCAAACAGTTTCATTAAACTTTTAATGAAATGTTTATCCCTTTGATAAAACAGCCCATGAAGAAATCTCATTTCTTAAAACCAGTTACATGAACACCATTCTCACTTTAGAGGTCTAAAACATGGGGGCTTTTGAGAATTTTTGAAATTTCTGTCTGAAAGTGAACTAATCTACTTTTCTTAGCTTTTCCTGCTTCACATCAGCTGATGTTACATTGTGTATCTGATGGATAGAGACCATAATCTGTAAGCTTTAATGGTCCAGGCCCTTCTCCCGCTTTCTCATAAGAGCCACTGAAGTTGGAAAAGAAAGCCCTATAGTCCTGTCTCCTGACAATTTGACACGTGATTCCAGCACCATGGCCTTAGTTTCAGAGACTGCCTTGTGTTCTTAAAGCTCTTACTAAATAAATTTGCTATTCTCATGTTGTTTGATGTCTTACTTCCCACATCATCTGTTTGAAGAAAATTATTAATCTGGTCCTCTACCGTAAGGTTTTACATGATGCAGTCTTTTAGGTGATGGAACTAAATAAACTATAAACTTGTGAGAATTTGGGCTTCACAGATTGACTTTAGCTGGTACCCACTTTTAGAAAAATAGTTCCATGACGGGCATTGAATGTTGAATGAAAGTCTTTTTTCCAAATAAAAAATCAGAAAATATTCCAAGGAACAACTTAGAAAATACTATAAGAAAATGTAACTGCCATTTTTTATTTCCTTTAACAGTTCTGCATGATTTCACCACTGAGTTTCAACACCACCAAGTTTACTGAGCCTGCAGGACAGACTGGTGCACCCTGGCTGTACTGAGCACTGGCTAATCGTGTTGTGCTGGGACGTGACCCACTGCTGTGTGTGTTTTATGTGCAAGCTTTCTCCTGACACTGGCCCATAGTTTTCTGCGTGTGATCATAAATAGGTTTTACAGTATTTTCCAGTGAGTCAGTATAAAAGGCTTGTTGCGTCTGCAAAGTTTGACTTCACAAGGATGTTGGTATGGCTGAATTATAAAAGCTGCACGTGACCCAGCACATGAATTGGTAGGATGTAAGAGGAAACGTTTGCCAGATGTGTTCGGGTGGGCATTGCAGTCAGGTACAAATCAATCATTCTATAGCTGCCTCTGTATCTTTCCAGGAGCTGCTGGACCTTCTAGCTGTTTTCGTGGAAGCCTCTTTGCTCTTTCCTTATACTGTCAGATTTTTCTTCCTGCTTGTTAGAAATTTTAGGGAAAGTTTGGACTGTTCCCTCAACCTCGTCTTTTCTCACTTGCTTTCTGGATGTTTTTTCCCTCCAAGCAATTCAGAGTGCCTTACAGACTTGAAACAGTTTAGGCTTCTGCACGGATACTTTTAGTTTCCATGCCAGCAGTGATTTGCCTTTCTAGATCATGTTTTGTTCATCCCAGTATATGCAGTAGCCTGACGTGCTCTCCAGATGTGAACATTGGCAGGCTCCGCTCAGTTTCACCCGCTCCATCTGACTTTCTCAGAGTAAGATTGTTGTCCCTTCAAGCACCCAGATGCTGCGTTGACTTCTGTACAATCTGCTTTTGAGCTAGAAATGAAACGTCAGTTCTGGGACCTGACTGGCAACCATAGGATCGAGTTTCTGGTGTGCACCAATGTGTCTGAGTTTTGCAGTTTTACTGAAACTATCTTCCAAAAAAAGCACTCTCCGTAACTGTAATAGCAGCATCTTCTAAAGACAGCCCACATCCTCTGCAGTGCCGCTTTCAGCTTCTGAAACATTCGCATCTTCTGTGTGTTGGCCTTCACGGCTGGCAGAAATGGTTCTTCACTTGCACGTTTTTCTGGTGTGTTCTGCAGGTCTTTCAGAGGCAACTGGAGCTACTCTCGTTCTTTGGAGAGAGAATTATGGGGAGGTGGCTGACTCAGATAGATCTTAGAGGTTTGCTTACTTCTCCTGTCTGCGTTCCAAGCCATGTGCTGTTCCTGTGACAGGCTGTCAGACTGCAGTGAGACCAGGGAAGCCAGTGCCCGCCGCGTTGCAGGTCAGAGGCCCAGGAAATTTCTCCTCGTTGGCTAACGTGGTTGGCAGGAGGCTGAATAGTTTTCGTTCTCAATCCTGGAAAACTCAGAGCTGGTGGGAGTTGTACTCAGCTGTTGGTGTCCACCGAGATATAGTTAAACAAAACTTCGAAGAGATGAAATAGGCTTATGTTTACACTCCAGAAATCATCCTGCATTTTAGGAAACTTTGTAACTACTGCAGTGTCCAGTTATACCTAGACACTTGTTATCATGGTAATACTGAAATGCTGGAGCTTCCTGTTGTTCCAGCTCCACTTTTTGGGCTGTTAGGGATTTGAAAAAAAAAAAAAAAGTTTGGTTTTCCTAACAGGCTAATTCATATTTACAGTTACCTCAGCAGAATGAATGAAATCACTTGCCATTTCAGAATTTTTCCAGATATTTATTATATATGAAAATTTTGTTATTTTCATCTTGGGTATGGCCCCACATAAAACCTCTTCAGAAAAGCGTGGTACTTTTAAATGAGCCATCAGGTGTACCATGGAAAATGAGAACCTAAATATCAGAGGTTTGGAGCGGAGTGAGCAGGCAGTAGAATGCAGAGCAGAGCAATTAGTGAGCAGAGGTTCTGGGGTAATTTCTTTCTTTTTTCTTTCTTTTTTTTTTTAAGTTGAATTACAGGTTTTGATTTTTACAGGTAACTTGCAGTCTGTAGCTATTGCAGTAAGGTAACTGTCATAATTTCTGGATTGTGACGTATGCATCGTGTTCCAGCAGTGACGTAATTTTTTTGTTTAATAAATCTCCAAGTTTTATTTATAGATGGAATGAGCGATTGCCATTATAAAGCAACCAATGCTACCTTCTAAAAATATTCTATGAGTGTTGGAGAAAAGATCACCAAACATTTAAAAAAAAAAAAATCCTGTGAGAAAAATAAGTAGGATCTGAGATTGTGTTAATTGATTTACTGTACGTTAGATTTATATTTCAGTTTTGTGGGTTTGGCTTTTGAACAGAGTCTTACATCATGCGGTTGTCTTGCATTCTTTCATGCTTGTGAATATTAAGCCTTCAGGAAGGGAAACTCTTCTGTATCTGAGTGGTTTTGCTTGGTGCAGGCAGGCAGCAATCGGACACTCCTTTATGCATTCCACAGCTTATTATTGTCTGCCTTTTCCTGTGAAATCTGGTCTTCTGGTTGATTACATTTGCAAGTTAACTGTCTGGTCCAAGGTTTTAACTCTGAAAATTTTGTTTTGGTGAGGATAAATATCGAAAGTCTGACCTAGGTTTATTTATACTTAAGATTATCCTATTTCTTGTTAGTATGTTTTCAATGGTTTTACTTTGATTTGTCATCTCAAAAGTATTTCCACTGGCTGTAGCACTAAGCTGGAAAAAAAAATGTCATTAATTGAAATTCTTTAAGGGAAGGAGTTGCAGAATTCTGATCAGAGGAGTGGAGAGAGCAGGGAAAAATAGGTACAGTTGGTGCATACGTACTTCTGGCTCTGAAAGAACTTGTGTAAATATCATGCTTAATTCTCCAGATGGGGCCTGATGCGCAAGTTGAAAAAATCAAAAGAACAAAAGCTCCATTCTGGGAAGAGTTAAGTTTAATTATTGGTGGCTAGAGAAGTTTTAAGGCAGCGCTTAAAATCCCGGGTGCCTTTGCTGAGTTGTTTCTGGCCTGAGGCAGAGAGTGAAGACTTGGCTACCCGCTGCTTCTCTTGTGACCCAGGCTTGCGTGGGGGAGGCCGTGGAGGGTTTGCCAGCTCCCGACCTGGGTTCGAGAACCATTTTGTCGCCAGCTGGCTGGCAAACCAGAGCCGTAGCAGGAGGCAGGGCTGCTGTGGTGCTGCTTCCGGAAAGGCGTTGATGGAACAGCGGTCGTCAGTTTTATCTGTGCATTGGTCTGAACACGATCTTTAGTTTGTCCGAAAGATTTCCTGCAGGGGGGAATATACTGTACAAATAACGTTTAAATTGCAGCGATGGCAAGGGGTGGGGGGCATTCTTTCTCAGGAAACTGCATCAGGTGTCAGAGTTCTGCGGCGGAAGCGATTCTTGCAAAAACAGTAATCTATTGCAAGTTGCCTCCTTGAAAGCTTTTTGGGATGGAGCACTAAGCCATCAAAGGAAAAGGCTGCTCAAAGTAACAGGGGAGCCTAAAGCTAATAAAATGGGATGAAAAAGGGTTATGTATTTAGGTGGCAGCCATTCAAAGTAGATGTGGTTTGAAGTGTGTGTTGGGCTGTTTGGAGCATTTTTTCATGTTACGAATACTTCAGATAATTGGCTGACACTCAGAGAGCAAGCTGCTAATGCTTTCAGGTTTTGTTTGGGATTTTTTTAGTGAATTTGGATCACTTAAAAAATTCTGAGCAAGTGAAGCTCAGGATTTTTCCCTCTGGATATACATCACTATTTTGCAATATCACCTTAAGTTCTTGTTTTCCCACCTCGCAGTAACAGAATCAAGGTATGCAAGTGGATACTTCTGCAGAAAGTGATCCCCATCATGTGGAGAAGATACTTTGTGTCAGTGGATTATAAATCCTTAAGTAGTCTTTAACAAGAGCAGCTGTCCTCTTTCAGAGCTAAGAGTTTGTGAGTAAATACAGTATAAGAAGTTAGAAAATTAATATTATGAAGATGCTGAAAATATTAAAATCGTATTTGAATTAGGTTACACAAACTAAAGTTTACCCTTAAGCAGTATTATGCATTGTGTTTGTGTAAAGAAAACCATCTTACATGACAATTAAAAAACACTGTAAGTGGATGTTTGTTCTTTCTGCAAGTGAAACACACTCCTACAGTACAACTGTTTCAAGTCAGAGCTCTGTTTCTGCCAAAGGGAGTGTGAAACGTCTGTGATTTCTTCACTGGGAGGTACAGTAATACTTTTGGCATCTGTTCCTTAAGGATCTGCAGGCTGGAAGTGAGCGCAAGCAACGCTGTCCCCTTTGGTGGGCCTCCTCTTTTTCCTTTTCCTTAAGCAGCTGGCAGGGTTCGGCTGTTCTGCAGGACGAGTGCGAATTACCGCCGCTCTGTGCCAGTGAACACAACAGCCACATTTAAAGGTTGTACAACAAAAAAAATACGAAGAACAATGCATTTTAGCTACCTTTGAACTGGTTCCTGAGGAGGACTGAGCCATTGCTTTCAATTAAGCGCCATTACTTAGAAGCCAAGCGAGGCAGCCGTGCAGCTAGCAGTCAGGATGTGTGTGGTTTTGGTACGACATCCATCTGAGCACATGATGCTTGGTGAGTGCCGGAGCCTCCGTTATGATTCACTGGGGAGAAACATGCAAAACGATGTCTGTTTTTCGAGTGTTGGAGGAATGAATTTAAGGTTAGAATCGTCTCTAATTTTGCTAAAGTAAACCTGCAGGTAGCTTCAATAGCCCTGTCAGAAGGGAAGTAAGGGTGGTGGGTATGGCTGATGTAACAGCGTCCCACTGCCCGACGTTTGCTCACGTTCTCCCCGCCTCGCCGCGTTTTAAGCCAGTGGAGTTGCGCTGGCATGCTCGCCGCTGAAGATGGAGTCCAGAGTTACGTGTGCTGATTGCTCAGACCGAGTGGAGGCGGGGGACGGTAAAGATGTTTGGACAGCTGGATTTATTTGTAGTATGTATTTTTAAGTTAAGTTTCAGTCCTGGTCAGAAATCCTTCTTTGTAATTTTCTGCCATTATGTTTGAACTAAGAGCTGCATCCATGTACTTGTTCAGTACATGTGGAATTTTTAAGCTAATTGACTTTATTGAAATACCATTATCTTCAAACACAATGCAATTTTGGTCGCCCCTTCAGACAAAGCATCTAATATCAAAACAAGAGTGACTTCTCTCAATAATAACAACAATAACAATAATAATAATAACAATTGTAACAAACTTTCAGTTTCTAATAGAAAATTATTCTTAAATTTTAATTATTTTAAAACTAAATTATTTAATAATACAAAATTGATGAAGACTGTTATTAATTTTATGTACAGTTGTTTTACAAGTGGAGTCAGATGTCTGTAGGATTTGCTATTTATGTTTAAATAGGAGGGACTCAGAAGCACCCGTATATTTTCACAAGGGCAGAGCTATCATGTTACTGGTCTACACGGCACTGTAAAATTTTGAGCTGGGCTCAAAAAAAATAGTATCTGATGTGGAAATAGAAGCTTCAGGTATTTTTCATTTTTTGCTAAGACTGTGTAGTTGAAAGTAGAGGAATTGAGGAGAGGATTTCTGAGGAGCAGAGTATAAACAGTTCCCTTCCCGGAAGAGGAGTTGCTCTAATTTAGGAGAGTTATTTGCCAGCAGAAAGGGCTGGGGTGTGGTCTGCTGAGATGACTGAGACAACTCAATAATTTCAGGTATCTTTAGGGAAGGTCTGCCTACCATGCTGTGCTTCCTGGCCTCAGACTGATCCCATTTCCCAGTTTCTTGGTACCTTCTTCCAACAATCTTTGCAGGGAAGGTTTGGGGGTTTTAGGGGTTCACCAGTATTTAGGGCTGTGATTTTTTGTTTAAGTTGAGGATGAGTGGAATAGGGGCTGTTGTGTAAAATGGGAAATTTCTCTGGCTTGGGAATTTCAGTAGGTTTGTTTATCCCTGGGCATTTGACAGCCCTGCCCTCCCCCACAGTGCAGCACTAAATTGTTGAAATCCCAGTTCTAAGAAAAAAAACCCAAACAACTGGTATAGCTACATTTTTTTGTTTCATTTTACAAGTTTTTTTTTGGTGGAGGCAAAAAAGATTTCAGCTTGTGCTTATTAACACAAAATATAATCGTTCTGAACAGGGATTATTTTTTTCTTTGAGGGAGTGAGAAGAAGGAATCTGCTGGAGCTGTATGTGGTTTTGCAGCCTCCAAATGGTTACTGAAATTGCAGTAGACCAGATAATATTTAGTTGAACAGTAGGATTTTGGCTTGCAGCCACCAAAGATACCGCATTGCAGCAAGAGGAATGAGCCAGCGCTACCCAGCATTGCCTTTATCGCTCGAGCGGCGATTTCAGCAGTGTCGTTTCACGTTGTTACTTCCTAGGCTATCTAATGGCTGTTGTCCAGGCACAAAAACAGTCCGCGAAGGCATCCTGTTGCTGGAGTCCCGTGCCTGCCTCCTGCGGGGTGGCGAAGGAGTAGTGTGCGGTGTTCGGTAGCTGCTTTCGGTACTGTAACTCAGGATGAGGTTACTGTACTTTAAATATAGAGTCCCTTGTGCTGCCACCAAGTCACACATTTGCCTCGGCCGTTAGCTCAGAGCAGTGCAATTCGAAACTTCTTTCTTCTGAATGCTGATACCGCAGAGTAGTCTTGTGAATTGAAACAGTACCAAAGCTGGCAAAAGACCGAAACGTAGCGCTGCGAGAACGCGTTTCCTGGTGGTTTGTGTGCTGCTTCGCGGTGTCTAAATCTGGCCTGTGCAGAAGGAGTCAAGAAACACATGATTTTCAGAGAACATCTTGAGCGCCAGCTGTGAAACCTTAAAGTTTAGATTTTTATGGTCAGTTCTGCCAATCTGCAACTACTAATTTGTAATTAGTTAAAAGGGACAAGCGATGAGGGGGAGGGAGGGGGCGCAGAGCAGGGGGATCTGAACAGTCACAGATTGTATTGTTGTTCTGTTGGCTGTTCCCTCCTGAGCGTGTCAGGGGAATTTGGCATTGAGAATAAGCCATGTCCTGAGGTTCTCAAATCACTGGTTGCCTGGTACCGTATTAACCCTGATTTTACCCTGGTTAATGAGTTGAGTTTGGATTCGGGCAGCAACAGCAGATTCCTGGCTTACGCAGCCAAGTGACTCGCAAGCAGGCTGAAGAACGGCGCTGGAGACTTGACGAGTTCAGCAAAGGCCCTGTTCCTGAATGCAGCAGAGCTCTGCACGCTCATCTCAGGGAATATTATAGCTTTTCTAGCTCTTACATGAGAGGGGCCACAAGGATGACAAAGCTATGGGAACAGGTTTTATTTGAAGGAAGTTGTACCCTAGAGAAGAAAGGTTGTTGAACGGAGAGAGGAGCTCAGGAGTGGCATGAGGATGATGAGCAGGGAGCAATGGCTTTCTCTCTTTTCTAATACAAGAACTAGGGCAATAGAAGACGAAGCCATTAGATTCTAGATTGAAAAGAAACAAAAAGAGCCCGTGAAGGAAAGGTACTTACCAAAGCGTGTAGTTTAAACCGTGGAATCCATTGCCACAGGATGCTGTCGAGGCTAAAAGTTTACATGGTCTCCAAAGGCACTTAAAGAAATGCCGTGCAACACGGCGACCACCCCTGACCCCCGCCCGGGGCAGGGTACGGCCGGGTGGGTGTGGGGGTTTTGGATTCTCCCTCGGGCTGCCAGCACGGCTGCATGGCCATGCCGGCTGGACTTGAAATCTGCAAGTTTTTTTGTAGCATTTTTATTGATAACTTTGGGGGTTCCTTATTTTCCTCTGTTGGCAGGGTTGTTTTTCTTCCCCCTCAGCTGTTAGCATTCCTTTTCGAGAGACTTTCTCAGAAGTTGAAATAGGCAGTAGCTTCTTGGAATTGTAACTTATTTCAGTATTGAACATTGTTCGTACCTCGTAATTTCTGGTATTACAGAAAACATTTTTCTGTTCCTTTTCTGTCTCTGCCTAATATAATTAGAGCATAAAAAGTGGGGGGAAAACCCTCGTAAGTGGATTTTACCCACTTATACACAGGAGATGCAGGACACTTCACTATTACTTCAGGAGCCTGCTGAAGACAGAGCGTATATTCCATGGAACCAGCTTTCTCCTCTAGTGCTCTCTGATGTGGCAGATAGGCCGAGTTTGCTACCTCACACTGAGGTACAGACACTGGGTATTGCAGCGTGTGGCCTCTTACCATACTGGTATGTTCCAGACTGCCAGTCGCACCCACGCTCACCTAGGTAAGTGCTTAGGTTATGAATGACGGCTTTCACGAGTTTGAGTGAAGTACTTACCCTTTGATTCACTGGTTTCCCTTTAATGACAATTTTATTGCTGTATGGAAACAGAAGTATCTCATACTTAAGTACAAAATCAGTATTGTTTTAATTGCAGTGAATGATAGGCTAATTATGTGAGTACATCTACCGAGATTTACTGTTCAGTAGTATTTTGAAATTACTCCCTTAAAGAACAGTTGTAATGAAATGATTCTGAGATAAATGCAGTGTAGTTTGCTTTTCCGTCGTTTTCTGATCTGAAAATTTTGCTTCCTGCCTCGACTCACTGCATTTTGCTGGTATCAACCCATGTCTATTGAGTAAAAATTTTCTCAGGCTTCAGCAATGCTGGGAGACAGAGTGGGATTAATATTATGTTAAATGAGAAGGTGTCTGATTTAACTGAAGCATGATCAGTTATTTTAACTGGTGCCTTTAGACAAGTACGTGAAGAAATTCTAGGCTGAAGAAGAATGCTGGTTGCCAGAGCTTGCAAATGTAAATCCCTCGCTTATATTTGCAGAGAGGTGGCTGGATAGACTAGGGATACCTCGCTGGGGGATTCTGTACCCTCCTCACAAACCAAGCAAAATGCATTGCCTCGTGTTTCTTGAAGGGATGTAATGCTGCGTATCTCATTATAGCTTGTAACAATAGTAAGTCCTTTGACCTTTTTTGTCTTTCGTGTATTAGAAACAAGACTGCCAATGGAGATTATCGGAAGGAGCACAGAGAGAGGAGTCGCAGTCCAATAGAGAGGGCTGCTGCCCCCACAATGAGCCTTCACGCCAACCACATGTACGCCTCAATCCCAAGCTTGACCATGGATCAACCTCTAGCACTGACCAAAAACAGCATGGATGTAACCCGAACAGTTGGCATCACACCTACACTGACTTCTGTGGAGCGGCAGCAGGTACTGGCTTGTGGGTTGACAAGGAACTCTGGGCGGTTGTAGGAATCCGTGTTGCAGACGCGGGGAGGAGCTCCCAGATGTAAGGAGAACGTGTTGTGAGTTACAGTAGGTAGGCGATACTGTTCTTCAGGCAAAATAAATGTGTTTCACAAAAGCCCAATGAATGTAATAGCTCGTTGTGTTTAGTGTGAATAAATTGCTAATGTTTAAATGTATCTGTCACAGATATCTTGGCCTTGCTGCTTTTTCTGATGCTTTGTTAAGCTTGCAAATGCGTGTATTTTAATTGGGAGTGCAAAGTCTGGCTGAGCGAAGCTCTGGTACGTGCTGGGCAATAACTGATGCAGTTCCCAGGCAGAAAGGGTCTTCATCTGTGCTCCTCTTGGCAATCAGTGCGCGCTTCCCTCCCCTCTGTCCTGGCCCTCTCCTGCCAGGGCTGCTGAGGAAGAGGTGCAAGACAGAAGGGACTACAGGGGGTCCACACGAAAGAAGCTGGAATGACGTTAGTTGTTTTAGCCAGCCAAAAGCATTCATTGCGTTGTTCAGAGCAATGTCGTGTCACTGTTTTGTAACAACTTTTCCTGAAGCAAAGTAATGATTTTTTATTATTTCATAGTTTATTTCTGTACGCTGGAGTGGTTTGGTTTGGTTTGGTTTTGGCAGGTTGTTTGGTTTTTGGCTTGCCGTCTGGTAGGTTGTATTTGTTTTCCTTCAGAACTGCTGAAGATGAGCCATCTCTGTGCAGGTTACACAGCACCAGTTTTCGTGTGCGTCAGACTCGCTTTTATCACTCTCACACGGGGACAGACAAAGCACGGTAACTGAGTTGTGGTGAGCTGCAGTGTTGAGAACTCAAACTGGCCCATGTACCCAAGCTCTTCCTTCCTTCCGTCCTTCCTCCCTCCCTCCCCTCCCATGATGCAGAGGGTGAACACTTGGAGTGGGTGATCTTTGAGGCTGGGATTTTTCATATGCAAACTATGCAAGCTTCTCTTCGCTGGAGCCGTATACTTCACATCTACCCTGTAGATTTTCACGGTGGTCGGCTATGGACGCTCGCCTTCCGCATTCTGCTACGCCAGAATGCCTTTGCTTGCTGCCGCCGTTACCTTGCATCACTTGGCACGCAGATGGCGGAGTTGCTGTTCTGCGCCGAGCGGCTCTCCTTTGCTCTCAGCATTCAGCGATGACAGAGGAGGAAGGGACAGGCTTCCACTGACGACACCGGTGCCCTTTGATGGTGTCACCCCTGCCTCTCGGCGTAGCAGCCAGCACTACCGATACGCTGCTCTTGGTGCGCTTCACTTGGGCTGGTTCCTGTTGCTCAGTAGCAGATTCCTCTCTCTTGTTATCTGTGACATTTTGAGCCTAGATTACAGTCTGTTTTCTTGGGAAAATAGGATGTTGAGGTAAGGCACAGAGTAGAAATCATACAAAGAAAAAAGTGTATAGAAAATAAGAAACCCTAGTTTGATGATTTGTTGTTTTGTTTGTTTTTTTCTTTTTTTACCTTAACGTGTTGAATGGGATTTCATCTTACTCTGTTTCTAATAAAGAGGTGGGAAAAAATACCTTCTTATTTTAGGCAGCATAGGGTTCAACTGCTGTAGGCACTTGTTACTAAATTCTCAGCTTATCTCGACATTTTTGTGTAAACATGTGTAGTCTGCTCAGTGCACCTGTACCCACAGAGCCGTGCCAGGGCGTTCTGTAGGATGCCTTCCCTGCCTCTCGGGTCCTTCGTGGTGTTGGTGCGTGTGTTCTTCAGACAAGCTTTTTGTTACATCTCTCTCCCTCTCAACTTCCCGCCTCTTGCATGTCTGAAACACTGTTCTGAAGAGAGACGCACATACACGCTTCTGACAAACTGCTTCATAGATGCACAAAATCTTTGCTCCTATAAGAGAAAATAAATACTTCCACATGTGAACTGCTTACTGAGGCATCAAATAATTCACTTTTCTTCTTTACTGCGCTGACAGCAAAGTAAAAAAAGGAAGGAAGGTGTAAATAGCATCGTGCCCATTGTGTCTAGACAGATAGTGTTAAACTTCCCCTTGGAAGCTCATCTGCTCTCCTTTGGTCTTGCTCTGTCTAGACTAACGTACGACTAGATGATGAAAACTCTTTCCTTCCTCGTTGACTTTGTATGGTGGTAGTGAAAGTAGTGATTTTTGTGGGTTTGCTGCACAGATTTGTAAAATGGAGAACAAACTAAAACTGTGTTAATTACCTCAATTCTGCTAATCTTTTGGACACTTAATAATTAACTTGCGTTGGGTATAGCAAAATGGACTCCCTGTATCATAAAATACACCAAAGATGCAAACAAGAATACTCCAGTACCCACGTTATTTCCCGTCAGCCGCCTGGAGAAGCTGGGACATTGCCTTTCCTAAAGCCTTGTTTCGATGTAACATTTACGTAGTAAACAACTGGAAGAAGAGTATTTTATGTGTGTAGTTTGTACAAAGCATATGTGGTGGAATTAGGATTATGTGAATAGACATTTTGGGGAACTTGCGTATGCTGAGAATGACAGAGGATGATGTTTATTAAGTGGTGCTAGAAAGGCAGATTAATTACAACAGGAAAGTGGTTGCAGTCAGGATCGCTCAGGAGCTCTCCAGATTTTACATCTTGCAGGCGTATTGTTTTGTAGCTGAAGTACGGAATACAGAATCGGTCAGGCTAGGAAAACTTAACTTCCACGTGAAAAATGATGCCGTTAAAGCTCAGTTAACGCTAAGATGACAAATACCTGTGAAATTTGGCAAAGCCCTTGTGAGTCCTGGAATCACAAGGATATGTGGACATAGAACGCAACGAGTGTTTACTGTGTTGACGTTTAGTTCTGCACACGTAATGCCTGTGAAGTTGAGAGAGTCACTGTAAAATCACTTTCATGCTTTTAATTACTTGCTTTTGTACTGCCCTTTTTCTATATGGCTCCTTGCCACTTAAATAACTGAGAACCATTATGGAAATGCAATGTGGGGTTTTTTTAATCAGACAAATAATAGCTGAATATTTTGGGTTTTAATATGCCTTATTGAATTGGACAGTTTATGAGTTACTTCACTGCTGGGATTCCGTTCAGTGTTTGTACAACTCAAGTGATTATGCAGTGAACTGCTGCTAACACGGCTTTGGCTAATTGCCGTGGTGAGTGACAGTTTTCTTTCTTCTTCCATATTAGAACCGTCCATCCGTAATCACATGTGCTTCTGCGAACAACCGGAACTGTAACCTCTCGCATTGCCCCATTGCTCACAGCGGCTGCGGTTCGGCAGTGCCTGCCTACAGAAGACCCTCTAGCAGTAAGTGACGTGTCCACACTCCTAACTGCCTGATGATTCAAAGCTGAGGAGAACAAAATTGTCTCACTGACCTTAAGGCACAGGAATAAAAGGAGGTGAAACAAGGGCAGGTGCAGGGTCGTGCACCTGGGGAGGAACAACCCAATGCACCAGTACAGGCTGGGGCTGACCTGCTGGAGAGCTGCTCTGCGGAGAGGGACCTGGGTGTCCTGGTGGACGACAGGTTGACCATGAGCCAGCAGTGTGCCCTGGCTGCCAAGAAAGCCAGTGGGATCCTGGGGTGCATTAAGAGTGTGGCCAGCAGGTCAAGGGAGGTTCTCCTTCCCCTCTACACTGCCCTCGTGAGGCCCCATCTGCAGTGCTGTGTCCAGTTCTGGGCTCCCCAGTTCAAGAAAGATGAGGAGCTACTGGAGAGAGTCCAGCGCAGGGCTACAAGGATGATGAGGGGACTGGAGCATCTCTCCTATGAGGAGAGGCTGAGGGAGCTGGGCTTGTTCAGCCTGGAGAAGAGAAGGCTGAGAGGGGACCTTAGAGATGCCTCTAAATATCTGCAGGGTGGGTGTCAGGAGGACGGGGCCAGTCTCTTTCCAGTGGTGCCCAGCAACAGGACAAGGGGCAATGGGCACAAACTGAAGCAGAGGAAGCTCCAGCTGAACATGAGGAAGAACTTCTTCCCTCTGAGGGTGATGGAGCCCTGGAACAGGCTGCCCAGAGGGGCTGTGGAGTCTCCTTCTCTGGAGATATTCAAGACCCACCTGGATGCAGTCCTGTGCAGCCTGCTCTAGGTGACCCTGCTTGGGCAGGGGGTTGGACTGGGTGACCCACAGAGGTCCCTGCAACCCCCTGCCATGCTGCAGTGCTGCAGAGCAGTGGGAACCTCTCCATACCCTGCGTACCCAGAGACGTGCCAGCACAGATCCCCTCTGCTGTTGTTCTAACCATCAGTGCTGTGCCACAGTAGAAAGTACCAATTCAAAATTTGGGGGGAGAGACGTGTTAGTTCTTGTTTTGAAAAGCTTCTTTAAAAAACCAATCACCCCACACAGACAAGCCAGTCATTATGTTTATTTTAGTCTAGCTGACAAACAGCAGACAGGGCCGGCAGATCCAGCCGTGCTCTTATTTTAGGAGCTGTAGTTTCCCCAGTCTCTCAGTAGTCAGCAGACTTCTATGATTCAGCTGCAGTCAGGAAAGTCTTTTCCTGCAGATCCAAACACTTCCAAAGCACGCCCCCTCCACCTTTCCCTGCGTGGGTAACAAAGAGCCTTGGAGGGCAGTTGCTATAGCGACCTGAGCAGGCAGCTTTGGCTTTCCACCTTCTGCACAATTGGTGCTTTTCGTGAAATCTTTCCTTGCAGTACTTGCTGGGGAGCCTTGGGATGTTTCTCCCCACGTTCTCTCACTGCGCGACTAGGGGAAAACACGGCCTTTCTCATTTCAAGTCTTCTCTTCGCCTGCTGATGCGCAGCGCTAACAGACGGCATTGCCAGAGCTCCCTGGCAGCGGGGCCGCATCAGCCAGCATCTGTCAGTGTCACACCACTGGGGTGACGTACGCAGGAACCCAAAAAGTCCACAGTAGGAGGATGATGATATATTTTTAAAGATCAGTGTGTTGTTGAAAACTGGCATTAGAATATATCCCTGGGGGCTATGTTATGCTCTTAGAGAAGTCAGCAGACGTTAGAAGTTCCTAGAAAACTGCGGTTGCTTGTCTAAGGAGAGCTGCTTCGGTGAGGCCCCAGCTGTACTGACGTGGGCTTCGGAAGGGTTGTGAACATTTTCAGAAAATGTTTGTCTCCTGTCACTTGAAGAGGTCTTTGTGCGTGACACGTCTGAGGATCAGTCAGTCCCTTCTGTAGCGTGAGGGACAATGGCATGGATCCTGACAGTCTCCAGTATTTTTGAAAGATAAATCTCATTTAGACACAGATTTTGTTTCTAAATTTTAAACTGCAACTCTCCCATATTTAGTCTGATTAGGAATCATTACCATTATCATTCTAAACCTGATTTTTAAGGTTCTTTGTTCCTCTTGTAACACTGTTACACCATTTTAACACTCGTAGTACCTAATGCAGAGGCAGTGATTCATGTAGTTCTCCGACTGGGTCCTAGCACAAGTACGTCAAGTCAGAGGAAACCCTGACATCCACTTCTGGCACGCTGTGATTCAGAGTGGGGTCTCCTCACATCTGACTGGTGTCAGCAGGCTTGGGAGCTGAATCTGAAGAACTGTTTTCACCTTTAGCCTAAGTAGAAGTTCTGTGCGATTGTTTCAGGAGAGGGTTTCCTCAGAATCGGAGCTGTAGCTGTTACTAGCCTGAGGGAGAACTATAATTATATCTAAAATGCTTACCTGACGGAGGTCACGGAAGTGCAAAAATACTTAACTCCATTTAGTACTACTTTCTTTTTTCATTTTGACTCTTTCCATCTTGTTCTGTAATGGTGTAAAGTTGTCTTGCTTCATGCCGAGATGATAGGAAAACGGGAGAAAACACCGGTTGTGAAAGCAGTGCTGGGTGCCAAGATTCTGCACGGAAATAATGCGTCTTCCGCCTCCTCTCCCCATGCAGCTACCACTGCCTGTGACCCGGTGGTGGAAGAGCACTTCCGCCGAAGCCTTGGCAAGAATTACAAGGAGCCTGAGCCAGTGGCCAACTCGGTGTCCATCACGGGGTCAGTCGATGACCACTTCGCCAAAGCACTTGGGGATACGTGGCTGCAGATCAAAGCTGCGAAGGACGGCGTCTCCGGCAGCCCCGAGTCTGCTTCGCGGCGGGGCCAGTCTTCCCCCTCCTCTCACATGGTCAATCACAATCACTCGCCCTCCGTGGTCTCATGAAGAGAGGACCGTTACGTTTGTGAATTTGCATGGTTTGACTGAGCTTTGAACAGTGCTTAAATAGTGTTGGGGGAGGGGAGGTTAGTTTTCAACACGTTTTTGTGTACTCACTTTTTATTTGTAAAAGGGTGCCCTAAATGACAATAGCGGGAACTATTTCATAAAGATTCATACGATGTAGCATCCTTTTCTTCCTGCCTCAATTACCAAAGAAACCTCTGATGCAAATCTGCTGCCCCTTGAAAAAAATAATGCACGCTAATCCACAAAAGCCATGACACTTAGTTGGTTGACCCGAACGCTTGTTGCTTTGAGTAGCTCATCGAGACGAGAAGTCGTCTGGTTTGCTTACCTGGCTTTTTGTTTTTTCTTTTCCCTCTGTGAAGTAATTTTGTATGTATATACTTGAAAAGAACTGTCATGTATGATTTGCACTATTGGAGGAGGACTGAAGTTGCATAGCAACTTTCTGGAAGATGCTAATATTTTGAGGGCAAACTGCTGAAAAAAGGGTTTAAGGATGACATTTCTATCAGTTTGATTTTTCTTGAAGCGAAACAGCTTTGGAAGGGGAAGTCTCATACAGGTTATAGGTCTTTCTCTCTTTAGATTTCAGGTGCTTAGTGCTTGCAACTGGACTGCATAATTTACAGGACACGGGCATTTTTTCCTAAACACTGCAGTTTGTTAGAATAGAGCTGAGGTTGGAGGGTTCAATAGTGCTTAACGATGCATGTTTTATGAAAAATAGCTGGTATCTATTAATGTATAGACAGTAAGAATCATAATACTTATTAGCTTTTCTTCAGAATTAGTTTATTTTTGTCAGTAACAATCCTAGATATACTTACTGCTGGTACAGTTGTACTCTATGATATTTGTATTTGATATTCACTTTAGCAGCAGCCAGCAAAAGAGGACAGCCTCAGGACAGGCCTGGAGCGGCGCGGTCGAGAGACGCCGCGTGGTACAGGACGCTGTAGCTTTGCGCGTGACTGAGCTCCCGTCTGCAGCTCGCTCTGCTTAGCAGGGATTTGCTTCCTCAAACCGAGTCTGTGTAATCCACCCGTCCCTCGCGGCAGAACCTGCCACCCTCACGTCGCTTGGCTGGACAGCAGAGTGTTACAGTTGGTGAAATAGGAGCTTTCGGTTTTTTTAAGCTTATTCATAAACCTACGCCAAGTTGCAGCATACATTCCTCCATTAGAAGACTTTATACAGGTATTACTGCATTTATTATCATTTGCTATATTAATAGCTACTAACTAGAAATTAGGCAGTAGAGGCAGGCGTAGAACCACAGCTGTGCTAGTACGAAGAGCTTCTCTTCTTGTTAAGTGTAACTGCTCTCCCCCATACATTCCATCTTCCCAGTACGGTTGCACCTAGGGCTTTTTTTTTTTTATACTGGGTTACCTGAAATGATTGGTTCAGTGTAGAAAGCTGGAACTCGTTGGACTTCCATGACCTACACGTGATGTATTATGGGCTATGTTACAGTATTGGGTCCATTGTGGCTTTTACTTTACTTTTTTTTTTTTTTAAAGTTAAGCTATTTAATTTGGAAAAGGTGCAGGGTAGAACGAGATCGGGAGATTGGCTCTTACTCTTGTTGAGAAGGTGGCTGCTCAATTTTCTGTAAAAAAATGACAAAAAGAAAAAAAAAAAACACCAACCACACCTAAGCCCCCAGTTTTAGACATTTCACTACCACCTTACTGGGTAGTCAACGCTTACCTGCTTTGGCATTCAGTACCCTACTCTCTGTAGGAAGATTGTTAAAAGAACACTTTTTTATATAGGTAACTTTAAGACCATCGTTACGCTGTGCGTAAAGAATGTACAGAGAAATTTGTAGGTATTTTTTGAGGAACAATTAATTTGTTAATGATATGTAGCTATTTAATTTTTCCCTTTCCTTTATTGTAATCATTCTTTTTTTTTTTTTGTTTGGAGAAAAAAGTTGATCTTTTTTTTTGTTGTAGATTTGTCTGTAATACAGTAAAAGTGCAGGAACACAGTTATTCTATGAGAACACTGCATTAGCGTTAATAGCCACTAGTTTGTTATTGCTACAGGCTACTGAGCATCCTAACGGTAAAATACTAATACTGTAGATGGACTCTGTGGAAAATGTGACTCCTCTATTTCTTTGTAAACACAAGTAAGATAATGTTTTTAAAGCTAATATTTTCAATAATAGCTGTTTTACAAGGTTACATTTACTTATCTGAGATAGGTAAATGGATTTGAGGGCAATAAAGATTTAATGTGATATGTCCGGTAGAACATGTATCAGACACAATACTGTCGTGAAAGCCAAAGGGTCGGGGGGAGGCGGAAGGAAACGAAACTGAACTCGCCATCGTGAGACGTGGTGAAGCTTCTTCACAGAGCCGGGTTACCTACAGTTCAGTCGGGAAGAGTCTCTCGGTGTTTGTAAATCTGTAATATACCATTCTGTTGTGGCCTTGTTTCACCTGGGAAAAAAAAAGGTTTGGCAGGCCATCTCTTTTTTTTTGTACTTAAAAGTAGCCTTAAAGAACAATAAAGTGCTCTTAAATCACCGGTGCGTACAAGCTCTTCTGTGCTGCCTGGTAGGAGAGGAAATGGGTTTCTGCACTCCGTGAGCCGGAAGCAGAGCCCAGGTTGTGCTCGCGCCCCGTTTTCCTGCTGAGGAGGCCCGCCTCGGCTCGCAGGGTGGCCCCACCGTAGGGGCTGGCAGAGCTGGAGTTGGGTTTTGGGGGTGTTTTCCCCAGCAAGTTCAGGAGCTTGTCAAGAAACGGTCTGTAGCGACAGTGAGAACCCTCTTGCTGCCCGAGCAGCGGTGGACAGAAATGCCCCGGCCTTAGGAGGCGGCGGCTGGCAGCAGTCCCCACTGCTCAGGCCTTCTGGGTGCGGGCCCAGTGTCGCTCCCCAGCTGTTCCCAGTCCTAAGCGAGCTCACCAGCTCCTGCACACTCACTCACCGTCTGGGAAAACACCAGCCAGTCGCGAAAGGACCGGTGTCTTCGTGTTCTTTCATTTTGTTTTGTCCCTCAACTTCTTCAAGTTTTACCTGGGGAACAAAAATTACTCCCTAAAGATGACGGCTGTATTCCAAACGCGGGCGTCCAGGGCGAGCAGCACTTCGGTAGGCGATTGTCCCGTCGTTTGACTGGAGATGGTTAATCCCTAAAAAACAAGTGTTCTAATTACCTGATTGTGAGAAAGTTCGGTGAACCAGGCCAGAGCCTTCAGAGGAGTTTCAGCTCTGAATGTAGTGGAGGTGTCTCCAGAATTGACGAAGGAACCCCTAAAACGAACGAGGTACCAGTTACTCTTGGGTCAGGAGTGCCTGAGGGGTTTGAAAAACAAAGCAGGCATGGCTGGTGTGTGCGGCGCTGCAGGAAATGGCGGCTGTGGGTGATGCCACCGCGAAGGGCTCGTGTACCACATCTGACAGATCCCCCCTCCACACCCGTGGAAAGCTGCAAGAGCTCTTGGGAGGGAGGCCAAGGCCAACACACCTCTCAGGCTGCTGTCTGAACGGAGCGGGTTTCCTTCTAGGAAAAAGTCGTCCCTGCGTCGACATTTTGGGGCCTGCATGGAACAGGACAAGCAGCACTGCTGTCGCTAGGTCAGTAGCTTACAGAGGGTTCTATTTTCTGCACGGTAAAAGGAAAAATACAGTCATTTTTTTCTCCTACCGCATGATTTTTCTAATTAGCAGCAGTAATTTTGCACAAAAGGGTAGCACCGTGGCCTAGAAAAGCCAGCCCGCACACACACATTCCATATATTAAGCCTTACCCTGTCTGTAACGGCTGATCTTTCTGTGAGCTGACTGAAAGGCGACTCCCAGCCAGGCATTCGTAATCTCAACACCCCCCCCCCCCTTTTTTTTTTTTTGCTAATTTAATTCAGACCCAAATTTAAATTTTAGAAAACAAACCTGACAGCACAAATACACCGGGGATTGAGTTCGGATCTTTCTGCGTAGTTCAGAGCATGACCCCTCCCGCACGTCGTTTCCCTGTGTTCATTTCACGTGGCTTTCGCTGTGAAAATGACCTTTGCGTCCAAACACAGATTGAGGCTGGCTGGACAGTGGGCGTTTGGCCCCACACCGGTGCTACAGAACTGTGCGGAGGCACCGCGGCAGGATGCCTGTGTACCTGCGAAACCTCTCCTAACAGCATCGCTGGTAAATATCCCCCGAACCTACCCAGCGGGCTGTGCTCACCCGGTCGGGCTGAAGCGACCGAGCGCGGCTTTCCGGCCTTTACCACCACCTGAAGAGGCAAAGGGCGCTCACAGGCAGGACTGCCCTCGGGTTCGGCCCTGCCAGGCTCTGTGCTGACGGCTGCCCAGGTCCCTGCCGCCGCTCGTCAGGCAGCCACGCTGCTGCACGGCTGGGCTTTAAAACTGGCACAGAACTCGCAGTTGTAACCAGGCCACCATCACGGCTCAGTGCTGAACTGCACCGGTTCAGAAGCTGTTTCGCGAGCAGTGGCCGAGCTGCCGCTGCAGCTGGGCTGAACGCTCCCAGAGGGCGCGGGGGGGCAGCTGGGGGCCAGAACAAAGCCAGCTGCTCCTAGCAGGCCAAATCTGCCAACTGAGAAAAGGTGTAAAAGTGTCCTCCAGCCTTGGTCAGAAGCCTTTGTGCAACAGCAGCGTCGGGAGAGCTCCCTGCTCACACTCTGCTACTTCTGTTACAGAAGAGGTGACCCAGAAGGGCTGTGTGAATGGAAACTCGGCCAGCACCCACCCGCCCTGCCGATGGGCCACGTCGCCTAACGTGAGGCCCTGGCAAAACACACCAGAAGTATTTTAAATGTTATTTGTGTAAGAGCTGGCACACTTACGCTTGGCTGAGCGGCACATTCACCACTATCTTTAGATCCTTCTGGAGGAACAGCGACAGAAGAAACCAGTCTGCATCTTCCTGGTGTACAGAAGCTGGCATTTCAGCGGGCGTGGCTACAGATCCAAATACGTCGCGCGCAGCATCGCCAGCGCTCTTCCCCCACAGACAGTTACTGCACAGCTGGATCACGCCGTGTGTTGAAGCACACTTTATCGCTGAAGGGCCCAGGACAGAAAATGTACCAAGTTAATAACTAGACAATTTTTTTAACCTCTCATACAATGAGAACATTCTGCCCCTCTCTGTGGAACAGCCAAGTGCATTTCTTGGGTATGAGACAGCCAAGACAACAGATAATTTAATTGCTTACTTTTAAACTGTGGTTCCATACAGCTCCACAGCAGCTGCCTCGTTCTTCAGCCAAGGCTCTCTTGCGTTCCCTCAGTGCTCCCCTGTCACAGCACACAGGGCAACAGCCCTGCATGGCTCCAGAGCTGTGTGAGGGAGAGCTCCTGTCTCAGGAGTACGTTCATCTCCTGTGGCAGAGGCTTTCCTGCGGCTTTCACACCAAGCGAGGTGCTGTGAGGCCCGTGGAGGCAGCACGCCTCACCAAGAGTGACTTTGAATACACATACAGGTTCTTCTCCAGCAGGGCAAAAGCCGTGAAAGAGCCCAGCAGACCTGGGCAGGCACTACTTACCTCTGCAGGAGTACCACCTCTGCAGCGCACGGCCTTCCCACTGTGCTCAGCCTTCAGCCTGAAAACCTTCTTGATTGTAGAGAAGCTCCTGAGTGCATTCAAGCCAAATCCTGCCCAGCTGTTGTCCCAGGGAGACACTGCCACCAACCCGCCACTCCTGCAGAAAAGGTAAGGCGAGAGCAAATCATGTCACCCTTTATCTAAAGCCGCAGACATCACTTCTTTCTCCAGTTCGCCAAGTTCAGATGTTCTCTGAGACTTTTAAAGGTTTACAGCAAACTCAGGTGTCTTACCAACACCCTCAGCCAGGCTGAAGGAACACTGCAGAGGAAGACTAAGCCCGGTGTAGAATAGCCATTGCAAAAACAGTGGTTAAACTGCAAGACAATAAACTAAACTTCATTTTTAATTAAAACTCCAGGGACAAATCTGATCCTGGTACATTTTACCTGACATTAAAATGGTAGAAGGAGCATCTTTCTGCAGCTGGGAGTCTTCCGCAGAGCTCTGGAGCTTTTAGTTCAAAACTACAGCTTGAATTCCCAAGGCTTCAGCCTTCCGCGGAACAACCCTCATCAGGGGAGGCACTGTCTCAGTGTTTGTCCACGTTTACTCTAACTAGGGAGCGTGGCATCAGGTTTGGTTCTTATTTGCAGAAAAGTTTCATATTTTCCTGCTTAATTCTGCTTGGCAAATCTGATCATGACATTTACAGAAAACTTCAAACATACAAAGGCACGTGCCAGTCAGCACAGCACGACGGCCTCTGCCGGCCCCTCCGCACGCGCTCCGGGGCTGGGACAGGGAAGCGTCCCCGGGGCAGGCAAAGCATTTGACCTCTTGGCTGACACCCTCAGTACTCCTGAACTTCGCTCACAGGACCTTCCCTCTCCTCAGGAACTTCCCCACCAGTAAACACTGACTTCGCAGAGACGGCTCTCGCTGGACCAGCACGGTAGCGTTCATGGAGGGGAGGAGATGCTCCACTGAGACTATCGTTGCAGTGTCCACACGCGGTTTATGTGTAACACAGACAACACTCTCCTCAGATAGAACCGAGAGCAGCGTCTCTCCAGATGCACCCCCGTGGAATGAGACCAGTGTCCACCCCCGCAGAGGCGCACAGCGGGCCTGGTGCCAGAACACCAGGCTACTCCCAGTACAAGCTCCTCCTGCGCTGCTCCTTCCTCTGGGTCCCACCGCAGGCAGCCCCCGTCCCCGCCCGACAGCAGCATCCCTGAAGAACATGAAACAGGAAATCCTCTCATTTTCCTTTGTGCCACCATCGGGAGCCCAGTTCCTCAGATAACGACGCGCTAACCTGGGGGCTTCGATAGCTGCTCATCGCTGTCTCACTTCGGCATTCACACCCGACCAGCAGGCCTCTGTGCAGAACGGTTGGCAGGGGATTAGTAATACCTGGATACTCAGACTGAATGCGTTTATATTTTAACAGAGTTGGAAAAAACAGAATTTCTTTTTCTACAGGCTACTCTTAAATAATGACAAAGCAGTTCCCGACTTCTAGTGCGAACACGCTTCATTATGTTCACATGAGCCTTTCACCCTTTTTTTGCTTGCAGGCTGGCCGGTTACACTGCTCGCTGTCGCACTGTTCACTCTAATTTCACATTTTATTTTGCTACGCAGAAGCTTTCTTAGATGCCAAGGAGAACATCTGTCTTCTCTCCATCATAGAGACAGACGCAAAGGCATCTGTCAGCACGAAGCTGTCAGCCACATGCCTGCTGCGTTTAATAGTCACAAAGCTGCCCATCTTAAGGCTGTTCGCTCAGTCTGGGCAAACACTGTGCACGCAGAACACTTCTGATAGCGTCCTGCTGTGCACGGGGGAATCAAGGGTACTTTTTTAATCCAGGAAAACAAAAAGCTCAGATCTCCTGCTTCCTGAAATATTAAATTCACGTGGGTCTAGTTGTATTAATGACATGTAGCTTGTGTGTTAACATATACACGGTACACCACTGCAATTATATTGGCTCCAGTTAGTTCAAATAAAGTATAAAAAATACAGGATTTTTTTACTTTCAGGGAAAAAAAAAAGTTTCAACTAGTTTAAAAAAAACTCCACAATTTCTCAGCCTAAACCCAAACCTTCGCTCTTCACTGATTCACCGCAGTATTCTAAACTTTTTCTTTCCCGGAGGGGGAAGTGGGGATGAAAATAATGGAAAGAACGAACAATACTCAGAGATTAAAGCAAGGGCCTTTCCTTTTCCTTTTCCTTCCAAGTGACAAGCTCTTGGGCTCCTGCTAAAGCTATAGAAAACCTCAGACTATTCACTTCCTCCGCAGAAAATGCCTCTATTCGAACAGCACCGGCAGTAACGCAGCATTGTTACGGCGTCTGCAGCAGCAGCAAGGGCCTTTTCGCTCACTCGCCCTGACATACCTTTGTTTAACCTGATGTCACTTACAGCCATCAAACGTTTTCTCATGGCATTAATCGTTCCTGACGTTGTGCTGGCTGCTGGAGCTCACTGTTCTGGTTTATACACCAATATAAACACATCTATCCTGAAAACAAACCCAAAGTAACAGGACTGCAGAGAGTTCAGAAAACTTGAGATCAGGTCCGACCTCCCGACACTCCTGACACGCGAGCAGTCACGGGTGCCACCTCAGCTTCCCGTTCCACAGCCAGGCCAGGGAGCAGAGCCGTGGCCGCCCACCTCTGAGGCACACACACTGCGTAAGGGCAGGAGGACACCCCGCTCCCGCCCGGGGTGCCCAGAGGGTGCAGTCAGCTTCACCAGGGACCTCTTCACAGTGCGAATAACCTGAAGCAAGCAAGCTGCTTTCAAAAGTAATTACAAACAAGGGCATGACTCAAACAGGCAAGAAAAAGACCCCACGTGAAAACCTCCTGCCACCAGTTTGACTTCCCCTACCAGTGAAAATGCTGGAAAGAAATTCATAGACTCACAGAATGCTTTGGGTTGGAAGGAACCTTTAGAGGCCACCTAGCCCAACCCCCTGCAGTGAGCAGGGACGGCTTCACCTGGATCAGGGTGCTCAGAGCCCCGTCCAGCCTGGCCTTGGATGTTTCCACGGACGGGGCATCAACCGCCTCTCTGGGCAACCCGCTCCAGGGTTTCACCACCCTCAGCGTAAAAAATGTCTTCCTTATATCCAGTCTAAATCTCCCCTATTTTAGCTTAAAACCATCACCCCCTGTCCTGTCACAACAGGCCTTGCCAAAAACATTGTCCCCATCTTTCCTATAGCCCCCTCCAGGCACTGGCAGCTGCTCTAAGGTCTCCCCGCAGCCTTCTCCTCTCCAGGCTGAGCAGCCCCAGCTCTCCCAGCCTTTCCTCCAGCAGAGGGGTTCCAGCCCTCGGATCATTGCTGGGGCCTCCTCTGGCCCCGCTCCCACAGCTCCAGCTCTGTCCTGTGCTGAGGGCTCCAGAGCTGGACGCAGGACTCCTGGGGGGTCTCACCAGAGCAGGGCAGAGGGGCAGAATCCCCTCCCTCACCCTGTGCCCACGCTGCTGGGGATGCAGCCCAGGGCACGGCTGGCCTGCTGGGCTGCCAGCGCACACTGCTGGGTCATGGCCAGCTTTTCATCAACCACTACCCCCAGGTCCCTTTCAGCGGGCCTGCTCTCCATCCCTTCATCCCCAGCCTGTATTGACACTGGGGGTTGCCCCAACCCAGGTGCAGGACCTTGCACTTGGCCTTGTAGAACCTCATGAGGTTCACACAGGCCCACCTCTCCAGCTTGTCCTGGTCCCTCTGAATGGCATCTCATCCTTCCAGTGTGTCAACTGCACCACTCAGCTTGGTGTCATCTGCAAACTTGCTGAGGGTGCACTTCATCTCACTGTCTATGTCATTGGTGAAAATATTAAACAGCACCAGTCCCAGTACAGACCCCTGAGGGACACCACTTGTCACTGATCTCCATTTGGACATCGAGCCGTTGACCACTACCCTCTGGCTGTGACCTTCCAACCAATTCCTTACCCTCCGAACAGTCCACCCTCAAATCCACCTCTCCCCAGTTTAGAGAAGGAAGTTGTGGAGGTCTGTGTTGAAGGCTTTACAGAAGTCCAGACAGATGACGTCCATTGCTTTTCCCTTGTCCAGTGACGCGGTCACTCCATCACAGAAAGCCACTGGGTTGGTCAGGCAGGACTTGCCCTTGGTGAAGCCGTGCTGGCTGTCTCGAATCGCCTCCCTGTCCTCCATGAACATTAACTCCAACAGATATCTAACTGAAGATGATGATCATTTCTTCTCATTATTCAGAGTTACTAAAAATAAAGAAAAGTAATCCTCTGTTGTGCAGGTCTTTTTTATCTTCGTGGTAACCTTTCGTCACTTGTTTGTGTTTCCTTCCCCGTGGCTCTCTCAGCTCCCCCCAGGAATTTGAAAATCAAAAGGAGTCATTTCTTAACCTGCAGGGCCAATTAAGTAAAGTAACAACAGAAACCAGTAAACCTATTTCTTCCAAAGTAAGCAACGCTCTCATTTTGTCCCCTGAAACATAATTTACCTCTTGCTTAGAGAAAGCCCTGATGATGTATCAGGAAAGCAGAATTAGCTAGTTCAGAGGAAATTACCATATAAGAGCATGCGAGACATTTTCTTTATCGTAATAAAGACATTGCTGTCTGAATATAGGCTAAGAACAGGGTTCAGAATGATCAACCATACAAACAGAAGATGCACTTCTTATAGACTGCACTATGGACATTGTCTAAAATGGACCATTTCAGCGAGCTTTGTGTTGAACCACTCCTCTCTGATCTCACACACTTACGAATTTAGCCTCCCGCTTCCCTAGTCGATACAATGTAGTGTCATTAGCTCAAATGTTGAGTTTTCAGGTGCGGAAATGAAGAAAAACCCAAGTCCTGCAAAGCCACCACCACACAGAACACGGTGGGATTCCAGGGCTCTTGTTTTAAAGATTTTCATGGCAAGAACAGATTTCCTCACGACAAAAAATAATGCTGTTGTCATTGCCAGGCTTACAAATGCAGTCTGTAATGGGAGTCAAGCTATGACCTTTCAGGATGATGCACAATCAGCAGTAATAAATCCAACGGTGACTTTGCTGACATGTCTGTAACTTCAGTGATTAATCCAACAAATAAACAATTTCTGCTTGGAAATACAGGCAAGAGGAGTGTGGGATTCTCCTCCTGCTCTGCCCTGTTATAGCTGAACTCTGGATGCAGCTTTGGTCCTACCAGTTCTCACAGGAAATGTGAAAAATGCCTGAGCAAAGGCTGAGTATTAAAGTCAACAGCAGACCCACCCAGACTCCATCATTAAAGAAACAGAAACTCAGGAAGGCAAGAAGAAATACTCTCCTATTTATACAGTCAGTTTGGTCCTTTTATCTGCTGCCCCTTGACAGACCCCCTCCTCTCTCCATTTTGTCCTTCTGTGACACACTCCCAGAGCAAATTACACTCATTTCCCCGCCTAAGAGAAGCGTTAATTTTACCAGCACAGCTCAATCAAGCTCACACATCAATCCACTGCCTTCCTCTCCTACCTTCTGCTCGACCTTCCCCCTCCTCCAGCCGCAGGAGGGCCCGGCACTCGGGCAGAGCGCTCCGGTCTCCTCACACATGGGGCATGGAGTGCCCGGGGCTGGCAGAGAACTTGCTGACGACTGCAAAAGCAAAATCTGCCCAAGGCTCCAAAACCCGCAACTGTACAGATAGTTCTTTGAACTGACTTCTTCTAAATTATAAAATAAGTTCTTTGCCTGAGCTATTAATAGCATAGAAATCTACACTCAGAATGCTGATTTCCAGAGCGCAACAAAAAGAAAACTGCGCGTGCACCCAATTTGGTCAGCTGCCCAGCAAGTAACATCTAGTGCTGCTACACAGGGGAAGTCAAGCATCATGGCTGCCAAATATGTCATCTTGCTACTAGAGAATCAACAGGATTTGGACTTCAGGACTTTCTGCAGTACTTCATCGCCATTCAAAAATCGGTTTTCTGCCTTTACAATATTAAGGAAAGGATACAGACCATCGCTTTTATATTACTTGCACAAATCTCAACTGATTTACGGCTGTTGGTCCTGCACGGATTTCAAGGCATAACGAACCAAACCATATCAAAGTGTTTCAGTGACCAGAAAGCTTTCTTGCCACGCAGTTATTTTGGTTATAACTTCTATGAGCAATTCTAAGGTGGTAACTGACATGTCGCCCCAACTGTGTTATGCATTCCTAGAACTCACTGAAATCACTGCATAAGAAAATATTTCATTTGAATTTTTCAGAAGCAAAATTAAAATCAGGTTATTATACATAATTGTGTTTGGAATTAATTCTATTCTTGAGCCACTGAGCTTCACATTTTCAGTCTTTCCACATAGCCACAAACCAGATGTGTTCATTTTTAAATTAAAGGAAAAAGAAAACAGATTCTTGGGAACTGGAGGAACACAAAACAAAAAAACCCCAGCGCTGGGAGACCAGCAACAACATTTTGAGAGCTGAGAAAGCTATAATCTACCCAACTAGTCAGACTGATGAAAACTCAAGATTCTCTCCTCAGGAAACCTCCATTGCTTAGCTTTGCAGCCCTGATGTGGGAATCAGCTACACTGTAACCTCAAACCAAAACACTTCAAGAACTTCCACACAGGATGGTGTTTAGGGAGTACAGGGAACGTTTGTTAACATACAAGATCACATCAAGAAGCTTCTAGATACACAGTTTTTTTGCCTGTGGGTGAAAAGTTTGGTTAGGCAACTATATTGGTCTAATTCCTCTGCAGGTAAAAATTAAGAACGTTCCTCTCCTTCCTGAGAGTGCTAGAAAAGCTGGGTGGCAAGAGAGAAGTAGCACTTACTTTCTGCAACAGAGTGAAAGGCAGAAGTAGAAAGCTGGCTGGCTGGCTAACCCATGCTCCTTTGAGTGATCCTTTGAAACCTTGTAGCTAAAAGCAACCCAAGAGGAAGCCTCAAAGTAGAGGAAAATTGACACTGAGCCTCAGGAGAACTCCCCATGGATAGACAGGTCCTGACCAGAAAAAGGATATGCTAAGACCTGGAATAGCCAAGGAAATGAACCAAAGCTTTTAGGGGGAATGTACGCTACTCAAAGGCAACGACAACAGCAATCTCTGATGTGAAAGCTCCCAGACCAGGGCATTCTTGACCCACTGCTCCTAAAGCCTCACACAGGAAGCCAATCTCTCTATAGCTATCTTTCTCAGCTCTCTTTCAGGTTCCTCCTCTTCTGGCACTTCTGCTTTTCTTCTGCCCCTTCCTATCTCCCATCTAGAATGGAAACAAAGGAGGAAAAGAGAGTATTAGCACAGTAGGACAAGAGAATTACTGGAGCTGCGTTACAACAGAGATTTGGGGTAGTGAGCAATGATTTCAAAGGACTGCAGTTTATTTCCTCTCCTCTCATAACTGAAGTTTTGTACTTTTTTGTGAAAAATTTAACCGGGGAAAACAGCCTATGACTACTCTGTGAAAGTTTAGTAAAACACAAAAATGTCACTAACAGGACTTTATAGTCCAACGAATTACAGGTCATGGCAACTTCTTTGCATCTTGTACTTGGTTCATGAACAGTTCTCTGTATTTCACTCGGGAAATGAGAAGAAAACTTTTTTTTCTCCTCTGGAGTACATTTATCATATATGGTCAGAACTAATCAAGAAAATTTTGCTAATTAAGAAAATAAAAAAAAAAGTCCAATTCTTACTTGCTGCTTGCATCTTAATTCTTCCGTTCCATTATCAAAGTCAAAGCACACCTTCCTTTTGCAAATAAATCCAAACCTTCAATTCTAGGGGACAGAAATCTTAAATGGCAGCGCAGGCCTTGGAGAACACAACCGATGTTATTTCTAGCCACTCTCTGACTGGACTGCGAAGTTACATTGCCCTGCTTTCCAACTGTGCTAACCACCCAAGCTCAGCATGGATTTCAGCCCCTTTGGGAGCAGCATGCACTTACTGGGAAACAAAGAGTTAAGCTTCTAGCAGTCAGATCTGTAACAACAAACACAGCCTCAAAACCAGAAACTGATTTTAAAAACTGCACTCAGCTAACTTTTTCCTTTTCTGTATTTCTTTTCCACAAGAATAACAAAGCTCATTTGTGACTCTTCACTATTTTAGCTGATTTGTTAACACAAATCCTAATGCCCATCCTGGTAAGCACATTTTCCAGTACATACATGCAAGAAAGAGCAAACCTGAAACAGCAACCATTTAAAAGTTAACAACAGATTTATTTAATCCTCTTTTACACACATGAATTTTTAAAAATACATGCTTAATGTAAGATTGTCTTTACATTTTAAATCAAACTCCTTTTAGAATTCCAAAACCCAGTTTAAGACACCATCAATCTGGCTTCGAGCATCCAAAGTTGGGCATCCAATAACTGAGGCAAATGAATTTCACTGACCACTTCTAAACTCCTTGTCCAAGCTGATTAAATGAAAAGGCATTAATATACAATGTTAGAGATGAGATATATCTGTATCATCTCTAATACTCGTACTATTCTCTTGCCTAGCTGACTCCATCAAGATTGGTCCTGCTGTACTAGGCACTTACTCAGAAAAAGAGACTCCACCAAACAAGGCTCAGACAGTGGATGGGAGGTGGAGATGATGCGACTTTCTTTGGCTTCGCTGGAGGTCTGTGGTACGGCCCATGTGTTCTGCCTCAATGCATCTTCCCATGTCTATGACTATTACGGAGAGGACAAAGCTGTTTTAAAGAACTAGTATTTTTAAAAATCACAGTAATCAATTACATTAATCTCCAAACTGTGAAAGCTGGAACATAACATTTTGGCTTAGAAAATTTCTGAAGCCACAATCACCTACTATTATAGCAACAAAAATCCTTTAAAAACTGTAGTTTGGTCATATTCTGAAACAGTGTCCTCTGCGTGTCCTTGTGGCATGAGAGTCAGCCCCTCCTGACACTCCAGTGACATTTAAATCACATTCTCTTCCATTCTTTTCCAGTATCTCAGAACAACAGGTACACCGTTATTCTCTGCTCCTAGCTGATTTGTAAGCATTGGATATCTTGATGTTATCTATCAGAATCTCTTCATGACATTTCCAAGTACTAACAGCAGGAAGCTAAATCAAGTAACAGATACTATCGTTGTTGGAAATGAAACCGGAGCATCTCCAGCAACAGGGAAATGCTGTACACACACTCGCTGACTCACTCCCTGCTTTTCCCTTGCAAATCAGAGTGTGGTTACAAAGCAGCCTATCTTCAGTTCGTACTGTCTGACTGCTAAACACTATGGAATTCCTATCCAACAAAATACAGTTAGCAAGGAAATGAAAGGTCTTACCCTGGGATTTCTGAGACCACCAGTCACATAAGCGTATCAGGCAGTTGGTGAGAGTGATCTAGCCAGGTTCAAACCACCAGCTGCTGCCCTGCAGGGCTCCTGGGGGAGAGTATGTATAGCTCACTCATTCCTAACTACTGCCCTGGAGAAAAATCACAAATACTGTCTAACTGCATGCAAGAGACATACAATAGTAAACATTTTAATTAGGGAAAAAATTGTCTTTATGTCTGTGCGACCTAGTAATTGTAATGTTGTTACATTTATAACATCTACCATCTCAAAGCATTCCCAAATTGGTACCAGTAACAATATACTTCTATTGCTTTACCAGTCATCGGGTGGAACTTGAGTAAGAGTTTTTCAGTAAAAGCAGGGATGACCCCTGCACGAGTCATTTAGAAAATGAAGCATCCAAAGGACATTGAACAGTAACTTTGGGAAGGTAGGATGCAAGCAATTAAAGAAAAAAAAAAAAAGAAAAAAGAAAGGAAATAAATTATTAAAAAACAAACAAAGAGATACAGAACCCTTTTTTAGGACTTAGGTTTAGTGTGTCATCTGAAAAGTAACTTGAACTACATGTTTCTTACTAGTGCCAAAGTTTGACATGGATTGACATAACTGGAAGCAAGGCCATTACCTGTGGCAGTGACTGATACCACCTCCCTGAACACCTGGACTTTCTTTGAGTCCTCCTTTCAAGTACAAGCGCAATAGCACTGCCTGCTCAGTGAGAACCCATACAAACAAAGCACAATCAAAAGCACATATCAACATCTCTGCCGCACTAATTTCTATAGCGTCCCAAAACTGCTACTATTTAAACAAAAGGACAGTGATCTTTTGCTCATGAAAATAAATAAATGTCACACTTTTATAGCCTGTCCAAGAACACTACGCAAAAATGACCTAGACAGACATCCAACTTGTCGCGTTCTTTCGATGACAAGAATTCCTGACATTACTTTTAACAACAGTTTAACAGCCAGCTCCTGCAGTGACAGCACTGGGGATTTTGTCCAGGAAAGCAATGCAGAGGCAGCAGCTGCCTGCCCCCCCACACCATGCCTACCTGCTGCAACCACTGCTCCTGCCAGCTTTGGAGACACTCTTCAGAAAAGCAAACTTTACTCCGGCTCCTCCTATTTCAACCATGTATTTGTATAGTATTATCACTGGAAAGTGTCAGCTGCAGGAAAGGCAACACTGAAAAAAACCCAGAATCTCCTGTGGTGCAAACACACACTATTGAGAGCGGTGAGGAAGATCCATTAAAACTGCCCAGTAGTATGATAACACATTTCTTTTGTTTGCATTACTTCCAAAATAATACTGGAAAATTAAGCTCAGACCTTCCCCCCACCCCCTGCCAGATCAGGAGTGAATTCGGAATGCTTTATAACAACAGAACTTCTACTAAGGCCTAATTACAATCATTTCATTCATGAACAGCTTGCATAGAAATGCAGATCTCCTGTTTTAAGTAAACTTCAATATTGGTGATTTCAACAATTCAAAAGGATAAAACACATGCAGTGTGGTTACTCATAATGGCAAGGCTGCCTTCGATAATTAAAACCCCTCATCCCCTCCTCCTTCACAAAAAAACAAAGCTGCAAGTATTAAAAGACAGACCAACAGTCCCTATTTAGGAAACAGGCAATTCAAACAAGAGTTGCCGGTGATGTCATTTCATTTATACGTTGCCTGAGTCACAGGTTCCTGAGGAAGTGGTAACACCTACAGAATTGCTGCATAAAAGTCAGACTTTGAAGAATTAAATAGAAATAAAGACACTTAAAGACCAAGCAAAACCCCCAAGCAAAATCATACCTACTTCACAGGCTTCCTAGCCTCTTACACTAATTTGAAAGACGTCTGTCACTAGAAATTAATTTGCTTGTTCATCCACAGCCCTCCCTTAACAGTGAGGCACCAAGCACCAGGGGTGGGGAGGAGATACTCACAACGAGGGGGAGAAGGGGGGAGGGGGGGGGAAGGACACCAAATTACTGGCTGTCAAAAACTAGAGTTCAAATGCACACTAGAGCGGGCCAGACTTAGAACCTCCACGGCCCTTGCCCTTCTTCCAAGCCTACTGACATGATTTGGAAACAATTTCAGCAGCACTTCTTCACAGAGTTTTAGCCCATCCTGGTTTTGATCTAGAAAGTAAAATCATTCCAGAAATGAGATGCCAGCTTGCACTTCAGATGCACCAGACTCGGGCAGCAGGGCCTCACAGGGACGCATCAACTGCAGTTTCTTAAGCGGGTGCACATAGCAGCCAAAAAGCGAAATTGAAGAAAACGCTACTGACCTCCTCCATAAGAATGAAGCCAGGACAATGTCTCTCCTTTCTTATTTACACAGCGCATAACAGTACTTCACTAACAAACCAAACAATGAATCGTTCTGCTGAGATTACAAAAATCAAATATCCTGGTGCCAAAAAGCAAAATTAAGATAGACACAAGCCTAAATCTTTGGATGCTCAAAGACTACTGAAGCAGCAATCCACAGCCAAAGAATGTCAGAACAGAAAATAACTGTATGGGAAGGGAGAGAAGTTACAAAGAATAATTTTTTTTAAATTGTGCTTTTGATTTGCAGCAGTACAACACTGTATGTACGCTTCTGCCTTTTCCTGTTAGCTTACTAAAATATTTTGTTAAGAAGTAATTTGAAATTTTTAGCATTTAAAATGAAATGCACATGTGACCTTCAGTCCCAGAGGCAAAGTCCATTGTACTTTATATCAATGTCCTATATAAACATCTATTCAAAGCACAAGAGGAAACAGGCATTTAGACTGCTACAGTAGATGGAAAGACAGTGTGTACTCCATGCCAGCCAGGAAACATAACGTGTTGGTTTTCAGAACTCCCAACTGCCCCTTTTTATCCCCAAGCCCAAGGAAGCCTCTGCAAGAAGCTACAATGGCAAGGGACTAGTGGCCTGATTAAACAGAAAAAAACATGCCATTTCATTTGCAAAGTTCAGACAAACAGCTGATGGGTTCTGAAAATATTTTCAGAGAATGTCCTAAATAATTCCACTGGATTTGAAAAAATGCTATGGTTCAGTTGCAACAGGCAGGTAATATTGTCAATTATTGAGGGCAACAATTAGAACTTGAAATTATATATGGTTAGAGTACTCATCTGCGTCCTTATCCTGGGGTGAGATAATTTGAACTGCGAAACTAGCTGAAAAAATTGCTGCCCTAAGATGCAGAATACCTTAAGTTACTTAACATCACTGCTACTCAAGCTTACTGCTACTAATTCTTCTGGGAGTAGCTTCAGTTTCCCTTCTGCAGTGCCAGTTTCCTTGGCCATGTTAAAACAATCCTCCAGTGACTCACTACAAAGACTCCACTACAACCTGGACAAAACACCTCTCACTGGCTGGTGGAAGGGTACGGATTGCTGAATTTCAGCTACTGTACTTCAGAGAAAAGTGGCTACAAATCAGCCCAAGCCAGGGCCTATTCTGGTTAACAGTACATGACTTCAAACAATGGTCAACAACACTTCAACAAAGCAATGGGTCGGAGCAACAAACCAGTTTCTTTGACCCAGGATAACTGAGAGTAAAAACCACAGATGTTCTTTGCCAAGTACATGTACACAATTTCCATACATTCTACAGCTGAGGAATTAAATAAAACTTTAAGGAAAAAAGCAGAGAGTGTTAACCTCCCTGTGTCAACGCAGGAGTAGTGCTAGCACAAAGCAAGGGGTCCTGTGGTCTGTCCATTCATCAATCACCGCTCACTACGAAGAGTCACTACTGTCAGTGGTGGTGGACGAAAGGGTATCAATAAACATGCAAGGAGAAAGAAAACACTGTCAACAAATTGCTACAGTCTTTCACTTCAAAACCTGTTAAGTGCTGCATAGATAAGAAAATGAACTTTTTAGAAATTATTACACTGGATAGCTGAAGTGGTAACAGAGGGGAAAGACTTTATTCAGCATTACCTGTGTGGTGCCACAGCATTTTTAAACACTGTTAGCGTTCTGGAGAAGGTCCAGGCAGCTGCAAGGGAAAGAGCTGGAACTGAAATGGGACAGGTAGGCAGGTTTTTCATAGGTTAGGAATTTACACATTGCCAGACTGGGACACTCAAAAGTCTTTCTAGTGTGGTATTTCTGTCTTTTAAAACAGTTAATCCAGGTGCTCTAAAAGAGAAAAGGTGCACAACACCCTCTTGAAGGAAAGCTTCATTTTGACAGGATATGGATGAGCACAACAATTGCACTGAAGATGAAGGAAAAAAAAAATCCCAGAGAAGAAGAAAATGAATTAATGAAGCCATGTCAAAAGATTCAGGAAAGAAATAGTAACAGTCTTGGGACATCTTCCAGACTATGTTTCTTAGGAAGTCTGCTAAAGTCTACCATGTTGCAAATATTTCTTTAATAGCTCTCTCTGGAGTAGAAATGATTATTTGTTTCTAAGGAAAGTATTACAGTATTTAAAAAAAAAAAAACACTAAAAAATTGGGTACAAAAATTTGGAAAAGTAGCAAGGAAAAATCCCACCATTTAGCTGTTCCTACTCTCTTCAGCTTTTGTGTACTCTTCATGCACAGCTACAGTACAGCAAACATTGACCCAATGGACAGCAGAAGAATGGCCACTTGCGCTGTCAGAGCCCCGGCTGGACTTGCACTGCCGAACAGCTGGCAGAAGGACAAGAAAGGCTGACTATGTGTTAGCTTGCAACTTCTTTATTTTTGAAAGAATGCGAAGTATCCTTCCTATTCCCATAAGAATAGACAGTTAGGACTCTCCTTGAACTCTTAAGATATGGTTACACTCTGAAGAGAAACTATATAAAAATATCCTCATGGATTCTGTCATGGCTCTTAATGATTCTGGAAGAAACAGGCAGAGCTGTTCTTGATCAAAAGCACAAAAACCAGCACCAGCAGCTCAGCGATCTTTTCACACATGACTGGCATTAAGGAAAATCCTGCATACTAAGTCTGTTCTCCGTCACATCTTAGCCAACTCACTGTTTTTAGGATTTGGCTTGAAAAAGAAGAAGAAAACTCAGAGGAAATTTGGGAGTTGAGGGAATTCTTCATGGTCCAATACTGTCCAAGAGTAGTGCAATGATGAAGTAGCTAGTGGTGGACTTGGCAGTGTTAGCCAAGCCAGTGCTACCACCATGAATGTGGTACCATTCTGTAACAAATTCTAGACTTCGGCCAGCACACACACTGAAGTGATGACACTGAAGAAAACTTCTAGTCAGTAGAAGTGTGAAAGCAAAACAGAGGCTATCATTCCATGAGTTTCTGTAATAGTCCAGCACAAAAATGATGTCACAGGTCTCCACTGAGATTTGTGGTCTCCTAACACTATTAAATGTCCCCAGATGTGATATGTAGGTGTCATAGTTGCCTTCTGTGAGATACGGTGGCACCCACACTGCTATACAATGCCATTACATTTCTGTTAGATGGTTTAGGAAGATGAACAGGTTCCTCTGAGGTTGTTCATTTCCTCTTCCCAACAGATTTGGTTTATACCTGAAAAGCCATGGTAGCTATCAGGTTCTACAATGAAAGTATGAGTCTGGGTTCTTCGCTGATGCCTAGGAGGTCATGGCAGCACAAATAAAATTTAAATCCTGTGTCCTTCATGAACAAAGGTAAAGTTTAGCTTCATCCGTTAAACAGCAATAACTGGAGCTGAGGACTGTGCCGAAATCCTGCTGCTAAATGCACACAAGCCAATAAACAAACATGTTTATCTGCTAATAATATTTGAATGTGCATTCATTCATTTGAATGGATTCTCACAATTTCTCACTCAGTAAATGCCTAGAAATTGAGTAAAAGCAAAGTAAGAACAATCCTGGTCCGCAAGGAGACTGAAAACAACATTATAGTTAGACAACGGAAGTTATTCCAAGTCAAAGCGAAGTGTTGCTGAACATCAGAGACATCTGGGAAGCATATGGACAGGAAACAGCTCAGCCTGAGAGCTGTGTGTTACTGAAATTACAGAGGTAAGGAAACATTGTATTAACCCTGAGTTTTGAACCTTTCCATCGTGTATACTTCAAATAGATACTTTCAATGTAAAGCTACAATGCCACTTCAACAGCCTAAGCAGAGTTTCAGATATCTAAAATAATTAGTAATGTTGATCAGATTTCAGAAAGGGGTCTAGTTTCCAAGTTTTAGATAACCAAAAACTCAAAGAGACTTTTACACCCCACAGTCAGCAACTTCGAAAGCTAAAAACGCAGATCATTCCCTTTAAACTACCCTGGTACTGATTCATGATTCTAGCTGGACTACGGCATGGCTAACAAAATGGAAGTCATTTGAGCTCCTAACTAATTCTGTACATTAACAAACTGCTTTAAAAAGCACATGGCATGTTATCAATCTTATTGTTCATTGCCTGACCACCAAAAGATCAGTTTCCTGTGATTACTAGCCTTTGAAAAATATATTTCATTCCTATATATTTGTATATTACAATCAAGTTAGCTAAACAAGATATTCCCTTAAGACTACTTAAGAAATCACATAAATATAATGAATATGATAGTTTAAATAAATAGAAATAATAGCTATTTTAGACACTTTATGCAAACCTCAGCATGTTTTAATAAATCTTCTTTTATGATCAGAATAGGGGAGTTGCAGATATCCTTGTTTCCAGGCAAATTTGACCTGACGGAATTTCTTCTGATGTGGCGTAAGAGAGAAGCTGAGAAATTATCTACACCAAATATTCAGAGCTTATGTTAAGGAAGGAACTGAAATAATTGGATTGACCAACTAATTTTCATAATGTATATCGGAAATAAAGAGTGCTTGGCAGATACAGTGATTTGCTTTTTTTTCCTGAGTGAGTTAGTCCATGATCCCCACAATATAGAGCCATAAAAGGGATTTCAAATACAGTTCTAAAACCCATTCTAAGATAAAACCCCAACAGATTAACTTCCAATTTTATAGTAATATACTTTGATAATTTACAAATCCTTTTTCTCAAGTTATCTTTTAAACTCCAGGATTCTCAGACTACTGTTTGTGCTCACCCATAATCTCTGAAGACATTCCTGCAAAAAATGAAAAAATTAAAATCCAACGAAAATGAAAATCATAATTGCTCTTTTCTGACACCTGTAAAGTACTGCACGACAGCAGCCAAGAATAGCAAAGTTAGAGAATCAATTTCTTCCTTCAGTTAAGCATTTCTCTAAAAGTTTTGACTGTATCAATGATCCACCCCCCCAAAGCAATTTTTACTACATAACAGAGCCTTCCCTAAACTTCAGGGGAACCTAATCATGATACCAATGCATTTTGGTCTTTCCTGTGTAAAACTAAGTCAAATCACATTTTCTCCATAGCATCAAAATATGAGATCTTTATAGAGAACAATCAATTCTACTATAAATATGTGCTTTGAAACAGCAAGCAATGCACTGTAGACAGTAGGTGCAGGTTCTTACCTACTCCTGCTCTCCCTTAAAGATGCAGTTTAACTCCCCATAGCAGAATACTGTCAATCTTAACAATAAATTCCAACTAAAGGGGCACAAATCCGGGGAATATGAAAAAAGACATTTAGACATGCTGCTTGGACTTGTCCATTGACAAGCGAAATAAAAACTGGGACAAACAGAACATCCAAAAAAGATGAGGTTTAAACATAACCACATTGCTTTAGTTATTTACATAATAAAAATGAAAACGTGGAGAGTTATATCCGTAACAGACTGCTTCTAAAGTGAAGATTTTTATGTCAAAATATGGATTATATTTGTTTGCATTTGTAGCAGTCAGAATGGGTAAGCAATCATTAACTTGTCAAATAACAGATAAAAGGCAGCGTTGCAGTCCGAAGTAGGTCATCTTCCACCTGATTCAGCTGATTTTCAGACTGTTTCATCATCACTCATGTCCCAGATCTGCAACAAAAAAGGAAGTGTAATTTTAGTTTGTGGAGTTCAAATATGCTTTTAATATACCTTTATAAAACTAGCATTACTACTTAAAAGGAAGAATAAAGAATATTTTATGGACTGTGGACTAGCACCAATGGACCTTAATTAACAAACTACACACCATTCATTATCTTGGGGGTATTTTTTAACATATTGTTTTCAGCATTTGTTCCTGAACTGTCATTTTTGTTATTTGCTATTTATTATCATTTACAGTAATCTGTAGACCAAATCCCAGACATTTTGTTTTGGTTTTCTGACTCACTGGCACATACTTAATGTGGATAATAACTTATAATAAATAGCATACTTTACTAAACACTGCAGAAAATTTTCAAGACATTCATGAAGAACTAATTGTTCACCAATCCTTCATCTTGCACTCAAATAGTAGACCTCATAAATAGTAGCATAAAGATGAGAAGTTATACGGAAATTTGTACTTTCCTATTGTTTAAAGAAATTTAAAAACTAGGCAGATTTTTTTCTCGTGCCTTCACTTGGCTACTTGCCCTTGTTCAGTAAGCAGTTATAGATGGGGGAAAAAAGTGAGTATTTTCACAGAACTTCAGGGATTCTGGTATCCTTGCGAACATAATACAGTGAGCGTTATAAATTCATACCAGTTACCAGGGAGCAGAATGCACGATCTGAGGAAAAACAGAGGGACTTGCAAGCAGAACTACTGGGGGCAGGGAGGGACGGGGGGACAACACACGGGGACGGACATGTTCTGAATATACGCTACAAGCTTTTTCTTCCAGAGAAAGACTTTCTACGGTATTTTGGAGGTTTAGCTCACGGCAAATACCCTCCTCCTTCCACGTGGCAGGGCTTGCAGGAGCTTGGGATCAGGACGAACACAGGTTTTGAGTTGGATTTAACAGTATCACAATATCAATTTTATAACACATAAAAATTCATCTCTGAGAATTTCAAACTCGCCTAAATCAGCAGCAACACTGCTGGAGTACCATGACAAGTCTTTTTGATTACAAGAAGAGGAATGTCATTTCTAGGGCACACAGCACTCTCAAACGTGAGTCCCGCACTGCAAATGACCTACCAAAAAAGGAGCGGCATCAGTGCTTTGTCCCTCTGGAAAACGAAATTCAATTCACTTGTTAAAAACCACAATTTTTGTGTTGGCATAATGTGGCCCGCTAAGTCATTCTCTCATTTTACATCCCGACCACTAAAATCTATCCCAAAGAAATACAGGATGTGAGCAGTTATTTGGACTGTAAATTCTTCAGGGCACAAAGGAGTATTTTACACGAGTACGGTGTCTAGCACAATGGGGCAGTGTTCGCAATTGCATTGTCTAACACACGTGCATTAGCGTTAGCCAAATAAAACCCACAAACAACCCTATTTCTAGACAGGCAGGAATGAATCTTGACCTATAGCTTTAATAAGCCCCTTCGCAGCAAAATGTAGTCTTTCTGGAATTTGAAAGCATTCTGAAAAAAGCTCTTCAAATCCAATCTCGAAAAATTATTACTCACATAAATCAAAACTTTCTATGCAGTGCTATAAGCTGTGTAAAATGAAAACTCTGAATGGCAAGATTTTCTCAATTCCTAGAAGCGTTGCAAAATGGTGGTGTAAATCCTTATGGAAAATACTGAAGGAACAGTTTGTTTACAAAAGGAAAGAAGAGTTTTCGTCCTGCCCTAGATGAGCAGCGGGGAGCTTGCCAAGGCAAACACAAATGTCCAGCTCACCAGTCAGGGTCAAGGATGTGGAAAATAAATACAAAAAACAAAAATCTTTAAATAGAGTTTATGGTATGATTCAAGCTGGCAAAAAGCAAGACATCCAAAGTTCAGACTGCCAGTCCATCTTCGTCTAGCCCGCTGCCAGCTTTGAAAACAAAGCTGATAGACTGTAACCCTCACAAACACACCTCTCTGTCAAAGCAGCACAATAAATACTTTTTAAAATACACCATGAGGTGATACAAAGGCAAAAGTGAAAGAAGCCAACCGACAGCCCTAAAAAAGTCTCCTAAACAGATACACCAGGAGCACAGCCAGCTTCTCTGCTCCGTGCTTTCCCATGATCTGTTCTGATCCAAGCAGTGTGGGTGAGAAGGCAAGTACGCTCCCCGGTTTGTTTGGTTGGTTTTTTACAGAGAAAGGCTGGTAAGGGTGCCAGTTACATCAGTAATTTTGTGATATGAAAACACTTCCATCCAGGAACTGGCTAGCTGTACCATCATTCCTGTAAAGCTCAGACAGGCTTTTGCTTTCAACATCTAACGCGCAACGCCTGCATTACTCCAACAGCCCCTACAATATGAAGAGCAGCTCCCACGGCACGGTGACTCCTTTTTGTTGAAACTAAAGGGAAGAAAGCAGCTTCCCGTATTTGGCCTTTACAGTCGAGGACAGGCAACCCACAGAGGGCCTCCAGTAACTTGACGAGGCGCAGGCCAAGCACATCGCACGGCCAGCCGCGGCGCCTACTAGGTAATTTCAGAAACGCAGTATTGTTAACGGGAGGATGAAGGCGAAGCGAAAAGAATGACAATTAAATTTCCTCTTATCTAAAGCACGCCTCTTTTCTAGGACTCTTTTAACACACTAATCTTTGCAAAGAGACTGAAACTGAGGTTCAGAGGTATTTAATCGCTATGCAAACATCCTGCATTGAGGAGAATTATTTTTAAATGCTTGAAAAGTATGCTACTATTTTAATTCCAGAAGAACAGAGTTTTATAAGACAGTTTCCACTTCATTGAACTATCAGAGCAGTCACAACAACAGCACCATGTGTTTATCTTACTGAGGTTTATAAAGAACAAAGCAATAGCACCTTAATAAATGGCACGCAGAGGGGAGAACACGAAACAAAAGGGGAAAATTCAATACAAAAGTTAACAATTGCGTGTTAACCTAAAGAAAACAAGCTACACCATACTGTGCCAAATAAGTTGTGTTAATGTCACTACTCACAGCTAAATTGTAACACATCACAGGCTCTTACTTAATAGCAACACACTTTTTCATGAAAAGACATTTAAAATACATAGACTATGACTATGTAAACTTTGGTTATTGTTTCAAAAGAGCAAAACTGTTAAGAGCAGAAATCAGTAATATAGGAAGCCATGAAAGACAATGTCTAAAATGACTGTCACACCAGGAGTCTGATATCTAAACCAAGCTGTGAATCTGGATTTTGCTTTCGCTTCTCTTCCGTCCTGCAACACACCTGGGTGAGTCAAACCTGAATGCAGCTACAGGCAATGACACGAGAAGCCATAAAATAGGAAGATAATGAAACAGCTGTCAAAACCAACCCAGTCTGTACAAATCTGGACAGATTAGTTGAATGCATCTGTTTCTTGAAATCTGTGCTTTTATATCGAAACTTCTTTGTAGAGGTTCTTAAATTTCAGATGCAGACTGAATCTGGTCAGGATAAGAGAAGAATTCCTGCACTTGCTTTCTTGAAATGACAAGTATTATTTTCTTACATAATTGGAAGAATGGGAAAAATACGCCTTGTGTATTAACTTCACTGTTCACAAATTCCCAGTGATTGATTTTACACAGTTTCAGATGGCATGTTCAATAACTGCTACTAAGCAGAGAGTTTTGCATTTGCTTCGTACAACAGTAACAGCTGGTACCTGAAATTTAACTTCCACGACAATGGTTCCAACATTGGTGTTCACCTACTGAAGCAGGTAGGGGCTTTGCATCTTACAATTAACATACGTAATTCAAACAGATAACTACTGTTTATCTTATAAATAAACTTGCAAGAATATAAATGAACCCTTAGGAGATTCTCAAATGTTTCTTGCCAGCGTGGATCTAGCAGGATTTGCCACAAAAACGGCTACCTCATTAAGAGAGATAAAACAAACAAACAACCCCCACAAATACTATTTTCTACACACAACTGAGATAAATTTACATACACATGTACCAAAACACTCTGCTTAGAAAAACATGGAATAGTTTTATTATGCAAACCACAGTGTTTACTGTGTTATCAATGCTCCAAATATGGTGAAGAGTAAGTAAAGAGTAAAATGCTACAGGCAGAGGCAAGGGCTGAAAATTACATACATCAAACAGCACAGCTGAGCACCACACGACAACAGTTTCCCAGATCAGTTAAGGCTTATCATATGTTAGCGTTTGATTTAGAAACGTACACTTACTCAGGAAATCTAAACAAAACAAAAAAAGAATACATTCAAGCATATGTTTAAAGAAACAGAATTATTTTATAGCTATAAAATGTGTGCTTTTTGATAGATATTAGGTTAAAAGTGTTTTTGTTCTGTGCTCTACCAGAGAGAAAATACAGTAGAACTTCTGACAGCCCAAATTACTTCACAAAATATGTGTGCATGTGTGTCTAAATATACTTGTACTAGACATGAACTAGGCACAGCGGGCTGCATCAACACGCCTGGTGCGACTTGTTCAGTATTCTTGGTCCACTGGCTGTATCTTCTGGAAATGGCAACAGAAACGAAACTGCAACTTGAAATTCATTAAATGCCTGCAAGTTCTAACATGCAACTTCTTCAAACTTCGTGGTACAGACTGAGGTATAATTATAAAGTTCAGCACCCTCCTTTCATCTCGGATACTTGATGCACAGTAAGCACTACTCTTCATCTTACTGAAACTGAAAACATTTCAAGCATTTTCCATATTCAACAATTCCTTCCCCATCCCCCTTTCCCACAGGAAAAACTGCCGTAAATGAACAACCAGCATGAACAGTATTCTACATTACCATGAGCATTTAGCTTTGTTCAGAACTTACATCTGGATGCATGTCAGAGCATGCATAGTGCATCCTACTGTAACATATTGGCTTTGCTATCTAAGAAAACAAGGCAATGCACTTAAAGAAGTGCTCCCGCTGTCAGGAGCTTATCCTGCAACAATCACAGAGGTTCTCCCACAACTGTTCATCCAGGCCAGACCTCACTGTTCTTCTACAACAGATTTCTATTTCTGCAGCAGGATATAGCTTTTTTTTTTTTTTTTTTCAGAAGTGGCTGCTAGCTTTCTATAATTAAACTATAGCTAAAATCAGTTTTGGCTATGATCTGAAGAATTTACTACAGACTATCAGATACTTCTTCAGCTGACACAGAAACTACAAATTTAAACACACACAAAAAGAAATTAACCACAGGAAAAAAAAATCAAAGCCAAGGATTATTCAAACTGCATTTCTTCAAGCTGCTTTATTTAAATAGCAAGTAGAGAAAATCACAGATAATTTTTCCAGATCCCTTTACAATGGTCCCACCCTAGCTAGTTGACACGGCTGACAAATTCCTGGCATCCTTCGTACCTGCACAAGTTCTTTCTTTCTGTCTCTGCCTTCACAGCCTCTCCTGTCTCAATGGTTTACTATCTTGCAACGAAATCCAAGTCCATCAATTCTGTACTTTTTTCAAAGATGCTGTCCCTGACTGATGCTTGTTTACCCTTTATAGTCGTTCCAAAGTTCTGTATTTTCAGCCCACAAACACAGCTTAAAATCTAGGTCAAAGTCATGAGGCATTCTCATTTTGATCTCAACCAACAGCAACCACTCTTCTTCGAGTTCCTCTTGAATACAGGTACAAGTGGCCTCACTTCTCGTACAAACTGCAAACACTACCCCTCTCAAAATTGCCATCTTGCCAGCTGCAGTCAGTTTAAGAATCCTGCTGTCACTTTTCAGGACATCTCTCCTTTCTCCCTCTGATGTCCTCCACTCTATCAAGTTAGAGGTGTCTTGAACTTGATTTTCTATCCATTTACTCAATTTTTGTGCCCTTTCTATCCAGCACCTGCTGGAGCTTGGGACAGTGAGATCACAGTCTTCTTCTGAAAATGTCCTCGTCCAAGATGGGCTTTATACCTTGTTTGACCTACCTATATCTGAGCTATTACTGCAACAGCTGGTCAACGCACAAATTCAGCAAGCTCTGTAGCACACGGGGTTAGTCGTCTCATACATTCAAAACCAGACCATTTTCTAAATATCTTGTAGAACTGGTGTCTGGAGATTCCAAATACATTGAAAGATATATTTAAGAACAAAACAGAAAAAGGCAAGTAAACAGTACAGAAAGTACTTTTTTACAGTGTAAACTTTTAGCTAGAAAGTCATTTTAATATCCTCTAATAATCTGTTCCTTACAGATAGACAAATATTAGCACTGGGCAGTAATTAGTCCTTTCTGGCTTTATAGCAGTTTCCCTAGGTATTTATCAGATTAATACATGAAAACATTCATAAAAAGGATTTTTTTTTACGTGACTAACAGTTAATGAAATAATACAATAAAAGAAACAAAAAAAATGCATAGTAGGGTTTTTTTGGTATAAGAATGCCTTGGACACATTTCCTTCCATTGTTTCTTGTTTTACGAGGAAAAAAAACCTAAGCAGAGAAGCAAGCAAATACAAAAAAAATTTTTCTCCCCCTCTGAAAGTGCTTTGGAGCCGAAAATGCCATTTATCAGGGCACAGCACTTGAGTTGTTGGAATGACGCATACCTAAGAGGATGGTTTCTACTATTAAGTCTTTTCCTCAGGCTCTTAAAAACTGAGAACAAACAAGTGTGAAAACAACCAACCAAACACCCCCCCACCAAGCAGGTTTGATGATTGCCATTATCGCATTTTGTGTGGGATTTTAAACTTCATTTTACTACCACCAAAAGGCAACTACCCAAACAGAATATGTGTTTGAATGAAGCCACAATTAATGTAAATACTGTCACAGTAATGATTAGATCTGATACAAATCCTTTGACTGAAATGAAAATGAAAACAGTATAGTATATCAAAGCATACATTCAAATTCTATCATCTTCATCCTCCCATGTGCCCAGATTTTACATTAAAAGTAAAAATATGTGTAAGTCTATATTCACTACATTTCTAAATCCTACAAAAAAATCACAATGTAGATGTAAACACACATTTACTTTCAAGGGTTTCACAGCCTTGTACAGGAAATCTGGATCATATACATGAATGGATCTCTCAGAATAGTTAACACCATTTATACATCTGAGTCTGTGCCATTCCAACTACACAGACTTTATTTGTTTTGCTGTAAATCAATAGCTTGCCATGTTCCACTCCATCTTTTTAATTTGCAGGTGATGCATAACTGCTGTCCAGGACCTGTAAATTAGCTTTCAGGTCATACAGAATCAAACATTTGATAGTTACTGATTAAAAAAGACCAGCAGTTTAGCTACACCAGCTATTAAACTAAATTTCAGAAATAAACAATTCAGAAACAACAAAGAGATTATAAAACATGATACTTCAGGTACACTCGGTGTTCTAATACGAGGTCACACAACCATAGACTGAGCTCCACTGGAGGATACCTCTGGCAATCACTTTGTCTATTCCTTCACTCAAAGTAGAGCCAACTAGATCAGGTTGCTCAGGGTCTTGTCCAGCTGAGTTTTACATATTCCTGAGATTTCACAGCCTCTCTATGAATCCTGCTCCAGTGTTTTACTTTTCCTCCAAACATAAGATTAAAACATCTCTTGAAACAAGTACCGTCTTTGCCTGATTAGCCCATAGCCATCACGTACCCATAAACGTGCCCTCTATCACCACTACCCTCACAATCCCTCTTCACAGCACCTGCACACGGCTGACAGAGCCAACACCGCCCTGACAGGAACAGAAGACTTGTCTACTTTCAACCTTTTGACCAGCTTAAACCTGCTAAGTTATCAAGGTACAGTTCTATTCACCTAACAAACCAGATAACCCTTCTACTCAAAAGCAATTCAGACCGTAGCTAGATGGCTGGTCAGACAGAGGACACACTCCTGCGTGTGCATTCTGGCAGCCTGTGTGACGCATCCATCATCTCACCGCTCTTCATGGAGACCAAGCTCCAAGCTTTGGGGTGGAAGGAGGAACTAAGATTGATCTTTGCAAATCATGTCGTATCACGATGGGAGACTGCCAAATGTTATGAAGACCCTTCAGAACTGGAAAAATCTCCCTCTCATTTTCAAAAAAAACCCCAACTTCTGCAAGTAAAGAAAAAAAAGTCCACAGAAATCCTTGAAGTTGTACTGACTGATTAAAGTGCATAGATTATTTTCAGATGAGACAGAAAATCCCATAACAATAAAAAGTATTATTGGAAGGTGACATAAGTCCGACACAAGTCACATTTCAATCGCCTACGCTATTTTCTTGTTCAATCAACCACACTCTGTCTTCACAAAGTGTAGCTGGAGGAGACAAACAAAATATGCATTATTCTGAATAATTCTGATATAAATATTATGGATTAAATATTTTAAATATTATGGATTAAATATTTTCAGCTCAATTACCCTTATCAGCAAATAGTATTTGGCAGAAGAAACTAACACAGATTTCCCACATTCATTTATGGCATCTTACATGCACATCCTGTACACATCTTTAGTATAAACATATCGTCGCTAGTGCACTGTATATAACACACAAGTAATAGAAAACTTGAAAAGCAATCAAAATACCACTTCATTAAAATTTGATTTATCCAGTGACCTCACTAATCTCATCATTGCTTCCATGGAGATAAGTGTGGTGTACACACAACATTTCTATCTCTTGTGGAGGAGGCATCAAGAAGTTATGGAAAACTTCTATGGAAAACTCTCTCCTCTTATGCAGAAAGAATGATCTTCATATAGTTAGAAACTAAAATAATTTCTGAAGACACCAGCTGAAACTAAATGAATAAAGGAAAATTATTTCCGGTATTAAATGCACAAAAGATGTCAATAATCAGATTTACTTCATGTTATATGATTCAAAAACTTTGAGAAAATGAATGCACTTGTATTAAAATGATACATGCCAGCTCCTGCCATGATTATTAAAATCCTTCATGTAGCTTTTCCCATTATGTTTATCAAACAGGATAAAAATAAATACTACCCAGAAACTTGCAAGCACAAAAGCACAACTAGTAAAATATTTAGATATTAAAGGTTAGAGGTGTTCTAGAAATACACCAAGCAGATCAAGTTTATGGTTTAGTTCTATTGTTTCAAATGAACAGAAAATTAACATGAACAAGCACAAGGTGCATCAGCAATAACAGACCTCTGCCAGCACATTGCCTCACTCCTTAAGTATTTGCTCTGCACATACATCACACAATTTTCTAAATAACAGAGGCAGCCTCAAGTTCACTTAAAAACCTACGTAGTGACTCAGAAACAGTTCTGAAACTACACGTCCAACCCACATTCAGCTGAAAACTTGACCAAGTGTCAGATTTATTTCTGTAACACTTCCATTAATACAGAAACAACTGAACAAATAAGAATTTTGATGATACTGTGCAGAGGTTTTGTGCTCAAAGGGTCTTGCATGACTCAGGATTCTGTAATCCTTTTCAACATTGCTTTTGATTTTCTGACCACATAATTCCAGTATCTGTTGGACTAACAGATCGTTTGCAAATACTTGTATGTGTCCTAGCTATCAAATCTCCTTATTAATTCTTTTTCCCTTTCTTTACCTGTCCTGCTAGACCCGCTTTAACAAAGTGGAAACCCCCTTGCTCTCCTGTTGGTTTTTTCACTCCCCGAATGCTGCGAGAAAGCAACGTTTCAACAAGCTCCTGAGGGCGGGTGAACCTTATTTCAGCCTGCTGGTACAAACCCGTTGGAAGATGGCACGACCACGCCAAGTGATTTGTTTAAGTGCAGCAAATTGTTCACCAGTTCATAATCAAACCCACTCTGTTGCACTTCATTATTTGTAACCCAGTGCTCTGAAAAAGAAGAGAAATACAGCCCCAGCAATGTCATCTGTGTGGTACAAACCAACCTTTTTCTTACAAGCCTACTCAGCCTAGTCACACTCAGCAAAGCACTGTTACAGCATTTCTCTAGCATCACAGGAACACGGAGTATGCAGCGTGCCACGCCACGGAGCTCTGCAACGCAGAGTACATTGCAGATGTGCTATAGTAAAGGCTTCCAATTGCTTACAAGCCAAACAGCTTGTTTTGGCGCAGAATGCTCCTTCCCCCCCATATGGGATTACTTTGATCTTTTTGCCTGTTTTATGATTGCAATTACACTGAGTTTATGGGATCGACAGGGACCGCAGAAAGAACACGTTAATCCAACTGTGAATGACAGAGTGCGAAGCTACTTTTGAAAGTCTGACTGCAGGGCAGCAAACATAGTTAGCATGTTTTCAAAATAGGAATACAAACCAAGGCCGTTAAATGAATTTTCTGTAAAATTAATCTTAAAATAAGCAACAGATCTCCTACACTATGAAAACATACTTTACTTCTCCGTGGCACTAAACTTACACTAGCTTAAATACCCCATTTTTTCACTTCACCACCTCCTCTTTGCCCCAAAGAAAGAACTGGAATATATTTACGAGGTTCTTCTACATAATTTTGAACAATTAAGTGTTTTAATTCAAACATAAAATTGTACAATACGGCAAGGCCTAGAGGAATATATCCTCTCATGCTGTGATTCCCAGCAGGTTGCACGAGCCAAGCGATGTCAGGCTACAACAGCACTCAGCTGTGACATCTCCCCAGAGCAAGTAACTGCAGCAGAAAGCAGTGCTGCCATTCCATCGGGCTCCGCTTTGCCGTTTGTGCCGAGAGGAGCAGGATCAGGCAGCAGCTCGATGATATGCTGTGAGTGACACCTTTGTAGAGAATATTCAAAACCCAGGTCACACGCATTTATAAACATTTAAGACCATACCACACTTCAAAAAATGCCTTTCTTTTCAGTAGTGAATGATTCATTTTATTCAGTTTATAAAGCTCTTCAATTCCTTACAGAACTGATGCGAAACAGATATTAAAAGGAACAGCCATTTATAGATATTGCATAGGGGAAAACTATAGACTTGATGTAAACCAAAAAACAAAAGGTACTCTATAAATAGTTGAAACATTAAGCTATTGTTTGCAATTCCTCTTTTTTAAACTGAAAAAGAAATCTGAGGAGTACTCTCATAAAGTTCATTTAAATGTTTGGATCTAAATTTGAGAAACAAGAGCATCTTGAATAACTACAATGTGGGTCTCCGGCAGGCAAATGATTTTATCCAACATAAACACCTTACGAGAACTATTTTGATGATCTCTTTATTTTGGCAACATGTGACCCTGCTCCCTAAATATGGATCTTGTCCTGTGTAAACTGGTATACCTTTGCTTCACAGTGCTTACTAACAAGCTTCATTCTGGATTGCAACTCCATATATAATCACCTCCCTCTTAACTGTTCTGACTTAACAACAAACTTTTCACAACCTTTTTTTGGGTCGATGGAATATTCCTACAAAACGCCAGTGCTGCATTCACCTATCAGGTAATGGAGATGACATAAAAAAACCAAAACAAAACAAAAAAAACCAAAACAACAACAACGACAAAACTCCACACCAAAAACATCAACACAAAGTATGGTTTTCCTAGGAGTAGTACCCTTCCAAAGGATCCTCACTGGGAGCTCAGAAAAGTGACGCAATTCTGTATTTTCTGTAAAGGTGACCACATCTCTAGGTTTAAGCTTTCGAAAGCCTGCTACTTTATCACAAAATTTATTAGAATTACATAAGAGCTTTTAAATATTTCTCTTCCAGTGTGGTAAACAAATGAATTACAATTACATTTCGATTGAAACAGCTTTTTTTCCCCATAACAGTATGAAAAAAATTCTTTCGTAACCAAGAACTGAGGTTTCGATTTCCTCCACATCAGAGATGCATGTTTTTCCCCATTTTGTTTTTTATTATGGGTAACAGGAAATATTATCTAAGAAGCTAAATCAGAATTAGAGTCATATCATACCCAGGTTTTGGTCTAAGAGACTACAAAAATAAAAACATTTGAGAAAAGGAGTTTCAAAAGACATAAATGAAGTTTGGTTTCTTCATAACTGTAAGTGGGGACGTATTAGCTAAGCATCAGTCATTTCTGCCTTTAAAATCCTCTCCTCCCTTCTACTCTCAGTAATTCAAACCATCCTGGGTATTAAATTCTGCCTTTCTTTGAGCTACACATCAAGACAATTTAAAATCATGTCATAAACATTTTTAACATTGTCCTATTTGTCCCGAGGTCCTTGTTAAAACCCACACCACCTTATGCCTTAAATTCCCCTGCTTTTCTCATTGATCTGAGAGTTATGCTGATTCTACCAATCCCATTCAAAGCACAGATGTATCACTTAGGTCTGTTCTTCCAACGACAAATCTGTTCGTGCCCATGTGTGTGCTGGCAATACATTCTCCCACGTCTCACAACTGTATGTTATTTCACTGTATAGCCCAAGCCAGCTCCTCTCTTAAATTACAGACGTGTCATTCTGCCATTAAGGAGAGCTTCCGTTGTCCACTCATCTGTTTTAGCAGTTACTGTGGGACCCAGGGGATAAACTCCCAACCAAAACTGTATGATAACAAGTTGATAACTTGCTCTTTGATATTCCTCAAAACTAAATTAATCACATTCAGGAACCAAAGAAACAAGTGATGGGCTACAATAAAATTTTGCTGTTGAAGTAGAATTTGCGAGTACAGCTTCAAACTACTAAAGACAGCAACTTCATTTGGGGGGGGGTATTAGAACAGAATATTAAAAGCAGGAACTATTCTCTTCATTGCCCCTCTGCACAACATTTAATATAATGATCCACAGTCTAGTTTCTTTGTAAAGATGAAGCAAAGTTTTCCTTTGTCTTCAAAGTCATGAGCTGTTTCTTCCACTGATAAGGCTATGTAGTCAATAAAATTGGCATAGCCAACCTTTTAAAATTGTTCCAGATATATACAGCTATAACTGACAGATTAAGTTCACTTTGAATTGTGTTTTTTATAAACCAGTGCTGTATCAGTGCACTCTTCAGATAAGGCAAGCTTTGATGAAACAGGAAGTATCTTTGTAGTCACATATATTTCACCTAAATGAATGATTTTCTTTAAAAAAGTAATTCCTTCTTTATCTAAGGCAAAATATCTATTCAATAACTTTTACTTTATTTACTTACTTTATTTAATTTATTTATTTACTGCATCCAACAGTAAAGCACAGAAAAAAACCCTTTATGAAAATATATTTTTAAAATTTATTTTGCTCAACATTGATTTAAACTAGCTTTTAGCATTGAAAATAAAGGTTTACCAAGAAATTCAGGGAGTAAACAGCACATAAAGTTCATCAAGTTAGATACTTCTGTAACTTCTTAGTAAAGTGTTTCCTCCCTCTGTTCCAGCAAATAATCAACCACGGAATCAGATAACAGATTCCTTGGATCAGCACATACAGAAAGCAGAAAAACCAATAGGCACAAGCTGCAACCAGAGAAATTCTCTCTGGGCATCACGAAAAATTGTCAAGTGACAGCGGTTAAGCACTGGGAACGTCGACTTCCAGAGCTCCCCTCCAGTGTCAATGTTCTGTGATTCTGTAATATACTGAATAACTGGTAGTTATAATTTACCTAGTTATAACTAGGTGCTCTAATTTGAGTTGTATCAACATTATTATGTTACTCAGATGACTTAGTTGTATTCGTCATGAACAATTCAATCCTCTAATAGGTTTAGCATCATAAATTAATCTTACTTACTTTAAAAGCTTATTTGTTGGTGGGGCAGGGGCGACTGCTAAAGAGGGGATAGCATTTCTTTTTCCTGTGCTGCTCAGCATGCACCATGGTGAAGTTCCGTTTCCAGCTAGAAAGTTTAAACCAAATATAGTCTAATTATTTTAATACAGAACAAACAATCTATACTTATTACCCATACCTGCTTTAGAATTATTCTTCGGAAAGTCACGGAACTCTTTTCTAGTTCAAAAGATTTCTGAAAGACTACATGATTAGCTGCCGTAGTCTGCCGTAGTCATTTCCTGCTAATCTGATATCTAAATATTGTTGCTCTGAGTGACTTTGGTGATGTAAGGAAGTAGCTGCTCATGGAAACTTCTGTATTCCTTTGTCTTTGTAGTAATATAGCTCAATTAAAATTTCCACAACCAAAAAAGTTCCATAACGTTACCCAAAAATACGGAGAGATTTAAAAAACCCCAACCCATTCACAATCATATCTCAGGTTTGGATCTGTACGCTTCATTTTCTGTGATGGTTTCTTTGAAGAGTGTTCAATACTTAAAACTCACTAGCTTCAGAAAATTTCTCTAATTACCAAATAGACATAAGACAGATATGAGAATAGGAAGCCTAAAGGAAACAGGCCCGCCTTGGAGAAAAGACTACATGTATCTGGTTTGTGAGCCTGCCTCAGCAGATAAGTGGCTCTCCGACCGCGCTCGGGACAGCAGAGCTTGCTCCTGCTGGAAGCCACACCTTCAGAGGCAGCAGATAGTCCAGTCACACACCTACAACAGCTTAGCACTGGCCCCCTACCCACAGTCATCACCCTGCTCAGCGTGATAAACCTCATCTTATTTGTCTCAGAGTTTTTACTAGTGATTTCCTATTCCTTGTCTTATTTAATTCAATAGCAAAAAGTTCCTCCTGACATGAGTTACACAGCATCAGTCCATAGTTTCATTTGCACCCTGTGGATACCACTCGAAATCCTCCATATCGAAGGAAAAGTTGGAGCAGAAATTCTCAGAGGTTTTTTTTTTGTGAGTCATGATGACAGGAAAACTGTTGTGGTCATGAATAAACATCGCTCAGTATTCTTACTTGGTTTTCATATAAAGCAAGGTTTGCTTTTTTGGCTGTGTTAAGTATTGCTTCCAGAGAATTATAAAAACTACAAAAATCCAAAGACTAGAAGTACTTTAATTTATGCAAAGACTAAGGTGTTCCTCAAAAAGCTGAAGTTCTTGAGTAAACTAAAATGAAGAGAATGCAAATGGCTAAAATATTTTTGCACAAATTGAAAAACTCCTCTACCAGTTGGGAACAAGCTGGAACTTGTGCGGGGCCCTGCACACACTGGCAAACATCTTAATTGTTCAGAGCAGACAACGTCTGTTTAGTCATGTCTGCTGAAGTGGGAAGGATATTACAACACATCTGTGCAGGCTGTTTCCACATAGGTCAATCTGCTCTTGAAGCCTGTTTTTAAACCACTTTCCTCCAGCCACAACACCGCACATACGGACACCATTACACAGGTTGGCCATACACCTGGCGAACAGACAAGTGATCTTTTAATAGAAGCATCCAAATGAGCGATCACAGAAACAATCTCAGAGTCCTAGCAGACAGGCAGTGCCAACACACACTAATGTCTGGGAGGGATTTTGTAAGAGTCTAAGTATGCCTCAGTGAAATTTCAAAACAAGCACATTCAAAGTTTCAGTGCCCGCTGAGGATAGCAATTGCACATTTAAAACACACAGGGAGCCACGGCATGGCAAACAGAACAGGCAGCAGCTGAAACGGGTAGACAAATTCAGATTGGTTTCTCCAGTTAAAAAGGATGGGGCCATTAAGATGGGATTCCTTCGAAGATACTCTAGCAAGCTTTTTTAACCCATATTCCAAAACAGACAAAGCTATCCACTTCCAGAACATGTTGCATGACACAAAAACATATATAGCAACAACATTGCAGTAGATCTCATGTAAATCAACTGTGCAAGGAGTAAGTGCAGCTTTGTGCTCTATAGACACCCAAACATTGTTTTTCTGCTTTGGCAGCAGTACCTCGATTTTCAACACCTATCTCTTCTTTTACCTGTATTGCATTACTGGAAGGAAAAGAGTATAGATGCATCTATACATTGATTATGAGATAGTATGTGAAGTGCCAGCTCTGCAGACAGCAACTTCCTGATGACCTTTTCAACATGGGTCAATCTTGCTCTACAAGACAGTGTTAAGGTCAAGAAAACCAGCAAAATACTATACAAATCCATAGACAAATTAGCATACAAATCTTCTTGTGTTTTGATCTCTGTCTCATCTAGGGTATGGTCGGGCTCACAGATTCTGTTGTGTACAGAGAAGGGTCAGTGTGGAACCATGAAGAAATGTTATATTTGTATGGAAACATATACTCCCTTCAGCTGAATTTTGCACTCTGGAGAATCTTCAGCCTTGTAGGTGATAAAGACACAATATCAGGTGGCAGCTTAAATTATTTATATTTATTTTAACAAATTATTAATTAATAAAATAAATTATTTTACATTCTTTTAAATTCTAACCCTTCAGAACAGAAAACCATGTCTAGGCTTTATGTCCCATTAAATAACTGAGTAGGATTTGGTTTTCACAAGGAAAAAACCCTAAAAGATCAGGTTCACTAAAAGGAATGATATAACTCCATTGATGTCTCCAAGCTGCAGTCAAGTTCTAATCTGGGCAATAATAATATCAGCGATATTCACTTAGAAACAATTACTGTTTGCTTTATTTAGAGCAGCTAATCAAAAAGGGATTTATCTCTAGACTAGTACTTTTCCCACACCAAGGGAAAATGAAATTCACATGGAGACCAAGTACAAAGCTAGGCAGGCACATCACATATTTAAAATTATGACACTGCTGCTAACAAGAAGAAAGAAGTCAAAAAACAACAAATCATTCAAAAGGCAGAACAAGTTCCAAGTTACTCCAGTTATAAAAGTTCAGGCACAAAGATTAGAAGTACCACAAAAACTTCTGGAAAATTATGCAGTGAGTCAAGGTTTATTAAAAGACAATATGTAATGGGATAATTATTGCATTTCTTCATGCTTGCGAACTCGACTCAAAGAACATTAGATGAGCAGGACAACGTAGAGGAGGTGATATAGTTGTGTTCCTTGACTTACACAGTATGGTATGCTTACATTAATAACGGTAATCTTTGTTACTTTGAGAAAATGATGGCATCAGCTTGATTTATAAACCATACCAAAAAGGCAGATTAGACGAATCTCAAGAAAGGGCAGCACCTAAACTGATAAAATCAAGCAGCAGTGAGACTGAAGAACAAGTATCTTTAGGTTGTCTGATTAATGGTGATAGCTCTGTGAAAAATGAGTTAAAGGAGATTTATTAGAAGTGTTTCATAGAAACAAAGATAACATACTAACTGGGGTTCTAATACCACTACAGACTGGAAGCATTCTGCAGTAAAAGCAAGCTGTCAGAAAGCTGACAGCAGTGGTGATGAGAGTTCAAAAGAAGATAGATATAAAGTAAAATGATTTTTAAGACAAGCTGAAAGTTAGGTCATGATATGCATGGATGGGTAGACATCAAAACAATAACTGCAGCTGAAAATGTAAAGGACAAAGAGGTGCTAGAATAAAAAATTCCTCAAGACAAAACATAGCTAAAACACTAGACAAAGCAGACATCATCTGCAGGGACAGTGCCATACGGGACTTAACAAAAGAGAAAACCCTGGACATGGAAAGATATCAGTGCCACACAAAGATACTCCCTGATAGAAAGTAGGCTTCAGTATTGATATTGCTTTTGCCTGAAGAACTGGGTTTTTCTTTGGAAGTGTCCAAACAATGCATGCTCTATCCCAACTTCTTCTTTCTTAAGCAATATAGAATAAATTGATTTTTGAAGTTTAAGAACTGGATTAAACAATATAGGTGTCTGCCGACAGCTTTGATCGTAACAAACCATTTTTGCTTTTTTTTTCTAGGATTGATGGCAACTAGGTACTTACCACCACACAGCGTGGTACTCAGCCGACTAAGTATGGAGAGACCAGCAGCTGTCATTATGTTCAGTAACTGCTTCAGAGCTGGTTACTGAAGCCATATTCCCAAGGGCTGCACAGTGGGAATTCCAGTCTCCTTCTGAACCTAGTCCTTTAAAATTGCTTTGTCTGTTTTGGCCCTAGGCTGCATATTAGAAATGATAAAAGTAGTTCTTTCATACTCAAAGCAAGACAGTTCGATTGCCAGTGTCAACATGACAAAGTGCTCATGGCTACAGCAGCGGGGAGAGGAAGCAAAAATGGGGGCGGAGGGGGGGGGCCTGAGAGAAAGCTCTGTAGTTAACACTAGGCAAGTAGGAACAGAATTTTTCTCTCCGGTGGAAGCCCAGACTTAACCCACCATATTTTTTACCTTCTATACGTTGTCTAGGTTCAGAACTGTTTCTCTGGCAGTAATCACAAATCAAATTCATTATAATTATTCTTACAACATAAAGATGAAGAAATGTGCCTGGAAACAATTGCACGTCTTTGATATACAGTCAATGCTTATTTAATCCGTGTCTCCTTTTTTCATAAACAATGAAAAGAAAACAAGCAACAAGGAAATAAATTAAGACAATTTCTTGAGACAAAACCAAAATGCTATGCTTTACGCCAACCTACACATATAAGGTAAGGGGATTTTTGTCTCCCACAAAGTTAGAGTGAGTAGATGTTCAGTTTCACCAGCAGAACACTGGTTTTTTTTGACAGCTTATAAATTTGAATTTGGGACAGACATACAACCCCAACAGACTGCAGTGGCTTGTCACAGTACCTAAGAATATCCAAATTACACCCAAATAAGAATTTTCAAATATAACAATTAAAATCATGACCAAGATGCACATAAGTGTTCACCAAGAGCAGGAGTCCAAAGTTTAAACAGCAACTTCATCTTGAAGAATTACTCCACTACCTAAGAAGAAATATTTATAATTGGAGACATTATAAGATCTATAGAGAGTGTGTTTCAGGAATCTGCAAAATTCAAATGGAGTTGACATAGACTGCAATGTCAGCCTGAATTTTTAAATGTTTTGACTCACGCTGTTACGAATTTTTTATGAACAGAAAATGCTCTAATGAATATAGTCTAGATATCTCCAAGAAAAATCCAGGTAACATTAAATTTTAAATTATATACTTTATATTCACATGATGTGTGTACGCTTATGAAACATGGCAAAAAAATTTTGCTACTGTGCAAAGCCTGAAACAAGACTGTGAATGCAAAAAAAGTAAGTTAGCTTGATGAGCCCTTTAAGATACTACATAGCACGCTGTAATCTTAAATTCGATTTTAGTTTGTGTACAGTAAGATTTCACATACTTTATTTATAAACTTTTCTTCGGCAGTTTCAATTATTTTACTCCCTAGTGCTTCTCCTTTTTTGGACATCTGTTTCTTCACACATTCTGCCCCAAGGCAAATCAGCTGTCTTCACAGCTGAATGAAATTCCCTTCTCTGGCTCAAAGGAAAACAAGACTTTTTTTGCTTGTTAGTTTAACTAGAAAGCAGCCTACCATCAAAAAGCAGAAACCCCTACCTATACTTCGGGTCTTTGGATACTATGAACATTCTTCGCACAAACATCTGTATGCCCTGACTTTGAAATGAAAGAAAATAAGCTTGTCTACCACAGGTTATTGAGTCTGTCTTAACTATCTTTACTAACGTTAGGCCTTCTCCTAATAGTTTTCAATCAACCATACCAAGGCTTCTGCAAAAACCAGGAATGTTCCTATACCCCGACTATCACTTCTCACAGTAAGATGTTCCCATCTGCTAGCTGAGACACAGTAGCCAGCTCCAAGTGCAGTCTTCATTTGTACCTCATAACATCAAACTGCCGGCTCACTTTCACGTTACGTGTTCCTGCAAATATTGGGCTGTCTTCAAAAGACATTGTGCTACTCCCCCTTCTGCACTACATCTAGCAACCAAACAAAGACACATGAACTGTCAGCAGAAATCATTAAAATAGGCATTACTTGTAACTATTTTTCTTCATTTCTCACTGGTATTAAGTAACTAGGTTATAGCAGCACTCCAGGACTCCTGCCATGATGTCATCGTTTGCCAAGATACGTTCAAGCTAACCAGAAATCCGTTTCTTGAGTTCCCGCTGTAGCCTAAGGCCTGCCTACTGCCTCTGGATGCAATCAGCGTGCCTTATGAAGCCTCACTGTCGCTATCAGCGCTCCTTTTGGCTACCCTTCATCCTGCAAACAGAATATTCTGGCCTATTTATTGATACACCACAAAGTACTTTGGGTAGAGCATTAACCAACAGTGTCAACTCTCTGCGATTTTCTCTTCAAGACATGATTCTTAAGTAGATAATTTCTTATGGATACCATGTATTAAATGAGCTGTGAATAGTAACATGAAGAAGCAAACCCAATGATCTTCTAAATCAGTGCAACTAAAACAACCGGTGCATGGCTTGGAATAATGCAGGAAAATTATGTTTAAATGAGAAAATTATAAATGGGTATAGCTGCCATCGTTGATTGAGGAGAGAAAATGAGACACAGGAAGGGACAGGAGATGCAAACAATTTGGGACGAGGAAGTTATTAAAGAGCTATATTTAGGCAGGTTCTTTTAATCTCAAATTTTCCAGAAAACGTATTACAGCCAATAGTCTTAAGACAAACAAAATGCACTAAATGGTGTCTGGAGTACAAAAAGCATCCAATTAGGATCAACAAAACAGTTTTCATAAAATCACCCACCTCTTTCCATCAAATCAAACCACCTGAGCTTGCATTGCTCATTTAGGCCTGACCACTTAATTCTCTCCAATCACCTGACAAATTCAAACTCCAGCTGTAGCCTGGGTAAGATGTAGTAGGCTTTGGCAGAGAAATCAGCCTAACAAGCTCTCTGCTTGCTCACTCTTGCCTACTGCTGCCGATTATCATGCTTTTAGTGATGGCCAATATAACTGTTCATGGATTTGCACTGTGAAGTGACATAGGTAAGTGACCTACCTTTGAAGAACAAAAACCAAACAGAATCTAAAACCAGTTCCTAACAGAGAAAAAAGGGAAATGTAAATGACTGGATGACAGCAAAGCTAAAGAGAAACTCTAATAATTCAGTCAGTCTCAGAGCAAATAGTTCAGCTTCAGTCAGCCTAAATTTTGCAGCTTTTCCTTCGCATGTAAATATTGTATGATTTTTCGCATGTGAACGTTGAAACGATTCTCTCACTTTTCCAACCGCGTCAGCATGTCCAATACAAGGTACTACCACCTCTACAAACCTTGCTGTTTATTCCCTAGACTGCCACAGCTGTATCACCACTAGCTAACTGTCCCACATCACAAACTCCAGACTGAGAATCACCCCAACAATTCAGAAAGATAGAAGCCATCAGCAATCCGGACAACTGGAACACCAAAGGGAGTTTGCTTGTTAAGTGCAAGCTGCTCGTACTTGATGGCTTAAGAATATGTCTAATGAGAGACAACATCTTTAACATTAAATTGCCTTCCTTGAGCAAATTAATACATGCCTTCAGTGTCGATTCGAATGAGGAAGACTCGCTTACCCATTTGCCACGTCCTTACAGGTACTTGTTTCTGTCTTTCAAACAAACTATCATGCACGACCCTCCTGTTTATGAGGTAAAATCAGAATGTGTCTTTTGGTGACTAAGTTCTTCATTCTGCTCTCTTTGAAGTCAATTGGAATTTTGGCATTTATTTACGCGATGAAGGATAGGATCCCAAAGTGTTTGTGCAGCAGTTCTGGAAGAATGCCAGTTCTAATAAAATCAATTAAAACACATTTTAAAGACATGGCTAATGAAAATATTTCTTTTCAGACTTGTAGACTCATCTCAGTATTCGGCATATCTTTTCAGCTGAAATGCACAAAGATGCTCCTTGGCAGACGTAACACAGCGCTGCAACACGTTCTCATTATACAATATTCTTGTTAATGCAAGCATTTGAATCAGAAGCTTGTGAAATGTGAAATACTATTCACATTTTCTTTCTCATCTTCACTAATGGAATAATGTCTTTGATAAATCTGGCACATCAAGATCTTAATCCTACTCTTGGAAGAAGTTCATGAACTTACCAAGGTTTCCCCCTTGAGCAAAGAATCATTTTCAAGATAAGCTATAATATTCGTTTTTCATAAACTAATTCTATTGCTTCAATGAAAAACAAGGAGCATAAAAAAATATTGAGGGCACTGTTATCACTACTTTCTAAAAGTACTAGGAATAATTAAAGTGGACAATAAGACTTTTTTCTACTTTGGCTTGTTATCATCATGTTCTTCAGTACACAACATATTATGATAACTTGCTATTTTCCAAGTGTTTTAGAATCACAGCTAGAATTAGAAGTTGAGGTGTAAGGACACCTGAAGGCTTCCAGGAAGAAGAGAAAAGGCAGCAACCATTTCTCATACATACACAATTTGACGCATTTGCAGAGTGCATAGGTGAAGAGATCAACTGAAAGTAGATCCTTAGTGCAACCACTTCATAGTTCTTAGAAGGCTTGCATGAACATGTTTTTGAAAGATTAATAGAAGTCCAGCATTCCTTGTTATCTTGTTTATAACTTGCTGGATTATTTGCATACATGGAAATTCTCCAGAATTTCAATTTCTACAGTCTTTTGAAAGCTCAAAGTATTCTATAAATATCTGTTTCTACATCTTGCTGTCTCCACTACGGGCACAAAGACCAGCACATATTCTCTACTCTTAATATTTACTTAATTTCCTTTCCATTACGACACGGCTTTTTATCTGAGAACTAACCAAAACCAGTTTTCCACTTGAAATCCAAAATTAATATAAAGTTGTCAGAGGTGTAAACTACTCTGGAAAAAAAAAAAAAAGACTTACCATCTGTAAATTGATGGTTAGTAAGAAATCAATGAATAACATTCCACATTCTGAGAAGCTGCAGAGATGGCTCTGTTAATAAGGAATTGCCAACTCTGTGTTTATCCTGTCTAACAACACTTAGTGTTAACAGCCAGTCACACAGCAAGGAGAACCAAACATACTATGCTGACATAGCAACAATATAGGTATGCTAAAATTTCTACGTAATTTTTTAAATGCATTTTTGTGTCTACTTTTATCAATGCTATGAATATTTTAAAAAATTCATATATATACTATTAAAAGCATAATACAGTTTTTGTGGGGCGCAAAACTTCTGGTTTTAATTACTGTATCACAGTTAAATTACCTAACGTACATAAGATCTGCAAAGTCTTGGAAACAATAGTGGGTGGTGTTTCCTGGAATAGGGCGATATGTCTTGTGACTGGGAAGGAACACACACCACCTCATTTTAATGCTAAGTCACACAGTTCAATCCACACAGCCAGGCAAGAATTAAGAACAGGAAACCGAGGGATTTCTTGTCAGGGTAACTATTCAGAGAATGAGAAAGTTAATTCAGTAGCCCAAGGCAAACAGTTAAAAGTAGCTGAAGTCAATTACATTTGTTTCTACCAAAATAGTGTATCTATTGCTAGGTTAAGCAAGACCACAGAAAACATTAATAACTGATTTTAACACTGGTTTTAAGATTTCCACATTTCGAGAGCACACAACACAACACTGCAACACATTCTGAAAATTAGTTCAGAAAACTAAGTATCTTTCACCATTTTATTTGATTATAAAAAAGTTACAGTACTTAAACTGATGTATGCATATGTACTCCACTTAGATACACAAACTGAGTATCGAATACAAGTCTTCCAAGCAAACTGAAAGCCATTTCGTACTGAGACACAAAACATTAATCTGCTAGGACACATTATCCATGCTTTTTTTACTGGTTTGTGTACGACTTAAAAAACTACAGCTTAAACAAGTCTTGCATCATTTACACCCAATTGCATTTTTTAAAGCTTCATTCCCAGTTAATCTAGAAAAAGTAATCTAATTCATATTCAATTTGCAGCAGGCATAGCTAGAACCAATTTTCAATTATTCATATTGTAAGACTCAAAGGGAAACTCCAAAATGTTCCCATAGCATTCATAAATTAAATTGATTATTCAACATCAATCACTTCAAGGAGAAATGTAAACGGTCATGTTTTCAATTGGTGCACCAATTGGCACTGATAATTCAAGTGCACAGCTTGAAATGTGCTCTACAAGATACAGGGCATTAGAACATCCACTTTCACAAAAAAAGTCAGAAGTATTTATTATAAATTGCTGAAGTTTTTACTGAAGCTGTAGACGTTAAATGATGAACTTTTTATCAGTTTCTCAAGACAGCTTTATATTTATTTGTTTTTAAGTATACCACTTCTCTTGCACATGATTTCTATTAAAAACAGGTTATGTATGTCACAATGGAGCTTGTGAAATTACGCAGCTACTGAGTTCACCAAAACTGCTACCATTCAGTCCAGATACTCTCCTTAGTTTATTGTTACAATCACAGAAGATCAGTCAGTTTTCATATTGACCAAGGACAGCTTGAACCTTCTTACTCTACGTGTAAGTCAACAGCAAAACTGCCTGTGGCTTCACTGCAAGATTTTTAACTTGTTCAATTCTGGTTTCATACGTTTATTACTAAACATGGTTTCAACACAGTTTAGACTTGTTCAGCACAGCTATAAACTACGTTGTGTCTGAGGACAGCAAACAGTGATGTGAACAAGCTGTCTAAATCCAGCAACAAGCACACTTATTTTTACGCAATTTTTTGCAAAACCTAGGTTTATGATAGATAGTTATTAAGTTACATAAAAATTGATGACAAACATGAACAAAGGGTTATGGTCAGCTCTATTTCCAGAGATTTAGGCACAGGGCAGACACCTACCATGCCCAGACAGAAGCCTCAGTTTGATACAGAATATATTCTACATTAATGAGTAAATGCAAGAATTATAAAAATTCTGGGTCTCTTCCTAGCGGTAGAAATCATTAGAATTGTGAGCATAAATTACTTCTTCAAAAAGGAAGACAGAGATGGGAACAACATTTTCCAGTAGGACATTTAAAAAAAAAAAAAATTTTGGAACCGCAGTTATTTTCCAGAATTATTTGTTCTGACAAAACAGAAAGAGTAGCTTTGCTACAGGGGAAAACAGTAGGTCTGTCAGACCAGAGATAGCTCTAATAACTATGAAGCTGACTATGAAGCAAAAAGTAGGGTTGGGGATTTTTTAGTGGTCTTTTTTTTTCCCACATGTGTCAACACAGTCCCCAATTTCAGAAGTAGTATTCATCAATAATTGACGTCAATGATAATACTTCTAATATCATGTCCTGTATTTAAATACAACCAAGTTGGAAAGTTTCTGAATGCTTAGCCATCTGCAAAATTAGCTCATTTCTACTGTAGCAAAACCACTTACCCTTCCACGCCATCAACATCTTTCAAATCCATGAATTAGAAAGTTTTCAAATGATTTTTATAAAAACGATGTTAAAAATTTAATTCAGCACTACACTTAAGGGCAAGTCTTATCTCCGCTAACTAAAAAGCATGGCTAAACACTTCAGCTCAATATGAGATTTCAGCGTAGTTCAAACGTTGTGACTAAAACTTTCAGAAGTGCAGGCTTCGCAAAACACAAGAAGTGAGCACAGTGACACAGTTATGCATGATATACAAGGCCTGTGTGTTCTTCTCCAAGAATTACTATACTTTTGCTTAGAATCATAGGAAAAAAAAAAAGTTAGGGACACCTAGAGGTCATTTCCTGTAACCCCCGCACCAAGCAACACCAACAAAACCAGGCTCAGGCCTCGTCCGGTTGAATTCTGAGTATCTCTAAGCTTGAAGATCCCACAGCCTCCTTCTGTTCCTGGTCCAGTATTTGACCACCCTCATGATAACAAAAGCCAACCAACCAACCGAAAAAACCCCCCACTGTACACTCCCCTCAGGTATCTGAAGAGGGCAGGAAGATCTCCCCTCACCTTTCTGTTAAGGCTGAGCAAACCCAGTTCTCTCAACATCTCCTTGTCTGTCACCTGCCCCTACCCTCTCATCATTTTGGCGGACCTCAACTAGACTCACTTCAGTACGCTAGTGGGAGTCTAAAACTAGACGCAGCACTCTAGATGAAGTCGCACTTCCCTCACTCTGCTGGCTACACTTTTAATACAACCCAGTACGGGGTTAGCGTTCTTTACCACAAGGACATACTGCTGTTCAACTAGCTGCTCACCAACACGGATCTTGAAGCAGACATTTGGATGTTAAGAACTAGTAATGATGAAAAAGAGATTGTCATAAAGCACCTAAGGATGCCTTTCAGTCAACTGCTATTGAAAGGGACTCTATCCTGAAACCCTGTCCAAAATGAGAACAATATGCTGAGGTGGAAGAAGATGGCTACTGAAGCACTGTGACGTCTGATGGTAAGACAGGAAGATCTGCTAGAGTAACAGAGCAGACAAAACTGGATCTCCTCTAGTCAAGCCCAAACAGCTCTAAGTCTCCCGAGCAGTCTATTGGTGTCTGCTGCAACACAAGATGCTCTCCTGGGGTCTCAGGTACTCAAGTGTCATAAAAACAGTTTGCAGGCACCTGTAAAGGAAACTCTTCCCATTTTAAACCTCCTCCTCAGCCTCCAAAAAATGTCAATGTCTCCATAAAGAACTACTCCCACTTATTAGGAACCAGTTGCAAGCTCTGTAACTTCTTTTGACACTTCAGGAGACAAATCACGGGTAAAGGCACAAATATTTACCTCTTACATACAAGTTCTCCAGCACCTCCTAGAAGCTAGCTGTAAAATCACACACCTTTGGTAGGTATGTCAGACTACTTTACTGATGCGCTGTGTATGTATAATCTGTGCTGCTCTTTGTACGTGTAAACGAATGGTAAGAAGAAATGACTGTGTCCCATTGCTTAAATTCACCCTTCTGCCTTCCCACATCTGACAGCACTGCATGCTTAGAAAGAAGTTCTGTGTTTCACGTGCAGCACCCTTCTCAGGTTTGGGGGATTATTTTAAAAACACTTTTGAATTAGACACAAGTGTGCAAAGTGTGGAATGTAATCACTTTGAAAATTAAACCTACTTCTTAGGATTCTATGAGAAGTTCTTTTAGAATGCAGACGATGACCTCTGTTTGCACTGGTAATTTAACATAGAAATCTTGACACTCTACCACATTCCTGTTGAACAGGTGACAGTCAAGACTATTGCTTTGTAAAATTACAAATGTTTATGGCTAAAGGTTTGGGGTTTTTTTTTTCACAACAGAGGAATCATTTTTGTTCAGCTTCACACAAACAAAACATGTATCGCTTATAATCGGGACTTTGCTTTAAGTTAAACTTGATCCTAATTAGAAACCAGATTTCAATACCTATTCAAAGACATAACTTCCCTTGTAAACAATACCATAACAAGTGCGATAGTAAATGAAACAATGGACAGGTGTAATCTTACTTTTCTGACTACAAGGAAAAATTCAGTCAAACAGTTAAGAGATTGTTTTATTTCGTTAAGACTAACAAGTGCCAACAAGCAAAGACAAAGTCTCAATTTAAGCTTATTTTCCCCCAAGCAGGAAAAACAATACCTTTAAAGTCAAATGACATTTAATTTTTTTGCTCCAAATATTAAAATATCCAATACATTTAATTAGGAAAATCACCTAAAAGACAACTTACACACAGTAAAGAACTATTCTCTAATTGCCAACTATTTTTCTATTTAAGACAACTAAAACAAAGACAGCATGAACACAAATACTGCCAAAATCCAGCACTTGCTGAGCCTTTTCAAAGAAGGTTTTACCTCATAATTTTGAAAACATCACATACAACAGAGGCTTCAGTTTCCATATGCTAGACTCTGGTCAGCATCTTGCGTAACTCAGAGGTTTGCAGTTGCACACAGCCAGAGAAGTATCTCTACCGCTGTCTGGATGCAAAATAACACCAACCCAATTCCATCTTCGTACCACATTCACAAGGACCATACCGCCACAGCTACAATTCTGATTCCCAGGCAGTTAGCCGTTTAACTAAAAAGCCAAAACAAACCAGAACAAGCCTTGATCACGTCCTGGCAGCCTAGAATCTCACACCTAGAAACACACCGTGGAAAAGCAAGCAGAGGAGGGAGGGAAGCATTAGCTTCATGCTAGCCTGGACGCCTATTCAGCACCAGGTCTTCTCTGGGAACGCTAGCCAGATACATGTATGAAAATTCTTTGTAACTTCATTGCAAGTCTTGCAAGTAAGTTTACTTTCCAGTTCAATGTCCTTACTTGGCTGATTTTTTTAAATTGCTTTCTTACGACTCTTCTGAGCTCATGGAAACAAAGACAAGCAAGGACTACTGTTCTGTTGCAGAGTTGGAAGACATCTGTGACGGCAAGCCAAATCCCTCCTCTTTTTTCTCTTAGTCAAATATTTGATGAATAACAACATCAGCACTCAGAAAATGCTACGTCCCTTGCATCAACTAACCACTCAGAGGGCAAGATAACCTGCTTCTTTCACATTTCGTTTATTTGTCTAACATTTCCAAAGACTCACAATACATTGTTTAAATCATGATATGACACTCTACAAACATGAAGCCCTATCAGTTTGGCTGCAGAATTAACAACAAAACCGCCCTTCAAATAATAGCAGCAAAGAGTGTCAGACGCAGCCCTACATATTAGCATAGTTTTGGAGCTAAGTGCATAGAAAAGCCACCGTCCAAATTTCAACTTAGTGTTATTTATATGCTACATTTCAAATATCTGAAGATGAGTATTTTAATACATTGGAATGAAATATGACTGTTGAACAGGGGAAAAAATAGATTTAAGCCGCTTCCAATAGATCGTTTATATTTTGATCTTTTAAATCCCTTTCTTAGCAACAAAACACAACAAAGCATAAATACAAAGTTAATTTATTACCTACGTCTTCGTTGCTTAAGTTTCTTCTTTTGTCTATGAGTCAGCTAAATGTGACATTGCTCCATAAGAAATAGCACTGGCCTGAAGCAGAAATGGCAATGGAGGGCTCCCATTTGCTGAAGGTACATTTATTTATTTATTTATTCCTCTGTCTATGAGGAGGGGAATTTCAGAACACTGTGAAACCAGTTACACTTGAGACATGGTAACTGATGAAGTGCCAAGTGTAAGACAACATAATTAGGAAAAAAAATTTGTAATACCTGCATACTTGTTTATTAAGTTTGAATTTCTCCTATTTTCCCATGAAAAGTTATGGAGTATAGCTGGAAAAACTCTGCTACACAAGCAAGAGCATTCAAGAAGTGAATTCTGTTAAAATTAAATTATGTTAATTTTGAACTAATTTATAACCCGAAGATGTTGACTGGCATTGAGTAACTTCAGAAAGTTTAAGATGTCAGAGAAGATCACTGCATGTGAAAATTCTGATAGATATTGAGAAATAACCCAGAGGCTTCACTTCTCAAATTAATCCTTCATCGCCAAAAATACACAAGAGTACTATAAACACCATATAAATACTTCAGATGTAATCTACTCTAATTCCCCTCCCATTTCACATGAGCAAATCATAAGGAGCGGTATTTTGTAAAAATATCTGGAAAAAATGTATATTGTTTCAAGTTATTAAAAACACAGCCCTTGAAATGGGACAATGACTGCGCAGTAACGACACTCACTGTAACTTCTAACATAAAAGAGGAATACCACTAAATAGTGTTAAATTCCATTTTAAGCATTTGAATGTTAATACAAATACCTAAATTAAATACAAATAACAGGAACAGGGGAAACCCTGTCAGCACTATGGAAAAAAATGCAGGAATAAATTAGCATTACAGTTACAATCATGACAAGACCATGCCTAAAAACCTGACTTTATTATCAGCACATCACAACAGTAAAGCTTCAATGAGCATTCTTCAGATAGCCACAGTCCCTCAGTAATTCTTTGTAAGAGTAAAGGGCTTGCAGTACAAGGTCTTTTCCAAAAACACACAATATTTGCACCGAAGTGACCTTAACATAATTTGATTAGCAATAAGATCCTGTATGTTAGTACGAAAACACTCCTGCTAGCTCCTGACAGTACAGATTGATATACACATTTCAGAACTAAAATGAACCAAAATATCACCTCATTGACAATGAATTTTTTGCTATGTTATTGTCAGAATGGAACCGCCCATGTCAAATCAAGTACATAAGCATTTACAATCAGGCACAGAAAACAGGGCAATGCTGAAATAGATGGTAAGTGGGCTCATTGGAAAAATACATCTCCTTGCCGGACTACAGAAATAAATTTAAGAAGAATGCACGTCCACCTAAGAATACATAGTTTCAATGTTAGAAGCTTTCTGTTTCGTAACTAGATCTACCACAGAGGAAATAAAAAAATCAGCATTCAGTTTGGCTCTGCCTTTTTAAATTTATTTTTTTTTACATTAGGTTCACTTTCTTTCTAGCCTTGCCCTCTCTCCTCCCTTCCCCCTAGTTATCACCATATCTGGTAACATTAGGAATCTAAACCAACTTGAATGTCTTAGTTATTCTGCAAAAGCAGTCAGGCAAATATATGATTAATATATCTTTAACTGTATCCTCTAGTTATAATAATTTTTAAAAAGCTGATTTGAGCTTTGCACATGTACAGTGGATCCTAGGAAACCGTAGTACAGAATTAAAGAACAATGCATGACAGCAAAGAATCGGATAAACAACATGCAAACAGACTGAAAAGGTACAGGCTGCAGTTAACTTTTTCACTTCAAATTGCCCTTCATTATGTCATAACGCATCCATTAATTAGTAAGAACACAGTTCTGGTACATGCTATATTAAAATTACTTGTAATGCACAAATCCACCCACAGATATGGCACAGAGAATACTGATGTAGCCTTAATGAAAATTAGCACAGGAGAACAACGTAGTTGCATTTGACCCAGTGTCAAGTGCCATGTTGTTGCTGGTCACCTACCAGAACATACATCACTGAGAATGCGTGTGGGTGTCAGGTAAATACTCACGGGACACTTCTTACCATTTGATTCAGTTTGTATTCTATAGCATAGGAAAAAACCAATGACTTCTCAGATGTGGGTCAAATTCTTAAAGAGGTTCCAAAAGATAAAAGCTCAGCACCCCAGCGATGCTTACATGTATGCTCATCAGTCACAGTAGTTTACTAGCTCAGACAACAAAAACATTTTATTTTTCAAATCATAACCTACTGAAGAAAAGCTGAGGATTATAAAAAGACAGAAAACAAAGAGTTTGAGTAATAGACAGTCAACACTGAAGAACAACCAAAATACATGCATATCAAAGATGTGCATCCATATACACTAAGAGCACAAGATCCCACCAGCAACAAATGCAAATGATGAAATACATCACCTTGCAGAAAATACTCTTCAAGGAAAAGCAAAGGCACTGATTTAAACAATTTGTTTTGTTTGCTTTATTGCCCATAAGTAGTTCCTATACAATAATCTGTACATACAGAAAACAAGAAAAAATGAAAAGAATGTGAACTAAATTTAATTTTTTATACTAGTCACCAAAACTGTATCGATTAATAATTATATAAATTATGTGTTAGTATTATTAAACATTATAAATGGTTAAACAAGTATATAATAAGATGTAGCAGTTGAGCTTCAGTGCCTTTATATGCATGAATAACATTCAACTGTATCTCGTGAGCTATACATAAAGGTCAGTAATTGATACAGCACTTAATAACGACAGATGTTTGGAGATAAACCAGAGTCAATTAAAGTAATGCTTGTTCAGCTGGGTACAAGCACTTGCGTTAACAACACATTTCAGCTGAGATGACTGGCTGGATGGCTTGGGGAAGCATTAATATAGTTTTGCAGGCTAAAGATTTTGTTTTCAAATTAATTGCTGTGGCACGACCTTGTCAGTTCAGCAGCCAAGAGTGATTCCCCCTGCCCCAAGTCTGTGGGGTAGGAACCAGGTGGTAAACTTGGGGGGTTTGTGTGCAGCTTCCAGGACACCCAGCTGTGCTACCTCCCGTTAGGCAGAAGTGATTACATATGACTAGAATAGTTGGAAAAATTCAGCGTAACACTGTATGGTGGCTCACTTGCGTCTAATGGCTTTGTCCTCTTGCCTTGGGAATTGCTGTTTTACATTTTACTGTCAATTGACTTGTGTATCAGTTGAAAGTTAAAACACTGTCAAAGTGTTATGAAATGGATTTCTACTACCTATGCTGAGGTAGCCTGTCACTCCAATTTAATCTATACCTACCTGTTTTAAACAGTGTATGCTTAAAAAAAGGCACCCTCATTAAAGGCACTAATTCTTAATTTACAAGAGTTAAAAGAAGCCTTGCACGGGCCATCGTGAACCAAAGCTATGCCAAATATTTACTGAAACAGAATTACTTATTGCGAGTTTTTCTCACAGTTGTAACAGGTAATGCTCTTGCTATTGACTATGTAGTCATATAAGCAATTTTCTTTCTTCAAAGGTAAATCCTTTATGGATTATACATGAATGCTCAGTCTCTCTGCATGAAAGCCTACTGTGAAGTTACACTGGAGTTCCAGTTGAAAAACTTTAAATAAGAACCTTTCTAATCTCTTCCATAAGAGGAACTGATAAACATCTGGTCTTTGGAAATTACTTTGTGATGTTTGGATTTTGTACCAGCACACTACTCTCACACGCTGTGGTGTATCATCACATGATACTGTACTTTTCCAAGAAAAACCTAGTAAAATGAAAATACTTCATTACCATGAACTCTTGTTTCTTAAAAGTTACATAATTACTGTACAATCTCTTATAAGATCTTATTTATTTTAGCTTTAATTATTCACTTCAATGAAAGGATTATTTCATAAAATAAATCCTTTCACTTTAAAAAAATACAAGTCTTTTTTTCTTCACTGTATATAATTTGTTTACCACTTGCCAAACTGTTCTTTCACATATGTGAAAAGAAAACTGGACTGAATACATATGAAATAAACTATTGGCAAAGGAAGTGCAAGGGCTTGCCATTGAGAAGATTAGATTCACAAGAAACGCCTTTTACTTTTTCCAAAATCAACAAACATATTAAAAAAAAAAAAAAACTAATGAAAAGAAAAAGAAAAGGTTTGTATGAAAAGAGATGGGATTTTTCAGGTAATTCTGAATTTCCAAGTTATTTAAATTATCCTCAAAAGACCTACATGCTTCAGTTGCATGTTCACTAGAACACTAGGGTATACTACACTGAGTAAAGACAGAAAATTAAGAATTTCTGTCTTTATTCAAGTCCATATTCCTCACTTGTTTAGCAAGACTAAAAACTCATGATTACACTATCAACTATTCCGACCAGATTTTGTGGAAAGAGCACTTAAATTCTGCAGCTTTTATTAATTTTTTATTCCATCTTGCTGAGTCCATAGCCTACATATAATCTGTTTCAGTCAATATAGAACATTGTATTTCCTTAATCTGAGAGATCGAGAGACAGAATACATTAAAAACCAAAGTTCTGACATACTGTGTATACGATTCACTGCAGACTAATAGTTAACTTCAAGACAGGAAATTATTGCACATACAGTGTTTGCATCTCTCTAGTTTTCAGCTGTGGTGGAAAATTGTTTTCAGCCAAATACATGCTTGCAAAATTTTAAATGAAGTTATTTCATTAAGCAGCTTCATCTCACCAGAATTCCACAAATTCAGTTCCCAGAAAAGTTTTCTAGATGCAGATTTTCTAAAAGGAATCTGAAAGATGGAGCGTTAGCAGATAAGACAGACATAAGTTAGGGGAAAAAAGTATTATAAAGCTGATACATAACTTCACTGTTCTAAAGAAGAATTTTCCAAAGTTTATTATATTTATCATGTATATACTTCAGATTATCAACAGCGTACTGCTAAGAATCAGATTAAATGATACCATCAGCTATTCCACGCTATTCCGTGTCCGTAACAGTTCACCTATGCAGCTAAGACAAGTTTACATTTCTTTCAACCCCGCAACAGCCAAAATACAAAAGTAAATGACGTGCACGCCTATGAAGTACTCGCTTCTAAAATAATTTTAAAGCCAGTAAATTTCTCACAATTTTTCAAAACTTTACAGGTGGAAAAACAATGAAAGTGAGATGGAACCCCCTGACAAAAGCCATACAAGAGCAGGAAAAAAAAACTTGGACTGGATCCAAGGATCCCTGCTTGCTCCTTTTCTGCCAGAAATGCATACTCCTTCCTAAACCCAAAACAAAAATAAAAGATGTGAGTTATGGCAAATGAAACTGTCCCTCTATCCCTGTCACAACCAGAAGTTATGGTTCAAACATAGTTGTTATGCAGAAAAGTCACACTTCCACAACATAGCACAAAATACTGCCAGATTAAAATGCTTAAATTTCTTTTTAGCAGAAATTGTTGCCTCTCAACTCTACTTTTTTCCTCATCCTTAATAGCTCTCAGCAGATCCTAGCAGGTATAAACATGTTCTCTTTTAATTACAGAACTGGATTATTGTTGTAAATGATTCCTAGTTTCAGCAAATTATAATCAAGTACCCATTGTGCATAACAATCATTTAATGGTCAGAAAACCATAATAAAGAAAGCTTTAATGAAGAAAGCTGGAAACCTGCCAGAATTTTATGGCAGCGCACTCAAAAAGAAAGAGTTACAATCTGTATTTAAGATTAAGTGAACCTTTTAATCCAGATGGCCAGAATTAAACAAGGCAGTGCAGAGAAATGTTGATCAAAAGCTAGTACAACATGAAAGTACCAAAATTCCCCCAGTGAACCACTGCTAATTATTTCAAACAGAGGTTGCACGTTCATTTTGTATCGTGAAGAACTTTGAGGAAAATACAACACGAATGTGTTGCTTTCTCTGTGATAATTCGCTTATCCACTAACTTTTTTGACAAAAGTGCAGAATGATTGAAAACTATTTGTCTGCATTTATTTTGGGAAATATTTGGACAGTTACATAAAAAATTTTAAAGGAGTTTGCAAAATTCATTACAAACTATTTCAGATTTGTAGACACAGATTTAAGATACAGCTAGGAAACTACATCTGTGGCAACAGAAACTTGACAAAGGTCCTTAGTTTCAGTATGGAATTAATAATACAGATGAAATCCAACTTTCAGTTGGCTCTCCTCTCCTTTAATTCGCATGAAACTGCTGACGCGCTGCTTAGTAATATTAGCTTTCCCCTTCCTCTCCCAGTCAGCAGAGAGGACGTGGATGTCCTACTTTGCGTAAGGCCCACTATAGAGGGACTGCTCACCACTGCAGACTTGTCACTGGATGTGTGAGAACAGGCCACTTGCGGCGCAGCTCCCGACAGCATTACATTCAATGAGTCAGAATAGTATCATCTGATATCAAAAGCACTTATAGCCAGGAAATGGTTGAGTATTTCTAAATCCCTAAAACAAAAATTATTCTTTAGCAAGTAAATAGTGAAAATACTGTTTTTTAATAGAGCAATACAGCAGTAAGAGACTGGGGATTTAATGACCCTCTTTCTGCTTCTGTGAGTTTTATACAAACACCAGAGTGGAGACGTACACACAGAAGACGATTTCTCAGCTCCTCTATAATTAAAATTCTTATCTTATGCAAAGATTTTTTTATGCTGATGTAATAAAACCTCTGTAAAATTCATTAATAAATTAGAAATGGTGGAGTCCAGTCAAGCCTGAACTCACACAAAACCAGCACCATTTTATCCTCCCAAAAACACCTAACAAGAACCCATTTTGTACACTTACTTTTTCTCATTCTGACACGCCCATTTCTTTGATCTTTTTGCTGAGGCCAAGCCAGTGCTGAACCATGACATAAATCACTCTGTCACAGTTATATATCCCTGCACTGTTTTGGAAAACCAAGAAGTGACCTGGTTGTTGACAGAGTGACTTTTTGCTCTGGCTTAAGATCGTTTAGGTTGCAAGGAGATCACTATATCTTTGATTTGTATTTTTCCATTTTATAATTTTCTGACAGCTGTAACCTATGAAAGTCTGTGAGGCTCCCCTCAACGAGAAAGAACCTGCAAAATCTCATCAGTCTATGTCTCTGTACTGACGTCCATATTTACGCTTTATACTTCTGTTGTTCATGTGCAGGTACAGAAGGCGGCTTTAGCTATCTCTGCTAACCCACCTCCTGCTCCCAGCCACAGAACAAGGTCTGCTTGCATACCCAAGGCAGCACAGCACTCCAACGTTTCTGAGGTTCTCAGTTCTACTCAAGAACCAGAGCACTTGAGAAAAACCTGCTGAGAACGTGATGTACACAGGTTTGACAGAGAGTGGAAACTAAGGCTGAAATGTCTGCCTGAAACCCCAGGCAACAGCCATACTGGCTCCATAACATTTTTCCATTTCTAAATCTTGTAACTTTCCCCATGAGCTCACTCCAGGTTAACGAAATATTATTGATGTGAAGTAAAATCAGAAAAAATATTACAGCAACTGAACATGATCTGAAGTAAAAGTCGTACTTCTAGCAATAACAGGATCACCTGGATTATTTGCAGATTGAGCAGTAGAAAGTAAATCTTGCCCAAAAGCAACCATGAGAGCTTTTATGGGCATGCAACTGCTACCACCTTGGGGCAATGAGCAACCCAACGATGTTAATTCCCTCTTACCTCTGATTTTTCAAACAAAACTCTTCTGCAATATCAACAACATTAGGGTTGCTGCTGTACCAAGAGCGGCTGCCTTCACATTAATGGCGCACTGATTTATTGTGCCAGTAAAATATGAACTGTCACTTGCAATAGTTTACACACAGGGCAGGGAAAGCAAATACCAAAGTAACTATTATTCATCAAAAACAGCCTTGAAAGAAGCAAGAAAAAAACAAAACAAAATTACATGTGAAATCTATTAATGAAAAATACAGCAGGAAAAACTAGTTGAGGAAAAAGATCAAAACTGCCAAAATAATTGCAAAATGCAATGTAGGAAGACAGCAGCTGGCCTACGTAACTGAACTATTCTGGCTCGTCTTCCAGAACCCATGGAAATCAATGAAATAATATCATGCTTGGTCCCGGATCTGCACTTGCTAATTGACTCATGCTCCAAAGCTCTACTCTCTCCCGCTGCTACAAGAGAAATCTCAGTATAATTAAGTTAAAAATTACAGAATACCACACTGAAATAAACACTGGAGAACAAATTATTATAAAATACTCGTGAAAATGTCCCCAAAAATCAATGTATTGTTTATTTGTGGAATGCTTGCAATCATTTTTTAAGGGAGTCATAAAAATTCCTCACTCACCAGGAGCCCATTCACGAGGGCAATGAATTTCCAGAGGACCTGATTTTTTATACAACTCAAGAGAAATATTTTTGGAGACAAATCTTAAAAAAATGTTTTTAAACTAATAGTTTTATTCCTTAAAATGAGCAAAGACTTGCCCACAATGTAAACAATGAAAACTAAAAAAACACCCAAGTCTTGTAACCTAAACACAATACCCATTGTCTGGATTTCCCTATTTCCATGAAGAACATCTGATTTTCATTTTCGATTAGAACATTCTGCTAAAATTACTAACATACTTTGATTTGATTTAATTGCAAAATTTCAAGATGAACAACTTCAGCTATTATCTGATCAGTGTTCCATAACTGAAAATTCACATTCTGACTCTGGAGACAACAATCCAAATCTGATGTGGAATCCTAGTTGAAGTAAGTTTTGGTGATCTCAGAGCAAACAGTAGTTCTCATCAGAAAAAACAGCACATAAAACTCAGATCAGCTGGCAGCTTTTGCCACTGCTTAGCCAGGGAAAATTTGGCTAGTGACTTGTATCTCTGCAATTCCAAGAACTTCCAGTATTTTTCTGTGAAGAGATACTCAATTGCCAGAAATAAAAACTAGCCTTAAAATGTGCTTACGTTAATGGTGAGAAGAATAATGACAAACTTCTTTCTGTATTTCACTTCCTTGACTATTCTATTCTGTTCCGTGTGTAAAGCTGCAGAAAGATCCCAACGGTCATTCACAGAAGGGGTTCCTTCTCCTTTTTGTTTGTGGGGTGAGGTGGTGAAAACGTATATGGGGTTTGTTAGCAACGTCAACATGCTCCGGCTTGTAACCCAAGAACAAAACACAGGACTGAAGAGGTCGACAACAGTTTTAACAGAAAAGACTCCATAACTGCAGATTTAGTCCAGCTTTTTCATGTGCTCCATTCTTTTCATGGAATTCTGGTGAAACAGCAGCATTACTTAGGAGACACACACAAAATACAAAAATCATAAAACTCCAGTAAAAAGTACAGAAAGCCGTAATACAAAATCTTGACAGAAAGTGCACGGGCCAGAAACAGATGGACCGACTCATGTCTGAACTCACTATTATTTTTGACAAAGCATATATAACATTTAAAAAAAAAAAAGGACAGAGGTTGCTCTGCCTCTAAGGCAGTAAGTAACATTATGTGGATAGCCTTAATTTTCCTTAGGAAGCCATGAAATTACATTAGATCAAACACTAGTCTCGGGCAGGAAGAAGTAAGATAAGGAAAAAAAACAAAGCAGAAAGCAAGCTCTTTCTATAGAGATGTTAGTGTTTAAAATGTAACTTTTGATGTTTAATTGTCAAATCTAGGAAGTAAGAGGCCTTGGCAACAGATGGATGTTAGAAAAATACTCTAGGCACAAAGTGTCCCACAGGTGAGGAAGGTTGCTGACAAGGGGCAATGGACTGAAAGAATATTTCCCCAAGACGAATGTTAATTTACATCTCCTACTTAACAGTCAAGAAAAACAGGTACTGACAATTTCTTCTTGCTCAACGGGAATACAACTACTGGAAAATGCATGTTTGTACAAGAAGAATGGGAAATCAACCAGACTACTGAACTGATTTTACAGGTACAAAAGGATAAACACCAAGGCAAGGCAATCGTGCTGTGAATCCAGAAAACAGCATACGTGCCATCTCACCCAGAGTAAGTAAAGAAAGCAAATGAAATAGCAGTGCAGTACTTGATCCTAATCTTAAGCACCGGTCTTTGTAAGGAACAAATTTAAATATTTAAATATAAACCAAAATAAATTTCAATATAAACCAGTTAACAGCTTCACAGTAACTACTAATGCAATTCTTTTAAGTTGGCAAGTAGTTGTTGAAAATGGAAGCGTCTGCCAGCCTAAATGGAATAAATGCCACTTTATTTATTTACCCAGATCATTGTGCAAGAAAAAAAATGGAAGAAAAATTCTGATTTTTTGCAACATTACAATCTGCTCAGGCAAAGTGCAAGAAAGAACAATTTATGAGCAGCATTTTTGTACAGCATTCTGATAGAAAACCAAGTCCATTATTGAAAAACAAATTGTTTAGAAGCATTCCTGCTTACTACTTACTACTGCTATTATAATAAAATAATACAAATATAATAGGAATCTAGAACTGTTTATTCAGAGAGTTTAAATAACCTGAAGTGTGTACATCTGAAAGTTGAAAAGATTAACATTTTTATTTCAAATCATGCAGACACATTTAAAACATACAGACGATACAAAGTAGACATGAAAAGCTAACGCAAACAGGTGTGAATCAAAGAGAAACTACAGATGGCACAGGACATGAGAGAAGAAGTGTTCTGATATAGTTCAACACAAAGTAAACTACAGATCAGATTGAAGTAACTAAATGAGAGAGCACAATTTCACTGCTAAAATGACAGTGATGATACATCTTCGAGAACTAATGCAATACTGAGAAAATTTTAAAAATAACAAGAACAGAAAGTTTAAACAAAACTATACTGGAATAGGACTGGAGCATTTTATAGTAAGATGGAAAAAACACAATAGAAAGACGAAATGTTTTGAATACTTAAAGCAAAACATTTGTGGCCCATGAATGAAGTAGTTTCATCTCCCAACAACAACGAAAAAATCACCACAGCAAAAGTGAAACCACAAAAGTATTTAAGAGAAAAAAATAATAATAGTAGTTTGCATAGTAACAACTTCTGTGACAATGTCAATATACACAGAAGGCAGAGAATAAGAGCTGTCTTCATCCAAATAGTTTTAAAAATACCTTTGCGTAGGATGCAGTGAGAAAAAATAGCTGAAAGCTTGCAAGACAAGATAAATTCCAGCTGTTATTTTTTGTGGACTAACAGATTTTTCCTAATTGCTACTAACATAATATTGGTAAGAGATCATTTCCATTCCTCCCTTCTGTCCTCCATCGCAAAAGACATACAGACAGAACAGACTGTTAGCATGTTAAGATTTTGATTCTGTGATGCCCTGTATAGCATGGACGAAGAAATTAAAATTTAATATATACCAGTGCAATTGGAACATAGGTTTTGCAAATCAGCAAGGACCACTTCAGCCCAGGAAACACTTTCTACACGGTTGGCTCTGCAGACACTCCCTTACCCTCTACATGCTAAGGTATATGAATTTCCAACACAAAGTGTTCAGGCTAGTCAGGTGGGTTGGTTTGTTTTTTTAAACAGTGCTCATGCAGTCCTGAATGATCCTCCTCTACACTCCTCTACCAACTTACATTTACTGTGAGTATAAATACACACACTGCACTGGTGTGTCTCCAGTGTATTACACCACACAGTGTATTAGAAAAAAAAGGACATTTGGGCAGGTTGTGACAGAAACCACACCTGAATTTTCATTACATAAAAAATTAACCCAAATAGCATACTGTTAACAGGAGTGAATACATCATTTTCAAGTACTCTGGCATATGTTAAGCATGTCACCCTAAGAAACTATACAATATGCACCTGGATTCTTTTTTACTCTCTCTCTTTACTGTATCTACCCAGGGATTCACTCCACAGCCCTAAGAGCTATACTTCAAAAGCTACAAAAGACAACATACATGAAATATTATAGGTTTTATTCTGCAGGGGAATGATTTATTAATGCTGAGAGCTTAATTTAGTAATCTGGCACTGTTTGAAAAGACACACACACACACACACACACACACCCCGACCATGGAATAGTTAAGATGAGGAACACATTCCAGCTTTTGATGCAATTTTGTCCCAAATTCATAGTTAAAAAGACCGGGAAAGAATTTTTCCAATTTACTGAAATCCAATCTCATACTGGATTTCATCCAGCTCTATACCTCAAAGGCAAAAGGACTTAGTCATGTTTTTACGTAACTAAATTCCTGAGTCACACCAGAGAGGGAGAGTCAAATGAAACTCAAGAACAATTTCTGCCATTAAATATTTTTTTTTATTGTATTGCTTGTAAGAAACAAATGTTGTAAGACTTTTAAAACTTCAAACCTTTCATCATCGGCTATGGCTCATTTCTCATTCGGATTTACTAACACATTAACCCACATGACACTCATTCTGCATCATGGTAACAAGAGCAAATGATGACTGCTCAGCTAACTCTTAACAACTCAATAAATAATTTGCAATTAACCAGCTGTTAAAACAATAATTATTTTGAAACAGCTCTGCAGTACTACAGACTTCATCTAACAGAATGGAATGCAGCTGTGTAGAAAAAAAAAATTACAGAACACCACACTGGTCCCTGAGCTGGGTTAATGAAGCAATGTTAAAATGCAGCCAGTTTTATACAGCTGAGATTAACGGAATGATCAAATTGATGTGATATGCGTTCACTGAACTCTTAATTCACATATAAAAGAGACCTTGCAGCAGCCCAGCACACCACAGTGCTGTTACGAATTTATATTTCATCGTCCCTTCTAATTACACTAACCATGACTAAACTTTGAAGATGCCACAGAAAAAAGCCAAATTTAAGTCCTTTGTTTCTAAAGCCACATTTTCCCACTTCCTCCTTGCCTGAGGCTTGCAATCTCTGTTCTTCTAAACTCCTTTATGCCCCTCAAACTCAGAACATTTAAAACTAACTCACTCAGCCTACCTAGCATTTCAACAAGCTCCAGACCTTTTCGAACTACAGCAGCTGCCGACCCCTCCGTCTGTCCCTGGACAGCACAGCTTAGCTTTCTGCAGGTACTCAATTCTGCTCTTGCTCAGACACACGACCAGTGCACTAGCACTGCCCTCACTCATCCTCATGCTTCCTCCCCACATCTCTGCAGATACTGACCGCTCTTACCATTTTTTGTCTCCAAGATCCAGACCACAAACACCTCCTCCACAAACGCAAGAGACCATATCCTCTCTCACATGCATATGAACAATAAGTCATCACGTCAATTCTGATGCATGTCACTCCAGTTATAAAGAATATTAGTTTCATTTCTCTGTGCGAATGCTCAATTTATTACTTTCTGTAAATTATCTGGCAATTTTGAGACTTGAATACAACAATAAAATTCATCATTCGCTCAGCATCAGTTAAAAACTGTCAAACCTGCTGATTCATCTCATCAGCATTTATTGTGCTTCATTAATTCTAGATCTAAATGTTTTCAACAAAATAATGAAGTTATATATAGCTTAAAGCAGCAGCACCTATAAATCCTTCAAGCCTTTGGCAACTTCTTTAATCCAAAGTAATCATGTTTCCTTGTATAACAAGCCCTGTGATGTCTGTAATAGCATCTCACTATTGTAACGACAGTCCTAATGTTATAGCTTTCTTGCACACCTGAAGTATTCATCAGATCCCGTATCTAAACATGAAATTAGAGTACTCTCAATACTCTTCCTTAGACAGATATGCTAGTCAGCCCCCCCAAAATTAAAAAAAAGTACAAGAAAGATCGAGACTATGAAGTTGTTTCTGATAACAGACTCAAATGTTGCAGCTTTCTAGCTATTGCTTTACTCATCCCTTCACATGAAATTAACATTTCTAAATAGCCAGTCTATTCTATAAGCAACTCTGCCACGAGTTCATCCCTTTTGCTTTTAAAAGGAAGAGAGTAAAGAAAAATCCCACTTTACAATCAGAATGAAGAATAGCAGATTTTATGCTAGAGCTGGTGAACATCATTCTCCTTTGAAAGCAAAAGGTTCAATGATCACAGTATTCATTCTTCAATTTAGAAATTTCTTTATGAAAACCAAATTTTCCTCTTTCATACGTGAGCTTAAATCCTAGCAGTTTTCCAAGTACATTAACCTTTTTCTAGTATTGTCCTGAAAACTCATGTAGCACCCCTCACTGGCTTATAAGGATGTTACCAATGCTACATTATAAAAAGTGATTTTAAATTTATTTTTTATGACGAACCTTGCTTGACTTTAACCTCACTTCGCAGGAAAATCATGTTTGTGACCTTTACGCCTCACTTTAACTGAAAATGTATTTAACAGTAGATATTACCTCACCTTCCCAAATCTCCCACAACCACCTCTAATTTCCACTGTACAAAGAGAAAATTCACTGTCAGCTCCTTGAACTTTATCGATACGTTTCAGCTATAACCAAGATTTTGAGTAACCAGAATACAATCTGCAAGCATAAATCTAAACATTAAACACTAATTAAACAATATTACATTACATATTAAATGCATTAACGATTTGATCCGATTTCTAAACTCTAGATCAAATCCAGAAAGCAGAAATATAAAAAAAGTAGCCCAAATCAACACAAACGCCATAATTTCAAGAGAGGCAGGGTTTAAAGTATTTCATTACTCACGTAAAAGCGTGAGCTTATGTTTTACAGTTTGGACTCATTCCAAAGGCTGTCCCCAGTTAATCCACTCGTCTCTTCGGGGAACCAGACAGCTGGAAAGGATGATGACCATCTCAGTATGCACGCGTGCTGCTGTCATGAATGCGTGCTAGCACACTTGGACAAACTCACAGAGTATGTATAATTCAGTACAGAATTCTCCTAGGAGCCTGCCTGTTCCATTGTGCCATCAGAGAAAATGTGAAGTATTGTGAAAGCAGCAAGAAAACCTACAACCATGGCTGTTCTTTCGAATACTGCCATAACTGCCTATAATGATAAAGTTAAAATAGACCCCCCCAGCACTCCTTCATGTATGAAAGCAACAACAGATGCTCTCTAATTCTTTATCTGAATGAACCTCAGTTGTTTAGCTTCCACAACTCTTTCTAGTATTCCTTACAGCGAGCCAAACTCATGCAAAGAGGCTTCTTTTGGAGGCCAGAAATAACATTTTATTTTGTATTTGCCCCTTCTTTGTCCATTATCTTTTAAAATTCTACTAAGAATTAAAATCAAGACTCAATTTCATGACCATCTGTCCTTGAAAACATGTACAAGATAGCAGAACGCATTAGATATACGACTATTGCCTGTGGAGAAAGAAGTTAAACTAGTTTCAGTGATCGATATTCACTACTAGCCAACTCTATTCTTTCAAAAATGCGAGCACAGTAATCATAGGTACAGCAGTACAGCATAGTATTACCACTGTTTTGGTATGCACCATGTGTGGCAGAGGCAAATCTAGAGATTAGTACGTATAAATCACTCACCCAGGAAGAAAAAAGTCTGCACAATTGCCAACTAAGACAACTAATATGAAATGCGTGTTTTCACAAGGGCTATTGAAAGAAATAGTATTTGTGGGAAGAATGAGTCATAGGATAGCAAACTTCATATACTACAGTTACTCAAAGTGAGAAGACAAAGGGAATTAGATGATTTTTTTTCTAATAACCAAGAAACATTAGCAAAACCAGCTGTTGCACTGTAATAATTTTAAATAGCTTTGTTATGCCTTCATATTCTCTTCCAGTAGTAGTTTTCTCTTTCTCTTTTTAACTTGCATTTTGGGTTTGCTGTTGTTGGCACACTGTCTCAGTAGACACTAGATAAATAAACTTTTCAACAACATAAACCCTTTTAAAACTGTATCTCTTAACCCCTATTCCCTCGAGAGGTTGGAAAGTAACTACTTAATTCTTTACAGGTTTACTTGTGCATCCCTTCTCTATTTCTGTGACTTTTCTTCCTACCTTAGTTATAATAAAATAAATAAGCATCTTCGCAGTTATCTCCATATAAATCACAGTTTGTATCTTTTCCTTAACTATGTATTTTTTGTATTTATTGATTAACCCAAATAATTTCACACTTTACTTGCAGGGGATCAAATTCATTGACAGGTAGGCTTGAGACAGTACTTTAAAATTACACGAATTTATTTCATGTATAGTAAATACTTAAACAGAACCCATATTTTAAGATGAGAAAGTACTAATCTCCTTGCACATAAAGAATGTTTCTCCAAAATTACTTCTATAATATCAATGCCTTAAGTTCATTCCAAACAGACTAGTTTTACTATGTTTACTTTTGTGTTTTAACTGGAACAGAGTAAATTCACTTCTTGTCTTAATTTGCTACGAAATAGTCATGTGCCATTAACTTCTCATTTTGCAACATTTTACACTTCAATAAGACAACACCACCTGCACGTCTACCTTCACACACAGATGTCGGCAGAACCACTACACTCAGTTTGAGAGACCTCTGGTCTTACCGAAGGACCAAAACATACACTGGTCCACCGCGCTTTAACTGAGGACAACACTGACACGTATACCCGACATCATTTTGAAAAGGGCTTTCATGGATAAGGACTATTTTTAACAAATTGATTTTATGAAAATTTTCACAGTCTGATTTAGCTTTCTTTTCACGCATTACAGAATCATGGTTTTATTTCTTCTACGTTACATGAATCTCTCATATTCCCACCCTTGTTCTCAGACTTTCTTTAACTGGGCACATACACATACCCTGCTGGAACAGACTTGTGTGTTTCCCTTCTCTCTCTGATTTGAGAAGTGATTTCTCCAGTCCCATTTTTCAGAGTTAATAATAACTGTTTCTTCCAAATCTCTGGAACTTGGTATACCTGCTTATTCTGATTGCTGTATTTGTCTAACATCTGCTCGAAGAGCAGACACTTGGCTCTGCGAGACTAAAGATGGGGAACTCACCGAAACACAGAACGACCGAGTTAGAAGGGAGCTCTGGAGGTCACCTTGTCCAACCCCCCTGCTTGAGCAGCATCACCTAGAACACACTGGACCATGCCCTGACAGCTTTTGAGTATCTCCAAGGATGGAGCGTTCACAACCTCCCTGGGCAACCTGTTAATCTAAAGTCTCATATAGATAACCATTTTCTACCAAAAAACAGACTACATGCCAAATGTAGTTTTCATTTTTCATGTTCTCAAAGAGTATCAAAATTACCAACAAAGTCTAAGGTCTTGCATTTGGCCTTCCTGTCTTTGGTGACAAAGTGCTAACACGTTGAAAAAGTGAAAAACAAAGCTAGTAATATTTGCTTCACATATATTCTTACTTCTGTTTTAGCCATGATTTTCACTTCGTACTAAGGCTTGCAGCTCAACCTAACTTTTTAAAGAACATGTTGTTAGCTTTCAAGGTGCAGTGTTTGCTTTCCCCTTACCACTTTAAAAATCATCATCACACCTGTAGAACAAAAAGTTTTCTTGTATATGAAAAGAGTATCACAAACTCAGCAACCCAGAAGCTGCTCTTGCTTCATGAAATATTACCTGTGAAGTATAGTTTTAGTTTTCAACAGCTTCAGACTCAATACTTAGAGAATGCAACAACTCATCGCTAATTTGAAGTACAATAATTAATTAATGCCTAGAGTGGGGTTTTTAAAGGTTGAGAAACCAAAAAAATAGAAACTCATCCTAAAACTTTTTTTTTCTTTTCAAAATATTACATTCTCCAAACCCAAGAATTAAACCTTTTTCTCTGCGGAAAATTTTTGTTGTGTACTTCATACTAGAGACTTTTTTGATGTCTCTTCAGCAGGTCATACGCACCTTTCATTTACAGGGAGACAACTTTCCATCAGTTTGCCTGTAAATCAACTAAGAGAAGTCACTGCTAAGGAAAACTTCTTACTGCACTGATAAGACAAGCAATCCTTGTCTTCTCAGGCACAAACAGGCTAATCTTGGAATCAAATCAGGGGTTTAACTATGGAATTGGTCACTAATTTTTATCACTCCTAAGCTATCAGGTGGGCTCTCCAGGACTCCAGCCAACTCCATAAAAATAAGTATGTTGTGTAGCAGATCTCAGCTAGAAGCCAAGTTATAATGCGTTCAAGAAAAAGTTGTTGTAAAAAGGAAACTTCAGGAAACCCTGACCTAGAATAAGACAAAGGAAGTATCAGCACTTTGTTGAGATGTTCATCAAAGCATAAATACCAGGAAAATATTCAGAACAAAATAGAAAGAAAACTCAGCCCAGTGAGAGCTAGGTTAGTACTAATTTTAAAGGCTATTCAAGATTGCCTGTTTTATAAATATCTGGAAAATTATTGTCAACTTTAGCCAACAATATTTACATTATAGTAGCAATATGGATGTAAATCTTTAAACAATCATGCTGGTAAAATTGTTCCATACTTCATAAAGAAACAAGCCCTAAGACATCGTGAAAATTTAAGTTGAGAATTAGTTTACAAAGGGTTTTCCATATGAGATTTCCACATAGGAGCAGATCTTCATGTTTTGTTATCAAAATATGATGCTTAATGATGTGATGCTTAATTTCCTCTGATTGTCATATGAATGTGAATTAGCAATGACTGCCATTAAACAGAAGTTGTGGTACATCTGCATGATTTTTTAACAACTCATTGCATTGTAATCAACTTTATTTATTATCACTTACTAGTTCCACCTTTATTTATAGGAAAATCAGTAGTTCACAAGGTTGGGAAAAAAACTACTATGTTTGCACAGAAAGGTGTGGTAGTCTAATGACATGTTGACAAAAATAAAATACCAGTGTACTTGGTACATGTGATAATTGACAGCACAAGTTCTCTTGCGCAACTCTAACCTGAATGCTGCAAGAGAACTTTTAGAGACATTTCTGGGGAAGCATAGATTGTCACAAGAATGCAAACATGGCTCAATTAAATAGTCTTGCAGACAACATTTAATGGTCTACAAGATGAACGGAGTACATTAAAAACTGGGGGGATGGCGTGTATTCATACATAATACAGTAACTCAATTAACATTCAAACATTCAGCAGTTTAGTGGAAGCAGAGGTAGACTTGCCTGAAGAAATTCATAGCACCTTTGGGTAAGGCTACAACAGTATGTGTTTATTGAAATCTGCATCTGGTAGTAATTTGTCCAGCAGCAAACTTCTTTCTTTTTTTACTTGAATGAACTACTGGGGCCTGTATACTCTGCAACTCTTCGCTTGCACTAAGATGCACATTGTATAATTTATGTTCTTAATTATAAAACGAAGTTTATCAGCATGTTTGTGTTGTGTAATTTCTTATTCTTCACATGAGAATAACAGAATGCATCTTGAACAGTCTATTCATTCTTCATTGTAACAAAATATATTGGAATGGAAGAGATTTGATCCCTTAATCGCTTTACTTCTCCCTTCTTTACTGGAGATTTTTCCTTTACAGAAAATGGAGTCAACATAGTTTGAAAACCTTTCTGTAGGAGAATTACACCCTTCCCCCCACTGCCGCCCAAAAAAGAGAATGCAGGTCATAATCCTAATTTGCCTAATATTATTTTAGTAATAATATACCTCGTTCAAAATTGTGGCCTAACCCAAAAGACAGTTTTGTTTTTATAAAACCTCCTCTGCAAAAACTAGCCAGATATTTTGGAAAATGAAACTCTTGTCCTCACCACCTGTCTAATTCCAAATCCCACAAGGAAGGAAAACTGATTAGAGCAAGGGCAAAGAAAAGTCAGCATCCTGGGAAGGGAAAGAAAGGAGCCTGAAAGCCCTACACCAAGAGGACCATAGTTTCGTCTCCAGATACGGACTTGTTCCCTCTCAGTATTTTAAGCATGAATTCACGAACTTCAGTTTCTTACTTACTATTTCCGCCTTCACTAGAACTCCAGTAGAGGAACTGCGTTCTTAAGATAGATACAGTTTTCTGAGGTTATTTCAGGAATTATGAACATTGTTTTTCCTGTTGTTACTCAAACTGACACAGTTCTTCTGGGCTTCCTTCTAGCAAGACATCAAGAGTTAGGTCAGCAGAAAAAAAAAGAGTTCAAATACACAGTAATTTTTAAGAGCATTTCATCGCTGTAAGATGTGACACATCTAGATGTATCATTTGGCTGGGTCTCAAATATAGAGAAGACCTGGTGGTGTCCCAAAATCAGGGCTCTTTTACATGGTGTATCACTAGAAATTTATTGGTACACCTTGTGCAAAAGAGGACAGGGACAGCTGACAATTTCATAATCTCTACTCCCACAAAGGGGAAGAGCAATAAGATTCAGAAGAATTGAATTTTGGGGGCAGAGAGGTTCACCATTAAGCTGCCTTAACTTTCCCTGCCCTCCCCGTTATACAGCTTGAATTTTAAGAAGCTTATGTGTCCTCATGTATTTATTTGTGGGTATAAAAATGCCTTGTTTCAGGAATACAAGTATTTGGAGCATCAGAGATCAGAGGAACACAGTAGGAAATTCTTTCTACAGGAACAAGATCCTAATCACTTGATAATTCTCCTTTTGTTTATCACATACCAATAATTAGTGCTGCAGTTACAGAGAAAATCAGACCCTAATCACAGTTAAACAACTACTTTTTTATGATAGAACCATAAAATGAATCTAGTGCAGATTACCAAAATGTCAGAGAGTTATTCCCCAGAAGTTCACTCTAGGGATTTCTGAATCCAGTTACCATGAGAAGCAAAGTACGCTGACAGGGTGTTTATTTTTATCTTTATGCTATTGCTACTCTCTTCACTAAACAATGTGACTTCAGTGGCATTCAATTTCGTTAAATCTTCTCAGAATCACAGTCAGGTCTTGCTTATTCACCTTGCAGGCACTGACACGAATCAGGGAATCTCAAAATCTTTGCAAAGAAACACGAAAGCACTAGGTACAATACCTTCTGCACACTTCTGTCAGCTTGATGTTGCCTAAACTCTTGGAGCCATGGAAAGCCCAAATCCATCGAAAATACCAAATATTATAATGGCATTCAAAAGACAAATATATGGTATCTTGATTTAACATAACAGGGCTGTGAGGACTGGACAGCAGCACTGTTCAAAGGCCATTTAAACCAGCGAAAATACTCTTTCAGACAGATGCAGAGGGATAACAAAGGCAGGTGATGGGAAGACAGGTTTGAGCAAACATTTCAACAAAACAAACCCAAAATCCAGAGCGCATTTTCTATGTCAAGGCAGCCGGACAGCTCAATATTAGGATAGCATAGATAAATACAAATACTGCAGAATAACACTGACAAATTACAATATATATTATGACATATATATTTCTATATATATCAGGGTATTCTCTTCTGTGTACATGTAGTAATGAAAGAGTGAGAGGTAGACTTTCACACTATTACTCTTACTGTTACTGTCTGTTACCACATTTTTGATACTTTTTTCCCTACTATAAACACTGATCTTGTAATTAAACATAAAAATAATGAGCAGCACTCATTTTAACTTCTTAGTGACAGACTTCTTACAGGTTTGAAGTTATCAGTGGCTCTCTTGCCCGGGTAACAAATCTCCTGAACACACGGTTAGTGTTGTAGAGCACTAGTCCTCTTCTAGACCGAGAGATGTGGAAACAGTACAAAGAGAGAACGGACTACAAGCCAAAACCATGTGGATCCAATAATGAAAAAAGATTTTAGGATCTCAGTGTGTAAATCCCCACAAATTTCAAGGTGTGAGACTCTTGGAAAATTAGGCCAGAATTTATAGGAAATTCATGTCCGTAACTGTTTTGAAATGACACATCACTTCAGTGATTCTGTATCAGTTTTTAGGCTTTGTTGTTCAGCATTACTTTATCTTAAGACTCTGGATAATCATCAGGGAGATGTAGGAAATACACTTTGCAAAAACTTTATCTCCACAGGCAACCTAGTTGATTTTTTAACTCCTTTGATGACCTTTCTTTACCTTTAGATTATACAGGATTACATTTTGTGCCTGGATTAGTAGATTTTGTGTCTATTCCTGCTGATGGAGCAGTCAAAACACTCAAGATAGTGTTTTCTTACCCATATACAGGGCAGGTGAAATGAAAACATGGAAAATTATACAATAACATAATATACTGTATTATTAATAACATAATAAAAATTTTGTTATGCATAGAGATGTGGCAACACTCCTGTCTCAGTCAAGTATCAGAAAGGCGGGAATGTTCCTGAAGAAAAAGTTTTACCTTTGTTACACAGGGAAAAATGCACTTACTGTCCAAAGCAGGAAAAAAAAAAAGGACGTATAGGAAATATTTAACATGGTGATAGTGTTATGCGGCATTTGCACACACTTCATACCCTATCTCTAACTCCAAGAAATCAATCTTTCTCAGTCCTCCCTCACCACACCTGACAGCTGGGTCCTCACTGCTTTCTCATTAACCGCTTAATAAATGTTGCTAGTCATTTTTACGAATCCTTCACAGACTTCAAATCGCTGAAGTCCTCAGTGCCATAGGAGGGTTTGCCTAGGTTGTGGAGACGCTTTAGAAGTACCAAGTCCCTACTCACTAGAATAGCCATTTCAGCTACAGAAGTTATTTGTAACTTCTTCACCTTGTAATGCCACACACTGGCAAAGAAATTATGCCAGAATATTGAACCTCTTCAGGGGTACTAATGCTAACTCACTGTGATGGACAATTACATGTGAAAACTGAGGGTATGTCTTCTTCTGCCTTACGGAACACAATACTAAAAAATGTAATTCAGTGTACTAAAGTCCCTTAGAGGCATGATTAGTTTCTAAAGACATCAACAAATCCTTTTTTTCAGATTTTACAGCTTCAGTACAGCAGTTCACTTCAAAATTTTGGGTGTTGTGTTCATCATTAACTAAAAATATTGTAAAATCTTAAATAAACTACAATTTAATATCAGTTACTATCATGACACAAATTGAAGCATTACTTCATCATTTCAGATACTCCTTGTGTATATACTAATCTAATGAGAGCAGTTCAAATAAAAAACTAGTGTACCTTTGCAACTGTACCTGAGGTGCTGTTCCTGTTAATACCGGAAACATCAGAAAGCACAGACACAAAGAGAGAATGTCTGATTTGAACAGTACCCATATGATCAATACTGTCTATAAAGAGGACAAACAATCCTGAGTTATCTACACAAGCCAGTACTCAAACGCTGCACAAGCATTATGAAGAACATCGAATACTTATTAATGCTACAGCAGTTTCATAGCACCCGGAAAAGTGCTATATTATTAAGACTGATTTTTTTTTTATAGCTCATATAAAATGAGGCACTAACTGCCATTTGTTGCATAGCTTTTTCGCTCACATAAAAAATGATGAGATTATGAGTTTATTCATAGCAGTACTTTCCATCTTATAGCTACGCAAGATTTACTATCAAATTTTATAGACAGATAGATTTTAACTCTATCATTGCTTTGGCACTATGACAGCCATTCAGTTTCACATGTAAAAATAATTTCTAAGATTACCATCTGTTGCCAGCCCAACAAGTACCATTATTCCATTTGTTTCAGTGAATTTAGTCTAAATTTTTTCCATATATTTGAAATGAAAAACAAAAAATATTTTCTCTATCTCTGCCCCCAAGTATTAATTCTTACATTTGAATTTGCAGTTTCATTTAATTTGACTAACAGCTATACAGGTTTAATAAATCTATCAAACTATGCAGCTAATCAGGAGTACCTTTTATTGAGGGATGCTAGCATTTACCACTCAAAATATGGAAATAAAAGTATTTTATAAGGTTGTTTGATGTTTTTAAGACAAGGTCACACAGGATGTTTGACAATGTAAATTTATTCATTTGAAGTGATATGGGTAGTGTTTCTACAGCTGCCCTCACTTTAAAAATATCTTTGGAATTCAAACAGTAACAAGGGTTAACTGATGAAAATACGTTTGTAACTATAAATCTCCAGGCTCTGGTCTTACATGACTCAGCTCAGATGACTGGCAGGCTCTCATCCTTGAGATCTTCCTGGAATCATTCCTGGGATACAGGAGGCTCAAAGCAATCCTTCCATTCTGTACAGCCCTACAATCAACTGTCCTTCCCCCTTCTTTCCCTTGGCTTCAACTAAGTAAAATGACTGCAGATGGCCCTCCCTGTCCCAAAGCAACAAATATACATTTATTCAAATATGTAATGAAACATGAGTATTTGTGCTCATCAATTGCTGATGTAAGTCCTAGGAAGAGCATTTGAGTATTATTAGTAATAATCAGAAGACAAAGATATCATATTTTGGTAGAAATCGAAGAATTTAGAAATATCTATGAAGTGTTTCCTCTAGGAGCAGCATAAGGTATCAGCATAAAGACCATTCTGGGGCTTGTTCAAAGGCTATAAAACTCAGGTGGAACTATTTTGTGCTGATGTAACAATTACCTCTCCTTGGCAAAATTTCAACAGCAGAAATACCACAGATTCAGCAGAACATTGTGGTGAAGGACAAACTTAAATCTATTTTAGGCATGTAAAAGCAACGCATAATAATGAGAATGCACTGGAAATTTACATACATTTTAAAATCTACCCTAACCAAGACCTGTTTCTCATTTGGACTGTGTTCACTAGGAATTTTTTTGCAGAAAAAATTTACCATTATTTTAAGATCTGGGAAATGTTGCTTGATGAATGAAGAAAAATGATGACACTAATTGATACCATTAGAAAATTCAAAAAGAAAAAAAAACCCACCTCCTGAAAGAAAACAGATTAATCTCTTAAACTCTTAAAATAGAAATTCCAGGGCAGGCTTGAATCTGTCAAAGTGAATTCCTCTTCAAATGCACCAGATTAAAAACATGCAGGAAAACAAAGAAGCTCAGAGACACAGAAAAGTCACAAATATTAATTTTGGTCTACCCACCAGTAGTGGTTTTTGTAGGAAATTCTCATGACATCAAGTTCAATTCCAAATACTGCTTGGTTAACATAAAAAAATTGTTAATTTACAGAACTTACTATTATAGTAGTGTTGAAATTGGGTTCTTCTGTTTTGTCTGGGGTGTTTTTTTGGGTATTCATATGTTATTGTTTCAGCATCGAATAAGTTGCATAATATAATGCAGAATCAGGAACAAGCAGGATATTTTTAATAGCAAAGCACACTGGAAATTCTGAATTTTCTTCCAAATTTGGATAAGCACAAAGTTCACTTTTAATACCAGCTGCCTGTTACAGAACTAAGCCCTGTTCCCCAAGAATTGGCTGAAGAAATGGTCAGGTGCCAACTACAAATGAATGCATAATCAGAATAAAAAGGGTTTTCTATATTTTCTCCTATTCAAAGAGGCGAAAATATTTTACCAGCTTTTTTTTTTTATTTTTTAATTAATCCTGCCCTTCTGTAGGGTAACAGTTCTAATCTGCATTGTTTGGGATAAAGTAAACTAGCACAGCAAGAGGATTTTGCAGATAACAAATAGGGTTCATTCCCTGGCCACAAGAACTTGCCATAGAAACTACAGATACTACGGATCACACTGTAAGAGACAAAACACATGAAGTACAAAATTACTGAAGTAAAAGAACACAGACATCATGACAAGCTGGCACCAATATCTGATCTTTATAAGAACATTCAGAAGTATGAACTCTGGCCTGGATTTGATTTCTTCCCAAATTCTTTATGAACCTCTTAGATTGCAAGAGTTCTACCACTTCTTGAGTTTTAATCAGCCATAAAACAAAGTGAAAATTTTATTTCTTTTATGTATGATTTTCTGTCATCCTGATGAAAGCAGAAAGTATATTAAAGCTTCCGAAAGCATCCAAGTAATTTAGGAATTGAAATCCAAAGTAAGAAAGTATATTTATATTTGGTTTTATTAAGACCATAGAGAAACTAAGTTTCTGTACTTCTGAAAAAGGATATAGCTGAGAAAGACTTGTCTAGAAATTCAGCTACACACATTGCAGTGAGTTCAGGAGAAAATTTCACTTTACCACTGTTATCCCTCCTTGTATCAATACATTTGAATAGATGCTTCACTCTCATTGATTTCAAGAGCACTCAGATATGTTCAAGTAAGGATAGGCCTGGTTACTTTGCTTAACTGGGCCTTGAAGAACAGTGGCAGTTGTTTCTGAAGAAAAAGGGCAACAACAAAGAATATCCTTAAAGAAGTATGTTCCTTAGAAAATCTTACAAAAGGGAACGGTTCTTCCACAAACTATGGAATAATCCTGACTATTGGTTTTATTCATGTGTCAGTTTTTACTTCCAGAAGTGCGGCACATGAGTAAAATAGTCTTTAACACAGAGTAGTCGAGCACATATCAGAAAAAGCTACCATTTTAGACTAGATTAAATAAGCAGAGCTCTCCACACCAGCAAAGTCCAATATACTTTGCAGGGTTAAGTCTGGCGTATGTGGCAAGCAAACCAGTCGGTTTTAGAGCTGCGTTGTGATATGCAACCATCACTGCGCAGCCCAGCCAAGTTCTGAGCTGGAAGTTATTCAGTTGGTTGTTATTCTGCCTCCAAATCAACGCATCCAGTTTCTGATTAATAATTCAAGAGATACAAGGCTTTATCTATTTTAAGCCCAGCTATTAAACTTGACTACACACTGAACAAGCGTCAAGTTAAAAAGTTCAGGTTAGGAGTAAGGAGACAAAGTGACCCAGAGAACAGGAGTGCAATTTTTAAGTGAGCTGGTGCAGCTCCCAAGGAGAACTGTATCCAGTGGAAACCAGGTCTAAGTGCTGATGTGGGAGCTTCCCACAGCTTCTATTGGCCTTCAAAGCCACGCGCGTCATCAGGGTCTCTTCATGAAGCTGTACATAAATTTCTAACTGGTATTAAAAAAACCCAAAAATATGTTTCACAGAACATAAATTAAAGCTAGACGTGCAAAAAGCAGATGCTTGAAATTTACTGTCATTTCAAGAAAGAAGAGAAACATTTGCTAATTTTATTATTTACTGAGTAAATTGTTCTGCTAAGGAAGTCACGCAGAACATTTATAATATCCTGATGCACCTCACGTTAAAGTAATAGGTGTTCTGTTGACTAAAACCCCTGCAATTAGTATCAAATTTGAACCACAAATTAAATCTGTATTACGATTTCTACTCTGATTATACACTGAATTATGATCATATTCTTATCGGTCACTTTAAAAAGATACTGTAAAGTATGTCAAGAGGGTACTAATACTTAGGTCAACAGCACAGCACTGGAAGAGGAAATTGAACAATGCAAGTTAAAAAGATATTTAGTAAGTGAAAAGTCTTCCATACCGTACTGCAAATTGTATTGTTTTAATCTGGATAAATGCAGTCTGTGCTAAGAATGTAGGGAAGGTAATGTTTTCACGGAAGCTTCTGGCCATCCAAAAAACACTCTATTTAACATAGTCAGCCACTCTTACAGAACATGCATGACTTCTCCAGAATTTCTTTTAAGCAACTCAAAATTTGGAAGTAATTTTTAAAAATTAGTGTAGTATTTAGATCATTAAAGCACTTACATACACATATCACGAAAGCCACTAAGCATTTGTTTGGTGAATTAAAAAAAAAAAGCTTGTGTGTGATTTAACTTCAGATACAATATGCTGAAGCATAAGACCAGCATGACAAAACCTCTAGTTTTTCTGACCACAACAAAACATTCTGAGCAAAATATTCAATTAAATGCTCCTAATGAATGACCATTTTAAGGGCAATCCTTTTAAAAAAAAGAACAAGGTAGCATAGTTTCCCTATCAGATGCAAATTTATTAGCCTAATATCAGTGATTTTATAACACAATTATGACACCACTGCAGCAAATTTAAGATTGGATGACATGTAACTTTACAAGTCTATTTTCATCACAGCGGAGCAACGGCACTGGTCAAATTTTACTACATAGGAGGAAAAGAAAGTCTTCAGCTACTAGAAGCCATTCTTATGGTCTCCAAACACAACAATCATCTAAAAAAATCTTGAAGAGTTCCAGTGCAGAAAAGCAAGTAACTTCTCAACAGAAAAATCAAATATTCTAATTACCAAAACAGGCTATACACGTGTTATGAAGCCTCTCTCATGGCTTTTGTTGCAGTTTTTGAAATGCCATGTATCAAGAATATCTTAAATCAACCTAAAAAGCACTGATCCTAACAAACCTAATGCCTCCATTTTAGAGAATACATTCTGTCAACAGCAGCTCAAAAGTAGCCAGAAACCTGAAAAGCCTTCTTGCAGTTTTCCAACTCAGCAACATAAATTGCATCAACTGCACCACATGAGAAAAACGAGATCAAAATACAAGAACAATCCAACAGAAAATATGCGAAAAGCACTCTCTTGTGCATCTAAAAATTTTTAAAACTGCCCAGATAATGTACTGACGGAGTAGTGGAGAACAACAAAACCACCTCTGTATTTGTCAGTCAACAGTGGCAAAATGTAACAAGAGAACAGGTCTTTTAATCCAAAGCAAGCAGGTATGCTCCAGAACCTGAAAATCGTCTGCCCATTGGACCTCAGTGTTCAGAAATACAAACTTTATCAAGACAATTAAAATAGTTAACTCTGATAACACAGACGAGTTTCTACAAAAATGCAGCAATGCTAGAGGGTAGCAATCAAGACAAGTCACTGGTTCTAAGGTAGCTGGGCTAGTGTGAAAGCATTAGCTTTGCAAATATTTCGTACGTCAGCTTTTCCACCTATGAGCAATGATTTCATTGAATAAACCTCACCATTGACCGCAAAGATTCTTGAAAGCACACTAATTCCATTTTTTTTATGTTAAACTTTGAACTTCATTAAGTTGCAATAAAGTCACATCGGACTACATTTTGTAAAGAATACCTAAAACTTTATAAACAAACACCTTTACACATTCTCAAGCTGCAAAAGAAACTTATTAATTAATGTCTGCCAAACATTATTAACTAGGGCAACTCTGTTTTCAATGCTCTCATTAGCAGACTAGACGCTTCTTAGCAGCCTAAAAGTCATGTATTGCAATCAGACTGCAATCGCTCTTATGAGCTACTCTAATGATTAGCACCTGTCAAAGGGTATTTGTTTTCCTTTGCTGGATCACTCTCATATATACATTTAAATTTTCTCTAGGTATCACCAGGCTAATTTAAGAATGCATCAGGTATTTCATGGTTTAATGTCTTCAGCATCTGCTCCAATTATTCTAAAAGGTTAAAACATGAAACAGAGAGCCAAGTCATCATTATCCCCACAAACCTTATTAAGCAACCCTACTGAGCCATTCCCAGCTGAAAAAACAGCTATACCATTTGCACAAGCTACAGTAACTGAATAATTGCTTCTCAAAGCCAACTTTGATATGACTACACCAAAATTAAATTATAGATGTAGAACACTATAGACATTTGCAGACAGAGCAAGGATTACAAATCATTATGAAAATATGAAATTAAGACAGATATCTCTTTCGTTCTTTATGGGACAAACCCAATATCGCAACTTTTTAGCATTATTGCCCACAAGAACAAACATATCCCAATTTCATTCCACATAACGACTTTTGTCACTAGACAAATAAACAGCATTGTTTTCCCCGTATCATAATCCATCAAGCAGTACAGTAACTACATTTTAGATTGACCAAAAATGATAACTGATTTCCTTCTATCACATAACACAAGTGACTTGTTCTCTTTAAAAGAAATACTTGAAAACTCAGATATAAAAATTTACAATTAATTTAAGAGAATGTCTAACCTACCAAGGAACCTCTGTAAACACTGTGGCTGTTAGCACCTACTGGGCTCTGTGCTATCACGGCTACCTATTCTCAGTACCTGTAATGCTTGCACAAACTGCAGTTCACACTGCCAGTGAAACACACTCTAACAGACAACAAACAGGAACTTCCCTGATACAAATTCAGAACTGTCAAGCAAACTCTGTCACTTAAAATATTTCTGTAATTTCACAAAATGCGACAACAATACAACAACTAATAGTAACCGTGCTGCACACTTATAACTGGATGTCAACATGCATCCCATCATCTATTCTCGAAAAAGAATGATCTCTCACATCCAGCAATATTTCTTACCCTATAATATTAAGAGCACACATCCTGTCTCACTGGATGCAATATGCACATAAATCATCCTGTAAAACAAATCTCACTGCTCACCTGTATCAGCGATTCATTTAATCACATGGTTACACAGCTGAACACAAATCCAAGCACACTTTACTGCCACCTGTTTATTCTTAGCATCTAAAATGTATTTTCTTACCTCAGCAGCCTGTGTCTCCTGGTGTAATAAAGTTAGACCTGTCAAGTCTTCTAAGAAGGAATGTGAAGAATTAAAAACTTTAGCTAAGAAATTAAACCCTTCTTGTTCATATTGGTCAAGGACCTGTGAAATAAACAAACAGAAAAGGATTTTAAATCAGATGCTCATACTTAAAATACTGATTCATCATCATATTTTGCTCACAAAATAGAAGTACAATCTTTCTGAACACTCAGAAAATGACTGTATAATGTAATCAGGTAAAAATTGCACAGAAAAGAACGATCATTTCTCCCAACTCAATTTCTAAAGTGGGGAAAGGTGGAGGTAAGAGAAGTCAGGTTTAAAATTTCCTGGTTTAGATGTATTTTTAAGCTTATAACAAGACATGATATGGCAAGAAGAAAAACTTAGTTGCAAAGTCATGAAAGGAGCATTTGAGTTACAGAAAACACAGTAAACTACTGTTCCAATGTATGTAAGTTAAGGGAAAAGACCATGTTGGGACAGAGTGAAAAATTCTATGAGTCAGTGTTCAAGTCCAGCATCCTCCCAATCTCCAGCGATTCATGGCTCAGACTATTGTACCTTAAAGCACTCTATTTTTCGACTCTAATTTTCCCAGTTTATCTTTAAATTTGAGAATCTTACAGACTCCTACAAGAATCTTACAGAAGGTTTTAGCCTATGCCCCTCTCAAACCCCTCACCAAGAAGAATTTTATTTCATGCAGCTTTAGCTTAAGAAACTATTTGGCAGGCTGATTTCAATCAAGTATGATGGAGATAGAGGAAAGAAAAGATAAATGTCAAAAATGAACATGATTCTACAAGTTTTGTGATAGCAGGTAGCAAGAAAATGGAAGGAACTTATGATTGAGCAATCCCAGTATCTTGTTTACTCTTTTTGTTCTGAGTTCTACCACTGGTCATTTAATATCCTGCTCTGCTGTCACCAGTCTCACAGATGAAGCAGCTGAGCTTGATAGACTGCAAAGGAACTTTTCCTACAGAAATTCATGCAGCAGAGCAGGATGCATGCAGGCACTTCAGAAACACACAATATTTTAACACAAAGGAGCCGTATATATGACACTGAAGACAGATACGCAGGGGAAGGATCACCAGGATCACTCCATATAGAGTAGGTGTAAGCTTTTCAGAGGAGTCTGTGTAACAGCTTAATCTATGAAACTGAATGCCTGCCAAAAACCTTTTACTGTGAAAGTCACGGTTGCCTTTCTCAAGAGTTACCTATTCATCTCACTCATCATCTTCCTCAGACAAATCAACATCAGTTTAAGAGTGAAGGACAGAAAAAAGGGGCTAATGATCAGGCAGTTTCACAGACAGCTGTTATTTTTTAGAGAGGCTGTTATTTTTCTGAATGACGATCCTTTCCAAAACCCAGCACCTGTAAAAGCCAGCACTTCCCCCAGCTACTCATTCTGATAATCAATCCTGCCTCTCACCCTCCAAACCACATAGTTCCTGTGTATTATATACTATTCTGTGATTCTGTGATTTAAACCCTGTGCATGCCTTCAGTCCCTGCATGAGTTCCTCTTTACCACACCATTTTTTACAAGCAACACTGCATTGCTGTCATGTCACACTTTTCAGAAACACATCCTCTGCAGACAGTGGGCTATAGCTGTATGTGAAAAAAGCTCCAGCATAAATGCAGCACTTAGCAAACACCAGAGAACTAACAAACAACTGCATTTCTGTAACTGACCACGCATGGGTAAAAGCACCAAAATCAGCCATCAAGATACAGCTCCAGGACTCCTGTGCTCAAAGACATATCTGATTTTTAAATCTCTGATGTCTAAATTTCCAAACAAATCACAATATTGAGCCCATCTATGTTTTCTTATAGCTTATCTGTGCAAATTATGCATCACATATATCTATTTTCAACTTCTCTCATTATGGCATAGTTCTTGCAGAACAACCCTAAGTAGTACACAAAAAGCTGTTCTATGCAAAACACTGTTGCAGGGGGCTGTGGACAACCTTTCTTTCACTCTACATATTCTCTCCTTATTTTGGGAGAGATGCAGTAAGGAAAATGTGTGCAGCTTATGTACTCCTTAAATATACCCAGTCTCACTGGATGGACAAGTTCCCTGTAACTAGTGGAATTCACTTCTTCTGGAAAAGGAGAAAAAAAAACACCCTGGAAGGATGGTAGTTTGTCCTATTGTGAAACAGGTGATTCAACCAAGTGAACTTCATTCCAAAGTTCACCCCTGCTACCCCTACCCCCAAAGCAGCCATTCACCCTTCTCTGGGCAAGGGGAATGGGGGGGGTGTAGGAAAAAATGGGGGTGGTGATGGAAATAGTTTAATTATGAATTCATCTAACTCAACCAAAGTCACAACTTACTCTCAACAATCTTACTCTCTACTAGTTTAACGATTCCTAAAGGTCTCAAACAACTTTTGCATTGATAAACCTTAAAACTGTGTGAACTTGCACAGCCCAACAGCATTCTGCAGCAAAACACATCCAGTGAGCTTTTATATTGAATCCTACAGGAATTCAAGCTCATTAAAAAATATATTTGTATTTAGCTGGCAGACTGTAAGTTTACCAGTAAAAACAGATTTGGATCTGCACTGAGCTCTTCATGCAAAATGTCCCTTTAGCCACACAACCACCTACTGCATACTTAGTTTTCAAAAAAACACAAACAACCAAAACACAACTATACAGATATGTTATTTGGCACCTTCTTGACCACAATTACACTTCTAAAATAAATAAATAAATACTACACTTCATGTTCTCTTACTAAATCTGGAGAAATTGTTCTTCCAAGATTTATTTTGCCAAACCTGGGATTTTGTGTAATGACCCATAAACATAATCAAATATTAAAAAAGAAAAAAAAAAGATTTTAAAAATGCCTAGGAACATTTATTTGGGTTTTTCTTGTTTTTTATTCCTGAGTAAACACACCAAGACAAACTCATCTGGCTGTTCCCAATGCAATACAGAGAACGGGACAACTTCAGCATTCCATTTGAGATGTGTCCTCTTAATATTATCCATTATACATATATAGGGAAATTGCACATACACCTAATGACTATTCTGTGTTTCAAAATTCTAATAAAACAAACAGATGTGCAGAAGTCTCTTGCATCTGGCTCTTTGTGAAACACTGTACACAGACATCAATTTATAAACTTGGATTATGTTCACAGCCCCGCCTGTATACAATCCTCAAAGCTATCAGCATTATCAAATGTGTTGCTATTGCTTTATTTTGTTGGAACGATGATACAATGCTTATGAAACATCTCTTTCATGATATAGGCCAGACTATAGTTCATAGTATGTTGAAACAATATACAGCTGATACACAATGAAATCGTAGCCTTATTCTACAATATTACAGTGTATCAAAGAAATGCTACAGCAACAACAATAAAATACTTTGCTGTCCTCCAAGAGGTAAAAATTGCTAAAAGATGTGTACTACCTTGCCATATGCAAACATTCTGAACAGAGCAGGGAACAGAGTGCAACCTTAGTATATACCAGAAGTCTATCAATTAGCCTTGAAATCTGGTTGATTTTGTTACGCAGCTAATTATGCCCTGATCCTCATTTCCAAAGAACTGTGACTCAAACCTGCATGGAAAATTTCCAGGCACTGCTTCCTCAGTAAGTACATTGCTTCAGTGTGCCAGGATGCTCTGCATAAACTGCCCTGGTTTATTTCAGAGATGTACTTAACCTTTCTATATTCCCTGCCATAGCTATAAATGAATTCTTATGTACTCACACAAAGCAGACTGCATGACTACGCTGACATCCACAATGTCTAGCATTAGTTTTCCATGAATCACCTGGAAGAATTATTATTAAATCCAAGTGCCCTTTGTATTGTGATTAGCATGGAAGAGATTAGGAAGTGTCCCATTAGTTGTCTTTTAAAATATTAACATTAATAAAACTTTAATATTAATGAATTAAGCTCACAGAACCATGAGTTGAAGGTACATTTTTGCATCTAGTGAAATGTAGCGCCTTTTTTTTTTTAAGTTGGGTAGAAATGATACACTTTAATATGAGCAAACCTGCTATTGTTATGGAAAGAATTAAAAATTTATTTCCCCCCCCGAAGAAACTCCATCATGTCATACTGCTAGACTTTCCATGGCACCACAATGGCAAATTTAGGTCAGGGTAACGAATCTGATTCCAGGTACAGCAATACAGAATATTTTTATAGTATTAGCACCCAGAGAAGCCTGAAAAACTTTATCAAAGAAGTATAGTTGCTGATTATAATTACTTCCTTTTTATAATGGGAACAGCCTGCTGAATATAAGTTATCTGTTAACTAGGTTGAAAAAGAAACATTCCAGCCACATGGCCCGGAGAACAACGTATCAGGGAGCCAAAGAATGACCTGGCAGCACCACTCTGCTATCTCAGCAGTGGTGATACCATTAAAGCAGGCATACACTATCATGAAATCCTTTTAATAAAGGTAGCAACTGAAATAATGTTTTTGTCACCTTCAAGAACTTTATTTCCCTATTCAGATGATTAAAACTTTACAATAAACACCACAAAAGGCATAAACACCCACATCTAACCTTCACTATACAAGCAACAGCTGTCCTCTGATAAGTGTAATATGGCATATATTTATTCAGTAGCCACTGAATCTACCTCAAAAAGAAAAAAGAATGAGGCAAAATAAAGCTCATCTCAGATTCCTATGACAGCAGATCACACAGGAATAGTCTGCAGGTCATCAGGAACAAAGCGAGCGGTGTTGAGGTGACAGCTGGACTTGATGATCTCAGCGGTATTTTCCAACTTAACTATTCTATGATTCTATACATCAAACAGGTACAAAACAATTCCTAAAAATACTTCAAGATTTAATAAGTGCCCAATTTGTTGCTGTGGGGAAAGGAAATTTTCTCCTATTTAATCATGTCCGCCAGAGTCTAAAGGCCCATGGCTGCATGAGTTTGCTTTTTCAGTTCTTAACACTTCTCTTTGCTGCTAACACCATACTTGGTACCAATGATCACATTTTGAATAACAGCTTTATAGGATGAAAATACTTGAGAGATGTTGTAATTTTTATTATTATTGATATCAAATTAGTTACTTTCTGACCGCAGATGTAAAAAATCCCTCACAAATTTTTTCTGGGAATAAACATGTCACTATCCAGTCATTCAGTGACATGTCACTATGTAGCAATTAATTTTCTCAAGCAGAAAAAACTGCAAAGCAGCAACAAAAAGAACCAGAAGGATATAATTCTTCTGCCTAGCAAGGCAAGCTGGAGTAATACAAATTTATTAAGGAACTCTTATCTTTTTCTCACTTGCAGGTCACTTTTCAGAGCTTAGGAGGAGAATTAGAACGTAGCATGCCTTCTGTATTTTATGTCTGTTACAAATACTGTCAGTAGAACCCACATTTTAACACCACACTCTCTTCTGACTCATGTAAATCTCCCCTCAGGTCGACGCTATAACCTCGGTTCTAGTGTCCACTTCACAGAACCAGAGCTACAACTGATTTTTCACATGATAGCATTTTAATAGAACCAGTGAATCTGTGGATGCATATTATCACAACAGGGACAAATTAATGTATGGCTAAAGCCTTTTCTGTTAATGATACACAGTAATCCATTTTATTAGCAAGCTTCTTATTCCTGTCTGTTTACTGAAGGAAGAAAAATGAATCTCATGGTAGGAGAAAAAAAAATAGAGGCTTAGAGTAAAAGAACTTGTTTGAAACGAGAAACAGATGTGCAGCCTTGGTGTTATATTCTTTTTAATAGCATTCTTCGCGAAAATAGTCTCAATTGCTGGGTAGAAAGACATTCAGAAAGAGAATCTGGCTCCAGGATTGCTTTATAGCACAGAAGTTAATATCTGGCTAAGTAAAAATACAAAAAACAAACTCCTAGTCCCAAGAACCTGGCCACTGACGTAAAATTGGCTCACATTTCATACCTCATTTCTGTCACATAATTCTTCAACTTTTTACCAGCATTTACATTTGTTTTGTCTTTTTTGTTTTCTAAGTAGTTAGCATCTGTAGAGCTTGGAACAGTGTTCCTTACTTTTCAGCAAAAATAAGAAATTAATGTTACCAGATTTATTGTTTACACTAAATAAGATATATGGGTAGCCTACCTCCAAAATAATATGGGTGCTGTGTTTCACACTTCTCCTAGCTTTAAATACTTTCCACTCAAAAAATGACAGCACACTTCCCCTCCCCGCCCTGCCTCCCCCACAAAGGGGACAGACAGTTCACCAAACATTTCAGAGTCAGAAAAATCTCACAATTTAAAGTTCTGTTTAGAAGTTCAACACGCCTAGATATATTTTTTGCACACTGCTAACTATCCAGTTATCACAGGCAGTACAGAATGAACAGAAAGCAACAGTGAGTGTTACCATGCTGAAGAGAGACATCTCAGTCTTGACAGCTGCTTGGAAAATAAGGAAGATGTGAAATCTTGCCAGTTAAACTCTTCAAAGCTCAGTGTATCTGCCATTAAAACAGGAAGTTCAGTGAAAAACTACAAAGCTGTGAAGAATCCTCCTAAGTGAGATGAGGCATGTGAGCCATGGGGATCTTGGGTCTAGACAGTTGCACAGGCAGCACTGCTAACATTCAAAATTTCATCATGAGACCCGTAATTCTCACGAAATTTTCAATTTTTATTGACATTTGGTCCTAGGGAGTTACAAGGAAAAGCCTGATAAGGTGATCCTGTAATGCATCTATGAAAAAGAATGCAACAAAACTGAACTTTCCTGAAGATCACATAGTGATTTTTCAGGGATTCAGTTCATGATACTGGAACAGAAAAGTCTGACAACGTTACATGAGCACAAAGATGACTCTTAAGACACTTCATCTTTTGATAATACTCCAAGTATTATCTTAATGTGTGTATGAATAGTCATACACACTTGTGTGTTCATATATGATTAAGTTTAAAGAACAAGGTCATAAAACAAAGTTCTGAAGAATGTTATTCTGAAAATATTGGAAGGTTATAAACCACAAATGGCGTCATTTTTTGGCCAAAGTCCAAATAATTAAAACACTCTCTGCATATACAATTTTCTCGTTGCCTTCCCATAATCAGTATTAAAAATGAAAGCAAATCAGTATAAAACCTAACTGATCCACGTACAATATGCTGAAAATTCATTTAAGAAAGAGATTGTTGTTTTAAGAGTAGGAATGTAGTGATACAAATGTGTATTGTCTGTCGCTATTACCTACACTGATTTTGAATTGCAGTGGGCAGAAAATGGAGTACTGGCTTACTGAAGAATAGGCCCTGGAAGGTCTCAACAAGATTTTCTTAGCCTAGGACTTTTCAGTTTCTTCTTTTGAATAATGAAAAGGAAGAAAGTAGAGTTCTCAGATATTTCAGAGATGTCAGTTTAAGCACGGTCTTGTCTATATTAAGATCTCAGGAACTGTATGCATTCTGAGCCTTTCTGAAATAACCTTGACGTATTTTATATACGAGTAACCATATTTTCCTGATATGAATTTATAGACTAATAATACAGACAAAACTATAGGATTTTTATTTTAACTATTCTTTCATTTCTAAAATATTTCTCATAAACTATTTGAAACATAACGGCATCTTCAGATTACAGTTAATATAAGGACTTTCTAGTGGACAGCATACAAGTTTAAGGCATTCCCTGCCTGAAAGCATTAGTAAATAGAAGTGAAAAGAAAAAAAGAGATAAAGAGAAAGGGAGAGTAGAAGAAAACAAACACCTCCATTTTAGAGACTGAGAACAGAGGAACAAAAGAGTTTTCCAGCAGACAGTATCATTAGATCATCTGTCGTGACCTCTTTTAATACATGGGTATATTCTTCCGACCCCTAACAGCCATCTCTTGCTCAGTCCACATTTTACACTTGACGGATATTTACAACTTTATTTATCCCCATTCTGCTTCCTGTCCAAAATTTATGCTGATTAGCTCATCAGCAGTTACAACATTTTTGGCTCCAGTTCATGCTGGCATTAGTCACTATCTATTGTACAGCAACCGCAGAAAGCCCTTCTTTTTCCCTAGTCACATCTGAGGTTGCTGACAACCTGTGGCTGGATAATCTGTTTGTTACCCACGTAACAAAAGGGACAGGCTTGCCTTGAAGAAACAGTCCACAAACTGCACCCATTTTCTGCAGGCAATCCCTACTGCTGGGAGAAAAGCAAGGTCTCTTCCTGAAACATCTAAGAAAATGACTCATCGCACAGAAAAACAACTGTCTTATGCTGAACACCATTTTGGCTGTCTATACAATTTAAGCCTACAAAGATTGGAGTGGTCCATCTTTGATGGGTTGATTTCAGTAAGCATAAAGCCAATGCTGACTGGATACTGCATATGAAGTAATTTATTCCACCCATCTCACCTGCCAGCAGCAGTTCAACAATAAGGCATGATCTGCCAGACACTAAGCACCCAAAATTATCACTACCTTAAGCAGCAGAAAATGCAGCTGTGCCGTAGCTCCTAAATCCAGATCTCTAGCTTAAAAATCTGTGTTTTGTAGACTATTGCAGTGCACAACATTTTATTATCTGGATGTGCTACAAGACCTGTACAAAACAGCACAGGAAGAACAACAGCATTTTCAACAAAACCACATGTATTTACTGGATTTCATGAGTTTTTCTACCATCTTCTTAAATTCAATTTCCTTCACTTTTTTCTAATTTCAAAGAAAACAGAAGGAATTTTGCAAAGACACAGATACAGGCAACCTGTAAAAGCGTGGAAAAACTGAATAAAGGTTAAACTTAACTTCAACTGTTCAGCAATGCCTACATGGGCATTTGCAAACAAAAAAACAGTTGCCCAATAAGTGAGGCTGACAATTTGTTAAGTTTAACAAAAGAAAATAGGTATAGATATAGACAGACTCCTGTCAAAACTGCAGTGAGAGGAATGCAGAAAAGCATACAACAAAAAGCTATTAACAGTTAAAAATAGAAAGATATTAAAAAATTATCTGGGAAAAGATGTAGCGCCCATCCCTTTATTCTCATGAGATTAAAAATATAATTGAAATATAACTATATATAATTCAAATATTACAATCTAATATTTTAGCATAATTTAAATATGAGATAATGATAAAGTAAATTCTATTTGCATAGACATTAGGGTAAAAATTAACCAGACTCTGACATCATCATCCAGTTCCATGAGACAACTGTTACAAGACCTGACCATAGAAGAGAGAAAGATAGATGTTTCCATTCTTTCATTGCTGTATGCTGGCATTACTTTTTAACATGTAGAGGTAGAATTATGGCCAAAATTGTCAAGTGCATACAGTGCTGCACTGTATAAATCTGGAGTACTTGTCTATCAAAATTATCAATGCAAAAGAGTGCTTTGGACCATAACCTTGTACAGAATCACAGAATCACAGAATCACATAATGTTAGGGGTTGGCAGGGACCTCTGTGGGTCATCCAGTCCAACCCTCCTGCCTAAGCAGGGTCACCCAGAGCAGGCTGCACAGCACCGCATCCAGGCGGGTCTGGAATATCTCCAGAGAAGGAGACTCCACAACCTCCCTGGGCAGCCTGTTCCAGTGCTCTGTCACCCTCAGAGGGAAGAAGTTCTTCCTCATGTTCAGACGGAACTTCCTCTGCTTCAGTTTGTGCCCATTGCCCCTTGTCCTGTCACTGGGCACCACTGGAAAGAGTCTGGCCCCATCCTCCTGACACCCACCCTTCAGATATTTGTAAGCATTTATTAGGTCCCCTCTCAGCCTTCTCTTCTTCAGGCTGAACAAGCCCAGTTCCCTCAACCTCTCCTCGTAGGGGAGATGTTCCAGTCCCCTCACCATCCTCGTAGCCCTCCGCTGGACTCTCTCCAGTAGCTCTTCATCTTTCTTGAACTGGGGAGCCCAGAACTGGATAGAGTACTCCAGATGAGGCCTCACCAGGGCAGTGTAGAGGGGAAGGAGAACCTCCCTCGTCCTGCTGGCCACACTCTTCTTGATGTACCCCAAGATCCCATTGGCTTTCTTGGCAGCCAGGGCACACTGCTGGCTCATGGTTAACCTGTTGTCCACCAGGACACCCAGGTCCCTCTCCGCAGAGCTGCTCTCCAGCAGGTCCACCCCAAGCCTGTACTGGTGCATGAGGTTGTTCCTCCCCAGGTACAGGACCCTGCATTTGGCTTTGTTGAACCTCATCAGGTTCCTCTCTGCCCAGCTTTCCAGCCTGTCCAGGTCACGCTGAATGGCAGCACAGCCTTCTGGTGTATCTACCACACCTCCCAGTTTGGTGTCGTCAGCAAACTTGCTGAGGGTACATTCTAACTCTTCATCCAGGTCATTGATAAAGAAGTTAAACAAGACTGGGCCCAGTACTGACCCCTGGGGGACACCACTTGTTACCAGCCTCCAACTAGACTCAGCGCCGCTGATGACAACCCTCTGAGTTCTGCCATTCAGCCAGTTCTCTATCCACTTCACCGACCACTCATCCAGCCCACACTTCCTCAGCTTCCCTAGGAGGATATCACGGGAGACTGTGTCGAAAGCCTTGCTGAAGTCAAGGTAGACAACATCCACGGCTCTCCCTTCGTCTACCCAGCCAGTCATGTCATCGTAGAAAGCTATCAGATTGGTCAGGCATGATTTCCCCTTGGTGAATCCATGCTGACTACTCCTGATAACCTTCTTTTCTTCCACTTGCTTCATGATGGCCTCCAGGATAAGCTGCTCCATCACCTTTCCCAGGATGGAGGTGAGGCTGACCGGCCTGTAGTTCCCTGGGTCCTCCTTCTTGCCCTTTTTGAAGACTGGAGTGACATTGGCCTTTCTCCAGTCCTCGGGCACCTGTCCTGTCCTCCAGGACCTCTCAAAGATGATGGAGAGTGGCTCAGCAATGACATCCGCCAGCTCCCTCACTACTGCCTTCACATAACTTCTATGATGTTTCCAGTCATCATGATGGACTAAGGAGTAACAAGACATACCTTCTCCACTGAACTACATGTACTTCATTAACATTGTGTATTTTATTCCAGATATAGGACGGACAGGATGAGCTCTCTCCCACCTTATTAGATCTCAGTGTCGTTTTTTTAAGTTCCATTTTCCAACTATCATCGATCCTGTCCATACAGACACCTCTCCACCTTCCCCAATGCACAGAACCGAATACACTGCTGATTCCACACCCTTTACTCTGTTCACAAAATAGGGTAATTTTGAAATTAGTGTTCCTTTTAAGTTTTCTGGGGCTCTTGATCACATTTTCCCTCCCCTAAGGGAACAAAATTTCATCATAGTGGTCATATTACCATGGTCATAATTTCTTAATGTGTGATGTGTCATTCTTAGTACACATCCTTCCTTCTGTTAGTATCCTTTTACTCAGGATAATCTACATTATATTTTGCTGATTTTACAATAAAAATTCAGTAGTTCCAAAATAGTAAGACCAGGCACTATTTTCAAGAATGCACATCTTTCAGGCAGCCAGCAGTATAACCATCCTCACCATGACTAATTTTGAAAATATAGATTTTTGCAATTCTCTCACTGAATTTAAAATTGATATCCAGAGAAGTAAAGACTGTCTGACATTTTAAAAGTTATGGGCAAGATAATCCTGCCTCCTGCTCCTCCCAGTTAAAATGACATTTATTCGAAGAGGAAAAACAAAGTGATAAACTTCTGCAAGTCACTTATCATAAATCAATTTTCTATGCCACCTTAAGAGAAAGAAAAGTATTACATTTAACTCAGTATGCTGAAAATATGCCTAGGTTTTTAATGATGAATTCTTTAAGTCTGAATGAAATCTATCCAATATTAACACAGAGGCTATACTGTACATTGAATTGTCAAATGTTAACATATGTAAATTCACGGGAATAAGGAAAGTTATAAATGGACTTGGTCACACAGACTTGATGCTACAGCACAGCTACAGAAATAACTCTTTTTAAACATTCTTTTAAATTTTTGCAGTGTTCATTCCTGAAGGACATATATTTCTCCCCATTTCCTCCACCACTTGTGCAAGCTATGCAGGAGTTAGCTTTTTTTAGTACAGGAAAGACCAAGGTTTTCTTCCCTGAAATGACTTCTACATCTCTAACATCCACCCAATACCTGAATGGAGAAAGGCATAATACAAAAAGATTAAAAAATTTCACTGACAGATCTTACAATATGCTATTACCCAGAGAGTGCAAAGATGAAAGCCTTTCTCAGTGCAGCTAGGGCAAATATGAAGGGTCTTGCAGGAATCAAAATTAAATTTATCTCAGCTGAAAAAAATCATTAAGTTATTGAATAGTGCAGGTTACTGTCATAACTGATTAGAACCATCTAAAGTAAAAATGCATGCGAAGCAGTTAGCAGATGAGAACAAAAAAAGCATTGTTACGTCTACATCATGACAGATTTCAAAACTGAAACACTCATAAATAACTTGTGCAACACAGGCACTTAGTAAATGTCACAGCAAAAGTGTTTAATGTATTCCTGGGATGTTAAAAAGGGAAAACATCTGCAAGAATAGGGAAATGCCTTGACTGAAAACAGAATATGTAACATAGTGCCTAGAATACCATCCCTGATCCTAGTGTCTGCCCCTTCATGAAATGCAATGAAATTGAAAAACATTTAAAGGTAAGTCAGTAAAAATATTCAGTGGTTAAAAACCTATGACTTCAGCAGCTTAATTTTTCACCATACTGAATAGAAAGTTGAGAAAGAACTTGAAAATTAGTAGAGATACTTATGCGGCTTGTTTTTGTTTTAAAATTTGATAGAGGAGATAATTACCTATCAGAACAATTTTAGTAGGGGAAGAAGAGAAATATCTTTAAGGCAAATCAGCTAGCTTTCTCAGACATGGATGATAACTCCAAACTCTGGAGGAAATAAGATCTGTTTGCTACATGTAAAAACCGAGGGGACATCTATATATCCAAGTTGATTAGTACTAATAATATTTTCTGACATTAAACTCTAAATCTATGAGGTCTCCTGGTTCATTCCATGGTGAACAAGGAGGAGGGACGAGCAATAACAGGAAAATGTTCATTACCCTCACTAAAATACAAGCACTGGCAGTTTTGCATTGAGGATTTCAACATCCATGTTTCAAGGCTCTAGCCAGTTGCCTGCAAGAATTGGGTAGCGTAAGATCAGGACCACTCTATTTGTCTATGGGATTGTAATGCTTTTCTTAGGAGGAAAAATCATCATTTTACTCCTAAGAGGGTAAGCAGCTTAATTAGCATAGTAAGTAATAAGCTTACCATTCTCATTCTGTAAGTAAAGAAGTTCTTACAAATAAATATCTATATTAAAGAACTTTGGACTCTCCCTTCTCAGTAACAGAACAAGTTTGACATGGAAGAGGAAGTGCATCAGCAGAGCTCACACCGCTCCTCAGACCTACTACTCAACTGGCAGCGCAGTGCCGTTCGCTCTGAAAGAGAATACTTTCCATTCTAGCACATGCTTGTGCAGAACCAGAATAAGACAGGGGGGGAAATCATACATGGAAAATTTGGCCCAGAATAAAAATAGCTTGGTTTCCTGCTGTGACCATCCCAAAATTCCTGAACAATTGCCTGCAGGAAGCTTCTCTGGCATGCAGCCTGCTTAGGACAATTCTGGGTAAGGAATAGCTGGCTGCTTGGACGTCGGGGCTCTTTGGCTTCAAAAACAGAGAAATGAAGTCATGACTGTGAGTCGAAACGAAATATAATCTCTAAACATGCAGATCATTAGCAGCTTCTCCTAAGTCATCCAGCTGTACTGGATGGCTTAAGAATGTAGTGGAATGTTTTTAGAAATTCCTAATCCATTAGTTTTATGTTTTAAGAGTTATAGAGTGACAGGAGCTCAAGAAAGAGAACGCTGACATAAGAAATAAGAAAATTAGTAAGGCACCAGCAAATTCAATTACATCAGAAAAGCCACTTCTCTCCTGTGCTAAAGGTTTGAATCTATAGTAAATCTGACATAGATGAGGATGAAATTATACTAAATTTCTGCATTAAAGAAAAAAAACAACATTCAGATTACAATTAAATTGTAATTGGATTTGTCATTTCAAAGTACTAGCATCAGATTTCTAGATAATACAGGGTGACATACTCTTACGCTAATAAACAGAAAGTTAGCAAAGCAAACAAACGCTGTGTTTCTACTGTAAGGAAATACGTGTGCCAATGAAGCAACCTTTTCAGCACAGAAGTAATTTAATACCCAAACCACATGAAAAGTGATCTCTCTGGGAATAGCACAGCTGCTAAAATCCAAGTCAGTTTTTATTAAATCATCAAGTCTGTTTATGTAAAACAGGACTCTCTTAAAACGACCTCCAAGAGGAAATTATTTGCTAACAAAAAATGGATACCTACATTAAATTTATCTGCATCAATGTATGTTTTTATTGTTTTTGTATATCAGTATGTCCTGGATCAGAGATAAAAAGCAAGAGGGGAGTACAGGGGGAGAAAAAAAGGTTATTCGAACAGTTTAACTTCTCAGGCTCCACCATCATAGAGCTTTCCTTTTTTTTTTATTTACATGAAAGTATTTACTGACACCAAACATACATAGAATTTCTGCAAACCATACTTCTGGAAAAGATGAGAAAATAATCACTTTTAGCTACTGCCGAACTTTCAGCTATTCAAGAGGGTAGATACATATTTCTAAAAATAACAGCAGTTTTAAGCTTTTGAGGAGAAAATGGACATTAATAGTCCTTCAAAACTTGTGAGATGTACCCAGTTAGCCTAAGGAAATAACAGGAATACTGTAGAAGAAGATATTGTGCAAGTCCTCAAAAAAATGATAGCACCTCAAGAGTTTTTGATAGCTGTTTGAAAGAAGACGAACAAGTGCAGTGAAAAGAACAGAAAGAACTTCTTGCCATAAGTCTCAAGGTATATAAAAGTGAACGAACTTAATGCACTCCCAAGCATGCCAAATCATGAGTCAAAACCTCTGAATCTTCATATTGAGATATCCCAGTCAAAACTTCTTGAACTTGCACTACATAGCCGTAGAAAGCTTGCCAGAAAGAACTTTTCAAGGCCACAGTAGAGGAAAACAATCCAAGACTGAAGAGGAGGCCTCACACAGACACATTAGTGGGCTGCCCTAGCGCTCTGGCAGGACACAGCTCAGATCCAGGCAACAGCTGTAAATCCATTAGGTGACTCAGGACTGTCAACACTTGCATGAAAATGAAACAGTCTTTTCCATAAAGAAGTGTTATGGAAGTGACTTTTTTTTTCTTAAGTGTCCTTTATATATTTATTTGTTATCGTAATACACAAACTTATTAACTTCTGTCCACTGTAGAAGATGATCAGGTTCGAGATCATCTAAGGAACCTGAAGGTGCACAAGTCCATGGGATCGTGGGTCCTGAGGGAACTGGTGGATGAAGTTGCTAAGCCACTATCCATCGTATTTGAGAAGTCGTGGCAGTCCGGTGAAGTTCTCAGTGATTGGAAAAGGGGAAATATAACCCCCATTTTTAAAAAGGAAGACCCAGGGAACTACAGGCCAGTCAGTCTTGCCTCTGTGCCCGGCAAGATCATGGAGCAGAACCTCCTGGAAACTATCCTAAGCCATATGGATAATAACGAGGTCACCGGTGACAGCCAACACGGCTTCACCAAGGGCAAATCATGCCTGACAAATCTGGTGGCCTTCTATGACGGGGTAACGGTGTTGATGGGTAAGGGAAGAGCAACTGATGTCATCTACCTGGACTTAAGCAAAGCACTTCACACTGTCCCGCACAACATCCTTGTCTCTAAATTGGAGAGACATGGATTCGTTGCATGGACCACTCAGTGGATAAGGAATTGGCTGGATGGTCACACTCAAAGAGTTGTGGTCAATGGCTCGATGTCCAAGTGGAGACCAGTGATGCGTGGCATTCCTCAGGCGTCAGTACTGGGGCCGGTGCTGTTTAACATCTTTGTCGGCGACATGGACAGTGGGATCAAGTGCACCCTCAGCAAGTTTGCCAACGACACCAAGCTGTGTCGTGCAGTCGACACGCTGGAGGGAAGGGATGCCATCCAGAGGGACCTTGACAGGCTCCAGCAGTGGGCCTGTGAGAACCTCATGAGGTTCAACAAGGCCAAGCGCAAGGTCCTGCACCTGGGTCAGGGCAACCCCAAGCACAAATACAGGCTGGGCAGAGAATGGATTCAGAGCAGCCCTGAGGAGAAGGACTTGGGGGTGCTGGTTGACCAGAAGCTCAACATGACCCGGCAACATGCGCTCACAGCCCAGAAGGCCAACCGTATCCTGTGCTGCGTCCCAGGCAGTGCGGCCAGCAGAGCGAGGGAGGGGATTCTGCCCCTCTGCCCTGCCCCAGGGAAACTCCCCCAGGAGTCCTGCATCCAGCTCTGGAGCCCTCAGCACAGAACAGACATGTTGGAGCAGGTCCAGAGGAGGCCACAACAATGATCAGAGGGCTGGAACACTTCTCCTGTGAGCGAAGGCTGAGGGAGTTGGGCCTGTTCAGCATGGAGAAGAGAAGACTCAGGGCAGACCTTATTGCGGCTTTCGAGTACCTGAAGGGGCTTACAAGAAAGCTGGGGAGGGACTTTTTACAAGGGCATGGAGCGACAGGACAAGGGGTAATGGCTTTAAACTGAAAGAGGGGAGATTTAGATTAGATATAAGAAAGAAATTCTCCACCATGAGGGTGGTGAGGCCCTGGCCCAGGCTGCCCAGAGAAGCTGTGGCTGCCCTCTCCCTGGCAGGGCTCAAGGCCAGGCTGGACAGGGCTCTGAGCACCCTGGGCTGGTGGAAGGGGTCCCTGCCCATGGCAGGGGAATTGCCACTAGATGATCTTTAAGGTCCCTTCCAACCCAAACCATTCTATGATTCTAGGTTTCTAACTTTGCATATTTGTAATGATACTAAGTTCAAGAAAGCTAAAAAGATATATTTGTTCATCAGGCATCAGAAATAATTTCTTCAACAACGAAAACAATACCAGTTTTATTCTTTCCTACAAAGCTAAAAGATATTGACAGTATTTGTGTGATAAACTTTCCAGAAACTTGTTAGCCCTAATTTCTGCTTGGTCTCTCTAGCTATGGTTAGAATGTTTATGTGGAGATAGCATGCTAATAGGTGATGCCAAAGAAATTTGGAAAACAGCGAAAAAGGAAGGGTATAAGGGCAAAAGAACTTCAGCTGAAGTGAGAACAGAAATTCCAAGCCCTAAGAAAGTAAGAGAAAATGTCAAATACAAAGCAGTCCTCAGCACCCCAAGACTGACCTAGAGCAAGACTATTGTGCACATAAAAATCAAGTACACACACACTCCGACTTACTTTGGTTGAACAGGCTGTGCACTTATCAAATGCCAGGCTGACTGGAAGAACATTATCAAATCTTGATAAAAATCCACGAATCTGGAAAATAAAGAAGTTTACAATACTATTTTATAATTACAAAAAATATTTCTAAAACTCCACATGAACTGGACACGTACATTCAACAAAAAGATGAAGAACAACTATAACTAGGATAATACTGTTCTAACAAAGTGACCCCCAATAACACTTGTAGTAAATTTATACTCAACATGTATTACTGTTTTGCTATATACACATAACAGCACAACTATATAAATGCAACACTATTTAAACATAAACAGAGGCACAGCACCACCTGGAGTTTGACTTTTCAATCAAAACAAAAAACAACAGAACTCATTGTATAACCAGTTAAAACCGTTTTTTCCCCCCATCTCTACAACATATAACCTAAAAACTGTTGTGCATTCCTAAACCATGTTGTTAATACGATAGTACTGATACATAATTTTAAAATTCTAGACCATTTTTTCTGGTAACAAAGATAGTACTGAACACATTTTGGAGCAGGGTTTGATCATTTCAACTATGAACTCTTTGGAGTATTGATCATCTTTTTCATTCTGTGCTTTCACAGATCTCCTACAACGAAGAGATGTCACTAAGAACAGAACTTAGGTAGCTCTGCAATACAAATAATAACGCCTTCATTAATACTGAAGTCTATTATGGAAAATACTTCCAATATGCACTCCACGCATTTAATGCAGTCGAAATAGCATAAACCTTGGAAGCCAACAGAAGTATCCACACTAAGGTATTTTTGCAGAGACATCAAGCCATAATGTAAGAATAAAAAAAAACATACAGACATTTTTAAACAAAATGTCCACCCAGGAAAAGAAAGGAAAACAACAAAATCAAGTCTTTCTGATATGACATTGCTTTGTATTTTTGTTATCCTCGGAACTCCAGGACACTTCCTGGAAATAAATCTAGTTAATTTATGACAGACTAAGACTATGAGTGCGCAACATTTATTGGAAGGTATTCCTTTGCGGATAATAAAGAGGACTGCACTAATTAATTACTATTCTTCTTTTTCCACACAAGTGGAATAACAATGAACGCCACAAAAAAACACAGCAGAAAGTAACAGTTAACTCAAGCCCTTCGAGAAAACATTGCACTCGCTGAGTTGATTAGATGGATGACTGGTAAGAGCAACCAGCAGTTTCTAAAAGGATTAGATGTCACAGTATGAGAAAAAAAAGAAGTCTATTTTCATTTTATACCTACTAAAGTTATATTTGAGTTAGAACGTCTACAAGAGAAGACATTCATGATAGTCACTAAATGTAAATGTGAAAACAGATATCAGGTTGACAGAAGTCATAATTCAATGAAAAGTTTTCCAGTTAAAATCCATATTTGGTATGGATTATTTCTCAAAGCATAGGCCAAAACAAAACAATAACATAAGTAAAATCATATAGGGGTATGAAACAAATCAGACAGGACTGACTGGACAGTTAATATTCTCATAATCAGAAAATAAAGGAACTGTGAGATAATTATTTTCCCAGTAGAAACAGTAAGCTTTCTAAAGTTTACTGGGAAATATTCTAAAAAAATATCACTACATAATGTAATATTTCTAGCTTTTTGTTGAGGACAAAGCAAAAAAATCACTTCTTCACTATCCCTTTCTAGATGTTAATAGAAAGTTCAAATTACAGATCTCGTTTCCAGAGGTCTGGAGCATAGTCACCATTTTGAAACAACGTCACTGTATACGTACAAGGCTCACAAAGATTCAACCATCAAAATTAATGAAGTCATTTTTAAAAACAAACTGACCTAGCATAAGTAAAATCTCTTTCATATCATCCTCCCATATGATCATACGAAACATTCAGGTAATCACAGAAAACTGTGTGGAAACTGTGACAATTTTTCAACTACAAAAGCAAAAACTTCTCAGAAGATAAATCAGAAGGGAGTACCTGGATCATCAAATGAAAAAGATTTAGATTTGGCTTTTAATTCCTATTGAGATATGAGAGGTCAAAAATCTCCCTCAGATACACTGCAGCAGCTGGCATCAGTTGGGCCTGGCTGCCAACAGCATTAGCATATTAACTACAACTAATCCTATAAAATAAGGGAGTAAGTTATAATAAAGTACCCTGACTGTAAACAACCTGCCAGTGATTGTCAAAGTTACAAACTTATCAATTAGTGCCACAGTTGGAAATTGTTGAGAACCCTGCAGACAAGCAGATTATGAGTGCCTGGAAGGACAAAAGCCTCGTACTGAGGGTACCTGAACATGCCTATCAAGAACTGGATATTCCCTACCAATCCCGCAGCTGACAGTGTCCACAGTGATAAGGAGAAAATCTCTGGGGGTATGGGAGAGAGATTCCTGAGAGAGAATTGGAGAGACTCCAGAATTACTGGAGGGAGAAGACCCAGGGAGAACCTAGGGGGATCCCATTGCATAAAATGACCCACATGTAAACACTGGTTACTACATAAAATTATAAACAAAATTAGACTAATTCTATCTAGACCAGATCGCCTGATTACCTGCATGTTGTAAAGAAACACACTAGTAGCTTTATCTTTTTCTGAATCAAGATTCATTCTTACCATAAAAAAATTAATATCAACAGAATCTAAAAATAACACTCAAAACCAAAGAAATTATTTATTTATACAATAGAAGCATCCAACCACAGTCACTCAGATAAGCAACACAAAGAAAGAGGCACAGAATACTTTTACTCCCCAATGAAAACATCACAGGGGATATAATTACGGGGATAAGATCATCAGGCATTTTTTTTAAGGTACTGTATCAATATAGCAAATAAAGACAAGTCTATCCAGCAATATGAAAAATCGTATCCCAACACATTTGTAACTACAGCTTGGGTTGAGTAGAAAAATAAAGACTGCTGTATTGCATCAGAAATACATTCATATTTTGGAGAACTATAAAATTGTGAGTTGGCTGGATTTGAATTTTTTTTCAAACTCAGAAGAGATTTAAAAAGTGAAGTAAAGTAACTTTGAGAGGCTCATATTGTCAGCTCTGATGGGGAACAGCAAAGTCAGAGGTTGTCTTATTCACATACTGTCTGCTCCAAATAAATTCCTGCGAAGTAGGTAGCAAGAATTGTATGTCCACAAGTAGCACAGACACAATGCTAGGAACACAACTACCTCAGCCTGTGTGATGGATTTTTTTTTTCCTAAAAAAAAAACCACACCAAAAAAACCCGCCCAAAAAACTGAACAGAGAGTCAGTGCTTTGGGGAATAGAATCAGCACAGAGTACTTCTTTGTTAAGGAAGCAAAGTCTGTGATGCTTGCCTTGTATCAGTTCCCAGCTTCTAAACAAAAGCATTTACTCACAAATTATTTACCTGATGAGGAACAAGTCCAAGAGAAGTAGGTGGTTCATTCATTCTGTCATCACTACTGCTGGCCACAGCATAACCACTGCCAAAAATCCAAGAAGGAAAATTAGAACAAGACAACACACTGAATAGTCAAAATTTCCAGCAAGTTTCAAGACATTTTGTTACAGCCTACAGTTTAGAATCTGGAAATGAACCTATCTGGAAAATCTGTTTCACAGTAACTAAGATTCAGCATGGGAATACAAAAACACTTTTTCAGAATCTGAGAGACTTGTAAGATACTTATGTCCAACTCCTAACTCATTTTTTCCTTCACAGATTTTAAAGACAGAAAACAAGCCTAATTTCCAGGTTACAGAATTTCAGAGTAATTTCTGTATCAAATCCACTTAATTTTCATTAAGATTTTGCAATATTTGGCTTATCTTGAAGCTCTTTCATGTGACAAAAGTAGTTATGATAGCTCCTCATTACACTCAAACACTCCCCTGAGCAAAGGAATGCCAATATCCACTAACAGGAATACTTTCTTCTTTTGAAATATTCTCAGTACTTCTCTACTTTTAAACTCAGAAAGACAGAAAACTCCCAATTTCCAAGATTAAAAACTTAAGATTTGATTAATCAGTTCTCTCCTAAACACTGTTAAGTTACACTAATACAGAACATATGACCTATACATTACATTCATTTACAGGCAATTTTACACCTTAAAGAACTGTCCTACTTAATGTGCACTTCCTCCTTCTTGTCCCAAAGGATTGTATTAAATAACTCTTATATCTCAGAGAACACCTTTTGAACACCAATTCAGAAATGACTCACCCTTCTGGATGCTGTAAAACAGAAACCATTAATTCCACTGCAAGTGCTCCAGCTACCATGGCTAATCCAGGTCGACTGACCGTACACTGCTGATCCAACGTCCGATCCCTGGTGGACTACAAAGACAGACAATTCTAAAGGAAAGAAAAAAGTAACTCAACAGTAATTAGCTGCCCTACTACATAAAACATCTTTAGTACTGTGCAATTAATTTCTTTGATCTTCCGAATAAAAGATAAGCTATTTCTTAATCCTGTGTGCATCAACATAAAACAAAACCCTTTATCAAACACCGTTTCAAGGAAATAAAAATTCAAGTCACAACAAAAGGGGTATATAATCACCACTTGCATAAGGTGCTACTCACATCCCCTGGTGCCACAACATCATTGCAGAAGTAGCAACCCAGTTTATAGCCAGGGATATTCGAAAAGAGTGATGATCCCAAAAGATCAGAAGAACCAGAGGCACTGTTGAAACACGAATCACCAGATCCTTGCTGTTTTGGTTTCTTTAGTCCATGTCTCATCACAACAAATGTGTCAAATCCCAATGCAGCATTGATGACCAACTGTGAACAATAAAGAGTGAACAGATTTTAAGTGATCCAAAATGGGAGGGAAAAAAAGCCCTCAAAGTTTTATTCACTGTAAATGTCAAAAGAATCCCACATGCTACAGATGGACAAACAACCTATTAACTGCATATTTATCATCCTAGCCATAAACAACAGATTTTCTGATAGGTGCAAAATTCCAGTTGTCAAGCATTTAGGAAAAAATCTAAACCAAAACAAGTCTGTTTCAGAAATCCACAAACTATTACCTTTTTCTGTGTCTTTCAGAAAAATTTGATACAAATTAACAACTCCATCTAATTGTTACACAAAACTATGGACACCTGCTGACAAGAAAAAAAAAAGAACAGGAGCTCCATAAACGTGTTGTGCTAGTTTACATCTGAAGCTAGGTTCACACCAACTAACATTCAACGCCTCACTAAAGCTACTGAAGATGTTATGCATTGGTATGAATTAACACCCATATATCCAAATTTGGCCCAATATTCATACAGTGATTAGTATCATTACTGGAAAAACTTATTTCGGTTCCAGCTCAGAATTTATTTTGAAGTTTGGTGCACATTCTGTATATTCATATTCTCTAAGTGCTAAAATCTTCCAAGTGCCATTTAAGCACAACAGTGGCTATCAACAACTATTCATGTCATTTTAAATTCTGCATGTAGTCTTCTCAGTTTACTGTGGTCTGAAATGTAACTCATTAAACACTCCTATGTGACAAAACAATGACACACAAGTCTGTTATATAAAAAAAAATATCTACTCAGTGAAAAAGCAATTAATGATTACTTATGGTCTTCACATGCATCTGTTTAATCACATGGGGAGCACAAGTAGCTGTGGTACACAATTACACTGGCATCATTTTCCTCTGTCTCTTCAGTTTGTGACAAGTGCTTAAGAGTAATCTGAAGCTATGTATGTTATGATCAAAATACCATACAAACAATACTTAAACTAGCAATTTTACTAAACCTACAGGCAATGATTTAGATATAGCAAAAAGCAAAACCAATTATACAATAATGACTGTAGCCAGTAAATTAAAGGAAGATACTGTTTCATATGCAGGTATTTTAGATAGAAATTCTAGCACAGCAGTATGTCATTTTTTATTTTTATAGCCAAGAATTATTTCAAAGAGGGACTTTGAGGGAAGCTGTCAAGAATTAGCCATCTTAACTAGTAAGCTTGTGAGTTTCATCATGATTCTTGTTATTTAAAATTATCTCTGGATATTCACTTTCACAGAACCACAGAATGGTAGGGGTTGGAAGGGACCTCTGGGGATCATCCTCCCACTGCAATAAACTGGTTGTCTCTTCAGTTTACTGTCCAGCAACTACTTGGATCTAACTGATTGACCATTAATTAAAAAAAAAAAATCTGTTTATGATAGAGTATGGAAAAGTGTATCCTTTGGCAATTGTTTCAAAAAAAACTAGCAAAATTTTAAACATACCAGTGGTCAGCAGGAACAAGGATTTAACGTCTGACAAAGGGATTCAACATTTGAGTTCTGTTTGCCCAAGATATCTGTTTTGGGAGGAAAGACTGCAGGAAGATCAAAGCTCATCAAGGCAACTGAATGATTACATGGGGAAACCAACTCTTCTTTCTACCTCTTATAGGGAACTTTACACAGCTGTGTTCTTCATTTTCTCTGCGTCTGTTTTGAGACCCTGGGGTCCAAACTGCAGCAGTACTTCAGACTTGCAGTTGTCATCCAAATTCATACTTGAAGTAGAGCTCTTGTTAAATGTTTATCAACATGAAGTACACTGAAAAGTAGACACTGAGCATTTCAGTTTGGACACCTTGAGATTTCAGTGCTGTGCTTATTCATTGACAGAGAATTCCATCTCCTCACATCAAAGTCATCTTACGAAAATCAAGTAACTGCAATGCAGTCAGACGCACTATGCCACTGAATATCAGAGAACTGTCACAAAGAAATTACAAAATTTGTCATCAAAGGACTATTTGAATATTGTAAGGCAAATATAGTGGGGGGCTGCTAGCAAACAAATGTGGGGGGGGAAAGCTTTGGAGACCCTATCCTGACTGAACCAGACAGGGGAGGCTGCACATAAAACTGCACATATTGCTGACAACTACCAACCATCATACACATGAAATAGTAGGCTGGCACTTTCCAGTTTCAACATCCAACTTACTATTTTTATGTCAATTCTGTGCTGTTTTTAAGCAGATAAAAGATCACTGAAAGACCACAGGTGTAAACTGCAGAACAGAGAGCAGGATTAAGTAGAAACTGATTAAGCTATCAAATTACGTACGCTCAGTAGCACCTGAAGTAACACTGATCTTTTCACTGGCTGTGTAGTTCACTGGCAAAGGGAAGTTCATTTGAACTACAAAGACGTACAAGCCTACTGCTCAGGATCAGAAATCTATTTAAAATAAGGAAAGAATGAAAGAAAATACAATAATTTAAGAGCTTGGCTTAAAAAAATGAGAGAACTGTTTGATCTGGAAAAAAAACCTGCTTGCAAAGCAGGTGTAGAGGAAATTTAGTTAGGTTCAGATGATTATAAACTTCAGCAGAAAGGAAAATATACACGGAATTTATAAGATAAAACCAGCTTGCAAATACCACAAATCTGCACTCCCTCTCCTTTCTAGTGTCCAGTTTTTTGGAAATAAATATAAACACAAACAAAAGCAGCCACAAACAACTAACAACTAAAAGAAGACCAGAGCTGTCAGCTGAAAAACGAAACAAAAATCACACAAGTCAGGAAATACAAAAATCAAAGATCAAATAACAATATTGACTCAGCTGTGTCGTATTATGTCTTCTTTTACTCTCTTGTGTTAAGTTCACAACTTCATAAATTTCTGTGGACATCACTATATTCGTGCCACTAAACACACAGGATGTGCACTGTGTTTAAGCTGACGTGTTAAAAGCTTAATGCATGCATTTTCTGATTTTGTGCTATTTTAACAAAGCAAACATGAAACTGCCCAATTCTTAAATGAATTAAGAAATATCAAGATTCAAGATTAGTTGAGACTGTTTTACTAGATGTTTATAACTTTTACTATAAGTTTACATTATGATAGCAAGCGAAGTAAGCATTCAGGATAATTTGGATTCCTCAGCAAAACCGTATTTTCAACACTGCATTAATTTGGAGAAAGACGCTGCTTCCAGAATCCTGTCTGGTTTAGAATGCTCTTTCACAGGAAAAGTTTGGATGCCACACTGTCTTCAAGAACAAAATTCATACAAAAGTAAAGGCTGTATCGTTCATACCTAATCCTCAGTAAGATTTATAGAACAGGAAGAAATGGCTCAAAATCTTCTCCCCATATGCTTTTGTGACTCTGCTGGAAAAATCCTGTTAAGGTCATGTTTTATTTCTCAGTCTGGTTCATCTGACCAGATCTGTATACTGACCACAAAGATATTTTAACATTTTGACTACATAAGCATTTATGCATACAGTCTCACTGATCTTATATACAGAGTACAATCTACAAAGCTTCAGATACTATTTTTTCAATGTAAGCATTCATAATCTTGATTTCATGTACTCTAGCCCTCTCCCTTCATTTTTCTTTGCCTGTAACATGAGGATATTACTTTTAAGTTACAGAAATAGCTGAAGCATTCAGCACTACCGGGGCAGTGCCCACTACCTGGGCAGAGTTTGGATGTATTGGCTCAGCACAATAGTATGTTTTCCAATCAGGCAATGAGGAAAACCCAAAGTTCACATTTGACAAAAAAAGTGCTGGCATACTACTTAATGTTTACAAAATATAACTCAAAAGTGAAAAATTAGAAAGTGCATATGAACTTGTTTCAGACAAGTTTCTACAATTCAAGTCCCCTATCAGTCATTCATTACTGTAATGTCTTTAGTCACCCTTACTATGATTTACTATGGAATTACTTCTCTTAGCCTCACTTAGAAATATGTACCCTTGCAGATGCTCAGAAGATAGTGACTAGACAAGACTGAGCAACACGCTATAAGCTGGCCCTATTTTGAACAGGGAGCTGGACAGGATCACCTCTAGAGGTCTCTTTCAACCTATATCATTCTATGATACAAGTTTCTATTTCCTCTTTTCAAAATTCTCTCTTTGTCTTATACAGAATCTTTGAGGTTACAGAAAATTAAAAAAAAAAAATCTGCACAATCACAAAAGATTGGTCAAATATTTCATTTTCCCATAAAGTCCTTTTAGGTATACAGAGCTGGTTGATATGCAAGAGCTGAAATAGTGACAAGGGTATTAGCAAGGTATGGTACAATACCTTCCTCTTGCTGGCTGCAATGACAGCAGGAAGCCATCGACTCTCTCTAGTGTCCATTAGTAGGAAAACAACATCATGAGCATCAATAAGCTCTTCAAGTTTAGCCACATCCTTCCGAGCCTGTGTCATTGTTACTTCAGAAAAATTCACTGGGTGGCCTGGCATAGGGATGCTCATGTTATAGCCTTCTGAACTCTACATGGAGAGAGACAGAAAACAACATATGAAAAAGATAAGTTTATGACTGAATAGAATTATTATTAAGTTCAATACAAAATTATAGAGTACAAATTCAGTTACTGCTTGGCAGAATGGCAACTTCATGCTTTACATCGCTCTGTATATCAGTGCTGTGCACCAAAGCCGAGTAGTAAAGCTTGAAGGAATGGCAGTCTCAGCTGCTATATTTATGCAGAACAAAGCATGCTGCTCAATGCAAACACGCTAGTCTGGGTCATGAGAGCAGACCAACCATGTACAGGTGGCTTGGTGCCTGAACTAACAAGCCCACACTCTCAGAAGGTCTTATTAGGTCTGGCAAATCACTGCAAATAGATAGCTGAACTGCTCCTAATCCCAGAGGTAACAAACACGACAACAAAAGCAAGCAGACAGATCTTACATATGATCATGTTGTTAGATAAAATCCTTGTCCTGGATTATCTTTGCAGCCATTTCACACACAATGTTAATGGGATGTAGTTTATATTTCTGATATTGAATATTGACTCAGTTACAGCCAGACATATGCGAAGTATCACATATTGTTCTCTTTGTTTCAAATTCTTTATAAGAAGAACAATAGTCTCAACTGATTTTCATGTAATTCGACCAGCCATATGTGAACTTGATATAGCAGAAGATAACTTCTGAGACACTTCTTACTCCAGTGCCTGGATGTCTGGAGGCCTGCACTATGCAGATGCTGAAAGAGCCTGTTCTTATTGCAGAAACATATGGCTCTTCCAACTCCCTATTTGGGCAAGGCATATTGAGCAGAAAATGGCTAAAGAGCCAAATAAGCATATACAATGCAAACAATTAACTCACTCGTTTGGAAACACGTTAACACAATCTGCCAGCCTTCTGCCATGAGAATAACGGATCCTTCATATGTGTTACAGAAGGACAGGCGTTGCCAAATTCTCCTTGCTTGTCACTATGCTGTAAGCAACTAATAATTTAAAAGCCAAAATTTAAAGGCTAGATGAACAAAATATAAAATTACACGGGAAGAGAGGAAAGGAACACTGGTGGAACATGCTTTTGTATAACCAATTACATGCACAACTCATAAATCCAGGTGAGCCAAATAAGCAGAAGGGTGAAGTATATATTCCATACATCATAAATATCCCTGAGGATAAAAAGAAATAGACATATATAGCAGCCTAGGGAAATAAATTTGGGTAGTCTCTGCATTAACCATACCAAAGGATGCACCTTTCTTTTCTTCCTCATTCCTTCTTACGCCCCCGCACCCACCACCTCCAAGGGGAAAAACGTAGAGTCCACAGTGCTCTAGTACGCTGTTAGCAGGGCAGCTCCACTGCATCCCAGCGAGGATGCCCTGGGTTCTACATCACCAGCACAGACATTGCACCATTACTGGAGGAGGTTTTACCTTCACTGTTACTATCTCCTCCAAAGGACTGCGGCAGGAACACAAAACTTAATACATGCTGCATATGAGTAATGTATTTACAGATAGCTCGTCAAGCCCTTGTACTGCACACAAGTGCTGACTTATTAGGTAAGTATAACTGACACTGTTGGTGACTTAGGAGGTCAATTTTTGTTCAAAAAAATAAAACAAGTCAACGCCCGAGTTGAACACTAGCTGCACAAAAATATGGTAACAAGGTTTGTAAAATACTAAGATCTTATCAAAATTCATAAAAAAAACTCTATCCAGTGATTGTAACCATAGGAATGCATGTAAGGATAGCAGTTTCAACAGCTTCGATTTTATTTGAATAATTGTTCCTTGAAAATAAACACCAGTCACGAGCAAAACTGGCTGAGCTACCCTTCTGCAGCCAAATGCAGGCAAAAGGAGCTTAAAGGGTACCTTGTGATGGCACACGTGTATTATTTTAAGGAGGAGTAAATGTGCTGATATCCTCAATGACAGATCTCATTCATTCCACAAACTCCAAAATCTCAGGGAGCCTCCACATGACAAAAAGAATTTTGCTTGACTGCACACAAGAAAACTTAGATTTTAAGACCAGAACCTTCATACTAGCAAAAGATTTAAAATGCCTCCAAATTATCCAAAACAAAATAACATTTAGTTACCATCTGTCCTGGTTTCAGCTGGGACAGAGTTTATCTTCTTCCCAGTAGCTGCTGTGTTTTGGATTTAGTATGAGAAGAATGTTGATAACACACCCATGTTTTTAGTAATAGAATCATGTACATATTAAAAAAAAAGGGACTGTATGTTGACATGTGCAAAATCATAAAAGATAGTGCAGTTTCCAACATTCTCATTGGTAGTTGATCAAAACTGTAATTGAGGCTCCAGTGCTTTTGTTCTGGGTTTTTTTTTTAAAGCAGAGACATAAAAATATTGCAATCTGTGGTGCTACCAGAACCTTCTCTCTCATTTTTATTCATATTTCTGTTAACTTTCTACATTTTTTGTTAAACTATGGCTCAGATCACTTGGAAGGTATCTGCGCTCAATATATCAAAGCTGAACAGAAGTGTGCCATGGGTAGATACACAGAAAATTAAGAAATGTGATGCTGCCATCATTAAATTGCTCTATTGGAAATACCTACATAAAGTGGTCCCCCATGCAGTATAGTACAAAAGACAATAAAATGCTGAATACACTGGAGCTCCATGCCTGAATACTTCAGGAAATGATTGTATAAGAAAGTCAATAAATTCTACAGCAGCTATATGAATGACTCTGTGCATTACCTACTTGTAATGAAAGGCTTTGAATCTGTAAATTCTGCTATTTCCGAGTCCTCCCTTCTTTTTTATTATAAAACTTTAAGCTACAGTTAATGATCATCTTAGAAATGGAACGAAACAAATGAAAGTTCCTTGCCAAAGCACTCCTTGTTTCATTTGCAATGACGAGGTGGTTACTCTTCCAACTAGAAAGGATGCAAATTAAAAAAATAAAAAAGAATTCATATAGAACAGTCAAGTATTTGAGAGTTAACCAGGAGAAAGTGAATTTTGTGTGCAAAATATTACTCACATTGAAATAAAAGAAAGTAAATTAGTCTGCAATTGAATTGCACAGAAATGTAAAACCCAATTTTCAGAAAGCCTTCATAACCAGCATTTACTGCTTGGATCCCCATGGGCTTGAAAGGACTGTGTGGGTTTCCAAACAGCAGGAGACAGCTTTGGCTACTTGTTCATGAGAGAAACAAGCAGGCTCATAATCCAGCACAACTAATCCTTTTATTCAAAGACATTTATACTAATAAATACAGGTCTTGGTAACAAGCAACAGTGCAGTCCGCAGTAACAGATGCAGCTCTATTTTGAGAAGTCTAGCAAAAATCAGCTGGGATATAAAAATCTCCAGCTACAGTAGCTTCACTGTCCCAATCATCCCAAAGCACCAAGACTTTACCCAGGCTAATTAAAGACTTGTTAAATTAGACTAATTAAAGACTAATTAAAGTCCATGTGCTTGGCCTGTGCTGAAACCTCACCACTCTCACACGCTGTCAGCATATGAACTGTTTGAATCAGAGTTTCTACTGTTAAGCCCTGTTAATTCTTGTTAATACTAGCATATTGTTTCTCCATATATTTACTGACGCTCAATCATACCACAACTTCACGAAGTCCACTGCAGAAAGTAGTCTGACAGAAAAATATATAAGAAACATAAGGGTACACGGGATCTGTGCAACTGCTTTCTCCTCATTTGTGCCACAAAGCTATGAAACTAGGTTTGAGTCCCACTGAAGGCTGATCAGATGTGACCCATCCAGGGCATGAGGAAACAATAGAGAACACATAACACTGATGGGGATAATGTGCTAAGAAAAGTGCGGTAAATGCAGAACATTTTAGGCATATGGTAGAGGAAAAATTCCTTACATACAGCACAGGTTGCATATTGTACATGTTATTACTAAAAAGGAAAATTGTTTTTTTCATATATATATCTATATATATATATCTCACATGTCCTAAAATTTCTTGTTACAGGCTCATTAAAGCATTGTTATTGGTTCCCTCTCATTACTGAAGTTCCTCTCCAGGTTATATTTAGCTTTTTTTTTTTTTCCTAAAGCTTCACGACAATCTCCAGATTCCATAGCACAGTCTGGTCTTTGTTTCTAACGAGAAAACGCATAACACTAACTTTTGGTCTTTATCTCTACATGCAAAACTGTATCATTCAGGATTCCACAAACAGCTTTTGTTTCTTCTAATTAAACTACTCATTCTTTCTTAGTATTCCTATTTGCATTATCTGAAGTTTAAAAACCGAAAAATCACGTGACACAAATCCTAGTTAGCACCATGGTGGTGCTTTATGTGGCACTGCACAGATACTTTCCTTTCTGTACTTGTTCTACTGTTTAACAGTAACATCTAAATGAGTATCACCAAGTAACAGTAACACTATAGTGCAGCAAGGTTGAATAAAATTCTAGGAACTTTCAGACAGTTTCTTCTGATTTATTTGTCAAATGTTCTGAAAGTGAAATGTTTAGCATTTTTCCATACTGGGGATCATTGTTTGATATTCATATACTCACTGAATTAGTAACAACACTGATTTCATAAATAATAACAATAGTATCAACACAGATAAAAACACAACAAAAACAAAGAGCAATCCTTGGGTCAAACCAAATGAACCTAAAAATGTTTGGAAATGGTCTTCCGTAAAGTTTGTTCTCAACATTGATCATAAACAACGGAACAGATCTATATTCCATTTTTCATAACTCACAATATTATAACATAGTGGCATTTTAAATACAGAATTGCATAGCAACTATACATAACTCATTCTTATTATATTAAGTGGTTAAGATACTGTTTTCTAGCTGAGCTCTAGTAACTATAGCCACCATTTCTAAGAAAGTCCAATTCCTAAGTAAAAACTATGAACAGTTGAGTGACTCCTATCACATGCCAAATGAGTATAAAATAATTTTGTTCACAACAAAGCAAGCTGAGAACGTGTCTATTCTGAAATTATAGGTCATACCAATTCTCCCAAATAAAGGATGAAACTAAGAGAACTGCAAATATTTGTAAGTTGTCTTTTTTTTTAATCTACTTTTTTTTCAGCATCAAAAATTAGGTGTGTTTGAAGATATGCACTGAAAAATGTTCATATGATGTGCATCCCTGGAGTCAAAGAGGATAAAGGCTGCCATTGGGGGGCCTTTAATCATAAAGCTTCTAAAATAAGATGAAAATTCATTCCTGTCTTTTGCTCACTTGCAGCTACTTCATTCTGACAGTAAGTTGTTACCATCAGTGCCCAAATGAGTGTTGTCAAAAGGCCAACACTGATACCTTCTCCAGGCTGCTATGAACTACCTCCCTTTTCTGGATCTGATTCAGTTTGCTCAGTTCTTCAAGAAAACAAAAGCTTGATTAAGTTTTCTTGCATTATCTCTGTATTACACTTCTATGCAAAGCAAGTATCTAATCAATACTTGCTGCTCTTATGTTATTCTGGGCAAAACCAACAGAAAAATCAACTTTCAGTTTTACAGGTAAAATTTTTTTCTTTTCCTTGTACTACACTACTGATTATTTGTAGAGCAGAATGTCCATCTAGAGCAATTTTGAGAACTTTAGGTCATTTCATTCCAACAGCAGAATAACCAGCTAAAGTATTTGCCTCTTATGTAGACAATCATCTTAAGGAAGATTGCAAACTTTAGGTGTAAAACATAATAGGAAATCTCAACAATACATTTATTACTGCCCTCAAGACCTTCTGCTCCCATAACAGACAACGATGTGTCTAAACTCACATTTAAGAGCAGAGTGGGAAAACACAGTATTCAAAGCAGCCATTACTCAAAGTTCCTTAGGACATACTAGACAGGCAAAAAAATTTTGCTCCACCACCACTGAGCTACAAGATAATTCAGATGATCCTTAACTATATTTCATTACCACAAGTATTTATTATCTCAAAAGTATGGAGTACTTGAAGTAAAATGCCTATAGATTTGCCAGTAAATAATGTAACACCCATACAGTATTATTCCCACTCCTAATGATGATTAATTATTAGAACTTGGAACAATTATTTAAAGTCACTGGTTCACTTTCAAGGATCATATTAACACATTTTACATACTGATCTTACCACTCCAGGGAAGATTTTCTGCAGCCTGTCTGCTGCTGCAAGTGCTTTAGGCTTCCCACCGCTAAGACAGTCTTCAAACTCATACAGTGGCTGTCGCACTGGGTTGGAGTATGAGATCTTCGCATTGTCCACAAACGTAATCTTCCTGACTCCCCAACCCTAAACAAGAAAGTAATTTAAATAATGATAAGGACAATGGGCTTAGCCATACACTTTTGAGTAATGCCAAAAACTCAGTAAGAGTTCTGTCCTATTTTTCTAGAAAGATCACGCTACAAAAGCTTTTGAAGCTATTCACAGCAACAGCCCTGTAGTTGTACTGAATTCAGAGAACAGAAAATTTGGTCTGTCCAAATACATAATTTAGCAGTAATGCCCCAAAACCCTACTGAATTCAGTGGGATGTGGTAAACATCTCTGAAAGTATCAGCACAGTTACTTGCTTAAATTGCTTCACTGTGAGTTTGATCATAGAATTTGATAATTTGTTCCAGAAATCCTTGTTCAATCTTTTTTTAATGTAAATTCAAAACAAATTACTATTCTGCTAAGGTTCTCTTACTACCTGCTATGCTACTATTAGCAGAACTTCAAGTTATTTCCATTAGCCACAGATCTTGCCTCTTCCCTGCAATTTATAACACCAATTAATATGTATTACGTGTACATTAACACAGAGAAATACAATTGTTCTCTTAAGTGCCATGGCAGCTGCTCAAATAAAAATAATCTGCTGTTTCCCATAAATTCTATATGATTTCTTTCAAGACTAACTCAGGACTTACCATCAAGGTCCTCGCAACACTACAACCAAGTGTACCGGCTCCTAGCAGCAGACACTTGGCAGACACAATTTTTTCCAAATCAAGAGTCGGCACCAACCGCCAGCACATCAATTTCAAATTCAGATCCACTGATGATTCTGCTAGCCTATATCATGAAACAAATAGCAACACACTTCTGAATGTTCTTGTGTTTCTCCAACAACAAAATTATTTTTATTTCAACTGAAGAAGTTCAATACTTTTCTTTTTTTTTTAAGGAGAGAGAGAATTCAACAATTCAACATACAGGTAATACCAAAACCAAAGTCTCCCAAGCATGCTTCTACCTAACAGTAATGTGCATGGCAAGGAGATCAGAAGAAAATGGTTTCCTACATCCAGTTACCTCTGTCCTCAACATGAAATACTACACTTGCCCTTTAAGGAAAGGAGGCAGTTATTTGTGGAAGGTTTAGAAGGAATCATCAGCCTGCAGGTGAACTTTCTCTAATGTCTATGACCGCACTTCAAATTGCCACAATTGCAAGACAACAATGGCTTAGCTTGATAGGTAAAATATGTTAACTTAAATCATTAGATCAACACAGTCCTACAGTGTTGCAAAGTCCAGAACACACATGTAGTCAGTGAAAGCAGATGAGCCAACAGGCTGTGTAACTAGACTGTTTTAAATCCACTGCCCATACATTATATGCAGAACGATAAAAATTACTAAGGTCATGCTTCCTGAGAAATTTCCTGTCACATCCTAACAATTCCAAAAGGCTGAACTTTTCCCCATTTCATTATATTTAACCACTTCCAGGCTATAGCATTCAAAGAAAACCACAGGCCTGTAACACTACGACCTACATTCCACTCAACTTTAAATATAATGCATTTCAAATTTTAAGCTAGAGTCAAAAACTGCAAACATTGCTGCTGCATGCAGTGCACTCTATTAAGGTCCTCACCTCCAACAGGACTGTCCAAAGAATACACAATATATGTGTTACTGCACATTCTCACCTAACAGAGACAGATAGTCCTTGCATTTCACATTTCAACTTGCTATGGCTTAAACCATAGTAAAGAAAACTATAGAAATTTAAAAGATAATAAACAAACCTTTTTGGATCCATGCATTCACTAAGATTCACCATCCTTGGACCCATGCCTCCCTTTTGGTTTTTCTCCCATCCAACAGCTTTCGGACAATCTGACACATTAAAAAAAAGAAGGAAGAAAGAAGGAAAGAAAGAATCAAAGCCTTAATATCACAGGACAGAAAAAAGAAATGTTGTTGGATTTAATCTTGTTGGAAAAAAGCAAACAAATTCTAAACCTGTTCATAAATAACCTATATCTTAACAACCTAGTATATGTTGCTATCTGAATTTTGCTGTTTCACATCAACTGAAAGCACTGCTTCTTGGAGAAGTGCTTCACTCTCAGGTGTCCAGTGTGCTGCTTTTGTCTGTTCAGCTTACTTCAAACCTAGGTCAGAGATGGCATCATTCCTCATCAAGCCTCTGGATCTTTAAAGTGAAACAGACTGCTATGTTCAGAACTCAGTAAATTCATAATTAAGAACTCAGTAAATTTTGCCAAGTTCACTCATCTTGTCATGTTCCCTAGACCCCATCTGTAAATTCAGTAGAGAATTATATATCCTAATTATATAACAACTAAACAATTCACAACAATGATATATAAAACATTCAGAACTTCTTGGATGACGTACAGAAATTCTGTGATACTGTCCTGTACACAGAAATTTAAGTGTACGTTCTAACGTTACAATTTTATTGCTTTAAAATATTTCTGCCTACCTCACTATGGGATTGAAGAAACAATTCCACTCTGTAGCGGGTTTGTACCATTTCAGAAATATACAGATACCTTGCATCACATAAATTCACTATCATATGCATTTCTTCTAGCTGAGGGACTGCATACAAATTTAACAAGAATAAAGAGACTAATTGCTAATTGTCTGGTTTTCATACCTCATACGACACCAAGAGGACTTTTTTTTTTTAATTAGAAACACAATTTAAGGAGGAAAAAACTAAAAAAAAATGCTCTCTTCTTTCTTTTTTGAAGTAACCATTTCATTTACAAACATTTAACAGAAATTCAAACAATTTAAAATTCATTTGAAAGAACTTAGCATAAACAATGATTTAGTGTTATTTATTTTTTTCATCTTCACAGTGATTGAGGAGGTAGGAAAAAAAATGGCAAAGGTTTTTTTTTAAATGGATTACCTGGGCCAAGGGCGCTCTCTGGAAGTTTTATTTCAAAAATAATGCTGTGTGTTATGTCTCTCACCCCTTGCATGGTCCTATCTCTGAAACAGAGCACTTCAACTGACTTGAGAATGCTGCCCCTGCCATTTAAAAAAGATAAACAGAGAGAGACATGAACTTCTTCAATAGGAGCAGAACTTCTTTTAAACACTCTTTCACACAGGTTTAGTCTCTTGCAGATTCTGAGTAAGGTTTTCTCTGTTAGTACTGGAACAATGTTGGTCTTACCAGGTATATATAAAAACAATTGCTTATTATGTGAAAATTACTAGATTGTTGTGAAACAGCTCTAAAGAAATTACACTCTCAGCCTGTCCTCTGTCATTTATACAATGCTGATGGACAAACCATATTTAGACGAATAAAATGCAGGGAAGCACTGGAGCACACACCAGTTGACATGATGTGCTTCGCCACAGCACAAGCAAGAAACTCTTAGTTCTTGATGTAATATCATTTTTCCTCCTTACGATTCAAATCCTCAAACCAAACAATTAGAACTTTAGTGCCTAAAAACCTCTGAATCTCAGAATGTGTAAAGCTTTCTGGGCACTTATACATCCTTCTATGCTACAGTTCAGCTAGCAGCCCAGAAAATGCCATAACTAACAGAGCATTTCTCCTTTTTCTCCTTGCTGTGTGCTTTGTAATAAAATGTAGAAGTCAAAACTATGAAAATGCAACTTAACTATAGTTTTGTTACAGCAACCCAATTTTATATTGTATTTTAAATGATTCTTTTTTTCAAATCCCGGAGTGTGGAACTATGTCCTGTCTTCCCAACTTCTGCCCAACAAAAAATTCAAGAAGATACCACACAAGAAAACCTAACAGCACCCAGTTTTCAAAATGTAGGTGTACTATTACTTGGCACTAATTAACTATATAAAATCACAGAATACATTAAACAAGGCTTGAAACAGCTAGAGGGTACTGGCAGGATCCAAAGCAGGTATTTCCAAGTACATGCATGCATTGTGACGATTAGGAATAATAGGAACTTGTGACTGGCTGAAGTAAAAAAACAGAATAATATGCAAAATCAGAATCATGGAAGGTGAGTTGTGTCAAGGCTAAAAGTTAAATCTCAGGTGGGTGACACGAGTAGTGACATGGGTGAAAAATGTCTAATTTGATATCAACCAGTAAATAATCTTTGCAGGAAAGAATAAAACAGATACCATTTGTGGGCTGCCAGGATCAGGAAATTTCTCAGTGGCCATCCTGGATAGTGGGATAAATTACATGGATCATAAACTCCAACCGTCACCTGCAAATAAAATAGGTCTAAATGAGAAGTCATGTATCCATAATGATATTCAGCTGACAGTAAAATTTACCGTGCATTTTTAATGTAAAATTTCTAGACAGAGAATGCTTACGCACACATTTTAAACATTTACAAATGTTTAATACGTGGCCACATTAGATTTCAGTCAAGAGTTTGCCACAGCTTTGAGATTTGTTTGGTTTAGCCTCTTTATGGACATTCACTTTTCATTACAGCACGTGCACCTTCCTTAAACACACCATTATGGCAGAAGCCCAACAGCTGAAGCCTTGCTCACAAAACAAAATTCTGTATTGATTTTGAGATGATTAAAAAGTGAAAGGGCCAGCAAGATGTCAAGTCAAAGGAAGAAACAGAATAAAAATCTCTTGCAAGGCCAACCTTCAATCAAGATGGGATCTAAATAAAGGAACTGGACATTCTGTCTCTTATTCAACCAATGTAATACCATGCTTGTAACTGAGGCATCTAAACTAGGAACTTACTTCACAGTCAATGCAGAACCAAAACACATCCAGCGATTAGAAGGATGCCACTGCCTACCTTTAGATATACCGTAAATCTGAACTCAGCCATCACTAGTGATACCTGCATCTCTCATTCACAGAGCTCTTCCCTCCTAGTTCTTTGCCTATAGATGAACTTAGAGTGACCAGTCTCAACTCTACCACATCAGTGAGGCATCCCTAGCAACAGTCTGAAATGCAGACGAGCCAATCTAATGGAATGTAGACAGCAGAACCAGCAGCCCACTCCCCATCACTCCTCCCAGCCATACACTTCTGCTGCTTTGCCACTGCTAACTCAAGCAGTCATAAGACCCCTTAGTAAGCTAATTCAATTTCATGAACTAGCAGAAAAGCAACTCAGCAGCAGCAAAACCATTTTTTTATTCCAGGGGAACAAGTTCAGTTGTCTCAACGAAATGCAAACAAACTCTACAGGCAGTATCAATGCAATAAATTTTATCCAACAGGTCTAAAATTTTGGCACTTCCCACCACAGTGAATGTTAACAAAGAAATATACTCCAGATGATTGCAGACTTCTCGCATGTTGAGAATGTCCCTATATAATTAAGTATGCTCTTATCTGTGACCCATTATTGTAGTTATACTACCATTTAAAATCTCAATCTTCACATTCATATTTTACAAAGAACTGTAGACCTAGATCTTAATTTCAGAAAAACAAATCTGGAAAAAAAAAAAAAATTTGAAGCTGAAGCCTTATAAAAAAGAACTAACTAACTTTTATAAGGTGTGACAAGACCTCCTTGAAAAAAGAAACATCTTTTTTGCACTTTTTAGCTCTTCACCATAACTCAGATTTGTTTCTTAACACTTCAGTGACATGCAAGACAAAAAAGTCTGAAGTTCAAAAAAATAAAGACAGTAAAGCATTCAGAAACGCCTAGCACAGTTCAGCAGCTGAGCAACGTGATCCAGAACAGAATTCAGTGTACATAAACATAAGCCAATCAAGCCAGTCAACTCAGACTGCGATGACATCTGCTTCATGTATCATTGTAATTCTTCCCTAAGTGGAAGCAATGCACAGTACTGACTTTACGCTCAAAGGACATGCATGCATTTAACAAGCAGAAATATCCCAGCCTCTTCCGGTGCACAACCCTTCTATCTTTCAAAATTACAAAGCATCTACCTCGAACATCCTTCAGATACAGACACCCAGCAGTTTTTATCCGAAGCTCTCATCTTCTAACATGTACATGTGCCAAAACACACACTGAAAGCTGAAAACTCCCACAGCTCTGATCATTTCTTTGTTAGTTGTGGTAACAGTAGAGTAACAATTCTCCGTATACAAACAATAAAAGAAGTGTTCTGCATTATTGTAGCACTTTAGGTAAAGCGACTGGAAAACTGTAATTGTTGTGCTAACTCCCTCATAAACTTCCATTGTTTCTGTTTTGATAATGAGGGAGACAGAGCATGTAGAACTTTCTTTTCAAGCTGACCGTTAATCTGATGTAATTGGGCTTTTGCATAAGAGAGACACTCAACTCGACAAAAAAATCAATCCAAGCTGCTGGTCTTCAGCTATTTACTCAGACTATTCATCGGCCACCCGTCGTGCCCAGCTCAGTACTACAGACACTTTTCAAACCATTTGTAAATTAAACATTTGCAGGTTATAGAAAGACATAAAATTCTCATTACCTTCCCCCCCTGGTCTTGGAAGAAACCATCCCACTTTTTCAGTAGAGATATCACGACAGAATTGTCATGATACTTGATTAAAAAATAAGGCAAGGCTGTAACCCCCTCTTTCTGGCAAAGTTCATCATATGCTTTCTGAATTGCTTGAATCTGAAAGAAAAAAGACAACTGTAACTAACAGTTAACAATCTTACACAGAACCACAGAAAGTGTTTTAGTACCTGGGAAGGCTAAGCTCACTCAAACTTAGAACATCAGCGCATTTAGAAGTTTTAAAGCCCATTATGGCCACAACAACTGACACTGAAAATTCAGCTGCAAAACTGGCATCCATCAATGCAGATTTAAACAGGGGCATTATTACTGCCACAAACTGATCTACCAATAGAAATTAAAACAAGATAAAAATCTCATTCTCATAGTCACAGTAGCTTAGTAAGAAAGTAAATCTGTCCCTCTATTATTAGCAAAAGAATGGAGTCCCATTCATTTTATTTTGTTACATGTATTTTCAGTGTTTAGTTGAAACTCTGTCTTTGGATCATGACAGGTATTTTTACACTATTTATTACTACAGAACTAACGAGGGACTTCCGAGGAGGGAACTAAGCATTTTTCACTGAAAAAAAGCAGATTTTCTCATTGATCATTATGCCTCTAAAAAGCCATTCAAGGTTTTGCATTAACTTCTGTCAAGCAAAAAGGCACAGGTGGGCAAGTTGATTTTTTTCTGTCCTTTTGCCTTGTAATATGAAAGAAACTACAAAAAAATGTTAACCTTTCTCCTAAAAATCTTCCCTATCCAGTTCTTTTTCTAGTCCAATCATGCATTTTGTTAACGACTTAGCTCTCCCAGGGCATGCCTCTTTAAAAAGCTTCTCAAAAATATAATAAGTTTCAAAAACATAGCCATATATTCAATAAGCTGTATATAAAAACTAAAATTAACACAACCACCTCTTCAAGAATTGTTTGACACATCTGCATCTAAATTAATAAAGCTGAAATGATATCAACCTGACAGATTTTATACAATAACAAGAAAAGAGGTAAATGAAAAACCCACATGGAAATAAGAAAAGCTAACATTTTAAAAGAAGTTAGAATCTCAAATTAATTCAGTGTGAGTTAACAAAAATATTATGGCTTACAGCCTACAAACCTCTCAGTGCTACAGACTTCATAACATTTAGTATTCTGAATACCTGACTTAACGGGAGTCTGTCACCAAGACACACTGGTTTCTGAATTACATGTATTCCATCAGGGAAGCAGAGAGCAGGGTAGCAAAACCAGTAATAGAAATGATACTTTTTTAAATCCTGGAAAAAAAAATTGTGAAATTAGATAATAAAAATATAAATCAAAGTAAATTATAGTTTGGAACAGTAATCATAATTGATGGTTGATGATGGCAGCAGCATTTTTTAAAGAATACATCCTAAAATTTACATCTGTACATGAGAATGGCTTATCAGTTCTTTTAAAAATGTTTTCAGACATTTTAAGATGTCTGAGAATGATCCTGATAACATTACTACATTAATACTAATACAGTATTTCTCCTAAAAGAAGCCATTCCATCACTTCCACTAGAATGCCCTAAGTATGAGACATACTATCATTACTCACTGCAAATGTCAGCAGCAGGAACCTGTTCAAGAGCATAGGGTTTTCAAGAGCAGCGCCAGATTTTATTGATTCCCATATCTGTCATTGATTGTGGGGACAAGAGGGAAGAGAAAGGGCAGAGAAACAAAATACCAAGTTAGCATGAGAACAGTTGCAGAAACCTTTATTTCTTCCAGCCGCCTTCAAAATAATGAAATTAATATTCCCAGTAATCCACTGTGATCTTTTCCTAACTAATCTCATCCATGCTATTGTCTATGCCAAAAGGATTCTAACAGTAGGACATAGACATGCACTCTCTAACACAAAAAAACATGGAAGCTGGGGAACAAGAGGAGCATTAGTTGACAGATCAAGCATGAAGCATGAAATAAAACAAAACAAACCTCATTAGGAACAGTCCCTCATGTAAATCAACTACTAACACTAGCACAACACAGAAAATACTGTGATATTAATATAGCCTTTTACTGTACTCTTATCTTTTTCATTCAAGGGATCTATAGATACTAGACAGGTGAATAAGCTACTAGGAAATTCAACCAAAAAAACAGAGACTTGCAAGAAGGCAGGCATGTCAGTGAGACCAGAAGCTATAATACTTCTAAGAGGCAGACCTGTTGATCTTTCTCAATTAAAAAAAAAAAAACAAAAACTACAAAAGCAAAATAATACAAGAGTGAATAAAGCATTCTGACCTTCCCAGTTTCCCTAAAGATAGATGTTGCATCGTACCTACTACTGGCAAGGAAGTACTAGGCCACAGGAACACAAAAAAATCATAGCCTTGAGTGAAGATACACACGAAAACTCTGCTACTCTAAGCCAGCAGGCAGAAAATCAGTCTAATTAAAGGAATCATGGACTGATCAAAGTGAAGCATCTCAAGAAGAAAAAGGTTGCCTTAGTTTTATTTTCACTTCTCCCCACACCGTGACATTTAATTTAGTTACAGTGCAAGCAGACTAGCCCCTTCTTTGGGCAGCCACCTTTTTCTTGCTTTATCTCAGTCTTCTGGAAGTTCTGGAGCTTCGCCACTGCTTTGTCACACAGATGTATTGCAGTAATCTAAAGTTTAAACCAGGCACTTGCTGGTTTCTGGGTGTCAAGACAAATTTTTAAAATGTACTCTACAGAAATCAAGTCACTGGCAGCTCCAACAGCACTGCTAAGCTTAAAACGTAGCCTAGTAGAACACTGAATGAAGTCCTCCAAGTATAGTTAGCTACTTATTACTCTTGCAAAGGACAGTAAAAAGCAAACATCAAGCTATTCCTTCCAGAATAAGTTAAATCCTGAGGCTAATATATGGGTGAGTACAGACAGTATCTCCACTATTTGGGGCAAAGACTATAAAGCATTTTACCGGCTATTTCCAAACCCTTTCTACCAGTTTATCTGCTTTTTAACCTTACCTCATTTGCTTCTTTTTCCAGAAGTGATTTCTTATCACAAGATTTAAAAGTCTCAAAAGTGTTGGTATTATACAATGTTCCAAAAACAGGACAGCAACGTGCTGGTATTGAAGCATTCCTGAATGAAAGAAAGAAACCTCTGGGAATTGGATGCTAACGCCTTTAACAGGATCAGCAGTACTAGCAGCAGCCTTCCCATGGTGTAAGGTTGCCCTGAAATTGTCAGACGATGAGGTACAATAACAAAAGTTAATGACAGTTCTAATCAAAACTTTTTATGATCATAATGCTTTATGGAACATGGATTAGTATAAGAACCTGTGCAAACACACACCCACATTGTGACTTCAGAAATACATCAGGCTCTGTATTGTCTCTAAGCAACGTGGCATTAAATCACAGACTGAAAAATTAAAAATCCTGTTCAAATCTAAACTATCGATGACAAATGTGATTTTCACTAAGAAAACATTATTAAGACTGAAATTCAAATGTCACTATTTCATTCACAGAAAGAGTTACTCAGTTAAAATTCTATATTTAAAAAACATCCCAAGGGAAACCAAAAGACTGAACAGCTTTTATAGTTTGTAACACCATTAGCTGGAGAAGCTGCTGTTTGCTAACACAGTATTTATTTTTCCCCCTTTTTGAATGTAAATTAGGTAAAAACCCTACAAGATTCCCTTAATTTATAGATCTGATTTATGTCATTGTATGTTTCTGACCACTGCTAAAACACAAATACAGCAAATGTTTAAGTTACATAATAAATACACATGATGTAGTTTCCAAAAATCTTTAAAGCTAAAAGGGAACTCTTCATGATCATCTAAACTGACTACCTAAAGTACAGAAACAGAAGTACAGAAAATTACTACAGTAGAAGGAATAATTAAACACTACATAAACGGACCTTTAACATTTTTTGTCATCACATTTGAGAGTTCAAATACCATAGTACCATTCATTTTTTTCCTAATCTGTAATTCCTGTTCCAAATATCACAGCTTTCTTCCAACTGCATTTTACTGCATATGATTTCAGTATCATACCTAACAGTTCTTACATAAGAATTAATGGAATAATATCTCCTACGAAATCATCGCAAAATGCACAAAGCCTCACTAGGCTCCTAACATCCTGACCAAGCAAGGTAGAGAAAGTCACTTCTGTGATTTACAACTTTATAATCCGTGATTTTAGAACAAACAAGACAATCACTATGAAGACATCTGTTCCTATGCTAGCTATACTGAGGCATTTGCTGGAAATTAAAACCATACGGAAGAAATGTTTTCCCTCTCACGTCATTTTTGCTGTGTACACTGACCAGCTTTGGTTTACCTTTCACCTTGGGGGTAAAGGAAAAAGTACGAAACTCCAATCATAAAGGTTAAATACTTTGAAAGACATTACAATGTAACAACTAGGGATTGTAAAAAGTATTTTGAGATCCTAATTGTAATGATGAATCCTCAGTAAATAAAGATCCAAGAACAAATTTGACCAGAAGTCAGAAATATCTTTCCTTACGCAGAAGAGCTGAAGAAATGGGGAAAAAAAGGTATTTTATATAAACTTATATACAAACAGTGAGTGAAATTGATATTTAGCAGCACATTCTAAACCTGGCCCTTCAGATGAATATACTATTTCAGACACAGGGAGTTCATGTTTGCAACTCAAAGCAGTCTCTCCATTGTTTTAAAGTTCATGAAAACGTGTATTTATTTTCATGTAGCATTTGTCCAGGTAATATTATATATCAAAGCATTGCTGTTAGGCAATGAAAGCGTCTTCCCACACGAATTAAGGTAAACCACAGTACATACTTACATATCAAAGGCACTAAACTCCAATGTCAAGCGAGCTGGCAAACCCAAAGGATCTCCTGCACAAAAAGCAGCAACATGCTTCTTTTAAACTGCAATACTTACATTAATTACTTTCTTTTTGCTAACATGAGTTATAAATTACCCACAGATACACCAGAATTCACAGCTCATAAGCTGTGTTTTCTAGTGTTTCAGCAAAATACCTAACACGTGTTACACAAATACTTAGAGGAATGACAGGAGAAACCCAAACTACCAAGCAAGACGCTCAGTTTCTACCTACCATTGTAGTAGTATCCTTTGATAACTTTTGGGGTCTCATCCAATCGGTATTCATTGAGTTTCTTCTGGGTTAGTTCGTGCCAGAATCCTGCATCCAGGGCACTACTGAAGGGAGCAAACTGCAGCTTTGAGATTCCAGGATCTACAGGATGGTGCACCTCACTACTGGCAGTTGCCATGATTTTAGTTAATGATCGCTGTTAAGCAGAATTCTGTAAAAGCAGATATGCCTGGTAAGTGTACGCTCCATTGGCCATATTGCTCGTGACTACGCCCAAGCTTCTTTCTAATACATTTTGTTCAGTTAAAGTGTAGAAAGCCTTACTCCTCTGAATGTCTTAAGTAATTTCAATTTTTAAATTCATCTGTCAGAGGTCCTTTCAGTCCAAGCAAAGGCCTTCCAATTTCTTGTATGTAAAATTACGGAAGGCCAGTATATATTCTGTTTGGCCAGGCTGCCAAGAAGGATCCGATTTACTGACAGACATTCCACTATTTCTCTTGTTACTTAGGGTACTACATCTGAACTATGTACTTCTGAGCTATACCTTGTGTTGTGCTGCCACAGTTAAAAATAACAAAACGCTAAACACTCTATCTGCATTCCTTCTGTTATCTACATAACCGTCTAAAAGCCTGTTAGTATTATTTCAGTTCTGATGGCATTTAAAATCCAAACTAACATTTCATCTAGCTAGGTCTTCACTCTCAACCTGTGGTGGGAAACCAACACTCATAAGGCTTTTACAAATTAACAAGTAAAGCTAGCAAAGGTAAACTAAACCCAAGAAAAGTCTTACAGCCAGTGAAGGGCAAAGCCAGAAACAAAACCTAGAACTTCCATAACAGTTGCACTTGCCATCAGAAAGTCAATGTGATGTACAAGTCTTGATTATTTTAAGTTTTGGGTTTATTGTTTTTGGTTGTTTGTTTGTTTGCTTTAAGTAACCCAAATCACTGCTCCATATTGGCTGAATGGTACTCCTATAAGCACATAGTCTTCAATTCACAACACTTAACAAATTTCGGAATTTTAAACTCTACCCCAGAATGAGGATTATACCATCTAAAGTGCGCTATCATAAGCCTCTACTCCAATTCGGCGTTAACAGTCCCCTTGCTCACATTAGCAACAGCATTCATTTCACTATGAGGTGATTCAGCTCAATCTGCTTATTTTCTTGAAAAGCCATCAAATAAACATGTTGCCCTCAAGCACCTCCTTTAGGTACTGCTGGTATTCTTCTTCATGTCTACACCTACACATATTAAGATGTAAGTTTCAGAGACACAGTCCATGACACAGACTATTCAAATATATACCTGGGGGAGAGAAGGTCCTCCTATAGGCACCCCATTCTGTCTTCGACTATCTAGCTACGATAAGCATAAATGTTGCAAACTCCACACAAAGACATGAACATATGATCATATCTTTTTATCACAACACATCCATCTACCAAGTTAGTAACTGCTGTTTTCTAAGACCAGAAGGGAGATCAACAGCTATGTACTTAGGTTTTGTTTGCAACGCTTACCAAACCAACCATTTGAACTCAAACAATCTTGAAATGATTCCTTCAACAAACTAATCTTTAAATGTTCTAGTTTGCACAACATAATCCCATGCGATTGCCTTTTGTTACTGATCCTCTGCAATACCCGTTCCCTTTGCACATGGATCAATGGTAGGATTTTACATACAGAAAAGTCACAATAAGGTTCCCAGCAGAGTTATATTATCTGACACCCATCTAAACAGACGCACTACAGTTTTGCTGTACGGTAGCTTGGACTGAATTGAACAGTTTCAAGTTTATTGTCCTGTGAAGTCACTTGTGCAACAGCAACAGACCTTACATGCTTTTCTTTTGTGCTTTTTGGAACAAGGGGAAGGAAAGAAGAGGTGGTTTTAATTTCTTAATAACTGCCAAATAGCCAGCTCTTCTCTGAGAGAATTTCTCAAATGTGTCAATGTGAGAAAGATACAGTTACGCTTTTCCTTACACAACGCTCCCTTAAAAAGTCTTCAGTGAAATCCAGCTATGTTTATTTTACGCAGTTTACCTCCTTCTTCTACTGTAAGTGCTTTCTTTACTTGCTGGTAGGTTGTGGAATGTGACTTTTTGGGTATAGGTTTGAGGTTTTCCATATTTTTTGTGACAAAAGCTATATATTTCAGTTCTGTCATGCTGTCTTGCTTTAACTTGCACATTGCAAACACACCATTTTGTGTGTGTGTGTGTCCCTGTTTTGTTTTTTGGGTTTTTTTTTCCTTAATTTTTAACAGCAGCTGGAATTTGCGGTAGTGTGAATTTTGATAGTTTGCTTGAAAAACCTCTCAAATCTCTTTCCATTAGCATGAAAAAAAATCAGTCAGTTTCTTGAACCTTTGCAAGTAGTAGAACTATAAACAGCAGAACTAAATGCATGGATTTTCTGACCATTTTTTATGCACCTCTTGTTGTGTGTGTAAAATGTAGCAGTAGTCGCATAAATTAGCAAACATTTAGCTATTACTACTACACAGGTCTTAACCCTCACAAATTTTTTTGTTTTGCAACTCCATGTCACAGAAAGCTCATTATAAAACAGGCAAACAATTGTTTGTCATATAGATATTAGCAATAACAGAGTCAGATTACATGGTACTTGCTGCCTAGTCAACATCAATCCATGAAGTCCCCCCTTCACTTTTTTTCAGAAGTGTGGGAAGGTATTACTTAACACTTTTTTTTTTCCTATTAATAGCAAAAAGCGATATAAAGTTGCTAGCTTTCTTGCCAGACAAGCTCTTCTAAAAATAGAAGTTTACTCACTTTTAAGTTAAACATTTCACCAGTGTAAATACTACTTGGTGGGCAATAAAAACTTCTCCTATACCCTGGAGAACTAACCATTAAAAAAGTTGATCTCTTTTTCAACCTTTGGAACACGCAAAGTATTCACTTTGCTTTTTTTGTTGCTGTTGTTAAAAAACGTACATGACATACCCAACACTAAAGTATTCTGTCAAACACTTTAAGTGACCAAGAAGCCAGCTGACAGTACCTAGCAGTACCTAACACTGAAAATACCAGCCTAAAACCATCCGCTGGGAATGAATTTTAACACCCTACTTATCTTCATTATTACTGTACCTAAAGAGTTATTTTTATAAAACTGAAGGAATAAAACCAGGAGCCTCACTATACTACGCACATGCAAACAGAGAAGCATATATAATCACTTCAAATGTATTGACAGTGAAAATATTCTTTAATGTACTTTGATGTAAATATTCGCTTACTAGCTTTCTTAACGTAAGATCAGTAAGCCAAGGTAAACTTGTGCAATAAATTTTAGAATACTGAAATAAAAGCTGAAATATATACCTTTTGTAGAACTTGCACACAGAAACTCACAGTCTCTAGTAGTAGTAACAGGCACTAGAACATAATAAATTAAGACAGCAAAAAAAAAAAAAAAAGACATTCAAAAACTTTAAATGTGTAGAGCAAACTCCAAGTTTCCAAAGAGCCCAGGTGAAAAGCACGCTTGAAGTGAAAAGATTTACCAGTATGCTTTGGACACTCCTAAGTTCTGTGAGCTGTAGGAAATTTAACAAGATTAATTGGCAAGGATAACCCAAAGTAAAGATGTGCTATCACTAGCGTGAGCTCTAGCACCTGTTCTTAAATACGCAGGTATTTAAAACTGATCTAACAGGGGAATATATTAAGTGAAAAACACATCGGAGCTTTTAATAATATTTGTCTTCCCTTTGACAGACATTGGAAAAGTACGATTAACAGTTCAACAGCCTTTAAAATTACAACGAAGCAACAGGTTTTAAAACAAACTCACATAACACCCGAAAAGCTACACTTTTACTACAGAACGCTTTATTCTGTGGCCCACAGTCGGTACTTGGAAGAGCTTCTCTGGGAGGAAGGAGATTACTGCTTCCCACCACACTTCCAGAAAAGCTGCTTCTCGCCTAAGGCCCGCTACCAAGCCCCCTCTCGGGGCAAGGCAAGCCCTCCCTGTTTCCAGTAAGATCGCCGGCAGCAAGCGGCGGCCCTCAGCGCCCGGGGCCAGCAGCTCCCTCCTCCGCGCTCCCCGGCCGCGGGGCTCCTCGGGCCAGCACCGCACCGCCCGCACCACGCGACTGCGGCCCCAGCTCCCGCCACGCAGCCCGCGGCGGGCCGGCCCCAGCGACCCGAGGCCGCGGGACACACCGACCTCGCGGGGCGCGGGGGCGAAGCGGGAACCCGACGGCAGCGGGAGCCTGAGGGAGGGCAGCCCCCCCGCAACCGGCACGCGCAGGGACCGCTCACCGGCTACGCCGCTCGCTACTTCCTGCGTTGCCTGGCGGCACGGTGAAGTGACGTCATCCCGCCTCCGCCACGTGATCGGGCGGGGGAGGGGAGCGGCGCGGTCGGTTGGTTCTGCCTGAGGCGGCACCGGTCCGGTCCGGCCGTCGCTGAGGCGAACCCCGCGGCGGGGCGGGATGTGGGGGGCGCCCGCCTGAGGGGAGAGTTCGGCCGCTGTGGCGCAATGGCCCGCCCGCGCGCCGCCCTCCCCTCAGCGCCCCGCCGCGCTCCCCGCGTGCCGTCAGCGCGCGCCGCCCGCGCTGCGCCCCGCCCCGCCCCCGCAGGCCGTGTGTGAGGAGAGGGGCGAGGCGCGCTCCTGGCACCGGTGGAGAGTGAAGCAGAACGGACTGAAAACTGCCCGCTGCGAGGGTCTGCGCGGGGGTGAATGCGGCCCCGGTGTTGCAGTAACAAAGCATTCGGTGTGAGCGAGCAGCGCGTCCCCGCAACTGTGGGAAGCGGCCATGTTGGAGCCGAGTTGTGGAAGCGCAGCTGGCGGGCCAGGTGTGACCGCTCCCCTCTACCCCTGTGACTGTGTCTGGTGTCTCCGGGTTTGTGTCCCCCCTCCAGCTTCCCCAGTACAAGAGAGGGAACGCATGCTGGCGGGAGGCCGGCAGAGGGTCACCGAAGCGGCCCACGGGCTGGAGCAGGCGGCCTGAGGCTGGGAGAGCTGGGTCTGATTCGTCTGGAGAAAACAAGGCTAAAGGGGAATCAGTGGAAGCCTTACGTAACCTAAAATGGAGAAGGTGGAGGCAGATTCTCAGAGATGCACAGCAAAAAGCAGGAAGGAAAATGGTACGTGTCGAAGGAAAATTCCAGATTAATATATAGAGAGAAATTTGCCTAATGTGGCGGGTTAAGCACTGGAATAGTGTCCTAGAGAGACTCTGTGATCTCCATCCTTGGGGACTTGACTGCGCAAGCCTCTGAGCAACGTGATCTAACTTCGATGTTAGCTCTGCTTTGAGCCTGAGGTCAGACTAGATGGCATCCAGAAACCCAGCCTAAATTTTTTAATGAGCCTATATTGATTTTTGCAGATCTGGAATACAAAACAAAGTATGTTTTCTACAAAGAGCATTGCCTCTTTAGATAGTTTGTGTCATTTACTTATCAGGGAAAACAAATTTGCCAGAGCTGCCTTCTATTTTGGAGCACACAACACGTCAGTAACACCCATATGGCAGAAACCGCCCGCAAAATTGAGAGTAAGCCTTGGGGGAAAAGCCGCCAGTCAGATAAGGGTAGGGTCACACAAAGACAGTTGTGCAGGCAGCATTAGGGGAATTTTTAAATTGCTGATAATTACACAAATTTAGACCTGGATAGTTTGGATAGAGGCCCTTGCTGTGGAGCATGGGCCAGATAGACCTTCCAGGAATTTCACAAATAAACCAAAATGGAACAAACTCAGGAAGTTTGCTATAGATGCTATACCTTGATTCTAACTGCATTACATCCCTGAAACTCTACAGTTCCCCATTCTGCATGCCACTCACTTTTTTGGTATTGGTAATACCTTTACTCTGTTGGACACTTCATAACTCAGTGCTGCTGTTTATTTCCCCGAGGCTGGAAAAGACTTTATCACTTTTTGGTCTTTGTATTCTCTTTTTACATGAAATATAAAAGGAACATTGATGACATCCCATCAAAATAGGTGGAACGTTGTTACTCAGTCTCCATAGAACCATAACCTAGCTTAGATTCATAGTCTTGGAACATTTCCAGTTTCATAACATGGTTTATGAAACAGCTGTCAGCACGCAACATAGGTCATGAGAAATAAGACTGATAAAGGGCAGAGGGATGCTCTTCTGTGAGCCCACATCACCTTACTATCTCAACTAGACATGTTGTACCTGAAAATAAATCAGACCCTAGGAGTTAGATTTCTGCACAACAGTTGTAGCTTCAGGGAAATGGGAGATGCATCTGGTAGGCTTGCAGTCTTGGACTATGGTTTTTCATACAGACTAGCTGACCTGGGAAATAAACTTGAGATTTACGCGTGAAACTGCTGATGTATACATGTGAGCACACTGCAGTGAAGTCTTACAATGTAAGAGAAAGAAGCAGCTTCAGTCGGAGATCTCTCTGTGCTTGGGAGCTTCATTGAAGTGGCTGTAACAAAGTTATTCTGAGATTTATGCTGGAGTTCCTTGATTGTTGCAGGTATGGTTTACCTTGTGAGATCTTCCTTTGAGCAAATAAAAGTGTCTGTAATAAACATAAGAATAGTAATCAACTAGAAGACAGGCTCTTTAAAAACAAGGGAACAGATATGTTGGGCATTTTTAGCATATATTTCGGTAGGCAGGACTTTCCACTTCCCCAAGCAAACTCTTGCAGCAAGAGAAAATAATCCTGGAACTGAATATGACAATAAAATAGAAGCAGATTCAAACTCATCCATTCTTGGGGAATATGGACTCAACATGTTTTGGAGAAGATAACTTCTCACAACTATTTAGTTCAGATAAGATTCAGTTATAAATTTTAATATAAATAATATTTATTTAGGTTTATATAGTGCTTTCCATTTAAGGATTTAAATGACTTTTACACAACATTCTCAGTGAACAAGATCACAAAATACAGGCAGAGCCTGACAGAACTATCTATTTACAAAAATTCTGTCAAAAGTCACCTCGTCCCACGCTGTACACCCGCTACGGCTGCAAGAGTGGGACACTGCAAAATTGAAAGTCTGTTGTAGCAAAGAATACTTGAATCAGTAGTGGAGGAAAGTAGGAGTGTGCTAAAAAAGGTATCATCTTGCAGTTGTCGTGTTGATAGGCTTCTGTGAGCATCGTCACTAATTTCTGTGGCACAGGTGTGTGCCTCTCCTATGAGCACTTTGAGGTGGTACAGAGAAACAGTTGTTACCCCTCAACGAACTGAGCTGAGGGATTATTCATATCCAGTCAGGAGGATATTAGATTGCCAGGTGGGAGACCTGAGCTCAGTTCCCAGGTCTGACTGTGTTGGTTTTGAAGACTAAGTTATGTCTGATCAAAACAAAAGGCATTTGATTTTACTCAGGACATTGAATTTAATTACACAGTAGGCATTCATTTTAATTACACAGTGCCAATGTCTAGCAATGGGTGCTGTATTTCTTTTCAGGTGTATTTTAGTTGGAACATCTCAGAGTTTAAACACAAGATACTGTGGTAGACAAAACAGAATGATAAGGGATACAAATATTGTTAAAAATGAAAACATTGGTAGATTTACCAAATGCCAATATGGTTTTAACCATGACCACACACAAACGTACATCTCTTTCAGTGGGAGCTCTTACGCTTTTTAACTGGTGGAGATCTCAGACAGCAATTTTGTAGTAGCCTGGTATGTGTGCTCATGTGTCTGTGCATGTATAGTGTGTACATCTCACATCTGATTTTTTTTAAAATTTCTGTTTTAGACTGTAAGATGACTGTGTAGAAATGGTTTATTTCAGTGTCAGGTATGTATCATTTTTAAAGATAATTTGGAATTCGGTATCAGGAGTGTAAACTATTTTCATGAGCTACCTCTCACACAGTGTTAACATTAATTGTTCTTTTTATCTTCTAATTCTTCAATAGACATATTTTTAAGAAAATAGTTTTGTCATTGTACTTAATGAGTAAACAAAAGTGAATATGTATGCACAGTATTTAAGCTTAACTTAGCATTTCCAAATGAACTAATTCTCATTCTGGTGGAGGGAATGCATGCACTGAAACCTTCAAATGTATTCTTACACCTCATCTTTAGGAACTTAAGCCATCCCAGTGAAGTTAGGAGGCTAGTGCTCTCGCATCCCATGATAGCAGTGGAAAGATACAGCAATCTGCAGAATTTGGGATCTCCTCTAGAACTATTCAGAGGTGTCTATGGTGTTTGTATATTAATATCTCAGGATTAGAAATACAGGATTAGAATACAAGTGAATCTTTCAGTCATTGCCATTTATTGTGCTATCACAAAGTGGTCTCGCAGAGAATTTAATGGAGTCCTTTTAGATGATGGAATGAAGCCAAAACGTGCACCTACACTAATGTTTCCCGTATTGAGTGCCACATTTCCTGAAAGTAATATGGGAAGAGAAACGTGTACTATATGGCAGGATCCACTTGCTAGTTGCACCTCTCCTTTATAAACTTCCATGAGATGCAGTATTTGATGCAGAAGCCCAGAATTCTGCTCAGTACCCACTAGATGTCACCATTGACACAGAAAAAATGGTGACAGTATATTTTTCTGCGTCTCAAAAGCTTGTTTGGTTGTTCTCACCACACCTTAATCCAAGCAGTACTCCAGTCCAAGAAATTCCAAGAAAGTTGTTATGTTCTCTTAAAGCAATGTGTTCTCCGACCTTGTTTATTAACTGGAAAACATTGAAAATACTTTAGAGGAAACCACACCTGGAATATTCTCTTGAGGCTTGGCCCCATGTGGTAGTAGACTTCTCCATTCCTTACCCAAACTTGCTTTCCTCTGCTTCTCTTACATCCAAAGCCATTCAGATTGCCTATTCAGTAAAATAAACTGATAAATCTTGATAGGTACCTTGCTAATTGGAAGTTTAAAATAGACAGTATCCCATTTTCCTGGTTTATTATTATCTATTATAGCTATCACATCAGAAAAGCCCACTATGACAACTTCCCCTGTGTTTATTATTAACACAGTTACACTAATATTATGGACAACAACGAAGGGAGATAAAAAATATTCAGGCAGCTTTATTTGCCTAGGTTTGGCTGTTCTGTGTTCGAATGTTCTTTAATGGTACCAGAGGTATTCTTTGTCACAATTGTCATAATTTGTAGACCAATTTTCAGTAATTTTGTTTAGGTTGATGTTTCATGTATTACTACATTTTAAAGACAGAAAAGGCACTTGTCATGATCAAGAGGGTAGACTTCTTGATAACTCTAAGTAGCCCTTGGGTGAGCATGTTTCAGCAGTGTACACTAATAACTACGTGTCTTAGTGTGCTGCTTTTGTATTTCCTCAAAGGATCGCCTAAATTACTATCCATTTTGGCTAGAATTGCTGTTGCACATTGCTACAGAAAAAAAAATCATAATGGCTGTGTCTCTGAGAAGTTGTTTGTGAAAGGCCATTGGATTAGAGCACATGTTTCAAAAGATGCTGCCTTGTAGTCCCGAAGAAGGCATATATTACTACTTGTGCAGATACTGCTCCTGCTATGAAAAAGCTGTCTGAACTGGAATGAACTTTGCTGCTTCTATATTTTGTCTCTGTATTTTTCCTTTTTTTCTTCCTAGATTTAAGTTCCCTAATAGCAGTTTTTTCCTGAATTCTACTTCAGACCACAGTCAACTAATCTCTGAACCTTTTATTGAAATAGACTGAATTTAAGTTTATTCCTGTAACACATTTTTCCAATTTATTAAAATGCAGACATAGTAGGGCTTTGTTTAATATTGAATACTTTAAATACAACTATTGACATTCAGGTGTTTAATTCAGAGAAATAAAAATGACAGAGTATAATAATACTTTACATTTAGGTAGCGTATTATACCCCAAATCCATGAGCATCATGCAAACATTTTCCCAAGTGTTGCATTGTTACTGTAGGTCTTGTCATATTCAGTTTACAGAATAGGCACATGTGGCACAGAGGGACTCTAGTTCAAGATCATTAATCAAGAACATAGAATTCAGAATCTGTCCTCCAACCGTTAAACTACTATTTTTCACTACTGATGTAACAAAGATAGTACACAGAACGTCCCTTCAACTCATCCCACCAAACTCTTGACAGTGCTCAGCTGAAGGAGTTCCAGTTCCATCAGAACTTTGTTGTTAAGCTAACTGAGCAATTTCAGAAGCAAGAAAGCATTCAGGAAGTGGTAAATTCATCAGCACAACAAAATGAATGGGAGGAGATTGTTTTCACATTGATCCTTCAGCATGCCTCTCTAATCATCCTTCCCAAAATGTATGGAAAAGACTTACATAAACTCACCATTACACTTCAATGTGACTTTAGCTGTTGAAGTTATCTGGTGTGCCACAAACAAGGTGGTATCTGGTCTTGAGACATTCAACTAATATAGAGCCTGAGATCTCCTCTGCCTGCATTCTCCTCCCTGCTCCCCAGTCTGTATACTCTTTTTTTTTTATTTTGGTGTAATCGTTCTGTGAGGTTGTAAGTTTTCTGATAACTTAACTCATGCGACATATGCCAGTATGTACTTTTTTGCTGAGGAACTATGTTTTCTTCCTTTGGGAATAAACGGATACCTGACTGCACTTAAGCAGAGGGGATTGATTCCTGTTGTGTAACAGGCATGTCTGTTTTTCAGAATGAATTAGTACTTAGAAACAGTGAAATCAATGGCTGAGCAAGTGAATGCTCAAAGTTAGTAGAATGAACCTTAGCTGCAAACTTCTCTGTCAAGGCTGCCTCCCGCCTTTTCCAGATGAAGCTGTTTTTACAGATGCTTGTCATTCAGGTGTGGACAAGGCCCTGAGCAACTTGATGTAATGTCAAAGCCAGCCTAGCTTTGAGTTGTAGGTTGTACTTAGATGTCTTCCTGAGATCCCTTACAACCGAGAGTATTCTGTTATTGTGTGTTTCTCCTGAAATATTTTACAGCATTTATAGCATGATTTATAAAATGCAATTAAATATAAAGGATGGAAAAGGTAAACATGCTACATATGTTTTATTTTCTATTTTGCAAGCTTGAGTTGTTGCTCTTGAGTTTGCCTCGATATAGTAGGGTTTGCCTACTACAAGATAAGTATATATGGATTAGTATTGCCACTGCATGCTTAGGTTATTTGCCAACTTGTAGGAAGAAGAAAATATGTGTAGTCTGCAATCAGCTATATTCTGGAAGTCTAGAAAAAACAGTATACCCTTCTCGAATAGATAGTGATAGTATGTCGAGTATGGAAAGTCTTAGCAAAATTTCTGGGACATAAAAATACTGGGTTTTTTCAGTGAAGTTAACATTTATGGGTATAAGTGAAGCAAGCATGATATCAAAGAGATATGGTAAGTTACAATATGACTTGACATTTCAAAAATGTTTATGATTTGGGGGAAACTATAAATAAATAGGGTAGATTTTTTTAAACAGTTCAAGCTTCTTTCTTTGACTATGCAAAGTACCGCCACTTGCAGATCTCACTTCACAAGCAATGTGTTCCTGTGTTTAATGAAGTAGGTTGAAAGCTAAATATATATTTGGCCAGTCACAGAAATGTTATTCTATTTCTTCCTTTTCTGTAGCTGAATAATTTATAATCACTGAAGATCTCTATTTGTATCTCCAGTTTTTGTTCTACATGATGAAAGAGGTAATCTCAAATTGTAAAATGTGTACAGCAGTGTAACAGTTCTGAGATTGCCCCTGAGTTTTTCAGATTCCTGGCTGGAATTAGTTCTTCTTCAAATGTGTTGAAGCTGTGAAATGCATGTTTCCCACTTTTACTAACACTTGTTTATAAACTACAGTTTTCAAAAGACTTCTGCTTTACCCATGGCATTTGTCTTTGAAACTGGAACATTTTGTTTGGTTGAACTCTTGAGCTGCTTTTTAGGTCAACAAAACCAGACCAATATCAGCGAATGTGAAGGATCTTTTTGAATGTCTTCTTGAAATTCTGGTTACAAAGAGGATATAGGAATGGATTTAAGGTGGAGTTCACATAGCCAAGCCATATAGTGAACATGTGTAATTTTGAAAATTGTTCATGGCCATGGAAAGCTATTACCATAAATAATACAAAATAGGGAATCCAGCACAACATAAAGGCTGCCATTATGACCCCTAACTGCTTAGCTGCTTTCCTCTCCCTGTTCACATGCAGTCCTTGACTGCGCCTTTTGGAACGGGTATGCAGACTTTGCCAGGTTTTCCTCAGATAAGTCAGTCCTCTGAAATCCCTGTTCTTGCTCTTTTCCTGAGGACTGCAGGCTATTTGAGGATTAGGACTGGAGTGCTCTCTGCAGGGTACCTCCTCTGTGAATGTCTGGTTGTCTGATGCCTCACTTAAGTCACTGTCTTGTGAGCAAGACTCCTCTTCATTTTCTTTCTCTTTTGCTACATCCACGCACTTCTTTCCTGCTTTATCCAGGCCTGGCTCAGACTGGGCAGTGGTGAGAGGAAAACAGCTCCATTTAAGGACTTTGCTATTACTCTTGCTAACGAATGCTTTTGAAGACTTGTCAGGATTACCGAAATGAAGCTGTTTCTCCATATGTTTGGGCTGAGGGGAGCTTTGCTTCTCTTTGGGAGGGATGTTCTCATCTAAGATTTGCTTTTGGAGGCAAATATTTTGCTCATCCTTCGTCTTACTATGATGTATGGTGTTTTTTTCTGAGTAAGACCGATATGATCCATCGATGAGCTCTCGGTGTTGACAGTGTTTTCGAACAGCCCTGAATATTTTATAGTAGAACCATAACATCATGGTAGAGGGTAGGTAGAAATTGACAATGGCTGTCAATACTTTAAACCAGGTGACTTCAGAGAATTCAGTTTCACACTTTTCCTTTACTTTCCTTTCCCCATTATTAGCAAAAACATGCCATCCTAGGATTGGAATGACCCACATGAAAGACAGCAACCAAACCGCCAAAATTGTTAGCGATGCTCTCATTTTTGTTCTGTACTTGAGATATTTCAGTGGTTGCTGAACTGAACGATAACGGTCAATGCACAATATGAAGAGATTGAAAATGGATGCAGTGCTGGCCACGTAATCCATTGACAGCCAGAACAAACAGGCTGGTAAGCCTAGAGTCCACACAGGACTAGAGGACAGGAGATAAACAATATTCAGGGGCATAACAGCTGCACCAACTATAAGATCTGCAATAGAGAGGCTGACAATGTATAAATTGCCAACTGTTTGCAGCTTCTTTTCAGTTTTTACAGCATATAGTACTAATATATTCATGACAATAGTTACCAGTGAAATGCTTCCCAGGGACAGACCTAGAAGAACTGAGTGAGGGTTAGTTGAGTTCTCTGTTGTGTTTTTTGACATCTTTTGCACAAGAACACAGAATGAAAATCAGAGATGTCAAGGACACTTGGAAATTCAGTCTTGGTTTACACTCCTGGATGAAAACGTGTTGGATTGCTTTGTGATTTTTATTTCCAGAACTACAGAAAAGAAGAGAAATATACTCAGTCACTGTAGTAATAAAATAAAATAATAAAACTAATCTGTGCTTCAGCTTAGCACTGTCCCTTTTAGGACTTGCCTAAATAATGAATTTTTACAACTTTTTACATATGAGTAACTTATGTTCTATGAAAAATACTGGAGCAAGGTCCAAGAGCCAATCCAAAATGGTTTGCAGAGGTTTCATGGGGCTTTGTATAATTCTGACCCCAGAATCTGGAGAAGGAATTTCAGTCCTCACTGTTTTAATTTAGTGTATCTTATTATATAGCTGATCATGAACCATAATATAAACTACATATTGGCAAACCAATTTAAAGTGTGTTAATGTAAAGTAAATTAACATGTTTTGTACTAAATCACAGAATACAGATAGTGATAAAATAGTTTTAAACAAACCAGTGATTGTTTACAATTTAATAGTTTAAGAATACAGAAGTTGGATTTAGTTGTCCACCAATAATAGGGTACCATGTGATGTCAAGTGACAAGGTATTCCAAAAAATAAAAAGACTGCAGCCAGTATACACCTTTAGCTGATACAGAGTCTCAATCCCTGAGGTTGCAACCAATGCCTTTGTTTTCACTGGTAGGCATTTGTTCAAATTGTAGGTAATGAGTAATCTCTTCCTACCCAGTCTAGGCTTACACGGATTTCAAACACGTAAAGATCACAGCCCTACTTTATTTCAAATACAAACTAATAAAATTTCAGGGAAAATAATAGGAGTTTTCAGGATTAATAAGCATCTTGCAAATTCTCAAATGTATACAAATATAGGGTCTTTTAGGCTGAAGTTTACTTGTCATCCAGATGCCTTAGAGCCATACGCAAGAACTGTTCTCCAGTAACTTGGAGAACCCATGTCACTCCTGCATGCTTGCTGTTGCTGTTTGCTGCATTAAGGTAGAACATAAATTGGAAATAAGAGGTGTGGAGACAGAACACATAGCAAACCTTTCCTTTATGCCTAAGAATTTTTTTTTATAATTAATCTTTAATAAATGAGATATCTTTATTTGCTTAGAACTTTGGCAGGAGCCATGCGTAGAGCCTTCAGAATGAAAATTATTTAAAATTGTACATATCCCCATGATTAGAGTGCCTGGGAATTCCTGTACATGCACTGCAGTTAGAAAGGACAAGCTGCTAAATACTGACCATGGCATATACAAAACCTATTTCACAATGGTCCACATTTGCCCAGTTAGGCTTGTTTTCTAGTCACATTCATTTCTATGTACTATTTTGCAGGAGTTATCAAGGAGTGGCAGATTTCATTTGTACAGACACAGTGGTATGTAGCTTTGTGGTGACTTGATCTGCATCAGGAAAGAACTATAGCTGCATACTTCATCTGTGAACGTAGAGGTTATATATCGAGATCATAGGCCTTAATTATAAAATGTGTTATTTTTCCTATTTTCTAACACAAGCATAGTAACTCAAATAATGGCAATGAAAGGGGAAAGGAAGGGAGTGTAGAGGTAAGAAAAGCACCTTTTCAAAGTTGAGTAGATATGCTGTTCCATTATCTAGAAATTCTCTATGCCTTTGGTATCTTTGACTTCCTAACTCATAATTTCATGAGTTGATCTAAAGTCCAAAAAATTATTAATAATATTTTAAGTCTTGGAGCACATGAGAAGTTGGAATATCCAATTAGGAATATAGGATATATAGGAAAAACATCTGTGAGGGTGATACATATTTTCTGCCATTCTTATAGTACTCGCCTGAGTTTATGTGCTGGTATATCTCTTAAAGCAATGAAGATTGAAACTGAGACTGCAGACATATTAGCTCAAAATATTTACACAACTAACACTGAGAGATTGTATGGCATTTCTCATCCTTGTTATTCTAGACATGGTCAGAACAACACAATGCAATAGATTATTCAATATTTCATATTGAAATTCAATAATTCAATATTTTATGCTAACTTTATCTCTTTCTTATTCCAGTAATCAGGGTTGAAGTTAAAATGTTTGTGTGCTTTCTTACAAGAGGTCAAATTCCTTTTTCCTTAAGCTTTACTTAAAAGTGTCTGGTATTATGAAAGAAGATGTGTGCTTGGTAGCAGTAACATCCATAGGCAGAGGAAATACATACACTGTGGGGTGTGATCTCAAGAGCTGTATTCTATGATTCTCTATTCTCTGTAGCCTTCAGGTTCTGACATGTGTAGTTCTTCAGTGACAGCTAGTTACAGGTGTCAGAAGATCAGAGAGGCCTCAAGAATCTCCTGTGTGAGAACAAGAACAGAAATTACTCCACGGATATTCAACCAACATGTCTGGGGATGGGAAATGGTTATATCGCAGTCTGTCATTGTCTTTCTTTCCACAACTATACATTGTAACCTCTCTGCTGGAGTTAAGTATATGGGGCATGGTCAAGTCAAGAAGTTGATGTTCATTGCTTGAGGGATCTAAAAAAGAAATGACTAATCTTCACTCCCACATATTTTCATTTAAATTTATGGCAAAATACAGGGAGAGAAGGCAACTTTGATTGGGTCTTTAACAGAAAGAAGAACAGCAAAGAAAGGTATCTGATTAGACAGCTCTCCTCCATTATTTATGAACTGCATATGGAATAAAACATAGAGCAGGATACAGTAAATGGTGTTGACTGCTTCCCAAACCTTCTTTTTACAACTGCTGTGGTGAGATAGGGTGGCATTTAGGAAGCAGCCTGCGGAACTTGATCTGGAGTACTTCTGCTCCAAAGAAGGCACAAAGCTCTAGTTTTTCAACTCATGCTCCACTTTTTTTAAAATGTCTTTTACTAAATGACAAAGCTTGATTACTTTTCTTTTTCGGAAGAGCTTATACAGGCTATAACAATCCAAGAATGATGTCAGGAGATGCAAATCATTTGAGAACGCTAAGAACAAGAGAAATTCTGGGTAATGCATTTACATTTTAAAAAAAGACACATGCTAACAGGTACTCTGTATTTATAATAATTCTGTCTTACAATGTAATTTTCATCACAAAGTCATCTGAGCAGTTCATAGTCTCTGACAGATTTTATCTTCTCTGCTTTATAGGGAGCTGGCCATGTGCTATTAAATTTTAAAGTGAAATTGAGGAACAGGTCAAAATGATCTGCTGAACATCATGCAGTAATGTTAGCTCTGAAACCAACAAGGCTCCCTTGCTCTTCAAACAGTGTCCTGACTACTATACTGTTTTTTTCTGTCTAGACTTTGGGTATTCATTCGGACACCCTAGACAAGCAATGTTGATTTAGAAATAAAATTTTGTTGTTGTTTTAAAAACTTTAATGCAATGCAAGCAACTTAGTCAGGTTTTGACCTTCTGACATCTTCCATTGTAATAAGTCCACTTACATGATAGGGTCTAATATGGCTGGAGTGGAACTATGCCCAGTAACAAACATCTACACTATTAATTGCTAGAATGGGCTTGCAAGAACCATTTGCCCTAGTCTAGAGCGAGTAGATCTTGAGACTGGATTAGGATATTACAGAATCAAAGAATGTTAGGGGTTGGAAGGGACCTCTGTGGGTCATCTAGTCCAACCCCCCTGCCAAAGAAGGGTCTCCTACAGCAGGCTGCACAGGACCTTGTCCAGGCGGCTCTGGAATATCTCCAGAGAAGGAGACTCCACAACCTCCCTGGGCAGCCTGTTCCAGTGCTCCATCACACTCACAGTAAAGAAGTTCTTCCTCCTGTTCAGACGGAACTTCCTATGCTTCAGTTTGTGCCCGTTGCCCCTTGTCCTGTCGCTGGGCACCACTGGAAAGAGTCTGGCTATATCCTCCTGACTCCCACCCTTCAGATATTTATCAGCATTTCTAAGGTCCCCTCGCAGCCTTCTCTTCTCCAGGCTGAACAAGCCCAGTTCCCTCAGCCTCTCCTCGTAGGAGAGATGTTCCAGTCCCCTCATCAGCCTCGTAGCCCTCCGCTGGACTCTCTCCAGTAGCTCCTCATCCTTCTTGAACTGGGGAGCCCAGAACTGGACACGGTACTCCAGATGGGGCCTCACTAGGGCTGAGTAGAGGGGGAGGAGAACTTCCCTCGACCTGCTGGCCACACTCCTCTTAATGCATCCCAGGATCCCATTGGCCTTCTTGGCAGCCAGGGCACACTGCTGGCTCATGGTTAACCTGTCGCCAACCAGGACACCCAGGTCCCTCTCCACAGAGCTGCTCTCCAGCAGGTCCACCCTGTACTGGTGCATGGGATTGTTCCTCTCCACGTGCAGGACCCTGCACTTACCCTTGTTGAACTTCATCAGGTTCCTCTCTGTCCAACTTTCCAGCCTGTTCAGGTCTCTCTGAATGGCAGCACAGCCTGCTGGTGTATCCACCACTCCTTCCAGTTTAGTATCATCAGCAAACTTGCTGAGGGTGTACTCTGACTCTTCATCCAGGTTATTGATGAAGAAGTTGAACAAGACTGGGCCCAGTACTGACCCCTGGGGGACACCACTAGTTACATATTGAAGCCTTACAGTGACACTACATTTTCCCTGTTGAACAACTTGTGGTTTTCACATACGTATGATCTTTTACAACCCTGACTTTGTGAGTATTCTCCTACCAAAGACAGTATCATAAAGCTCTGGGTATTTTATGGTTTGGAGTGTGTTGATGAGAAAAGAAGCCACTCTAAGAGGTAGCTGGAAGAGTGTCTCCATACCTTCAGCATGAAAGTTGTATACCCAGCACATAATTCCAACCCATCCAGTTTTATTTGAAGCCAAATTGTACCTCTGAATCCATTAAGAAAATGTACCAAGGGATTGAGTTGGCCACAAAATGCTTAGAATAGAGCAGAAATGCAATGTTGCCTTTGTATGATCTAGTCCTTGCAACTGTTCCTTTGCATTCCCTAGCATGTGACACCATGTGCTGCTGCTGTTTCTGCCTGCGATCTTGCAGATCGTGCAGATTGCTCCGTAACAAGAAGTTATGGTAGGCATTTGGCAGCATGTCAGACATGCTGCAGTCCCACACTTGTGTGTACAGGAAAGAGAACTTGGTGGCTTTCTTCAGTCTTCTGAGGGCCCAAAGAAGGCTTCCAACACAGAAGCCTGTGTACACCTTGCACCTGTCAGTGTCCATGCTCTTTTGATAAGGAGTAAGTTGCAGAGAGTCTACATCTCTCTCCCCTACACAGGCCAACAGAACGGTACAAGAGAAAACGGTAAGCTTCTCCTAAGAAGCAAACGTGACTGGACACAAAATAGCATGCAGAGAAGTTGCATGTAGTCGCAGAAGTGTTATGTTGTTGGTCACTGCCCTCTAATACTGCTCTGTATTTGGAGCTCTGGCCCTTATACCACAGTCTTGCCCACAAAGCTTACATTGAACTGCTACACGATTGCAACTCTTTACAAGAATTAGCACATTTTGCCACACAACTTTGTCACAGAATCACAGAATCACAGAATAGTAGGGGTTGGAAGGGACCTCTGTGGGTCATCTAGTCCAACCCCCCTGCCGAAGCAGGGTCACCCAGAGCAGGCTGCACAGCACCGCGTCCAGGCGGGTCTGGAATATCTCCAGAGAAGGAGACTCCACAACCTCCCTGGGCAGCCTGTTCCAGTGCTCCGTCCCCCTCAGAGGGAAGAAGTTCTTCCTCATGTTCAGACGGAACTTCCTATGCTTCAGTTTGTGCCCATTGCCCCTTGTCCTGTCACTGGGCACCACTGAAAAGAGCTTGGCCCCATCCTCCTGACACCCACCCTTCAGATATTTGTAGGCATTTATAAGGTCCCCTCTCAGCCTTCTCTTCTCCAGGCTGAACAAGCCCAGTTCCCTCAACCTCTCCTCGTAGTGGAGATGCTCCAGTCCCCTCACCATCCTTGTAGCCCTCCGCTGGACTCTCTCCAGTAGCTCTTCATCCTTCTTGAACTGGGGAGCCCAGAACTGGACACAGTACTCCAGATGAGGCCTCACCAGGGCAGTGTAGAGGGGAAGGAGAACCTCCCTCGTCCTGCTGGCCACACTCTTCTTGATGCAGAATCTTCTTGTCCAATGGAAGACAACTAGAAAATAATAAGCCTTGCTCCACGTTATGAAATTCACTGATGACTTCTTCTGTGCTCTAGGGAAGATTGTAATCTACAGTTTTCTTACTTAAACTTCCTACCATCATCATAGTAATAATGGTACCAAATATCATCAGCAGTTAGTGATCATGAGAGCACTGTGATTTGCGATAGCAGCTTCTTGCTCTTCATTGAGGCGCACACCATTTTGTAGTGGCTGTGGACTGTTTGTGGTATATGTACTGCTGTTTAGGAGCTACTGGTTTAATTCCTTATCTGTAACTCCATTCCCAATAGAGCAACTGTAATAATGCTGAATAAATGTGTTCTAATGTTTGGAAGGTTTAACTTTCATTACACTGAGACAAAGCTCACTAATACAGAAAGGATTTTAAAGAAAACAATCAGCCTAAGATCTTGGATAACTCTTTGGAATTTCTAAGCCCTGACCTCACCATGAAGTACCTTCTTTAGTTTTTAGTGTCTGTGAAGAGCTTTTTCTACAAGGAAAATAAGCAATTGTGATTTGTTTGTTATTGTGTCACAGTGCTAATTCTTCCAAGGAACAAGAATCTCCTGGGAGATGCTAAGTGGATATCTTACTGACTCATTAGTGCAGGTGCAACCTATTAAATCCTGACTAAATGGGAGTAAGTTTCTAGAAGCAGATGCTGGAATATCTCTTATGGATAGATTTTAAAGAAACTACAGCTACAACAGGAAAAGGATAGGCTAGAACAAAATTCTTGTTCATCAGACTAAGTTCAAGGCAGAAGGTAAGATTTGATTTCAGATGACCTGTGTTGACTATGTTGTACTTAAGAAACTTACTTGTTTCTAGTGATTTTTTATTATTGTTCTTTAGGTGTTTAAAAGTATTAACACACTAGAAGTTTGATTAATTTTCTTCTCAAAGATTTATTTATTTCTCTGTGAGAAAACAATCCATGGGCAATGCCTGCCAATGTTAAAGCAGTATTTTTTATAAATAGTAAATGAACAAAACTTGATAACCTGCCTGCTGTTCCTATTCAAATGATACAGTGTCTCAATCCAGGAAGGACCAGCTTTTTTTTTTTTTTTCCAAAAAAGTGTCTACCACTATCAAAAAACACTAGATTCTATCTGTGCCTGAGTTGCGTCTTATAGTTAGTCTGAAATGAAAAGACTACATAATCTAAAGCTTTAGTGTCTGACAAGTCAAATTTTGTCAATCCTCAAAGTCTTCTTCCCCCCACATACCTACTTATGGGCAGTGAGAGTTATAAATTAATCTTTTACTATGTGAACAAACAACCCAGCCTGACTTATAAATGCATTCATTCCTTGTTTTATGACTCTTCATTCGTGTGGAGAAACTCTTAACCAACAGATCTGGACATCTGGCTGTCTAGTTTTGCATAAAGTTGTATTGTGTGCATTTGGTGGCAGAGAATTTTCAGTGGTTCTTGATGAAAATGTTGTCTTGGGGAAAAATGAGGCCAGAACTAGTGTAAGCAGATGGACACTACTGCAGATGTGCTTACATCTACTTTACAGACTAGGCTGCAGAGAGAAAATAGCTGTCTGAGTTGTTGGACCGGTGATCTGCATACTGATTTCAGGAGTTGAGTGCAGGCCTTCAGTGTGCCAGTGGTGGCTGGCAAAGATACTATTCCTGGGGAGGGTAAAGGCAAGCAGGCTATTTCTGAAGCCTTCTCCACACTTTCACTTCTGAAGAGAGTGGATGGGCCAATGCTATAATTACTGCACTTCTTTTTCCCCTCCTGGTTCAGTCAATTGTCTAAACAATATAGTGAATAGGCTGTATAGTTTCAGAGCAAGAATAAAGCAGAGTAGGAGTAATGAGGTTACATCCACACTCTTAAGACATATTTATTCAATTATCTGTAGAAATGCACATGACAACTCATTTTAAGCTACTTTAACTGAAGGCTCCTTGAATTTGAATTTATTTATCCATTTGTTTTGAACATGCAATACAGTATGAATGGTCCCCTCAGGGTTAGAGCAGCGAGTGTAGGACCGCTTAATGTGGTATTGCAAAGGGACTAGAGCAAGGTCATCAATTCTGCCCTTTTATACAGGAGCTACAGTGCTTGGCTGTGGTCTGGTCTGTGACATCAAATTTATCCTCGTTCCTCTAACTTGAACGGTGTTGTTCTAAGGATAGCAAGCAGACCTTATGAACAAGTGAAAGACAAAATGCAGAGCCTACTGTGAAGGGAACTTGAAGTTTTTAAGTAACTCTGTGAAATCTTTCAAGGAGAAAAATGTATTTATGACTATAACTGTATGATATACTGAATTTATAACTTGCTTATGTAAGGATATTTTCTTTTCAGTCGAGTCATTCTACCATGCTATTGCTATTTTTTATTTGTATATCCGGATATTAGGGTACAGGCTGTCAGGATTGCAGATAAATACTTATGCTTTTATTTAATTGAAGTAATATTACATCTGGCTTCCTTAAGTGAAGCGTAATTCAAAGAGCAAGAAAATGTTTGGGCAAGCTGAAAGACTTGAAAATATAAGTGAAAGTTCAGCTTGGGGCTTGTAGATGATGTTTGACTTGATTATAGTTGATATTTCCAGGTTGTAGTTTTTATAGAATCACAGCAGTTGCTTCTACAGCCACATGCATCAATCAAATTGGCAGGCTACATGCTGCTGTCAACATAGATTTTTCTAATTGCTGATCTTTATGCGTTTATTTGGCTGGGGGTCCTGGCTTTAGTAGGAATGAAATTATCTACAGTTTTAGCTATCTGCCAGCAAAAAGATTCAACCTCCACAGCCTTTTGAAATAACATTTTAGCATGAATAACACAAATCATTATATACGGTCATGCTATCCTTCTTCGGCATCCTGAGTCCTTAGCTGTTTATAACAAGCACTGAACTTTGTAAGGAAATGGAGTATTTGAATCTGAGTCACCACTGCACTGTCTGAACTTGGATCTTAAGATGTTATGCTGTGTCTGCTTGTGAAAATACTTGTCTCTTTCAGAAAGAATTGTCTCCTCTGGCATTCTGACCTTCCCCCCTCCTTCCCCTTACTGGTGTACTGTTCCCTTCATTGGATTAAGAATACTGTACTGGATCTGATCTTTAATCTTCCTCTAAATTGCAGTCTGATATCCTTGGGTAACTGCTAAATGTATGTGTTGCTGTTGGATTGCAGGGCGGGGGGAGGAGGGAAGGAAAACAGCTTTTCATTTTGTGCAGTGACAACAAACATGCTCATTTTACCACTGACAAATTTCCCAGGGGTGATTTAAAAGTACTGTTATCATTACTATAAATCTTTGCTATTAAAAAACCACAAAAAACCAAACACACACCCCCCCCAAACAACTGTGTAGACAGTTCTGTTTGGGATGCTATAGTAGTGTACCTTTGCTGATCTTATACTCTTTCCACTTTAAAATGGCATGCTGTGCTGCACATACATGGGAGAGATTCAGGTAGTCCCTGAGTTAACTAGCGTACTTCTGTGGAACAGCAGGGTGGTCAGTTACTTTCCAGCTTAACTGAGAAGTTAAATTATATGCTATTATGAATGCACATCACTAGAGGAACTAGACAAACTAACTTGTTAAAAGCAAATTATTTCTGTAAAATACGAAAGCTTATGACTTCCTGGTACATATGCAGCTTCACTCGCTAGCAATTCAAAGTTTGAGAAGTTTATTACTTCAGTTGTGCCTACACAGGGATACTGATTTGAAGCCATTTGGCATGAAAAGCATGATTTACTACTTGCTTATGACTGGTTTGTATGGAGAAACACACTGTAAAAGAAAAGTTCTGAAACAAATCTAATCCGATCCGGTTATTTAACTTAAGCTGATACTGACTTTGCATTCTTCCATCCGATCTTATGCTTCTGTTCATGGGCAGTGCCAAACACAAGAGGTCAATTTTAAACTTAAGGCTCATACCATAAGGGCCAGTTCTTGAGTAAAGACTGATCACAGAAATATTCCTGTGTAGGTTCTTGCTGTCATTGGCACAACCAGAGCACCATCAAAGCTCTTTTGCTTGAGACAGGGGAGTCTGTCCTCGGGCAAAACTTCGTTCTGGTTTTGATATTTACTATGTGTTCCTGTGTCGCTGTGTTCTGCATATTTTTTTTTATGAAGTTGATTATTTGATCTCCCCAGATGACAACAAATACAACTTTTATTCTGTGTTTCATATATGATGCTGACAATATGTGAACCCAGAAGTATATGCTAGGTATTGTTTACAGCATACAAAAAACCCCACTAAACCTAAGAAAATTATGATCGAAAGGCATATTGTTGGAGCAGTGGCAATCTGTCAAAAATGGAAATGGAATCCAAAATACAAACATGTGTTAGTCTAAAGAAATGTTCACATAACTAATAACATGCAACATACAGCATAATATCAAATATTTGCTCAAAAAAGACAGTTACCTTTACTAGTTATGGTACCCAAGAAGTAAAGCTTAATGTGTGTCTAATATGCTTTCCTGTGTAGAGAAATCCTTGTGTGAACAGAAAACACTGGCAATAGTAGCATTTAATTGTATAAACATGCATGTCCTCATTCATTTGCATAGATGAGCATACAGTTTAATGCTAAGTAGTACTTTACTCTAAATATGAAGAGGCCATGCCAAGATAGGAAGCTATACACCAAAACCGAATTCAGTCCTATGAAGTTTGATTTGGTCGGGAGTGGTGAGGAGCTGAAACACTCTCCTAAAATGTATGTAACTAGTCAAAGTAGTGGTGAAGGGGAAAGATATTTTTAATAATACTTTCTTCTTTAAAGAATGGTTACCATTTGTGCCACACAATCTTACTGTGGGTATGCTCTTATCTCTAAACAGTTTATCATTAATACTGTCAGATTTCACATACTGTTCATGCATAAGTCCCTTCAAAATTGTTTGTCCCTGGTGTCTTTATGTTACCTATTTCACTGGATGTCATCTATTTTCTCTTTCTTCTCTTTAGAACTCACAAATAGTGTTGAAACCTTAAGTGAATTACAGAGCTCTGCAGGCTTACACAGTATCTACTAATTCATGACATTGTTCTGGCTTCTTAACATTATTTTTTTAGACTGAGAATTGACTCTTTGAGAGCATTATTCTGCCGTGCATAATTAAGGACAGAGCATCTATGCCTTTGATATCTCTACACTGGAGTTTGTGTACTCCAAATCATTCTGCTTATTTGAATTTTCATTGCTCTGATACTGATGCATTTTCAACCATGCTTTGTAAATCCTGGAGACATAAATCAGTAGTTGAAAGCAGGCATGCAAAGCAAAGGAAGAGTAAAAGAAAGTGTATTTTCCTGTACGTTTCAATACATCCTACTTTGTGCCAAAGCCGTGATGTTCTCCTTCTTCAATCCCCTACCTGAGCTTCCCTGAGCTTTACCAGGTCTTGCCTGATCCTCCCTCGGCCCTTTCATCTGAGGGAAGGGGAACTTGAGTAGCTGGCCTGCATGATTGATATGAGAGCTACAAGAATAGTATCAGGAAAAATTATTAAATATGCCCTGGCATTTAACTACTGACAGAACCTTGGCTAGGGAAACACTACTTCTTATTTAAGAAGAAAAAAATGCCTGGATGTGGTTCATAATCTAGAGAGCTTTAATTTACAGGAATACAGTTGCAGGCTCATTACTTGTCAGCAAAACTAGTGAATGCAGTGGCTTAGGTGCTGGTTTTTTAGTAACATTCTGAAAACAATTTAACAAAAAGAAAAACAAACAAATGGAAACTGTAGCTACTTAACTGGAAAGAAGAGGGTGGGGAAGCCCACAAATGGAACAGTGAATTTCAGGAATAGCATATAAAAATCAGTGCTATCAACTTATATTTAATGTTATAATCAACTTGAATTTGTTCAGGTACATGGTTCATAGTAGATCCATATCCTTTGACCTGGTGAATAAAGAACGTGAACAAATATCCAACAAGCAGCCTAAAAATCTCATCTAATCTGGTAGCAGTCAATATCTGACTATATGCAGCTAGATTATTACTAGAATCTATTCATCCTAAGAAAGAAGCTGAACTTTTTCTCTTTGATGTATTAAAGTTTAAAATGAAGCCCATCTGGAGAATCCTCAGCAAAACTGTGTAGTCCTAGCCACTTGAAAGTTGATGGGTTTTTTATTGGGTTTTTTTGGTGTGGTTTTTTTTTTTTAAAGATTGCTGTTCATGATTGTGTATCATTGCCAGCTCTAATCCATGCTCAAGAATATAGACCTGGAGCAGAGGGCATTTTTATATTCATTCTCCTTAGTAGAATCAATATTAGTACGCAGAGATCTTGAATATCATGTTTTAACTCCCAATAACATTACCTAAACTGGGGTAGTCTGAAAGTGTAGTTTCAGTATCTTTCAAGTGCTGGTTGCATGAAGTGAGACTTGGAAACCTGTTGAATGTCTGGGTGTTTCTATTTTATTCTGGTATCCTGTCCTGCTCCACTACCCCCCCTCCCAGCTGTAAAATGCTGCTGTCTTCTTATGATTCACCTTTATTTTTGTATACTAATACTGAACCTTCCTAAGTTTAAGTTGTTCTAGATGTATCCATGTGTTTAGCAGTATGATCGACGACTTAATGAAACAATTTTATAGATACTGTTGTACTATGACGTGTATTTACAATTATTTCCTGAGAAAAAGTATTATTCTTTAAGTCTGCATCTTAGTCTGAAATTATCAGGAGAAAGAGATATGCCCTTTTTGTTTCTCTGTCTGGCATTTTTGAACATCTCTTTTTAACACTACGCCTATTTAATGAGCATTAAAACCAAAAGATCTAACAGAAGATCGACACATTCCAAAGAATGTTCTGGCCTTCAAAATGTAAGCTCAGACTTCTACTAAACTCTTCTTCCAGTGGTTTGACTTTCTTGTTTAAAAGTCATACTAAATGTCAGTTTTTCCATGACAAAAAAAATAAATCTTGTTCCTGTGGCATTATTTCCCTTATATGGATTATTTTTGCCCAGAGACTGGGGGAAAAACCCCATCATGACTAGAATCCTAAAGCTATCAGATATGGTATTAAATTTCTCTGCTAGCCTAAGCATCATTACTATCATCTAGTTCATTCTTAATAAACCAGTATTTAAGTGCTATTGTCATTAAGTAGTGCAGTGCTAGAGAAGTCTTATCTTCTCTACTTCGTTACCTACCTATAAAAAGAGACTTTTGCTGTGTTAGACCTATTAAGTAGCTGTTGTAATAGATGAAGACTCCTTTGTGCTTTGATGCAGCGAAGAAAACCACTAGCTGTAAAATCTCTTATAAAGAAGAGGAATTTACCAGTGTTGTGGTGCCTTTAAAGCCGAGTAGCCACAATGGTGCCTTTTCACCGGGGATCTATTCTGTTCCTGGAATCCATTAATGCAACTCACTAAACCAGCACATCTTTTATACAGGGATAGCAAAAATTCTTTAGTTTCTTTAATTCCACCTTGTGTAACTACTTACTCCAACCCTTAATGAACTGTAAAACTAGTTGGTTTTAATCTTTCCACATCAGAAATACAGTAAACTTTTTAAAATGTAACTCAAACAGTCATGGAAATATCGAAATCTGTCTGTTTCTTTCCAAGTGACTCAATGAGTCACTACTGGAGAATCACTAACCAAAAAAAAAAAAAAAAAGTATTTAGACAAGAGTTATTAGTCCTTTAAATGTGGAGGTTGCATACCCCAATACTATATCTGCTATTTGCTACTCAGTTTAGTGGTTTCCAGTAGAAAGAACTGGGTTTGGATAAAGGAAGCTTCATTGTCTGATAGAGAGTAAGATAACCACTTGTGAAGCCTGATGAACACGTCTATGAATAACGTCTCTGAATTCTGAGGAAATGCTAGATGCGGTGTAAACTTAGAAGAAGAGTCATTTAGCTTCAACAAAGACGGATTTCTCAAGTTCAGATTCACATGCTTCAAGGTGTTCTCTCTTTTCTCTAGCTCGTAGTATAGATACTGAGGAATCCAGTGTTGTATTCTTCAAAAGGAGGAAAAAAATCTTAGAACTCCCCTTGCCCCGGAGTTAGTGTCTGGTCAGGATAAGCACAGACTAGTTCATGATCATACTAATATTGCAATTCATAATGGAAAATGTCTTCCTAATACTTTATTAACATCTATTATTAAAAAAAAAGCAAGCTACAAGGTAGTGTTTTTAACATTTTATAAAACAGATTGAACCTTTTAGGTCAAAGAAAATCAGATTAATATTGTGACTTTTGCTCCCCCCACCCCCCAAAAGCTACTGAAGTGCTGATCAATACGAAATTTCTTTGGGGATTTACCAAAATGAACTTGAATTTCAACCCAAGTGAACTTGTGATGCTTTTAAGCTATGAGAAAGATTGTGTCACAAAAATGCTAGTGGTGTGAGGACTTACTGTCTCCTTGTACTGTTAATAAAAGTAAACCCCATTAAAGGTTTGGTTTGAGCTCACTTAGATATGTTAATGTACAAACCAATTTTTTTTGTCTCTAATTTGGAATATATATTGAGTCATAAGTCTCTTTAAACATCTGGTAACTGTACAGGAGCAATATGATGAGTTCCTTCATATTTTGTCAATAACCCATTGAATGTCCAAAGCCTGCCTCTCCCCCCCCCCCCAGTATATATATCTGACTTATACAACCTCCTACCTTTCTCCAGGCAGTTTTAATGTTGCTTGTTGAGTTAAACAGATGGCTAAGATGAAGTGGTGGAGCACATGTCTCTTACAGCTTGAGAGCCTGGCACCTTGCAACTAAATAGTTTAGAAGCAACTGATCCAAGAAGCCTGATGCCTCTCATCACTCCAGCCCAGTGTCTGTAAAGGAAGGGCTGGGGAGGCTGCGTTAAGACTTGCCTGCGGTATAGGTTTAGAGCAGGTTATGTCCCTACTATACCCCCCCCCCAATTGTCCCCCCTCAGGATGTGGTGGACTTCTGTGTATTTGAGAAATACCACAAGATCTGTATGGAATCTAATGCATCTAGGATTTCCCCCCCACCTGCAAAAGTAAGATTGGTCTTCTGGAAGGGATGAGGGTTAGCATTCAGGCAAATCTTTCTTTCTTCAGCCAAGCCACTATTTCTTCCTTAAAACAAGGAAACAACCCCTCCCTCCCTCCCTCCTCTTCTCAGCCATGTACTCTTTATGGATACTTATCATTTGTCAAAAGAAAGATGCTTAAAATAAAGGCATAAATATTTTGCAGGTAGACAGAAACTCACCCTAACCGTCTTCACTCAAGTAGCCAGTGTGTGACCATTAAGCAGAATGGAGAACCTGGATTTTATGCTTCTGTTTCCCTTCCATTTCTTTCCCCCCAGTCAGACCATCCTCTTCTCTCTCCGTCCCTTGCTGGCGTGTGGCGGGTCGGGCTCCTCGCCACTCCCCAGCGCAGCGGGCAGGCCTCGCCGCCGAGCCCTGCACCGGGACGCCCTTCGGCGGTGGCAGGTCTGCAACGAGCACAGGCGGTGTCCTCTGAGGAAGACAGCTGGCTGACCTTCTTTTATCGTATTGCTGCCGCTTTTTATTTTTTCCTCGAGAAAAACATGATCAGCTTTGTGCGAGTTGGATGTGTACGGCGCGGTGATGTCCGCTGGTGCGGGAGGCCCTCTGCTCACTCACCCGCTGTCCCCTGGGCCGGGCTGGGCTGGGGGGGAAAACAACGCCGTCAGGGTTAGCTGGGATGAGCTGGATAGGGAGCAGCCAACTCCTGCAGCGCGTTCTTAAATAATGCTCGGGAAGCGCTGTTCAAAATCCAGCGTGTCGGTCGGTTCTTCTGTTCGTGTTTTCTCCTCTTCTCCCCCGGCTCCTCCTTCCTGCGCCCAGCCCTGCCCTGGGGCGAGAGAGGGCTGGGGCGCCGCCGCCTCCCCGCCGCCTCCGAGCGCTGCTCCGGGCCGCTGCCCTCCCGCCCCCGAGGCGGGGATGCCGCCGCTCCCGCTCTGCCCCTGTCCCGCCCGCCGCTGCCGCGGGGCTCGTTCACTCGCCGGCAAAGCGAGGAGGAGAGCGGGGACCGGGCGCTCCGGGCTGGGCGGCGGCCGCGTCCCGTGGCTGAGCGGGGCCGGGCTGGGCTGGGATGCCCTGCCCTGCCCCGGACCGTGCCGCTGGGAGCAGAGCCGGGCTCTGCCCGGGGCTGAAGGGCCGCGCTTTGGCGGCGCCGCTCTGCTCGCCGTGGCTCCCCCCTCCCGTCCCGCCCTCGGGTCCGGTGCCGCCCGAGGACGCCGGCGCCCCTGCCCGGCCCGCGGCGAGCGGTCCCGGGGGCGGGGCCGGCGGAAGGCGGCGGGGGGTCGCGGCTGGCCTGTTGGCCGGGGACGCCCCTGCTCGGCGTTGAACCCCGGGGCGCCGAGAACCTGTGGAAACAGAGGGGACTTCCGTCTGCGGCGGGGAAGCTGCCCTGGGGGGGAAGGCGCTGGTGTGGCTGAGGTGACACCAGCAGTCTGCGGAGGAGCGGGAGTGAAACCCGGTTTGCTTGGTGGAGCCGCAGGGCTGCCGCTCTTGCCCTGAGAACGGGCATGGGTTCTTCAGTAGCTTGGTGTGTGGCAGTTTCTTTCAGTTAAACAAAACTAGTTTAAGACCTGGAAAACCTCACATGTAGAACACGTTATTGCGATATCGTAGGTAAACAGATTTTTTAATGTGTGTGTGACTTCTGTGTGCCCAGTACATCTGCTCTGTATTAAACATACACGCAGGGGTTGGGTTTTTTGCAAAGGAAAGCAGCTAACCAATTTTCACTCCTTTCTTTAAAATCATGCTTATGTTTCCCTCACTGTTTAAAATGTTTAGAAATGTGTTGCACAAAACTATGTGGATTCAAAAGGAATATTTTGTTATGTATGTCATGTCTTAAGTACGTCATAAAGAACTCATGCAATGTTTTTGCAAAGAGCAGTTATGCACTTAGTAACAGTACTGTACTTAGTAATGTCTATAAAACTGGTGAAGAGTGTCATAAACTTTGTACAATTGCCCCCCACCATGGGCTAACAGGAAACTAGAGGGAAACACCCATGTTTCTGCACTCAGTCCAGGAGAATAATATCCTTTGCCAGAAAGTGCACCTCCATCAGTGAAGAAGTGTTATAAGCTACACTCTTGATGTTACTAAGGCAATCTTCTTGCTCTTGAATAAAGTGTTAACCGTCCCATCGCAATTATGATAAAACCAGTTGCTTGACAAATCTATGTTTGAGTCTTGTTTAAATCGCCCTCTCATATAGACATGTGGTCCTGTAGGTGGTCAGAGCAGAGCAATCCTGTGTAAGAACTTTCTCTTTGCTGGTGTTGGGCAGTACCTGAAGCATGCTGAGGAGCTTTACACTGGAAAATGGTTCTGCAGAAGATGAAGGTCTTTCATGTTTGTGCCTGCTACACAGTTATTTGGAGAACAACTCCTGTGCTACCAGTTTATGCTTAGCCATTACCTATTTGATAACGTTTAGCCTCTCTTGCTCAGTCTCCTTTGCTGTTGTCTTGACCTATTTGTTATGTGCAAATAGGTTTTATGTAGGCCCCTTTGGAAAAACTTTCAAAGTCAGTAAAGTTTGTAACTTTCCGCATAAGATGAACTTGCAACTGCTCTGCGTGTATGTTCTCCTTTGGACCTCTTCTACCCAAACAGTGTTTCCTGCAAGCAAAACCAGAGATGAACTGGCAGCCTTAAACCAGTACTGCAGTGTTGCTGTGAGATGTTCCTATCTCACAGCAAACATGTTTGTTCCAAACAGTATTTAAGGAACCTCCTTTAGAATGTCAGGGGCTTTGTTCTGCTGAAGGTAGAATGTGGCATTTCCATTTAGATAGAAAGGACATTAAATTACCCCTTGCTGTGTGTAGTGCTGCAGATGAGAAACTGAGACTAGTATGCTGTTGGGCTGTACGACACTGAAAGAGTGAGAATTCTCTTTAGGAGGAGCTTGGGGCATGTGCCTCTATATGTCATGCTATATATCTCTATATTTCTTTTGAAATTATAACTCTTGTATTGCAAAGCAGACGAACTTACAAAAGGTGTCGTAACATATGTCTACTGAAAAGTTCACAGGGATAGAGGCTGATTTATAAAAAGAATTTCAGAAAATACTGGTACAAAGCTTGGCAGGCTTCTCAAGCTTCCTGTTATTATAAACTTCCAACTCGGATTACTTGTGTTAAAGCATTCTTAGAGGTAGCCTTTCAATCAAACTTTGGTAGAATTTCAAACAAATCAAATGGATTATGGTTTGTGATATGGAGTGTTACTGGATTTACACCACTATTAGTTGTAACTTGGGAAAACTGAGCAACAGGCTAATAATAGTACAAGTGTCTGTCATTGTTTTTAATTCTATTTAAAGCTATCTGTTAAATGGCTGCATGACCATTATTCTTGTTTTTAATTCTGCATACGAGTAAATCTTCGCAAATTTTTTTTGGTGCCTGATATGTCAGAAGTAGTAGTATGTGATAGATGTCTAAACCTTGTGCTGGGGTTGTTTAACAGTTATTTTTCTGTATTTTCTTAGCATTTTTCTTCCATTTATTGCTTTGTCTGCAAGCAGTCTTCAGCTATGAGCAAGTATTTGAAATTACTGTAAACTTTATTGTTTTAGCGCTACGCCGTGGTTCTTGCTACTTCCAGTGCACGTAGGCTATTAAGATGCTTGTATTCTGCATAACCCGACATTTTGGACAATCACTTAATGTCTTACAGTTACTTAATAATTTTTTTCGCGATTGAAAGCTTATTTCAATTGTCATGTGTATCTGAGGGCAGAAGTGAATGCTCAGAACTGTTTGAATTAAGGTTCCACTTGACATATTTTTTGCAAGGTGAGTAAAATTAGAAGCCTTTTTTTTACTACGACTTGGTGCTTCAAAGTTTGTTTGGAAATATTCTCAGGTGTAATATTCAGCATGAAAATGCAATGAATCCTGTTTCTTTTTACAGATGCGTTTAGCCGTCTTTTGAATGTACCCATTTGAGTGCTCAGTATGAGTTAGAAGGATTTAGCCTATTTAGCTTATGGTTTCAACATAACTTCAATTGATGCTTATAGTATGAGCTTATAAATTGTTGACATACGTGCTCCCATTTCCAGTGGAAATAAGAAGCTTTACTTAAAAGAGGCTTGAGGAAAGTATAAACAGCCTATGGACACATTCTTCAGTGAGACTTAGATGTCCGTAAATAATTATCTGTTTTTCTTATAATGTCACTGATACTGAAGTTTGGTGTAGCAGCTGTCTTGTGTGAGCCTCCTTTGCTGTTTCATTGCTGTGTCTCTTCTGTGTCTACAGTTACCACCAGGGCAAGAGAATAGCCTTCATCTACACACGTGTTATTATCTAGATAATGCTCATATTTAGACCATCCCAAACTAGCAACTTGTCACCGTATTCTGCAGTCTTTCCTACAGTGAGGGTGCTAATTTGAATCTCCTCTCTACCCAGACCCTACGCTTCACTGAACTTGTAAGAGCTTAATTTCTGTGAATTTTCGTCTCTGACCATGGTTAATCAAGTTTATTAGAGAGGAGCAGGCGGACATTGCAGCTGTATGAAAGTGCAGGCACAAATAAAGGAAAACTCAAACTGCAGTTTCTATAGATGTTAAAAAGTGGCATTAAGTACTAAGTACATTAAACCAGTCCTTGCTATTATAATTCCAGAAATATTTGTCTTCTGAATGTGCTCACCTCCAGGTTTTGTACTTTAACTCTTAATCTACTTCTCAGGGAAATTCAGGACTCTCTTAACTTTCCACTGGCCTCATATGCGGAGTGTATCTGTATCTCGTGTTTTTGGGAATCTGTGACCAAGGGTAGCATCTTAATAGCCTTTCTTATAGCCAAAATGTCTTCTGCTGCTTGTATTTAAAACTCGTATGGGGGGGGGGGGGGGGGGGAAAATGGTGCAATTTGGCTCTATACTTCCCTGGCAAGAATTACCACAGTCTGCTAATGTGTAAAAATGTCTCTACTAGGATTTTACTTCACGTAAATAAAGTTTGAGCTAGCACGTTAGTTAAACTGCTAAGAGCGGGGATAGTGAGCTGTGTTAAGCAAGAAGTGCGTAATAGCTATTTTACTACAAAACTCTAACAGAGCAGTTCCCTGGGTCACTTTTTTAAAAGTCAGGTACGTGAGATCAGTGCCCATCGCACTTCTCCAGTTCTGATCTCGCCATCTTTGCCTCAGAGCGGAGCCTCGCCTGCTCCAGCAACAGCATAGCATACTCAGAACACTTGTCATGTGCGTTGACCCTAATGTGCACCTGTTCTTGAATTTTAACTCTTTATCATTAACAAGAGAGCAGTGATGCAACAAAGAAACTTGGTCTTTGTTAACAAAGCAAAATACATTCAGAAGAACATTAACAGTTTAACAAATAATATTAAAAGCAGTAATCTGTTCTCTGATTAAAAACTGCTGCTTCCTAGTAGTGTTTGTAGTGGATCTTTTCAGATGACGGTGTGTCCTATAGCACTACAGATTTGAATACTATTCTGGAAAATCCAGTAATTTATCAAGGTGTGTTTTGAAGTGCCGTTGTAGGAATAACCCTCTGCAGAATTTTAGAAACTTTCTACTATCCCTTACACTTTTGCTCCTACTTAGTTTATTGAAATCTCATTTTGCATACCTTGGGTACACAGCATAAATGACCTTGCTACAATTCAGAAATCTTCTGTTGCTATGTTCTAAGTGATATTACATCAGAACACTTTTTATTAATAGGTGTTGCACTGAATTGCTACCGGAAGTGCTTATGATAATAGTTAGGATTTCTTGTGGTTTGATTAATGACAAACATCATTTTGATAGTTAAAAAGCTGTCATGAAGGGCTGCTCAGAATTTTGTTACTAACTCCTTGCTATTCTGTCAGTATTATTTATTGGTGCACGTAGCTTTCAGCAAGCTAATAATGTCTTAATAAAAATCTACTTTATGGCAGAGGAATACAATGTAAGACCTGTTATGTAATTGAAGTTACTTATTCACACCTCGTTTGGACAATATGAAGTTTATCCGTTTCTGAAATTCAACAACAGATGAGCAGACCGAATTTTAACTTGACTGTTGTGAAGTAAAGTAAAAAAAACCTGGAGGAGAGCCACTGTGTTCCGTTAAAATTCAGTGTAATAGCCAGGAGATGTGGCTTTTTACTCTCAACTGTGCTATGTATCACCACTGTGTGCAGAAAACTCAATTAGCTGATTTGTGCATAACTTTATCCATATATGCAATGGAGGTGATAATTAAAAATCAAGATCAGTGGTGTTTCATACATTACATTTGGCTTCAATTTGAATTGTAACTGCAATAAATTAGTAAGTATTTATACTACTCTCTAGGAGACAAAATTCTACAGTTTTTAGAGAAGGGAATTGATGATGTAAGGGCTCTGTTGGCATTCTTTTGCAAAATACAGGGATCCAACTATTTGAATAGATTGGTCTTTTTCTGAATGTATATTCTAGGTTGCCCTTATGTAAGGGGAACCACTGGCTTTGCCTGTTAAGGATCCCTCTGATTTTACAATACTGGGTGGCACAAGGAGTATGTACCATGAGGTCTATGGCTTGATTTTTGAATGGTGCAATTGTGGCTATAGTATTCTCTTGAGTAATGAGGGAGTAAAATAGAGAAGATAGCTAGAATTAAGACTGTTCTCTTTGCTATGTGGGCTATAATTACGATGTATTTACTTTTGGACAATCTTAGAGTGCTAGGTTCAGAGAAACAGAGCACTGGGATGGAAATACAGAATTCCCATTATAGTTTCAACATGCTAGGTACATCTGGGAAATTTTTGAAGTGCAGGCCATTATCCTACCTGTCCATTTGGGTGGTTACTTTTTTGGCTGTAGGTGAAGCACATTCGCATCAGAAAATTAACTTGAAGTTCCTAAGAATATTGTCAGTAATTACACTGAAAGTCTTAAAGGTCTGTGGTGTGGTAAAATTTTCCTGGAAATCTCAAAATAGTCTTCTTCACAAAACACTTTAGAACTTGGCTGCTGTGACTGTGAAACTGGCTGATTTTTATCTTGTAGATTGTGACAGGCACTTTTCATGATGAAGAGGGAAATTAATTCTATTTTACAAATATATTCAGTGTTCCTTTCTGCTTACAGTGGATGATTTATTCTGGAACAGGATAAAACAAAGTTGTTAGAGAAACTAAGTAGTAAAGATAAAACAATCTAGTTAAGAAACAGATTTCTAGTCCTAGAAAGGGCTGTGTTTTACGAGGGTTGAATATGTGTCAGCCATAACCAGGGGGAAAAAAAAAAAAAAAAGATGAAAGGGAATGTTGACATTTTAAAGCTTCTTGGGTTCTGGAATAGTGGAAAAAGCACTGTGCTGAAGGGCAAAGTTTACGTGTGATTGTCCAGCAGGAAGACTGACGGACATCCAGAGCCTACCAGAAGCAGAGAAGTCTGCCCATTCCCTGTACTCAGTCACCCACCTGCCAGTGGATAGCAGATGGTAACTGAACTGAGACAGTACACCCTAGTGTCGTCATACCAGCTGTTGCAAGTCGCAGCCGGAAATGTGTCATTTGTTTGTTTTCTGTGCTCTGTGTAGTTGGTTGAAAGGAAACACAGAAATGTTGCTTGGAAGGAACCTCTGGAGGTCATCTGCTCCAGTGTCCTGTCAAAGCGGGACTAGTGCCGCTCCTAGATCTGGTCAGTCGTGGCTTTGTTTAGCCAAATCTTGAAAGCTTCCAAGGACAGAGATTCCACCATCTCTCTGGGTAGGTTGCTCTAGTGTTGCACTACTCTCCTAGTGTGAACTTTGTGAAGAAACCAAATGTTCAGGCACTTAACAAAAGAGATTATGGTGCAAGACATTAAAAGGGGTTATGATGCATTCAATGAAGGCTATTTAATTAGTTTTTTAAGGGGTCATATTGGGGGGGGGAGGTTGGGAGAAGGAAGCAAGTAGGTAGCCTGGAAATATTTTATTTTGAACTTTTTTTTTAATGACATAGGATAAATATATTATGGCAGTGTATATATTTAACAAAACTTGCACATTTTAACCATATGAATAAGGCTAAGGGAGTGTCATTGCAAATGCCGTTTAAAAATGGTATTAATACTATTAAGTTTAAATATGAAAAGATTAATTTTTGCCATTTTATAAAGTTCTACTCAAATTATATGAGACTCATTCAGAGGCAGTGTTGCAGCCCTTTATTATAGTATGTCTTCACATTCGCGTGAGAAAAGTTGGAGTCTGTTTTAAGTAAAAGCAAAGAAATTGTAATATTATCATGACATTTGGAAAATGATCCCATTATAAATGTTTAGGTCAAAACTATGTAATATTAGCACTTCATAAATTTTCTTTGAAAGACTATGATAAGCTGAAGTCCACACGTCAGCAGTAGTAGATTATGTTCAATTGAAAGTAGTGAATGTTTGGTGAAAAGAAACAAACAAATAAATAAAAAAACCTGGTAAAATGCTGACTGGACCTCAGCAAAGGTCACTGCTGCTTAGGTGTAAAAAGAAATATTGGAATCCACTGACAACAAATAACTTACTTCAGTGAAAGAATAACTTTGTTAATACAGGTATTTTTCCTGGTGAGGAGGCAATAAGTCTCTTCTACCTAGGAAAGCAAAGAAGTTTTAGTAAATCTAAATCAGGTGGAGAGAAAGAAAAAGCTGAAGGACATTTAATTTGTGCGTGTGCAGTTGATTGTCTTATCCGTGTGGTGAAGTATTGAAATATGCTGCTCAGAAACATACTTTCATCATGAACTCTATTTCAGACAGTGGTTTAAATCTCTGTATAGTTTGGAGGTACAGCTATGAGCCAGGAGGCACCGTTAGCTTACAAATCATGATGGTCTCTTGACGTGGGAGTGAGTCAGAACAAGTTTGGGAAAGTTGAACAACATTTTGTTGTCACTAGTTTCTTTGTTCTCTTTCGACTCCTTCTGAACTTTGCCACATGGAATGCTGCAAAAGCAAATAATTTGACTTCCAGACACTTCATCTTTTCTGTTCTTAGGGAACATCATCCGAAACTAAAAGACCACATCTATGCTTAATGGCAAATTAATTACCCAAAATTCAGTTTTATAACACAATTAAAGTCAACATTTCCTAATGAAAATATTTTATTTTTTCCATACATGTATGTACAGATGCACACACAGTTGATGTGTTCTCTTTTCTGCAACAGAGATGAGATTAATTTTTTTCAGAATGAGTCAGAAAATACAAGAAAAATCAGTTTTCAAAATGTGAAAGCACTGTGGAAATTTCTGAAAGGAGAAAACTAGAATTACATCAAATTTTATTTTTTAAATCTGTGACTATTCAATTTCTTTCATTTTGTAGTTTTTGTAAAGAATGAAAACAATGGGGGGGGTCAGGTTTTTTTTCTTTTGTTGTGCTTGCTAGTGTTCAGTCACCCATATAAATACATTATTCTTAATAATGCTTCTGGTAAGAACTGTTCCAGAATACTGGCAGGAAGTAATTTACGTCTCTGCTTTTGATCTGCTAAGGGCTGGCTCTACTGGAAACATATTTTCCAAAATACTGAGTTCTGCAATTCTGCGCTTGACTGCAGAATGCTGCTTCCTGTATTTCTTTATTTCTGATGCATTTGAACTGAATGCTTGCTTTATATTAGTAGAATTGGCAATATAAATATTGTTCATATTCTTGCCTCCACACTGTAACTCTTAATATAAGTAGTACTCCATGAATTTTAACAATACTTGCTGACTGTTGCTGGCCCACTTACTTGTTTTTGTGGATGTATATAACCTAGCCAGTGAAAAGACTACTGTATTCTAATTAGATCTTTCTACAGGAGATAGATCTTTTTTTGGTTGGAGCTGAAAGGTGAGGATTGTTCCACAACAAGCCCAAGTGCTTTGTCAGAGCTTCTTCTAGCCATTAAGCCACCAGTAAGACCATATGAAAGTGCTCATAGGCCACCATCTGGTGCTTACACTTTTTAAAAATTAATTTAGATCTGTTTCTTATTGATACTAGAAAATATCTCGTACACTAGAAAAGCCATCTAGAGGAATGCATAATCTTGAGAAAGGACTTTGGACCAGGAACAATTAAGTAGGTTTTGGATGTTTAGGGAAGTTACTGAGGCTTGGTAATTGTGTTTTACTAAGGAAAAAGGAAGGCTTTAATCTTCAAGATAAGGGAGGCGGAATCATTTTTTGCCTGTCTCTGTATTGAAGGAAGGTAGGGCAGAGAGGAAAATCCAAGAGGTTTTCGTTGACAGGATGCTAGTAGTAAGAGGCAAGGAAATTGTTTTAGTTCCTGAAGGGACTTGAAGAAGGTGAAACTTGAATTCAGTTTTGTTGACTGAATTTAGTGAGAGAAACTGAATTGATTTCTTAAATGAGATTGAGTTTTAGGGATCAAAAGGACCATGCAGTTGCTTCCTCCCTCTCCGCGCTCTTCATGAAGAAGTTTCGGCGAAGCTTGTCATCTTGAATCTTGCAAGATAGTCCGTAACTCAGGATGTTCAGCATAGAATGGATATGCGTGTGTATGTGTACAATATGTATGAGAGATGTATACACATACACACACTATTTCTGAATGATATATTGAGGAATAAACATGTAGTTAATTATGTGGACCTGACAGGAGAGCTCACTTATTTATGATGTATTACATACTATTGTAAGATGTTTTCAGTAGGAAGGAACAGTGGCTGATTGTATTTCCTGTAGAATATTGCCCACAAAGCCTCAGAGACCTGCTTCATGGAAAACTGGAGCTTAGTAATCTAAGGGAAATTAAGTTCTGAAACTGTTTTACCTGTATATGTTGAGGAGCTACTCTCCTGGTACCCACTTCAACGTGCTTTCCCAATTTAATACAGATGGTGTAATGAAGTTCTGTTCCTGCTGCCAAGAATAGTGGAGGGAGAGGCATAACATCATATACCTTGGTGTGTGGGGAATAAAGAAGTAAAGAGATAGTGGGATGATGTCACGGGGCAGAGCTCTATCAGATGATGGCAGTGCCTTGACTCTTTCAGGCAAAAAATGGTACTGGGTAAGAAATTAGGTACTTTTTGCTTGAGAACTTTCTGCACTGTCTGTGCTTGAGACTATCAATCCACTTCGTGCATATGGATTCAAGCAGGGACTATTTTAAGTCACCAGCTAACAGGTACAAAATTACTAACTTCTGGGCAATAATGTGGTACCTACCAAAGGAATGTTGTCTCTGGTTTCATATGCATTAAGAAGCCATCTAGAACAGGGACAGAGAATAGCTGCGGGAGTACATGGACTTTTGTGGACTTTTGTGACTGCAGTGTTTATAGAAATAATTCCTTTGAGGGGGAGCAGTATAAGTGAAGACTTCAGAGATTTTGGTTTTGTTTTGGTTTTTGCTTAAAGATGATTCTCAGAAGCTGTGCTGATATCAGTGACCAGATATCTGCTGGTCCCTACAAAGGAAAATAGTGATACTCATTTTGTTGATGCGGAGAACACACTGTGAAGATGAAAAATGTGATATTTAGTGGAATGATAAATAATGTCCAGTGAAGGTGTACATCCATAAACGTTCTATTTAGGATGGAACCTCAAGTCAATGTTTATTCATATGTACAGCTTTATATGTAAGTGATGTTAGAAGAGTATAATCATGCTTTTATTTCAACATGCACATGAATCAATGATGTAGTCATTCTTCCATTATTTTTTCCCCATGGTATCCTGTTTTTCTCACTTAAATTTTTTTCTAAGATCAGTATGCAGAATAAGAAGCAACTAGATGTGTATGAATTTGTGATTGCAAGTTAGTAAACGTAGCTAACATTTCTGTACAATGTATTTAATAATTTGCCTATACTGACTTATTTTTCATGCTCTTGATTATTGATTCCTAATTGTATTTTCACTTTTGCCCTGTTTTGACACTGATACATAAAATATGTGAAAATGCATAGTGTTTTTAACGCATGCTTTACTGTGCTTTCACAGAAGTGTACTTATGTATCATTTATGGAGTGGTTTTGTGTAATAATATGCTGGGGAAAAGGTCTTAAATTTGGAAACAAACTCCTGGTGGCAGAATCACACTTGCAGTGAAGGTAGCAAAATGCAACTTTTCACAATAGATTGTAACAACACAGTTTTAAAAGTGATCTTGATATTGCTTCTGTCGATAGCGTAAGGTAAAGAAGGCTCTTGGAAGATTCTTCTAGATGTGCTCATCTTTTCTTTCAGGAAGTCAGAAAAATTGTAGTTATGGTTGTATTTTGAATATCGTAGGTCTTAAGTTTTTTTTACTTTTTTTTTTCTTTTATTTTATTTTGTATCTTTTCAACCTTTAGTTTACTAATTCTGTAGGAGCTGATGTGACAAACTAATAGGATCAAATAGTTTAAGGGTAGCTGTGGTGGTGTTAGCTATTTGTAGCAGTAATTTCTGTTGGAAGTATTATAGATTAGTATAATCTTACGACCAGCAGATTCTAATTTGTTTCCTTACACTCCAAAATGCTAAGAATTAAATCTAAATAGCCTGACTACTCAAATGAGATGTAAACATAGCTTTAAATCTAACTTTTTAACCGAAGAGAAGACTAACATTAGGCCGTGAAGTTGAGAGCAATGCTCACTCATAGATGCAGGTATATAGCTTCACCTCTCTCTGAGACTGTACCTTTCCCATAAGTATTAGAACTGTGAATATTGTAGGATTTTCACATCTTTTTGACTTGAGTCAGCATAGGTGAGTCAATGAAGGTCTTAGAAGGCAACGCTGGTAGGATTTCATCATTACTGCTCTTTGCTCATAAAGTAACAGAGGCATGAATCTTCTTTCCTTGATAGTGAGAGGACTTGAATAGGAAACACTTGGCTACCAGCTCATAGTGCCTATCTAGCCAGTACCACGACTGAAAGCTCTTTTTAATTTCTTTCCCCCCAACTCAAACTTGTGCATTGTCTCTATATTTAAAAACATGTACGGGCTGTGGGAATAATCCTAATATGTTTTTATGCCTGATCCTATGAAATACGAAGGGTCTTGGTTTAGATGCCAAAGAACAGATTCCTGATGCTTCCCAGAATTCAACCTTCAGACAAATAAGGTAGAGCCACAGTGACCTATAGTTGGTGCTAGTTTTTAAGAGTAATTCTGTATCATTCATGTCTAAATATCTTTGGAGTCCTGAATTATACTGCTCTAATGAAAAAAAAAATGCAGGTTTTGGAAGGGAGAAAGAGAACTATAAACTGAGTATAGTGTCAAACTATGAGCCTCTCATTTTCTGAACAAAAATATTGTCTGTTTTTTCATACTAAAGCCAATCAGTAAATCTCTGCATACTGCCGCATTATGTGCTAAGACTAGTTGTCTTCTAATCCTCTCAGTACCTTTACTTGAGAGGGAATAGTTCTTTAGACTATCCTTTGGCTAATGTTAGTGATTTGTGGTCTAAGACCCAGTAATGTTTTTAGTGCTGTAGTCAAGGTTGCACAGATGTCACGGAGGGTAAAACTAAACCCGGTGCAATTAGCCACTAGATGGAGGACCCTCAAGTAGATGAGTATATTTTGATAATTGGTCACTAGTTATGATATGAAAAACAGAGGTAGAAATTTTCTGGACTGGCATAGAGATTGCTTCATCTACCATTATGTATCTTGGAAAACAAATTTTCATGAAAATCAGTAGATGTTGTGGAAAGAAACTGCTGTGGGAATATGGTACATATCTGGTGTCTTAATGAGCTTCAAAGTAACTAATTGCTATTAAGATTTACATTTGCGGTTTGAATGGTGGATCAATTTCAAAGCAGCAAATGTACTGAAGTTGCTTCACTTGCAAGAATTGAAACCTTAGCTTGGTTTAATTTTTCCTGAAAGGCACAGAGAATATTATGCTAAGACTGAATACAGCATTCTGATCTTGGTGAATGGGTGTTCGTAAATTTGACTGTACTTAACAGAACAACTCTAATTCTGGTTTTATGCTGGATTTTGTTCAAAAAGCTTGCAGATATGTTCAGTGAAAAAGTGAAATCTGTCCGCACTAAGAATTAAGGTTAAAGCCAAGATGCCTTCCTAACAAAGCCAACAATTTTTGTGAGGAAGATTATTTTTTTATACAATCTCTGAAAATGATCACTCGTGGAAAAAGATGCCATAGCTGCAACAGGACTTATTAAAAAGAAGCACTCTGAATTATGTCAAATCAAACACTCTAGTTTCAGAAGTGTGATAAGTGCCGGCCCTAAACCCTGAACCGATTAAATTGTGATTTTCTTTTTTCCCTTATTTCAGTTTTTGTTTGTTTTTCTCTGCTTTTAGTTGAGACACATCTAACCTTTTTTATGTTCAGATGACAGAAAGACTACGTGCCTGTTTTTGAGCACCTCTGAAGTGTATTCTGTAAAGTCACAAGAAAGAACTTTTGCCAGTTTAGATGACCTTCATTATTATCTAGTAGCTACTTTTTAAAGTAAGGCCTGGGTTTGGAAGGTTTGGGGATATGAGATTTGATTTTGTTGTTTGTGGGTTTTTAGCACACCTTGTGACATGCACCAGACCTGCCCTTTTTGGAATGTAAGTTATAGCATGGACCTAGCCACACTTTCAAAAAATGCGGCCTGAGGTTTAGCAGTCCTGTGCTCCGTGTTGTAATGCTGGATTTGCAACCCAGTACTTATTTTCCAATTAGAATTTTACAGTAGCGTAACAACACATCTCAAATATGAAGAAGCTACTTGAAAAGAAATAATGGCTACATCTCTTCAGCTGGAGTTCTTGGAGACGGATGCAGCACATTTATGCCCCACTTCAATTTTTTTCCTGATCATTAACTTGGCTCTGAAGAAGCGATAGGAGGAAGCCTGGCAGCCAGAACAAAGTATCTGTCTTCTGATTTTCCATTATGCTTTTTGTGACAGAGGAATAGATGTGTTTGTGTCATCAGTTCCAAGCTTATGGCTTGGAAATGTTCAAAGGAGAGAGGAAAGAAAGTAACTGGTTCTCCCATAGGCATGGTGACTGAAATGTTTCATCATTAATGCTTCCTAAGGATGAAGATTGTGCAAAAAGCATCTCAAGGAACCGCAGTGGCAGGTTGGCATAAACCGCATCTGCACTATAGAGGGCATACTTATGTAGCTGGCAAATACTTACTGGTGTTTGTGGTTTGCGTATCATTTATAGAAGATGTATGAAAGAATAATGATATAAAAGCTGACAAAAATTCCAAATCCCCTTTCAACAGGATTATATTACTTCAAAGAAAAGCATGAGTTTCAACTATTCTCATGATTGAGGTTATTTTGGAGTTTTTGAAGGGAGAGATTTTTCCCTTTGTTTTTGAAGCAGTCTTAGAGGAAATATGAATCACTTTAAGACTTGGTTTTGGCAAGCATTTTTCATATTTCTTTTAAAAGTGTTGTCTATAGTAGTATTAACGTCAATAACAAGTTGCTTTTAGCTGTTCCTCATAAGCTTTTCAGGGATGAAAGCTGATGAATGCTAAGATACCACGTGTGGTTCATATTCTGAACTATGTGAGTTCAGTTCTGTTTAGTATGACTGAAGATGATACTAAAAATCTGTTTGACACGTTTCATTTAACATCCTTACTGGTTCTTACATGATTTCTTGATATTTGTGACGTAACTGCTGGGTTGGAAATTTTCCACAGATTCTTGTGCTACAGACACATATAAATCTACTTCTCAAGGTGATTTAGGACTCTTTCCAGTAAAATAAATGAGAACTTCAGGATAAGATAAGAAGGAATAGGTAGCATTCATGTGTTTTGGCTATAGCTGGAAATTGTTCTCATCATTAATCAGACTGTTGATCAGACTGATTTTGGTTTTCTGCTTTATGATGAAGAGCAATTAGGCCACCCAGGAGAATCTGTGGGAAACAACTTGAATTCTACTTGTGAGGGGAAAAAAGTGCACTGACAAATGCATTATACTTTTGAAAAATGTGAAGAACAGCTCCAGAAATTGTTGAAGTGTTTTGACGCTGTTTTATATGAGGCTGTGGCTTTTGTAAAATTCACCACATTGCACAGTTTTTAATAGTCTGCTTAAAGAAGATGTTGGCATGGGTATGAAACCTATGTGAAAAATAAACATTTGTAAGTGATAAAAAGGGGCTTTATTAGGTGTAAGAGGGATTCAACAAGTCAGTAGACCTTTCAGTGGAAGTTTAGGTGACTCTCCAGAGGTTTTGTCCATTTGTTTTCACCTTCTTCTGCAAGTGGTTTTTATTGTTTTACTTCACAACCGAGAGGCCTACTGTTTTGGTTGGTTTTTTTTTTTTTTGATAAAAAGTTGGTCTCATCTGTGCACGTAGTTATCGCTGCCAGCCGAGCTTGCGGCTCTGGGCTGGAACCAGTAGCATTTATGGATGCCATGTGTTTCTGAGCACAGGCATGAAGGTGAATGCTTTTCTACAGCAGGTTTAGTTGAGCATTGGGCTCAGAAAGGGATTGCTGGGAGTAACTAGCACTGTGAATGTAACTTCTTTCCTCCTCTTCTTTTGCACCAATCTATGTATTTCCCTGAAGTTTCATCGGTATTTCTTTGTTCGCACAGCTGAAGGGAAACTAATATTAACATTATTGTCCTCACATAGATTTCTCTGAGGAAAAGTTTAGCAGGAGCTTTATAATAGAATGCAGAGGGCTCTTTGAAGTGCAAGAAAGTAGATTAACATACATAAGCTTAGCCTGGAAACAAGTTTATTATATATAGTAAACTGAAACAAAGCAGATAAAGATCAGAGAGGAAAAAGAAGCTACTAAATAAACTATTTTGTTCGTTGCTCACAGGTATGCACCTGAACATTATTACATTTATTGCACATCATGGGCTATGTGCAGAAAAACCTTAATTTTTTTCTTCAGCTCTTCTGTGAAGCCTTATCCAACTATTTTCTGCCAGCAGTACTAGTTTTGTATGTTTTGTGTACAGTATTTTGTGTTGTAAAGGGGTGTTTGGATAGAAGGGGTAATATAATGGTAGCATCTCTATAAAAGGGAAAAACCAAGGGCATTTGATTTATGCGTGAGGAAAGTGTCTCACTTGCTTTAAGAGGATGATGTGGACTTTTCTCAAGAGCAGTCCATAAAGCAGAGGCAGGAAACTTTGTGCCATTGCTGATAGTAGCCAAGCTAATGCAAGCATGCCAAGAGCTTCTGTCACTGAAGTGACATTTGAAATAGATCTGGGGAATAACATGATACTGTTTTGTGCTCAGAGAGCTTGTTAAGAAGTGCTCAGTAATGAAGAACAATACATACCCAAAGCTACTTTTCTCCAGATCATCATTCTACTTTCCAGATATTGTTGTAAATCCAGAATATTTATAAGCTAAGGTGGTTTATGACAGTGTGATCCTTGCTTTCATTCAGTAAGTTAATGGGACTAAGTCGCCTTACTTTTGCTGCTACTGTGCTTTGGGTTCCCCTGTTCAGCACAGCTATTAGCTTCCTTATAGCGCTCCAGTACTGTTATCTTCCTGGGGACTGAGCGTATGACTATGAATGCAAATGTGAACAGAAAACAGATGAACCCTGGTTTTGCTCCTAATCAAATAATTCTGATCCTTCACTTTAATAACAAGTAGCCTATTGTATTAATTCTAGTGGGTCACACAATGCAGCTAACTGGAAATGTGGACACTGTGCTTTTCTGTATAAATTTAGATAACTAACCTTTGAATCTCTTAATTTTTTTAGGAGTGTACTAGAAATGGCCGTGAAAAACAGATCACTAATTGCATCATGTCTTTATTAAGTACCATTATAGTGCAGCACTCTGCACCACAGTATCCTAGTCTCCTTTATTCTTTGAAAATACATTATGACCCACTTAATACAGCAGCTGTAATCAGCACTAGAAAATACTAAGAACTTTTAGTTTAACCCAAGAAATAGCATAGGTGGCTCTTTTACAATCTAATTAAATCAGGCATATAATTTGCTTTTAATTGTTTTCTTGGAACTGAGGAAACATCCTGTTTTTAGAGGAGAAGGATTTTTCACTTTGTCTGTGACAATAAAGATGTATTCACATCTTTGGTAATGCTCTGTCCAGATCAAGATTATGTAGAATTTACAGGAACAAATTTCTTGTTTGAAAGAATTACACAATAAAGTTATAAATTATATCTGTGGAAGGTGATAGATTTCAATGTACATCATGGAACTAATCAGGAAGAACTTAAAGTCATAATCCTGGTCATAACTGCATAGAAACAGTTTTACTGCTGTTCCCACATTTAGTGGGAGCTGTGTTCAGTGACACCACTGTCTCAGGGTTACTTCAGAACTTGTCCATGGATGGTGTCCGTGACTTACTTGAAGTCCTGTTTGTGTTTTGAAGGCTTCACATTCAAAAGATGTACAATTGGTCATTCTCGGCTACGTTTTGGATGCACAAATAAGTACAGATCAGCCAACAAACTGGGAGCAGATTTTTAAGAAATTTATTGAAATTTTGACATCTCTGTGTCATCATTTCCCCCTCAAACCTGTTAGCACTGTTTGATAGAGTAATCCAGGCCACGTCTTGCTGACAAACAGTTTCACTGAGTCCTCTTTCTTCTTCTTCAGGAACATATGCAGATCCTAATTCCAAATCTGCTGTTACGACACTGCCCTCCTTTAACATAGCATCTAAATTTTGACCAAAAGAATGATTGTTTTAACATGATCTTCCACTATATGTAAACAAGAACAAATAATTTCAGGGATATAAAATATCAAGGCAGTAATAAATATGAAAGACTGAAAAATAGCGTAAGTTTTACTATTTTTTAATAATTTTTTTTTTTCCCCTCTGCTTACTCTCTCTGACAAAGTCTCTACTTAATATAAGCATCCATGAAGGAATGGAACTGACCATAACTTTCAGTGATGCTGGGAATTATCTTTAGCTTTGAGTACTGGAAAAAAAATAAAAATAAATGAAAGGAAAACGATTGTTTATGAGTTACGGCAAAGAAGGAGCTTTCTGGTTTTCCTTTTAATGGACCTAATATCTATCTTTCTCTGTTTGCCTTGCTGTAATGACAATGAAGAAATTAGACGAAGGAAGAATGATGGGAACACAGAAGGAATTGAAACATAGAAAATGTGTTTTTAGAAGCAGAGAAAATGAAAACTACAGGAAGCATCAAGGAACAGAATTATAATAATGTATTTATGTTGACTAATGTTTGATGGTTCATTAAACTTACAGAGTTAGTTTACAAATTGTAACTGTAATTAACTGGAAAGTGACAAATGTGCCCTGTTTAAAGAGTACAGAAAGAAAGGAAAAAGGATGAAAGAACAAAGAAAAATTACAGCTTTTTGATGATCTGAGACAACAGATATAAACTCATATTCTCATTGCAGTTAGAAGATAAACAGCATCTCTCTAATCCTCTACTGACTACATGCCACTACATGCCTTCTGCTTTCAGCCTTCTGATATGATGAAACGGTTGGATTCTGGCCACTGCAGTTATGGATCGTGATTCAGTGTCTGGCTGCCCATGGACCTGGCAGTCTTGTCATCTCTTCCGCATAGACGCTCTCTGAGCAGAGACAAACGCAACAGATGCTGGCTTGCTCTCTGGTTTGACTTGTCAGTGACTGCGGGGCAGAGGGGAAATCTTCTTTTAAGCAGCTTGTGAAGTATAACTGTCTTTAACACAACTGGACTAAGAATTTGTATGAATGCATAAACAGAACTAAATTGTTCTCCTACTGTAGTGGTCTGTGGGAATTTTCCGTCCTTTGGCACAGTTCTGCAGTCACACAGTTGCTTGCAGTATATATTTCTGTCTGGAGAATTAATATTGTATTTTAATTTAACACACTTCCCCAATTACTCCCTCTGTAGGTCAGCCCTGTGTGCCTTGTCTGTATCTTCAGGTTGGCAGGTAGTCAGTTCAGGCAGAGCTGTTTTAACAAGGATTTAACAAGGATTAACAAGAGTCACGGCTTTGGTATTGCAAGCTCTGCCTCTTCTGCTCCAAAGCCAGATGCACACTACTGGGAAAAGGGGGCATTTAGACTTCTTGTTGCTCCCATTTTATGACTAAGTGAATTAGCTGCAGTGTACTCTGGAAAAAGAAGACTAGATTGGCTTACATTGCTTTAGCTAGTAGAATTTATACAACAGAAGATATAGTTTTAAATGTTAGTCTGGTCATTTTAGTCTCTGTAACTAACAGCTTTAATGAGGAGACAATTCCATAAGGAAGATTTTATTTCAAGTTAAGAAGAAACAGTTAAGAACAAACAGGGCTGTTTGTTTTTTTAAAGCAAACAACCCACCCAAATATTTGGTAATAAAAGGAAATTATGGGCTATTGGCAATACAAACAAAACCAGACTGTACTCTTTGCAGAAATGTTGCATGCCGCTGCTGATTCAAGTCAAATGAAGGAAATCTATAAAACCTGCAGTACTGGTATACATCTAGTACTGTAACCTCTAAGTGCATTTGGTCTTGGTGAAAGGTTGGAACTAGAAACCAGTGCGTGAATACATCTTTTGTTTGTTTGTTCCAAGGTCTGTTACGTGCAGATTGGCAGTGTGTGGAAGGCCAGCCCACATGCGCAGCGAGGTAGCTGCACTGAATTTTGTTCCTACAAAAACTGGGTAATGAAAAGCTGAGCAGATGAATTGTCATGGGCTAAAGCAGCAAGTTGATATGGGAAAGCTAATGAAGGAAAAGGCTGGCTTGCTATCCAGAGACAGCAAGGCATCTCATTGCAAAAATGATAGAAGTTCAACATGTTTTAGCCCTTTTTCTCTAAGTTTACACAGAAATTCAACACTGGAGAAAAGCATTTGAAGAAATAGCTTTAAAGGTTTCCCTGCTAATAGTCACAAAATGTGAAAATAGACAAAAGCATGTGCAGGGATTCTCTTAATTTAAATTCTGGCTGAATACTTAAAAAACCTTTTCTAGACAGAGAGTGTTTTCTTATTTATGTTTAATTATTTTAACATTTAACAGTTAAACAAATAAACAAAAGACGTAGAAGTTCCTTCTACATTTCACCTTTTCCCCTCTGTTCCTGTTCATCTGTCACTTAGCACAGTTACACTGTAAGTTTCACCTCTCTCTTCCTCTTCAAAGAGCAGCTAGTCCTGTGGAGAGAAGCCTGCTGGCATGCTGACAGTGTTACAATTTATTAAGGGTAAACATATTAAATCCCACAGAACAAGGAAGCAATTGAACTCAAGCCACTGCCTTTTGGGTAAGTGTGTGTTAGGAAAGGCTCAAGCACAGCCTGGAATATCAATAAGAGCTCATCTGCACTGCATTCAGGGGACCGCTAACTTCTTAGTGTGTTAGTTCCAGTCTATCTATTGGATCAGATACTGCTAAGAGCCTGGAGGATCTTTTACTCATTTCTGTCCTCGGTGGGCTCAGTAAGCTCAGAACTGCCCAGGAAATAACGTCTGACGTGCCCAAATGCCAAAAGTGTTTTGTGGACAAGTAAGGTAGCAAAAGGAGAGGCATATACCAAGTTTAAGGCAAGCAAAACAGATTTTCATGAATCAAACATTTTAACTTAGGACTGAATTGCACCCTGCTTCGGAGTGTGTAGCCTAGTTGGTGACAATCATAGAATCATAGAATGGTTTATGTTGGAAGGGACCTTAAATATCATCTGGTTCTAAACCCTCTGCCATGAGCAGGTACATCTTCCACCAGACCAGGTTGCTCAGAGCTCCATCCAACCTGGCCTTGAGCCCTGCCAGGGAGGGAGCAGCCACAGCTTCTCTGGGCAGCCTGGGCCAGGGCCTCACCACCCTCAGAGGGAAGAACTTCTTCCTAATATCTAATCTGAATCTGCCCTCTTTTAGTTTACAGCCATTCCCCCTTGTCCTGTCACTATACCCCCTTGTGAAAAGTCCTGCTCCGTCCTTCCTGTAGGCCTCTTCAGGTACTGAAAGGCTGCTCTAAGGTCACCCTGGAGACTTCTCTTCTCCAGGCTGAACAGCCCCAGCTCCCTCAGCCGGTCCTCATAGGAGAGATGCTCCAGCCCTTGGATCATCTTCGTGGCCCTTGTCTGGCCCTGCTCCAACACATCCATGTCCTTCTTGTGCTGGGGGCTCCAGAGCTGGATGCAGGACTCCAGGTGGGGACTCACGAGAGCAGAGTTAAGGGTCAGAATCATCTCCCTTGACCTGCTGGCCACAATACTCTTGATGCAGCCCAGGATATGGTTGGCTTTCTGGGCTGCAAGTGCACGTTGCCGGCTCAAGTTGAGCTTCTCATCCACCAGTACCCCCAAGTCCTTCTCCTCAGAGTTGCTCTCGAACCACTCTCTGCCCAGCCTGTGCTTGTGTTTGGGATTGCCCTGACCCACGTGCAGGACCTTGCACTTGGCCTTGTTGAACTTCATGTGGTTCACGCAGGCCCACCTCTCCAGCCTGTCAAGGTCCCTCCAGATGGCATTGTAACTCTGAGGCTCACAATTTCCTAATAACTTGCGATGGCAAAAAAGTGTATTGGCTTCTTTTTCCTCATTTTTTTTTTTTTTCTTTTCTTTTTTTTTTTTTTTTTTAAACAATAGTAAGATCACAACTCCGGAGTTCAGGAGAGTAGACTTTGGCCTCTTTGAGGATGAGCTTAAAAGAATCCCATCTCTCTAAGAGGGGAGAGTAGTAGATGTTGTCTGCCTTGACTTCAGTAAGACTTTTGACACTGTCTCTTATAAGATCCTCACAGAAATCCGGAAGCTTTAAAAAGAAAAAGCAAGGTTATTTCAAGTTTAGTTAATATGAGACAAAATTGCATTTGCAGAATCTCTTGAATCCTTGTCTGGTTTTGCTAGGAAGCCATTATTAAAATTCAGAATTCTTTAGGTGCATTAGGTGGAGTGCTCTGTAGTGACTTATGATTGTTTTCAGCTGATACTGAGGTGGTTTTGGCCTGAAGGAAACAATTGATCCAATGAAAGACATGTAAAATGGTGGGACTTGCTGCATGCCAGGTATCACTAAATAACACATTTATCCATCTCTCTTAGTTTTTGATGAGGGAAGTAGAATCATGCTTGAATTGTAGAAACCAAACAGTACTGTAACTACAAGAGTTGGTTGAGTAATTGCCTATAAGTCAACGAAGTTTCCTACTAATTATTTTGCACTAAAGATCATTGTAAAACTGTGACAAAAAGGAGCCTGCAATTTATCATCCTAGGGGTTACATTGTCAGCTATTATAAAATGCCCTTTATTTGAATGCCACTGAAAGTTCCTGTCAGCCTGGCAAGCATACAATGGTGTCCACTTAGGGGCCTTGACTGACTGACTCAGAGTAATTTAGCTTCATTAGAGGTAATTGTACTATGAGAATTGGCCTCAAGCACTGTTCCATCTTTGTCAGTGTTGAGTATAGAGCAAATCAGCTTATTATGTGTAGGAAGTTGGTTCATTTGGTTGGAGGTTTTTGGTTTTTTTGGGTTGGGTATTTTTTTCATTCCTTCCACTCATATGTATTCATCATATTAACAGTAGTGTATGCCTTAATATGTTTTACTTCATTTTTAGGTGAGGGTAAGCATATGAAGACCTTTGCCAGGAAGATCAAGAAAAGGAAGTTAGAGGTGCTGTGTTCTTCAGGAGACAGATACTGAACAGTGGTGTGTGTTTACCAGGCTGTCATGTAAGTCACTTGAATTCCTGTGTGAATAGCTGTTTACTAGTGTAGGACAAGTTCTAGCCGTGATGTCACTCCCACCATTATTAGGATTCTTTTAGGTCACTGTTGGTGTATATGAAACATATGCTGTGGGTTGTTGCCTACAGTTACCATGGCAGTCATGGTCTGAGATCATTAGACTTAAACATTTAGTATGTGTGGAAATACTAGTATGGGGTGAAGCAGGCAGAACAAGGACTCAGGGCTAGGCTCCCATGCGTGGGCTAGTGCCTTAGCTGGCAGGCTGTTGTACATGGATAAGTGAAAAGGATACGGTCCATTTTGGTGAAGCCATACACACCGAAGGATGAAAGCAGTATCATAACTTCAGGTTTTTAATGAGAAAGGATTTGTCTGCTGCTTTGCATCTGCAGCACTGATATGGAGCTGAGAGGTTTGTGGCAGAGTTCAGCTGAAAGCTATTCACTGCTCCAATCCAAAGGGCAAAACCAGACCAGAACTGCTCCAGGCCCACCAGAGCATTGGAACTAGGGCTCACACTAAGGATATGTTTCAGCTCCTGATTTTTACTTAGGTTCCTAATTTCCTAGAAGAATCTATTAATGACAAAGCCTAGGGAATGCTGCTAAGAGCCATCCCTGTTTTGACTGGGACAATTCTTTCAGGTTAGCTGAATGAATATTCATCTGAGGCACTGGCAGACAAACCTCCACTAGCTGTAAACAAGCTGTGAGGGTTGAGGATAGCGTTGAAGGTGTGGTGGCTGAAACTTCAATAGCATAACATAGTTATCAAAGCAGCTTTATAATGCTGTCTTGTTTCAATTACCATTCTACCTTTACTGCTATTATAATCTGTGTGGCATTGCTAACCATTTCATAGTCCCACCTCAGTTTTTCTTGAATTCTTGATATTATTAGGAATAGTGAAGTATTTTCTCTACAAAGTCTAAGAAAAATGGTATGACTTTATTGATGGTACACCTCAATACAGGGACTGATATCTGGCATTGAACTATCTGTAGTCCTTGGAGGAGATCCTAATCTTACCGAAGAGTGGACATTCCCCTTTAAATCAGCTGTGAGGAGTGGTACGCTCCTCAGACTGAAAGGATCAGGAATGTCAGACCAGCTCCCAGAATCAACTTTTTCTCCCAGAGGTTATGTAGAACGTAAGCCTGCTCTCAGGTGAGACTTTGAGTGATAACAACACTGAAGCTTTGCAGAAATGTAAGCCCAAATTAAAAATCAAACGAAAACCACTCTCGCAACAAACAAAAAATGGGAAAAGGCTGTTCAAGATAAATAAGCAGTACCAAGAGTTAAAATTAACTTGCCTGTAACTTCTATTTAAGTCACCCTGTGATGTCTTAGGTTCATTTGTTTATGACTGGTCAAAATCAAATCCAGCAAAGGTAACTAAAAGTTAACTTGGCCCTATTTACTCCTGGGTTAAATGTAGTAGTGAAGAGAAGATTCCTCATGGTAAGAATCCTGATAAGCTGTGGAAACTTGTGATGAAAGTATAGTAATAGATTAGTACAGGGAGAACCTGTTTCCTAGTGAAGAAATATGAGCTGCTGCATGGAGAAAGGTATTGGGAAGAAAGCGTGATTTTTGAGGGGCATCTGTTATGGGCCCCAGGCTTGAAAGTTAATAAGAGGAGATGAATGTGGGCTCCTCCTGTTTAATGCAGCTCAGTAAATGTATGCAGTGACTTCAGCTCTTGAGGTGAAGGAGGAAAGGACAGGTCAAGCTTGTCTGAAGCAGAATTCAAAGAGAACAACTGAGAGTGAAGCAGGATAGGCCCTTAAAGAAATTATTGTACAGGATATGATGAGGAACGAATGCTTTCTTTCTGAACGTGGTTGTTGGATAAGAAGAACCATTTCTAGGTACCTTAGAGAGATCAGTCACTTTTGGTGCTAGCTATGGGGAGCAGCTGGAAGAACTGAGTGTAACCATCAGAGCTGGTTAAGGTAGGCCCTTTTATTTCAGGGAATGTTTTGAGGTCTGAACAATACGATTTTAAAATGCATATTGACAAATTGACTCTAATGCAGTTTTGAATTCCAGCTTTACAGCTTTTGTTTAAGGAGGGTAATAGTCATCCTTGAAACCCAAATAATCTCATGGCCTCTATCTAAATAATGAGTTATCTGAAAGTATATCGTCACACTGAGGATATTACTAAGCTCCTCTTCAGTAGATGCTTACAATTTAAGATTGTGTTAGACATGTCTGCCTATAAAGTACTTTGCTCAATTATCTGGGGGTGCAGGGAAAACGTTAAAGTGGCAAAAGAAAATTTTTTAAAGTTCCAGGAAATGTTGTTGAAGAACTTTGCAGTTCTAGCTTCCGCGCAAGGTGACCCATAGTGGGCCATTCACAAAGCAGGTTTCTGTTCTGCATATTGTGATGCCAACTTACTTGACATAAGTCAGTTTTCTGGCTCTTGAGAGGCGTAGCACATGTGCAGGCATGCAGAGTGGGCGTTAGAGTTTCTGCATGCCTGAGAGCCTGCCTGGATGAGTGTCCACAAAGTGATGGAGTAGGTAGATTTGTAGTGGTAGGATTGAAAGATACACCTGTGTCTATTTTTATACTAACATATTTTTCACTGGTGCTGTTGTGGGAAATAATTTTTTTTCTGTATAAAATCAACCACTATGCATTTTGAAGAATTTCTATAGCAGTCCTGTGTTTCAGACTGAAAATATGAGATGATGATGGTGATAACACCAGATGATGTTTCTGCTCTGATTCTCGCAGGCATGGATGAATACAGTTTTACAACTGGATTGCATCTTTGTATCTACAGAGTCACTTAGAATGAGATATGTATATAGAAGCAATTATACTGCTAGAGTCAGGCTATCTCAGTTGCCTTGGAGGCTGACTTTTTGTAGTACTAAAAATATTCTAACAAAAAATGTTAACAAAATTTAACATTTTGACATAAACTGCAGCATAAACTAAAGGAGGTATTTGATTTGTGGTTTTACAAATATTTTCAGTTAATTTAAGTGGAAAGTGAAAGAATTACAAAAGGAATAAAGTTGCAGAAAACTTGGTTTCTGATTCATGAAAGCAAGGAATGACTTCTTTGTCCTGGTAGGTGTTGATCTTCCCTACCGATGGCATTAACAGGAATTGCTTTTAGTCTGTGCAATGCTGTTGATTTAGGTCAGGAAATACAGTCAGTGCATTTGGCTTCATGCCACGTTGCCTTATTTTCAGGGTGATTTCTGCAGTCTGGACGGGAAATGGGGCTAAGTTGTAATACTGAGTGAAAAGAACATGTTGGCTTTTGTGTGTGGGGTGGTGGGGATGAGGAGGCATTGTCTAGCAAATAGTAGCTTTAGAAGAAAAGGGAAGAGCAGAACAGTTTTCCAGTAAAACAGTTTTAGAAAAATGGTACAGTTGCCAGTAAACATATTTGTGACTGTTACTAGGAGGGGCACAGGTCATTGCAAATGAACTCTTTAAATGAGAGCTGAAGTCTGATTAGACTAGAAAACCTTACAAGAGAAGCCAGGGGCTAAGCTTAATTCACTAAGCCTCTGCTTTCGGTTTTGGTTCATGAAGGTAATGCAGAAGACGAGAGCCTCAGCCTCAAACAGATAGATATAAACAAGTTGGAAGTATGTGGAAAAAAATTGCCAATATCTACCATTGTAGAATATAAGGTATTGCTATTTATTAGTCTTGTTCAGACTTCAAACCTTCAGTGCGGCTAGCAGTGTGGGATAAGCACTGTCCAAGAGCAGGCTGTCTCCCTTCTGAAAACTTGAGCCATCTCGGAGCCCTGTTAGTACCACCAGCACCATCTCATCCATCACAGTCTGGGGACAGAAATGTGAGCCAGTTGTTCAGCTGCTGGTTTTTTTCAAGCTGGAACAAAATGTCTTGAAGATGACACTTTGCTTAGCCACTGCATAAATGCTTTCACCAAAAGCCTAAAATGTTTATTGAATATGGGAACGTTTTGTTTCCGTCAGAGTCTGCAGAAAATGCTTGGGGTGACACCCTTCTTCTATAACCACTGATCCACTGGTATTTGCAGCATAAGACTTACTTCTGTGACATGCTGCAAATGAGGGTTTGTTTAACGTGGGGACTTCTAGTGTCAGACAAAACTGTCACGCTGTCCTGCAGGCTTTAGTGGTTTGGGGACTGGACTTGTCTTTGATCCCTCCATTAGAGAAAATGGTGTTGCTTGCAGGTGCTATCAACTCAGATTGACTGTCCATCTGTTCTTTAAGTGTGATGCAAGGAGTTCTCTCTTCTATTTATTATTTCTCATTTAGTGATTTATTACTGATAATCTCAGTGAATAGATATTGATACCACGGAAAATATGTGAAAGAAGCAAATAAGGAGCTCATTGTTAAGCCAAAGAAAGAATAACACTTTTATGGTGAGCATCAACTTGAAGATGAGCTAGGCTTTCAGGAGTACACTAAATAAAAATGATGCTGCAGAACCAGTGGCAAGATGCTCTCACTGTAAGTAGGATGTAATATGCGATTTTTATTTTTTTTTTTTAAACCTGTGAAGTGCATTAAATGTTGTTTTGTTTTATGTGCTCCAGATCTTTATTAACTGATGTAGTGAAATATGGGAGTAATTTAATGATGGATTGGATTCTAGTCCAGTAACCTGTAAGAAATGAGGATGAGTAGGACGTCGTAATAAACCACAAGCTGCTGATTATGAAGTTGTGTGTTATAGATTTCAGTTATAGCACTTCTAAAATGAATTGGAATTGCAGCCAGACCAGAATTTACATTTCTAATTTAGAAGTCAATCTCCACTCTACTTTCTCTGGGAAGACACCTACCTAAGTCCAATGACCCTGGTCCCATCATCTACAGCCCTAGCTTTGGCAAATATTTTAGATTTATAACTCTTCCTCTGGGCCTCTTCAGTTTTTCCCAAAACACAGACCTATTTTCTATCTTTTATTGTTATTTGGTTGTGTATGCTGTATTTCCTTTCAGACAGAATGACTTCACAGCAAAATAAAGAGATTGTGAAGGCACAAATAGACATATACAGGCTAGTTTAGCAGGTTGAATTAATTTTGCAGGTAAAAAGCAGCAAAGACCAAGTAATGTTGGTTTTTGTATTAGCTTTTGGCAGGAGCTCACATAGTTATTGTTCATGGAAGGCTTGTCTCTGACTTGCTGGCCTGTGCTGAACATCAGTGCTTCTATATCTTTGCAAAATTAAAGACAGCATGGTTATGTGCACTTGTGTTGCAATTGTATCTTCTTTTTGTTGTATAGATTTGCCCAGAGTTTGCAGGCCAATATGCATCCAGGTGTTGTTTATCATGCAGTAAGTGTACTTTGAATTTGGTTTCACAGCTGAGGGCAGTTAGTGGCATGCCTAGACTACAGCATCAGAACCCTTGTTGTGCTAGATCTGTATCAACATGGTGTTAGGCCATGTTTTCAGGGGTGTTTTTCCATAGTTAAAATCCTGTGAGTTATCCCATGGCACTGGAGTTCTTGCCTAGAAACTCCAAAATCTTTAAAACTATCTGCCTTTTAGTCATTTAAATATCTTTCTGTGAGGTTTCCATGGCCTCATCAGAATTTGGTAATTGAAGTCCACCTTTTCTTTTTTTTTTCCTGTTTCCATTAATATCAGTAACTGTCAGCCTGTTGAATGTATGGGCAGCCACTACTCACAGTGGAGATGAAATTTTCAAACCTAGCTGCAGAAAGCGTGTCTGCGGTTGAGGTGGCTGCCTGTGAGGTATGTGCAAACCAGCACTCACACAGCCTTCCATAGCACGTGCAGATACTAGCTTGTGCCCTTGCATGCTAACCTGTCTGGCTGTCAGCCAAAAGCTTTCGTTCTGAATTGTTTACCACTTTTGTAAAGTGCTATTTTACGAGTATGAAACTATAGGTCTTTGCTGAATATTCAAGCAATTTTCATCAGGGTTCTTAAGTTTTCTTATAGCAGAAAGTTTCAGGTATTTCTCCTGAGCTATTGCGTGTACATATTAGACTGGCTACGGAATACTGCAATGTTTGTAGTGGTGCATCCTGAAATCGGACAACAAGCAGTGCGGCAATCTGAGCTGAGTGAAGCAGCCCCGTTAAGCCTACTTGCATAAAGGCACAGAGGGTGTGTTAAAGTCTCCGAGTTCCTCTTTGGTTTGTTGCTCACTGTGGCACGTACTGTTGTCTTTCTGGCATGTGCATTGAATGTGTGTTTTAAGGAGCTCGGTTTGCTTTCCAGTTTACAGTCAGCTGTAGAATGTCCAAGCGAAATAGCTTTGAAAGAGGAGTCCCTGATGTCTGGCGTTTGGTGACCCCCAAAATTTCTCATTCCTTGCTTGCTATAGAGTTGCTTGCTGTTTATCCATGAGGCTGTTCTGCAACGTATTCAGAAAGATTTGTTAGTGCTCTCTCGAGAGCATCTTGCAGAAGTATTATCTCATTTTCTATGTCTTATGGGAGTGATTTATACTGGACAATTACCAAGTTGTCTATGTAGGGAACTTGTCTTTTAGCTATTTTATAATATGTTGCAGCTAGAGGAGAGTGTGTGAGTGAGATTTAACCTTGGTTTGTTCCCGGAGTGATTTCTGTGGTATCCTACTGATTTCCTCTTTCTGCACATTGGCATAAATATATTTGATGCTGGTGGTAGAACAGAGTTGCACAGGAACATCTTTGGACGCTGCTGTCTCTGTCTTCAGTTGATATGTGTAGGTATCTAGATACATATTCTTCTGTCTCCTTGTGCTTACATCTTCCATAGCACTTGTTTACCCCATCCTGCTCATTAGATTGAGGGCTCTGTCAGGATATTGTCCTGAAGCTGTCGCAGTCGTGTTGCATAGCTGACGCTATGCTCACTGTAAGTATGGGTATATAGTTGTATTAAAAGTAAATTAAACCTGAAAGAAAAAATACAGAAAAAAATCTGTTCCAATAGTGTTGGTTTCGTTTTCGTAAGCTGCTGGTCTGTGGCTCTGGAGACACAAATGCTTCTCTACCTAGTGAATTTTAAAAGAAAAAAAAAATAATGCAAGGAAACTGATAGAATATTCTGTATTTCAGTACAAAAGTGGATTTGTTTGGGGGAGAGTTATAAACAGCAAAAGAAAAAAGAGGACTAAATTTTTAGAGTAATCAGCACAGTAAGGAATAGCGGTTTGACAAAAAAATGGGTTTATTTTCCCTAAAATTGGCATCTCTTTCTTGGGAAGATACTCAGGAAGATTGTGAAGGTGGGTGCATGCTGTGGTTGTGGGGGGCGCATAGGCAGGGTGTCTACAGAGGTGAGCTGTAGCAGTTTGTGGATCTTCTGTACTTCCAGCAGGAGTAGATGGTTCAAGTCTCATCATTTTGCAGTGGTAGAAATGAGGAAACTGTGAAGCGCTTCACTTTATTAACGGGATCCCAAAGGCCTCTAAGCCACCTTAGGAGACCATCTTCTGTGGAAGAGCTCTGGCAGCAGCAGTGAGGCACTCTGTGCTGGAAAGGTGCTAATCATTCTTTTGTGTTTCATTTTCAGCTGGCTGGGTAGCAACCACTTTGGTGTCTAAAATACCTATGGGAAGTGAGATTGGATTAAGGATAGTTGGATCCTAAATCATTGCATTTATGGGCTACTCTTGCCAGTAAAGGGTTAACAAAGATTGAACTGTACTCCCAGATAGGATTAAATTGTAGGATGTGTTGCAGCTGGGGAGTGCTACATGCAGAGGTGACTGAGCCTTCCAGAGAGTGACCTTTTGTAGAGCCTTCAGTACAGCGGTCTCTACAAGAAAGGAAGAGGAATGTGAGGGAAAGGGAAAGAAAGCAGACCTCTGTAGAGAGGAGAGGTAAGAAAAAGCAATGAGGTCAAGAAAATTGGCATTGTTTGCTTTACACTACGCTGTTGAGATATGGGACTGGGTAAAATTCATCTTTTGGTATGCTCTGTTGGTGTCATCTACAGCTCAAATTAGTAATTAAATGTCTCCTAAAAGTTACTAGAATGATTTGATAAGACAGTTTGAACGGGAAGTGTCAGTACAAGTTATGAGCAGAAAATGTGAGTGGAATTTGTGTTCATAGGTGTGAGATGGTGCAGAAAGGGCAATCTGACTGTCCTCATACTGAATAACATCTAATATCACTTTTTATTAGCATTGTAGCTTCATTATAAAGTAAAGATTTTTGTTCACTTTTAAAAGTGTTTTTGCCCTTTACTTGGGGGAAAGGAGTTGTCTCAAATGGAAAGAGAACTATTGCTGGGTACCGGGGGGGAAGAGGGGCTTGTCATTGAAATGAAAAGTTAACAGCATGTCCTAGAGGAGACGCTTTGTTTGGGGCTATTTAGTCTTTTAAGCTTGCATGTGGAGAATCTGAGAAAGAAAATTAATGATGCAATTACAAAATATCACTAGTTTGCATGTTTGGAACTGGGCATTGTTTTTTATAACCCCATTACAGTTACCTGCTTTTTTTTTTTTTTGGTAAATGTTCTATGTTGGTTGATTGGGATAAAGAGAGGAAGAAGTTAAGTATTCTAATAATTTTTACAAGTTCACAGAGAAACTGCTTGTTAGAAAATATCTTGTTGACAGAATTATATTAGCCAGTCATAGTTTTTGTAGACAAAGAGTTAAATGTTTAATACTTGTGCTAATTGTCTCTGAGAACAGGACACTTCACGATGTGTTAAGTTGCAAAGGATGGATTTTAACATTTCTTTATAAGCTAGACCCTCATAATTAATATGTTAGAGGGAATTATTACTTTCAAAATCCAGGCATAAGTGCTATGCAGGTAGGAAGGAGAATTCTTTTTTTCACCCATATACTGTCTTTTTCAAAGTAGAGTCGTGCTTTAAATGCATATATAGATACATACATATACAAGTATTTAAAGCATGGGTATGGTTTGAAATTTGATCACTGAAAACAGTATTTCTTGACACCTAAAAAGCTTCTCTTCCATCGGTTAATTGTTACCTCTCCTTTTTATCATGGATGGTATGAAAAAGTTATTCTGCTCTCTAAAGATAGATTCTGCTTCTGCTTCATCATTGAACAATCCAATTTTTCTATCTTAGGCTATATTAAATGATTGAACAATCCAATTTTTCTATCCTATAGACTATATTTCTGACACTTTTGTTTTTCTCCTCTGCACTATCCAATCGACTTGCGTCTTTCCAGAACTATGTTATACAAAGATAAGGGCTTTATCTGACATCTTTGTGTTGAACATAGTGAAAATTAAATCATAGGTTTTACAGGCTGCACTCTTATCTGTACATTGCATAATGATATTTACCATTTTCACAACAATGTATTGACTTGCATTTAGCTATGATCCTGTTTTAATCATGGAGTATCACAAGCTTGTTTTTATTTGGAACAAACCTCCAAAATATTTTTTAAATTTGTTTTTTGTTAATGTTTTTATTAATGGAAGTTTGATATGGCCAAATGAAGTAAGCACTGTGCGGCTTGGCCTAAAATGCGATGGACTCTGGAAACTTACACAAGTTTTAGAAACTTCTTTGAAACAGAAACGAGAAACACAGTATGAAGGGTCCAGTTTCCAATACAAACATGCATAAAACTGGAAGAAAAAAAAAAAGCAGTAGTCTAATACAGAATTATGTTTGTAAACTGCTCTGGGATTAAGTGGATAATTTGGAAAACTTCAGCAATAGTGCTATAAGCTATGCTGTTTTATTAAAAAAAATAAACCAGTGCAGTTCTATGTTTATGAAATATTTGCAAATAGTTAGTTAACTTGAATTTCTAGCTACATTGTGGTCTTAACTAGCGTTACAACTTGCGGACTTTTGCCACCTACAGAAAATAAGGACCATTTGAATTGCCTTCTGCTGGCCTTTAATTTTCACTTCTTGTGGGAATTTGATTTGCTGGAGCAAAAAAGACACTTATTGCCTGTATGCATATTACACATTGTTGTAAGAATACAATTAACTATTTGTTTGTTTGGTTGGTTTGGTTTGGTTTTTTCCCCTGGAAATGCTCTCCCTGCTTTGTAATATCCGTCTTGTGAAAGAAGAACCAACAAAGGATATGAGTCTTCTAGCTATTTTAGAACAGAAATGGATTTTTCCTTTAAGATCACAAAATCATGGAACGGTTGAGACTGGAAGGGACCTCTGTTTCTTAAAGATCGTCACTAACACATTTCCTGAGATTAGAGGAAGAGTCATCTTCTCTGAACTGGGCCAAAGACTGTAAGGTGTTGTTCACATTGTGAAGGTGTGCAAGTGGTTATATTTGTGTAAAATCCTAAGGGAGAGGGACAAAGTTGCCTTCTCCCTTGATAACATCAATGAACAGGTTGATGGTTATTACTTACGTGGTGGGTAGTGCTACCTATGTAAAAAAAAAAACCCAAAAAAACCCAAAACCCAAAAAAACACCCCACCAAACCAAAAAACAACAGATCTTTGTTCCTATGAGTATTTTACTGAGAAAGACCTGGTTTACATGTGCTATTATACTTATCAATGTTCAGTCTGGCACATTTCTGAAAACTTAGAAATCTACACTTAGAGCTTCTGAACAAGAACCCTCCAAACATGAGGAGAAAACAAGTCTGCATAATGACCTGTATGTGAGTGTAGGGAGAGTCTGAAACAAAAATGGTAAGGAATTAATCCATTATGTTATTCTTATTAATCATACAATAATATATTACTGTTTATAATCCTTTTTTCCAATCACAAAGATCACCTATTTCAAACCATGAAGTGTTTGAAACTTATATTGTTAATTATCTTGCCACCTAACTTCCCGTGTTACTTCTAATGATTTTACCATAAACATCTATCTGAATGTTTATTCCATAATCTTTCAGGCTCCTTCTCATGTGCCAGCAGTCCAAGCAGTGCCTGCCAAATTCTCTGGTATTCTTCCTGTCAGCTTCTGATTTGCTTCTGCATTTGACACAAAGATCATGCAGTGGAGTGGTCATTCAAAATATAACTCATTAAGAGTAATATGATATTATATCACACTGATAAAGTAGGCCATTTCCTTTTCAACCTGAGAAGCTGTAAAAAGCCTTCTGCTTTTTCTTTCTAAGCTGTCCAACAGTTTCTAGTAATTAGCTTCTAACATCTCTGCTGAAGAACGCTGCTGTTGAGCACTTAAGGCCTTGAGTTTGTACAGTGAATGTGAAAGATAAATACTGTAGACTCATAATTAAGGGAAAGTGGAAGGGATCTTGACTGGTCATTTGGTCCAATCCCTTACTCAGAACAGGGTTAATGTAAAACTTGGATCTGACTTCGAAGTTAGGCTAGGTTCTTGTCCAGTCAACTTTTGAATATTTTTAATGACAGAATACGACTGTATCTCTGGCAGCTTGTTCCAGTGTTTGAACACTCCTGTTATGAAGAATATTCTTCCTTAGGTGTAACTGAAATTTCCTTTCCTGCACCTTGTTATTGTTGACTCTTACCCTTTTGCAGAGCACCTTTGAGAAAGGTCTGGCTCTATCTTCTCTTTAATAACTTGTTAGATAGTTCACAACAGTAATTAAATCTTTCGTTAACCATCTTATCTTTCGGTTAAACAAATCCAGCACACTAAGCCTTGTGCCATGAGCCATGTTCTTCAGTCCCCTAATTGTCTTAACACCTTAATCATCTCAGGCATCTTGTTTGTAGTGGTATTCCACTGGACTTGTGGTTTTTCAATGTTATTCGTGTAATAGGAAGCCCAGGCTGAACACAGTACTCCAGATGTGATTTCACACAAGTACTGAATAGAGGATAATAACCTCTTCACTTGTTCTGCTAGCTACACTCTTGCTAATACTGAACAGCATGCTGTAAGCCTTTTTTGTCTCAAAGACATAGTGCTGCCTTACGTTCAGCTTGTCATTTTCATGGGCACGAGGTCTTTTTCTGCAAAGCTGCTACCCAGGCAGCTGGCCTCCGGCATGTGCTGTTGTGTGATGCTATTTCATTCCAGGTGCAAGACTCTGCATTTGTGTTTCGTGACCTCATAAGGTTTTCATCAGCCCCTTCTCCAGGCTATCGAGGTCTCTCCGAGCAGGCAGCCCTATGCTGCAGTGTACTGACTGCTTTCACCAGTGTGGTGCAATTCTTTTTGTCTGATAGTCATGAAAGTTAACTACTTGGGAATCAAGAGTTGATTGGTTGGTTGTTACGCAGGCAACAGTGCCCTTCTGGAATTGGAAAGTAACAATTACATTGTTGTTCTAATATTGAAAATCTCAATTATGGTTGATTTATATGATAATCTGACCACAGACCATGCATAATAAATACAGTATTGATAATTTTCAGCTGCTCAGTCTAGGTATTTTGAACTGCGCATCAGATGCCTGTAAAATACACTTGTATCTTATACACATAGTTTATGATCTAAGTCCTGGGGAACTCTTCCCCCTTTTTGTGTGTCCCCCACCCTACCCCCACCCCCCTGGTTTTAAATGCCTTCCTGATCAAGTTTTGCAAGCACGTTCTACCTTTTCTGTGTACTCAGCATGGTAGCTATTACTGTTTCCTCTCTATGTAATCTTTGGATCATAAGAAATATTCCTGACATTTGGCCTTTCTTAAGGTTTTATTTTCTAAGTATTGACAATTTTGTGAAGTGTATTTTGCCTTGTATAAATATGACTGTCAAGTATATCTGACTGCCGTGTAAAATAGAATCGTACTATAAAACACCGCCTTTATTTGTTCCTTTTCCTCCTTGTGCCTTATATTTGTTCTGTTTATTACTCACTTTGTCATATTCCAAGATCATAACTTTCCTGCACATGTTTGTGCAATACTTGGTTTAGTGTAACCTGTTACCTTTGACTGGGACTTCATGTGGCAGTAAAATTTACACTGTAATACAGTTCTTAAAGCTGAATTAGTCAGACTGTTCAATGATTTACAACTTTTTTTGAAACTATGAAAGCTTCTGCAATAGGAAGTAAAATATACCCATCCTTTAAACAGCACTTTAGGTCCTGAAACCTAAAACGGAGGGCAAGTAGTAACCTTGTTAGTGCTGACTGAGAAGAGACTGGAGATCCGGACATCCTTCTGAGCCAGCTTAAGTTTTTTGTGACCTTCCCCATCTGCGAAGATGCATTTATTTTTTGGTCTTGCTATTTTAAGGTCATCTTTCTACATATGTTTTTATAAACTGCTGTCAAGCAAGAGTTCCATGCTATGGCTAAAGACTACAAATAATACAAGAGAATAAGTGCTACGTGTGGAATTCCAGTTCAGTCTTTTTTTGTGAACAACCAAGCAAAAATCACAGCAAACAAGAACCTTACTGCTTAAACTGGACACTTACTGTGCTTTCTCTCAGCTATTTCTAAAAGAGTTTCCTTATAAGGAAAATCAACCACTGTTTATTTTAGCAGTAAAGTGCCTCAGTAATTTTATTGTGATATGGAAGGAATTTAATCTTGTCCTGCTTAAGAAATAAGTCCCCCATCTGCAGCTAATCAGCACTTTTTTAATATAATGAAAATAATGAATAATTTTAATGAACCTGTAATGAATAATTTTAAGGATTCTAAACTGCATTCAGATTGTTAAACAAGAGATGTATGCTAGGAAAGATGAGGCAGTCATGAAGCTTAAATTATTGAACTGAAACAGTGGATCTCACTACAAAAGGTCTTCTGTAAAAAAAAAAAAAAACACAAACAAAAACAAACAAACAAACGAAAAAAAAAAACCAGAATGAGATGTCTGTAATAAGTTTCTAGCTTGGCTCTTTCCGAGAATGTTTCTAAGTGTGGTGCTGTGATTGGGAGCCCTGTTGTGAGAGATCAGATGCACATTCTTCTGTCCCTGTGATCTTTTCTTCCCAATGATAATGAGAACAATTAGAGGATTCTGGTAAAAGGTTAGCAACTCTTGCAGAACTTCTGGGAATTTTAAAGCTCATGGGATTCCCTCCCCCCCCCCCCCAGTTTCTAATTAGCAGTCTCATCTCCTGCACCTTTTTCCTGAAAATGTACCAACAAGACACGACTATATATGTTAAGGAGAGTGTATATGCCTGCATGGCTTTTTTTATTTTGGTTTGGTGGGGGTTTTTTTTTTTCTTTTTTTTTTTTCTTTTTAGAGAAGCTGTTTTGAGTCCCTCTGATCAGTGGCTGGCTAGATGTTCCAAGGCAAGGTTTCTTGTAGGGGAAAAAGCTGAACTGGACTTGTTATCACAACGACAGTTGGAAAATGGGTAAACTGCAAGGTGGGCTGAGAAGTAGTTGAACTGTAGAACCTGACAAAGAAAGAAAGAAATCTAGTGCTACAGGTTACAGGGTGGGGAAGGTGGGTCAAGTCCAGCATGTCCTGTGGTTGTGATGGTGCTAAACGTGCCTACGGTATGGATTCTGACCAGAGCTGATCATTGTGCATCATCAAGACCTTAGCAAGAGCTGACTGAGCTGTTCCCTGTAGTCTCTTGTTTGCTTAGGGTGTAAACAGTAGGAAAAGACAAGTACTGGGGGGAAGAAAAGGGTGACTGTGCTTAGCAGAGAGTTCAGAATTGAATACAATTATATGTGTTTCGGAGCAGCTGAAGTTTCAAGGGTTGTGCTTTCCAAGTTATCAGGTTGAGACTGATCTTTACTGGGATGACATGAATAGCTGAGGAGGATTTCTCAATCTCCTTCTAGCAGTCAAGTGTTCATTTAATGTTTCCAGCCTTGAGTGTAATCTGGGACAAGCTCTAAGCTACTGTAAGTGTCAGACTAATACCAGGAAAGTACTAGTTGAGCTTAAATGACGACAAAAATTAAAAAAAATGCCTTTGAACTCTCAACATATGCTCTGATAGGGTGCTTCTAGCTAGGAGCTTTTATGCCTGTGTAGTCTTTCTGCTGCTTTCTGCTGTTTCCTGTAAAATTAGAAGTGTATGTGGTAGCAGGAAACAAAATGAAGTTGTTGATTTGCCCATATCATTTTGAGGCCAGAAGATACTGGAAACATGGACAAGATTTGTTAGTTGGCGTTTACACCACCGTTCTTCCTGCCACTGGATGGCAATGTTTGACCAAGAAACCTAACCAAATAGAAACAAAACAGGAAGCTGATACCCACTTTTGTTGGCAGAGGAGGTACACATCTTCCTCTGGGAAGCCTCCTGGGCTCTGAACTTCAGTGTGTTAGATGCTGTACAAACATATGTAAATTATTTCATGCCTATGAGAATTCAATAACTTCCACTGTATGCAAGCTCATTTAAGAAGCACCTTCTTTGAAGATTATGAATGTCAGCCTCCAAATCTGAGCAATTTTTTTTTTTACAGTGAAGTGTGTATTTGAAAATGTGCCAAGCTGTGAAAAAGAAGCAAAAGTTTGTAAATTATGTCGACTATGATATAACTATATACCAGCACATTAATTCCAACTGTGAAGATGTTGATGAGGTGTTTTCTTAATATTAGAATGAAAGTAGAGATGAGACACTCATAACACCTCTGGCTACTCTGTTCAACAGCAAGCAGCTCTGTACAGTACTTTGTAATCCAGGTAGTGATTCAGCCAACTATGGCATCTGGAAATTAAATAATATTATGACTGGATCAGAGCATATTTCACAGCTTTTTGTTCAACTAATAAGCCTAGGAAAAGTAGCAATGTCGTCTTGAACACGGTTACATAGTATGCCTCGTGTGTATGGAAGTTATATACTTGCTACACGTAAGTGTTGGTTGCAGACAGTTCTCTGTGAGCTTAGCAGGGTGGAAAGCACAGTTCTCAGTGCCCGCTTCACCATATCTGACTCTTGTTATGACAAGCAATTCACTGATTACTGTATATAAATTTTGCTACAATGAATATTTATACTTCAGATCACACAGGTGCATTAAATCCTTGTATATTCTTTTGTGTAATGCAAGGTTACAAGTGTTGTTTGTCAGAAAAGATTCACTTCTTGAGTGAAACAAATATAGGTTAATAGAACTATTCCTGCTTAAATTTTGGATGTATAATTTATGGCTAGAACTTAGAACATATTTCATTGGGTGAGACAAAGGGAGCGTTTAACTTAATACTGTATCTTCAACAGGGGCCAGTGGCAGGTGGCTAGGGAAGAACATAAGAATTGGGTAAACAAGATACAGAGAGACTTCTTCCACAAATTTGTTGGGTGTTTGTTTTCTGTAATTTGAATCTCTTGCAGAGAGGAGTTCTAGAGCTCTGTTATATTTTGTGTAAACACTTCATTTCATTTGGGTTTTGGATCTACTGTGGTGTAGAAAAAGCATGCCACAACCTTAGAAAAGTCTCAGTCCTTCAAGTCCTGCTCTGACATCAGCCAGAATTTCTGTGGATTTTTATTGGGCTTTGTGCCAAGTCAGTAATTGCTTTGGAACACATTTTGTCTGGTTTATTTGAAAGTGGTCACTGTGGAAGGAAGAAGGGGATTGCAGTGGAGATAGAATGGAAAGGTCTGTTATTCTGTCTGGACTAGTGCTTATTTGTTTGATAAATTTGAGGAGACTGGAGGTGAAGGAAGATGTGAAAAGGCATGTAACTAACTGACTGACTAGATTTAGAGCTTAATTCATCGTTATTTTAACAGGCCGTTTTTCTAAAGAGAGATCCTCTTTACCAATGCTCTAAGCAAAGACAGACTGATTAAGACTACTAGCTAGACATATTTGATTTATTTCCAGAGGTGAAGTGCGAGCCATCCAGCCTGGCTCCCAGGGATGGAATACCTGGTAGGTAACCTGCCTCAGGAAGTCACGCACTGGTTGCACGAAAACGTGCTGTGGAAGTACCAGTCCTGGCAGTCACAGTGCGTTGTTGTATGCACAGCAGAATGCAAGTCATGGAGCTGGTGCTGCTTAGTTTACAGATAAGGCACCAAGAGCCTTATTCTGCATGAAAATCATTATTGACTAATTAATTTAAGGCTAATCTTGTCTTAGTCAAGGACAGAAGTAAACTCAAAAGGATTTAGGATTTATGCTGCAATGCAAAAGAATTGAAAGCTTTACTTTTCCAAGATTCCTTTCTCCTCTTTTAACCATATATAAACTCTACCTGTAGAGTTATAAACTTCGAGTTATAGCAGAAGTGTGAGTTGGGAGAGGTACTGCAATTTCAGCAATTCAGAGTTGTGGTTCTAAGCCATCCTGACCTACTGCAAAGATGATTGCAAATGAGGAATTTTGCTTCCCTTCTCTGTGCCTGCTGGCTGCATTTACTTTTGTCAAATAATCTAGAATGTGATGGGAAGAAAGATGTGCCTTTTTCTGTTCTTTTTTTTTTTCTTTCTTTTTGCTGCTATTCTGTATTGGATTGCTTCAGATTGTGAGTGTACCAGTGAGAATGGAGATAATTTAAGAGTCCAAACAAAGAGGCCATAGAGATTATAAACTGGGGGATTAGGTGGCAATAAGTACATGTGAGAAATCTGTAATTTATGAATCTTTAAAGTGTAATATACTTGATTGTCATGGAGAAAAAGAGATACAAAAGATCTATGAAGATCATTCTTCAGCTGTTGTTTTTTCAAAAATCTCTGGACAGTAAAAATTGACAGGTTTTCCAAAACTGTCTGGAATGACTGTCTGAGCCTTTGTATGCACAAAATTACCGGTTACAGATGTTTAAAAAAAAAAAAAAAATTTAAATCCAGTGTAGCTCTTCAGGAGCCAAAAAGCCACGTTGCAAATAAACACTGGGCTCTTTCTTGTACTTGATGATTTGAATCTTGGGGCATTTTATTCCTGACTTTTACATGTAAACTTAACGTTAATTTTCAGATATATTTGTCATTGAAAACTTTCAGGTCTTGAGAGCTGGCAGAGTGCACATCCCCTACCTAGTGCTTGACTGCACAGAGTGCATTTGATACTTGATAATGCCGTGCTTCCTATCCTGTTTCTCAGAAGCCAAGCTTGCTGTACTTCAATTGGCCAGCATCCAAACCCTTCTATCAAATGTTTATGCGCTATAAAAATATGTGTCATTGAATAAATTCTCACTTAGCTTATACTTTTGAGAAGGGCCAGATCTGTAAGGCATTCGTAACGGCTTATAGACTGACTTCTGAGGTTGTGTTCCAACAGTGTTCCGTGATCTGTAATACAGTAGAGTATTGATACACTCTGATGCCCTCATTTACAGCTCACTTGGGTATTCCTACCTTCTAGTGCCATTTACAGTACAGTAGACCCCAGAACAGCTACTGGCTCACAGCAAGAATTGACGCAAGAGTAGGGCACTGGAGCCATGGTGTGCAATATTTTCATTCTCAAGCATGCTGTCTCTTCAGCACTGCTTAGCATTCCTCTGTCCTGTGTTTTGCTTAAGCAGAGGTGTCCAGAGCTGCTTTGGTAGAGACACACCACCACCAGAAAGTTAGATTTTCTCTTTTCTCAATTGTTTTTCTTTTCTTTCTGCAAATTCCTTTTCTGATGTTCTGTTTTCCTCTGTCTTGATGGTAACATAAATGTTTAGTAATATGTAACCTGGTGTAATCTGGCAGCCAGTTTGGTAGAAACATAGGAAGTATCTGGAGTGTTTGAGTCAAAATTAGACATTGTTTCTCTCTAAAATGGAAATCTTTTTTTGCTTTCATACAAACAAACAGCAGATTCCGCTTCCCCCTGCTCTGCCCCCAGTGTTAAATGTAAACATGGAAAGAAAGCAAGCTGCCAAGAGTGGTTGTGATCCCTAAGCTGGCATCTGCAGTGAACTTCTGTGGAGGTGATAGTACAAGTACAGAAACAGCAATGGAGGTAGCACCATATAACATTAATTCAAATTGGTGGCGGAAATATGGAGGAATGAAATAAGTGCTAAATAAAACAGATCAATATGTTACCTGGTTGCTAAGAGTAGTACGTAGTAGAAAATGCTCTGTATACTTTAGATGGTTCAATGATTTCCTTTGCAAGTTAGTTGCCTAGAATTTGTCAGAGAAAAAAAGAGTTTGAGCCTGTGATTTCCTGTAGAATATGGACTCAAGTAAAATAGGGTAATCAACCCATTTGCAAGCCTGACTTCCATAGAGTATTATTCTGTCTACATCAAATTGTACCACTGTTTTCACGGAGAAGTTACGGCGCCTTAGTTTTTGGTGAACTTGTAGTTCCTTTTAAAATGCTGCCTTAATGCCAGGGCCTTTTCACATCTTTGCAATAATCTGCTCAAATATGGCTGAATTATGAGTCTCAGGGAGAGACAGGGAGGTTTGGACATAGAAATTATCTTAAAATTCCATATGTGCTGAGCATGATCCAATGTACATGTGCCAGGAGCTGCTTTCATTTGCCTCTCCCAGCTGTTGCATAGTTACTGACATATCAAGCAAGGAATTGAAAGAAAAGCAAGGGCAAATTTTTGTTTGCTGCGTGCTGTAACACCAAGGCAACATTTGTGTTTGAAATCAGAAGTGTTTGGAACAGGAAAAGAATAGAAAAAGAAAAGGTGTAGCATGAAGGATGATAACTCTGAATTTGTGCTTTGTCATTTTTTAAGAAGTGTGTAAAGTGATTGACAGATACTGTATCTAGAAACTTTCTTATATTAATCCACATGTAAATCTATGTCCGTATGCTTTGCAACTCAAATGTACCTGGTAACTTATGACGGGTTTATGGGGGTCTTTTTTTCTGCTTGGTGGGGAAATTAGGTCCTTTCATATTTCAGTTTAAAGTTTGCTTGCATTCACGCTGCAAAGAGAAACTTTTGAAGACATTTCAATAGGATGTTCAAAGATTGCTGCAATTACGAAGCAAGGAAGAGAAGACTTCTGAAGTTCTAATTATAGTTTCACTAGTGGAGATAAGAGGAATGTTCCTCCTTTGGATTTATTTTTAATCTGTTTCTTTTTGTGTCTGTCCAGATCAAAGTGCTAGAGTATTTACAGAAGATTACTCTGTTTAGATACTGCTTGCAGTGCTACAAAGTGTCATTTTTAAGGTCAGGTTACCTGCAGCCAGTATGGGTCCGCTCCTTGGTGTACAGCTGTCGTGGAAACCTATTTTCCTTTTCTTCTTGGCTGTGTATCTAAGCTGTAACTGCATTTTGGCTACAGATCCGGCAAGCATGAGGCAGGGGAAGCAGAGCACTGGCAAACGTGTTTGTAGTGCTAGATAAGATGGAGAAATGAAGAGGCAGGATCAGACACCTTTTTCCATACTGAAGTACTGCTTATGATAGTGCTATGTCTTTTTAGAAGTTTTTTTGCCCACTGCCTTTTTTTTCAGAGGAGTTGGGAACATCTGCCTTCCTAGTTTGAGCAATAGTACAAACTTCTAACTTGGGGAAATATTGTTGGTAGGGTACCAGACTTCATCATCAGCTGGAAAGGAAAGCTTTCAACAGTTAATTGTGTGCACAGTAGTGCTGGGTTATCTGCTCCAGAGCTACATAACAATCGTTGGTGCTTCTCCAAACTTGAGCAACTGTTTTAGGGCCATTTATCATTAAAGCCACTAAAAACATGGAAGTGTGCCATGGGTTCTGTCAGACTTCTACTTTCTACCTCTAAATAGTTGTAAAGACTTGGTGATTAGGGGAAAATTTTGCTGCCCTGCACCCTCCCCCCCCCCCTTATTTTTTTTTGTGAGGGACAGAATTTGCTTGTTCTGAACTCTGTTCCCAAAGAGACAAAAAAAAAAAGAAACTTTTTTAAAGAAGCCTTCCTACGCAAAGGCTCAACTAAATAGCTGACTGAATCCTTAGAATGGAAGTATTTAATCAGGAAATCTCTGTAGGTGTTGCTACTTACTATTCCCATAGTATTTAGATCGCAGCTGCATAGTGAGGATTTACTAAAATTACAAATAATCTGAAACTATTGATCTGTAAATACAAGTACAGTCTCTGACTGTATGCTTGGAAAAATCTGAAGGGAGGATTCTGAGAAAATTTTGTATTTCTTTAACCAACTTCATAGTTACACTGCTACATGTTGATCTATCAGCTTGGCTGAAGTCTGTATTTGCTCCTGATCTTGGCTGGTGGTGTGGGAACAGAATTTTGTTTCCTTTATATGTAAAATAAGAAACATTGAGTAAGAATATTTGGAATATTGGTGTCAATGTAAGAATCTATTAGAAAAAAAGTCCACTATTAAGTGTACCATGAACATAATAAAAGTCTTCTTTAAAAGGTGAAACCATAGTGATACAAAAAGGCATCACATGACAAGTTTCGCCACCCTAAAAATACGTTCTTTAACTATGAAAGTGGTTGCAAATCATCATAGTTTGTTTGTTCATTATAAAAGATTATTGGTTGTGTTGTTCATACCACATCAAATGTTGATTTCTGATACATATTTGTGAACTTGTTCTACTATGTGAACTTATTTTATGGAGATGGGAGAACTCATCTTGGGAACAGCTAAATGAAGCAAATTCCCAAGAGCAACCAAGGCATTGTGTCTAATAATGAGCCTGACACAGAAAAGTACCGGCAATGTAATTTGACTATCAATCACTGTCATCTCTGGAGCATGTGAAGCTTATGGCAGCTGCAAGAACAGCTGTAACCCAGGTCTATTGTCCTTGTGACCATCCCATGTATTTCTGAAGCCTATTAATGGCATTTTTAGGGCTTGAAAACTGGATGGTAGTAATATAAATCTGAATATTCTAAATGACACTGGCTCATTAGGCAGTGCTTTCTACAATAATATCTAATTTTTGAGAGTTCGCTTGGCAAAAGAAAAAACATTTGAAATGGTACAAGTGTTACAGCTTTACAAATGCAAGCAGCATTTTCCCATTTAGCACAAAGAGAGAGGAAAACACTCAACAGATGTATCTAATTGCTCCTTCTACTCTGTGTACTTTATTTCTTCCAAATGCCTGAGGGAAGACTTTGGCTTTGTGTGAGGTTAAGGCAAATAGAATATTGCCTGACATAGAGATCAGGCCCTGACCAGGTCCAGATGGACCAGTATATTCCATAGGAAGATAAGGAAGGCATATAGTTTTCTGTTTATTTACCTATTCCACAAGATCTCTGTATATGTTAGTCTTGCACTCCTAGAATTTCTGGATTTAGGACCCACCTTCTTCCAGGTTGAATTTTTCTGTTTACTAATTTTTGTAACAGTTTTCTACATTGTACATTTTGAAGTCTTCAGAAAAAAGAGTTGGACTTTTCAAAGGCACGTGAAAATGTAGACCAGTGGCTATGTTGGATATGGGATTTTTATTTACTAAAAAAAATATTTTTTTTCAATTTTCTAAGGTAGTAGTCTTATAATAATGCAGTATTTTGGCTGAAAAGTTATAGCGTTTTTGATGAATGTATTTTTCTTGGCAGTTGTAGGAATGTCAAGCCATATGGAGCCCTGTTGAAAGCTGAGACGAGCTCAAGACTTGCAGTGATGTTTAAAAAAAAAATAAAATCTAACACAGCTTCTATTTCTACTGAAGAATTGGAGGGAATCCTCTAACTAGTTTTATACACGCCGCTGAACCTCGAAGACACATGACAGTTGTAGTGGAGAACTATATTTAAAAATATGATGGAGCAAACCATTACCCATTCCTCTGGTTAAAGATTGCTCCAAGTCTTTCTGTGGCTCTCATGTTGTGTATTGTAATTGTGTGCAGTCTTCATTGTTTTAATTCAAGCAATGACAGAATTATTATTTGCTTCAGATAATTAATTATACAATGTGGAGAGCACTGGTTAACAGTGATTCTTGCAAATTTATTTCCTTTTTTTTTTAGTAGGTATTTCTGGCTCAGAAAAATTTGAGAACTTGCTGAATATCAAAGGCTGTACACTAGCATGTAGCTCCTTTTATGTTCATCTGTTGCACCATACTATTCTCTGTGATAACAAAATGCTCTGTTACCCAATAATATCCAGAGCAAAACTCTGCTGTTGTTATAAGCATTAAAGATATTCAACAAGGAGATATTTGATGTAAAGGCAAAAAAAGTAGTGATGCTTTGGGATTTCCTGTCATTAACTTGTTGATGGCTCCAAATCATTTTCATTGATAGAATCTTTCTGAAAACTAAGCAGAGATGAATGGCAGTTCTGACTGATTTACGTAATCAAAGTAAAGTGAGAGAATTACAGTTATTTAGTACTTGCATCTACTGAAAGAGGCGAGTAAGCCAGTCAGGTGAGCTCACCCATGTGATGGAGTTAGTTGTATGACTTCACACCTCCCACTAACAAGATTACTTCTGTTGCAGAATCTTTATGTTCTATTTTACACATATATCAAAACAACAATTGTCACGTGTCCTCTAATAATGTAGGCTAAAATGCAGTAATAATGTATATTAAAATACAGCATAATATTTTTGGTATTCTGTAGTTATTCTAGCCTATGAAATAATTATGAATAGGAATCAGAATTATGGGTTAGTACTTGGTCTTCTAAATTTAGTATTACATTTTGAGCAGACAAATGAATTTTTAAGGGGGCTAGCTTCAAAACTCAGATATTTAACTTCACATTACAGCAACCAAGTAACTCTAGTAAAGATCTAAAAACATCTGAAAATACATATATACGTATTTTACATCAGAGAGAAGTAGCATATATATGATACAGCTTAGCTGAGCAGCTGGTCTAGACAAAAGTAACCGTAAAGATGACATGAGTGTAGCTGTGGTTTTAGTACTTCAGAGGATGATTGGTCCTCTGAGGCATGGGATATGGAGCAGTTGAGATGTATACTGCAATCATTGAACGGTATTTGAACAGGAGTATAGATGGATTAATGTGTGGTGATGTGTAAGGTACTTCTATCGTAATTATTATAAATTGTGGGAAGTGGATTCGTGAGGCAATACACAAAAAGCTATAAAGTTGTTTCAGGGCTGGAAGAGTTAAAGTGAAGTCACCTCCAAGCTCCAGTTAATCTCCAAATTCTTGAAAGAACTAGTGAACACGTAAAGGAGAGCAAATTCCAACATATGTATATATTTTTAATATTTGGACATGTTAGGCCTTAAGTAATGGGGAACTGTAAGTGTTACCAGGCACCTGTGAAAGGCAGGGACTATATAAGAATGTACATATGCACAGGCTGTGTGGATAATTCTACTGATGAAGCAATGTCAGCGATGTTTACCTGAGTTTTAGATTGTAAGGCATTGTACAGAACAGTGGAAATGACTGGGCTGTAGGAAAGCTGGTTTCTAATTTTGTCTCTGTTGTAATGCTTGTCTCAGTTTTCTCATTTATAAACAAGAAGCAAGGTGTTTGGCTATCTTGTGGACTGCTTGAACATGGACACCTGAAGAATATAATCAAGAAGATAAGTGCTTCCCCCTCACTTATTTTCTATCGTATATATTCCTTCTGCTACATGCAATTCTGTGTCTCTCTTCTTCCTCATCCCTAAAAGCTTGCATTATCTTTTGTTGTTGTTGTTCTTTTTTTCTTACAGTGGAAAGTGTTGAACGAATTCCAAATGGTCTGTAGTGTATAGCAGCATATGGCAGTGCTGCTCTTTTTCTATTTCACTGTATTTTTTGTAGTTGTTTTCCTTCACATTCAATATTTTATAAATGAGCTCTTTGAGAGACATGTAAATGGACTCAGTCTTTCTTTCCTTTTTTGTCCCTCTGCCACTCTATGCTGCAGTCAAGCCACAGTTCAAATCTTGTTGAATAATCTTTTCAAGCTCTAATTTCACCCACTGCATTAGCTCTTCAGTCCCTAGGACTGTAATTATCATGATGTCTTGATGTTGAGAAAGCCACTATTCATTAAAAGCCACTGCTTGGAGCCAGCTTTGCAGCACGGCGAGTCTGTGCGTAGACTTTGTCAGCCCTACCTATAGATAGCTGCGTGTATTGACCACAACTTTTGAACAGTACCTTTTGGCGTATCTCAAAGACTGTCTAGAGCCCTGACTCCGAAATGAAGTAACTTTTGCGAGTTTCCTGAAAGCAGAGTGGCCAAGGACAATGTCATCTCTTGGCTGCAGTGTAAGGAGCTGTTATTACGACCAGATGAAATGTTCACACTGGCTTGTTCTGCATCATTTCTGCTATGACTTCTGCTCTGTGTTCGAGTGTACACTACAAAACTGTCTTTAGGTGAGCAAGTGTGCAATGTCAAATGCATGTTTTCTTTCAAAAAATCTGACTGTTCCTATCCAAAAGTGCCAAACCATCCCAGTGCACGATCATAGTATGTCCACAGTGTAGTCTAGAAACGGAGGACAGTCAAGTTGATTGTCATCTACCTTTCAGTTCAGTTTCACTCTGAACTTGAGAAAAATACAGATTATGCACATTAACTAAAATTAATACATGTTATTACTTTTTAATTAAGTGATCATAAGTAGAATCGTAAAAATATGCAGTCTATATTTACCAAGCTGCTTTACCTAGAACAGTCTTTGGTTTGTTTACCAGAAAAACTTCTAAAACCTACAAGTTCCTGTTGAAAGACACCCAACAAACTTAAATTAATTTCACTTCCTGAAATAATTTTGCTTCTAAATCCACTGCTATTGCTTAATTTTCATATTTATTTCTTAGTCACTTATTTTTTCTTGATAAAAATATATCCTGATTAATGCTGAACTGAAAGGCTTTGGCAGTTCAAGAACTGACATCCCAAATAGTCCTTCAACTTCCAAAATTGCCTGGAGGAGATCTGCTGCTTCAGATTTTTTATTTTTTTGTTTCCTGTGGTAGCCTGATTATAATATCCAAATGTCCATGTCTTCCTTCATGCACATTCTGTCTCACTCACTTTTTAAAAAAAAAATAAGTAGAGCAATTATTCAGCAAGGCGCAAAAAATAGAAATAATTACTTTTCATGCAAGGTCATGGAAAATGTGTGTTGTTCTTCTACCACTAAAGAATTTTGTGGCTTTGACCCTGACAAAACCTGTGCAATTTATTTTATAAACTCAGCTTTGCCTGTTGAAGCAGACAGGATCACCTGGAGTGCATTAACTTGGAAGCATGCATGTAGCATAAAAAACCCAAACCCTCTGGATTTTGGTGCTAATCCCGTAATTATTCTGATATAATACTGTACTGCAAGGAATTTACAATGGTGTCAAGGAGACAATATTAAGACTCTTTACTGAAGAAATGTATAAGTCGATGGATAGAAACTGAATCCAGATAAATATAAATTAGATATTAGGTATGCAAATTATTTGGTTCTATGTGGATGTAACTGGCTGGTGTATATAGTCTCTGCTACACTGGAGGTCATGCAGGTCCTAAACTGTGTGTGTTTCATAGAATAGAGAAGTAAATTATGTCTATTGAACGGAAGATGTTTGGGAATGTTTCTCTTGGCAGTCGTGCTCTGTGTTGCAAACCAATATGTTAAAATATCTGGCATATCTTCCTGTTTTAAGGGGAAGGATTTTAATTTTACTTGGTTGATTACTTTCTTTAAAGAGAGTCATTTCTGCTGATATCACAACAATATTAAGACAAATTAGATTTACAACATTTCTAATTATTGAAGTTTACTAAATGAATAAAGCAGCAGGAAATTATATTCCAATAACTGGCTTCTGACAGTTTTGCATTAAAACTGAATGAACTGATCCTCTTCCCGAAACTGCTGTTTTGCTTTAGATTAGACTAATGTTTAATCAAAACTGGACTCCATTGGCAGTTCCTGCCTACTCCTGGTCTTTTTTAGGAGGCATTGATCTTGAAAGTATTTGGGGAAGGTCATTATTTTGGATAAAGGGACATAACTGTATGGACTTAGTGGAGCTCTGACAGAATACATTACCTGAGTATCTGCACCTTTATATTTAAACACAATAATGATGTTTACATTGATTTGAACAGCAAGGCTCTTGCCTATCTTAAGCAAAGTTTGCTGCACACCACTTTTATTGTCACTTGCAGAGAAACCAGTAAAATTCCACCAGGAAAACCTGGGCTCCAAGTTATGACTGGGCAGAGTGGTGTGGTTTATAATGGCTTTGGATTTCAAACAATGACACTGTCAATGCCAAGAGTAGCAGTGAATTCATTTCCTTCCTTCATCTCATGCTGAACGGAGATTTTGCCGTCTTTCAGCTGGCAGTACAGTCATATTTGTAGGCCCACTTTGAAAGGAAGTGGATAATATCTTGGGAATTCTGCAACCCCTGATTAAAATCTCTGATGGCGGGCTGATAGGATGAACGATGAGATGTTGCAAAAGCGTGTATGCTGCAGAGTGCCTTTGTGTGATGATCTGTGTTTTCTGCAACAGTTGTCATATGCTGAATGAACTTCTGGGGTAGCCATTTTGGTGGCAGAGACACGTCGGTGCTACTCAACTAATTGTGTTGTGTTGGACTTTTATGCAATGCAGCGCTTGGCAGCAAAGCCTGTATTAGGAGGCTGTTACTCTGATTGCTGTCCCTCTGTGCTGGTCACAGTGCTGTTGACATAGCTGTTTATAAGGCTGTGTTATGCGGGATATGTTTGCTGTTAAAAAGCAAATAACGGAGTTATCTCACTAGGTTTTTTAGTTTGGGTTTTTCGGTTTTGTTTTTGAGGTCATTTTTTTGTTTGTTGTGTTTGTAAAGATCGGTTAACTCACCTGGCTAATCATTTCCCCAAGGAAATGTAAATTTGAAATGCAGTTGAATCATATCTGGGTGTCTCAGTCTGGAGAGGTAAGTCTCTTCCTTTTCCTTCCAGATTCCTGAAATTTTGCTTGGCTGCAGAGTATGTGAGGGGAAGTTATGAAAAGGAGGAAGAAACAGGAATTTCTTACACCTACATAATTGTTACAAATGATGTGATCTTGAGTCATATTACCTCAGATGCCTCTTTTGCAAGTTAATGCTAGTAACTGAAGAACAAAACGTGACCTTCTGTATCCAAGAATTGAAAGAGCATTTTAGTGGAGAGTTTCAGCAGTTAAATTTGGTTGCCATGGGGTCATTTGAGCTGTTTTTGGAATTTGTCACTAATTTATTCACAAAATTACCCCTTTTGTCAGTCAAGCTGAGAGATACTTCTTAGCAGGTGCAGAAATACCTTTAAAGATTGGAAGCATACATGAAGAGACATGAAATATATCTTCCAAATTACTGGGCTTATTTCATAAACTGGAATAAAAAGGCATCAGTTTCATGCAGTCCTGTCTAGTGAGTGACATGGTGTGATATTGCTAGGGAATGAGACTGATACCTGAGAATGAGTGCCTGTTTTTAAATAAACATGTTTTTAAATATTCTTACTGAAAAAGAAGAATGATTTTAAAATAGTTTAAAGAAAGCTAATGGTTGGAAAACAGGGTCTAATCTGGAGACTTTTTATTTGCTGAATAGCAGAAGATTAGCAATACAGGTAATATATTAGTATCACCTTACCATCCGCGTGTAGTCCTGATGGTCTGACTGTGCTGTTTCATGTGGTCCTCTGTGCAACTACTGGTGTAAATGCTGTTATTTTAGTTAGTTAGATTCTCAATAGGGTCATCATTTGTTACACCTTGTGCGTGTGTGTGGCCTAACTGATGACCCAATGTTAGCATGTAGCAAAGAAGTGAATGTTAGTTTGCTTCATTTCATATATAAATATACCAGAACTTATGATGTTTGAATAAATCTGTTTGCCTTGCATATTAATGAGCATCTTCAAAGACCTGACACTAACATGTCTGCAGATTACTCATCTTTGCAGTTGTCTTGTGGCTTTTGGTCAATGTGAGGGTGAACTGTATTTTGGTCATTGACCTTTCAGTCCCTTGCCCCTGCCCACGGGCCCAATCAATAGAGGAGCGTTAGCCTTAGGGTTAGTACAACTGCTACTCAGCCTTGCAGTAAAACATCTCTGAGGTTCTGAAAAAGCAGTTAATTCTCACTTACTGGAAGAAAGATGAGGAGACCTTGTCGTTCCTGGATTGCTCTGAAGCAACCTCAAGTGTCCTGTGGACAGTACTGCAAGAGGTGCCAAGCGATGTACTTTATACTGTTTGAAACAGAAGCCCACTCTCCTCCCAGGGGGGTTCTGTACGAACCTCTGTTCTGCCATTGCATCTCCTGTTTCAAAATGGAGTAAATACTTTGTTTTTTAAATATAAAATTTCCTGCAGAAGGGTATCAAGTACTGCTGCTGTGACTTGCCTGTAGCTTATAGTCTTGCACAACAGACGCGGAACAGAACAGAAATAGTCCATCAGTAACCCGGCGTGTGTGATGGTGGGTTTCGGGTGCTGCAAAGCACACGGCTGAAGGAAACACCAGGACAGGCGGGTTTCCCACTGCCCCACATCGCCGCCACTGCTCCCCCGTTAGCTGGCAGGCTCAGGGGCCGTTTCATGCGCCTTTGTTTTGTTAATGACAGTCACTTCATATAGCTTTCCAAAAGCTGAAGGAATGCAGACCTGTTGTTGGTATATTCCGTCGCATTGGGGCGATTTCTGCCTTTAAAATTAATTCTTTTATGAGTTAACATGTGATCCAGGAGTGCTTTGGTGTTGCATTCTCTGAGCCGAGTGCAATTCCAACTCGACAGAAGTGTTGGCTGTCAGCATAAGCAGAGCACGTGGATAACTGTTGATTTTTATTTTCTTTCAGTCCACAGCTGAAATGAAAATATGGGGGGGGAGGGGGCAGGCAGATTTTACTAAAAATAAACAAAAGAGGTTTTCATACTGAAATGAACATTTCTGTTTAAATCTGAGGAGGAACATAGGAAGGAAATGAACAAGGTGGATGTCAGTATAATTTACAAAACTGAGTAGCAGGTGTCCATCTCTAATTTTTTTTTTCCCCTTATTTTTTGTTTAAGTCTTAACATTTCCGTAATGTGGGAGACCTGGATTCAGCTCCTACTTCTGTCTGAGGGCATGTCAGCCAGTGTCTCTTAACTTCCAAGGAAGACCTTAGCTGACAGACTATTCTCTCTTGTTAACACTATTCCACTTTGTATAAACCACGTAACTATTAATCACAGACATGCTGGGGGCTAGGATACACTTTTGGCAGACTGTGGCTTTGTTAGGGATTTGATTTAGATCATCTTGGTGTTGGAAAGTGCCTTTGCCAGGGTATGGGGGGAAGGTATTGCCATTTCATTTTCCTCTTGCTTCCTTGTGCTTGACTTCATGAATCTATGTCGCTAAGTGTTACTGGAGTCCTTGCTTCAAAGGCAAAGATGGGTACTGGATATTGATGAACAGTAATTGGCTAGAGAAGTTACATGCTGCTAGAGAAGTTGAATGCCTGGCTGGATAAGCATTGCTTTTACAGTCTGGAGGGGGCTAGATCTGAAAGTGGCGAATAAATAATAATTATAAAACATGAACTTTTTGGATGATGCCTGCCTAGCTTGCTTCCAGAAAAAGAAGGTTCCTGTAGATGTATTCACTGTGTGCAGTGTGATCCTTTGGGAACTACTGATGCAAATAAAACTAGGGCATGTGTCCTGGGTGCAGCTGGGATAGAGTTAATTTTCCCAAGAAGCTGGTTGCCTGACCCAAACAGCCAATCAGATGGGATATTCTATACCATGTGACATCATGCTCAGTATTTAAGTGGGGAGCTGACTGAAGGAGAGGGGTTTGCTACTCAGGAGCAAGCTGAGCATCGGGTGGTGAGAACATTGCATGCTGTATATTCCTTTTATCAGTATTATTGATTGTTATTGTCTTCTCCCTTTGCCATTCTATCAAACTGTGCTCATCCCGACCCATGAGTTTTGCCTTTTTCCCCTCTGATTCTCCTCCCCATCCCACTGGGGAGGGGGAGGAGTGAGAGAGCAACTGTGTGGTGCTTTGTTGCCAATTGAAGCCAAACCACGACAGCATGCAAACATAAAAACAGGCAAAAGAGTGAATGTAAGTCTCAATAATTTTGAAGTGCATTCCAATTCCCTGTAGGACAGTGTGTAAGTACCTGGGGACTGATTTATCAGTAGTACCTGAAATTCATGCATATTTTCTGTTTGCTCTGAAGTAGCAAACAGCTACAGTACCAGTCCAGCTGGTGTGCAACAGCAGAACAAGAAGTCTTTGCTCCATGGAAGTTTGACCCCAAGTTAAAAAGGACCTTATTTTCAGAGGCTTCAGCTCCCACTCAGACACCTGCTGAAGGGGCAGAGATTCCTGAAGTGCTTGGGTACCCCAAAGTGTCTTTGCCGACTTGTTTTCATACCCAGGATGCAGTCCTGTCTCAGAGTCCCTGCTTTGACCTTCTCTCCAGTCTCTACCATCACTGCCTGCATTATTGTTCACTGCTGCTTCCAGCTGCAGATCCAAATACCTCATGAGAAGTGGCAGTGGCAGCATCTGGCCGTGAGCAGCTTCCCTAGTTCACTTACAATTTCTTCTGGTGCCACTGGTAGTCTGACTTCTCCCTCAAAACAAAAGAACACCCCACACCTTTGAAAAGCAACACCCTGTTATTTCCACTGAAGAAAGTTCTGGGTGAACTTTTCTGTGGTTTTCAGTTTGCTCTTTTCTTTCCATTTGTGAAGACTTGTGGTAAACTACTGCACAGCTTCCATCCATAAAAACTGGTTTTTCAAGTGTAATTTTTCTCCAGCCAATTCATTTCTCTTTAACTGCTCAAAAGTGGGTTACATCACTCGTTGCAAGTAAATGCACAAATGGTATTAAGCAGCTCTGCCAGTATGGCTCAGTCTTTGCCTGTCAGGGTGACTTTCCTGAGTAGGAAACAGTTCCTCCCGTACAGTAATTTTCTCTGATGAGCATTTATTGCTTTCCACTGACAACAACTGTTCATACTGTTTCTGGCGACTGTTTTTCACAGGGCAGATTTTTAAATGGGTTGAAAACACCATCTTTTTCATAAAGGCAGGCAAAGAATCACTGTTTGGCCTTTTTCCAGGTAAGCACTTGAGCCCCTCGGGGTTGAGAGGGAGGCTGCTGTTGCTCATAGGGCACTTACGCTGCTATTGTGAACATAGCCCTGAAAACAAACCCTCTGTATCCACAGAGTGCACACTTTCAAGGATGAACTTTTGGTCTTCTGTAAATCAAATATAGCTTTTTAAAATCTCATATCCTCTCCAAAAATCGTGTTTTTGGGGAAGAATTGCTGTAGAGGATATAAGACCCAGAAAATGACAGCTAGAACATCAGGAGAAAGACTTTCAGGAAAGATCAGTCTTGCAACTAGTTTTGTCCTTCAGATATGTTTTTCTTCATTTTCATCTCCAGTTCATAATTATGAATAAAGGCAGCATTCTCATTCTTGTATACCATATTAGACCTTCATCTGGATAATCTATTTTTTTGCTTGCTGCTTTTTCCTTTTTTTTTTTTTTTTTTTTTTTTTCCCCTGATGGAGATCCATGCCTCAGTTGCTTGGAAGAATCTTGCTGTACTACATACATTCATTTTATATGTTTGATAGTTGTAGAGTGTGGAATTTGCTTTGGACAATACCTACCTCTATCAATCCATCTGGGCAGTGAACATGTGATTCTGAAGCGAATCTATTCCAGCAGACTGTACACACAAAAACACTAGGGTCACAATCATACAGAAATCACTGTCGCATTCTTTGGTGGAGTGTTATAGTTGTCAGACACTAAAAAAGTAGACATCATTCAGCACACCCATGTCATATATTCAAATTATTTGAATGTTTTGTGGTATCTTGAATGGGGCAATAAACCAAACAAGCAGCCTGTAATTTACCAGTCTTGAAAACCAAGTGTGTCTTCTCTCTTTAATCAGCCTCTTCTGAAGTGCGTTATCTCAGTGCCTGACACAGCACTGACAGGCTGCTACAACTTGTAGAGCTAATGGAGTCTCTTGAGACACTAGTAACTTAAGCGATTAGCACAAATGATGACTTTAATTTTAAAGACTAAAAGATGGAGCGAGGGAGAAAACCAAGAAGAAAAGGACAAGTATTTCAGTTTTTTTTTTCTTGCTGGAGCAACATGCTTTCAAGTCTAGAGAAAGAAATGTTTCTCACTATTCCTGTCTTGCTTTTGCTTATGGGCCAGAGCTAATAATGCAAATGTCATCCCCTCACCACTACTCCCAAAGAAGAGTTCCTGAAGATATAATTTCTACGAATGCATGTCAGAATTCAGAGTTATTGGAAGACTGTTTTTCCTTGGGGAAAGCTTTTGGGAATGATTTATGAAATCAAGGTATTTTTGGAATACATAAAGGCAGGTGCAGCTGAAGGCAAAGTCACATTTCCCTGTGCTTAGAGGTCTCCTATCACAAATATGTTCTGGTTGCTGTGTTGACTGACCCTCAGAAAAATCGCAGCCCCAACACTTGCTATCCTATGTACAATTTGCACATGTTAGATAGTATAATAATTCAGAGGACTCTAAATCTTGATAGGATCAGGTTTTATTTCATTATGACACAACAACCTATTGATGGATGGCTTAAGGAGCCTCTAGAAAATGGCTTGTCCGTTGTTGTTAGTGTGAGCCGTCTCCTTGATGTTCCTTCAATCTCTGACAGAATGGTGGATTTGAAACACATCTATGTTGGCCCTGCAGCTGCGTCCTGATTCAGTGCCTTTTTTGGTACATTTCTTATTTGTGCAGATACAAAGCATACAAAACCACAGCTGTGCAATGTGACATATTACATTAGTATGAGTTATGGACGCAAGGGGAAGAGCAGAGTTGGTGAAATGATGATAATAAATTGGGAAGGTATAGGACAATGATGGGTATACCACTCTAGGGAAATGGTCTGACTTGAATGTTGTAACAGATAAGCTCTGATAGATTTCAGGAAAAACAGAGGATTGATGGCTTTGGTACTGCGTTAATTGGAAGAAGTAGAAGTCATTGCGGAATTGCTGAGGTGTAGAAAAGAATCCATACTAACAGATTGACTTAAAGGTCTGTAGAAAAGGGTTGCGGTATTTTAGCTGGTACTTAAATCAGCTTCTTTGGTGAATATAGAATGAGCAAGTAACTGTCTCCATCTAGCAACTCTGAAAACCTACAGTAGCAAGCATAAGAGTCACCAGCACAACAGTGATCAGTGCAACGCTGTTAAGATTCTACGTAACCTCTTCAGCCACTTGGTCTTGCTTTCAGAGTGTGAAAATCCTAGGGTGACAGGAAGGCTCCATATACCACCAAGAAGCATTAAATAGGGTAGTCTGTCTTAAATGGCAAATTGAGAAAATACTGCAAACAAAACTGAGGTCTCTGCTTGACAACTGTTGATACAAGCAGTTTGTTTATCCATTGTGGCAAAGCTCAGATCTGAGAACTTCCTGGGTAGCCGCAGTCATAATTTTGTGCACAGCAGAATTGCAGTTAACCGTGATCTAAACAAATGTTTGCCTTTTTGCATGGAAAGAATCATAGAATACCTCAAGCTGGAAGGAACCCCTAAGGATCATTGAGTCCAACTCCCTGCTCCTTGCAGGACTACCTAAAATTAAACCATATGACTAAAAGTGTCATCCAGACACCCCTTGAACTCCGCCAGGCCTGGTGCCTTGACAACTTCCCTGGGGAGCGTGTTCCAATGACCGACCACCATCTCAATGAAGAACCTTTTCCCAATGTCCAATCTCAACTTCCCCTGACGCAGCTTCATTCCATTTCATTGCGTCCTGTTGCTGGTCATGAGAGAGAGGAGATCAGCACCTCCCCCTCCACTGCCCCTCTCGAGGAAGGTGTAGGCTGTGATGAGGTCACCCATCAGTGATGAGGTCACCCCTCAGCCTTCTCTTCTCCAAGCTGAACAAGCCAAGTGACCTCAGCCGCTCCTCGTAAGTCTTGCCATCAAGGTTTTTCACCACCTTTGTCACCCTCGTCTAGACACACTCTAATAGCTTGATGTCCATCTTATACTGAGGCACCCAAAACTGCACAGTACTTGAAGTGGATCCGCGCCAGTGCAGTGTACAGTGGGACAATCGCCTCCCTTGACCGGCTGGCTATGCTGTGCTTGACGCACCCCAGGACACAGTTGACCCTTTGGGCTGCCAGGGCACACTGTTGATTCATGTTCAACTTGCCACCAACCCAAACCCCCCAATCTCTTTCCATGGGGCTGCTGTCCAGCCTCTCGTTCCCCAGTTTGTGTGTATAATGAAGATTATGACATCCCAAGTGGAGAATCTGGCACTTGTTCTTGTTAAATTTCATACAGTTGGTGATTTCCTAGCTCTCTAGATCTAGATCTCTCTGTAAGGCCTCTCTACCCTCGAGGCTGTCCACAGCTCCTCCTAGTTTAGTGTCATTGGCAGACTTACTTAACGCACATTCAATTCCTGTGCCCAGATAATTTATAAAAACACTAAAGAGCACTGGCCCTAAAATCAAGCTCTAGGGAACCCCACTGGTGTCTTGCTGCCAGCCTGATGTAACCTCATTTACTACAACCCTTTTGAGCCTGACTCGTCAGCCAATTGCTCACCTAACACATTATGGACTTGTCTAGCTGTGTGCTGGACACTTTGTCCAGAAGGATGCTGTGAGAGACAGTATTAAAAGCTTTGCTAAAATCCAAAAAAATAGTGTCTGCTGGCTTCCCTTTGTCAACTAGATGGGTGACCTTGTCATAAAAGGGAATTAGGTTGGTTAAACCGGACTTTCCCCTCATGAACCCATGCTGGCTATGACCAATGACTGCGTGGTCTCTCAAGTGTTTTTTAGTAACTGCCATAGTAACCTCCATAATTTTACTAGGCACTGAAGTGAGACTGACAGGCCTGTAATTACCTGTGTCTTCCTTCTTACCCTTCTTGAAAGTTGAGATGACGTTTCCCAGCTTCCAGTCGACTGAGACCTCTCCATATGAACCATATGAAATAGTGCTGTGTTCTTGAACTGGTTTCTGTTGTGGAATAGTGGCCATCTCGGTGATTCTTCTCCCATCTGTGTATTCCACTGCGCATAATTCCTTTGCTGCCAGTTAAGGCAGTTTTTAATTGGCTTGTGATTCCTGAACAGGCCAGGAAGTCCCCGATGATTTAGATATTGTCATAAGAAGCCAGTTGCAAGGAAGGAGGAAGATGTTTTCCATTGTATAAAGTTTCAGCTCTAATTTCTACCATACTCACCTACTATTTGGAGAGACCAAATGCCAGTGTGCCAGCACGATGCCAAAAGGCACAGCTGTAAGCTCAGAAAGAAGTTCTTTTTGTACTTCATAGTACAGGCAAAAGATAATCCAATATTAAGAGCTGTGCTGTAGACAACAAGGGGAACAAGACAGCTTATCAGTAGCTGTCAAGAGTACCGATAAGAGAGGTGTTCATTTCTTCAGTGGAATTTCTGATGAGGCTGTGGGTGCCATTCCTGTTCAAGGGCAGGCACCCGAGGTGAGCAAGTTCTACTCTGTGATTATGACAGACAAGAGACATGCTAGGATGGAAAACGTCACTGTCGGGAATCAGTAAAGTGATGCAGAAAACCACACTCTGATGCTAAAAAAAAAAAAAAGCAGTACCTATAGGATGTATTTGTAATATAGGATATGCAAAGCCTTTGAAATGCATCACATTCCATCTGTTGCATCCAGACTCTTTGCTGGCATTCTGTGATGTCTGCCCAGCATCCCCTTTCTTGTAACAAACACTGGTTCTGGGGAAAATGGAAAGAGCACCTTGCTGGACCTGCAGAGAGAGGCTGTTCTATGATTTTCTTTCTCTCTTAAAAAGCAAGTAGTGCACAAACTAATTTACAAGTTATGGGACTTCTGTATATGAGGGAAGACTTTTTTCTCAATAGGATTAGTGGATCGTGGTTTAGTGTACTAGGGACATAGGCTATGAACTGATAATATTAGTTTTATTCATGTGCATGCTTATGCATTATTCACTGCTAATCCAGTTGCTTCTATGGCTTGTTAACGTAGATGTGTCTTAGAAGAGTTGTACAAGCCAGCAGCCAATGTGTTCTGAGGTAGTTAATCATTCTGACCACGGCTTATCTTCCCTTTAAGCTGCTGGAGCTATTTAAGCAGAACTTAAAAATCTGTAATGTCATGTTTTCAGAATCCAGCCCTTCCCACTGCAAGGCTGAGCCATTGCACTATTGTGGAATAGAAAGGCAGCTAGCAGAGAATGTAAGAATCCTTATTCCCCACCCACTTTCCCAAAATCTCTGACTGCTACAGCAGAACAAGCCATGACTTTTGTAGTTTTAAAAACCTGAAGCACTCCTTTTACTGGTCCTTTAGAAAAATGAGAGATGGGCAGTGAGCAGTGTTCCTTTCTTCTGGTATAAAATGTCATGAGAGCTACAATAGCGTAAAAAGCAGGAAATCGAACATGCAACCTGGAAATAATTGGAACCTTTAATTATTTAAACTATGAATTGAAATCAAGTGGCTACAAGCTGCAGTTGGTTATTTTTAGATTGCTTTGATGGTTTGATGATTTAAAGTCCTATCACTGCCTCTAGTATTTATCTCAGCAATCTATTTTAAATTTGATCAGACTGTACAATCCGCCGGAGTTTGTTCTTATGTTAGAAGTTGTCTCGTGAGGCAAGAGGCTGTCCATATTTTCAGTCTTGCAGCAGCAGTGTGTGTAATGCCAATAGTACTTCTAGACAAATCCCTCACTGATTCTGGCTTCTACATGTTTCAGTATGCAATGGATACTTGTGAGAGCAGAAAACCTTTGAGTGACGGGGTAGTAAAAGCAGTAAGGCTCCTTTGGTTACATGCAGAATTCAAGGCTGCAAGAGTATGTAATGAATAGCAAAGGGTAGGGAAGGAAAAACGATCCAAGTGTCAGAGGACTCATGAATTTATAAGAAGGTAAGCCAGACCTTCAGTTGTGAGGTCAGGTCTCCATGACAATAAGCACAGGGTGACATAGAAGGTAACAGAGATGAATTAATATGGCAGAGCTGCAGAACAGAGAGCAGTAAATCAGCAATTAAGCAGGCAGTGGAATCAGAAAGGAGGAGATATCAGTAGGAAGCTAGGCCCAAGAATTATGCTGTCAGCAGACTTCATTTTCCTGAGATTTATGGAGAGCCAGAACTGTTAGTGTGAGCTAACTGCCTGAAGGTACAGTAGTTAACCAGAAAAGTATTAGGTTTTTGAAAGGTGCTTTTCAGGGCACATTCAGGTTTCCTTTCTGTAAAGTTTTGAGCAAGACAGCAGTGATATATAAATCTTTATATTGATATGAACAGCAGATAATAAATAACTTAACAGTTTCCAACTCTAAGTGTTAATAGCATGACTTGAGAATCAACACTGAGATTCTTATTAAAATGACAATATTGTTTTACTTATTCCTGTGTTTAAGCCATCCTGTGTTTGAGTCATCAAGATATGCTCAGATTAAACTTCACATCACTGACCTGAATCACAGAATCACAGAATAGTAGGGGTTGGAAGGGACCTCTGTGGGTCATCTAGTCCAACCCTCCTGCCGAAGCAGGGTCACCTACAGCAGGCTGCACAGTACCTTGTCCAGACGGGTCTTGAATATCTCCAGAGAAGGAGACTCCACAACCTCCCTGGGCAGCCTGTTCCAGTGCTCCATCACCCTCAGAGGGAAGAAGTTCTTCCTCATGTTCAGACGGAACTTCCTGTGCCTCAGTTTGTGCCCATTGCCCCTTGTCCTGTCACTGGGCACCACTGAAAAGAGCTTGGCCCCATCCTCCTGACACCCACCCTTCAGATATTTGTAAGTATATATTAGGTCCCCTCGCAGCCTTCTCTTCTTCAGGCTGAACAAGCCCAGCTCCCTCAGCCTCTCCTCGTAGGGCAGATGTTCCAGTCCCCTCACCATCCTCGTAGCCCTCCACTGGACTCTCTCCAGTAGCTCTTCATCTTTCTTGAACTGGGGAGCCCAGAACTGGATAGAGTACTCCAGATGAGGCCTCACCAGGGCAGTGTAGAGGGGAAGGAGAACCTCCCTCGTCCTGCTGGCCACACTCTTCTTGATGCACCCCAGGATTCCATTGGCTTTCTTGGCAGCCAGGGCACACTGCTGGCTCGTGGTTAACCTGTCGTCCACCAGGACACCCAGGTCCCTCTCCACAGAGCTGCTCTCCAGCAGGTCCATCCCAAGCCTGTACTGGTGCATGGGGTTGTTCCTCCCCAGGTGCAGGACCCTGCATTTGCCTCTGTTGAACCTCATCAGCTTCCTCTCTGCCCAGCTTTCCAGCCTATCCAGGTCACGCTGAATGTCAGCAGAGCCTTCCGCTGTGTCTACCACACCTCCCAGTTTGGTGTCATCAGCAAACTTGCTGAGGGTACATTCTAACTCTTCATCCAGGTCGTTGATGAAGAAGTTAAACAAGACTGGGCCCAGTACTGACCCCTGGGGGACACCACTTGTTACCAGCCTCCAACTAGACTCAGCGCCGCTGATGACAACCCTCCGAGTTCTTCCATTCAGCCAGTTCTCAATCCACTTCACCGACCACTCATCCAGCCCACACTTCCTCAGCTTCCCTAGGAGGATATAATGGGAGACTGTGCCGAAAGCCTTGCTGAAGTCAAGGTAGACAACATCCACGGCTCTCTCCTTTGTCTACCCAGCCAGTCATGTCAGCTAAACTATGTTTCAAGTTAGATTTGTTTTTATTAGAATCCTGGTTTCAGAAACCTGAACATCCTGAAAACCACCAGACACTGTTAGCCACTATGGAACTGTTGGTATTGACAACATTTTTTTTTTCCCTTTGTGAACAGGCTTTGTACAATTTAATTGCCTGTCGCCGGCTTTTTTCTTTGAAAATATGATTCAGATTTTTGGTGGACACCCACCCTGTATTAGATCAGAATTTTTTTTCTAAAAGGTTCAGAAGAAGTTGTTCAGCAGGGACTTTAGCAATAGGTTGAAGTCAAACATGCAAGTTAGAGACGTATTATGATAGTTGTATGTCTTCTGTTTGCATAGCACATTTCATACTAAAAGTGACAGAAATTAGTCAAATTGCTGAAGATGCTCATATATTATCATGATGGCTCTTTAAGTCAACCTCAGCCTGAGGTTTCACTTTTGCAAATTAAGCTAAGATACTGTACTCTGATACACATCATTGAAGAATGACACTCAGTCACATCTGACAGGAAGCACAGCAATGATACAGTATTTTTTTCAGATGTGAAGCCCAAAGATGTAAGAAGTAGCCTTTAAAAGAGATAAACTGGACTGGAGTTTGCATTAACATCCTAATTCATGCTAGAGATACCTTAAGGGCTCTATGCTACAGGTAATAAGAACCTTGGTCACAGAGGACTTGTGTTCAGATCAGCACAAGCATCAGTCAGAGGAACCACTAAATACTTGAACCAATGCCAGTCTGAGTGCATAGACCGAAACGATTGTTCTTGTTAGCAACTCCCAGTTTTCTCAGATTCTCTTTGGAACACAATAGGGGCTTTTGTTGACTTTTTGAAGAGTACCAAGCTAAAGTAGTGGACTTTCTGATAGCCCTTGCTTGACTCTTCTGAAAGGTACAAGGCATATGGGATTCTTTGGTCCCGAGTAGATGTGTTATTGCAAATCAAAGCATGCGTTCATTGCAGCTTACTGTAAATAAATTCAGAATTAGTAGGTTTGTTTTTTCTCATGTTCTGTGAGAATCTTTTATGCAGTATAATCTTCTAAAAACATTATCATGAGTGACAGATTTCCAGGGAGTGGCTTTGGTCTAAGAAACTTTATTTAAAAATGGGATAGCATAATTGTTGTGTTCACCAACTGGTTTTCTTTGGTTTGTTTTGTTGTTGTGTTGTTTTTTTTTGTCAAGTCTTACATTGTGTTTTCTCATGCTTCCGTTACTCTCTGACCGTTTATATTTTAATTTATCTTATTATTTGTTCTATTACTTTACAGGGACACAACTTCTACAAAATGCGTTATTGTTATAAATTAAATACATTGCCTTCAGCATGCTCATAGCACTTGCAGTAAACCAGTGTGTGTCATCACTTTTTGTGCATTGGGACTTGAGATGGTTAGCCTTTAGGATTCAAGAAATTAGTATTTCCCCAGTTTATCTTGGGAAGGTGTACCCTGGAGAAATGGATAAAGGTTTTGCTTTCGTTTCATATGCAGAGGAAGAAAAGACATGGGTTAACCATTGGTATGGGTCCTCTCTCTGCATGACTGGCTGGAGGACCTTGCATCATACCATCAGATCAGTAATGACATCTGGATTGAAGGTTAAGGAAAGAGGTGGTTTTATTTATTTATTTGGTTTTTATTCTCAGATCAGTTTGGTAGACACTGAAGTATGGGCTTGCTCTACAGTACAGGGTGTGATTTGCCTCTGAGCCCACTTGAATGTGCCTCATCAAATCAGTTTCATACCATTGATGGGCCTTGGGCGCTGGTGGAGTTTTGGTCTCTGTCACTCTGTTGTGGCACATAAGCGCTGGTTTTCTTGAGGACTAACGTACTTTGATCTAACCACAGTTATGGCATTTAACGTGACTTATCTTGGTGTAACTTAGTGGCAATTGGTGTAACTTAGTGACTTATCTTGGTGTAACTTAGTGGTAACTTACTAGAAATGACTACCAAGTTTATAGTATTTTTCCTGTTGCAAGACTGCCATGGACAGCTGCTTTTTTCGTAGCCTGCTATCCTAAGGCTAGCATTTTAAATTGGGCAGGCTCAAGCTACCACTACTCAAAAATTGCCATTTTGTCATTAATATCTGCTGAAGCTTCTGTTCCAGCTGGGGGGCAGCTGCTCTAATTTTTCCTTGTTATATATTATGGCAACTAAATAGTTGAGTTCCACCATGTGCTTGATTGGAGATAGGTTCTTGTTTTACTGCTTTTGCACAGCTGAAGTATGTGGAATGGAAGACTCGTGCTGGGTCAGTATTAAAGTTTGGGAAATAAATATTTAAGGCAATATTTATCAGATGACTTTATTGTTGGATTCTAATTAGGCTGGAAAACTAGGAAAAGACCAGAAGGGATCATGTGGGTTCCATGTATAAACTCTGCAGCCAGGTACGCTAATATCTGAGTAAGTACTAGGACTTGTGAAAAGAAGGATGGAAGACTGGTTTTTTTGCTGTAAGTTTTTGGCTGCAGATGGCTAGGCTAAAGCTTAGAATTAGTTTAGGCCAATGGCTTTGGCTTAGTGTTGTAGTGTTCAGGAAACCAGGAACTTTTTATTTTTTAATGAGTGGGAGCAGATTGGTGGGAAGAAGAGATTTTCAGTTTTTGGTATACATATCTGAAGGATACGGAGGAGAAAGTTAGGGTTTTGATTTAGAAAACTGAGAGGTGGAGAGCATTTTAACTTCATGAATCTTGCATAGCTTGTTCTATTAAGGTCTATTCAGCAGCATCCTGGAATTGCTTTAGCGTAGTGACAAGAACACTCTTTTTGGGTGGGTGCCTTGAGCAGAATTTTTTTACAACTTTATCAGGTGCTTTCCATGCTCAAAGGTCTGCAATAAAGGATGAAATTTGGCCTTTTGTTTTCTTTTTCACACCATATAAGAAGTTGATGTTGAATGAAGTAAGTTGTTTTCAGTTACAGGGAAAAAAGACAAAATTTCATGTGATTTAATGTGTTTTAAAAATATTAGAATATATGTATGCAGAACATATGATATGAAATTTTTAAGCTTATTTGTCTTGCTAAGAAACTTAGTTTGGATTTTACATCTCAAAGGTTTTAGAATATTGCAATTTAATGAAGGAAACAGGCTATGAATTTCTCTTGAAAGAAGAGAAGAAAATGTTTGCTTAACATTAAATGTTAACTTAATATATTCATAAATATAATTAAAGTGTAAAATTATAGAATAGGAGAAATAAATGTTGCATGAAAAATAGAAGAAAGTAGGCTTGATGCATGAGGAGGTAAACAGGTTATTGTCTATCTTGTCCAAGTTTGCTTCTCAATAGAGTTCTAGTATCTGCCATGCAAACCTGATTGAGTCATGGCCTAATTATTTCACTCCAGTTGCTGTTTCTTTCTTTGAGGTCAGAATTTATTAATTTAAGAAGATTATTCCTTTAATTAACATATGCATTCTTAGAGTTTATCAGGAGGCAAGCGTGCTCTTTGCCCGTAAGTGGCATTATAACATGTAGAGTGCATATTCAAGCTGGCATATGATGGCTATGGTTTTTTTGTTTTCTGCCATATCAGATGATCCGTTTGCAGATATCTGTGTGAATGGTGTTGACTCTGATGCTAAGGTCGTGATTTGTGTGACATCAGTGTAGTGTTGCTAAGAAACAGTTAGCAACCTACATCCCACATTGAGTTCCTTTAATTTTGTAGTTTGTATCTATCCTGGCATGTTCATGTTCAAAACCTGGGAACGTTGGTTAGTCATTGTGCATGTTTCTCACAGGAGGTCATTAGAAATAGTCGAACCCATTTGGCCCAGCCCTCTGGAACGTGGTGGACTTGAGCACAACTTTCTGAACTGGCCAAGCACATATACCAATACAGACTGTGGGGAAAAAGAAACAGAGAATAAAGTGGTATGGAAACAGGAGATGGAGAAATAAAGTAATACGAAAGAGTAGAGAGGGCCACTGTATTATCTCTTGGGTAATATGCCAGCTGATCTCACAGATACTTATTTTAAAAACTCATGTTTCCTTAAAGTATGGTATTTGTCCTCCTCTACACAAATGGCAGGCTAAATGTGTACTTTAAATTGTACCTTGCATAAGCGGAAAAGAAGATTCATGTCTATATGCCCTACATTTTACATCCAGCTTTGATTTGAATTGTATGTTCTTTTCAATATTAGCTCTTTCTCTGTTTAATTACATATGAATATTTGGCAGTAGTTTATAAATGTTAATTAAACTTTACTGTTCTGCAGTGGGTAGGAATTATTCTTGTTTGATAGACAGAGAACACCAAGTGGAAATGGATTGGTATAACCTGTGTAGGTGGGAGACCAATAAACAGAATATAGTTGTCCTGATTTTTTTTGTTTTGTTTTGTTATGGATTGCCACTAGCAAGTCCAGGAGCATGTCAGAGGTCTGCTTCCTACAGTGTCTGAGGTGTCCCTGAGCAGAGTCATATAAAGTCACCTTCTCTGCAGAACAGCAAATTCTAACTGGCTCCAGTGAGGTCAACCTTCCTTTCTCAGCTGAAGCCCCAAATTACTAATTAATCTGCCCTGCATTGATCTGTTAATGTCAAGCAGATACAGGGGTGGTCACTGATAAACATGACAAGCAACAGTTTCTTCTCCACAGATATCCAATCTAATAAAGAAATAGTGTACTGTTAGCTCTGTAGTGGTGTACTGCGACGAGATGCATCAGTGTTATCAGCTGTCAGTCAGGCTATATGTTACATCTCCACAGTACCTCAGGATCAGCGTGAAGTCATCACTAACCAAATCTCATCTAGCTTCTTCAGCTAAGCCATTCAAGCCTCGAGGCTCCTATTGTTACACCCCACAGGAGCAAAAGAAGTTGATTTTTTCATGTGCATGCAAAACGCAGTTGTTTGTGAGAACTATCCATCTTGAAGTACTACCGATTTGGATTTTTTGTTACACTGTAGACTGCCATGCAGTAGGTGGTCACCATTTGGGTAGGTGGACCTGCTTATTTCGCAAGGGAGCATTCTGCATGTGTTTTTGGTGGCAATATAGTAAACAACAAACATTCATTTTTAGATGTGAATTTGCTTTTTGTTCCCACTTGGAGCCAAGCAGTATGCATTTACGTGCAGTACTGGTATACTCAAAGTGATTTCCTTCTCTGTTACCCAAAAGCGGGCACTGAATCAGTACTACTGCATCACTCCATAGCTCATTTAGCTATCAAAAAATGATACTGTGTCTTTTGGTAACTTTATTAATTTAGCAGTTTTTTCAAGGAACAGATGCTGCAGTGACACATATTCCTTATCAAAGCAAACCAGGATTTATCAGTCAGCTAGAATATACTATTTGGTTCTTAGGTTACAATTAATTCTTCTGAGATAGTGTTAAAATCTAGTAGGGCAATATAATCCTCTTTTTTAGCCTTCTGATTATCCCTCTCTCATAGAGGATTTCTCGTTATTATGTTCCATCTTTGCTTCAAGCAGATGTATTGCTCTTTTCACATATTCTGCATTCTTAGTTAAAGTCTAATTATTGATTGGTGTCTCTCTCTCTCCAAAAGCCTCTATACTTTGTGTGTTGACAAGCATACATTCGTGTTATCCCAGGAGTGATTATTGCACACAGCTTGAATTCTGTTGCTTCAGCAGAGTGTTAAGTTCAGTCTTTATAGCTAATGATATAAAAGAGGATGTAGGCAGAATAAAACTGTGTCTAGATTTCATAAAGTTAACACATGCTTTTGCACAGATACCTGAAAGATCACAGAACATCTGTTGTCCAATGGTATTAGTATTTTACTACTAAAATAAGGGCCAGAGTTAGAAAAAAGTCCAAAGGACTTGGTAGCTGCTAGCGTGAAGCTGATGGGTAGATTTTCCAAAGCTCGGGACTCAAGCATGCATGACTGTTTTGAAACTCTGACTGCTTACATTGTGTGCCTAATGAGGAACCTGGAGACTTTTTGAAAATGAAGGCCATGAAGTTCAGTCTGCCTCTAAAGCAGAAAAAAGCCGAGTTAGGATGCTGAAAACAGACCTACAGGCTTCAATTAAATACATCTTTAAAGCTACTTAGGTCTTAAAGGGCTGCTATGAAGGGAGGAAGGCCAAGGTGGAACACCAAAAGAGAAAAAAGTCTACATCTCACTGGAAGAGAGACTGGCGCTGGGCTACAGGAAATGTTCTCTAAAGAGAATTTGAAAATAAAAAGGGACAAAAAGGAGGTGACCAAACAAGATGAGATGATGTCAGAGTTCAAGCATGATTTACTGAAATCCCAGATGAGGAACAGACTAACCCCATGCCATTCACTGGACAGTTATTCACAGTGCTTGTCCTGAAAGGCACATCTAGCTGTATTTTCTGACGGAGAAGGCAATAAAGCGGCTAAAAGGAAAAGCCGATTTTCAGAGATTTAATCAACCTAAGTTTTCTTTTTCTCCCCCATCTTCCAAGAAGAAGGTGAAACAATGAAGAAAAAAGTTCTTTTCTTCGCCTGCTGGAATGCTGAACATGTGATCTTTAGTGGAACTGAGGACCAGAAAAAAAGAAAAATTCTAGGAGCACAATAGTTCTGGAATCCTAAAATTGTGCGTGTTGTTTATTTGCCCATGCAAAGCATTTGAACATCATCTTAGTGGAGATCTAAAAACTAGTGTAATGTGCACACAGGTTTCTTGGACAACAACATATATAAATGTAATTATACGATGTCAATCATCAATCTCTCTTCTATTACTCTTTGAAACATTCTGGTTAAAGTCTAACAGGGTAGATTTACCTTGAGACCTGGTCTTTTTTCTGTCTTTTTTTGTCTTTGTAGAGGAGCTGTATCCTCACTCCTGAGATTCCCTTGGAGTGCAGTAACCTGAAGGCTTTGTCCACATATCCTGCTTTTAATCATGCAATGTGCTTGGCAGAGTTTCCTGGCATTCTTTTCTTTAGAGCCTTTTGAGGATGAAGACACTTACTCTAGCACACCAGAAATGTAATGAAGAGTCATTGTTATAAATAGGAAATTGAAAAATAGTAAAACTGAATGTAACATAAGGCAGAAATCAGTGGGCAAAGAAAACTAGCAAAGGAGAAGGAGCACTCTTAGAAAAGATAACAGGAAAGGTAAGAATGCATCTCAAGCTCTCACATACTGTTTCAATTTACAAGCACTTTCAATTTTTCACTTAAAACATCCTCCTTCTGTGTAGTTACTGGAAACTACTTGAGATGATTGTTGGGTATGTTGTAACGCAATTACAAAATGAGCAAATATTATGAGATAGTAGTAAAATTTTGGCCAGATAATTTTGGCCATTTGAAATTGGTTGTATTTTACCCTTTGCATAGTAGTCAAATTAATTCTTCTCTTGCAGTGTCTTTTAGTTTGGTTTTGGTTTTTTTGAAATGTTTCAGTAATGGCTGTTTTTTACATAAATGATGCTATGCTTTTGTTTTATAGTAAGAGTAGGTTGGACTTCTCATTGCTATTGGTGTATTTAGGTGTACCTTTGCTATTGTAACTGTGATAACTGTGCGTACAGCCATGAGTATATAGGCATTTGTGGTACAGAGAGAGCTATTAGCTGTAGATCCTAGAGAAGGAAGTCTGTGGCAGGAGTAAGAATAGACATCAGGTTTCCTGAACTCTGGTTTTGTACATTAATCAAGAAATCATATGTCTCACCTATTTAGTCTTTTTTCAGGAATTTGTTGGTCGGACATGATGACCACCAAAAGCCTGCATCATCTCTGAAGGGAAAGCTTTTGTTTGCTTCTTTGTTTGTTTGTTTTCTGCAGTCAAAAAATTATTCCTGAATGAAGTTTATGTTACTTTGGAAATAGTACATAGAAAATTGGTTATAAGCAAGCCTACCTCTGGAAGGAGTATCCATGTAAGTAGGTAAGGTGATAAATTTCCAGGTGAAGACAAATGATAATGTGGTTTGGGGAGGGGGAATTTAAGGCAGCAAGGTATATGCTGTGAAGTAATCATTGTATGGTAGTCATTTAGTCTTACAAATCATTAAGTACCATTTAATTCTGTGGGTGTTTGAAAGTAATATAACAGATCTATTGCTTTTGTGTTAGGTTAGGTAATTATGACTAGGTGATGTTTTGTGGTCTCTTGTCATTTTCATTTGTCAAAAAAAGGAGTTTTGTATGCCATGAAAAATGGCAAAATATGGTAGCTGGTAGCAGATGATATGGAAGCCTTTTCTTAGGGGGGCAGGGGAAAGAGGGAAGGAAGAGAGTCAGGTCAAGCTAAGGGAACATAACAGTCTGAGGTTCAGTCCAGAATGTTTGTAGAGCTTTTTTTTTTTCCCTTGAGAATCATAATCAAAGCCTTTTTGAATGGCAAAAAGAGTCTTGTCACGAACTTGGTAGACATTAAGAAGTTTTGGCAATATCTGCTGCTGGTAATTCTGGGACATTTTGATAAGTTAGGGAAGGACACAAAACTGGTTTTCATCAGGGTTGTATATAAAGGGGCAGCTTTCACAGTTAACACATGTATTCAGTCTGTGTTTATGTTAGCACAGACATTGGCGTGAAACACTGGATGCGTTCTCTCACCTCTCCCATTTTGGCATTGAGAGTAACTTCATATGAGGCAAAGGGTAGGCATATCCAGTCTGTACTTCGCATGACTCAGCTGAGGATTGCTAGGAGACAGGTTTTTAGGACAAGATCGGTCTTAGTGTCACAGCTTAAACAATATTCAGTGAGCAGCAGTATTGTTTAGCACTTGAAAAACTATAATCACTTGTAGGTGGAAAAAATCTGTTCAGAACTCTAAAGCCTCAACTGTAGCAGTACTTTACAAGATAAAGCAACATAGGAGGACAATCAATTAACAGAGTTCTGCTTGGCAAAAGCAGAAACTCTGAAGTAATGTATGCAATTGGTAAAACCATTCAGGAGGTAAACAGACTCTGATCATTGAAAATCTGCAATTTAAAGGCAGGGTCAACTTTACCGTTCCCTGACAGCAGCTCGTGTATTTCTACCCTACTAATCTAAGAATCTACCAAAGATACAGGCAGACATCTGAATGCCTTTGGAAGTAATTGCTTCAGGAAAATTTCCAATATTACAGGAAATAGATTTATTATATATGCCAGGACTTGTCAGAGTCCAAAGCTATCCAGAAAAAAAGATGGAAATAGTCTGAGACTTGTTTAGAATGATGTGGAAGTTGGAAGAGTTTGAAGTAGTTGACTGAAAGAGTCTATCCATTAAATAGCACTAAGAGAGGAAAAACTCGCTGAACTCGTACAGCATCCCTAGGACTGAGCAGCAGAAAGAGTGGCGTGTTGCAGAACACTTCAGCCCTTAGGCTTCCTGCAGTCGTCCTAAAAGAATTAACAGAAATGAGAATTTTTTTTTTTTTAATGGCTTTATAGCCAGCATGATAGAGGAGAAACTTTCTTTGGTGGTTCCTGGGGAAACTGATTACCTTTTGTTTGAAGACCTGGCAGAGCCCAACATGCACCTGACCACCTTCTTTTTAGTAGGAAAATAAGGAGGGAGTTAATTGTTTTGGCTGTTATGAGGTTCAGCAAGCATTCTCAATTTGCATTTAACTTTGAAGATGACTTCTGTTCCAGTCTTAAAGAAAGCGTTACATGTACAAAATGAGCACTTTTCTTTATCCCACCTCTATTGGTCTAAAACCAATCAAAAACATATATGAAAACATATATATAGTATCTCTCTGTAAAATCCTTGCTTTCCTTAAATCATCATGAATTTTAAACAATTTCATTATATCAGCATTATGGGCTTTCTACAGGAGGAGATCACAGGTTATCAGTCTGATTTTGGGTAGCTGCTGTGTATAAAAGAAACCACATTGTTTGTTTAACTACTGGTGAGCTTTGCACTTTAGTTTTCCAGTATGAAGTGAAACTTATTGACTGAGCTTCATCTGAGAATGAATTTGAGGTTTTAAAGTTATTTTACTTAAACTACTAATTCTGGCATCAGCTAATAATTCAAAGTTTTGGTAAATTAGTTATATTACAATTTATTGATTTGTACCTGTAAGCAAGCAGTCAGTTAGCTAGTTATTTCCCAAAACTGATTTCCGGGCCATTTTCTGTCTTTGGCTTGTTTGCTTTGTTGGTTCAATCCCTTAAAACTTTGGAATGAATATTTTCATCTTTGCCTACCTGTGAGCATGCCTTAGTTTTATGCATATGCCTCTTTGTATGTAGAGAGGGAGAGACACATACTAATTAAAATATAATTAGGGAACTTTGACTAGAAATCCAGAAAAAAATGGGTCCAATTTTGCCTTATTCTGACTCTCCAACTTACTAGGGTTTTCAACCACTTAATTAGAACTTCTTTTCCCTGTGGTTCAACAGTGGTGTCCTGGGTTCAGCCAGGACAGAGTTAATTTTCACCAGAAGCCAGGAGGGACACAGCTGGCCAGCTGACCCAAACTGGCCAAACAAATGGGGTGTTCAATACCATGTGCTGTCATGCTGGGTTCTGATGGGGGGAGCTGGCCGGGGAGAGTTAATCACAGCTCAGGAGCACGCTGGGCATTGGGTGGTGAGAGTTGCTCTGTGCATGCCACGATTTGTTTTGTATATACTTATCAGTGTTGTTCTTACTGTTCACTTCCTTTGCTGTTCTGTTAAACTGCCCTTATCCCAACCCACGAGTTTTGCCTTTTTCTTCCGTTTTGCCTCCCCACCCCAGGGGGGAGAGGCGATAGAGCAACCGCGTGGTCCTTTGTTGCTGGCCAGGGCTAAGCCATGACAGTCCTATTTGGCGCCCAATGTGGGGCAGGGATAACGTGTTTTCTCTTCTCTTCTCAGTATTCACCTCCAAGTACTGACAACGTGGTGGCAAACAGGAAGCTGTCTGTGTGTGATAGAAAGAGGGGTCAATTGAGTACATAAAGTAAGCATGGTCTGCCAAAAACATAATGTAGGCATTAAAGAAAGATTAGGTTAATGAGACCATTAGTGTCTGCATTGTTCAGAGTAAATTTAGAGGAAGAACAATTATGATGCTGCAATCACCTTCCACAGTTCACAAACCCTTCCACTGCTCGTGAGTGTAAGTGATAATTATTATGGTTATTGGGATGTAGAAGGCTGTTGTATAATAAGGCTGAGAACTGTTAGAAACCTGGTATTACACCAGCACAGAAATAGATGTCGCCCCATGATGGCTGAAATGGCACCTCCAGAAGGACGAGAGAGCAATGATTGCGTGGTGGGTTGACACTCTGTACAAATTGTGACTAACTCTGAAGGCCCTAAAATGGTAGGACCTGTTTTCCCGTAGTCATGCTGCCAGGAAAAACATAAATAGCTGCTTATGCCAGCTCCCAAACATTTTTATACCATAAGACCAAGACAAATCAACCACAGTTGTTCAGAACAAGAGTCTGGCCTGTGAGAGCACAAGTCCTTGTAGCATTAGAGGAAAACTGCTGTTTCAAGATTGCAAAAGTCTTCGAGCAGGAGCCTGATCAGTGTGCGTAGCACCGAGTAATCGGTGGTACTAATGATTGAATATTACACACGTGGAATGGGTTTAATTATTAAAGTATCTCTCCTGAGATCAAGAAGGTCCAGTCTTGCAGCGCTGGATCTATTACAGAGTTGCTTCTTGGACTCAAAGGTTCATAGCTGAGAAATTGTGCTGGCTACAAAGGGAGCTGTTGTAATCCTGCGAGGAGACTCAAAATTAATTTCTGTTTTTGTTTTTTTTTAGCATGGTTAAAATTGCTATTTCAGGTTCTGACCTGGGGGATGCTCCCCTTGAAACCTTCTTAAAGTTTGCTGAATTGCCTGCAGGGAATTACTTAGTATCCACTGCACGACAGTGACATACTTCCTGCCCTTCCTTCCCATCATTTAGCAAAGTATAATAGATGGCACCTAACTTACTGCTTCTGCGTAATTAATGAAGACTCTGTTACTGCTTTTTTCAGCACTTCCTTGCGGACTTGCTGAAGTGGAGAATGAGTTGACTGATATAACATGCATCAGCAAGACTTGCCCCTGCTCCCCATAGCTCTAGGATCAGCATGTGACAGAAGTGGATGTCCTATTTGGGTACTGCCGTGCAGTCTTCTCTACAGGCACTCCTGCCAGATTGAACCTGTCCCGCTAGCTTTGTGAAGTAATGAAGTAACGCCTAAACCATCTGATCAATGTTGTCTGGCACAATACTTCCATAACTCCTGGGGAGGTAGTGTTGATAGAAATTTATGACCGGGGTGGCTTTTATTCACTGGTTCAGAAACAACTCCACTGGAAAATTGCTTGATCTTTTTTTTTGGGGGGGGGGTTGGTTTTGTTTTGTTTTGTTGAGAGGAACTGCCCGGTTAGCAGCATTCAACAGTATCCACTTTGAAGTGGCTGCTTCATAGCTCAACCCTCATGCACGCACTTCAGTGACATGTAGCTCCAGGTTGTTTTTCTAGGGTCGTGGAAGGAGGACATCTATTTGAAGAAAATAATTTAACACTTTCACAGTTTCTCTGGAAGAATGAAATCATTCCTTAGAAGAGTCAGGGTGAAATTGTGTTTTAGAATGTGTAAATTCTCAGTGAATATAATGCTCTGACATGTAAAGGCTAGTTTTACATGGAGGATGTTTAGGGAAGTAAAGTGATTTATGAGGAATAACGTTTGCATTAGCAGTTTGATGTTATAACTCAAGCAATCCATCAGATTTTACTTTGGTCCATTTATTTTGTACTTTCCTTGCCTAAGGCCTTGTTTCTCATTGCAAGAAAAGGTCAAATTCCAGCACTGAGCTAAGCAAGATCAGTATAGAAGAAAGTTCAAAGACAAGGTAACACACAGACCAAACTATCCAGATGAGGGTTGATACTTAAAATACATTCATTTTAAATATAAATACATATAAAATCAGTACTTATGAGTAAATCTGTCCTAGCTTTTAAAATCATCTCACTACAGCTTGCATCTGGCATGTCATTTTGGGGACATCAGTCAGTTTGAATGTCATGTATACACATCAGCGTCAGACTTCATCAGGTGTCAAAGGTTTTGCTGAGACCTGAGAAGCTGCAAGAATCCTTTGTGAGCCCTCACTTCAAAAATCATTTCTTAAACATGCGCTGAGGACAGTGGTAGTGGCAGCCTTTCACAATGTACTACACTCACGGGTCATGCAAACTGAAGTCTTTGCAAATGAGCACTGCTTAAAATGAAATAAGTTTGTGTTGTACAGGAAGATCATGCACCAATTTCAGAATTTATAGTGAAGACACTGATCAGATTTATTGTTATTACCAGGAAAGACTGAGCCTGAATGGAAGAAAAATTCAAATAAGTCTTAAGGGGAAGATAGTGCTCTGTAGCAATGGTGTTTTATTTTTCACTGATACTGCATTAGAGTAGTGTATGGCAAACAGAACCGCTGTGGCTGTAGTTTCTGGATGTGGCCAAACACAAGGGAAAATGCTTGTGTCATATTTACTTGATTTGCAAGGGATTTTCTGCCAAATTAAATTAGAGCTTTAATGTAGCAAATAGAGCTCATTTTCACCTGTTGGTGCAGCTGCCATCTTACCAATGTAATGTCTTTTTGGAGTAGAATAGGCAGTTTGTTGGCTTGTGGTTTTTTCACTTTCAGTGCCTGGAAAGTGTCATTGGCAGAGGAGGGCAGAATAAACAGGTCAGAAGAAACGAAGTGCTGTCAAGTCTCCCCCTCCTGCAGCTGGCACGGTACTTCATGGTGTTTGCTGAATTCCCAGCCCTTTTCCCGGACTCTCCCTTCAAAGTGGCACATGCCACTTTATGTCTAGCTGAGCTGATGTAGAACTGCGGAGGAGTTCTCGTGCTGTCTTGAAGGGTTCAAACCAGGGCATATTTAGAAAAAAAACCATCTGCCTATGACTTTCAGTTTCCTAGAGAATGCCTAGCCTCAGCACACTGCTCCAGTTCTGTAGAGCCACTGTCTTGTAAGAAACAATCCTTTGTAGTGGCTTGCTCTTTCAGCTCTAAATATGTTAGCTGATTGATGAATTTGACAATGTATGGATCAGTCGTTTTAGCCGATCTTTCTAAGTAATTAGTATGCTTAATGCTTGTTTGTTATCCATTCATTTTGGTTTCCTAAAAGGTAGTGGTACCCAACTATTTCTGCAAGGGCTTCAGCAGTGATAAAAATGAAGCTGCTTCAGGCAGGGCTGAGTGAGGACTGCCCTTTTGCTCATGCAGGATGGAGAAGAGAAGATTCCTGGGTGTCAGTCTCAAGCACATTGAGAATATTGGTGTCCAGGTCCTGGTTTTTGCACTGAAATGTCAGAGATGGTGCAAGCCTACCCCTATTCATTACTGCCCCTGAAGAGGGAAAGCTACCCCGACTGCACTCACTGCTGCTTCCTATGTGCCATTTTTGGGTGCTGCTCTGAGGACTGAGTTGAAGGGGGAAACCAAACTTTGTAGTAATGCCTTTGGGAAATAGGTATGGTTAGCTGTGCTGACTGAAGAACTTGGCCGTTAACGCTGATGAGTGTCAGCAGCCCTGAGGTACCAATATGTTTACCAACAGAAAGGCATGAAGTAAATTGCAAATTAGTGCATGTCAACATCTGAGTGCTTTATTTTGCTTTAGCGAGCTCTTGGTTTTCCAGTTGCTCTCTAAATGTAAAAAATCCCCACAACTTCTTGGCTTTATTATTTAATCCATTGTATATACAAAATCATCTTTTCTCAGTGGGACCTCATCAGAAAGAATCAAAGTGAGAAACTGAAATTACTTAATCAATGAATGGGGATAAGCTGAGAAAAAACCCACTGTGGAGCTCTTAAAAGAATATGAAAGGTGTCAAAAGAGATATTCATGGTATATATTGACAAATGAAATAAATTCATTTAAAATAAAAAATTTTGATATTTATGTGCATGAAAGTGTTGAGTTGAATTTCTGTTCTACAGTTGTCTGATTTGCATATTAAGAAGACATACTTAGTACTCAAGACAGGTTATGTTTTGTTAAACTTAGTATGAATAATAGTTCTAAAAACCTACTAGTTTCAACCAATTTTGAATATTTCAAGATGGTGTTTGAAAAGCAGCATTCAGTCAAGGGAACAAGACTAATACAGTGGAATTTTAAATGACCAGCTGAATGACTCAGACTAAACAAGCAGATAAAAATATCACAGAGTACACAAACTTTAGGCTGGGAATTTTCAGATCAGTATAACAAACAAGATCAGGAGCCATTCAACAATACTTTATGTAAGAAGACACTATTATAACTAGCGGTCCTGAGGAACAGTTTGCCTGATCTTGACACATAGATCATCTGGACCTGCTCTGGAAATGTGAGATGCACTGCAGTTGCAAGTGTTTATTTACAGAAAAAGCAATTAAAGAAAGAAGAAAATGCTGTCAAAATGATTTCGTCTGTGACTGACTTCTGGTGGCTGGGTGCTCCTGATACCTCATCTTGCTGTTAGTTTCAGACCTGCGAGGCTGGGTACATAATCTGCCTGTATGCAGTGCTTGGAGTAAGCAGGCTGAAAGTAGTAGGATTCTAGCATAGCTTGAGGGTTGAGCCTGTCCTCATATATACAAGTTGCAGTAATGGAAGCTGACCTTTTTATGACACCCTTGATAGAAAATGGCATCATGTATTAATAGCTGGTATTAAATGAAGTGTCACCAGTGAATGAGAGGGCAACCCTTTCCCATTAGATACTACACCACCATTGCCCAGCCTTGACTGGGCTGTGACATCTCTCACTGGGACAGTGAAAGCTCTAATTTAAAATGCTGCCTTGAGAGGAAAACATATTAATGCTTGGAGCTTGTGTTGATTGTTACCGGATTTTGTTCCAAAGGTTTTTATCTTCATTGTTTTTGTGCCTCAATCAGCACTGCCTGGTTGTAGGCCAAGGGAGACATGCACGTGCTGAAAATCTGCTTAGCAGCCTCCCATGTTTTTTGCTTTTCCTTACACTGGAGTGTGAGTACAGGGAAGGTATGAAGGTGACAGCTAAAAAAGCTGCAGGCCAGTATGTCAATGGCCAACGAGTATTTTGGCTGCTAATTATCTTGGCCAGCCTTCAAAGCCTTAATTATTTCTAGAGCATTTTCACCTTCCCTGTTACATCTGGGCATTCATCTGTTCGCAACATTTCTTGTGAGACTTTTGCTTTGTCTACATTCATTGCTTGACAGTCCATAGGAGACCATATATGTCTCTTTTACACTCACTCTCTGTCCTTGTGTAATGCAGTAAATCTATTAATGGATACAACGGTATAATAGAATAAGGCAAAGATGAAAGGCTCAAAAGAACCTGAGGAGAGCCCTTCCTAAACGTAACGTCCACACGGTTCTGTTCAAGTCAATGGAATAATTGCATGGGAGTACAGAATGCAGAAACTGGTACATGATTTTGTTGATTATGTGAAGTAAATAAGGTTATAGACATATATTTACAGTGAGTTAGCCTCTAGTTTCTCTGTGATAGAAAGAGAATTCAGATATATCCCTACTACAGCTGCACTAAAATTGTCTGAGAACAATAATCACCTTAACTCATTAAAGGTTTAAACTTGCAGATCCTGACAATTCTGGTCTTAACCCCCAATGTACTTAAGTAAAGAGTATTGCTTGACTCTGCGTCTTACATACTGTCTTCAGAGACATGCTGTTTCACAGTCATGGTGGCTGGCGCATCAGCTGACTGAAGGGAATTTGGCTTTGGAAGGAGAATTTGTTACAGCTAGAATGGGCTGGGAGGTTGACATGCAAATAGCATGGTTATAGCATTATGGAGCACCGAAAATCTGTGTCCTGTGTGGTAGACTTTGACCTGCTGCTGCTTTTTGTCCCCTGCTAAGAAAACAGAGTTTTTTAGATACCTTTTCCACTCTTGTCTCCAGACTTCTGGTGTTGCCTGCAAATGCTGTGGCAAGAGAAATGCTTGCTGAGGAGAGGGTCCATTGCTGCTGCTGCACACAGACCTCCTCGCAGCCCTGATGTCAGGGGTTTCCTACTGCACCCCTGAAGACTTTCTTCTGTGTTGTCTGCCGCTGTTTGCAGAAGTGAAAATGCAGGCGTGGGGTTTGAAGGCTTGGTTGGTACTAGTTCTCTTCTGTTTCTTTCTGGCTTACGGGCTTGTACCCAACAGCTATTGATTACTGGTTACAGGAACCCTTGGCTTCAATCAAATATTGCAGGTTTTGAACACAACAGATGCTTTGCTAAACAAGATATGGTTAAAATGGACTGTGCCATTCAATTAAGTAGAGAGAAGGAAATTTTGTATGTAAGTAAAGGTGCCTGCCTTTAATTTTCTTCTTGGTATGGAATGCAAGATAGAAGACACCTTCTGGCTTGACTTCCTTCGTCTGTAAAATTACTGTCTTGTGATGTGGATGATGTCAGCAGAGCTGCTCGTCTCCTTTTGGATAATTTATTACTGATTTAGTTCTTAAAGAAGATGTACCTCAGATGTACATCAGATGCTATAGGAGTGGCTTTACCTAAGGAATTCAGCAGTGAGCAGTTGTTTTATCTTCTAAGTTTTTTTTCATTGCTAGTGAGAGGTCTGTGTGAGGAAGAGGTCTCTCGCAGAACTCGCAGAATAGTTCCGAAAGATTTTCATTTTTTGTTACGCTCATAGATTTTAAGATGTGCTTTCACCCCTACAAAATCTGCTTTTTGTATTTCACAGTTCTCTCAACCCAAATGTACTGATCCTCTAATCACCCTAAATTAGCTCTAAAGGTCTTGTTTTTTCACCAAGCTCTTTTGATGCTTTTAAAGAGCATTCTAACAACAGTGCACAATGGACTGCACTCCTATTTTGAAAGATTGGCTGTGAAAATACGTTTTTCCTGCAAACATCAATTTTAACCACTAGACTCTCAGAAGTGAATGCTCATTTCTGTCCTCTTAGGTGAAATTTATGTTACACTCTCACTCAATGAGCAGGTGAAATGGAATAGTGTTATATTGAGGAACAACGACTACTACATAGCTAGATGTCCCTCTGGGCCTGAAGGCTGAGACCACTGTCTAGAACTGAAAACAAAATGTATTACTTTTACAACGATAGGCAAAACACCCTAAATCTTTTTCCATTCCTGTTTTTCCCATTGGTCGTGTTACACAGAAAAAGAACTGTCTGCTATGATTCAGTCACAAGTGTGCATGTTCTGTGCAACATTATTTCCTGTTACTTATTTTTTTTAAATACTGTGAATCAATACAAATTTATATTTACTCTGTTTTGATGTGATGATGCCACCATGTTACAAGATATAAACCTGTCTTGTCATAGAGGAATGATTATGAATAGACAGACTGAATTCTCTTGGAGCATGGTGATAGCTAAAGGTCTCACAAACTGTAAATCTATTTGATTTGTATGGCAGATAGTGCGTGCACAGAGTGGGATTAGATACCTGGACTTGAGGCTTGTTTTAGAGGAACTTTGGGCTGAAGAAGACTCTGTGAGGCAAAGTGAAGCTGGGAGAAGTGAACTGCTGACATCTTCAGCCCACATGGATCTGCCTTTCATGAACCCATGCTGGCTGGGCCTGATCCCCTGGTTGTCCTTCACATGCCTGGTGAGCGCACTCAGGATGAATTGTGCCGTAATCTTGCCCGGCACCGAGGTCAGGCTGACCTTCTTGTAGATGGGCATCACCTTGGCAAACCTCCAGTCATCTGCGACCTCCCCTGTTAGCCAGGACTGCTGATAGATGATGGGGAGTGGCTTGACCAGCTCCTCTGCCAGTTCCCTCAGCGCTCTTCGGTGGATCCCATCCATCCCCATGGATTTGAGAGTGTCCAGGTGGTGTTAACTGCTTCCCCCTGGATTATGGAAGGTTTGTTCTGCTCTCCATCCCTGTCTTCCAGCACTGGAGGCTGAATACCCTGGGAATAACTGGTCTGACTATTAAAGACTGGGGCAAAGAAGGCATTAAGTACCTCAGCCTTTTCCTCATCCTTGGTGGCAATGTTCGCCCCTCCCATCCAATAAGGGATAAACTTGCATTTTTTCAAAACATAGCCCTGTGAGATTCCTCTCAGATAATTGAATTGCATAGGAATAGTGTAGCATATAAAAACATTAACTTCAAATTTCCTGAATAGCTTAAGTGAATTTTATTTTTTAGTATTTTTTAAAACGTTCATAGTCTGTGCATGGATAACAGGAGAAAAAAAAAGACTTCAGGCGGCACCGAGACCTTGCATTAGAAATGAATTGCAGCCTGAAGCAGTTATGCTTTATGGTCAAATTTTAAAGCCTTTGATAATAAGAAAAGGAAGGAAAATGGATTTTACATGGCTGCAGAATACGTAATGTTCTGTGTCTGTAACCTGTCCTAGATTACTGTGGCATGTGCAGGATTTCAACATTTGTAATGGCAACAGTCCTTCGGGAGTCTTTCTATTTGTGCAGAGGAAATCTCGATACTTCTCGGCAGAAAAGAATATGGTTCATGAACTGATCTCCTTTATTCTGCTTTTTTTTTTTTAATAGTCATCCTGGGAGTATGCTCCGGTTAACCAAGGATTGTGCTGCTTGCTTTAGTGAAGATGAGATGAGATTTAATGTAGTGTGAAAGACATTGAGCATAGAAGAAAAGGGAAAGAGGAGAGGAAAAAGTTTATGCTCCCTCCTTGTCAGCATAATTTTGCCCCTGAAGTATCTTTTTTTTCCTGTGCACTAGGATGTAGAACATGAGACAAGCACGTTGCTTAGCAACTGGAGGTGAACAACCTGTGCAGAGCAATAACAGCAGCAAGAGGAGGGAGCATGAATATATATGGCCCTGATTTCAGTTGCTCATTTTAGAAATGAGTCAGGAAATCTTTTGCTGAGGCTCTTTTCTTCTGCGTTTATTTCCCCACACCAAATGCCTTCTCTGCCTTTCTCACCGAGCAGGATGTACCCAGTTTATGTATTATTGTGGTAAAGGAATTTGGTCATCTGGAAATCATAAAAAGCTAGGTTTCCCAGAGTGAATAAAATGCAAAAATGCACTAGAGGAAATTTTGGTTGCTGGAATGCAGAAGGTTAAGTTGCTTGGGCTGAACTCTGCAAAGTCTGGAATGAATTGAGGTAATGAGGGAAGGAGATCCCTCCCATCAAAAAGTGGCATGATGTACTTTGAAACAACTCCTTTTAATGGCTGCAGATATTAGAGGAGAAAGAGCTTGTTAACGAAGTCGCATATTAAGAGTCTGGTCTCAGGATCTGGCTTTCATGAAATTAGCTTCATCAATCTATTCTGTTTTGTGTTAAAAACCAAGAAGAGGGGTGGTGTGTCACTCTGTCAGATACTCTGAGTAGAGGAAAAAATTTGCTCACCCCTTACAAATATTAGGAGAAAAGCCAAGGCAGATATCTGTTCCAGGCTTTTTATTATCAGGCAACTTTAACTGTAGAATCACATCTGAGACCATCCAAAACAGACTCAGAGCAATAAATTCCACCTACTTACAACTTTTTTCTACAGGTGCAAGCAGAAGGACTAGATTTAAGTCGGCCTCTGATTTCACAGAATGCCCCTGACTGTATGAAAAACTCTGAAGAAAAAGCTGTAAAATGGATTCTTATCAGTGGGCTTTTGTGGGCAGTGCAGCCCGTGAAGCGCAGCCCACCCAGTGCTCTTTGGAATTCAAGTCCCTTTTTAAATGCATATGCTGCAATACAGGTCACCTACCTCAAAACACAGAAATGGGAGATGGAAGAAGAGGCTGCGAATAGTATTGGTATGCAAAACGCTTAGTGCCGGCAGAGCTTGCGATGGAGCACTGAGCAGATTAACAATTAGCTCTGGCCATGCTTATAGTGGAAGAAAAGCAAGATGACTTAATGCTGAGATCAAAATACTTAAACAGCCCATGGCATTAGGCCCATTACTTTCTTGCCTGCTAGAAAATGTCAGAATAAATATTTGTCTTTTTCTAATGAGTCTGGAAAATGTACCAAGTTTGGGGAATATGAGATGTCGGGGCGCATGCTCCTGAGCTGAGGTACTCCAGCCTTGGCTCTCCAAAGTCCTTGCTGAACTTCAGTGTTCAGGTGGGAACTGGGGAGGGGGTGGTTCCTAAAGCAGATTTTCATGGTGGCTTTGTAAATAAAATCTGAAGTGAAATGACACCAAAACATTATATCGAATACAGAGGCAAGTTGTAACTTGGTAGTGTCAGGTATTTTGTTCAGGGATCTCTGTCAAGTAAGCAGCCAGATGAGTTTCTCTGTCACAGGATTTCTAAGATTTAGATCCACAAAAATAGGTACATTCCTAGTTCTCCTTGACTCCAGTAGAGATTGGGCACCTCCAGTAGAGATTGGGCACCTACATAATTCTGGTGATCTGGAGCCTATAGGAAAGATGGGGACAATCTTTTTAGTAGAGACAACAGTGACAGGACGAGGGGTAATGGTTTTAAACTAAAACAGGGTAGGTTTAGGCTGGATATAAGGAAGAAATTCTTTACAATGAGGGTGGTGAAACACTGGAACGGGTTGCCCAGAGAGGTAGTGGAGGCCCCATGCCTGGAAACATTCAAGACCAGGTTGGACAGGGCTCTGAGCAACCTGACCTAGTTAGCGGTGTCCCTGCTCACTGCGGGGGGGTTGGACTAGATGACCTCTAGGGGTCCCTTCCGACCCAAAACTTTCTATGATTCTATGATCTGACCCAAAGAACCTTTTGCTGGTGCCTCTGCAAAGACCACGTGAAAACCTTACCTTTGTTATTGGTCGCTGGGGGAATTTTGTGACTTTTGGTATTTTAAATGCCCAGCAAGATGTTCTTACAGTTCCTTCTAAACCATACATTCATTATGTGTATTGTGTGGCTGCCAAGGACTGGGGTTAAATGGACTCTGCCATTCAGGAAGAGTTGAGAGAGCCTTTCACCCCATGTTAAAATATATCGGGTAATCAGTGTCTTTGGTTACTGACTCATACAGAAATGGCAAGAACCTACAATTCCTGAGAGACTGCAGAAGCCAGTGAGTTTCCAATTCTCTTTCGTTCACAGGAAGCGTTAGTCACTTCTGTGGAAGCATAGCAGCGGTCAAGTAGAGATGAACTAATGAAGATTACTGGCAAGCTGTGTGTATGGAATGTTGGTACTGCTGTATGATATTAGGTGTAACAAAGCAGTGTCCATTGCTATGCAGGAGTACTAAATTCTGTTTGTTTATTGTAAAGGAATAGTCCTGCAACTATGAAGATGGGCTGCATGCTATTTTAAAGTCTTCTTCATGTGTGGAAAGCTTTATGCTAGCTTTTGTGAGAAGCTGAGAAGGGCTTCTAAACAGAGAGACTAGTGCCTGTGTTTGGGTGGATGACCCCAAAATGAGGCAAAATCCAGAGCAAAATATTTGAAAGAATATAGTTTTGTACAAAGCTCTACAACTGCTGGAGTTGCTTGCATTGTACTTTTTTTTGGGGGGAGTGAGGGGAGTGGAATTCCAACATTGTAAATAATGTCTAACAGCTACAGAGAAAGAAAGATTAGGATGATACTGTGCTAAATGCTAAATCAAGACGGCTCTACCTCTGCTTTGGTGCTGGAAGACTGGACAGGAAAATGGTGGGATAAAAGAAACTCCTTCCACTTTTAAAACTTCCCTTTCTGGAGATCTGTGGCAGAGCACCAGAGCAGCATGCCAGCCAGGTGGCAATACCAAGCCATTTTTCCCTCCGTCTCACAGTTTTTTCCTACAGACTGATTTTTGAAACCCAGCTGGCACCAGGAAATTCTCACTGATGGGAACCATTTGATTTTGGAATTGTTACAGAGTAAATGCAAAGACATGTATTTAGTTCTTCACTGGCATTTTTGTATGATTTAAGGACTCAAAAGGAGGCCACTGCGTCTGTATGCATGCGTGTGAGGAAGAGCAGAGGTGCGAGAGGGGGAAAAGAGCATGCGATCGCCAGGCATTTGGTTTGCATGGGTGATTCATTGTCTGCCTTGGAGCTCTGAACTGCCGTGATGTTAGAGCTTTGAAAAGCTGTAAGGAGTTTATCTGCTCAGTTGAAGAAAGGCTATCTGTACCTGACTATCATTTCTAGAGAGCTTTACCTTACTTTGTCCTTTGTTAGATTTTTTTTTTAAATCCTGTTATCTCAATGTAAGATCACGAAGCAGCACAACCATAAGGGCACAGTCATTAACTCTGGGCTATCTAAAAGCTGGGACATGATAGCAAATTTCATTAGCATCTAAAGTTGCAAATGTTGTTTGTTAAGATATTTTTTCCAGATTTACATATAAACAATTCAGATTTAAATTCAACCACTGTATTTTCAGAGATAAATTCAGTACATCAGCTTAATCCCCAGGATGTTCTGTTTAAAAAGATAGTTGTTTTAAAGTTGAAACTGATGTTATTAAAAGATTTAGATGAGTGATGTCATGCTCTGCTTTATCTAAACTGCCTTTTTCATTCTAAATAATTATGCATCAAAAATTTTTCTCAGAGGGCATACTGCATCTGATAATATCCACATATATTTTATTTTTGTCCAGGTTTTAGAATTGTTTGTCTACAATTAAATCTTTTGAGAGAGAACAGAGGTACTATTTTGTTTGGGGTTTTTTTTCTTTCTTTTGACCTTGGTGTGTCCTTAAGCTGTGCTGGCAATTTTGTTGAATTGCCTGGAGGCTAGTCTCGGCGAGGAACCCCACTTCTGTACGATGTCAGCTCCATGCCAGCAGGCTTATAAGGTGAAGAACACGTACTGTATTTTGCTCTGAAAGACTTCTGAAAAATGTTCATTTCTGATAACACCAAAAATTTCTGTTGGTGGGTTTTGGATTTTGTTGAGGTTTTTTTAGAGGGGAAGGAGGAAATCAGTGGCAAAATGGGAACAGTGAGAGAAAAGATTGGTAAGGAAGGTTTTGAAATTACTCACCAATATATTTATGATTCTCTTAGCAGAAGAGGATAGAAAACACAAAAGGCTTGTGATTAAAAGTTAAAAAAGATGAAAAGAGATGCAGTAAGAAGCTGCCAGTGTTATCATTTGAGATTAAGTTGACTGAACAAATAATGAGAGCTAAAAAGTGTGATCTGCTCTGTTCATAAACCTATTTTGGATTAATTAAATCTGTCATTTATTTAAATACATGTCACATTGTCATATTAAGGTTTCTACCTAAAACAAAAGGGTTGTCGGGAAAAACAGAATAATTTAGTTTAAAATCAAAGGCATGAACATAAGCTGTAAGTCAGTAGATTTTAGAAATTCCACATGAAAGCCACCTGTGGTCTATGATCAGGTGGAATTTATCAACCCGTAGAGATCAGCTATATGGGCAGTATCCTTCTTGTCCGTAAGCTGTCTAGGAAATTTTTAGGAAATTTTGTTTTAGTGTAGATGAAGGTTGTACTTAGTAATGCTTGACTTTGTGGCATCAGTTCTGCTGATCTACTAAATAACCAAATTACTTTCCTTTCAACATGCAGACCAATTCTGATAATGTGAAAACCTTAATTTGTGATGAACTGCGTGGAGTTACCTCTTCATGAGCAAAACTGCAAATAACAGTGAAAAGAGTTCTTGTGTCTGAATGTTGCAGGAGTTGGCAAGAGCAGCAAACTGAACAGAAAACAAGTTTTTTTACAACATGGTACTTCTGATGCTCTGGATACCAGCATAAACAAACACAATCTGTTTAATCAGTATAATTCCAGGGCTATTGCAAAAAGAAGGAATACTTGGGGCACAGTGTACACATTTATAGAGAAAGTCAGGGCACATGAGTTAAAGTTGTTTTTATCGTGTATTGCTTGGACTTTCTGCAGAGCAATGATGTGATGCAGACACAGACAGTTCAGTGTATTTGGCGTGAGATTTGGAGCTGAAGCAGAAACCCATGCACTAGGGGAAGGACGGGAAGGTTCCTTTCAAACTGAGGCCCTGGGACCTGAGCTGCGGGTGCCAGATGATGTTTTGTAAGGTTATTTTCCCTGGAATTAATTCTACAGTCTAGTTTCCACTGACTGCAGTGGTAATGCACTTTGTAATGGGGAAAACTGGTTTTAAATGTGTCGTATAAATGGACTGTATTCTGGTAGGATAGTGCCTCGATCTGTGTAGCTAGACCTACACACACCAAGCTCCAGAATAGCTTTGGTGAGGACTGTATAATCAGGAACACCAGCCCAAAGTCTGAAAGATTTAAATAAACTGTCAAACGTAGGTTAAAACCTGTCCTGGTACACAACTGAGAAACCACCAGTCTTCAAAATGAGAGTGGTTAACACTGGAGCCAGTCATCCAGTGTTGTGGTATCTCCATCCTGGGAAATTTTTGAAACTGGATAAGACCCTAGGCAACGATCTAAGCCTGCAGTCAGCCCTGCCTTGAAAAGGTTGGACAAACTGTCCTTAAGAGGTCTTGTCCAGCCTATTTTTTTCTGTGATTCTATGATAGATTTCCAAATATGCAGTGTTGTGCCATTGTCCACAGTGGATCTTGGAAAGGAGCTGGGTCTTCTGTACGCTGAATTACAGGTCCATTCTCTTTAGTCCTGTGCACTGCAGAAATTTCTGTATAGGATAACACAGCGGGTAATTATTACGTTCGTAGTCTTATGTTCTGAAAGTATTGAGCTGATGTTCAGAAACATAGGGAAATATTGTTGAAATAAATGAATGTTAACAAGTATAAAAATGTTAGTGGAATTTGGACAGTGTCTGAAGAGTCATCTAGCTGCAGTGGCTTCCTTTATGTGCCCTTGAATCAGGTCACTATAAGCGGAGTATTTTACATAAAAAATTACTACATACTATTTCAAATAGCATGAGTGAATCAGGAAAGTTTTAGGCTTCCCTGTTAGACTTGCTTGTTTAGTGTTTTGTTAGGAGTTAAAGATTTTTAGATTTTAACAGGGTTCATGAACTTTTCAAAGTAATCTGTGCTTTCCTGCATATGAATGTTAACTTCAAACCAGAGTTTTATTTCAAATGGGGTGAAATTAATGGCGGTTTATGGATTCAGCATAAAACATAATGTCAAGTGGTTGTTTCTACTTTCTCAACATCAAGCCCAGCAAGTAAAACTCTCTGAAGAGAAGCAAAAAGGATTTCTGAAGAGAAGTGGGATCCCAAGTCCTCGTGACCATGCTTTAATGCGAAGAGGGAGGTGCTTTAAAGAAGCAGTAAAGAAAATAATTATCTAGGCAAAATTATTTGCCACTGCTTAGCTTTAGTGAGGGCCTCATTTCATATTTTCTCTCAGAAACTCATACAAAACACCCATTCAGATAGAAATCTTGTTTATTTATCTAGATTAAAAACCTGATCCTTAAGCACCTCGGTAGTTTTGAAATTTCTCAGAAAATTGTTTGTGTTTCATATTTGTATTGCACATTGCTCAGCCATTATAAATATGAAATGCAATGCAACGCAGCAAAGTACTGTTATCTGTCTGAATAACTGCAGCTCCACTAGGAAAGAAAGCCTACCTAATTTAGATCAAAAACATGTGACAACTTTTGACAGGGAGGAAGATAGAGCCAAGATAATCAATGAGTTGGCTGCTCATTGATGCACTAGAGATACTACAGCATCTCGTTTGAACACTGGGCAAGTGTCCGTTGTAGACATCTGTAAAGCAGTATTGTTGGTTCATGTGAATCAGTCGCTACCACAAAAATACTGTTGAATAGACACATAGAAAAAATGCTTAGTGTTGTCTCCAACAGCACTCCCACTCCACTCTCTAAATGGATTATGACTTTCATCTTGTGCATCTGAGATCGCAGCAAAATGTTATTGTGGCAAATACCTTCATATCTCTACACTTTACTCAACAGGTATCTTAACTCCTGCCTCTCGTCTTTGATCCAAGGCAGAAAGGGCTGGGGAAAAATATTACATGGCTGACTGGAATAAACCATCACCATCCAGAAAATATCTGATGGCCAAAGCACAATTCTCTGTTCCCCTCAAGAGCGTCGGATGAATGCAACTGCGTATAGTAACCATCTGTAGTGGGCTGGGAGAAATTATGAGAAAATGGAAATTCTTCACTCTTTGGACATTTTTTTAAGCTCCAGGACAAAACTGATAGAGGCATATACTCTAAGGAACATTTTGTAGTGTTTGGTTTTCAACTCCAGCTGGTTCCCAAGACCTCAGATTTGTCCCAGCTGCAAAGCTTATATGACATAGCTATTAGCTTGATTGGTAGGCAAAACAAGATGACTCTAAGACAGATTAATGAAGTAAATTATGATGTTGCAGGGGCTGGTTTAACATACTTTGTGGGAAATGGATTCACTTGGCATCTGGAGAGGACTGTGATGTGAAAAGATCTGTACTTTCCTTTAATTCCCACCACTCAACCCCCAAAATTAGTTCTGAACTTTAATCCTATAGGGACCTGTAACACATTTTGAAATAATAAAATCCAGGCATCCTCCATTTTTCATTAGGAAGGGTGAGCATGGAAAAGAATGTCTTAGTCCTTTGTCTGCTCTTTGCAGTTTGAGGAAATTTTTCATCCGTGTCCTTCAGGCAGTGACATGTTGTGGTGCCCATGCTTCAGTGTGGACTGAGAAGGGAGTCACAAAGCGTAACATGGAATCCTCAGGGTAGTGGATGCCTGTAAAGTACTGGCCTTGGTTTGCAATTTTGCAGTGGTGAGAGGGAGTTGGTGGAACTGTTGCACTGTAAATCTTGTTTATGGGCAAACAGGACACATACCTTGTATATAAAGCCAGGAATGTACTGTTAGTATAAATTAAATCTTAATGATCTAATTCAAGATTCATTAGTAGTCTAGATGGGGTTGATCTTGTTGATTTCTTCATTCTAGGTTTCATTTGTCATCATTTTTTATGTTTGCTGACATGCTTTTATCTCCGTCTCTGATCTGCAGCTCCACATTACATCTGAATTTATTATATATGGTGCCTTTCACATATTTTAAATAGTACTTTTTTATTTTCTGTTTCCCTTAAAACCAGTTCTGTCCATCTCTAAGCCTGCGTTTCTTTAACTGAACATTGAGTTGTCTGTAGCCTAGGGGGTCTCTTGTGCCCCACATCTTCCCATCCTCTGTATTCCTGTGTGCCTCGTCCTGTGTCTCCAGTTCTCACGGCCTCTGCTGATGTATCATGGCTGTATTTCTCTACATTATAGCATTGCATTACAGGCATTAAAAATCCCTTTTTACATGGAATTACTGCTTTTTACTGCTGTCTCTATAAACCTATGATTGTAGCATACAATGATAACAAAAGTAAAACAGATTGTCCATAGATAACTGGTTGTTTAGAGAAAATGCTGTCATAGCTAAGTCAAGTAAAACCAAGCTGTGTGGAGGTCAAGCGAAGTTCAGACAGAGCAGCCCTGCCAGACCGCAGCTCTGAGGCCTTGCAAACCCTGTACAAAACTTGTGGCCTGTCACTAGCACAGCTGAATACCCTAAAAAACAGTTCCTAAACCTTCCTGCTGGTGGAGGTGACCACAGTTTACACGGGCAAAACTGCCAGTGTGTTTGCACAAGTTCCTTTTAAATTGGATCTAGAAGAGGCTTTTTGTACATACTCGGTTTGCATGTACACATTCCTCATAGGGGTTGTTCACACTTGAACAAGATGCGTCAAACCAATAGTTTTCCTAATAAGTAATTCTTCACTCCTAAAGATGCTTGGGCTGTTAAATCATTAGAAACATCTCAGTCAAGCCCCCCAGAGAAGGTGCACTCGCTTTCCCCGAGACAACAGGCAGTACCTACCGGTACAGCACTATGTTCCACTTTCAAATAGCAAAATGTTTTTGGCCAAAGGAGTCCTTGCCAGCTGTGCCATTTTAGGACGCAATTCAAGCAGAGCTCTGCCAGCAGGCTGAATGCTATCGTGTGTGGTCTCACCATTAATGAGCAAAATTGGAACATGCATGTGTTGATTCCAAGAAGGATACAGCCCAGAGATCTCCAGCAAACTCCTGACTCCTGCCTGTATATCTGACCAAGCTCTATCCTGTTGTATTCCCAGAGGAAGAAGGGACTTCAAGGATGCAGTCAATCAAAACTATGTTTGGTGTGAACTGAGACCAAAAGGAAACTAAACTGTTTCTTTCAAAATTTAGAGGAAAGCTGGATCAAGGAAAAAAATTAAGAGCAATCTTCTTTAATTAAACACAACTCAACCTAAGGAAACCCATAACAGAGAATTGCTTCCATATGGTCTCTAGGTACACTATTGTTTATATGAATACCGTTTCCTCAGTGCTCTCGTTAGATAGGAGAATCCTTGAACAGATTTTCCTCCTACTCCATTGCTTTCTTGTTTTTCAAGTGCTCCCCTGTGTTTGTATTTAACTGTCATCACTTGCCCACACAATGGATCTTTTTCATTCAGCAGAGAAAAAACTCTTACCCTGAATGGGGTGATTTTTGGCTGAAGGCCTGTTTGAATTGCTGCTCCTTGCTTTACCCTCAGAAACTCTGTTTAGCACAGGGGAAAGTTTTCCAGTTTCAGTTTTTTTCAAGAGAAAAGTTGCCACAAACTTCTAAACTAAGCCCTGCCTCTTTCTCTCCACTCCATAACTGCATTTTTCCTTTAGCCTCTCTTCTTTGAACACTGGTAAGATATTTGTATCTCCAGAGAGACACCATGCTCTGTTAGACAGTGCTTCAAATTGAGAATACACTTTTTAATTAACAATTTCATAATGCTTCTCATTTCAAAGTGGAGAGGAAAATTCTACTGCACCATCGCATCTGAAGACTACTGGTCCATTTTTGTCCGCAGTCTAATGGAGGCAAAAAATGCTCTTGCAGTTAGCAGTGTCAAGCTCACTGCATGTGCACGCAGCACTCCAGATGCCACTGACTGAAGCTGACTGAGAGGGAAGACCCAAGCGCTTTGGCATGGCTTGTGACTGGAGCAGTGGCAGACTGCGCTCTGCCAGCTCCTTAGGGGCAAGGGTGGAGGGCGGCTCTTCGGGGCTGCGGGCCCCAGTGCTGGTGCCTGTGCTCACCTGTCAAGGAGCGGCTGTGCCCGTGAGAGCCACAGAGGTTGGGACGAGAACAGACTGCGTTTCCTTGATGATCGGTTTTAATTTCTTTGAAAGCTCGCTACAAAAACATTCATCACTAGCTATGATGTCTGAGTGGTTCATACTGTGCAGAGCAGAGATTGTTGCAAAGCATCAGCAGGTTCTCAAAAAATTAAAAAGAAAAGCCCTAACAGTTTGATTTTTGTTGAAGGAGCAGTGGCTAAACATTAGCACCTGCAGACGCCTCAGAGCACAGTCTTTTCTACCCACACACACCCCTCTCAAAGAATGGAGGCGGATAGCAAAGCTTCGTCACAGCCATTTCACACCAGTTGGCTCAGCCATCAGAGGATTCCTTTGTACCTGAAGTCATTTTTAAGTTTGCAATGAGTTCACGTGGAGCAAGAGCATGTTATACACTGGTTTCTTGAAGAGAAAAGAAAATAGGTTTTCTTAACCATGAATAAATCTAAAAAAAAATGTATGTAATCTGCAATAATCTGCTCACAGTGTTTTCATGCTAGTTAATTAAAGTGTTAGAGAGAAAATATTTACGTAAGAAAATCTTTGTAGTTTTGACTTTTTTAAAAATAAAATCACCCATTCATGATGTAATAATTAGTAAGAAGTACAAAGTGATCTAATACCCATTCTTCTGTATCAAACTGGCTTTCATTTTTAATCATAAATGCTGCCATTCTTAGCTCTCAAATAATTACAATTTACATCAAACTGCCTAGGGGCTGTGATCAGCCTCAGGAAAAGGGACACGGATCCCTTCTTTATTCTCTTTTCAAAGGCCAGACCAAAACTCTTGCACTAAGAGTAGGAAAGGCGTGGAGAACCTCGTCAGAGAAATGCAGCAGCGCTGTTCCCTATGTCTTTGCCATGCTGTTTCGCATCCTTCTGTGGCAAATGAAGACTGTTGGCAACTACTATAGGGGGCAGGCACTCTCTAATAGGAGAAGTGAATGGGATTTTTCAACCTCCTTGCCGTATCTCTGGCAGGTGGACAAATAAAGAAGTCAAACAAGATGGACTGCACCAGTGAGAGCCAGAAACACATGCAATGACTTGGTCTGTATTTACTTTGGCAGATTTTTCAGGCTTGTGAAGTAACAGTATAGTAAAACACTACTACTGAGTTCAGTATAGTGAGGAAGTAGTGCCAATGTCTGCTTAGCAGTTAATCTTGATCATCAAATTGTTACCAGTTTTAGTGACACTAGCTTTTAGAACTAAGAGATAAATATTGCTATTTATGAAAAAAACTATGAAAAAAATACTTTTTTTTTTTTCCTTTTGCACTATATGGGAAAGGCCGCTTTAAAGTCCAGAAAACATTCCTGGTGTATTCAGTTCTCCTGAGGAGAATATGTATTCCTAGCAACAGGAATATGTGCTGTAAGTCTGTACTGTTAGCTACACAAGCAGTAAATGCTCCTGTAAGATTATTGCTCTTTAAGACTGATGAGCTTATGACATTAGCACAAGTTTGATAGGGGCCTACAGGTTAAAAATCACCACAGCTGATCTACAGATTTTGCTGACAGCACCCATCTGCTAGTGACCACACATGGGAGAAAATGTGTCCACCAGAATGAAGTTATGGGCTCGGGATGTTTGATAGCTGAGTTTCTTATCCATTCCATCCTGTTTTGCTTGTAAGCACTTACTGAAGGCACTCAGGCAAAAAGGGAGAGATGAAGAAAATAAACATTCAAAGTTTAACTTAATTATTTTTAGCTGTAAATGAAAACCATCATGTTAACATTGCATAAACTGTTTTCTGGAAAGGGCAGCTGGGCTTTTAATACAGTTTCTTCTTTCTTTGACTTTCAACACACTGTTAACATCCTGCGAGAGGTGATAGTTCTGCACGTCAGAAATATCGGAGCTCCTATTCGGCAGGGTGAATGAGTCCTTGTGAGAAGTTTCGTGTTTCCCAGCTTTACTGTTTTCAGGACCAAATCACTTATCTGAAGTGAGCTTAGTGTCTCCAAGTTGCAGATAAAGAAGAAACTTTTACCTTACAATTTTTAACCTTTTCAGGTTCTGAACTGCACAGAAAGTATTTCCATTAAAAAAAAAACACACCTTCCATATCTGCTGCAAACCTTTTCTATAGGTAGATGCTGTTTAAAAATTATATCCTTTGGTCAGTCCCATGTTCTTTTTAAAGGCTGATGAGTACTTGGCTTCTGTGTCCTTTTGAAATTGTTCATCCAGTTGTGGTGATACTGAGGTAGAGATGGTAAGATACAGAAGTGGAAGCCTCAGCCAGCAAAGTGAAAAATATGTATTTCATTGTGACCTAATAACCTTTCTGAGTTGAGCCATTTTCTCTTCATGTCGGCATTTTACATTTGAATCTTATACCTCACTAGAGGGTCACAAATGTTAGGAAGTACAACTGAGGGTTGGAGATAGGGGATGTCTGCCTTTCTTCACTGCCTGCTCTTTCACAAATTTCTTGTGCATATGTGTCTTGCTAACCCAAATCTGAAGCCCCATGTTTCACGTGGCTTTACTGTTCACTTCATATGGAAGTTTATACCAGCACCTGGGCAACTTGCTGCCATGAGATTCTCACATGCAAGAAAAAATCCTCAGGTGGCTTCTAAACTACAGTTGTGATGGTTTCAGTGTAGATCACTGGTTTTCTGACCAGCCTGTGGGCTACTGACAGAAACAGTTTAAACTGCCTGTCTGCCTCGGGTACGTGCTGAGCATGGCCCAGCAATGTGCTGGTTCGTGACTGGGGCTCCCAGCTGCTGTCGGACTCTCTGTAGAACGTCCAGGCTGCATTTTGTATTTTCCTTCTATTTTTACATACGAAAATACTCCATATCAACTTCGCTTCTGAAAAATACCAAATGTAATCTGAATAAATAATTTCTAATATACTCTTACTATTAAGCAGAATTCTGCTAAAAAACAAACATCATCTTAGACTCTAGAAAGGGAGCCTGAACTGATGTCTTTCAACTCCAAAAAGGCTTTCTTTAGCCTATTAATTTTTTTAATGACCACATAATGTTTCTTTGAACGTAGTCCCTCTTGTGTCTGAAGGCAATTGTGTGTTATTATGTTCAGCAGCAAAGTAAATTTAACATGTTGAAATCACAGCCTAATCAGATATAGCTGGCATGTGACAGATGGGAGACAGCACAAAACATGCTGGAAGTTGTAGTAATGTTTTTAGCATCTATTAATATTTTATTGGCTTGTTTGATGGGAGAACAGCATGCACTTATTTATTATAGCTTTCTTGATGATTTCTGGTGTGGATTCTTTCTTTGCTTCTGTTTCTCAGCTTTCCCGTAAACAAAGCATTATCTGTCTTAAAAATTCAGCTATCTTCTGGTGCTACCCAACCTCTTCATGTTGTATGTTTCAGAGAGGGCATGGATAGAGTGGTTACACTGGCTTTGGTGTCAAGAGGAGTATTTTAGCTGTTATCTAATTGATCAGACCACCTATAAATCATCTTTGCTGGAGGAAACTAACGTTCCAACAGATATGCTAGACCTGTTATTCCTCTAGCTGTTCCTAAGGCCAATTTTTTTGCATGTTGTATATAAAATAATCAGGCTGTAGGGTCCCTGTTAATTGTTGAATTTAGGGGCCAGGTGCTGGTAGCTTTTTCATAAAGTCTGCTGGGCAGCCTTAATGGGTAAACAGCTGCTTCTGCAGAAACAACCCCTTTCCGAGTGATTGTAGGAAGGAAAAAGGAGCCGATTCAAGTTGCGTCGTCACAGGTGTACTTCAGAGATGCCCTGCAAAGGACAAGTTACTCTGAATGGGGGAGGTGTGCAGTAATACTGAGTATTTACCGCTTATGGTTAGCATAAATCCTGTGGATTTTACAAGATTTATTGGATGATGTGTGTGAAGATGATTTCTTGTCTGCAAATTGCAAGGTTGTCCAGAAGCGACTGTTTGCAGAGAGAAGAAAAGTTATGGGGAAGATTCCTTTGAAAAACAGAACTGGAAGCTGGATTTGGTGGGGCCCATTTTAAATAGATGCTGAGCACCTCCCGTGTTAAGGATATTCCTTTCCTGTTTGGTTAGGATGCAGGAGGTGTAGTCAGTGGGTTGATTCCCACCTCTGCTTTCTGTGCAATGCCCGCAGTTAGGGGAATGTTGTGCTGGAGTCAAATCTAAAGAAGCAGGCAATAGTGGATAGTGGATTTAATTACTGGCCTCTGCTGAATGTTTATTTTAAATGAGAGTTTTGGTTTTATGAGGACTTTTCTTGGGGAAGGCGGTGCAGCCCTCCTGCTCAGTAACTGACTGCACTGTCTGATGGGCATGAAATGGAAACCCAGTCAGCGTCTAAGCTTGCAGACAGATGAGTGTTTATCAGATAACTGAGCTGGGGGAACATTTACTGCCCAGGATCTTGTCTGCGGCTGCTTGCCACACAACTGGAGCTTTTCAGGTCCTCTTACTTGCCAGTCTGTGTGTTCCCTGACATGCCTTAGTCAAAATAAGACAGGATGTTTTAAAAAGTTCAGATCAGACTTCTTTAACAAGCTGCTTGAGCAGTCTGCCAGCACATCTCAAGCTGGGAAAGGGCGGCTGCACCCAGTCAGAGGTTGTCCTCTTGGCTGTTACGAGCAGATTGCTGAATTCTCCACAGCCCTCTGTAAAAGAGCTATGGGTAGAGAGGCAGATTCTCACCTGGTTTGCATTAGAGCTTTGGGCTGGGTCCACTGCGTTACACCAATGTAACAGGGGCCTCTTGGAGCCCTGAGCCTGGGTTTGGGAGCTGTAGGTCAACACACCTCGTAGAGGCATGTAAGGAATTACTGGAAGCTTGTAAGGAGCTGCTTGGAATACAGGCTCGTGAAATTAAAATGTCACCTTAACCGCTCTTCCCACAGACAGGGATGTCACGCTGCTGGGGGAATCCACTGGTCTGGTCACTGCTGCACCTTGAACTTGGGTTTGTTACTGACAGCAGCAACAAACAGATAAATGGAGATCGGTGAATTAACCTTTTGCCCTATCTTCAAAGCTAAGGTAAGACACAAAGCACTGCTTTTGGCTTATGTTTGTGCAGTGTTCAAAATCATGAGATTTTTGGCCTAGCTGAGGCCCTCGGGGCTGCTTCAGTAACCATGAGAAATAACGATAAACTGCGTTGGGCAGATGTAGACAACTGCCTTAGTAATAAGAAATGGTTGCAAAGTTAAAATAAAAGAACAAATACACTCACACAAGTTACTTCTCTTTTTTCATTAAAATTCCTGGGGCTGTTGCCGTGGCCCGTGTGGGCAGCATCTGCCAAAAAGGCCTGAGCGAGGTCAGTTTGCATGGGGAACACTGTCCCCTGAACCAGAGCTGAGTGTTCATCTCACTTCAGTGAGGAGACAGGCTGGACCTCGGATACCAACTACAGGCTGCGGGCCACCCAGCTTTCCAGCATATATATTTATTGGTGATTTTAAGGAAAATGAATTTTCCTCCTCTTTTGTCTCCCCTTACTTACATCAGTTACTAAAAAAATGTACATAGCTTGTTTGAAGACTTAGCCAGTTTTGGCATTTAGACTTACACTGACAAAATGCTGGTCTGTGCAGAGCAGTGGAGGAACATTGTTCTGACAGCCCATTGAGTTTTACATTTCCCAACTTTCCTGGTTAATGTACCATGGGCTGTGGTCTGCTCCCTCCTCCTCTCAGCTCCCTGTGCTGACGCCACGGCCCTCGGAGCTGCTCGCTGCCGGCACACGTGCCCGAGGACCGCTCCTTGCAGCCGGGAGCACCCCAGCACCCCGTCCGCAATGTCTCCGGCCCCAGCGGCACGGGAAGGAGCTCTGCTTATTCCTGAGCCTGCTTTGCCGAAGGAAATCTGCGTGTGGCAGGGTTGTAAAGAAACAGGGGCTTCTACACAAGTTATGCTAAGAACCATGCTAAAAAAGAGACAGTAAAAAGCCGTATGGCGCAGGCCACATGAATGTCTACTCTTAGTGCAAGAAGGGTCTTTTCAAAGGGATGGCATTTGACAGTGGTGTGATGGTGCAAAAGCATTTTTTTGATTTGCATTTTTGTATTATTGTAAGCTGCTAATGGGGCTATTCCTATAGCAATAATTTATCTTGGAAAATTTTACATTAAATGTTTCCTGAAAAGCCAGTAATAAATAAAAATACCCCCATCCGCTAGTCCTGGAGAACTTAGTTTCATGAGATAAAGCAAATGAAAGCAGAATGTGGAAATACAAAATAATTGTGCCAGAAACTCCTGGAGAATGCTGTGACTTCCAGAGGAAAAGGATGAGCCAAAACCATAACATAGCATAAAATATGGAATGTTAACTAATACATATTGTGTAAAGAACTAAGGAAAAAATTTTCTGAGCATATTTGTGAAAGTGAAAAACTTAAAAGCAACACATACACAATGTTTCATGCTGACAGTTGAATAACTTTGAGTGGTGGAACTGAGTACACCTACCGTTCTCCAACAGCAAAAGGTGGTAGGTTGGCACCTTAATGTTCTCTAGACTTGGTTTAGATTTGTTTAGATTATACCATCTGCTTATAAGCTTGCATTTTATTATTTAATTGCAGACATTCAAATCTATGTCTTTTTTTTTTCCCTTCAAACCCCCACCAACAGTTCCATAAAATAATGCTTTTGGGACAAAAATCCCTGTTGTGGCACACCCTTGTTTTCTTTGCCTTGCCTGGTCCAAAAAAGCTAAAATAAAGAAGGAAAAAAGGCTAGTTTCATAGGTTAATATAGATATTTCAGATTTGTAATAAATCATTAACACATTTGTTAGCTGATTGAGACCACCCCCCCACCTCTTCCTTTATTTTCTCATTTTAAAAGGATCATTTACTGGCATTTCACTTATTGCTTGAGATTACCACTACCTCATTCACTCATTCATTTATTTGATCAGAGTTGGAAACCTTGAGCTATTTTTTCTAATACATCATTCTTGAAATGAAAACTGTCCAGGGCTGAATAGAGACGATTCGATCAGCCAAAGCATGGAGTTGACACCCTGGACCGTTAGAGTAGCCACGTGTTGCAGGTTGCTTTTGGTGTGTCAATGTGTTTGCATTTGCTGCAGAAGCTGCTGAGTTTGTTGCTGTCCTGAGAGCCACCTGGCAAGCTGGGCTTGAGATGCTGGAGGAAATAAAAGGTACTGCATATTTTTCGCACATCTGCATTACTTACCTTAGTCGCAATCTTACCTTCGTGTGTCCATCGTGCAATGTAATGTTTACTGCTAAAGTCGTATCTCGGGCAGCTGTTCTGTAAGTTAATCATGGGAACGGAAGGGTTCAACACAGGTGGTGTACTAATTCCCTGGGGAGCACAAATTCAGCTGTTTCTCTGTAGGAGTGAAGATTCAGCTGTGCAGGAACAAAGCTTTCTTCTCTGGCTTGTTCCCAGCTTGGACTGTCTTATTTCAGTGTGACCTTGGACCAGATCAGTCACTGGGGTCAGTTGCTGGAAGCTCAGCGTCTTCAGCAGCACGTGGACTAGAAGGATGGATTCCTTTAAGTAGTGTGGGAGGACTGGGGTAGAGTGGTGTTGTTTAACCAAAATCCCAGTCTAATTTTGTAATTTTGAAGCAGATCCTGACAGGCACGTTCTGTCAGGATACAGCTTGCTAACAGCAGGAGCAAGCGGGCTGGGAAAGGTCATCCTTCTCCTGCCTGGGCTGAGTCTGGGGGAAGATCAGCGTTGAAGGCTAGGTCTTGCTGCTGTATGACAGCTGGAAAAGAGCAGGTTAAAAAATGCTGAGCTTTGTCCCTTTTAGGGCAAAGTCAATTGCCTACAGTATGAGTGAGTGGTGTTTCTCTCCAGTGTTTTGATTAATTATTTTGGTCATTCATTCAGTGAAATATTTGCAGTGCAGTGAACTGAAATGACCTAGAAATAATTCCCTAACACAACCTGACGCTCTGGCTTATATTCAGAGAGAGATTTATTGTTTTACTCATAGAAGATCTTCATGAAAATGCTCCTCAGTCATTCAGGGTGACTGTTTCCATCCCGACACCACCAAATAGCTTTATATACACAAGCAAATACTGGCAGCTTCCCACTTCAGAAATTGAGTGTGTTGGGACAGGAATTTTGTCTGTGAAGCTGCAGAGGAGCCCTGCGGGACGTGGCCCAGCGGTGCGGCCCCGGCAGCAGGAATTGCAGCTGGTTTTCTGGAGTCGGCCCTGGCCACAGCAGCACCTCAGAGACAAGCAGGCTCTGCTGCGGTGCGCTGATGCTGAGCACCCCTTGCGCTGCTCTCAGCGGGTGCTGTTTGGGAATGGCTGGCAGGTGGAAGGCTGCGGCTTTTATTTGGCTCCTGCCATGGTGCCAGACCAGGTGGCTGGGCCGAAGATCAGAGTCCTGACTGTCCTGGCTGTAGTTAATTTGAATTGATTGTGTGTGGGGACAGCTATTCATCTGCAGGGAGGACTGGGATGTGAAAGCAGCTGTATGTTTGCACAGGGTATTGCCAGTAAATGATAGTGCCAGTGACATCTGGAAAACCTTCTTTGCAGATTAAAACTATCTTCTTAGGCTTTTTTATGTTAAACTTGTTGTTTAGATGTTCCCAGGTTGCTTTAGCATAATTATAATGAGTAGAAATCGCGTTGGTATAATGTAATGAGGCAGTGACTTGTTCCATTCAGTTTTATTCTCCTGCCAGCACCAAGTGGGTAGCCAGTTTTGTAAAGTGTAAAGAAGACGCCAGACACAAATTTAACATGTACATTTTGGCTCTTTTCTACTCACTGTTACTTTAACATGTTTATAAACACCTCTCAGCTACTTATCTCCAAAGACATGTAAGGCAGCTAGTCCACTATGACTAAAGCACCGTTGCTGGCAAAACACATTAATTTTTTCCTTGTGACAATGCCTGATCCATCCTGTCCTTCTCTTAGGCGATGTTGGACACATTTAGCACCATCATGTACTTATGAGACACAAATAACTCACAGGATTACTTCAGCCTGTTTGACATTCAAAAATAATAACTGAATATTTGCCACTGGTTTTAATGTGACACCATTTACAAACCTGGAAAAAAAAAATAATCAGATGTTAGGTTGCAAAATAGTGTCAGTGCTCCCCCACCAATTCATAAATTTTAAAATAGGGGGCAAGTCTCAAATGAATGCACATGTAAAGTAAGAGAGAGCATGACTGTGAGAGCGTGTGTGTGCACATGCATACGCATCTATCCCCGGGCACGGGGTTGGCAGCTGGGGGTTGCTGGTTCCCTCTGCTGTAACCCACCTGCCGAGGGACGCTGGTACAGCGAGCGCTGGAGCTGTGTGAGTTCATGACTTACGTGTTTGTCATCGGAAGAATAGAACAAAACACAACAATGCAGCTCTGTAGTCCTAAAAATTAATTGGATTTCTGTGAAAATAGAGGAAAATTGCTCATTGTCGAGACAGTGTCAGGAGGAAGAGTGGCAGAGTTATTGACTGGCCTCAATTTGTGGAGGCAGGAATGAGAAGTAGCAATACTTACATCAGCTTCATAAGAAGACTAGCTCTGTGGAGGGACTAATATTATTTTTTTTACTTTGTTTAATTCCCCTTGGTGGTCTGATCCTTCCCCCCCCCCCCCCCCCCCCCCCCCATAGGAAGAAGAGAGGAAATAAGGCATATTTAGACTGGGGAGGGGAAAAACAGCCAGGAAAAATTCTATGTGGGTAAGCCGCTCCCTCCCACCCCATTCTCATCTGTTTTATTTTAAACATCTTTCTGTTCAGTCATCGCCACTTGTCATAATCGTGACTGCTGATCTTCATCCTTGTCATCATGTGCTGCTGAGCTGCTGAGAAGTGACTTACACCTGCCCCTAGCAGAGCCACGCCACAGCCGGTGTGGCTCCCTGGAGAGGCTGGGAAGAACTAGTGAAGGCAAGGGCGAGGATCAGAAGGTGGGGCAGAAGTTACGGCTGTAGCTTCTGGGCTGTCTCTAGACACTGGAACTAACTGGCCAGCTGTATATGGCATGTGACGGGGGGATGTGTGCACACTTTGGGTTTGTTTGGGGTTTTTTTTTTGGGGGGGGGGTAGGAGGTAGGGTTTTGGTGTTGGGTGGTGTTGTCCCCCAATTTATGATCCTGAGCAGTGTGAAAAGCTGAGAAAGAAGGGCGGGGGGGGGGGTGGGGGGGTGAGTGTAATGTAAAAAGACCCTTTAAAGCCTGGTGCCTTTCCTTCTTACCCTGATGAGTGAACAGCAAAACTGGTCCACTTTTGGGGTAGTTGGGCAGACTCACAAAGGTCAGAGTAGCAGCTACAGCTGGTTGGCAGCTGCTGCAGCTCACAGTTCTGAGCTGATCAGTTCAGATTCCTGGGAAATGAGGGTTTTATGCTGTTGCTTTCCTCCTTATGTCTGTGTTTGTAAGCAGCCATACAATGGACTTCAGTCTCCTCGTCGCTGGGAATATTTTTCCGAAGTGGAAGGGACCAAGACGCGAATGCCCGAATGGCTTAGTGTGACCCACTTCTGCTGCTCCCAGCTGGGTTCAGTGGCAGCTGCCAAGTGTGGGTGCAGCTCTGCAGGGGTGGTGACAGGCAGGAGATGCCCCCCTCTGCTTCCTCCTAGGCTAAGGTAAGCCAAAGCTTGTCCGCACCGGAGTGCACAGCCACGCCTTGGGTTATAACCCAGGCCCCCCAAGAACCAGCCAGCAGTGGGAGCTGAGTAATTTTAATAGTTAATTATAATGCTGTTGTGGCCTGAGCAGAACAAAACAGAAATAATCAGGCTTAAAACGAACCAAAAAAACCCCAAAAGCAACATAGTGTTATTTTAGACTAACAGCACATGTAGCTGAACTAATACTCCTGACGAGCAAGGACACGGCTTTCTCTCCGGGCATCCTGCAGTCCTGTAGGGAAGAAGTGACCTTATTTGCATTTTTCTTGTTGAATTGCTGTCGGGATTTCTGCAGCATGGCAAGAGAAAATTCCTCCAGGAGAACATGGAAATATCACAGCGCTAACGCAATATCCTTCAACTCGGTTCCTTTTCCTCTGCCATCCGCTGCCCCGTGCGCTGCCATCTGCGCAGCCACCCAGCACTAAACGAGGTGTCCGCTTCTCTCCAAGCCAACCCTCTTCCTTTTTCTGACAATAAATTGTGAAAGCAGCAGGCCATGAGTTCAATGCATAATGCCCAAGAACTAAACGTTAAAGATGGTTTATTTTTTCCTCTGTATTTCAAAAGCATCAAAGTTGCTCCTCCCCCCATTTCCAGAACAATCTGTGCTCTTTCCTACACGCTCCTGCCCTTCCTCCCTAGCGGAAGAAGGATCTGCCCTCGCCTTGTGCTTTCGCATTTGAGTGCTCCTTTCTAAGGTCAGCATTTTGAATTTGAAGTCTATGATTTTAGACACTTCTATCAGGAGCGTTTTCAATTCTCATCATGTTCTCTAAATTGCTTAGCCTCTTTCCCAGCGTGACATCCTGCTCCAATTTTACAGCTAGGTAATTAAATTCAGAGCACAGGAGCATTCAGCTCCTCGGCAGCATTGCATAGAGGCAGATGTACGGCAGACTGCTGTGCAGCCCGCTGGACATCATCTCGCACTCCCACGGCGGCCAATACAGAGACCAGTGATGGTTTGTTGACACGTCTCATCTGGCCATTTAGTATAAGGCCACTCTTTCACCAGCACATTGCCTTCAGCCTGGAAATCAGTGACTCCAGGTGCTGCAGTTCACACCCCAGAGTATCAGCGCAAACGCACCTGAACAATGTTTGGTTTAAAATCCAGGCTTTTTTCCCCTGTGGCTCAGAGGTCCTGGCCCACCACCTGCCTCCAGGAGCACCAGAGCAGCAGGAAGCCAGGTAGGGCTCCAAACTGGCACCGTTTCAGCTTCCCCTGTAATGGCTGCACACACCACCTAAATTACAGAAGTAGCATTGTGGATTAATTGTACACATGGCAAGTGTGATACAGCATTTTGATATTTAAAGGATATATTTATATATATATACATGAAACATTTAGAAATTGCTTCATAGAAAATAACATATTGGGTTTGTCCAGTGAAAGACTGCAGAATTCTGAATTTAATGTATAATATAACCTTTATTCTTTTTCCTCTAAACTCTTGGAAACTTACATAACAATCGTGCTTTAATTATGACACCATTTATAGACATTTAAAATGCATCTTAATTTATAAATATTTTACATTTGGTCCATAGAACAGGTTGCAATTTACTAAATAATACTGTACTCTTTTAAACAGGCTCTGTATATATTTTTGAATATGTATATATTACATATATATTTTTATATAGAGATAGATTTGCTTGGTGTTCAGATATTTCCTTATTGCAAAAAGCATATATGATCATACAATAATCTTTTCTTCAGGGCAAGTACTACAAAAAAGATACAGCTATTCACAGTTTACACACAGTAGTTCTACAACACTATTTTGTGCTATGTGATACGTTTGTACAGCTTTTTGCTAAAGAGCAGGTCTGTCAAACATCTGGCATAATTGTTTACAATCAAACATTAAATACTGCATTTTTCTTATAACAACATGGGACATGATTACATTAAACAATAAAGTTGGGATTTTTATCCTTAGTCTAATGAAATTCACAATTATAATGGGTATGTATCATGTATAATGTTTGCGTGGGATGTACGGTTTTCCTCTAAATCCCAAAGACGTACAGGATGTTTGCATTTCAGCTATAGCCGTTTAGGATGTAGCTTAGATCTCGGAATATTTTACAGTTGATCTATGTATGAAACAGCTGAAAATCTACTAAACATACTCTGAGATTTTATGATGTAGTTTGAAATACATGTGTATTTTATATATATTATTTCTACAATAATGTGCTTGACATTCTGAGAATAATACCTTATTGCAAGAACATGTTTGTCACCTTCAGACAAAAACAACGAAAAACCCAATGTTCACAGTTAACATGTTTTTCACGTAGTAGTTCTACATAAATTGTGCTATCTAACATTGTACGTTGCACAAAAATTTGCTGAAAAGCATGTTTCATTGCACAGTTCTGTCACAGTCATTTACAATCAAACACCAACTACTGCACTTTCCGTAATCCTTTGTTTCTGTCGTATAGCTGCCAAACGAGAAATACCATACAGGGCCAGCCGCTGCGTTTGCTGCACAGGGAGGAACGTCCACGAGCCGGGTGGGCTTTCTGCTGTGTGGCAAATGCAGCCGGAGCCCAGAGTGGAGAGCTGTATAGGTTATACTGACATAGCTTTCCTTCGTGCCTTCATCACCACAAATAACACATAAATAAAAATAAAACTGTTTTCAAAGTGCTAATGATCCATATTTTATAATTTGCTTATTAGAAACTGGTGAAGTCCTTTCATGGATTAAAAAGAAGAGTTGTGAATTAAACCCTAAATTAGAATTACAAGGATAAGCTTCAATCTTTAAGCCATTATTTTGGTTTCTATTTTGGTGGCAATGCAATAACAGCAGAATAATAACAGCATAAAAAAGCTCAAGTACTCTGAGCTTGAATTGCAAATACTCTGTATTTCTTTTACTCCTGGGAATCTTTAAGACCTCTTGGATATTACTTCTCATTTTGCTAAAAAAGTTAGAGGTCATATTTTTACCGCTAACGTCTGCGATTCATGTAGCATCGATTCACAAGTGTATGTTCTTTTTATAAGAAATAGTATATATATTTTTAAAGAAATTTACACTCCTGTCTGAACCTTATCCTGAAAGGCAAAGTACAGCCAGCGCTCACAGCCACTCTGTGCTGTATTGCCACCGACAGCCGTGTAATTTAATTTGTACTAGGAACGTTTGTAAAGGCTGTGGCTACTGTCCATTGAAGGGAGTCTTCTCCCTCGCAAATGGCCTCGACTGGAGCAAATTTTAAGGGTAGACTTTTCAAGGGAAATCACTTGGTTACAAAATACTTCATTCTTTTGTACAAAACAATTCCAAACTTAATTTTACTCCTGCAAAGTCAGAAATAACAGTCTTGGGATTCAGCGGTAAGAAATATTGATAAACTACTAAAAATCAGCAGCACAAAACTTCAAATAGTCGTGCTAAAAGGTAGATTAAAAAGGTCTTGGCACATCAATTTACAAATTCCAAGATATGCAACTATTGTTGTGAAAGGATAAAAACATTAACAGTCAGTGGATTGCCAGAGAACACAAAACACCGTCAACATCTGTGCTCACGCAACGGCTGGATCATACCCATGGCGATTCCCTTGTAGTGGAGATGACCTTTTGTCTTTTTTTCTTTTTTTTTTTTTTTTTGCCACTAGAGGTAGGTAATTATATTCTCAGACATAAATTTGTGGTCATATTCAACCATATTTTTTGTTTTTCTGGAGTCGCATTCGTACTTTGACAACACAGAAGTTTAGATGTAGGCTTCTTTGTTTGCAGAGTTGCTCTGCTGGGCCTGGTCTGGCCCGTTTTCAGGATGAGTGATGTCTTCGCTTGGCTGAATCATTACTTGGATGCGCTGTTTAAAGAACAACAATAAAGGCGAGGCAGTCAAAAAACTGTTTCTAAGCTTATATATTTTTTTTTTTCCAAAGGCAATCCTAAACACTTCTGTCTAGGTATTGGAGCCAAAATGAAAAATTCTTTCTCCTAAGGGCCCAAAAAGGCAGTAAGTCACAAATACTAACGCCGGTTTTGGCTGTGTTCTGAAGATGACAGTAGGAGTTGAAAGGCCACCTGCAAAATGGTAGATGCCACCAGGCATTAACAACTGAGCGTGCCTAGGGAAAAGAAACGGGGTAGTGCGGCGTGGGGCGGGTGAGGACAGACTGGGCGGCCAGCCCAGCCCACAGGCCTAGCACAGAGGCTGCAAGTTCGTCGCAGACAGCCGGGACTCAGATGTGATGGTGACCCTCCCCAGGGAGCGGAAGGGACTAGAGAGTATTGGCTACAGCTTCTGGGAGTTTCTACGTCCAAGGATACAACAGGTGAAGTAGACTGGTATTTAAGATCTTTTTATTTCCATTCTGTCTTTTTTAGTCCTTTTGTGTTCTCCACTCATGAAGCTTATCTGCCTAGCTCATTCCTATTGGGAAAGTGAGCCCAGTTTTCATCATCAAAGCCTGTGAGCGGGGCAAGCTCCTCCTGTCATCTGATGATCGTTTGTCAATGCTTTCAAAAATGAGACCCTAATCCACAGCAAGGCTGAGATGAGGAACTTTTCCTGGGCTCTTGTAGAACTCTACCCAAGAAGCAGCCACATTTCATAGCACCAATTCCCCATTTGCACACCAATGTTTCCATAAGACCAAGGGAAAGATACTCAAAAATGTGCAGCTAAGCAGCAGCAGGGGAAACAAACCCCCAAAAACAAAACAGAAATTTTTTTGTAAACTTCTCTGAAGCATCACTGAGTCTCTTAAAATTTGCTGAAGATGAATATTTGGATCAAGAGCTGAGCAATTCATGAGGCATTACTCGTCAATTCGGCTTAAGGTCATCTGTCCCTTTGCAAAGATGGCTCTGTCAGCTGATTTTAGAATATTCCAGAAATTCTGACAAATTCATTGTGACAATCTTTCATTCCCACAGCATAGAGGGCACAGATATACATTTCAATAGTCATGCTGAAGAAGTGCCTGTTATGCACAGAATAAGACTATTGGCTGGAGAGGGAAAAGTGAGGATGCACCCCAATTTAAAAAAAAAAAAAAAAAAAAAGTAGTATGGCAATTGTACGTAATTACTAAACAGCGTACTGGTCAATAACCTTATCAACATTTCACACTCCTTCAGCAGCATTTCTCTAGGGACCTTAAAACGGATTTAAGCCATGCCGTGCCTCTCTCACATGGGAAGCATCACCTCCTCCGAGCAGATGGAATAAGGCAGATGCTAAGAGCACCGGGTAATGAGAAAAAGGCCTCTAATGTTCTTCATGAAGTAACTGTTCATCCAAATCCCTTAAATATAGACTAAAGGGAAGCGCAGCATAATCATAAAATACGCTCCCAAGACTTTACGTGTGCTTTCTCTTGGCTGCAGCAGAACAAGGCGGCCGCTGGAACTTAGGACGGGTGTAATGCAGAACAGGAGCTCACATCTTTGATCACGTTGCAGGGAGATGCTAAATAGGGTCAGTGTGAGCACTCACAGAAACCAAGAGTTAGGTGGGTTTAGTCCTAGGAGTTTGATTCCAGTTCCTTAGAGCATCACCTACCTTGATACATGACAGTATGTCTTGCGTTAATAAGGACAAATTGACATATTTTGTAAACTGTTGCTTTGTCTTCTAGGTCTAAGGAGCTGGAATGCAAAGTGTCTGGAACTGTCAAAGCCCAGAGATAAGGACCGCATTTAATGCGGTGAATTATGTTTAACAGTAGATGGTACAGACACTGTCTTGTCTTTCATCTGTTTGGTACTTGTTTTTATGTTGTTCACCTTGATGCAAAAATAACTGGGCTAAGCAAGTGAGGCCACAGGAAATATACAGTAGGAAATAGTTGCCCAGCAGTCTTTTATCAGTGTGCGCAGGTCTCGCAAGGCAAAATCACGCAGTCAGAAAATAGAGAGACTTACCTGTTTTAAGGAGCCTTTCAGGGTTAGGAACATATACGCCATATAGCCTGGTATCAGCACCATAGAAGACAAAGCCATGAACCAGCCAACCCCTTGGCCCCATTTTGGGAAAACGTAACTTCCCATCGTGAGAGGAGTCATTTGGACAGCACTGAAGATAAATACTCCCTGCAAAACACAGCAGAAAAGAAGATTTGGATGAGATTTCTGGAGAGTTCTGTGTTCAAGAGCTTTTCTGGATCGACTTGGACCTCAAGCCTGCCTTTACATCCCGGCAAGAAGAAAAGGGTTCCTTTGGTCCCTGGGGATGGCTGCTGGGCCCTGGCTTGTAGACGGGGCCACCAGGTCAGTCTGCCAGATGGAGGTTGCGGAGAAGAGGCAAATGACAGCCCACCGCACTGACCGATCCCCTGCTACCTTACGCTCGAGCGCGGGAATGCGAAAATAACTGAACTGTAATTCTGAAATTGTGAAGTTGTTTTGTTTGTCTCTATTGATGTTCTTATTGGAGTAACAGTATCGGTACAGCTGTACTGCACTGATCAGCAACAGACTCCAGGGGCTCTGAACTGACCTCTCTAACATCACCACCTAAGGGTGCTCGGCCCAGATCTTCTGAACAAATGCATCATGGAAAATGAGGGCAGTCAGAATGGAACCGGCAGTTCAGGAAGTGGCTGCAGAGTTGTCTGTATAACAGAACTTATCTTACAAAATTCAAAAACCACTCTGAATTTTTCAATAAGAAGAGATGAAGAGATAGTATCCCAAGAAGCTTCTCACCAAAATTAATCTTAATGTTTCAGGTAAATGCTATATTTTCACATACATGACCCGCATCTCAGACTGTCTGGGTATGCTGGTATGGGGAATCCACGGGTAATAGCAGAGTCCTCAGATAACCTGTGCACAATCAGAGGGAAGGGGGCTACTGGGAAAGAAGGGGGTCCTGGGGAATAACACATGCATGCACATCTGTACTGTACTGTACTGTTGGTCAGCAGCATTTGTGAGTCGCTTTTGTGTTGTTTTCAAACAGATGACCTGCAAACATGGTATTTTTTCCTTTAAGTTCCCAAGGAAGACTCCTATCCTGGCCTAGAACTGCCTGCATCAGGAGGGAAACCTGCTACACTGATGTCACCGTGTAACTGAACCAGCAAAGGAGGGAGCTCATTCTTATCCCAGGTTCAGGCCCTGTGCAGAACACCTTCCCCAAGAGGGGATCGCAGAGAGGCAGATTTTATTAGAACATCATCACCACTTGTGAACTTGCACTGGACAACAAATTCTGTTGAAGACATTACAAGTCAAGACAAATCTGGGAAGTTCTACATATAATGGTAGTCATCTTCCTACTATACCACTAAAATAAGCAAAGTGCATTTTTTATGCCTTCCTGAACACTCATTTTCAGAAAAACGAAAGCCGCCTTCATCTGGGTGGAGATGAAACAAGGAACCCTCAATATAAACACATTTCTGTGCCTCCCTCTAGGGCTCTTTCTTTGCTTTTCTGTGGCTGCCTATGTGGGAATATCAGAGAAATATCTGGGTATGAAGTATTGTGTCAAGTGTCATAGTGTCTACTTCATTACAGTTTTTTATATTGCGTCTGGGCTGACCACATTATGTTAGTAAATTTACATTTCTTTGCTTATTATTTCAAAATGTACTATACGGGCTTCACTGGGTAAAGCTTAGAATTAGGAGAAGACTGTACTGTGGTTTCCAGTGCACAAATCCTTGCAAGGTTTGCCAGCACAAGCGCTGGCAATGTAGCATAAACTAGGTAATATATTCCCCAGAATCCCATGAGGGTAGACCATCAGTTTCTAATGCTGGTCTGTTACCAGAGTAGCGCCTGGGAAGGAATTCAGTTCACAAATGTGGGCATGTTTCTGTATAGGGAAAATGGAGACTCTAGAGAGATTGCTAGATTTTATGTAAAAATACAAGAACTGGTCAAGATTTGTTTCTTACAGTTTTCTATCTCTGCCAGTCACACTCTTGGCTAGTTACCATTTCCAGAGGACTAACACAAATCTTCAAATTGCACAGGGCTTCTTTTCTTAGGACACAGGCTTCCTCTAATGACACTGGGGTTTGACTATTGCCTTCAATGGAACTGCTCAAATCCTTAAAAAAGGAATGAGGTCAGAGTTAATGTGACCCTGTGGGGGTGGAAATGACAGCGCTGTAGTACATAGGCCACCTCGTTTACATCTTTTGAATCATATAATAAAAGTTTGTTCCTTACTGCCACAATGATAGGAGTGAAAAATGACCAGCAGAGTTTCCACCAGATGCAGGGTCTGTATCCCACCATCTCTTGGATGTTGTCATAAAATCTATTAACACCTAAATATAGAAATAAGAAACAGTACAGAAACATATCAGACAATTGATTCAATTGAAAGCTCAGTGGTTTTGAGAGACATTGTCATAAATGATGAGGTATATACTCCAACACAACTTTTCATGTATCTGAATGGGAAAGAAATGTGAAAACTCAGAAGCACCAAGAATCGTTTGTTCTCATTCTTCCACATCACAATTAATTAATTAGCAACCAGCAAACTTCTTCCCATGCAAAGGCTGAGGAAGTCTGTACATCTGAAGGTCAGATGCAATACATTGCCCTTGGTTAATTTCAACTCTAAGTCTTATTAGAATGAGAGCTTTAGAATGATATATTACAAATTAAATTTAAAAATAATACTAATCCATCCTAGTGTTAACCAGCTTCATGCTGTGTGGATATTGCACACCATACACATGCAGAACTGCATACAAAATGGAAGAGCAGCCCTTCTGCTGCTGCCGTTACCTACCAGCACTCCGACACCTTCCAAAAGGTGTGGCTATCATATTCTTTATAACTTTGATTTCTCACTATTTAGCTGGTGTATGTTTCCATTCGCATTTGCTGGATTCACATGCAGTATCTCCCCCCTATAAAATGCTGTTCCATCCTCTTAAGCCCGTTAAAAGACAGCAGAAAGACTCCAGTGATCTAGCTCTGAATCAGTTTTGTAATGTAAGCTGAAGCACCTTCGTAATCGTGGGAGTAGCTCCTTGGACTAGCTAACACAGAACTAGAGTCAAATGCACAAATACTCTCGCAAGAATATGGTACATATTTGTTAATCTGTATACCCAGAGCTTGTTAGTCCAGACTTCTGGCTATTTTAGGGCAATTATGCAAGATACAACTGACCAAGGAGCCTGGCTCTCACTGCAAGATCCTGGAGTGACAGAGTCATTTCTGGAAATAAAACATTACGAAGTCCAAAAGACCTAAGTCATTATGTTGAGAACAGCAGTACCTAACTCCTCTGAATATCCAGGCTTTCCAAGGAGGAGGGAATGGGAAAAAAAGATGGACGTCACCTATTTAGGATTCCTGAAACATTCAGCATCTAATGACTTCCAGGTTTATACACAGGGTGTTTTAGAGAAGCAGGAGTACTTTCCACAGGCCAGCTTTGAGTCCTCAGTGGCATTACATGCCTTATAAAACAAGGCCAGTTTCAGTTCTATCCTCAGCATGTGCACACACAAAAGAACAAATCAGTAGATGAAGTACCCTTATGATGTGCAAAACTTATTGGAAAAAAACCCCATATTGTTTACCATAGCACCAGGATATTGAGATGCACTCAAAGAATACGAGGAACAGGAGACTCATTCCGCTGGCAGAGTAGTAGTCAAAAAGCTTAAACACATAGATTCCACCCTAAAACATGTAAGAAGGAAGTGTTAAAATAAATGGTAAGGACTCCAGTTTCAAGACGGATTAAAATACAAACTACAAACTAACAGTGGTAAATAGGTTATGGTCATATTCATGTAAATTAATTACAGTTAACAGGTTAAAGTCTTACAATGCTTGAGGTCAATACTGACAAAAATTAGATTACTGCTAGAATTCAATTAAACTGGCTTGGTTTCACTTTACTCCTTTTTGTTCAATAATTCAATCATTTCCCTGCAAGCATTTCCAAGCTAGTAGATCACGGGGAGCAACGGAGAACGTCCCTAGCTGCCACTTGTTGGACTGTAGGACAGACCGCAGAGATGCGTATTTTCTTGTCACCTGAACCATGAAGTAGACCTCGCCGCATCCACGGGCTACAGGCATTTCACACTTACACGTTAATGTCTGCTGCCTGAAGTCTTTAGTGTTGATAATGGATCCCTGCCACGTCAATGGTTTGCAATGATTCCTGGTCGGGGCCAGGGGGAGGGGGAAATGAAAGAGATGCTGTATGTCAGACATGAGATCACGTTGTTCTACAGAACTTACCTGAGTAATATTGGAAAGCCCTATCAGATAGGAGACAATGCATACAACGGCAATGAAGATTTCTCTTCGATTGCGCAGCAACTTCGGAAATTCATCCACCAAAGCTGTTATGAATCCTTCCACGGTGCAGAACTGCAAGTAAAGTTAGAAATAAAATACAATAGAATGCATTACAACAGCAGGATTACATTTAGGGGAGGAGCTTTCAGTACTACTCATCACTGGCCTAAGGCTGCATCCATTAAATGATAAATGAAAATTCACTTGACTGCAGTGGAAGCAGTGCTTCTGAATATCCTCGTTTCTGCCTAAAAAGATTTGTGCAAAAACATTTCCAGCTAGAAAAACACTCAAAATTCCAAGTTGTGAACTATAGCATGTTCTTTATGAAGATGAAGGGCTCCTTCTTGTGATAGAAGACAATACACTTACATTTGAGGGCTTTGACCCCCAGCTCCTTCAAACACTTGCACTTCTTTCTGTGATTTACTTACATACATGAAAGCCAACAGACACAAAAAGTGTAATCAGGTCAGCGGTTCAGAGTGAAGCTGAAGGACGCAAGATTGATTCTTATATGTTACAAATCAAACGCTTTTTGTATCCCCAGAAAGGTCAATGCAGCGGTCAGCTTTTTGCTCAGGGTGTGGTCTTCCGAATGGAAAGCATGGCCACACCTCAGATTTTTACTGTTTGTATATATTCAAAACAAATGTTGTCATTATGATGGCTGAAATGATGAAAAGTAGAAGGTATGCAAATTTTTATTACTTTCCAGCAGTGCAATCAGAATTTAACCAACAGTTCCAGTTCCTATAAATTACAGCATATGAAATGTGTCACTGACAGACAGAAAATGAAGAAAGCCTGACAGACGGTAGATACATATTGTTTTAAATAATACTAGACTACCTTCCTCAGCTGCTAGTTGCCTAGAGACAAGTTCTTTCAAGAATATTTTGGACCCAATTAATTTCACAGTAGTTTCCCCCCAGATTGAGCAATGGGTTTTAATGTCAAGCCTGAAGCTTACTGACAAAGAAAGAAATAGAAAACATACATTTTCAGCTTCCATTCACGTTGCAGGATAAAATGCCCTCGTGGGCTTTTTGTATTTTGGTTCACAGGCTGAAGTCAACTTGGATTATCGAAAATAATAGATTTTCTCTACTGAAAGACTAGTACAGTACTAAGCTAGTAATGCTCATAATTCTTTATGTGCTATGAAGAGTGTGCTAATGACTCTCAGGTGCTGGTTTGACCACTTCAGCTGATTGCAATTAGATTAACACACCTGCCTATGACTGGTCACGTGCAAATGACCAAATATTGCAGCAGGAAGAGGGGACTGCCCTGACAAAGTCCTCAAAGAATGCTTTGCAAGATAAGACAGGGTGCTCTCTTTAGTGCTTACTGCTATCTGTATTAAAATTATTACTGATTAGTGAATGCTTTTGTTGGACATCGTCCTTTCTAGCAGGTAAAGTGCTTTTTCTTGTTCTGTGTGCTTTCTTGTTTGTTTCCCAATAAAGGTTTTTTAATAACTGCATTAATTATTTTATTTAATTATTTAATCTAGTCAGTAACTCTGGAGCATATCTTACTTGGATTTGCAAAACCTCTAGGTTGTGCCTTCCCATTAATTTCCAGTTGCCAAATACCATCTGTAACTCTTAGCTAAGGTCTGAACCAATAAAGTCTTGATCCTTACCATTGGGAAGTGATTTCGGAACACACTGTGACACAGAATGTCCTCAGTAACGAGCCTCCTGCCTCCTACATTTGCTCCTGACATTCATATGCTTAAAATGAAATGTTTGCTGCATCTTTTTGCTCCATGTGGTAAGTTCTGAAGTCGTCTTTCAGAAATATTTGTGGCATTTAAACGGTGTAAAGCATATCCCAGTGTCTCCTACATTGATGAACACCGCAAAGGTATTTTTAGTGTTGTGACTGAACACTTAAGTTTTCCAAGAAAGTTCCTTTTGTCTGCAGAATAAATTTTCTGCACGTTTCGTATGTGCTTCCAACAGGTCATGAAAAAGCAAGTGTCTTAGTATCAGTATCCTTGAACCTCTTACTCTGTCCTCTCCTTAGTACCTTCTATTATTTATCCGGTTATTCCAGAAACCACTCCGCACCACTAACAGCTGGCAGTACAGAACACACAGAGAAGCCAACCTTGTACCATGCAGTTGCAGAAAATCTGTCTTCATTATTAATTTTTACACCAGTTTTACCTGACTGTCAATTCCGAGCATAAGCAACATGGAGAAGAACAGTATTGCCCACAAAGGAGAAATTGGTAACTGTGTCACTGCTTCTGGGTAAGCCAGAAATGCCAGTCCAGGGCCTGATAGGAAGAAACAGGAGAGAAAATGTCAATGGGATCAATTGGGTGTTGTGATTATTTGCTCCTGTTGATGCATAGGTTATAGGTTTATTTGAATGACTCAGGGCGGGATGCAGCATCTGACCAAGGATTGCAGCTGTGTCAGTATTCACTGACCAAAAAAACAGTGCACAAATCTTGCTTTTAAAATGAACCAACCTAAACAAACAAAAGAACCCCAAACAACCCCCCCCCCAAACCAACCAAGTGAAATCCTAGATGTGGTTCAGAAGCTGCTCCTGGGAGACACCTTTGTCTAGAAAAGACAGGGAATGCTATCCTTGGCTAGGGTTACATCTTCAGGTACCGATTGGCTTTCTCTCCCTCTCAAGCAGTTACCGATAGCTGTAATCTTCTGCTTTGCACCAAGTAGTTCAGAAGAGAAACAAAAGACAGCTCAGAAATGGAGAAGATGCTTTCCATCATTTACAGTATTCCCTTTGCTATTTTATTCCATTGATTATCTTAAAATAGACATTTTAATAACTGATGTAGTTGCAAACAGGCAAACCTCTTCATTTGTGTTCCTGCTAACTGCTGATGGGGGCATAGCATTGGAAGGGGAATATGAATCTTTCTGAAAACAGGAGGAGCTCATTCTGCTGTCATAGCACAGCTGGAAACCAGCTGATGTCAGCTTAAGAGGGAAACACGCAGCAAACGAAATAATCACAGAAATAAAATTAGTGTGCCTCACCTAACAGGGGTTTCTGGTTTCGCAGTTTTCATTCAAAGCATGCCTGTCTGTGACAACTGCTGGGCCACGAATAGCTTTCAGGCCAGTGAAGCAAACATTGGCATCACACACCCGAATTGTCAAAGTAAATGCAATGTAGGTTTTGAAACAAGATTTGCCAGCAATAGCAGATCTGATTGGAACGCCTTCCAAATGGCAGCAGTAAAAGCAAAATAAACTTAAGATAAATATGTTCTTAATTTTACTCTGTTACACATTCCACCAAAATGCAGCTACAGCTTTTAATAGCATTGTTTTACAAAGCCGTATAAAAGATTGCGAACCAATATGTCTCATGGTGCTAAAATAAAGCATCAGTTTCTGAGCTTGCTAGGGGAAACAGAAGCCTTAATTAAAAGGTCACATTTCCAAATACCCTTTGCAATTACTGGCCACAGGAGGTCATGCGCATCTTTGAAAACTCTGTTATCTTAGGGACCTTAAAATGTATTTAGGAGCTTAATACGATGTAAAAAAATTGTTTTGTTTGCAGGTGTAGTCTTTATATAGTTACATCTGTATCAAAAACATAAATCCAAGAAGCTTATTTCACACACCACTGACTTTCCAGAGCATTTTTTGACAAGTGTATTACATCATAATTTTTTTCTAATTTCTTTGTGTAGTTTACTGAAGATTATTTTTAGGGCTTAAATGCTCTGCTTTCCTAACTAAGGGAATATTTCATCAATGGGATGTGTTTGCTAGTATAACAACACATATTTTGTTCACCAGTGACTTCCAACCAAGCTTTCGGTGATCGGATCCCTCCCTGTGGCCAGAACTGCTAAATGAGTATCTGGTACACCAGCTGGGGCAGGGCAACCATCTGCTCGGCTGCTTTAAGCTTTTTCATCTGGAAGACAGACGAGGAATCGCAAAAAATAGCAGAATCCTTCCATGGACATACAGAATCACAGAATGGTAGGGGTTGGAAGGGACGTCTGTGGGTCATCTAGTCCAACCCTCCTGCCGAAGCAGGGTCACCTACAGTAGGTTGTAGAGGACCTTGTCCAGGCAGGTCTTGAATATCTCCAGAGAAGGAGACTCCACCACCTCCCTGGGCAGCCTGGGCCAGGGCTCCTTCACCCTCAGAGGGAAGAAGTTCTTCCTCATGTTCAGCTGGAGCTTCCTGTGCTTCAGTTTGTGCCCGTTGCCCCTTGTCCTGTTGCTGGGCACCACTGAAAAGAGCTTGGCCCCGTCCTCCTGACACCCACCCTGCAGATATTTGTAAGCATTTATAAGGTCCCCTCTCAGCCTTCTCTTCTTCAGGCTGAACAAGCCCAGCTCCCTCAGCCTCTCCTCATAGGAGAGATGCTCCAGTCCCCTCACCATCCTTGTAGCCCTAATCTTACTGCCCCAAGTAGAATGGCTTTCATAATAAAGGGTCCCGTCAAATTGGCTGGTAGCTGTAGGCCTGAACAGGTGAGGAATGGATTTGCGTCAAAGGACTTAACTTCAACAAACAAACAGTAAAAGGAATTAAAAAAACCTAACTGAATTTGAGAATATAGGCTCCAAAAACATAGTGACCATCGTTCCTCCTTTCAGTTTGGTTTCACGAATTTCAGTAGCAAGAGACTCATAATCTGATGTCACAGCTAAGCACTGAAGCAGCAAACTGTGCCGCCATCTCTAGTAAACGCACTCCTTGTAAGCAGCATTCGTTAGTATTCATTACGTCGGCCCACGCCGCGTCTCTGGCTGCCCACTCTCCACATCAAAGGTCCGAGAGCACCAGGCAGGCAGGCAGTCTACTCGATGTGAAATGATTTCACTAGTGCTGCCTTGAGAGGTCTGAAACACCGCTCTCCCTTTTGTGATCAGTCAGGGCGACTGAAATGAGGAATGTTTGGAGGGAGGGATTTGGAACAATTACAAGAAGCAGTTGGATACAACGTACAAACAAAAAATAACTGGTGCCGCCAAATAGCTTAAAGAAAAATATATTGGATACCTGATGCTGCAACATCTGCAATAGGCCTCTTAGTGACATTAGCCATGAATCCAACAATGGAGAAGATGACAAAGCCAGCAAACATGCTTGTGCATGAGTTTATGCAGCACACGATGATGGAGTCCCTGAAATAAAGGTAAGGCACTTTAAGCAGTAGGCAAAGTAAAGCTGCTGGTCATCAGTATGTTACCCTTTTTTCCTGTGAGAAGATTTCCTGATTTAGGATTTCACAGTCCGGGTTCCATTTCATGCTGGACAAGTCATACTGTTTCTCCCATTAGTGAATGCAGTTATACATCACATTCCTGCTTAGATGTAACATTTAACATTCAGCTTCGGGACTACACTATATTTCAACGGTATTATACACAGAAAGACAGAATCCAGCTCCAGCTGAGACAGGAAAGTGCCACTGTAATACGTGCAGGCATCTGCTTACCTGTAAACATTATTGTGGAAAGGGTTGTAACTTCCAAGGGCAATCAGTGAACCAAGACCCAAACCATAGGAGAAGAAAATCTGTGTGGCAGCATCGAGCCAAACCTGATTGCAGGAAATAATTTTTTTTAAAATCTGTTTCTGCACTTGAGGAGCAGGTCATATGTCTGAAAGGTGAACAGTTAGCAGTGAAACTTTTGTTTACAGGGATTGAATATTTACCTCAGAGTCTGAAAGCTTACTGAAGTTGGGAGTTATATAGAATAAAATGCCTTCCTTGGCTCCAGGCAGTGTTACACCACGGAAGAACAAGATAAGCAGCATAACATAGGGGTAAGTAGCAGAGAAATATACCACCTGATGTGAAGAAACAAGACATTGTAAGTGTGGAAGGAAGAACGATCTGTGCTTGTTAACACTTCAAAATATTTGCTCCCTAAAAACACCATAGCAGCAATGGAAGCTGATTTAAAATTGAAGCATTTATCAATGGAAAAGCTTGGTGAGGACAGGGGAGTGCCTACTGCAGAGCTCCCTAAACAGCACGCCTACAAGGCAGGCAGCTGCTGCAGACTTCCCCGACGATGGAATTTAGTGGACTAAGATGGTTTTTGCACGAGGGGCTCATGCTTTTCTTTTTTTGTATTCCACAAGGGGGGCTCCCTAAAGCACGAGGTTCTAGTACTCGTATCCTGCTTGTAGAACAACATCTGTTAGATGAGTATTCTGCTCTCGGACAGCTGTTTTGTATTTTTAACACTCTCTCCTCACCCACATTATGATATAATTGCCCTACAGGATCCTACTCTCTTGCCTTTTCAAAAGCCCTATAAAAAAGGCACTATGAAGTCCAAAGAAACAGTCAGCCCTTTTGTGCCACCATCTTTGCAGGCAGGAGAAACGAAACGGTTTGGGCTGAGCTCAACTAGGCCATGTTCAACATGCAGAAGTGGGTCACAGTTACAACTACCTTGTCAAAAGTTAACAGTTTCTTCTTTCAGTGTGAAAAAATCCTAGTCCTCTACACCAGGCCTGAGGTCTTACAACCCAAGCCTTCAGCTGCCACCAGGCCTCACGGCCGTGATTTTTCATATCCCTAAGGTTTCTTCCTGCCATTCTGGGGAGAGGGAGAGGTATGTCCCAATGTCAGATGCTGTTGCCCTTTCCTTCCTGGAGAAAGGTCTGTCAATAATATAATTTCCTTTAATTCATTAGTAAATTCTATTTTGCACTCAGAAACCAGCCAGACTCCAAGAAGCACAGCATGCAAGCATGTCCGTGGTAAGAGCCACCTACGGCTCTCACTCAGCGCACGGATAGGAGGGAACAACTCGTACACGCAATACAGCTTCAACGCTTACTTAGATATCTAAGCCCAGCAAGAGCTGTGCAATAAATGCATGCTTCTCTCTGAAGCCAAGCCACTGCATCCTCACCCTTCTGCTATCCCAACTGGTGAGAATATTCATCCCAGCAACAAGCAGGCACATTTTTAGGAAATTTTATACCTGGCAAAGCTAAGAAGTCTATAAATGAACGTACCGTCCAAGAGTGTGGCCAGAGCTAGCTACAGAGGAGCCAGCTCGTTCAAAAACACAGTGCTGTATCAATTCAAGATAGATAAAAATGAAATACTTCACAGAGCTATTCTAGCAAAACTATCCCCAGTGCCTCTTACCTCAATAATTTTCAGAATATATGAGTAAAATGGTCATTTTTAATTGGAATGTATTTACAGCACTTTTTAATCTTACCTTTCCGGTCCAGCCTACCCCCTTCCAGATACAAAAATACACCAGAATCCAGGCAATTGCTAGAGTAATTGCTAGCGGCCATCGGATTTGCCCTGGCTTTTCCAATCCATCCGTCATTTGGTGCATGTTGCGTCTAGAATAAGCCAACAGAATGGTGTATTTGACAACTAGTTCAGAAGACAGTACATGAATGATAACAAGCTGATCCTTGCATAGGCACAGGAATCATACAGAGAAAAATTATCAGCTTACTCCCAGAATTCGACCACGGCACTTGTCATGTTGGTGGTGTTTGCTAAGGTATAATTGGAGAAGCAGCGGTCAGTGTTCCATGGGTTCTCACAGTGTTTCCAAGGAAGAGTCTATTTCAGAAAGAGAAAGAGAAAAACCTAGAGAGTCGAACACTTCTTAAGTGAGCACTACCTCAGGCATCTCCCTCTTTACTAGAAACGACAGTTGAGTGGAAAGCTAATATACTTCGAGTTCTGCAGCGCACCGATCTCCCTGGGGTGCACGTCCGCCACGTGAGTTATTTAACTTCATATCAATTGTGTGAATCAGATGTGAAAGTATTTCTTCCTTTCTTTAATATATCAGCCCAAATGCTCTGGAGCCTGACACCTCTCAGCATGCGAGAATATACTGAGTGCACTACAAGAAACAAGGGCAGCAGAAAGGACCTCCTGGAGGTCCTGTTACCTCTTGTTGCACTAGAGGTAATAAAGGAGTGAGGGTTATTGATTAGAGATTTCCATTTTCCCCTCACGTCAGGGGACAGTTAGAAAATTGTAAACTTTCTGTTTTTCTACATGCATTTTCTACATGCGTCCATTACATTAAGTTATCTTTCAGGAGTTCTGAGAAGCAGAACCTTTTTCCACATGATATCCATTAGAATAAACCTCATTTAGATACAACTTAGATATTCTTCTGATGGGCAGTCTTGGAAAAACCCTCTCACAGAACATGTTGTAGTGGGGTACTGCATGCTTTAAATACAAGGATAAGAGGCTTCAAGGCAATTAGAAGTCAATATTCATCTGATATGGGCCAGCACACCACTTCCAGACTATGACTGACCTTTCAAAGCAATAACAAATCTGAGGATAACAAAAAAAGGAAACGATCGTGTCGCTCCCAGGCAGTAATTAATGCAAATTTGGTCAAGGGACAATTCTTGAAAGCTGAGAACAAGCAAGCACGAACAAAATTTGTAGAAAAGACAACAATTGAACAATAATGCACTAATTATTGAGACTTATGTAAGACTGCTTCCTCAGATGGCCAAAACCCACAAATCAGGCAAGACCTACTCAGCTGATGAATCATCCTTGAGGGAAAAAAAAAGGCAGCTAAAAATAAAGTTAAGAGGGAAGAAAACAAAGCAAAAATAACAACAATCAGTGGAAGTTCGGGGATTGGGCTAGATGACCTCTAAGGGTCCCTTCCAACCCAAAGCATTCTACGATTCTAAGCTCAGAGCTAATCAAATCACAGACTCTCTGTTCCACTGCGACTTTTTAAATAAGCCCCTCCACTATTAAAACACATTGCAATGATACTGTTTCCCAGAGAACTAACACTTTTGTGGCTGCTCTTAAAGAAAAAAGAATAATCAGTTATACACCAGAATTCTTCTCATGGGAACGAGTGGACCGAAGGCTCCGAAGGGGTACTTGCACTCTTGTCAGCATGCCCAGGACAAGGAGATCAAAGTCTGAGCACGGCTTGCGGCTGCTTGGTAGGTGAGCAGAGCAGCAAGCAGGCATGCTTGCAACTAAAGAGCAGAGACTAAGTGAAACTAAAAGGGCACAGTTGAAAGAGCTGTGGTTCTGAAGATTAAGATGAGGAAATTTAAACAATTCGGTAAGAAAGAGAAGTCTGTGGCTCCAAAATAACCTATAATTATGTTTCTCCACTGACACTCTTGGAAAGGAATATTTTCCTCACAGTTTTCTATTCTACGTTTCTTGTGGAGAAAAAAAAATTACAAAGGGATTTTTACAAAGTAGTTCTCTCCTTTAGTAAGAAATGGTTTATCCTACTGATTTCTATGCATTTTGTGTTCACCTCACACCTTTACAGTGAGACAGATTAATCAGCTCTCTACATGTAACTCTGCTTTACATTCAACAAACAATTCCAACCCCCCCTCCGCCACACACACTTACAGTGGTAAAGGAATTATACAGGTAGTATATGGCCCATGAAATAATCACAATGTAGTAAATATTTAGCCAAAAGGAAAGGACTGCAGCAGCTAGTCCCACACCTGCAAAGAAAACAAAAAGATACAAAAGAAGGTAACTTCTAGTGACATCTGTACAAGTGTTGGCTGAAGAGCTGCAGTTCAGAAGGACAAACAGAACATATCGGGCAGATACCATTTACCAAATTTTATAGAAGCTGAGTTAAAATTTTAGAAGTACCATTACAAAAAGGCGATTAATTTGGCTGATAGGTCAGTCACCCATAAATTTCATCTTAGTGTCCGGTTCTGTATGTGCTGCAGTAAAGAGTTGCATCTGCTGTTGCTGAGATCTTACAGGCATTTTTTATTTCCGGGGAAAAGAGCTAGATCAGCTCATTCTCTGAAACAGCACTCCCTCAGAAACTTCTTGTAGATGCTTGCAAACTGAGTTAACAGACCAGCCAGCCATTTCGTACAGTGATCAAAGTGCTTGATGCTTAGTATAATGCTATTATGTCATCCCACACTAAAGAAATGTCAGGCGTTCCACAACAAGAAAGCCTTGTCTTCTACTCCACATGGAGACTTCTGGGGTATTTTAAAATATTCAGGCTGGTGACAGTTGCCACATGACACTAAACAGGAGGAAGTGCTCAAAATCATCAGAATAGTGCCAAGCGAGGACTATGCTTCACACTGCGCCCCTATCAACAGCCATAACTCCAGGAAACTTAAAATACTTACCTGGGAGAAACATTTTAATCTCTCTGGACTTTCCCACTACAAAATTTCCTAGAACAAAATCCATTCTAAACAAAATTGTAGCTCACCCTATGCTAACTGTCAGTCCTACTCTGTGAAGTAATTTATAAATCAATGAGTAACTTGCTTCTCAACTGGTCCAGAAGCCAGCTCAGGAGCATTTAAGCGTCAAAGAATTTGGGATTAGAGGGTGAAAAGCAGTTTGTGAGGTCTGTATGTCTATGCAGAATCTAGATTGAAACCTCGAGGTTCTAGCAATGAGCAACCTCAAGCTAGCTAAAAATCTAAGTATGGAGTGAGCTTGTCTTAAGCAATTCAGCATGAAATTGCCATCTTTGAACTGTCTGGCTTTTGAATTTCAATAAAGAACACCAGGAGATACAAACCTCTGTGACCTCAAACAGAAACAACGTTTACCAAATTGCCATGAACAGAATTCCATACCTGCTCAGGCAGCTATTGCTATATTTAATATGCTATTCTGAACAGGTTTTGTATGTTTCTTCCTAAAAAAAAAATAAAAATGTTTTAAGTTCAAAAATAAGTCTGTTGAGATTCTAATGCCTAACTCTTTTTATTTTTAATGGGGAACGAACAATATTCTAGCGTGTTCCAACTGTCAGTTACGCCTCAGAAAATCAGGGTTTCCTGTAAAAAATGATGGTTTAAGTAAAAATACGAAGGCACAAAAAAACCTCCTTTCCCTGACACTTTGTGCAACTTCTGCAACTTGGAAACAAGTAGAAAGTAATCCAAATTCACACTGTACCTTTGAACATTGGAGCAAGCTTCCACACTCCAAGGCCTCCTATAGATGTATACTGACCAAGGGAACACTCCAAAAGAAACAGTGGCACTCCAGCAAAAATCAAAGTAAGGAAATAGGGAATCAGGAATGCACCTAAAAAGAAGTAAGAAAAAGTCCGTTATGGTGGGGAAAAACACAACTGAGTTTCCACTGTTTCCATCCCTATTATAGATTAAAAGAAACTCACATTTTTTTTCTCTTAAGCGTAACTTTTCAAAAATGTTTGTGGAAGGCACACGTACATTTCTGAACCAGTATCTCAAGAGGTGAAAATCAGGGGAAAAATGTATCTCCTCATCATTGAAATATTTTCTGTTTAAGTAAAAGCTAAAATCCAAAAGACTGTGTATTTTGTTGCCTTCAGCTATCACAGGAGCGTGCGGATAGCACAAAGGCCTTAACCAGAACCGGCTGCTTTTCAGCTGAAGTTAGCCTTTTATGGTAAGCTGAGCGTCAGTATTAGAAGCTGTATGCAATCCCCTCAAAAACTCAATCCAAAAGACAGGGCTTTGAAGCGTTGGAGGGCAACGTGCTTTTGTTCTGCTCTAATGCCTGATGGTCTTTTGAGAGCACCTGCCAACTAGAAGCTAGAATAAATTCCAGAGCAGACCTCAAAGCAGAGCACCACACTCCAACATGGCTCCAACCCCCCTGGACAAGTGTAAAGCAAACAAACAAACAAACAAAAAACAACAAAAAAAACCCCAAACCCCGAACGTACCTCCGCCATTCTTCCCACAAAGGTATGGAAATCGCCACACATTCCCTAAGCCAATGGCATAACCTACACAGGACATAAGAAAGTCAAATTTTCCTTTCCAAGTATCTCGGTCCGGAAGATCCGCCTTCTTCTTCTGCACTTTTACTACCAAGGTTTTAGGCTTGTCGTTGGCGATGGAAGCATCGACCTCCGTGGAGATCTGTCCGTCGGCCACCTTGGTCCCGTTGGTTGCCATGTCTCTGGGTTTGGCGGGCGAGGCTCTGGCAGCGGCCGGGCGGGAGAGTTCAGCACCAGTCCACGTGGACAGCAGCTTTGCGGCTCGCGCTCACCCCAGCGGGCAGCGACGGCTTCGGCGGGAGAACAGCGCCGCCCGCCGGCCACGGGCGGGCTGGGCGCTATGCCGCGCGCCGGCACCAGCCTCCCGGCCGACCTGCAACAGACAAGGCCGCGGGGTCAGACCGGGGGGGGTCAGAGGCACCCGGGGGCTCCAGACAGGCTCCAGAGGCACCCCGAGGGGACTCAGAGGGGCTCCAGAGGCACCCTGGGGGATTCAGAGGCACCTGGGGTCTCCAGACCGGCTCCAGTGGCACCCCGGGGGCTTCAGAGGGGCTTCAGCAGCACCCCGGGAGGATTCAGAGGCACCCGGGGGGCTTCAGAGGGGCAGCGACCAGAGACCCCGCTGCGCAGCAGCCTCGCAGCGCGGGCGTCTCGCCAAAGGGCTCGGCTCTGCCCTGGGGATTTTTTCTCACCGGCTCAGTAGGAAGCAGGGCAGAACCGAGCCAGTCCGCCAAAACAAGCTCCAAGCCACAGTTACTCATTTTTGTCCCCCCACAGAGCTCTTATGAGCCTACAGAAACAAAGTAACTCTAAAGTACAGCACTGTACTGGAGGTAGCATATTTATATATATCATTTTATATATATCTCTCTATACAAAAGATGAAAGAGTAATGAGATTTCTGTTTGGCGGCCCAGTGAATAATACATATACCAGCCCCGAACCTGGGCAATGAAACTATTCCATTTTTTCGTTCCGCATGTAAAAAAGTGAAGGAGAGTTCCCACGGTTGTGCAATTCCTTCATTTATAGGAAGCTGTGGCTATCCAGAAATAGCATTTGACGCCTCCAATAGTGAAATAAAAGAGTTATGAACAGCGTGCCCATATCCAAAACTCCTTTCCCTAAAATACTCCCAAAGGAATTAAACAACAAATCAGATTAAGCAGCGGGACTTACTCCTGGGTAATAACGTTAAGTTTTGCATGTGGTTATAATTAGCTGTTAATATAAGACAAATGTTTCACTAAGCTTCAATTATAAGCACCGTAAGACAGCAGGCTGCAATAATCACAACCTCCTGTTTCCTACCATGAGTTGCATTCTTGCACCTTTTCAAGAACCATTACTGGTACTATACAAATTTTCAAAATCTAAACAAAGGAAAAATCAAGCAAGCAAATATGCATTATGAAAAATGAGCCGGGACATTTCAGTCAGCTCTGAAGTGCATGTAACTCCCACAAACTTCCACAGCTCCACTTCAACTGGAAAAACTACAGTCAGCTGGCAGCTATCGCATGTCGAGTATATGCCCATTCACGACTGACTGATTGTCTGCTTCCTCTTAGCAACTCCTTTTACCATAATGCCAGCCACCAGTCCTCAAACTGGAGACTGCAATCAATTAAACACTTGCCAGTGTGAAGCTGCACCTTATGGCAACGGTGGCCACGACGTCATGCAAAGATCAACAATAATTTTATTTACAGACTTGTGTAAAGGGAGATTGAGATTCTTAGCCGTTCACTTCTAATTGTAAATTGTGTTAAAAGAAACATTAAAAAAAACATGTAAAGATTCCGTTATAAACAATGCTTTTCTTCAGATCGTTGCATGATTATAATTCTTATTATAAGGCCACATCGAACAATCATAAAAAAGAAAAGTTTTCAGCGGTAAGCTGAAGAGGAATGAGCCATAGGTATTCTGGAGCAAGGAAAGAAACAAGGATCATGCTTGTAGCCTTCCTCTCTGTTCCACTTCAAGATGGAACTGAAAGTGGGAAACTCCATCTATGCACCGTCACACCCTCACGAGTCCTTCTGTGTACGGACAGGTCCCCTACACACAACTGTGGACTCAGTTATCCATATCGCGGTGCAAGCCTGTCCAGTGCTGTGTACCAACAAATGTCATTTCTAGCTGTAGTAAGAAGTTTGAGCATTTCAGGTACTGCATTTCCTTACACACGAGGAAATACAGATCAGCGTGCGGGTAAAAATGGGGCTCCTGTTCGGAGGCCAGATTGAGATCACGCTGGAGCTTTGACCTCCCCACCTCGATGTTTGTAGATCAATGGTGCAGAGGGCTCCACCAGTGCGCGAACAAATGTGCAGCTTGCCAGCACCACCTACTGATCAACACACAGAGCTGGAAGTGTTTCTAGCCCACATGGACTGTAGGAAGTAAAGGATCACCAGGGTGTTCCAGTACTTTTACCAACAGGTCCTGCACTAATTAGATTTTTTTTGTTGTTGTAATTTACATCTGAGTGGTGCTTTATCATCATCAGGAGCTTCCAAGTACTGGAAGAGGCTGAGTGTGTTGAAGATGCGTGGAAAAAGAAACCCAAAACAACATAAAAAACCTGAAATAACCCAACACTACACAAAGAGATACATATGTACCCGTCTGTCTCTTGTTTGGCTCAGAATCAGGGAGAAAGGCATCCTCACCGCCGGCACTCCAGGAGAGGATCTGTGCTGAATCTCAGAACTGAACAGCGAAGCCAACCGGAACGTGGACTCACCCCCCCACAGCTGCCAACAGGCTCCGCAGGCGAGTGCTGGGACCAGAGCCTGCCCTCACCGCTTCAGCCCTATCAGACTCCAGAGAGTTCTGGGTATGCGTTAAAGCCTCTGCTGAATAAAGTGAGTAATTTAGTCCAGGGTAAGAGACCATGACAATGACAAACCAGAGGGTTCGTTAGAAAATCTTCATTTTCTATTCCAGGTTCAAGCAAAGAACCTGGGTTTTTGTGAGTCCTCCTGGAGGAACGTGCCCAGAGCTGCTTCAACACTACTGTAAGGCTGAATGTCAGGCTGAACCTTCACAAAGCACCCCAGCAAGCGTGCAGACATCGGTATCGAGGGGGAGAGGGGTTTGGCAGGCAGTCTGATTGCTTTTAATACTAAGAGAGATTGAAAGCAGTAGTTGCAACAATGACACGTGGAGACGTGCTTAACTTTCTTGCACAGCACAACCTTTGGCAAACAGCCCACTGCACACACGGCCAGTATTCAGCAGCTCCGGGCAGCGGCAAGCCCAGGGACTCAGCAGAGGCTCGTTTGGAGAGGATGGAGGTGGGAGCTGACCAGTCTGCATCTGTCCCGTCCTACCGCAGCTGATGCCTTTATTCTATTTGGAGACCACGCTGGAGGTGGTCAGTGGTGTCAGTGCGTGGACATTCGTGCAGATATGGTGATACAGTAGATCAGCATCAGACACTGAAAAAATGCTTTTATTCCTCAGGCTTGAAAGTAGGTTTTTTTCCATGCTACGAAAAATAATTTTCCCCAAGCCTAAGAAATAATAAATTACCTAAATTAGCCCCTAACCTCCAATATACACTCTTCATACACAGTAGTACTTCAAGAAGCATGACTTGCGTACAAGAATCTGGAACTGGCAATACAGCAGCAAAGGTACTCGGTACATGTTCTCTAATCTGATCAGGCAATATCCCACAGCACTGGGATTTAAATTTAAAATTGGTCTGACATGGAATGGGACAGCAAGGCACTTATGTAAGCTCTGTGGGTTGGCTTGGGCAAAATGAAATACAAACTGTAGTTGTCAGGCAGCAAAGTAGGTACGACACTTGCTATGCAACGTTATGCTTTGCGGGAAGAAGGTGGGGAGATCTTTCAAATAAGTCAGTCTTTGCTTTCCTGGTTCCTTCATGCCAGCGCTGAGTGTGCTAGGAAGAGCACAGCAGCCTCCCACCACATTCCTCAGTGCACAATAGGGCTTCCTTGACTTCAGTTACTAGGGTTGCTCAGCCAAGAGGAGAAAGCCCTCTAAAACAGGGTTTTGGATACCCTCTGGTTGTCCTGCATCACCACCACATGAGAGAAGAATGACTCGAGAGAGCCAAGCACACATAGCAGCCAAGGTAATAAGCACAACCAGGGAAACTGGAACAAAGAGAGTGCCACTTCATGAATAAAAGCGTTTTTCTCCCTCCTGGTCTGCATAAAAAGTGGATTTGAAGAGTTTAGAACTGGCTGCATAAAATGAAAGTGAACAGCAATATTACTATTATCTTTTCCAAGTGATATCAAAAGGCAATAAAGAACAGTTCAGAAGTACACACAGTCAGCAGGAACCCCCAGTTCCTTTAAATGCTGAACCTCTGTTATGCCCAAAGCTCATTACTCCCTCCCCTCCAACCCATTGTGTTCCTCGCTTCTGGAGAGCAGCAGCTCCAAGGGCTCCACACAAGGCAAGACTACGGCAGCTCCATTCAAGAAATACTGAAGGAATGCTGTTAGATAAAATGCCGTGCTGGCTTCATAAAACTTTGAAGGTATTACTCCTCTAAACCGAGTGGGACTCCAGTTGAGCCCACTGTGGCCGTGGGTTATTTGCACTTTCAATTCTATTTGTACTGGGCAATCAAGTCAAGAGAACGCCATACATAGGTCAAGTTTCACAGCAAAATACATATCCCATGTCAGCAGTGTCCTGGAGTGTATGAAATCGGACTGAAATATAGAAAGTGTATAAAGAGGACTGCTGAGCTTACTGGACTTCCATTCTGAGATGTCCACAAGGAGAGTTTTGTTTTATCATTCTGTTATAGGAGAGATACTGTTTGGAACTCGTCAGCAAAATACTGCCACACAGACAGTGCACACCAGGTGGTACTACACATGCTTTTCTACCACATACACACAGCTGAAACCCATACGCTTTGAAGAATGCTGCTCCTAACTTTTCCTACTGGTACTTCAGATCTCTGTGAAAAATCTGGCCCAGTTGTGTGGACTTCCACAAAGCGTTCACGTGGATTCAATACTTCATGCAATGCTCGCTGGCCCAACCAGCAACCATGACAACTTTTGTTTCTTAATAGCAGGAAATTTTCCTTTATGTACAACTGCTAACTTGCATATAGAAACAGATCATCTAAAGGAAAAAAAAAAAATCAAGAAAGAATGAAAACAACCGACGAAGATAAAAAGCAGACTAATCCTTTTCCTTCTGGTTCACCTCTTCCAAACCTCCTTGTAGCCTCCGCCGTTCGCAAAAAGCCATCACAATTTTCAGAAGTGTGTCACAGTGCTTGTCCCACTACATCATTTTTTAAGATGGGTATGTGGAATCCGGCATCACTGTGACAACATCAGTCCTCAGCTGCACCAGCATCTGATTCCCCAGCTGAGTGCTCCACAGAGCTCTGGTCAACCAAATGGAAACTAAAGCTGACTTGGCCTTTTGCAATATGAAATAATAGCAGCAGCAAGAACAATGGGAGACTAGACAAACATGGGCAGGAAAAGCATCACTATTCCAGAATATGAACTACAGGCAATTTTATTTTCACCACAAAGAGGTGCAAAATTGCATTACCACTGTCCATATTTTCATTTTGACTTTATCTAAAGGAATTACAAAGGGTTTAAGTCTTGTGTAAATACTTACTTGTGGAAAAGCTTGGTAGCAACAGGGCCTTACCTGAAAAAAAATACTGCTAGATTTTAGGTGAATTTAATGGCATGAGCCTTTCTGTAATGGTTTTCTTGTGTTTAGCTTGCATAAACTAATAAAAAAACTTAGTGGTTCTTAATATTTTTACTGCCTAATAAAACACCACATGATTTCACCCAAATTCCTGTCTAGTCAGTGCAGCACATTAGATGTTCCAAAGATAATACAGAAACATATGAAGGACCTTATCTGGATCATTTGAAGTTGTCCCCAAACACAGAGTTGTATGTAGTACCTACATTAGATTGGTTGCTTGTCCAGAGCAGCTTGGTATTTTCCAGTTAAAAGCTTATTTTTTTCCCTTTACAAGTCCACATTTTGACATCTAACATAATCTTCCCTCTGACTCTCTGATTAAAAAAAAATTTTAAATCAGCTATACAGGAATAAGAGTGTCACAGATCTAAGCATCTGTCTGATTAAATTTGAACAGCCAGCTACACTTCTTTCACTATTGACAACAGCAGCACTTGCAGAAGGAAATCTAAATTACATATCCTCTGAACATCTGGTTGTAGAGCTGTACGTAGACATTCTCTATATGCTCATATGCATCTCTCTACTCTTCCCTCTTAACTATTTATACACCATGTATTTACTATGCTGAGGTATTTTTGAAAGCTATGCATGCTGACATGTGAAATGGTAATCCACAAAAGCTGCCGTGTTTGTGAGTGTGTAAAGTGATGTGACATTGTCAGCTGAGAGAAGGTGAGCTGCGTGCTGGAAAACCTTTAGAAGGTATATATAAAAGCATACAAGATGGAATAAAAACCTACATGCTGCACTACAAAGATCTTATTTTATGAACATTACTCTGGTTTGGCTGGGGAAAAAAAGTATGAACACTTGGCTGAATAGAGAATTATGAAACAAGCTTCAGGAAGATGTGCTTATGGTGTATTTCAGAAGCACACAACCATGTCTCCCATACGCCAATATTCCTCCTCCACCCCCACAGTCACCTCTGTTTCCAAAAAAGTTACCCAGAAGCGCTGCTTGGACTGGAGGTTTTTTAAATATAACAACACAACTAAAAATAAATATTGTCACATCACTTATTTTATGCAAAAAGTATAGTCATTCCAGTAACAAGAGGCAGGGCTGGCCAAAAACCATGGCTTTAATCAAATCACTAAGAAGGTATCTAAATGAATACACTTAAAGAAATGAGTTTTGAGTGCTTTTAAGCACGTAAAGCTTGGTCAAGTTTGTATCTTGCAGTGGGATCCAACATGACTAGTATTTGCTGAATTTTTTCATGGTGCTGGGACATGCCTAGTGACATGCTCTTCTCTGTCACATGTGACTTCTCTGATGTCTAATACAAGCTTGTACACTGCAACTTTTTGGGAAACGGATTAACCTTCCTATCTTGCCTCTAATTGATTTTGTGAAGCTTGTAAATAGAAGTCTTTAAGATGTTAGATTCTTCTCTCTCAAATACACCTGACCCTGATCAACAGGTTCAGAAGTTATTGGGAGCAAAGCAGTAGGCAACAGGGTGTCAAATGATTGCATGCGCCTTGCCTCCTCAAAGTCTAATGACACAACAGGTGCAAACTGTAGATCTACAATATCTTAAGTAGCACTAAAATGTCAATCTCACACCTCAGACTACAACATATGTCTGGAAGGCATCAGTTTGGGGGGAAAGGCAAATGGGATGGAAGTGGCAGGAGCTTCATTCCCTTGCCCCTGTGTAAACATTTACGGATAGATTTCACCCATACTGAAGAAACACACTGACACCTAGTCCTCCAGGCTCTAAGACATGACATGAAAACTCATCTGCTTTCTCCCAGTTCTAGCTACCCTTAAAAGAACAAATTTTCGCTCTAGCTACCCAGTAGAGCCTGCATGTGAAGGAAAGAAATAAAATAGTTTCCTAAAAATATTCTGTCTTGCCCCTTCTTATGATGTGCATTTCTATAGCATTTATCTGTCTCTTAGGGGATGCACAAGTTGTCACAAGAATCTAAAGCAATGATAAGGATGGCACGTAAGTATGACTTGAAGACAGACACACCACTAACAAAGAAGAAAAACTAGCAACTTTGCAATGTTCCAGTCTTCACATGCAAGAATGATTCAGTACTTCAGAAACAAAGATGAAAAACAAAAGTCAAAACACATCATCATAACTGCTCACATTTCTGTGGCATACAGAGGTCCCTTCCGAGATATCTGTGTAATTTTGAGCCCAATCCACAAGCATTTACTCGCTAATCCTGCTTCTGTTCAGTAATGAGACTTACAATCAGCTTCTGTAGTGCACAGAGCTCTCCTGGTGTGAAATTCACTCTTGACATAAAAGATACAAAGGTCTAACCTGCAGAAAGAGCTTGTCTCTTACACAGTATTGCTATTAGGACATATTATGGTCAGATCCTTAAACGAATATTTATCTCTTAACCCTCCACAAAAATGTTTCACAGTTGTTTTTAAAGAACTTACTAGCAAAGCTATACCTTTGCAATTAAAAGGGATTCTGTAATTATTCAGAAAAATCCACAATAAAATACAAAAAATAGAAACAAATGAGAAACACGAGTTGCAAGATCTTGAAAAGTGCTGGCCATATAGCCTGCAGTAAGGTCATTTTTGAAAGACAATAAATTTTGTTCTTCTTTTTAACATCAGAGTAAAGATAAAGCAGAACGCCCTTGCACCACAAGCGCAAAATTATCCTGACAATCTTGCGAGTCTGCTTGAAGCCTGTTTCAAAAATTGCAGTATTTCCTTATAAGCCTGTAATAATTTTCCCATCTGGACCGTGTATCATTTTTATTTAAAACAGACAATTGATCACGGAGGGAGACGCAAGGAGAGAGAAGCTTTTTCCACCCATTGTGGAATTACATAAAAACTGAGTAACTGATAATCAGTCTCCTCCAAGGCTGATTAACGTTACTTCTCAATCAATCCCAATGATTTTAAAAAGGCTGGTGGTAGTTACACATTATTTATTATTTCTCAGCTCACATTAGTACAACGTGCCCCTACTACTCTATATTTACACATCAAAAAAAATTCTGGGCCAAACTTTGAACAGATTTCTAGCAATCTACAACAGAAGCAAACACCTTTACAATGTGGGGTAGCTACTTGCTTAGACACTTTGGTTGTTGAATATGGTGTTTTCTTTGTTGTTTCCATTGTTGTATTCCTTTGCAATAACGTCTTTGTCACAATTTCTATTATTAGCCTCTAGACTGACTACTGCAACAACATCCAATAATTATCACATACTGCAACCACACATCTACTCCTAGCTTCACCACAGTCAGACAGTCAGTAAGACTTGCTCTAGATAAGCTGCCTAGCTAAGGACAGCATTCCCATACTTAGCTGGACTCTTGGCTACCGGTTGTACTCCCATCCATCTGAAGTTCTATAGAGCAGGGTAATAACCTGTTACTGCTGTGTAAAAATGTGTTTGCCCATTGTTCTTCACATCTTCACATTAGCTAAGTATCATTCTTTAGCCCTAATTGGTATTAGTAGGCATCTGTATTGTGCAGACGCAAACGCCTTCCCTCAGAGCCCACGTGGCTTTCAGCATACAAAGTGCAACTGCTAGGGAACATGGAGAGGTTCAAAAACAGCTGGTGACAGTCAGCACGCTGGTCGATGCTAAGACAGGTTCCAGCATGCCCTTGCTGACATCCAGAAAATAACCCAACGTACCAGGTCCCTCTTGGCCACAGGAACAAGCCAAATACAAGTTCAGTGGAGGAGGGGATTTACTGTCCTGCTCTGAACTGCAGAAATCAAACACAGTCCTGACTTACAGGTACTGACAATCACATGACTGCTCCCCTTACATACCTCTTTCTCCCATCCACCCCTCTCCCCTTTACCACCCTCATCTCCTCCCAGGCAAACAGCCTGCCCGTCTACTTTTTCCCCACTGGCCCCCATTTTGCACCCTTATTTGGTATTTGTGATACAGTTGCCCCAACAGTTCCTGCCCTGGCCAGAGCAGGAGTAGCTGCAGATGGGAGTTTGGCAGTTTTGACTTCCTGACTTGAAGACGTTGAACTTCTGCTTGCTCAGAGAACTCCACAAAGACGAGACCTTGGAGACACACCAATGCAGGAAGCCAGGACAGAAAAAGGGAGCAGCAAGTGCAAGAGAAAAGCAAAGTAATTTGCCCATGCAGTAGGCTGGGGCAGAATGTAGAGCGGTTTCGTTGAGTGCCAGTGGAATTCCCTAGCCTTCAATAATAATATTGCTATACTTTTCTAATGGCCTCTTTTTATTAGCGGCACGTACAAGTGATTATGTATGAAATACTGTTTGCCTTGTGAAGGCAAATAAAGGCACATAAAGGCTCCAGAAAAGATCACAGCCTCCCCCTACACAAGAAAAAAATCTCAGTGTAAGTTACTGGAGGTAGTGTTTGTTATTTAATCTTTACCAATCTGGTAAGTCACATGTTATTTCTCTTCTCAAAGAAGAAAATACCCCGATATGCTACAGCTACATTTGCTGGCAGGGAGCTGTCTCTAGGTAGCCTAGAGATGGAGGAGGTGGTCCTGCAGTGTTGCTGGAAGGGTGCCACGGCACGAGTTGGACTGGAGCATGGCAGCACCTCTCTTAGTGAGACTAGAGAGCTGCTCAAACTGCTCCTTAGAAAAGGGCAGGAGTCTGCAGTCTGCACAGGCTGGTGGACACAGGAGGGAAGAACTAACTGTATGAAACTACCAGGCCAGTTCCCCTTAGCTCCGCCCAATCTGCCATAGCCAGTCCTGGGGCAGCCATCAGATTAGGATTACTTATGTTAGAAGCCTATGAAAACTGCCACACTGCCTAATTCGTCGGGAGCTGCCACATCCCCGAAGACCTACATATTTCCTTTGGTGAAAACACGATATAAAACACTCTACCTTCCTTCTCTATGTGCTGATCAAGTCTCCTGGAATTTTGGTTGGTTTGAGGTCTGTAAGCGTCTCCCATCTGTCACTGTGTAATTTTTTTTTCTTTTTAAATATTACTGTTTTGGGCAGAAGTAGTCAGAAACACATTGCTCCACACATCAGAAAGAGCATCACTCCTCTCTGAAGTTTCCCATATTTAATACACACACTGACTCTTGACCACCAACCTGTGAGTGACTCCTGTTTCATACCAACACTCACAATATTGCGCTGCTACGAGAAGCCCACTGTTGAAGGCAGGAGTTGCAGCAAAGGCAACGCTACCTCTTGCATGCTGGATGCCCTGACCAAGCTTTCAAAGTCCAAATCCACAGAATCTGATCCAAACACCCAGAATTTCACTGAGTGAACAGTGTTCCTCAACCTATAACTTCCCATGTAATTCCCAGTACCCAATCAGGCCAAATTTAGACCAGGTACTGTCTTAAAATGGGTATCTAGTCTGAAAAGGCTGCTGTTAATTCTTAACAGTTGAAAAGGCTTATCTTCACCAGTGGGGAGAGGGGAAAGAGAAATAAAACTTAAAAGAGTGTTCAGTGTTTTTTATTAGCCTTAAAAAAAAATAGGCAAGTTTCAATTTCATGCTTCACTATGAAGCCAAAAGGACTAGAAAAACAATTTCTATAAAATGATGAAGAAAACAGTCACAAAACTTCAAATGCTGTTGTTTAATAAAAGCAGCAGAGTTTGGGTAACAAAAATACTGCATTTTTGTGCTGGCTGTTTCCCTTAGTTTAATGTACTACTACTGTCACCTCCAGTTTCTAAATTTGGGGATATCTGGGTTTGTCTTCAATCTTAAAAACACTCCCTAAAAGGGTCATGGACAAATTATTCTTCACAGGATGACACCTTGGCATATCTGAGATCAGATTTTCTCTGTGTGACTGGACAAATTGCTTTGGATTACATCCAGAGTGCAACATTCTCTAAAGCATAGAGACCTACCCAGCATACAGGATCCGCAAAGCTCCATGCATCAGACTCCGGCCTAGAAACACATTTTGACAAACAGAGAGGTAATGGTCCACATTTAGAGGCTGGGTCTGCCATCTTCCTGCAAGTCAAGCTTCCTTCAATTTGTATCACTTTATTGCAATTCATTTTTTCCCCCCACAACTCCCACAAAAACATTATTCAGTTTCAGCAGCCACACACAACACAGACCTGAACTTCATCCAGCCTGGTGGAGAGGAGGCAGCTATGGCAGATGCTCCGTTTCCTAGTTTACCAGCCTATCGGCTCACAATAGCAACTGCCAACACTGCTAATTCCAAACGATTATAATTTTGGTGCTGCCTATACATTTTGGATCATGGCTTATTTTAAACAGCCCTATTTTCTGAATAAGAATTGAATTTTCATTTGTGATTCTTACAAGCAGTTATCACATACTGCAAACCAAACCAAAAAGACTGCAGGCACATGCAGATACATGCAGGCACATACAGTTAGGCCTCTTTCAGCAGAAACTAGAAGAAACACACCCTTTTGGAGAGGGGTGCAGAAGAGAGAGAAAGAAAAGCCCTGAATCTGAGGGCTTTTCCGATATAGCTCCAAGCTAAAGCCACATTTTCTTTCTGTTCTATTTTTTTTGATCCTCAAACCTCAATCCAAACCTTTAAGTTTAGATGGGATTTCATTTTGAACTAAAAGCAGTTTAAATGGAAACAAGAAATTCTCCCCTCTCCCCACCTGCCAAATCATGAATTTGAAGCTGCAATATTGAGGTGCCTAGCAAATCTATAACACTTTCTGGCTTGAAGTGATAAGGACAATCAATCAGGAAGCTCACTCTGAAGGTGTAAGATAAATGGAACAATTTACTTTCGTTTTGCTTAAAAAAAAGGCAAAAAAGCTCAAGATAAATTTGAGAATTTTGCAAGCGGTCAATACATGAAAACCAGACATTGTTGGTTTTAACTGATGGCTCAATCACCTCAATACCAACGGAGCAAGATTCCACTCCTGTCCCAAATTATTTTAAGGCTACATTGAAAGCCTGTCTCAAGATAAGTAGTGGGTCAGATTCTGCTCTAAAAAGTTGGCATCACTCTGAACAAACCAGAAATGCACTGTGTGTTTTGCAGCTATGTATCTGAGCCCTAGTTCCCTTAACAACAATTCAGCAGCATCTCAGACTCTACTTTCTGTAATTAAATATCGTTTCAGGGACGCAAATCTTCTTTTACATGCTCCATATATTCATGGTAGCAAGTCTTCTACACATGCCAATGGGGCTCATATTTGCCCTTGGCAAGGTACTAAACCTGCTCTGTGTGCAGCCCCTACTCATACAGGTTTCTTGTGCATCTTGCTGGCACTTCAGCTGCAGATCCTGGGCTGAGGGAACTCGGGAGCCCTTGGTCAAGAGATCCCTTGGTCTAGGGCAGCCACACCTGTGCAGTGTGGCATTTTATTTATACAGCTAATAGTGTACTCAGGCATTTTTTACCTTCTGACTACAGTGATGATTCTAAACAGACTTTAGCATAGGATTATTCAGAATACATCAAAATGTCGTACAAAGGTTTACAGTACGGAGAGCATGTGCATTGAAAACCAATCACTATAGTTTGGGTTTTACCTGTCTCTAGTTTTCTAGTTACTACGCAGCCTCAAAGCTTTGCTGTTTTCCTCAAAACAAACAGATTGAACAATCTCCTTAGGCACCTCCTGTATACCCACTAACATCTCTTCTTGTTTGGGACCATTAAGAATGGCTAGCTCTCACACAAAGTCATTCATTTTAAATAGAAGATAAACTATCCACTTGCTGCAGTATGAACATAAACTAAGAGTTTTCTACTTCATGAAGGAGTTTGATTTGTTGGTTGTGGGGTTTTTCTGTGGTTCTTTGTTGTTGCTGAGTTGTGGTGTTTTTTTGTTTTGGGTTTTTTTTTTTAAAACACACATTTATTTACAGCAAACTTACCAGCAGACTTCCATGCACCAACACTGACATTACTCATAACTGAAAGCCAACTGATAGGGTCATAAAGCCAGACAGAAACCAACATTTGGTGTTATCATGAATCAAAGCCTGCTACTTTTATCAAAAAAAAAAAAAAAAAAAAAAAAGACAACAAGACACCATCTGCTGAACATCAACGCATCCAGGAGAACACAAGACAATTTGGAACCAAAGGCTAATGCTGCAATCTGAAAACCACAGTCAACATCTGGAACAACTTTCCCCTCAAAGTCTATGCCCCAGAACTAGTGCTTGCCAGTTCTAGAAGACCTCTGTCAGTGACGCTGGTGCCACGCCGGTCCAGTAGTTAATTGGGATAATTAAGCTGATCAGGAGTCCAGACCAAGAAGTAGGAGAAGTAGAAAACCTGCAAGTCTCAGACAAAATATGCCATCTGGGTAAGGTTTCTTGTTCACAAGCGCCAGGCAAATAGGCTATTTTTGGAGACAGTGGAGGTGCTTGAGAAACCTTGTTAGTAATATACCAGGCCTTGTCAAAAAGAAAGTGTTAAATCTTCAGTTTCAATCCATTGAGCATTTATGTTCTAAGAGGACAGCTGTTCATTCAATGGCAGAAACTTCATTACTTAGTATCAGCCAGTACAAAACCACAATTTTCCTTGATCTCAAGGGGCATATTTTTCAGTAAAGTCCAAGCCGATGTCTTAAGGCAAATGTCTTTCCTGAGGAGGCAAAGAAGAGGGTTTTTTTTTTTTACCCCGTATTTGTTTGAATAGTAAGCCACCTGAGCAAAAATGTTACACATGGGAGATATGATTTTGCCGATTTTTCCCTGGAGAAGATTAGGTTAAGCTTGCCCTTTTCTAAAGGTACACAGTTCATCAGAAAGAAGCTTAAAAAGGGAAAATATGTTTTCATATCAGGCAAGAGTGCACATGTGGTTTACCTTGTTCTCAAAATGGATGAGCCTGCACCTATCTACAAGATTGCTAGCTTTATTTCCATCCGCCTGACCTGAACAATAGCACATCAAAAAACATTTTCCCAGATCCATATTTGGGAATTTGAACATTCATACTGACACCACTTTAATCCCATTTGAGTGTCTAGTAAAAAAAAAAAAAAAACAACAACAACAGTTACATGTATTTAATTATATCAGACAAACCCTTATCTGTGGCAGCAAATAATTTGGTATGGGTTTTTTTCCCCTTTTTGGAAATTGCTTTTTCTTCCCTTCAGACTTTTACAGCCTTGCAATTGCACTTGCCAAGGGTGAAGGAATCTAATTTGCTAATTCAATCATCATTTGCAAACTAATGACTGTAAGCATTTATAAAAACGACATTAAAATATCTGGAACACAAGCTATGTTGATGAACGCATACTCAGAATACAAAGAAGCACCTTTCAAGTGAAGCACTTAAAGTCTGTGCATTTTCTGGTTCAAGAATTTAGTCTCTTCCTGGACAATGTCTGTATTATTAATGAAATTAAGAGTAATAAACATACAGCTCAAACCTCCTCCCCTAGCTGGACTGCTCCAAGCACTCCAGCTGGAGCCTAACTTTTGGTTTAAGGCAGCAATCACTCAAGCCCACCCTTACAAGAGGAGGAGTAATAAATCAGTCAGTGGAGTCTGCTTCAGATTTGCCCAAGAAACCACATTTTTTAGTGTTTCTCTTAAAAATTACTCAAGCCCCTTGAATTCCAATGTGGATAAAAGCACGTATGTGGATGAGATGTGTTTTTAAGGCAAAAAACCAAACAAAAAACCCCAACGTGACCCAACAGCAACAGTTATATAGTATTCAATTCTGTGTTTTAACATTGCTTTGAGTCAGATCCATAATCGATATTTAGGCCCACAACCCTCCAAAATCAGCAAGATTTCACTTTCAGGTGTGATTCTTAAGCACTTCTGGAAATCCCACTCTTAACCACCTGTAAAATATGCCTGTCACCAAGCTCTGCTGCAAGCTGGCAGAGAGGATCTTCACTGGAAAAAGCCATGCATACATACGCTACAGAGCACACTTCCGGCATTCAAGTATTAACAAATGACCCCTATTTTCAGTGTGTCCAAATCAGATCATTGTGCCAGAATTTCTCAAGTGGAGATTCGAGAAAAGTGTCCTCAGGCAATCACAGATGCAATAATACTCTCTCTTAATTTGAGAAAAGAGCCTGAAAATTGGGACAGTGATTTCATTGCCAGTCAAGAAAATCTGTATTCTCAGCTGCTTATGGATAATAGATGAGCAATGTTATTCATCAGCAGACTTCCAGTCTCTCAATGTGATTTCGGCTGGATTAGCATCTCTTCCTCTGCTGCCACACCATAGTAAATGTCCTACTCCACACTTTTGCCTTCAAAGATTTCACTTAATTCTCCCACAGGGGCTCCTCAGGGTTGATGCGTTCTACTTCAATTACTATCTTAGTACTGCCCAGACAATCCTTCAAAGCAGGAGCAGATTTCTAGGTAAACAACACATGGAACGATCTTAGAAAAAAAACACATTTTCACACTGGAACAACTTCAGCAAATATTGATCTTGCACAATGCCTTTGAGTTCTCTCACCAGCAATAATTCCTTGCTGTTAGAATGTTACATGTAATTGCTTTCAAATACACACAGAAAAAAATCTACGCAGATCATTTGTCTGTTTTACAGCAATTATAAACTGAGACTTAGAAATGTGAAATGGTCACAGCCATCTAACAAGAGCTGACTAACCTGGAATTGAAACCTAGTGCTCTTCACGAAGACTGTATCTTGCTCTATGCCACAAATATTTCCACATCATTCAAAACGCACGTTCTCTGGAACCAGGGGATCAGATGGTTGAGTGGCTGTAAACATTTCAAAGTGCAACCTCTTCCCATACAGAGGTCAGTATGGCAGCCTGTGATGAATGATGTTCAAGTTTTCAAAGGTCACTAAATTTGTTGACTATGAACTTCAAAAGAATAGCTTACATAATGCCTGTTCTCTTCCTCTCTCAAAATCAGAGTGCAATTTGCAGCGTCCAAAAGATGTGCCTCACCAATTTTCATGCATTTGAATGAGCACTTGAGTAGTAATTGGGTATCCAGATTCTTTGTGAGCTTTTAGCATCTGAAGTCTATCTCTGCCGTAAACAACTTCCCTCTTCACCTGTAACAACTTCCCTCTTCACCTGATCAGAACTGAGGCTGATCAGAAGAGGCACAGGAGAATAATAAGCCAAAACTCAAATGCATAGGTAGTAATAGCCTTGCACAGAATAAATCTGGAAGAATCCTGAAGGACAGAGTCAGCTATTCCCAGCTCCACAACAGATTTCAAATGCAAAGCAGCAAGAGTCTCCACTTATAATCAACTGTTACAGTCACCATTTCTGCTTTTCTAACATTTATTCAATGTAGCCATTTGAAAGTAGTTCAGAGTGGACTGAAGTCAGGATGATACCACTTCAGACTACTTCACTGTGGTTAAGCACAGACAAGGAAGGTTCAGAGTGCTAGTGGTAAAGATGCCTTGTGTCACGTTAACCTATCAGCACAAGCTACAGAAAGTGTTTATCTACACTAAACAACGCAGTCCAGCACCGAGACAGTTAAAACGGCTCTGAAAAAGCTAGCTCAGCTACTGCATGCAGCCCAGTTGAATAAGCTCATCAACTCACCCACTGTAGCATTTCTAGTACCGAAGCTAATTTGCTGAGTTAGGTTTATTTGCTTGACTGTGTCGGCACTAGTAATTTCAATGCTATTTGCATCACTGCAGTATGTGGCTTCTGTTGCCCTCTATTAATAATTGTCAGTTTATCATCCCAGTGTCACAGTTAGCATACTTTGGCAACGCAATCGCGTGGTACACAGCTGAAAAACAATACAGAGCACTATATTATCACCCTGAGCCAGAAGAAAAAGTAAGCTGCCCAACCTGTGTTCGTGGAGCAGGTAAAGACCAACCATTTGACCTTTTCTCAGTGCGATCTGACATTGCTCCCTATGACATTATTGTGCCTATTCACAGACTTCCCAACTACCCGTTTATTTCATCACTTTTGCATTTCCATTTTCACTAGCTCCTGCCCTACTGGGAAGGGACTGCCACAGCAGTGAGGGAGAAAGGGGGAAGGAAAGAGTTGACTGGTGAAAACAAAATAGAAAAATGCCTCTAGTCTCACAGGCTATCATTATATATTGTGCTTTTCATCTAAAACCTCTTTAGTCCATCCTGTTCTCTCATTCTCCTGCCTCAAGTATCTCAAATTTCTCTGAATTATCTTTTTTTTTTTTCCCTAAGAGAAGTCTGGCTTTCCAAGAAGCATTCAGATAAAAAAATATGAAGAACACTTTTCTTCTCCTTTCTGTCCCTTACACTGTGTAGAAACGGCATATTACTGGATGCAAGGCTATGACATGATTACTGAACCAGCTCCTAGAGGACCAAAGATTACAGTGACCACCACAAAGTATCACTGACATCAACTACCAAGATACAATGTTCAGGGGATTAAATAAACCAAAACCTCAAAGTCCCAGCCTATTCACAATCACTCAGCAGACCTGCATGCTATTTGTTGTGGTATTTAGTTCCTGATCTGGTTCTGTCTGTACTACAGAAGCCTGACAAGCATTCCACACCTTTTCTCCCACTTCAGCTCAGAGATCTTAGAGTCCTTTAGGCCAGTCATTGCAAAATTTCTCATTTAAGATCATCCACTGTATTAAGTGTGACCCATTTGATTGAAAAGTGTTGCCAAGACTCATAAGTAGGAACCCTTAGTTGGCATCTAAGGAGGTAGCGGATAGCCACGGCCAAGAACCTTAGTGTCTCAACTGCATTACAAAACTAAACAAGCAATGCTGGAAAGCTGAGTAAGATTTCTGTTAAGAATGGGCTTACTATTTAACCAACAATTATATTAACCGTGTCATAAAAGTGGATTTACTACTGTAATTATACACACACAAAACACTACTTAAAAAGTAATCTGAACTGAATGTATTTCTCCACTGTCTCACTGCTTTAGATTTCCTTTAAAAATAATAACAAGAGTTATGTTCAGATCAAGGAAAATGTTGAAGGTGGCAGGATCTTTCCAAGTCCCAAATATCCATTGTAAAACTGCACTTTCAGGCCCTACTGAGCCAAGAGCTGCTTAATTGCCTGCAATTGCAATTCCAGCCACTGCAAATCATATACAGCTCTCTCATGAAGCATTAAGAGCCAAGACTTAATTAGCACTTAAATAGCAATTCATACAGCCATTATATCTTCCAGCTAGGGAGCACACGTCTCTGAAGAAGGAATGAAGGAAAAAAAAAACCCACCAAAAACAATCCCCCCCCCCCAAACCAAAAACTCACCACCATCTACTTTCTCCAAACTTTATCATAGCATACTGCCAAACACACTTTGAACATTCCTACGCAAAGTTTCCATTTATAAGCTTGACTTGGGACATTACAGACCCCAATACAAGTCATAGTAATTATAACTATTATAACAAGCAGTTCAGAGAGAGCAGCACCAATACTAAGCATGAAAAGACAGCTACAGGCTGTCATATTTCAAAAGCCTGAAGTACTGGGGGAGGAAAAGGGGGCAAAAAATCCCCTAACAAACTACTACAACAGAAAAACCCTAAATCATTGATAAAAGTCTAAAGAATGAGCATTTCTGAAACTCGGCTCCTACTCTTCCTTTCCACTTCGTACTTCTGAAACACACAGCAGTAGGAGAAGATTAACTCCTTCTTTGGACAGCTGGGATTGCAATTTTTCACCCTCTTTGCTCTCTGGGAATCCTGAAGTGGTGGGAAAATTACTTGCTCACTGCAAGAGCAATACTAAGAGACAGAATATATATCCAAACAGACATCCTCTCCACATCTGCATAGGCCAACCATGGCAGCAGCCAGAGATGACTATACGCCATAGTAAGAGCTGGTGTTTTGTAGTATAGGAAATCCCTCAGTTTCTGAATTTCCAGTGCCTGCATATACTCATTCACCTGTTGGTTCTGTTCAAAAGGTGCTAGCTTGTCCCTGTTTTTTTGCTGGATTTGAGATCTCCAGACAAAGAGGAGGAGCGTCTGAGTGCATGTAGCAGATAATGCAACAGAAACAACCACTCATCTCCAGACAGCTCATGCACTGACCACGCTCCCCAGGCTGGAGGGATCACATCACCCCTTGTGAAGACTGACAACATGCTCATTTTTTGATTTATTATGTTTAAGCACAAATACAGGCTGGGTGGAGAAAGGATGGAGAGCAGCCCTGAGGAGAAGGACTTCGGGATGCTGGTTGACCAGAAGCTCAACATAACCCGGCAGTGTGCACTTGCAGCTCCAAAGGCCAACCGTCCCCTGGGCTGCATCCCCAGCAGCGTGGGCACAGGGCAAGGGAGGGGATTCTGCCCCTCTGCTCCGCTCTGGTGAGAGTCCACCTGGAGTCCTGTGTCCAGCTCTGGAGCCCTCAGCACAGGAAAGACATGCAACTGTTGGAGCAGGGTCAGAGGAGGCCACAGCAATGATCTGAGGACTGGAACCCCTCTGCTGTGAGGAAAGGCTGAGAGAGCTGGGGCTGTTCAGCCCACAGAATAGAAGGCTGCAGGGAGACCTCAGAGCAGCCTACCAGTGAGCTGGAGAGGGACTTTTGACAAGGGCATATAGTGATAGGACAAGGGGTAATGGCTTTAAGCTGAAAGAGGGTAGATTTAGGTTAGATATAAGGAAGAAATGATGGTGAGGCCCTAGCACAGCTTGCCCAGAGAAGCTGTGGATGTCCCCTTACTGGAAGTGTTCAAGGCCAGGTTGGATGGGGCTCTAAGCAACCTGGTCTCATGGAAGATGTCCCTGCCCACGGCAGGGGAGTTGGAACTAGACGATCTATAAGGTTCCTTTCAACCCAAACCATTCTATGATAATGCCATGCCAAGTGGTAAAAATTTACAAGAAGCAGTGATGAGACAACAACAACAAATAATTATCAAAATGGAACAAAAAGAATTTAGGAGTTCATGTGCAATGACCATCAAAGAAGAATGAGATTTAAACAGGATTAGAGGTATACAGGTGCCAGAATTAGCAAGATGGGTCCTCTACTATAGCACAGACTATCAGTTTTCAAACCCTGAAGACAAATTATTTTTTACTTTTAATGATAAGGTACAGGGTTAAGAACCGATTTATAGGTGAGGTCCTGGATACTACCCTAACTTCTCTAGGGGGGCATATTGAGATTTTGGAAGCTTATCTCTTACACAGTGGAGAATTACACTGCAGCAATATTCCTTCACTCACCCAAACTGGAAATCTTCAATAAGTGAAATCAGTCTGTGATGAGGATAAATACACTGTCATATGACAAGACTCCAGGAAATTAGCTAGACAGACAGAACAATGACAGATGGGATATAAGAGTAAATTACTGTATTTAGTGTTTGAGGTGTCATTTGGACAGTGTTCACTGCTAATGCACCTTCTGGGGTTTGCCAAGTCCTGTTCCATTGCCCTTCAGAAAGCCAGAGGTCAAATTTACATATAAAAATCTGAATACTCATTCATATTTGAGCATTCCCTACCTACTGGTAAAAAACACTTTATTCTTGACTAAACTTTCTGCAAAAGATCTGTTCTTTGCGGCATAGCTTAACAGTCCATTCCTCAAGCACTTCTGAGTTTCTGCTAGCATTCCTCATTTCGGCCTCTTAGCCCATTTCACCCTCTTTTTTTTTTTTTTTTTTTACAGAGATCTTGGAGTAGCATGTATTCCTGTAGAACTGAATGAAACTCCTTTTTCCAATCACAATTTTCTCTCACAGTTACCACCTACTAATTATTATGCAGGTATTTGATATCAACATTCAAAGTATTGCTTGCTTCATGATGCTCCGCACCCTCACAAGCAGGGTTTGTCTTTGTCTACCATTTCTCTAGCTTAGTCAACGCCACTGGTTCTATCTGAGAAAGCGAACAGCCAAGATTTTTGGACGAAGGCCTTCACAGTCCCAAAGAACTCAAGGCCATCATTGGGCATGCAAGATAAGTTACAGATGAGTCTGAAGCAGTTTCAGTTATTTGCACTGTAATACATGACTGCTCAGCTGAAGAAAGAAGCTTGGAACAACATATGGTGCCAATTACATATATCCTCCTGTAACCAATACTTTCTCTTCCCAGATACAATTTATCTGTACTGCTTGGCAGCTCAACTGTCTCTCGCTCTTCTCTTGAGGAAGACCAGCACATGCAGACGCTATTTCTACACTAGGCAAATTATTTCTGCAACCACATTCTTCACAATAAGCCTATCCCTGTGTTCCATCCAAAAGGTAACCATCAATTTGTGACCGTGAAAGATCCCTCGGCACTTTTTGAAAAGTAAATCCAGAGTCTTGGCAAAATTTCAGCTTTGGTAATTGCATTCTGTCTATCTGTAGTTCTTCTTTTCTAACAAACAGTTGATGAATTCTACCCCAGATGTGACTAGTTCCCAGGTATCCCAAGTTCCAGGAAGGTGTTAAATGAAAGAACAAATTTAGTAATGAGCATCATAATTATAAGCCTTATTTCTCATGTATCTGCTCTACAGGTATCTTTATGCTCTTTTTCAGCTCCCAGAATCCCATCACAACAATAGCTGGAGTCAATAGAAATCACAGGAGTAAATCTCCAGGGATACTTTCTCTTTGAAATGCTGGTCAGAAACCCAGAGAGAATACCAATGGCACATTAAAGCTCATTTCCGTCAGCCTACAGCAGCAACTTGGTAGTGTTTAGTTAGGTCCCATTTAAAAGTTTCCAACCCTCAGCTGAAAAGAAAGTCCCACAGCCACAAGGGTAATAGTGCCAAATACTAGCTTCTGACAAACAAATCTAAAGGGAAGCAGAAGTCCTACATATTTTTGAATAACAAATTTGGCATCGTTTAACTTTAAATTGTTTTTATGAGGCACATTGTCATATTTAAGAGCAAAAGTAAAACAAAAAATAGATTTACAAAAGCCAATTAAAAATTAGCTTCCTCTAGGAAAAAGAAAAGAATAAAACAATAATAATAAGAAGAAACTGACACACATGAAAACTGCTGCAAAAAGCCCCCCAAATGACATAAACATCTTTCTATCCTTGGGTGATGTCTCAGGGTCCATTATCTTCAAACAATTCAGACACGAGTACAACATGCTATGAAAAGCACTTCTTTAAAAACAGAAAACCAAAGGCAGCAGTATTATGAGGTGCTGTGCTTATTGTATGCCAACACAACATCCATGTTCAGCTTATCAGTTTCCAAAAAAGCCCCGAAGATGTGACTTTTGTTGTGGCAACTCTGCAAGTTCACCTGCGATCTGAAAGGGAAGAGGTCATCACTTGTCACCACCCCCCAGGCTGAACACTTGGTCATAGCATCATGTATTGCCAGGTACTTGACAATTTGTTGCAAAGGAGAGTGCTGGATGTTCAATAGCCCTCTTGAACTAATTTTTCTTACTTTTTGAAAACAATTTTCTAGGCCATCTAGCTGGGAATGTCACCTTCCAAATGTGAAGCAAGTAACAGCTGCCTTCTCACGCTCTAAGAAAACATAGCTTTCTGTAGCAGAGCATTACTTTTCTTTACATTAAATACATACAGCAGTGATAGCACAGGCAAAATATGGTAGTTTCTCATTACTTGAATCAATATTTGATGAGAATTACATATTTCCCCCCCCTTTAAATCTAGTTCTTCACTTTTTTTTAACTCAAATGAGTAAGATTTGCTTTAAACTAGTGATATTTAAGCACGTGCCTGAAATTAAGGTAACACCCAAGAAGACTAACGTAGCTGAATCGGGGCCATGTACCAGGCAAAGCTGCTCTGGCCAGTAAGGGTGAATGTCAGGAGATGTGGGCTGGATGGTCCTGCTATGCATCTCCTAAGATAGGTTAGAGATGTCTTAACGTTCCTCAGACTTATTTCCTTTTTGTTATTATCTGTCTGAGCACAGCATTCCAAAAGCTGTATACTTGAGCAAGACTCCACTGGAAAAAGGGCAAGTACGGTCCTTTACCTTCCCCCACAGTTTTTCTCTTCACAGCTATATTACTTACAGGGTACAGATGAAAACAGTATTAGCTGGGGGCTGTTCTGTATTGTTTGTTTTATTTGGGTCTGCATACAAATTGCTTAACCATTCTGTTGTTCATGAGCAAGCCAAAAATAGCTCCGCTTCTTCTCTCAAATTTCTATCTGTGCTGTGGCAAGACCAGGAGGAAAGCGCTTATGAAAGCAAAGAGGCATGGTTCCAAGAGTGACCTGCAAGGGAAGAGATGGTTCTATCTATTGGGGAGGGCTAAATGTCCTTTTTTTGCCTCACTACAAATGCTTAAATTAAAAAGCAAAAAAAAAGCAAAAAAAAAAAAACCAGAGACCTTAACAACTGGCTCAAGGCTTCAGAGCAATTAAGTGAGAGAACCCTAGTCAGCATTTCACTTGTCTGATTTCCATGGTATTCCAAAGATAATCTTACTTCAATGAATTTTAAAATAAAACAAGAGATAACAGTACCAACGTTTCTGAAAAAAACGCTGAGCCTAACGCAAGACCACTCATCAGCAACACACCCTTCAGGGCAGAGCTCCTAGATAATCGCTACAGGCATAAGGAATGCAGCACAAAAAAAAAAAATCCCTTCCACTCCCTCCACTGATCCTGGCACCTGGATGGCAAGAGAAGGACAGGACGAGGTAGACAGCAAGCAGAGTATCTCCTTACCCGCCACAGAGAATCCCAAGGCAGCTCTTCAAGCACAAGAGGCTGTTAAAGTTTTGTGATCAAACCACCATGAACAATGAGTTTGTAGAACTCAGTACTGATGTTTTTTAAAATTACTTTTCTATTTACCGATTGAGGATAGCTACACAGACAACTCTCCAGTGACTGTCATTCATCTACCAAGACAGAAGCAAAGCTGTCCACATTTCACCACAGCAGCATTCGGCTTTAGGAAGGTTCCATAACCGCTTTGCTTCTAGATTTCAAGCTGGGAACACTGTGGTCCTACAGAATGGCAGGATTTCTAAAGGAGCTAAAACTGTCCCTCAGGCTTCACTCCTGGAAGTACATACATCCATCCATCTTGTGAGCCCTTCCCTTCACACCAAGAGCTTGACTGAAACACTGAAAGTTTGGAGTTCCCACTATACAGGCCTCAAAAGTCTCAAGTGAAGGAGTATCGGTCCCACAATTCTTCCAGCCTCAGAGACAGTAGGCTGTAGAAATACAAGCTCTCTTTGGGAATACGGCATTAACCTTGGAAGGGAAAGCATTCAAAAGACTGAGAACTGTTCCAAAACAAATACTGACCTATATAATAAAATAGGTTTTGTTTACTGAAGCATGAGCAGATACTACTTCACTGATTTAAGTGAATAGGCTCAGCGCCAAAGCTATCAATGGAATTATATCTGCTTATGCTGCTGGGAAGTTCTGCTCTTTGCACAGCATTCAGCGAGGTGTAAAACGAGGACTTAATGTTACTTGCTTGGCCTCATTTCAAAAGCAGTTGCTGCACCTGTTCATACCAACACACACACAGTAAGTTCCTTCATTTTTCCCAGAACCCAATACCATAAAACCTGGATTGAAATAATAAAGCTATGATTTGTATTCCCACACATTTCTTTATTATTTACTAATCACCTCCTTTCTAAAATGCATTCACTTTCCTAAAGCAAAAAACAAAAAACACAAATCTGTTTCTGCCTATTAGACAATGACAGATCCCCTGAATCTTCTCTCCACAAGAAAAGAAGTCTTTCTGTATCGCGCAATACTGAATACGATCAACGCATCCTGGCTCCTCTGGAGCCGTATCTTGCAGGTTTCAAATAAGAAATGGGGAGTCCTAAAGAATATCGCACAGAAGTTAACTGCATACCCCTCTGAGTGTAATAAAATAACAAGTGGCAAAATAAGTCAGATTTCTTCACAGACAAATACTAATTCTTATCTGCATAGCACAGACAGAGTGAAGCGTTGGCTCCTCTGACTGAGATCTAAGCCAATCCAAAGCAGTCACAATGGACTTACTCCAAATACACTGCCAGACTGCAGGGACTGTGCAAACAGAGGGCTTGGTTCTGTTAAGCAGTGAATATCCTCAGCTTCCACTGGGAGCTTATGTTACTGTGAAGAAAAAGGGCATTTGGCTAAACAGAGCAAATTTTGATGAGCCTAAACAAACAGCACACCATGCTATAAAGTTATTGCAGTAAGGAGAGAAATATCCATCACCCTATTGCTATAGAAATTTCCTTTCAGCAATCAGCAGAGAAAATGAGCAACTTGAGTGACATGCATATAATTTCTTGATTTGTTAAGATTTTTCTATAAGCAGTTCGGATGTAGACAAAACCAGCTCACACAGTGCACATGCATGGACCTGATGACCTCCAGAGGGTCTTCCCAATGTAAATTTTCTATGATTGCATACCATGAGTTTTCATGATGACCACAACATCTCCAATGGTGGCACACTGCTCGGAAATCCTGGAAGAAGGAAGAAGAGTCAGGCCCATGGACTGCAGCTTCTCTTGCTCAATTGTTTATGCTAAGACAGCTGCTGTGGATAAAGCTTTCCATCAAGGAAGGTAGAATAAATATTCCTGGTTTTTTGTTTGTTTGTTTAAATAGACCAAATAAACCCCAAATATTATTCCCTACTTGTGTAAATGTTCACTGAAGTGCCTCTAACCAGTAGAGGATAGGCTACATTAAGATATCACAAGTTTTAGAATTCTGTCATTCCTATCTCCAAACCATATGACCTTTCACATGGCTACCTGCTCAAAGGGATGCACCAGCGGATATATCCAACTCTCCTAACAACCTTATGGGATAACCACATTCAGGGCAAGGCTGGTACATTATTTAATAAGGAGACATTTTTACTTGCTTATCACATTTTAGGCCAACGCTACTTTGTACATTTTTATAGTCTGTTCTGTTGTTTTCAGGTTTGTTCAGAAAAAGAAAGCTTGTGCAATGGGTATCAGCAAGTCACCACTTACCTCAATGAAAGATAAGGGGAAACTGAGGAAAGCTGGTTTCTGTTATGCTACAGCAGCATTTGTGGGTATCAAGTGGTATAATTAGAAATGCAGAAAAGAGTAAAACTTGATTATTTTTTTACAACTAATTCATAAGAAAAAAAAACTATAGTAGCATTTTTTTTTTAAATGATATATGACATTTCCAATTCATTCACGGTATTGGCTAAGGTAATGTCAAAGATTTATATGTCCTTAAGAGAGTGTTGATACAAGATGACTACTGAATTATATTAAATAATGTGGCTGAATTTTTCAAAGGACCCAAAAATACATATGTGTGCATTTCAGTGGGATTAAGGTGTCCATCTTTCTTAGACTTCTAAGAAAAAGAAAAAAAGTACCCTGAACGATTAATGTCTCCTTTGGTTCCGAAAGACTAGATTTAATTATGTTTTGGTCTAACGGCTGGCACAGACTAGGAAAGATGTAGATGAGAGCAGGAAAGGGATTACATCTGCCAATCATATCCACAAATAGCACTACCATTTTTAAGATCCATTGGACCAAATCTTGAAGATATTTATTAGCAAAGAAATTTCCATTAACTGAGAATGTTCCACACAAGACAGCACTCCATATCTTGCATAATTCAGCTACTGAATACACACTACCATTTCTAACTCTTCCCGTATTCAATTTTTATTATGCGTAACATACCGCAGTGCATACAACAGCTCTTTTCAGGGCTTATCACTGCAAGATGACAAAGTGTCAGCTTTCAGCTACCCTTGAATATTCCCCCTCCCTATAAAGATGCCAATCTGAGATTCCACTAGCAAAGGCATGTTGTGTTCTATCACATGTCAGCAGCTATAAACAACAGCCTGAAGGGTGCTTTTCCCCCCCCCGCCTCTCCTGTAAACAAAGGAAGTCTTTATTCCTGTAGTAGTAGATCTTTCACGAAAACTGTGAATCTTGACTGCTACATGGCAGAGATAAATCATGTTCCTGCTAAATAAAGTTCCCTGGAAATAAACCGTGATGCTGAAGACATTTATTGGCAAGACAGTTTAGACATTCTCAAACACAACTCATTCAATGGTGTATTATGCATTTCAAATTCCTCTGCACATCCAGCCAGTGATGGAATTTCACCTCTGATTTTAAGGAAGCTGTTGTCATTATTCAAACAAAATATACAGCCTTGTTCTAAATTGAATGCAGACGACTTTAGTTTGCTGCTCTAGAAGTGAAAATATTTTGTGGAAGATACAGTGACATTAGGTAGCCAGGACTAAATTAATCCTACAAAAAAAATGAGTGGAAGCAGCATTCTTTTGTGATACCTATCCTCCAGACAGAGCAATAACCACTTTAGCTTTCCTAGTAAAAAATAAGGACCCTCCCTCACAAAATGTCATGGCAGCCCAGCTGTCATCCAGTCAACATTTTATGCTTCCCATAACAGAGTCTAAATACACAGCACTTCATTGTCCACTACTGTAAGTTTATCGAGGTCAGCAGAGCTCTGACTTTCTGCAGAGATCCCGTGGCTTTCTCACCAACACCTCCAGCCCTTCTTCCAGCACAAGACCTTCCACCAATTTCCACCACAAGAGCTTCCTGCTGGAAGGCAGCCACCACTCACTTCTGGCAGCTGTGCCTAAATCCTCCATCTTGAAAGCAGGAACATCATGGAGAAAAACTGCTGTACAACTAACATTCATAGTTCTTACAAACACTCACAGAAGATACAAAACAACACAACTGCTTCACACAAAAACACAGCAAATGCCTTTAGAAAAAAATAATAAACAAAGCAGTGTGATCTTGACTGGCCCGGCCCAGCAGAAAAGACCAGTTAATGTAGCAAATCCACAGACAGGCTCACGATGTGTTTCACGTATAAACCAACTCAGCACAGTCATTGACAATGCAAGTACAGCAGAATGTACGGCACCCATGTAAACCTTCTTACACCAGCCATTCGGTGTTGAAGTGCATGAATACAGTGCTGACGAATAAAGCTATCTGGAGACAGCCATACATTTTGCTTTCAAACACAAGATAGCATCTGGCATGTGTGTCAGCCTGTGTGTAATAATGTCATGTTCCTCATTCTGACCCAGTGTTAGTTCTCAAACAATTCTTAGGTTTTTAGTTGTTTGCTTTTTTTTTTTTTAATGGCTACGGCATTCCTCACCTCAAGAGCTTTTTGCCTGCTTATGCTCCTAATCCAGAAGCAAGTAAGAAACAGTGACAAGTCTGAGGTACTGCAATTTGAGGTTGTTACCTGCTGCTGCTGTTCAAAGCTCTTCAGCTGCAAGCTCTTCTGTCAGACCTAACTTCTTCAAGAGGCCCAGGGCCAAATCCCACACCTGCTGGGGAAAGCTAAATTATTTAGAGCAGATCTGCTTATTACCATCCAGCCAAAAAGTACCAAACCAAACGGAATAAAATGGCACATGAAGGACAAAAAATGCCCACAGTCACATTCCTTGGCCATTCTTTAATCCCAGAGAGTCCAAGCAGGAGCAACCACTCTTGCAGCACCAAGTAGCAATCACTTCAGCGCTGCTTCTTCCACTGTTGCCAAAAGCCTCCTGTGTGCAGCAAGGCAGGCAGAGGGCTGGCCCTCGATAGTTTTCATCTGCTTTCCAAAGAGCACCAGAGGATAATGCTAGACTCTTTTCACTGTAGCCATTCCTTTGTTGTGTTAATTCTTTACGCGTCTTTCTATTCACATGCGAAGTACAACTGATACATCTTTGTGCAATTACATCTATTTTTCCTCATTCTGTGCTTCAACAACAGGAGCGCAGTTGCTAACAGCTTAGCTGTCCTCAGTCTGCACAACTTTGTCACCCTCTAGGAAGACAACTGCCCACAAATCTGCACACTTTTTTCATTTGCTTTACTATATATCAGTGTTACCCATCATCAATATGATTTTTGGATTGCATGGAGCAAGGAAGCAGATAATCTTGACTGTAAACACGAGTGTGATTAATACCCACAATATGTTGTGGCAAAAAATAAGCTGCAATAGCTTTTGAGGGAGCCTGTATACAATGGATTTCAAAATAACATCTATATAACCTTTAAAGAAGGAAGATTATTCCCCTGCCCCCCCATTTCACCTCTAAAATCAGTACACCTATAAATGAAAAGAATTCATCTGCAGCCGCAATACACATGGCTTTTAACTATCACGTATGTGGACATTCACATATTTAGCTGCCATATTTAGGCACTTCTCAAATTCTTTTCTTTAACCACTTGAAGCAAATCATGATGTAAGCAACTCTGCCCTTGCGATGCAATTCTGTTGCGATTTTCTGAAACTTCAGGAATCACAGCAAAAGGGAAATCTAATGGCCTCATGAAAGAAAACCAGTAACCAGTATCTTACAGGATTCACTCAGAACGCATTTGTTCCTCACCAATAAAATAGCTTCTGTGTTACTCAGAAGACAAGGCAGCAAGTTCTTGTATAAAGAACAAAAGAACAAACTAAATAGGGTTGCCTTTCTAATGCTGTCAGTGCTGCCACAGACATGATCTGCAAATAACAGTGTGTGGGTTTTTTTAAAATAGATTTAAAAAAACCACAACCTATCTTGGAAATTTTTGAAGTTTTTTCAAAGGTCCATCTAAGCATTCCCCAAGCCCATTCCTAAACCACTTTGGCTAAGATGTACATACTCTTTTAAAATAAAAACCATTCTTTAAGAATTTTCATTTAAACCTTCCAGACCTCCAAGATTTTACCTTCATAACCCACTCATTCATTTTTATGTAATCTGCATAAAGACAGACAGAAGTGGAATATAATGCTGAAGCTCAATTTTCAATATTAAAAAGTATAAAGCTACAATAAGTAAATTCCACCAGAGACAGTTTAGCTCCCTTTTATGGGAGGAATTATATTGAGACAAATCAAAATGTTTCACAGCCTCTTTAAATTGCTTTTGAACATTGTCTTTGAGCATCTCCAATTCTTTATTATTTACATCAAACCTGATTTCCATTGAGACTACACCAGTAGTATGTCATCAGTCTGTAAATCTGTCAAGTCCCTTGGAGACTCTTGGAAACCGCTTCTGTAAATCTAGCGCGTCCTTGGAAACTCTTGTTGTGTAAAATCAAAATCATTCTTACTGGAAATTGATACACTTGGAGTAGCAGAATGCATATGTGGGAAAACAATCTTCCTCACAGCCCTCTGAGTGTCGCTGTGAAGCAGAACCACCATTTCAGCCAGCCATGAAAATGAAATTCTACCAGATGTATCTACACACTGTCAAGTATTTCTGTTTCTTCTCGAAGGCTTAAAGCCTGCTACGAGCACTTGAAAAGGGAGTTCTGAACGATAAACCACAGTCTCCATTTGCTTGTATCTGAAAAACCAGCAAAACCCTTCTCTGCTCCTTAGAGGACCCAGGTGCCAGTGCCACATTCACAACTAGTAACAGTCACTGTTGATCCAGTCAAGTCACTGAACTTGCCAAGGGAAGCATTTGGCTCATTTTCCCCGCTATTTTCTTCAGAAATATTGATTCTTATTCCCTCCTCAACTACACATGCTGATTACTGGAACATTATTGTATTCAATCCAGCAACCATCTTACATGCCAGAGTTTTTGTGGGTTTCGGGTTTTTTGGCAGGACAGGGGAGGGACAGCAGCTGCATTTCTTATCAGACCCGCACTCCTAAAATCTATTCAGCTACAGGGTGTTAATCGTTACTTTATAATCACTCAATTCCTACAGCTTTAGTACAGTAAACAAGATAAATTTACAGAATGCTGACCCTGGCAATCAGTAGCAGCTTTCAGATTCAGTGGAGTTCAACCAACATCAGTCACCTAAGGGATAACATGAAAGTTGGTACATTTGGTAACCTAGATGGTTTTCCACAGAATGACAGCACCAGGTTCCCTGTCCTTCATATGTGTTTGTTATCTAGACCCTCACACTCTACTTTGTTCAGAAAAAAAATGTAAGCTGAAAACATATCATATTATAAACTCAGTCTCTCTGCCTTTATCAAAAGTAGCACCATTTTGACAGTGAAAATTCCTGGGGGCAATGCAATAGACATAGACATCAGCATCATAAAACACCACAAAGAGTACGCGTATCTGTAGAATCACAGAATGGGCTGGAAGGGACCTTATAGATCACCCAGTTTCAATCCCCAGCCACAGGCAGGGACCCCTTCCACCAGATCAGGTCACTCAGAACCCTGTCCAGCCTGGGCTTGAACACTGCCAGCCAGCGGACATCCACAACGTCTCTGGGCAGCCTGTGCCAGGGCCTCACCACCCTCATGGGGAAGAATTTCTTCCTTATATCTAATCTAAATCTATACTCTTAGAGCTCATCACGCCTTGTCCTATCACTCCATGCCCTTGTCAAGAGTCCCTCTTCAGCTCTCTCACAGGCCCCTTCAGGCACTGGAAGGCCACAATAAGGTCTCCCCGCAGCCTTCTCTCCTCCAGGCTGAACAGCCCCAGCTCTCTCACCCTTTCCTCCTAGGAGAGGTGTTCCAGACCTCTGATCATCTTCATGGCCATCCTCTGGATCCTCTCCAACGGGCCCATGTCCTTCTTATGTTGGGGGCCCCAGAGCCAAATGCAGTACTCCAGTACTCTGGCACTCTTTTGTTTGCATTCTTCATAGGCACTTCGAGCCAGGCTGCTGTATGTATTTATAGACATTCACACACGTGCCCATACTTCAAAGCTGAGTTTTTCTTTAAAATTGTGATAGTACCAGACAGTACCAGCTAGTCCACAGACAAACAAGTGACAATCAATAGCTGTACCACTGCTAAAGGTTCATTTGGAACCATATTACCACCCTGTTACGGTGACAAGCCATTTCCAGACGGATGCACAGCGTAGGCCAAAACAAAAGTTACAGCTGACATTCTGTTTGCCTGTTCACTTTTATCCTAACTGAAGCACTTTCTAATACAAGCAATCATTTTAAATATCATCAAGTGACAGCAGGAGCATAACTGGCAGTAGGAAAAGATAAGAACTATAGCGTATATATACACATATATATACACACACATGCAAACTAACATCAGCTAATCCCTGGACACCTGGCAGAAGGTCCCAGTCTTCATTTACGTACCAGATCAGAAGGGACCACAGGGCATGAGAGGCACTACTCAAAAGTAGGTGCAGCAGGAAGGGATGACTGGCAGCCCTAGAGTCAGGTTTCACTCAGACAGGAGTCTTACTAATATCCAAGTTCACTTACTAAATTCAATACATATTTTGTTTCAAAAACAGACTAAAGATTTTACCCATTAATTATTACATCATCCCAGAAAATGTTAAAGGGTTACAAAAGAAATCACAAACTAATGCCTTTAATTAAACATATCAGAGTGCAGTGCCACTAGTCCCTCACTACATTTAAGTGATCTAAAATTTAACTGTCTATACACTACAAAGCAGGCCTCGTGGTTATAAACAGACCTCATAGATGACATCTCAGTTTGTCTCAGTTGTACAAGAACCCAGAAGGACTCCAGAGAAGCTGACCCTGGACAATCAGTTTTTTGAATTGGCAATAAAACTAGGTACTCTGCTGGGATGTGGCGGTAGGATCTCATACAAGGGATAGTAGTCAAGAATAAACTGAATGCCTATCTGAGCGCCACATTTGAGATGACCCATACTGATGAACAAAGTCACACCACCCTGCAAATCATGCCCTGAGGGCACAATAGCCTCGCATTTCTAAATATGTCCTCTCAGACCCATTTCTGACTAATAATACCTCACATATATTTTAAGTTACCCATCTCTCCCTCAATATAAGTATCAGAGTAGACCCAGAAAACCTCACTACCTCAGTTCCTAGAGTTCTGATACTTTTATGTTAGATTCAAAAAACACTCAGAAATTCAAACAGCATGAGGCAAGTATGAAACAAGGATATATCACCTCCAAAAACCTTGCAAGATCAATAATTACAGAGTATCTTCTCTAACAGGAGGTGGGGTTTTTCTTTGGTTTTGTTTGGGGTTTGTTTGTTTAGGTTTTCTTAGTCCCTGGAAAGAGAGATAAAAAACAAAAAAGCAGAGACCTTCCACTAAGTCTCAGGTGTCAACAGCATATTGCTGGGGTTATTTTAATAGCTGCCAGAAATTTGTGTTCTGACACAAACTCCCCATAGTGAAAAATTTGGGAAAGCAGATATAAAGAAAAATGTAAAGGATCTGTATCCCCACATACAAAGTAAGAGGAGGGGAGTGGCAGGATTGATTCAGTAACATTAGCACTGGGAGGACAAGTGAGCAATTGCCAGCAATCCTGCTGAAGGCAAGGCAAAAGTTTCTGGCATCACCCTTCCCAGAGGGACAACATTAGAAGGACAGTTTTAATTTGCATTATCTCATCTGCGTGATCATCCTGAGCAACTGTGGACCCAACTGCCTCTCCCTGAGGAACGAAATGGCCTAGCAATCTCATCTGTGTAAAGGAAAGACAATCCTGAAGCAGAGTATGAGCCTCTGCTGAGGCCATGTGCCAGGGCCTACCTGCAGCGAAGCGGTTCTTCTGATAGACCTTTGCTGGTTTATGCCGGCGAAGATCTGGGCTACTGGGACAATCACTAGAGTTTCTCTGTTGTTATTCCAGGACCCAGAAAACTCAGACTGCAGAATTATAGAAATATAGAAAAAAAAAAACCTGCTTCATTTATTTTTATGCAAGATCACAGACAATTTTAGCAGCCCACTAGTAATACACTAAGCTGGTAGGCACTGCCAGTCTGGAAGGTGTGATTTTCATACATGTAAAGAAAAAAGAAGCTCCAACCTCATGGAAAAACAGAACCAAGTGTGGTCCTGGTCACAGAGAATTCCTCCAAATTAAAACCTTCATGTTTTACCTTCCCCCAGCTTGGTGAAGTGACCAATACTGCACTCATCCTCTTGCCTGTCAATGAGTGTGGTATTTCTTAATCACAGTATTTTACACAGCTATGCCACTAATTAGATTTGTCCTTGACAAACTGGAACAAAAATGAACTTTTCAGCAGCGTACCAACGTATCAACAAGAGCAATGAAGAGGTACACTGGGGAACTGCGATACCGTGCAGGTGTCCAGGTGACAAGCCACCATAGGAAACATTATACAAGTGAAGGTCCACTTTCCCCAAGGCCTTCGGTTGTCAGTTTTAAATTGGGACACTCACCCGTAGTGCCTCAGTTCCAATACTTCATTAACTCCGATTTAACACAACAGTTAGGACACTGTCAACTCAACAAGGAAAGGCTGCAAACCTAACAATACTCTTAAGTAGTTCTGACCTCTCCTTCTCCCCCGACATGCAAAAGTCAACTTTTTTCAAACTAGCAGAATCTCTCTGGATTTAGTGCAACTGATAAGCTTCTCTCACTTGCTTGGTGGAACACACAGCACAAAGCACAAAATTTATAAGGAACTCAAGAAATCTTGCAATCAATATGCAGCACGGATCTCTGCACTACAGCAGTTACATTATCTTGTGTGGCACATGCACTGTTCCCATGGCAACCAGCATCCTTCATCCAACTCCATTATTACGGCTATTTGAGGCTTTCAGAATCTCTGGTGTCCAAGCCATTGCTCAGAGCTACTTTGTGCTAATAAGCCTCAAGAATAGATACAAGAAGAAAAGAAGAAAATAAGCAAACTCTTTTCTGCTAATCTATAAGCAACACGGAAAGCAAAAAGTGGCACGACAAATACAATTCAATCAGCTAAGGCGAAGCAACTCTTACATAACCATCTTCATTAAGTGAGACGAAGATGGTGCAAATTCACTACAGCCTTTTAATTCCAGAAAAATTAAGTCAGCTCAGTAAGTTTGTTGATGAAGAATGGCTTTGTAACAGGTATGCAGAAACAAAAATCTTACTGTGCATCTGTTGCAATACTAATGTCTCTGTCATCGATATCAAATATTTATTTTTAAAAACAACCGAGTTTGTAACTATCTGCAGAACAGTTCAAGAAAATAAATTGATTTTGACCTTTTTCTGATGTCCAACATTAAAGTTTTAAAGGGCTATCATTAAAATCTATAATCTTTATAGTATAATCTATATTTGGTTTACATAAATTGTCCCTAGATACTTTAAGTAAGATTTCTCCATCAATGACACCATTTTTTTTGCCATTCAAGCATTTCCACATCAAAGCATTACAACACCTCATTATGCTTTGCACAGCTTAATACAAAGTTTCTCTTAGTCACCAGCCAGGGAATTTCAGACAGAAAATAAATAGCCTAATTTATTAAGGCAACCCTTGACAAATCATCCCTAAGTCGCTAGCTAGAGGTTTTATCCCTGTGAAATACACATGGGTCAGTAGGAACAGAAATGCTTTGAAGTTGGAGGGTTTGAAGGCTCTTAAAAAGAAGTGTTAAAATAAATAAAGAAGGCGTTACACCAGAAAGTGCCCCCACAATTGACAAAGGAGACTGACAGGCTGCTGAATCCAGCTGATCTTTGGCTACACTTAAGCTTAATTGTGCTCAGCACCTGTTCAGAAAGAACAGTAATTCTTTAAGTGTCTTGAACACCATCTATCCTCAGCTACACTGGCCACATTCAGTGTCAGGTCAGATCTATCCCTTGCTGTTAAAGGTAAGCAAGGTCAAAAGTCTTCAGAATAGACCCATCAGGGAGACAAATGCAACCAGCTGGTGCCACTCTCACAAGCCCCCAGCCATTCACACAGCATCCAGGCATCAAGATCAACAAACCCAGTTTCACCTGGCCTCTATGCACAGCTGGAATAGCAGGTCTCACGAAACTCCATGAAGTAGGGGACTTTCTCCCTGCCCCTGCTGCCACATTCCAGCTCCAAATCAAACACTGTGACCCAAACTGGAGCCCAGGAGGACCGCTGGCAGGTCCTGTTCTTTTGGGCCAGAGAGCGGTAGTTCAGGGACAATAACCGACATTACACTCAAAGAATGATTTTCAAGCATCAGTGACAAATATTTAAATATTAGGTTCTACAGGAAATAAGACTTAAACTATCACTACTGGTAAATGAACATGCTAAGCACTGAGGAAAAGTAAATAAAACACATTACTTGTTCACAGCTACTGTCATCGTTATGTGTACCTGGTGCTGTTTGCAACCTGCAAGCCTCCTGATCGGCTGGTGCCCTCGTCTCGCCGTTGCTGCAGCTAGCAGGTGTGCCTGATCTGTCTCCAGGCTGACGCTGCCTTTCCAAATAGCTGAACTCATTTCAGCACAGTGAAGAAAGCACAACTACTATTTGAGTACCTTCCTTAAGGTTTAAGTGTCTTTGCATTTGAGGCTGAAGGCATGTTGCTATTCATCTCTGGGACAGATTCTGAATTCTGCTAATGTTTGACAGCTAGTGAAGTCAACGGAATTAAACTCATTTGTGCCACTTAAGCCCACAAAGAAGCTTAACATAATTAATCATACAGCTTTCTGCTATTAAATAGTTTGCAAGAGGAAAAGGCATGGAATTTTCCATCTACGCCTTCCCTTTGGAACCTGCATAACTAGTTTGCACACTAATTTTCTTGCTCATGAGATTGAAAAACTCAGTTTTCACAGAGAAGATAGGGAGAGATGATCCAGGAATGCTTAAACTGTTCTTCCTTTTTTTGTGCTTCAACCCAGGGACAGCTGCTTACTTCCAGTTCAAATGCAGTTCTGCATCACCCTCCTGTACGTGACCAGCAAGGGATACTAAGATGGGACGGCTAGGTGAAGCAAACCAGTAGGTGCATCTGAGGAACATGACATCATGTTGCCCTGAAACCCATCTGCTAAGTTATAGAGGATCTATGACACAAGAACAGCCAGATCCTTGAGGAATGATATTCTTTCAGAAATGTTAAAACCCTGTTCAAATAATCCCAGTTAATTTTAATTTCGGAAGGTTAGATAGTCCTCAGAATTTTCTCTAATTGCATATTCCTCAGAATAGACTCCTCTGGTTGCTCTGTAATCAAATCATAATTAAAGCATCTGTGTCATTTTATCTATCTCTTCCTGCTACTTGTAGCATTTACAGAAGGCAACAAAAATGCAGCATGCAAAATTTCCAGCATCAATGCTCATCATCGGAGCAGTAATAGGGATTTGTGCCAGCATGCCTGTCTGAGTGTCTCCTTAGGCTTTCATTAGCCTTTAAAAACAAATGAGTAAGAGAAGAATACTAAACAGTGGCCCCCTTGCTGCATCTACAACTGGAGGCCATGCTCTATTCCCGTGGTACTTCTTAAAACAGCTGCCTCATTTCATCTCAGCTTCACTGAAAAAACAGTCCTTCCATGGGGAAACGGTTGTCGTAGCCTGAAATTAAGAGATATGTTAAACAGCAATACCACCTTTACACATGAAAATATTTTCTCTTTGAGCATTGTTGTCTGACTGAGTCTCCACTCCATTTCAGTCAGGAAAAAAAACAACAAAAACAAAAAAAACCCCTAAAAACAATCAACAAGCAAACCCACTCCCTTGAGCTATATCACAGAATCCCCAAATTAATTCATTCTAGGGTTCAGACTGGTGAAGAGTTGGTAGTATGTGCCCTTTACCTTCAAGGGCATATTATAAGTCATATTTCAGAAGAAAGGTGACTGCATGAACTACGCAAACTCTCCCCCACCCCTCCAACACCCACTGCTCAGAAGTGATGAAAACACTAAGAAAAATCCTCTGGGAAAACAGTGGGCATCTTGAGCTTAGTTCTAGCTATTTTACTTCAGAGGGAAGAAAAAAAAAAACAAACCTAAAAAAAACCCCAGAATTTCTGGCACAAGCAGAATTCAAGATCAAACGGGGATAATTTACTTACAAATTTTTAGTTTGTATTGAAAAGAATACATCAATTGGCAACTGAAAGCATGTATTTTTCAAATTATGATTTTGTGATGTATTTATTCACCAGACACATGACTTTTGCCTCCTTTCTTCTGCCCTTGATTTTAGTCTTGTTACACAGTTTTGTAAAGTTGCAGAATGAACCTCAACTGTGTAGGCATAGTTTGCTAAGCATATGAATACAATTGGTATCAAACATACTGATTTTTCACTGTACACTTTTCCTTCATACACAATTCTAATTAAACATTAAAATAATGATTTTACACAGAAAGATTCAATTTACACAAAGATTATTCTAAGACAGCACTTCAAACCAAAATCAGCATTAAATTAGCTAACAACATATCACATCTCTTAAAATATAAAGATCAAAACTGGAATAAGCTCAAAAATTTTTGATTTTTACCAAATCACTCAATAATTCTTCAATAACTTCTATTTTTGAACGACAAACTCTTTCAGAAATGATTTTGAGTGGAAAAGCGATTATGGAACAATTGATACCTAAAGCTTAATTTAAGTCTTAAAGAGAAGGCCTTTTCATATCTAATAGATGTTAGCTACCAACCAGGTAAGGCCCCCATCTGGATTTGATTTTATTTCTTTTATGGTTTTGTTGTTGTCGGGTCTTTTTGTGGGGTTTTATTTATTTGTTTTTAAAAGCAGACAACAGTGTCACATGGGAGTTCGTACAGAGTAAGACAAATGCAGGACTTCCGAGACACCAAAGTGATCAGTGTGTCAATCACAGCTGAAGTCAAAGGACTTGTACCTGTTATGCCTTGTGGGTTCCCTGTAACCCGCAGAGCTCCTTTGTCACAAAGAGCTGTCATTAGCCCAGTACAAAGCAGAATTATTGTTAGAAGAGTGGCATTTTCTGCAGATTTAAGCCTGATCAGAGTAGCAACATGGCAATATCAGAACGCTGATGTAAATGGTTCGGGTCCGTTGCCTTGAGGTAAAGCCAAAGCATGACCTCTCATGCTAACGCTGTTCCAACTACACCAGTGCAACTGACAGCAGCCTTCGGTCCCCAGCTCGCAGATCACATCAGCTCTGTTGTGGACATGCTCAGCATCTTCTGTGTTCACAAGCTTACATGTCGGCCAGATCTTGAACAATTAAAATTATTGCAAAATACATTTGTGCAAAAATAAAAAAAACCAAAGGGTTTCTTGGAAAGTAACAGCTGGTTGCTCATATTACACTGTGTGATTTTCCTTCTTCAAATTCCTTCGTAACAGAGAGGAGCAGGGTGGAATACATATACAGAAATACATTTTTTAATTATTTTACCTTCTAGGATATGAAGGACCAAATCTGCATTCTGTAAGTAGTACTCTTTGTGCAGATGGCAGGTTTTTTTTTTTTCCATCTTTTTAAAGAAGATCCGGGTGTAGATGAATTTACTTACCAGGTTACGTTCCAATCTGACTGAACAATACACATTTCAAATATCCAACTGCCAGTGTTGTCCTTACAAAAGGCTCACACAAGTGGCCTGAGAAAGTCTTAGATTTTATAGATACTACTTTTCCCCTTAAAAATCTAAATAAAAAAAAATTATCCAATAATCCACTTGGTATTTCATTCTATCCTCAGACAGAGCATATGACATAAGCAGAAGTTGGGGCTGAAACGCTGGCTATCCTCACACTGACAGTCAAAGGACATGCTTCTGGAAGCAGGGGAACAAAAACATGTCAGTCGCTAGAGGTTCTGAAGCATATCAATTGTACTTTTTTTAAGCCAGATACCAGATAATTCAGCCGTGACCTGAACACAGCTTAGCCTTGCGGTAGATAACAAAAATCTAAAGATTGCAATTCTTACTGCTATTCGTCCAACAAAAGACTTTGCTGCCTTGTCCGCTGTTTTACTGAGCCACTGCAACAACCAGCCTTGTCTTTTAAGTGAGATCTGTCACGACTGCGAAAGCGTTCACTGTCTTTCTCTGTTTGGCCACGTCTGTGCTGTCATTGCCTGTTCAAAGAGGTCAGGACTGCAGCGTCAACCTTCCACTACAAGCATTCAGAAAGGCTTTGAGGTGCACTACTTTCTGCATTTTACGTAACCAAATGTGTCACCGTATTAAAAGCACAACCATGCACATGTCACAGATGACCATGTAACACGCAGTTGAAAGGCACGATATATCCCCGAGTCCAAATTCATTTTCCGTTTCCAACATTCAAGGCAAGCACGAGTTAGAAGAAATCACGGTAAGCAGAAAATCCTAAGATAACTTGAAAAGAAATTGTCACCAAGGATTCTCTTCACAGATAATATTTTTTTTCCAAATCACTTGTTCGTAGTTGAGTCATCCCAGAAAGCATCCACAGCTTTTGTAAATCTGTCACTGCATATAGGACGATGAGTGCAGAATTCTTACAGATTATTTAGAAATTTCCTTTTTGCATCTGTAGCTTGGACTGCACTTACATGGTGAACAGATTAAAACATAAGAGTCAAAAAACCATCTTCCCCACTACCTTCCTACTTGTTCCCAGTCCTCATGTTCAATTACTACTCTGTTATACTTAATACTGACATCAACGCTGCAGTACTTCAGCAATAATAGAAGCATCACATCAGCAGTTATTATCTTCAGGAAATATATTAGCCACCAACACGTCCACGTTAACAAATAATCGTTTGCTTTTGAAACATGTTATAGCAACCCACAGTATTCATGAATCAAGTGAGATTGGTGTATGCAGCCTCTGAATGTTAGACGAGACAGACTCAGGTTTTAACTTTACTACATGGAACCACATGTTCAATAAAGCAGACATGAAAATTGCTTCATTTCTCCCTTTTCCAAATGCATAAGAAATAGTAAGATTTACACACATAAAATACACAGCCCTGTCTAGAATATGTTAAACTCACTGGGTATGAAAGATTCATTAAGCACAAAACAAGTATTCATCATGACAACAACTGCCTAAAACTTATGCAGACCCATGCTCATATGAGCACATGTGATAGAAGTAAACTGTAAAAACCAGCAGTCCATGCTGATCATCACCCAATGACATCATTTGTACCTTTAACCTCAGAAGAAGCAAAAAACATGGTTTTCTTACACATTCTGTAAACTCTAAAGATATAGAACTCTCTTAGCAGGAGTTCCCTGCAATGTCAGCATTGATACTAAAACACTTCAAACTTATCAATGGTTAAATTATGCTACCTAACTAAAAAAAAAAAAGAAAAATACTGAGCTGTCAATTCTTAACACAGTATTAACGTGGCAATTTCTGACAGATTTCATCCATTTACCACCAGGACTGAAATTTATTTTGGCAACTGAAGATACCTCTGTTCCCCCTGCCCCACCTCAAGTATTTAGATTCACACACATTAAGTGATTTGATCCTCACCAGTGCTGAAGTTCCATATACCAAATAAAACTCAATTTGAACAGCTCAAGCTGAGTCTCTTTGAAATTCAAGTCACTTTCACACCTGCATGCAAATTTAATAACTCCAAGTTTTAAATCACTGCCCTTCATATCTAGGTCTCCACATTTAAAGCCTAAGCTGCCAAGTTCCTCAGATTTTGAGGAGACCAGGATCAGCCACTGTCCCTTTAATGTTCCACCTCGTCTTTTTACTAGAGCTCAGTGTGATTCATTGGAATTTGCCAGGCAGGTCAGGAAATCCCCTGAAGCAGAGGAAGAATATTAAAGAGATGGGACATGTATATCAAATCTTATTACTGTTCTCTTATGAGAATCAATCAAGTGAAAGGACACGATGATGTCATTATGACATCATTTACTTTGGGATTAGAAATTCATAGCTACTTAGCAACCAAAGCTGTCCAATACAGAAGTAAGAGATTCCGTGGAAGATCTTATCATCTGACCCATTTACTGCACGATAAATATTTGTCAATTCTTGTTTCAAGACTTTGTAAAACGTACAATAAGAATCCCATTGTTTCAAGTGTAGAATATTAGAAATAACATGTTCTCTCTGAAGCTTTTTTGTTAATATTCAAGCACGTTTTTTTACCCCACAACAGCTAATATGTACATCCCCTCACAGGCATCTTCCTTTTCACCTTCTTAGCTCTAAACCCTAAAAATACAAAAAGAAAAAGCTTCTGCTAAACAGACCTTATTATTTTAAGAACTATAGACTATACAAGGTGTGAGTTTCTGGTAGAGACAAGGGAGACTAATATAAGTGCATAAGAATACAAGCTTCGAAGGCATGTTTATTCTAATAGCCTAAGCTGAAAATATCCAGCTGATGAGTTCCAGTATCTGTCAGAAATTCCAACAAAAAAAAAAAAAATAAAAAGCTTTGTGCGTGGAAAAGGAATTGGTCATGCTTCTTCTGCGGCTATTTCTGGGACCCAAAAAGGGTTTGATGCCCGGAATCCATGCCTGACCTGGTTTTCTTTAAAGTTCAGTCGTCCCTGTTGAAAATAAAGTTTAAACGAGCTCTCAAGCAACTGAGCAAAGACAATGCTGGAACTGAAATGGTAACTAAATCTTTAAATCCGCTATCGACAAGCTAGAAACAGAGCACTGGACTGACACTTCGCGCTCTGCCACAGCCTAAGAGAGCGTTGGAACACATTCAACATTAAACGAAAGAAAACGAACCGCTCCACCTTCGGGAAATAACTTCTACCGGGATGAGGCTGCTGAAGATTTCAGGGGAAGCAGCTCCGCATCCCCGAGCCAGCCGAGGGCTGCCCGGCAGCTCCCGCGGACCCCTGCCCTCCCTTCCCCCTCACAGCGGTACCGGCGCGGCCGCGCACACAGGCGGGGGCGGCTCGGCCGGGACTGCCCGGGCGTTCGAACGCACCCCAGCACCGCCGCCACCCCCCTCGGCAGCGCGGCGGGCAACAGGCGGCCGCCGGCGGCCGCTTCCCGGGCGGTTTTACCTCAGCGGCTCCCGCCTCCAGCCCCTCCGCGGGGCCGTCTCCCCGCTCCCCACACGGCTCCGCCGTCCGCCTCGCCTCAGGGTGCCTCAGCGGCCGCGGACCGCGCCCGGGAAAGGACCGAACTCCGCGCCCAAACGCGCACACCCTACCTGCCGCCGCGCCGGAGGAGGAGGAGGAAGCAGAAGAGCTGCCGTTGCCGCCGCCGCTGCCGCCGCCAACCGGCCCGAGCCCCCAGCGCTGCCCTCCCCGAGCGATAGTAATGTTCATTTAAAGCTCGGCGCCCGCCGCTCCGCCGCGCCCTCCCCGCGCAGCAGCGGCCGCGCAGCAGCCGGGCCCGCCGCGCCCCGCCCCGGTCCGCCCCTGAGGAGAAGGGAGGGGAGGGAATGGTCGGTGGGCTCGGCCCCCGGCTCAGGCCTCGGGGCTCCCCGCCAGGCCCGGCCCACCAGGCCGAGATCCCATCGCTCTGCCCGGAGGGGACACCGGTTACCGACTCACCCCTTCCCCCTCGTCCGTCTCCCGAGAGGCTCCCGGACCCGGTCAGGCAGACCCGTGCTGGAGATCGGTTCCCTTGAGTGGTAATGCTGGTTTCCCCTCGGCCTGAGTTAACAGAAGTTGAACAAAGTGAAGAACAGTGAGTCTGGGGAGCTGCTGGAACACCTAACGGGTTTCTGAGCGAGTGGTGGGTGTTTCCAAGGGGAAAGTGATTTCAAACAGGAAAGCTTAGAACTCGGTTCTGAAAGTGCTAAAACGTAGAGATGTTTCCAGACTTCCTCAAAAATGTCTGAAGTGTAAGAAGAGAAATGGTCAGAATCACCCCTTTCTTGGTTCCTTTTCGGTTTGATGTGTTCTCAGCGTAAGATTTCCAGTCAGAAGTCTCTGGCCACCTCTCGAGGGCACGTTCCCAGCCAGGGCAAGGGCGGGGTGAGCTCACCGCAGTGGTGGCTCCTCGGAGCAGCACTGCCTTGCCCCAGGGACCCCAGAGTAGACGCTCTCCCATGGCATGAGATGTTTCACAAAGGATGGCTGCTCTCCCACGGCATGAGGTGTTTCACCAATGACAACTGCTCTCCCACGGCATGAGGTGTTTCAACAAGGACGGCCGCTGTCCCACGACATGAGGTGTTTCACCAATGACAACTGCTCTCCCATGGCATGAGGTGTTTCACCAAGGACGGCCGCACGCAAAAGAGCCGCTGAACATGAACAGCTAGAAGAAAAACCATTGGCGCCCTTGACTTCCCAGGTGACTCTCTGAAATGACTGAATGGCAGTGACAACTGGCCAGATGACTGAACCAAAAGAACTCCTTCTAAAGGGTTTTTCAAGGTAAGCTGGTTTCTTTTACAGTGGGATTAAAGTAGCCATCATTGTAGCAGAAAAGTCAATCCCATGTCTTTTCCTATACGTCTCACTGCATTAAAGCACAGCATCTGTTGCTTAGAAGTTGAAGTAACATTCACAGTGTCTGCTAACATCTGTTGTCTTAAAATACACAAACTTGGTAACAAAACCAGCAATGTGCATTGCCCTGTCGTATACTTATCAGGTCAGGAAGACCTAGCCTCCTCCTTTTCTTCCCAAGCAGGTCTGGAGGGGATTTTTGGTTATCACTTACCCCATCAGTGGAGTAGGAACCCATCCCACATTTTTGTCTGTCTGCTTAATGTCTACATTCCTCCATGTGAACTTAAGGATGATGTGTGAACTAATGTTTAGCACATGATAATCATACAGCAATAGAAATATAAACACCGATGTTTCTTACTAGAACGTGCAGATAGAGAGGCTCATAAAATTGGCTAATTACCCTTTCGAAACCCAGCTAATTGTGCAGGGGGTGCCAGACTGCTCAGAATCTTCAATGACTTGCTTGTAAGTTTTAGTGTGGAAAATATGTTTGCCCATTAATTACAAGGAGTATTTATGCTGAGACTAATAATTGGATTGTCCTGTAATTCACCATAATAATCAGAAATTTTCTTTGCCCATGTGTTTTGAAAAAGTAATAGCTAATGATACTCTAGCTCTCTAATTTACACGGTGGCAATGAATAACTGCTGCTTTGCCATCTCTACTGTTACTTCGGGGTTATAGATTTGCTGCTGATTAGGACTTGATTAGCCCTTGTCTTCATCATAGTCCCATTGTCCTTGTGTTTAGGCTAAGTATTGGTTCTGATTGACTTGGCTTTTTTAAAATATAGGATATATTCAGTTGATGAGACCTGCTACCAGAGTAGTACTAACTGACTATTCAGGTCACTTGAGGCTGGATCTTAAACAGGAGCACTACCTTTCTCTGGGCATACCTGTGCAAAGAGTACAGAAGAGGCTCCAGCCCTCCACACTCTTCTGGCACTGTCTGGTAAGACATCTGTGGCTTACCTACCATGTTATGGCCATGTGACTGTCTAGGTTTCCTCTGCAGTGGTTACAATGCAGTGGGGTTGTCCGTCTCTTGCAGCCATGACAATTTGCGTTGGTAAGGTCAAAACTAGTATCTGAAAAGCAGCTACATGAACTAGCCGTCTGCAGCTGCAGATAGAAGATTTTGTACCACTTCCCCTCATGTTTTTGAATGAGGTGCTTTAACCTGGATGTGTTTTTTTTTTACTTGAAAGCTCTGATTTTGCACAGTAACTCAACATTAAGAGAATAAATTCTGTGCCAAATTCCATTAATAGCCTACTGGATCTTCAAATCAACTGTGCAAAGCAAACCCTAGCACAGTGGTTCCCAAATTGTTCATGAGCTGCTGGTCACTGGGTGTGATCTACGTTTCAGCAGTGCACCTGTATTAGACTTCAAGACACTTCAATTCAGTTTGATCTGATTATGGTCTGTGAGAGATTTGGGAAGTTAAAATTACCCTACTCGATCCAATATGCTTGGAAATCTGTGCTATGGTATCACAGAGCCAAAATGCTAACCCTTCCTTCTTGCCTGCCTGCCTGCCTTCCTGTCTTCCCAGCTTGCCTTCCTAGCCTTCCTACCTACTGCTTTTTCCTGACTGCATCCCTTGAAAGGAAGAAGTCTATGATTTGTTTTGGAGACAGTGTCATAATCTCTGACTGTTTAAGCTTTAGCTGCTAGGAGAGCTGTGACAGGGTCCAGTGGAAAGTTCTACTTAAAATTGGATTTCATGCTACAGTTCATTGACTTTAAAAAGATCTGCTGCTGTTCCATCATAACTCAGAGATTTGGGGTGCTGCAGTTATACTGACTTACAGGGCATACAAATGTGTCCAAGCTAACTTTAAACTAAAAGCCATGAGAATGCAGCATGGATTTCAGCACAGGCTGTGCAAGCATGTGGTGCTCTTGACACTTGTACTGCTCTTCGTACCTACATGTGAAAATCTCTGTCTGTCCATTGAACTTCCTGAGTATCTGATTTTTAATGCTGTTGTATGCTGCAGAATTCCTTACAAACATCTAAGAAAATGGAGCTCCTGTTTAAGGAAGCTCCTGTGAGGGAGGAAAACTATGGTTTCCCTCGAGTTTCCCACAGATTATTTATAAATATGCTAGGCTTCGCCTGCTGTGTTGGCAAGCTAGTGACTTAGAAGCACATACCTAGGGGAATCTGTTGAACGTATGGTTCCTGGATGCACAGACTTGTATCCCTAGGGGTGTGACTGCACGCTGGCTCCCCTGAAGGACATACTGGGTGGGCATGGGCTTGGCTGCATGTGCAAATGCAGGCATCTCTGGGAGAAAGAAAGGGGGTAAGTCTGGAACGTCTCACTGTCCAGTTGGTTCTGAAAAGAAACCTGAGATTTACGCATGGGACAGGCTTGCCGATGGGACTGAACTGTCACTTCCAGGAATTTAGTGTAACCTGTCTAATCTGGAGAGTCTAACAGTATGCATTTGGCAAGAAACGTTACTGAGGCACTGTTTTAGCAATCTAAGACAGACGATATTAGGGGTTTGACGGCTGAGACTCTAAACGTGAAGGTTCAGTTGAGGAAACTGAAAATGAGTATAAAGCAGAAGCTGTTATCTGCAGGTCTGAAGGAAGAAGACAGTTGCACTGGTAAGCACAAAGCAGCTCAGTACTTGTACTTTGGCAGTACTTGTTTTGTTTAACAATTATTGCTGTGTTTGCACTAGGTTTAATACTGCTAAACCTTACAAGCTACAGTGCTGTATTTTTGATGCTATTCTAGATTACATGATAAACAGACTGTTACTCTGATCATTCTATTTGTCAACTGCTTAAACAATTCCAGAGTGTAATCTTTCCAAAAGGTAGCATTTATACTACTGGGTTTTTTCCAGAAGGAAAATACATCCCCATGGTCAGTGTTGGTTTTTTTTTTGCCTTTTGTTCTTTTGATATTGCAGCTTTTGACAGATAGATATCAGATAGGAACCAACTCACAGCAAATAAAGATCACGTGCTGAGTAATGTACCAGATTCAAGCACCACATCCTGCAGCAGCAATTAGTCTTTGTTGCCAATGATTTGCTAAATTGTCAAGGCTTGTGGTCATTACCCTTCTGGTTATAAGTCATTAGGTCTCAAAAACTCAGTAAGGTTGTGGCTAGCGAGGACTTGGATAAGAAATGTAACCACACGGGTGCTGCACAGTGTGACAGTACTTAATGAGCAGAAAGGTGCTTGTATGGAGTGTTGGAAATGCATCAACTGCTCCTTGAGGTTCTGGCTAGCATTTTTCATGCAAGATCCCATAGCATTCTGTTTGTACTAGCTAACACAAAGCTAACTCACATTTCCCCCACTCAGTTCCTATCTGAGTAATAATTGCTAAGTATTCCCTAGTGTTTCAGTTGACCTTTTCAGACAGTCTTTATTTCTTTGTGCTTCTTATTGCACAGAGCAGTGTGTTCTGATGAGCAGGTGCTATGTTGCTTCTTGGAAGCGGCTGCATGGCAGAGGTTAAAGAACGTCCACCCTCATTTGAACTCAATTGCATGAGTATAATTAAGTACAGCATTTGGCCAACTTTTTATCAAGAGCTCGTGGAGCCTTTGGGATGAAATATGCTATTATGATTATAATTCGCTCTTAATTATGTGTTGATTAAAACCAGCAGGAATGTGTGTCACTACGAAAGCTACCCCTTTTCACAGGGTCAAACAGCAATGAAAACTTTATATTGCTTTGGCAAACTTGGTTTTGATTTGGAAGTATTTAGCTGTTACAATTTAACTTGTGCTCCCTGTGCCTTATCTTATTCAAGCATGAAGTGGAGAAACTAGGAAAATAAAAGGTCTTGCTGCCAATATTCAGTAACTTGGTGTCCAAGCTGCAATGCATTTCTGACCTGCCAAGTCAATATAGGGCAATTAATAGTCGCTGTCCTTTTGAAGGATCCTCAAGCCCGAATGACAATATTGAGACTGATCAGCATCACCTCAACTGTTGAGGTGGTAGTAAGACATACAGCAGCCAGATGTAACAAAGGAAAGGACTTAGCTATTTTTTAAAGCTGGCTGGCCAAACTTCTCCAGGCAGTGCTGCGGAGATTGCTGTCTTGAAGAATCTTCACCAACAGCAACCTCTGTTGTGAGTGTTGGCTTTGAGAGGACCAAAGGCAGCTTCTACAAGTTTAGGCAGTTTGGAGCCTGATCCAAAGTACCCTGAACTCAGTGGGGAAAAAGTTTTTCATTGACTTTGACGACGGTCTTTGGAGCAGGTCCCTGATAATAATTGCATTGGAGCCTAGCCATGGTGATTGCTATTAGAGCTAGGATTTGGCCTTGACAGATGATGATAAATAATCTAATGATTATTATAGCACTTATTTTTGCATTTCTATAGCATTAAAAGGCATTCATAATGTTTCGTTATATTTTTACATCTCAAAGAAAGTTGGCTTGAATTGTGTTTTAAAAAATAGCTTACATCTGTCTTGGCTCTCAAGACCAGTTATTGGACTTTGATAACATCTGGAAGGGAAAGAAAACTATTGCATACAAGGACAGATACTAAGTATAGCAGGCACAAAAGATTTGAGCCTCTCATCACAGCATTCAAATAAAGGAGAAAAGAGACTATAGAGGGCCTTGTATGGCTGAGGAAGTAGCAAAAGCCAGTTTCATCAGGGACAATAGCTGGGGAGATGATGGCAGTGCCAACATTTCCCGTCATCCAAAAAAGTTTTCAAAATTTCCTTCTTCAACACGCTGTACTTCAGACCAACAAGGATCCTAGAATTAAGACTGATCTTTACAGGTTATTGATATTAGCTAAAGGGAGATTATTTTTAAAATGCAATGAACATTATTTTCATATAGCAAACCACATCAAATTAATCTGGGACTAGCCATGATTTTTTTCCTCCTACCAGAACAGCGTGTTGGGTGCTTTTCTGGAAAGAACAGCACCTTGCTGTCTACGAAGACATCTTCTTGCACAGAAACACATTATCTCACATAGCCTTGCTACATGGCGATATTTCACATGGCCCCAGCACCACTGTGCTGCAACAACAGCAATCCTGGGGAGAGAAACTAGTTCACAGACTGTATGAATGGAGCACAGGGTAAACTCTCTCCTGTATGTTATGGGAAGAAGAGAGTGGTTCCTCGTAGGTTTTTTTCACCTTGAAACTGCTTCTTCAGTTATCAGTGAACAGCACAAAGGAACGAGTTAGACCTTATACCTTTCTTGTCTGTAGAGGCACACAAAACACACCACTTGAAATATACAGTTTTCTAATTGCAGGGCACTTGTACCAGGAATTTGGCTTGTGCATGCCATTCTAGTCTATAGCAAATTATTTTTTTTTCTGTTCTTCACAAAATCGTTCAGAATTGATTGTTTCAGATTTTGAGAAATTGAGAAATCCAAAGGACTTTGTACTCAGTTCATTGATCATTGCACACTTGGGGGTTACTGGATCTTGTCTGTGGGAAATGTGCTTAGCAATGCACTAAGGCAATTGAGTGAGTGCTTTTCTACCACTTAATTGAATCTCATCAGCACTTTTCTCCTGTTTGTGCGACTGATATCTTGCTGCATTGAGCCAGTGTGACTTAAGCTTTGTATGTATGTATTGCTTGGTGTGAATGAAGTTTGGTTTCTCACTCGTACAGAGGGGAATTAAACCCTGGAAAGATGACTGTATAAGCACAAGATCCACCCTTCACACACTCTTGAACAGGTTTAAAGGGTGCAAGTAGCAACATTATATTTTCCTCTGTCAAGAAGTATGTTCTTCCCGAACATCTGCTCATTCTTGTCACAATTCAATGTGTACAAGCCCTCAGTTTGTAGTGTACCTTGAAGACGAAGGTAGTATTTGTCTAATGCATGACTATTACCTGACAAATCTGCCCCCAGATTTCACACCTCAAGAAGGCAGACATCACTACAGAAAAGCAATCAAGTTCTTCTCTCAGTGCATCATCTCTTTTTTTTTTTTTTTTTGAGATACAGTAAGGCAGATGATGCAAAGGCTTATAATCTTTGAGGCTAAAGTTTCTGTTTCAAACTAGATTGCTGAAAGAATGGGAGCATCACCAAGTACGTGTCAATGCATAGGCCCTGATTTTCTGAGCCAAGGGGATTTTTGAGGGACTAAATTCAAGGGACTATGGCACTATTTGGTGCAGTTATGTGAGAGAAGTAAGAAGGAACATTTCTGTTACCAGCTCAGAGGGGACATTCTAGACTGTGCAAGACAGCGGAAAGCAGTACAAGAAACAGACTCTCTGTTGAGTTCTGTGTTATTCAGCAAAACAAAACCTCGATCTTTCTCTACAAAGAAAGTCTGCCTCAGTGATGTCATCCACACTTACCTCCTAATAAGCTACCAACTTAACATAGTCACTCGTATCAGAAAGTTTTAAAAGGAACTTTGAAAAGTAAGTCCTCAAATCTGTGAAAGGGCAGTCTTTTTTGCACCAAAGAATACGTATGCTGTGCTGTGTGAACTTGTTGAGGTGAAGAACTGAGTAACATTCAAAGCAATACTAGACATTCATATGAATGATAAAAATATTCACAGTTATAAAATAAACATACAAATATATCTATTTTGAAAGAGATTAACAACTGTCAGTGATTTAATTCAGGCTTTAAATTTGAATTATTGGGACAAAAATCTTCCACAGTGGAAGTTCTGCCATCTTCTTCCGGTAATTGGTTATATTGTTTCTGGAGCTGGGATACCCTCATCCATATGTCAGGCACAAACATGAGTTCAAAAAATACAAATATTAAAATCTTAACTGTTATATTAGTATGCAGAGCCATTTATTAGACTTGGTCCCATTTTAGGAGTCTACCAGAATTTCACATTTACTTCTGGCACTATGACTATATTCAGTGGTGTGTTTGTAATGCCTGTTCAGGATAGTTAGGCAAATTAATTAGTTCTAGCTCAATAGTGCAATATTTTCAATTTTTTGATGCTTCTTTTTAATACCCTTTCTCTACTGTGCGTTTTCCTCAGGTAGGATGTTCAAATAACTTTTAAAGTCACCTGAAGAATCTGGATTCCCAGCAGCGACCTGTTTCAGTGGTGCTGTGCTTTGCAGTTGGGCAGCATGTCCTTTTAAATACCTAGATGGTTTTGATTTTGACTTTTGAATTGCTTTGGCACTTTCATCAGTCTTCACACCTAGGGCAATAAATGTCAGTAGGCAATGGGGACTAGTTCCCTAGGAGCAATACCGGCCTATGGCGACTATGTTGCTGGGAACAGTGTCATGGGAGGTGCTGGGGTTCAGATAAAGCAAAAGTAGACAGCCTGGCTGCTGCAGTGCAAAATATTTTTTGTTGTTCCTTTCACAACAGTAAGAACATTAAGCCCTGGTGTTCTGGCCATATTCCGACCTGGGTAATTACCTTCTACCTGCCCTATATTTGCCTTGCAGCTGTAATTGTTTTCATTTCCTGCTGTGCTGGTTTTGGCCGAGATAGTTTTCTTCATAATATCTGGTATGGTGCTGTTCTTTGAATTTGTGACTATAACAGTTTTTATAACATAGGGACGTTTTAGTTACTGCTGAACAGTGACTGTTTCTCACACTTTTCTGTTTCTTACCCTGCCAGCAAGTAGGCTGGGGGTGCAGAAGAAATTGTGAGGGGACACTGCTGAAACAGCTGACCCTAACTAAACAAAGGGATATTCCATACCATATGACATCATGTTTAGCAATAAAAGCTGAGGAAAGGAGGAGGAGGAGGGGTGGAAGACATTGGGAGTTAAGGCATTTGTCTTCGTCATGCATAACAGTTCTTTGGGAAGCCCCTGCTTTCCTGGACGTGGCTAAACATCTGCGTACCAATGGGAAATAGTGAATGAATTCTTTATTTTGCTTTGCTTATTCACACCGCTGTTGCTTCACCTATGAAACTGTCTTTATCTCAACCCATGAATTTTCTCGCTCTAGATTGGTAAGCTCCACTGATCTATTTGCAGGTAACAGCAAAAGTCACAATTCTAATAAGGACTTTATGTATTCCACTGTCACTTACGAAGTTTCTGCTTGATTTGTAGGAATTATTAGCCACAGAGGGTTTTGTGTTGGGTTTTTTTTTTCTCTTCCATTTGTGTGATCTCTGTATAAGGAAGTCCTATCAATCAGGGCTACAGAAAGCGCAGCAGAGATAAGGGCAGATACTGCCACTTCACGTAGCTTATAACAACTGTCCAGTTAACATGACTTTGAATTTGAGGTTCGCTTTGTGTGAGAAAAATCTACAAGGGAGGAAGTGAACTTCAGCAGCTGGAAATGTATTTTGATTACACTCTGATTAATTTCCTGGGGAGAGGGTGAGACACTATCATTTTGCGAAAATGTGCTAAAGTATTTTTTTGTCCTCTTCTGAAGTTTTCAAAGCTGTATCCTTGCAAAGACATTGAAGTCCTCCATCATGAATTTTCAGTTTATTTTGGGACCTAACTCTAACTGCAGATGTGATATTTGTAGCCTACCAACAAAAATTTGTGAACAGCCTGACTGTTATACTGATGTTCTTTTCAGTTGACCATGGGTGGCTGATAAATGGGAGACCCCTTGCAAAAGCAGTTCTAAAATCCATTTTAAATGACAGAACAGGAGGGAGAAGAGAAAAGCAATTAAGCAGCTGAGAGAACTGATTTTCACTTGGAGAATAAGCAGGTATTATCTATTCCTCTTTTGACTTGGGTTCTACTGGTGATGGTGATTGTATGGTCCTATTAGCACAGTGTCTCACATTTTGCTAGTTTCTTAATGTCTATGTAAAGTTATTTGAAAAGCATTTCATATGTCAGAAAAAAGCAAAGCAAAACAAACACTGTATGTGCACACACTCAGACACACATATCCCAGTAAGAGTTAATGTTAAAAGCACATTGGACAGCACTGGTTTTCTAGGTGTGCTAAAAAAATCAATTTTCAGACGTCTCTTCAAACCTTACCCTATAATTTCCTGGTTGCCACACACTCCAGTCCTGTAACAGTGGCTGGAAAAGCAGCAGCAGCAATGTGGAAACTTCTCTTTCCCCTGCCACTTTGTCATCCTAACTCAAGCTAGTGGTATAAAAAGAGCAAGCGAGTGTCCAGTACAGATGTGTGAGTAATTCTTCCAAAGTGGCACCACTCTCTTATTCTAGGGCAAAAGTATTTTTGAATGAAATTTTCAGACAGAAATGTGTGGGTCTGTGCCTGTGCAACATGAACTGTCTGTCTGACAGCTATGCAACTGACTTACACATGCACAGTAATTCAGTCCAATGCTTCTGGAAAGCACCAGTTGTTTTGCATGGGCGTGTAGCAGCAGCGCAGTGCAATTCTGACATACATAGCTAGTGCTAGGAAACAGACTATGCCCACGTGGATCTCTGCACACCCTCCAGAGGTGTGTGGAGCTCAGGGTGAAAGGAACTCTATCAACTTGCTCCAATAAATCAGAAACCTTATTCAAAAAGGGAGAGTTCTCAAATCCCAGGCAAGGCAGCTTGTTTGAGCAGAAACAACAAACATGCGCAGGGGGGGTTCCAGTATTTGTCAGACTGTTTTGGTACAGTGCTCATTGCTGAACTTGGCAAGCTTTGCCAGTCTATGAGGAAGATGATGCAGTAGAGCTTAATGTGTTTCTTCTTGCCCTTCCTTCAATGAGTGAAAGTATCTTTTTGACACTCATCTTTGTTTTTCTTTGTATTTCTTCAGCAGAGTGCCTAGGGGAGAGAAGGGCCTTTAAGTTGCTTTCTCATAGCCAAACAGTGGTTTCTCTTAATCCCTCCTTCATGGAGACAAGTGTACCAAGTCTTTAGGTTTCTTGCCCTTGCCAGGGCAATCAGTGCCACTGAGCAGCCACAGAGAAGCCTCATCCTCTTAATCTAGTAGGCTTCTGGAAAGAAATCAAGTTGTAAAAGCCACCTTGTTTAAGCCACCTTAAAATGCTTCCAATTTTATCCATAAGCATTTTGAGTATGTCCTCTGGCCTGCATTATGCACCCGTAGTGCAACTACATCAGCTTCACCCACAATAGCCAAGCCACCTCTGTTAGAGAGTTCAAACACTATGCTGCTAATACTACAGATTTCATGCAGGTATCACAGCAGTTGAATGCATGTGGAAACTAGTCGTCTTAAGGAATAAACGAGCCATGAGAATAGCTAGGGTAGGTTAAAGCACTGAATCATGACTATCACCATGAACAACATAAGAGGATCCAGCTCTTCCCAGACCCATTTCCTCTTTCTCTCTTCACACACACATCAGCTACTACTAGCCGTTGTATTGTGGTTTTTTACTGAGACAGTGCTGATTGACATTCTCCTCTGTTGTTATTAACAATCTTACATTCATTTGATAATCTCTAAACTATGTTCCTATAACACCAAGGAAAATGCCTAAATGTTTATTAATTACCACACTGCAGGCTGGCCAGCTTTCCTGGTCCTGTGAGCACAGCACAGTCTTTACACGGGCAGCAGCCACAGACTGCATACCAGGTATCTTAAGGGTCGTGTGGAATGAGACTCCAGGAGGTTATCACAGGTGAGGGGCGGATTGCTTTCCAGCAGTCTCAGCTATCCATTGCCACCTGACTCTGGCTGGGTGTCAGGCAATCCAGCTAATGCCTTTTTAGCTGCCTCTCCAACAGCCAGACCAGCCAGCAGCCCTGCTGTTCATCATGGGAAGTCCCTGTGACATGGGGCACACTGGGACCACTCAGTCTTGCTTGGCCACTTGGATATATTGCATTTAATGCAATTTCACCTTCAAACTCGATACTTACTCCTCTTTATAAACCACTAACCAATTTCAAACAGTAATGGGCATTTATTCTAATTCTTGCCAGAGAAGCATCAGTGGGACGCTAGCTGTAATACAAATTGGGTTTATTACTGAGATACAAAACAAGCTAAGACTGTTAAAAGAGATTTGTGATTTCAAGTGTCTATCCTCAACAAATCAAAAAAGGATTGCTTTCCAGGACATGCCGAGCAGCAGTGCTCTGAAAACCTATTTAGTCTCTTCAGTTGAGCACCCAAAATTGCTATGTTCTTTTGAAAAGGTTTCCCACGTTGTTTTAGAAAGAGCAAAAAAGGCTTGGAGTCTGTGACACATGACTGTAGAGGAGCCATTTATGTCTTTCCTGAAGAAGAACATTTGTTTGATGACTTTCAAAAGTTCAGATTCAAGGTAGTTGTTAGGAATTATTTGAGGAAGTCAGAGCACCACTTATTAGAAGTTATTTATAGCAGGAAAATAGAAGTGTTTTCACCATACTAAAGAGATTGCCAATATGAAGATCATTTCTGGTTTGCTCTGATAAGAACATTTAAAATAAATGTCCTGTAGGTAAGAGATAAGTTGAAACCTAAGCTGATAGCATTAATTAGCTATAAATGTAAAGAAAAAGAACACATAACATAAACATAAAAATATATTTGAGATTCCAAACTGTTTTTAAGTTTTGATGGGATGGCATAAAATTCTCATGAGACTGGTTTGTTTGAAGACTGATAACATAAAAACAAGCAAAGTGGTTCTGGTTTTGAAAGTCAAATAATTTGGGATTGATCCTATCTCTCAGTTATATAAACATGGTATATCATATACTGTAATTGTTTGCACGCTTACCAGCGGGCAGGAATACACAAAAGTCTTGTAAACCCAAACTTGTAACTCCAAAAGACCTTGTAACTGCAATTCCTTCCTTGGAAGGATGAGTGAAGGGAATGAAGGCAGCACAGCTGTTTCTGCTAATGCCTTCTTACTTCATGTAGCAGCACAGAACAGATTCAAAGTGAACATGAATTGTAGTTCATGTAACATGTCTAGCTTCTGCTATCCACTGACGTCTGGAGTTCAGAATAATTTTGGCTCTTTTTAAATCTTCTTGTTTTGATGTTATCTTAATTTTCTAGTGAATTTTGTCCATTCTCCTGCCTGTTTCTGTTTTGATCAGTTGTCAAAGTAAGACTTGGCAAATACATGTGCTCTCTGGTAAGATTAAATAACGTTAAGCACCTGCTCTTCTTGGTTATTGTCTGCAGGAGTTTATTACCACTTTCTAAAAAAGACTGTTCGGTGTGTTTCTGATGGGTGATATCTAAAGCCAGCTGTCAAGAAGTCTAGTCCCATAATGTAATAGTGACAAATAATATTCACCTTTGTCTAAAGATCAAATAAATGAACCAGCCTCCCCTTTTCGTGAGGCTAACCTGGGAACCTAACTTTACTTTTGGTATTAAGTAGCATCAGGAGAAGACTAAAGTAGTACTGTACTGCTCCTTTGTGCTGTGGACCAGGATTTTTCACAGAGCACAAGCACTAACCAAATTTCCACTTTAGTGTTCATAAGACTTTGGTGTTCATTGACTTCAGAAGTGGCAGCATTAGACAAAGAATACCATTCAGAGTGCATTAGTGGCTACAGTATTCCTGCCCTGTAGCTCTGTTGGGAACGCTTGTTCTGCACAGAGACACAATTCACAGTCCTGAGGTGGGCTTGCCACTCTTACGAACTGTAGCTAGCAGCAATCTTAGTTTTACTTCTGGGCTTAGACTTATGAAGATGTCATTTACAATAACATACCAGCTTTTGCACAGAAGGGCACACTTTCCTATCTGCCAGCATGCTTCTGTAGAAAATGTCTGTCAAGACATAGGTGATGGCAGTTTCTTAAACAGGTGTAGCAGGATTCATCATCTCATTTGTGAGAGCTGTCAGTGAAGGAGCTCTTCAATTCTTAATGTTTCTATATCGCTGTGAACTCTGGAGCTGAAGGTGAGGAGGGTTAGAGATAAAGGTGCCCTGGAAACCTTTGCAAATATCAGCAGTTAGTGGTAGGCAGTCAATGTTTCTGCTCATGGTTTAGACTTTTTCTTGTGTACTAGACTATTTCAAGTGTCAAATGGGATTCATGACGGGAAAATCAAAAGTACTAGTTTCATTTATTTTTCAGATCTAATTTTTTTTGTAGAAAATATCGTGGGTTCACCCCAGACTGAGGAGTTGTTTCAGATGACTGAAACCCGAAGTTTCATTGAAGAAACTGTTTGATGAAAGAATCACCTGCTTTTAACTAAGGCCACTGAATGTCCCTCCTAGGGAAAGCTGTCCTGAGGCTGGGTCCATCCAAGACCTCTGCCTGTGATAAGGAATGGCAGTCCCCACTAAGTCAGTTGGTGAGTTCACATTGTCCTGCTGCTTCCATTACCTCTAAGCAGTACAGCTGCAATGTTGATACTCTGCTTTATCTTCCTTTGTTTTGCCATCACCTAGATTGGCTGTCTTTAGTTAAGGAATTTGTAACTGGAGATACTCAGTTGTTAAAAAAATTTCTATTTCCCCTTCTCTGACCTCAGCAGCTGCACACACAGATGCACTCATACATGTATGTGTGATGGAAAAACAAATATGAGAAGATGGTAGTTTTAAAAAAACATTGTCAAGGTTGGTAGTCTTTTTACAAGATGTTGGAAGTTTGTGAATTCCTCTCCAGGTGTCTTGGCACTTGGAGGCGAGATACAAATAAGCTGGCAGGTAAGAAATGTTTTAAATTAATTAAATGGCTGGAACAGCAGTCTGCAAGTACAGTACCACTAAAAACCAAGTAAGAAATGCTTATCTGAGGGCTGTAAGCAAAAAAGCACAGGAACATTAAAATACTTAGCATTACTGTAGTAAGAAAATATCACATGGAGGAGGAAACGCAAAATCACAATACTTAATATGAAAGAACAATTATACAGTCCTGACAGGCACTGTCATTTGAGACAACAGCAATCATAAGCTTTACAACTGAAGATGTTTTAATACAGTAAAGCTCATGTTGGTATTTGTGGTACATTGTAAATCACATTTGTAAAGATGCCTTGGAAGCTGTCCTGTCGATGGCACTTTGACAAAAACAAACAGCAGAAGGGCCCAAGAGCATGCACACACTGACCTGTTCAGGAGGATGGTATCCTTCTGATTACACTGAGTATTCAGAAATGATGCTTCTTGTTCAGATGCTTCAGCATTCCATGGTCTCACTGGAGAGATCATTCCCTAGTTAGCATCTCCTGGAAAAACGTAGAGCAATGCAATTAGATAATACAAACAGGCTAGAGAAATACAGTTTCTAAGGGTGACATCTTGCAGAACTGATGAAGATATTTGATTTAGGTCTGGTGAGATACATGAAATATTTTTATTTTTCCACTGAATTAAATTCTAAATGCTGAAATCAGAATTGGAATTTTTCAAAGCTGTCTTAGAAGGCCAGATAGCCATCTATTATTCAAATTAATGGATTTTTTGAAAGCAGATTATGTAGCTTTCTCTCTTGGAAGTTTTCACTGGAGTAGATCGCACAGTTAAGAAAGTTAGCAGTGCTTCATTCATCCCTTTGAATGTAAAATCAAGTGCCTAATAGTCAGTCTGTCATTTCAAATCCATAACAAAATTCGATTTTAAACCTAAATAGCAAGCTACTGCTCAATAATGTAGGCTGAATCCCTTAGAAAAATGAAAATATCTATGCTTTATTTCAAGCAAGGCAAGTTTGGGAATATTTTGCTTCCAAAAAGACACATTCCCTAAGCACACTGGTTTTGAGCTGTCAGTGTAAAGGACTGTTTCTCTCCAGTCTCAAGAGATCTGTGCAAGCAGAATGTGAATCTTGTACAGACCACCAAGGTGTCAAGACTAACTGGAGTCCATGCTCAGCATGGACATTTAGAGTACTGAGTGTGAATGTGCGTGTGGCTTTGGCCAAGCTGTAAGATACAAAACGAATAACAGCAGGTATTGTAATACAGAACTAGTCAAAATTCCACCTGCTCCAACTGGATGCTCACTGCCATCGTTTTTGATATTTAAAAGAAAGGTTTTGTGAATAATTTCTCTCAAGGTTGTTATTGATGAAAAGGTACCTGTCACTCTAGGTACTGTCTGGAGCCCTTTAATATAAGACTTGCAATAAGGAGATTGGTTGTCTATACATTACTGGGAAGGTCTGAGCTCTAGTGAATGAGATATTAGAAATCCTGTGGTTAAACATTAACAAAAGTCGCATGGTACCATTGAACAGACAACTGATGCAAAGTTGCTTAAGAAAGCTGCAGTGGTAAACCTGTCTCCAAGCTCACTGGCAACTAAACCAATCGGGAACAAATTTGGGAGCTGAAACAATTTAAGCTCTGCACTCTGAAAGGAAAAGCAGGTGAAGTTCCCCACAGCACATCAGACACAGGGTGAGGATGTTCGCAAGACAGAGAAGAAAAAGCGACTTTAATGTTATTCTTGTGAAATCATTTCATATGATGGGTTACAGTATGCAAAAGGAGAACCAAGGTCCTCTTCCAGTAGAAATGGATGCCTAAATTTGGCAGAATTTCATTTAGAGATGGAATTAATTTTCCCACAGAAAGGTTGCTTTTGAGTCTGTGTCGTAACATAAACGTCAGGATTTTCTTTAATCAGATACACAGGATTCTCCCCTCCCCCTCCCCCAGTTTTCCAATATCAAAGCAGCCAAGCGTACTCACAGAAGATACAGTTTTACTACAAAATGTTTTGGGACATAGGCATGGTTTTAATATCTACTATCAGGTGAAAAATATCTAGTCTTAATTTTCTGCTGGCCTTTATATGAGAGAAAACTTGTTATGAGTAGTAGATCAGTAATACTTTTTCAACAGAACCAATAACCCTCTTCAGAGCTCATTTTCTTTTCCAAATCTAGCCTCTTGTTGTCAGTATTGTCCTGTGGTTCTTCAGGAAAATGTACACTCATATTTTTATATGATAAAAACTGATTATCTTGTGATTTCCATAGACTGTCAGCATTCACAGATAATTAATAACTTGCTGCCTACATAAGATTAATATTAGAATAATTTGATGCTGTATGGAATGAGTAGGAGGAGGTGATTGAACTAGAGTTGTTGATCTGTTGATTTTGTCTCTGATGACTTCTCTGGAATGTCTAAGACACCCTAACTGAGGGTCCATAGAGGGAAACAGACCAAAATTTAGGACCCAGATTTTAGTGAGAGCGTAGCCTGGGCTGTGTGGTCTCTTCTCACAGCAGTCAAGGCTGGTTTGCATTTAATACTTCCGCACGGTCTTTAGCTGGCTGTTTGGGTGAGTAACAGGGCTTCTGTTAGCTCTGGCTCTCCTTCTATCTCATGTTATTATGAGAGTTGAGTGGGATAATAGTAAGAAGGCAGTGGGATTATAGCTCTTCCTGCTCATCCAGACCAGCTGGTTTGGGCAGAAGAGGATAGTATAGGAAGGGATATGATGATTTATTCTGTGCAACAGTTATCTACACCTACTCTTTTGATGCTTCTGGGCAGGTCTGCCTCTCACAACAGGCTGTAGCTACTAGGATGATGAAGAAGAGCAGCCCCTTGGAATCTGGTTATAGGCAGTATTAAAATTTAACAGAATACTTAGCTTTGATCCAGTCCTGCAACTTTTCATGTAGGAGATTCAGTTTCACCAAAGAGGCTTGTCTCTACTCAGGTGGAGAGCACCAGTGTGGAAGGGTTTGATGACATGAGGGGTGACTGCTGCTAGTGCAGGAGCAAAAAACGAAGTCAGGAAGAACAAACAGATCTTAATAGAGATCCCCTGCCACGTCTGTGTAGAAGCTCAAGGAAAATGAATGTAGACCTTTTAAAGTATAGAGGGCCCCATCAGAAACTGCGAAGTGCCCTTTGTATTTCTTTTCTTTTTTGTAATGCTTAGCGACAAAATCTGAAATACCAGAAGAACTATCCAAAAAGGATGGCCCTTCACTTTTGGGAGCATGCAGGTGACAGATGAGGAAAGCCAACGTCTATTTGCACGCAGTACATAGCAACATATCCCAGTAAAATAGCCTTGTGCTAGAAGTCCTCAGTCACTCATGCAGGATACTTCTAAGGAAAACTGAAAAGATTTCCCTGTGATATATAATGCAGCACAATCATTCTCTGATCACAGCTGGTGACTTGATTGTGCTGAAAGATATGTGGCTCTTTAATTCAGCTATAGATGGTTCCATTGTTGACAAATTAAAAATTGCCAGTAGACTCTTGAAATACCATTTGTCTCAGCCGTGTCCTGTGGCTGTGACTGCCATAGGATCTTAGACTGTATGCAGTGCTTCTGCTGTATGTGTTTTTATTCTTCTTTCTCATCCATTTCCAGCCTGTTTAAGCTTTTCCTGAATGGAAATTATCATTGCATTTTACCAATGTTTATGTATTATTTTGGAACACTGATATTTTTTGCTAAATTCAATTGTTATACAGAATATGAAAGTCTGTGCATGCTGAAAAAGATAGTTTGACAAAACCAGCTCACTTTTCTTGAATGATGTTTTGATGAAAGAAGTACTAACACCCATGAAATGTCACTTTCTTACAGAAATATCCTATTATTACTATTTATTGTAGCAGAAGAGGCCTAAACATATGAATAAGGCAAGGCATGCTGGGAGACTTAATATCTTTTATTAGACCAGATGATGCATCTGGAAAGGAGTCAAAGGCTGTTTCTGTTTCAGACCTGAAGCAGGAGCTGCAGGCCCCAAAACCTGACTTGTTTACCAATAATAGCAGCTGGTATAATAAAATTTATTGCCGTTTCCTCCAAAGCTTGCCTAGATTTTTATTTCACAGTTTGCAATGACTTGTAGCTTTGAATTTTTGCCATTTTTTAGTTGAATTAGAAGAGAACAGGCATTTTAAAAAATTCACAATACGATTTTAAAAATTTGAGGATTTTGTTCCATTTAGAAATATAGGTGAAGTTTTGGAATCTCCCTTTCCTTCAGAGCATAGAATCTAAGTCCTGATCCTTTCACGTGATTACATGATTTCTTAGCGGAGAATCTCTAAGACTGTCTTTGGTGTATCTTTACCAGAAACTAAGTCCACACTAATGATCCAGGCTATGGACAACAATATTAGCTCTGGTAAAAGACCTGAGTCCAACAGCATGGAGATGGGATGGCCCTCATTCTGCTGAAAGGAATGTCCTTGCTCATGGTGATCAGAGTGGCCCCAGATGAGTGCTGGGAAAAGCGAAGTGGACAGTTAGGCCATGCAGTCTGTTTTGTCCCAAGACACCAGGTAATACCTTTGAACATAGTTACCCAAGTTCATCCATAATGTTGTTCCCCTATCAGTGGTGCTATACAGTCTGACCCTTTGATGGAGAGTGTGAAGATGAAAGAAAGTTGGAGAAGCTTTGAAAAAAAGAACACTTAGCAGGCCTGTTTGTTTAGTTCAGTAATGCTTTCTTAAACTTGCCACTTAATGAGAGAGTTTGCTGACATGTCATTGTGTAATGGAGTTGTAATGCAGTAGTGGGATGCTGTGTTTGAAATAGCGAGATGCTGCATGGTAATGAAAGGATGCTTTTGCCGTGGTAGGGAACTGTTTATGTACTGGTTGGATGAGAGAGCCCCTACTTGCTTAATGGTAGGGTGCTGCTTGTGTAGCGATACAACTGCTTTGGCAATGGAGGAGATCGCAGAGTGTCGGCAAGATCTGAGAAGCGCCATCAAGGTTTGAGAAACCCCAGCTGCCAAGTGACTTTGTTTTTCTTCTCATTCTTTTTGCTGAGGCATGGAGAGAGACAGTCTAACCTTTTGTTCCAGTTACATTTTTTACATTTTATGTTGTTTTGTATTATGTTTAACAAACTACTGACATCTGGAGTCACAGCAGTCCTTGGCCCTGAAGCACAGTTTCCATTACAGCTTAGACCCCCCTCTTTGCCTTTTTATTTGCACGAAAATACAACACCCTAATTCTGCATCCCTCTGTGCAATAGCTTAGTCTTGTGAAACCACAATCACTTTATGTTCTACCCAGTCCTCCAGTCCTTTCATTTATTTTTCCATTTGCGTAACAGATTGACAATGCCTTGCTGTTAGCAACTAGTTTCTGTCTTTTCAAGAAATTACTGTAATGTATATGACTGGGTAGACAGGAACCCCAAGGAAGAGATTTCTATTTTGCCTATTTTAGTGTGGTGGCATCCCATTCTTTAGGCTTGATCCAGCTAAAGTTTGTAACCCTGTGTTGTACAGATTGGGAAACTGAGGCACTGAGGAATTAAAAAGACATGGGAAAGTCTACAGAAGCCCCTGTCTCTTAGTTCTTGTTCAGATTCTTATCCTTACAGCCATTTCTCCTTTCCTAGGGACATCAGGTCACATTTGAGTTCTGCTTTCATAGGAATGGCGCAATCAGCATATCCTTACACAAGTTCTCTAGCAAATGTAATATCAGCCCTTTCTTGTTGGTTTTTTTTAATTGTTTTTAAATAATATACGACATAAAGAACTTTTATTTACTGTTTTAAAATAACCTCTTTATTTTAAAACTATGTCTTTGGATTTTTAAGTAGCACAAAAATTAGGCTTAAGGAGTCAGCAACCTATGAACAGGTTAAACTAATTAAAGTGTCATAAACCTAAAGACCAGGATCCTGGAAAGAAGTTTGCTGAGGCGGACTTGGACTTGTAGAAGTTTCAGCATCTGCATGGGGGAGAACCTATGTTCTGGGCACAGCTGGGAAGGCAGGAGTAGGAACTATCTGTCTGTCACCAAGCATAAGGCCCTGCCATGTACCATATTCTATACAAGGTCAGCTCTATATTTACCTGTGCTGGCTGCCAAACTGTGAGGGAAATGACAACAGCCAGTGGCTGCCAGGATATGGGTACAGTGCAGGGATTATTGTGTGCATGCACCAGAGAGTTCCTTACGCAGGAAGGCCAGATCCGCTGGGTGAACATGTGCTCTGCTGTAACACATAGCCCCATACATCTCTGCAGATCTGAGGTCCAAAGGTCCAGGAAAAGACTGCTTTTCAGGCATGAAACAGAAGTTTTCCTTCATTTCCTTTTGAACCCTCAGAGTGTCAAAACAGATGATTCAAAGAAGAGGAAAGTGAGTAAAGCAGCTTTGTGAAATGAGAAGATTTTTGGGGTTATGTTCTCCTCTTTCCAGAAGTGGTGTGATACAGGATTTGGCCATTAGTATGAAGGGACTGAGTTAGGCCTACCCATTAATTCCTCTAGAAGCAATAAATCTCTGTACCCTTCACATTGGCACAGACTGGTGCATGACATCTTCATCCCTTGCAGATAGTGTCAGATTTTAATAACAAATCTAGCATTTTGACTTCCCTCAATTTTAACAGCAGGAGCTTTGTGGGACTGGTGAATACACACAGACTTTACAACCCAAAGTAAATTACATCTATTCTAAATACAGGTCAGAAATGCAGAGGTTAGACAATATAATTCTCCCAGCTTGGAACTGGAGACAGAGTCAGCCAAAGTAAGCCAGGGCAGACAAGAGCAAAGATCAAATATACCTCAAAGTAATGCATTCAGCATATAGCTCTTGTATCCAGCTAGTAGCACAGAAGATACAGATTTCTTCAAAGGATAAATTATGTATGTTCCCCCCCAAATACAACTAATGAAATCTCGCTGTTTCCTTCTTTTTCTTCTTTTTTTTTTTTTTCCCCTACAGCTGCTGTGAATAGTTCTGAATTCATTTTTGCCATTTGCAGTATGATCTCCCAATTCATGAAATCATTAAGGTTGGAAGAGACCCTTAAGATTATCGAGTCCAACCTTAAACCTAACACTGCCAAGTCCACCACAAAACCATGTCCCTAAGCGCCACGTCTGCATGTCTTTTCAATACCTCCAGGGATTCTGACTCCACCACTTCCTGGGCAGCCTGTTTCAATGCTTGATAACCCTTTCAGTGAAGAAATTTCTCCTAATATCCAATCTAAACCTCCCCTGCCACAACTTAAGGCTGTTTCTTCTCATCCTACCACTTGTTACTTGGGAGAAGAGACTGGCGCCTGGCCTGCTACAATCTCCTTTCAGGCAGTTGCAGAGAGTGATAAGGTCTCCCCTCAGCCTCCTCTTCTCCAGACTAAACAACCTCAGTTGCCTAAGTGCAGGACCCAGCACTGAGCCTTGTTGTATCTCATACCACTGGCCTCAGCCTATCGATCCAGCCTGTCCAGATCCCTCTGGAGAGCCTTCCTACCCTCAAGCAGATCAATACTTCTGACCAACTTGGTGTCATCTGCAAACTTACTGAGGATGCACTCAATCCCTTCATCCAGATCATTGATAAAGATATTAAACAGAACTGGTGGCAACATGGAGCCCTGGGGAATACCACTTGTCACCAGCCGCCAACTGGATTTAACTCCATTCACCACAACTCTTTGAGCTTGGCCATCCAGCCATTTTTCTACCCAGTGAAGAGTACGCCTGTCCAAGCCATGAGCAGCCAGTTTCTAAAGTCTTTACCAAAGCACATGTACTTCCAAAATCTCTCACAACTTTCTAGAGGCAGCTTTATTTTGTTGTGAATTCATCCTCTCTTCTACTGCTGTCAAATATTACTCCTACTAGTTTTGATATTTAATCACTGTGAACAGGCACAAGGGACTGCAAAAAAAAAAAGCAAACATACAAAAATTGTTGTGTATTGTGTCAGGAAGCACAAAGTGTTACCCTGCAACTACAAGTGATGCTGGCAGTTTGACCATGGCCTATTGAAGAATTTTTTTTTTGATCTAACAGACCAGGAAATAATAAGAATAAACTCATGAAATCTAAAACTGCATGTAAGATTATCGTAATAGTCCCTCTGGTCCTATAAATCTAATAGAATTTTCTGACCAGTGACAAGAACATGTTTCAATGCAGCGGGATTCTTACGTTGATTGGTGGAATGAAAGATGTAAAAAGACAAGCTGACCTTGATGTCTAAGAAACTATGCTCATCCATGCCTATTCCATAGGAAAACAGGGAGAGTAGAAGAACGCTTATTTTATTTAACTGAATTTTCAAAATAGGTAATAACTTCTGAGGTTTAACATATTTCAGTTTTGTTAGTAGAGGAATACCTACAAATAGAAACTATATTATGTTTCATTGTGTTTCTTTTATATTGGTTTTTGGTCTTTTGCCATTCTTTTTCAGTTTGTAAAAGTCACCATATTTTCCCTCCATAATGAAATTCAGAAATAATAAAGAGCACTTTATTATTTTTTGGCAGATAAATAGCTGCCCTTCATTCAAATATGCTAAGGTTTTATGTACAGAATTTCACTCCCAAATTGGTAGTGACAGAAATTAAACCATAAACACAATTGAAAACATTCTTTGCCAATGGAGTGAATATATGGTAGTCTTAGTCCATTTTTGTGCCTATTGGTTATGATGTATTCACAGCACGGAGTTGCCAGACAGATGTACCCGCTCTCACATCTAATCAGTTGTGTGTGCAGAAACAAACAAAGAAACCCCTAACAAAACAAAAAAATCAAGGCTGGAATAGTGGTCCTGACTTTGCTAACTAAAACAGCAACTGCAAAACAAAATTTTCCTTAATAGTATCATTATAATTTGTAGTTATTCTGAAATTGCATCTCACAGTGATCATCTTTGGTTGAGGTAGCAGTCTTTTCTGGTTTTGTAGGCTGATGAGTTATAAGCATTTTTTCTGAAATAATGACAGATGGCAAACAAATGAGGGATAAACTAACCTGCTAAATAATATGACATGAAATTTAGCATTTAAATTCCCATCTGGAATGCCTTTACACTCAAATAGTCTTCTGGGGTTTGGGTGTAGATTTACTCAAAGTGCTGCACATTTCTGAGTCTAATGTAATTTCAAGTCCCTGGCAATAGGCTGAGGCGCACACATGACTGCTCAACGGATAGCAAAACCTCAGGGACCACAGAAGGTAGCAATTACATACCCTCACAGGGTGCTCATTGCTTGGGGGTTTTAGACATTTTTACCGCAGAAAGCTGCAAAGCACACTGCTTAACAGCTGTTTCTTGAAAGCTATCAGCCCTGATATTGTTATCATATTCTGATTTCAGCGCTCCCTGAAATTTCATGACTTACTATTCCCTTTTCCTTCACTGTAAGCAATTTAGATACACTTTAAAAGAGCACAAATCCTGGTTACTCTTCTCAGAAATCCATTATTCTCTATGCTAATCCAATCAACGTGTATATTGACATATGCACTTTGCTGCAAATGGCTTCGTGGAAATCATAAATAAATAGTCAACACGTCAACTGCTGAGTGATTCTGGAATATACCAATGGTAACATGCCAAAAAAAAAAAATAATCTCACTTTTTAAAGGAAATGCAAAATATAAATACAGTTATTCAAAGTATTATCATCTGACAACCTCTCATTATCACTGCTAATATTCAGAGCTTTGTTTCTGTAGATTTCAAATTTTTAAATAGTTTTATATATCAAAATTATATTTCTTATGTACATTACTTTGCTTTTGATGATGCAGTATGTTCAGACTTCTTCCTCATATCTTTTTTATAACACTAGTCACATTCCCTAAGCTATATGCTGGCATCAGGGCTGACTCTTTGGAAAAAAATCTCAGTGCACTGTATTTAACATGCACACATGTGGCAGGGACACTCATATGCACAGAGCACATCTCACTAATGCCTGGCTTAGCCAGATGTTTCTGTGTTGAAATAACAAACAGTAACCATAGTGGACTAAAATCCATTTAGCATTATCCACTAGCAAAATGCAAAAATCCACTAGCACTTAGCTTAAAAAAAGTGTTTTAATACCTGATTTGTTTTAATTAGGTTAGATGTGGCATTGTGGTTACTTTTTAGATTTACTATGGGAGATATTTGCACAGTGTCCAAGGGGTTGCTTTTTATATTGTCATATTTTGCACAGAAAACTAAAAATTATTAAATACCAGCTCAAACATGTCTGTTAGAAACATTGTATCTACATTAAATTATAAACTCACAAAGTTCTTCAAGGTCAACTCTTTATCGTTTGAAATGTAGTTTAGTAATTGGCGTAATATCTAAGATTTTACTATTAGTATCATATGATCAGTCAGCATTTTATGTATAGATATCAAAATGATACTCTCAATGCCATGTTTTTGACATAGCTGTACCTAGTATTTTGCATACATGGTTTTCATCATACTTGGGTATTTTTGAAGGTGTGTGTCACTGCCAGGCTCTCCTTAGCGTTCCTGCAACAGTTACTCATGAGAATATTTTCACTGGAGCCAATGATTTGCCGAGGGCAGATACAAGCACACATCTGAGAGCCTAAGACTGAACCTCTTGTTTGATACGTGATGATTGTCCCTAAGAAGAGACAACAATTTGCATGCGTCCCTTGCTTAATTCTAGGACTAGCGAAGGGTGTTACACTTCCAGCTCCTGATTCTGATGTCTGTTTTTCACTAGTTTAAGGCTGTCTCAAATTTTTCTGTTTATATTTTTTCTTATTTTACCTCCCCCCTCCCAACTGCTCTCCCTCAGATGCTGTTTCCCACACAGCAGCTGATGAAGGACACAGCTGTATTGTCTTTAAGAGGGCAGAGAATTCTCTAGGGCCAAACCTTTCCCACATTGACTATTATGGCAAAGTCTTGTCTCCAGGCTTCCTATAATATCTCTAATTTGTGGATAAATAAATGAGCAGAATGTAATGTTTCCATCCACAGAAGAATGTTTTAGTAAAGAATAAATAAAATTGGGATGATAGAGAGAGTATGGTTGGGTACTAACGGAAGACTCATTCCCACTATGGAGCCCAAACAAATGAGGAGTACAGTTCCTACAGTGTAAGGAATCATGGCCATGTGTTGCATGTGGGGCCAGTGGTCACCAGGTGCTCTGAGTTCTGCAGGGGTTCTGCCTTTAGTCAACTGAGGGGCTTCAACAAATTGGTTGTGACCCAATTTTCAGAGCTGTAAAACGGAGATATGATACTTATTCACCCTCCTTCATAGGGAAGTTAGAGGATTCCTCAGTTTCCAGGAGTGTTTTAAGATGTAAGGTGTGCTACAAAGTATTAATTCTTATAAGTGGGATTTAATACAATGATTGCTTTCTAGAATCTGCTCCACTAACACTATCAGGTTACTATGCTGGTGCAAAACGACCTGCTAAACCGCCTGCCCCAGTTATCACTGAGACAAACCTCTGACGTAATTTTTTTTCTACAGGTCCTATGAAGAATGACTCTGAGTCTGTTCATTGCTAGGTTCAACAGTGTCCTTGAAATCCCTCTAACACACTGCATAATGCCTGCTGAGTTTTGAGAGCCCTTGTTTATTCTCCTGAGGGATAACTGTGATTTTTATATTCATTTCAAGAGCATAATTTGTGAATATCAAAGCAGTGCTAACTACTGCAATTTAGATTCTCCCCTCGTTAAGTCTACTGGCTTCAAGGAAACTGTGTCAAGTTACAGCAGATGAGCACTCAGCTCTGTTTAATCAGTAACTTTCTGAGAAATTGTTACTTAAAGGTGAACATGCAGGGAGACAGTAAAAAGCCTATCCACAACTTTACTTAGACACTGGGTGTCCAGGCATTGAATTCTTCTCTTGTACCTAGGACTTGAATTGCTTGTCCAGGGCTCGCTCTTTATTCCAAGGGGAAGACTTTTCCTCCTAAAAATACACCAAACAACACAAGCAGGGCACTAACACTGACTTGTCACTGGGATATTCAACGAGTCCCATCATCTACATGTTTTGTTTCCTTTCCATTATTGTAACGGGAGATGGTGTGAAACTCTCTTAGTTAATCCACAGAGACTGTATAGAGATTTGGAATAACATTGCAAACAGCTAGTTAAAAGACATTTTGTTCTTAAACCTAAATAATGTTGCTTAACTGTTGCTGTACTATGAAGAGTAGATGTAATGCTAGCTGTTTACGTAATGCTAATGTTCAACGCTTTCAGTGGGTTTCAGAAGGACCTAAAAGTTAATAAGACACACTTTCATTTAAAACACAAATTTATCCAAGTCCACCATAGGAATAAAGCCTATATGAATTTCAAATCAGAGACTTGATGGTTGGTTTCTTTATAGATGCAGCTGAAGCTTCATTTACTGTGTAACTAGTAAGACTGCAGGCCAATGTAACCTCCAAAATATGTAAATGAAAATGGAAAGTTAACACTTTCACAGAAAGTAATGTTTCCAGCCATTGATTCTCAACAGGGTACAGTGCTTTTGCTTCCCCTGAACAGCTGTGCCTGAAATGGGGTGGAGCACAAAGGGAACAGGACAGTTGTGGCAGTAGCTGAATAGGACCAAGATGCTTACTGCCTAGCCTAGAGGCAGGAGTTGCCCAGCCAGGCAAGGGAAATAATGCTTCCTATGAGGCATGGTCACCTCAGGCCTTGCTTTTCTACCCCACTCTCTAGGAACAGAGAAGAAAGTAGGTGTCCTCCTGTTTTTAAAGCTGTCTACATTTTTTGATTTGTAACCTGCACTGGCAAGGCATTTCAAAGTCTAATTATGGACTATAACAAAAAAGTATTCTTTTTGGTACCTTTTAAATCTGCTTTCTGCCTTTTTCCTTGATTGGCCCTTGCTTACATTATGGGAATGCGTATTTGTCGTCTCAGTTGATCTGCACACCGTCTGTTATTTTATTGATATATTATACTTCTCTTTTGTCTTTTTTTCCAAGACTTGCCAAGCGTGAAAGACAAGCCATTTTTTTCACCATCATTGTCACCCTTCTTGTTCGTTGTTGTTGGCTACATTAATAGCATGAGTTTTGTCGTGATTTCCATGGGCTTCGTTTTTAAGCCGCTTCTTAACTCAAGCTAGAGATGTGCATATGATGAGAATTAGATTGAGCCACAAAACATAAATAGATCTTGAACATGAGAGCAAATGTGTAAGAACTTGAAGAGCTTTCCTCATTAAGTTTGCAGATGACACCAAAGTGGGTGGGATTGTTGATCTGCTCGAGGGTAGGAAGGCTCTGCAGAAGGATCTGGACAGGCTGGATCGATGGGCAAAGGTCAATTGTATGAGGTTCAACAAGGCCAGGTGCCGGGTCCTGCACTTGGGTCACAACAAGCCCATGCAATGCTACAGGCTTGGGGAGGAATGGCTGGAAAGCTGCCCGGCGGAAAAGGACCTGGGGGTGCTGGTCAAAAGATGGTTTAACATGAGCCAGCAGTGTGCCCAGGTGGCCAAGAAGGCCAAGAAGGCCAACGGCATGCTGGCTTGTATCAGGAATAGTGTGGCCAGCAGGAGTAGGGAGGGGATCGAGACCCTGTACTTGGCACTGGTGAGGCTGCACCTGGAGTGCTGTGTTCAGTTTTGGACCTGTCACTATGACAGGGACATTGAGGGGCTGGAGCGTGTCCAGAGAAGGGCAACGAGGCTGGTGAAGGGTCTGGAGAACAAGTCTTATGAGGAGCGGCTGAGGGAGCTGAGCTTGTTTAGTCTAGAGAAGAGGAGGCTGAGGGGAGACCTTATTGCTCTCTACAACTCTCTGAAAGGAGGGTATAGTCGGGCATAGTCGGGCGGGTGTTGGTCTCTTCTCCCAAGTAACTAGCAACAGGACAAGAGGAAATGGCTTCAAGTTGCATCAGGGGAGGCTCAGACTGAATATTAGGAAAAATTTCTTTACTGCAAGAGTGGTCAGGCATTGGACCAGGCTGCCCAGGGCAGTGGTGGAGTCCCTGTCCCTGGAGGGGTTCAAAAATTCAGGACATCATTTAGCAGGCATGGGGGTGTTGGGTTGACAGTTGGACTTGATGATCTTAGAGGTCTTTTCCAACCTTAATGATTCGATGAGCTGCTTGCTAACAGTATCCCTCATGTTTCCATTAAACACCAACAAAGATTAATCTAGCCGGGCTTCGAGTGAGCCAGAATACTGCATAAGGAAGCAGCCTCATATGATGCGTAATTGGTGCATTTGTGCTGCTGCTAGCAAAGATATCAGGGCAATCCCACCACGTACTTTCACAGGCCATTCCATGGTGATTATTGAACTGAAGAAGTTCTTTCTACAGTTTCAGTCTTGATAACAAACATGGCGACATACGTTATGGTGACAGAAATGACAAATGCTACTTTAAAGACCTTTCATGTCCCCATATTTTTTTCAACAGCATCTAGAAGCAATAACTTTAAAAAAAGCCATATTGGTGTCTCAGCTTATTATCTGTTTAAGCACTGAAATTAATTCAGCCTGGAAACTATAACCTCAAGACAGTAGGATTTATGAACTAACCACCTTGCAAGCCAAATGGGCCTGGGTCACCAGATCTTTCAGACCCCCATGCCTGTCTGAAAACACAGCCTCTCCACTGTCCCTATAGCTGCTGTCTGCTTAGGTCCTGGTAATCCTGTCTTCAGCAAATAACTTCTTGGCAGAAGCTCGTACATCTCTCCCTTACCCTCACCCTCCAGAAATCTGGTCAGTGTCTTTCCAGAAAGTCTGCTTCCTTGCAGCCCAACACTTCACTGGGTAGTAGCTTCACGCATATGCATTTGTGTTTACACCTTTGCCTTTTCTTGCTGACACAGCAGCCCGTAGCCACACGTTAGTTCCCTTAATCTGTATATATATCACCTTGTTACAAAGCAATTATTAGAAATGGATGTTAGCATGCAGAATCAGATCAGAACCCGGACACTGATTTCTGGAAAGTGTTGCTCTAGGAGATGTCAAAGACCTTGGCAATGACCTGCTGCATGAAATGCACTGGGCTTTTGCTGGATACCTTAAGCAAGAGTAGCACTATTTTCTGCTTTCCTGCTTTTGCTTTCAATACTTCAGCAGAGTAAACCTCTTTGTGCCTTTTCCACATAGGGTGGAAATGGTAAGCCAGTCTTCCCTAAAGCTCCACTGACTGCAGGGAGGTTTCAATCCTGTTGCAACAGCATTTAATACATCAAAAGGTAATGTGGCCATTTCTTTAAAAGAGCAATAGTGTTTGAGGCATGTAAAGAATGTAAAATGTTAAAGAGTAAATGATCATTAAAGGATTCTTTTAAAAGTTGTTTACAGATTTACTGCGTAACTATAGTTATGCAGGTTAATGAAACTCAGGTTGCTTTGTGCCATTGACTGCAAGAAGCATGTGTTATCTGAAGTGCAGATGGTACCCACATGAGATCATACAGCACAAAATACTTTTTCTGTCCCTTGATAAGTTTCTTATTGAAGGCTTGTGACCCATTAGTCCATTTTCCTTTGTTTCATTCTCCTCATGTGCACAACTAACACCTACAGCAGCACACTTTTTAAGAAGTGTGTGCAGTGAAGATTTTAAAAAGCACTGAAGTATCTAGCAGTCTGTGAGGGGCTAATTTCCAATGTCATCACAAGGGGCTAATTTGCAATGACATCATGACTCAAGAATGGAAAAGCTGTTAAAGCAGCTGAGTCTGTGCTCCTAAAGCACATTTGACCACCTAGAATCATAGAGCACCCCAAAAGCCACATAAATGCTCACATCAGCATAGGGGGAAGCATATCACTCACTACGTGGCTTAAGCTGCAAAACCAGCTAAGACACAGATGAAAAAGGAGGAAAAACAGCTGTCCTAAGGCTGCTCCACTGCAGCACAAACAGCTCATTCCTGCCCTGCTCCTTGCCTGCACCAGTACTCGATGCTCCAAGGAGCCACACAGTGTTGAGTTCTGTCACACTCCAAGGAGGTACATGCCCCTTATCCCCTGTAATTTTATTCAGGCAGTCTCAGTCCCTTTTTGTACAGTATTATTCTCCCCTGCCTAGCTCAGCTGGGGGGACAATTAACAAAACACCTTACAAACGGAACCAGACTACAGGGAAATAAGCCAGGCTAGCCATGCTTTGCATTAAGTCTCCTGTAGCGGGGATCTGAGTTAAGGACTTTGGGAAGAAAGACTTCTGTAATATATTTTTTTTTTTCCAAAGAAAAATGCATTCTTCATCAGGGTTAAATATTTTTCTCCTTTTTTTCTTCCCTGCCCCCAAATTGGCTCATCCATCACTAGAATCAATATGAATGCAAAGATTTTGGTGGATTTGTTGTCATGGAAACCACTTCTCCTCTCTGATATCCCCTTACAGGCTTTCCAGACCTTTTCTTGCCTTTAAATTACCATTCTGTCCTACATTCTGAACACACTATACTTTAATTCCACTTTGTGAACTTCATTTGAAAACAAAATGTGAACAATCACAGCAAAAGCAACAGCCAAAAGATAACAGTCCCTGCTGGAAGACTGAAGTAGCTGCCTGAGTGAATATCAGCTGTTGTCCCAAAATGGCTGCTGAGGAAAGTAAAGCTAAAAGCCCTCTCCCTTGGAGGGCTGTCAGTATGCAAGTTATGACTGCTGTGAGATAGGCTTTATGTTTCTCTTTTCTCTCTGGAGCTCCTTTGTTGCCTGGAGAAAGGCTCATTTTCTGATTAAGGCAGTAAGGCATGAAATTGGGATGCAGACCAGTTACAGTTACTCACATAAATAAAGTTTGCAGGATTTAATCTGTCAAGTCCCTTATCCTGTTTCCAGCTCTCACAAGTTGCTAGTCACGTCACTTAGCTTTTTGCTAGCTTGGCTGTATAGAACATGAAGGTAATCCATACAGCTGCGTATCAAACATGCTGAGAGACCGAGATACTACAGAAGACACCAAGATCAGATAGAAAGCTCTACGTAAATATAAACCTGTCATTACTTGTGGTGCATTCATAACCAGCTGTCATATTCAAGTTCCAATCTAACTACACATTTCATTCAGAGATAATACCAAGCACTTACAATTTTGTGCCAATTTAGAAGTCATATTGTAGGAAGTTTTCCTAGAAAGCCCAAGAAGTTTAAAGACATGGTTCCTATTCAAAGCAAATGCAATCTGTGCTCTTAATACCATGTTTACTTACCAAAAACATCTACTCAATAAGGAACCACCATCTAAAGCAATGGAATGCAAGAGAGAAGAAAGAAAGAGAGTACAAAAAAGTATAGTAGTATGGAGAGCTCAGGAGCTGGCAGGAAGACACAGTGTGACAGGAGTTGGGGAGGAAAGGGAATTTGATTTTCAGTTTCCTTTGCTTTGTTGTCCCCCTCTGCCCCCCTGCTAGACAGTTGCGTTCACTTAGCATAATTTGCTATTGTTTGCTGTTCATTTACATCACTGATGCTTTTAGTAGAAAAGATTTAGTGTCTTCCAAAACGGTGCTATGTAAAGGAACTGTATAAAGCAGGTGCTATGTCAAGCATTATGAATGTGAAGAGGTCTTACTGCTTACAGTCTGCAAGTCATTTCTGAGCCACATACCTGCACTACTCAGCAAAGTCTATTTTGGTTCAAACTGATTTTTTTTTTTATATCTGGGCGGGTCATTTTGTTTGCTTTTTAAGTACTCTCTACAGATCTAACTAAAGCTTCTAATTGAAACCTTTTGAAAAGAAAAGGTCAAAATCAAACATTATGACTTTGCCAGAATTAAATTCCTCTAACCTGTAGAAGAAAAAAATAATCTACTTGCCAAACTTTATGCAAAATTCACAAGCAGCTTTAGAATGAGCAAAACACTAACAAGCAGATAATCTTCTTAAAATGTCTTGCCTCTCAATAGTTCTTGTACTCTGCCAATGTGGTAAGGTCACAGCTAGACCAGAACTGCTCCTAGGGATGATGAAGAACTCAGACAGAGGCAAGGATATCTATTCCAGACAACACCATCTGCCTAAAAGCTAGATCTGTAGCTGCTGGTTCAGTGGGAAGCTCAGCTGTTGAATTCCCTGGACTGTTCTGCTAGGAGCTATCTCCAGTGTGGACCTGAACTTGGCCCCTTTCTCAACTGCCACATGATACCATCCCAAACTTATTGGGTACTTTAACCTATAAAGAAAGTTCTCATCCTTGTCTAGAACATTCATGATTAAAAATTACATGATGCTATATGATTGCCAGCTGGCTAAGACCCGATGCGTTCTGCCAGAGGTTGTGGCTGAAAAACCCTGTTTGCATTCTTGTTTATAGAGTCCTGAAGTAGTTGTAATTTCCCTGCAAATAAACACCAACCTGGGGCCTGTAGAAGGTTTACTGGCGATGTGACTTTGGAGGATGCTTTAGCACTAGATCATTATCTTTTAAATAGTTGAAATCAGAAGTCTAACTAGCCTGTTAATCCCCTGAATTAATACTTTGGGAGAAAGAAACAAATTGCAGTTAGCAAGTCAGCTAGCTGTAGACATTTCTGTATATAAAAACATTAGTTTAAAACATCTAAAGTCAAGACTTTTCTTTTTTAAATTAAATTAATGAGACCTCAGCTTTAAATTCTGCCTTTTCTGTTGGAAGCATTACACTTTTCATGTCCTCCTGTGGAGTATTTGTTGACTCCTGTTCAGTGCTTCTAAACTTACTTGTTGCATCAATGGTATCAGTGCTGATAGAAAGTAGGTTTGGTTCTTTCACTCTGTAGTGAATATAGAGAGTGAAAAAATAAAGTCCCCCCGCTTGTACTTCTCTTTGGAAATTTATGGAGAATTTTTTCCAACATTTGCCTGTTGATTGACCTGTGAAAGCATGGATCATACTGAAGTACCGATAAGAAAATAGTTTTTGTAAAAAGATCCTAGGAAGGAGGGAGTAAAAAAAAAAAAAGATAGCACCAAATGCAAAAGGATAATTCTCCAAATAGAAGACAAAGTCTGTTCCAGTTATTTTTGTAAAGGGTTGATTGCAATTTGCATCCTACTCAACCAGCATCTGCCATCATCAGTACTCAGTAGTCCTTTTATTTTTTTTTACTTTGTATTTTGCCTGTGAATGTTGCTTGATGACATTTCCTTCCCAAATCCTTGCACAGTGATCATCCACCCTTCTGCTTAAACCTGAACATACCTTGCTACAAGGTACACGCGATTTGCAGGTTTAATTCCAACCATCACAGAGTCACGGCCTCAGGCTGCTTTACCAGAGGTGTTGTGTTGACCCCTCAGAGTGTGCTTGCATAGAATATTATCGGTAAATTGTATTCCCCAGGGAATACATTTGGGATGTGGGAGTTCTGTGATGCAGAATAGCATCCTGCATTATCCTCTGCACTGAAAGAAAGACAGCAGATGGGGAGTAAGAGGGAAAAAGAAATCTCTTTGAATCACACTCCTTCCTTCTCCACATTGCATACCAAGTGTACAGAGACACATCTGGAGTTAGCAAAGAATAAAGCATTGCTGTAGGACAACCTGCCAAAAATACCCTTAAATCCTTCATGATGAAAGGGACGTTGTTACATGGAAACTGCAGTAAGTCACCCATAAAACCAAACAAAAATACATGTCAACTGAAAGTGATGTTTGCATTTTCTATTCACTGTTGACAAGCAATATCAACCCCACAGTGACTTAAATTGCCAGGAAACTGTCTCTCTGCAGGGCAAACAGGGACAGGAAAGCATCATCCTGCCAATAGAGCTGCTGTTCCTGTGCAGTTTGTTTTTTTGTTTTTTAACTCTTCTTGCTTTCATAGAGTAATTGGATACAGATGTTGTTTTTGTTTATCCATTTGCCTTTTAGTCTTACTCAGTGTATTTTGATGACTGACAAAGGGATGTTCATATTTTATCAGCCATTAACCAAAGCGAACGTGCAATTTCTTTCCTCACAACCATCAACATGGGGCGTTAATGTATGGAACACTCCTTTGTTCACCTTCACTTGCTCAAAGGCCAAAGAATTCTAGTTACAGAACAACATGGAGAACCTCCACAGATTTATCTTGATTACCTATTACTGATTTATCTGTTACTGGAAATGCATATTGCCTTGAAATTGCTGGCAAGAAAAGAAAACCACAGTCGGTGTAAGTCAGCAGGTGCTAGATCAGTGCCTAATCTGTAAAATAGAAGGGTATCTTCAAGCCACTTCCAACATTGGCTGCTAAATTACAGAAATGGATTTGGATTTTGGCAAATTCTGCTCACAAGTGGTTATCCAAAGAGCCTAGCTGTGGAGAGACTGCTGCACTACTCGGTTAAAAGGCAGTGAGCGAAAGTCCTGATAACCAGAGTACAGTGCAGAACTAATTGCAATCATTTACAGTCAGGTAATAACTGTTTGTATTTATTTTAAACGGTAGCTGAAAATGTGAAAAAAACTGATATCCTACACATTTAAATGAAGTCTGCTGGTGGGCAAACGTTGCTTTATTCAGAAGAAAGAGTAGCAGATAAAAAACGGTGGGGGGGCAATAAGCAGTGTTAGAAAGAATGACTGGTGGTGTGACAGTGGGGATTTTAGTAATGTAAGCAGCATATTATGTCAAAAGAAGATAACAGAATTCTGTGTGCAAGCCTTCAGTTCAGCTAACTATATGTAGTTGCAAATTCAATTTAACTATGGCGAGTAAGCTACTAAGCTTCAGGTAGCTGGGATGCTAAGTAGTAAAGCAAAGACTTTATGGACAGGAAGATTCAAAAGGACAGAACAAATTGCAGCTTGAAGGGAAAGGATGCTAAGGTGTAAATTTTTCCATTAACATTAATGGGACTCTCATGTCTAATTCTGAACATGCTGAACCAGTACAGCTGAAGAAAGAAATAGTGTTTGCAATTAGATTTTCCCAATAGGTTAAAAAAAAAATACTGAAGTAAAACAGAAAAAAAGGCAAAGAGAATGTTTTTAAACTTCCCCCATGACACAGAAACAGTGTTTATAAAAAGGGGCAGAAGACAAAGGTACAGGATTCTCAGTTTAAGTAAGGAAAATTTATTGTTCTAGACAGGTCTATGGAAAATCTAGTGCACAAAATAACTCTAGAAGCTGCACTGAGAGGTGTTCTAGAAGAATTTATTTTAAACTGCATTTCAGTTCAATTATGTACCAAAAGGATGTACCACTTGTCAACTCTTGTATCAACTCAGCTGCAAACAGGAGTGGTAAAGAAATAATTGCAGAAGAACCGGCATTCTGCCCTGAGCAATGGCTAATATCTTCTAGAACACAGACACGGACAGCAACTGGAATAATCACTATGTAATGCAGCTAACCAGCTCGTCCTTGCTGTTCTGGCCACGGTTAAGGGAAGCGCAGAAACGCCATGAGTAAGTCTCGCAGGTTTCTAATTTGAGCCCTAATTCAGACACAGTTGTGTATCGGGGTAGAGACATGCTTGATTGGCACATGGGGGGTTTTTTTGATCTCTGAGGAATTATATGTGCATCTGATGTTGCCCCGCTTTGCAGAGATGAAAGCCTGAACTTTAGTTTCTACGCATTCCGGAGGGGGCCTCTCCGAGCTAGCCTGTGTAACCCTCCGTGCTTCATCAGATTGCTCAGGCACAAGTATTTAAGGAGTGAATAAGGGGTGGATATGCCAGCTGGTGTTCCCTTTAGTGTCAGTCACTATTATATGTGACTTTAACTAGTATTAGCAGCTTAATATGGTTTAGGTTAATGAGCCATTCAGTGAGATCCAGCTTTCCAGTTTGTTGGGTTGATGAATTAATCACCACTACTTAAAGCTCCTTGTTTGCTTTAGAAGGCTGCCTGCCCTCAGTACAGGGTCTGGAGAGCTGTCTGCACTGTGTGTCATGGTGGCTTTAAACTCTGTCCCAGAAATAGGTAGATACATGTGAATTACTGATATGCACCAGCTCATATCTATCAAACAACAAAATAATTCTTGCTCATTAAACTAGCTTTCTTTGTAAAAAACTGAAATTGCTCTGCAAGGCTTAGCAGCACAGTTTCAAATTCACTATAGTATTCCTTCAGGTAGCTCTTTTGGTTTCTTTTCCCCTGCCTGCCTCTCCTTTATATAACTCCATCTCTTTCTCCTGTTTAATTTCTTTTCCAGTGGAAACAAACAAACAAACTCCCACCCTCAAATACTTCAAACAGATCTGGTTTTATTCTCCTTTTTTATATGTTCTGAGAAATCAAATACTGGAAAACTGTTAGATGTGGCAGAGTACAGAAATCCCACGGAGGTTAATATGAGCCTTGTACCTTGAAGGGAGAGAAGGTAGAAAACCATCATAGGGGGTCAAGCATTTGGAAAAGTCTATGAAATATGCAATAAGCTGAAAGATGTGAGATGTTTACAAGCTAGACAGAGGAATCTGAGGAGTCAGTAATAGACTTTCAATTGAAACTGAACTTCATCCTTCCCCAAAAGTTTCCTCTCTGCCTCCTCAAACTCTCACTTGTTTCTACCTGCCTGTAACCTCCTGCTCGGTAACTGATGATGATCTTCCAGACAACAAAACAAACTGAGGCAGCGCCAGTCAGCATACAGGCACTCCGTACACTTATACTGAATGCTTCTGAGATATCAGGGACATCAGCAAACACCCTGCATGTAGAACTGCCTCACCTTGAGCAGAACTGCCTTCCTTCAGGCACAGGGATCTCGCGCTCAAATGCAGAGGGACAGTAAGCTCTAACTGCAGGCAGGTGAATACCACCACATTTAGCACTGAGAAAAACCTTTCCATTCAGTAAGCCCATATGTTTATATGTGATCAAACCAATTCAAATACCGAGGTTTGCTGTTTAGACCTGGCCTACAGCAAAGGCACACAGAGCATGATCATCAGAGGCTTCTTCTCAGAGGTCTTGAGCTTGCCTGGGTGCACCAGAGGTATTTGCAATGGCAACATTCAGAATAGTTGCTGGAGTTTCTAGCTTATCCTGTTGTGGAACACACCAATAGTGCTAACAGACGGAGCTGAAAACAGTTTGTTCATGTTGCTTCCAATCACATATGCACTAGGCTGAAACGACCTAGCCTTCACATGATTTTACCCAAAAGATTATATGTCTCACTAGAGCTTCTCCTGGAAAGTTTTATGTATAGCTCTTATCTATCTCTTGCTGTTGTTATAGAGAGATGGCAACGTTCAGCACGTCAGTGCACATCAAGGTCCAGCTGCTCCGAACGAGCTGGGAGCCCGCAGGGATAACACAACCAGCACGGCAGGGGCCTCACCTACCAGGGCCCAGCCCCTCAGTACCCGAGCGAGACAAGCAGGGGAGATGTGGGGACGGCAGCCAGTCAACCAAGAGACCAGATAATCAGGTAAGTTTGTGGTGATGGGACAGGTCTGAGATCAAGCTAGGAAGTGAGCTTAACAAGTAAAGATCAGCAGGCCCGTTGCCTGGAATAGGCATGGTTGTGACTGAGCTGGGAATTCATGCTCCCACCAGCTACAGCTCCCATGCCTAAGTTGAGTTTAAACAGAATCATAGAACTGTTTAGTTTGGAAAAGATCCTGAAGATCATCGACTCCAACTGTAAACCTAACATTACCAACTCCACCACTAAACCATGTCTCTAAGTGCCACATCGTGGGGCTCCTGGGCCTGTGGGCAGAGGATGTGGGTGGAGGCTCCACGTAAAGCTGGTCAGGGCCGTTAAGGTCTCAGCATAGGGAACAGAGTCTCTCCTTTCTCTGCAAGGCTTAGGAAAAAAATACAGTAAAAATGTATTACTTAATTCAGATGAAAATGTAAATGCTACTTTACATTAATATACAATAAAATGCTAAAAAACCCCACCTTTCTAATTTGGGAACATTGTATTTGCTGGCTTGACAATTACTTAGGGATAGGCAGCAAAAAACAGTATTTTCTGTGGAAGATGAAGGATACAGGAAACAGTTCTAATGAAAGTTTCATCAGAGAATCAGGTAAAGGAAAAAGGATATTCTAAAAATTTGTGTCTGAAACTGGCGCTTAAATCCTTATGTCCCTTAAGGACTGTAAACAGTGAAAGGATGGGAGCTATTTTTTATTTTATATTGTATTGTACAAATTGCCACAAGATGAACTTTAACTGAACTGGTAGTGAGTCTGGAGTATTTTAAGTTTTAGAGATATGGTAATATATGCTGAACTTTGGATGGAGTCAGAGATAATAGAATGGATGCTGCCTGGGGAAAGGCAGCATCTCATGGCATGAAACAATCATTCTATGGTTCCTATTTCTGCATATAATTTTCTCCTCTTCCGTAAAAGATTCTCATGAACAAATTCAGACTGACTCTGAACAAATCCATGAAATACAGAGTTACAGAGGGTAGGATTTTGGATTAAGGGACCTATGTTCTGTGAGAGCAGGCTCCACATTAATTGGCAGCAGCCTTTCATGCCTCTGACTCAGTTGTGCTTTAGTGGGTTTTGTGGAGTTTTTTGTTTGTTTATTAGTTTCATACCATCTGGGGATCATAAGAACCACATGTGAAACAACTAACCTAGGAGACACAATATGTCTGTTATGGAAGCTCAGTTTTTACTTCATCCAGACCAAGAGCATTTCACATTCATATATGCAGCAAAGACAATGCAAGATGCTACTTCTGAGACAAATGAGGGGATTGATCTGACTAAATGTAGGAACCTTCATGCGAAGAATCACCCAGGATCCCTTTATAGTCCGTGGAAACCTAGTCTAGGTAGTCTATAATAGAGTCTAGGAGCCAGTTCATGTCATCCTGATTCAAGTTTAAAACAGGTCCAATGAAAACCTGCCCTGAAAAAGAAAGCCTCGTTGACTAGCTGATACAGAAACATTTATATTGTAAAATTAAGTGAGACAAATCTTACTCAGTCTGGCTGAGAGAATTTATTAATGAATTTATTTCAGTAAATGAAAGAGGTCAATTGTGACTTGACCTAATGGCACAACTGGTGCCAAGGCAAGCTGTGCTGATGGTAGATAAGGGTGTAGGCTGCTGAAGCAATAGCTAGGTGAATACCAAAAGAGGTAAATGTTTTGCTGCTAAAAAGGGAAGTTGCATCAATTGCATGAGTTGAATTTTCAGGTGGAAAAAAAAAAGGTAAGGGAGCATTTCTCTTACAGCAGCTCTTTCCTGAAATGGAAAAAGCCATGGCTGCGTGGTCATAAGCAACTGCAAGACATGCTGCACCTAAACTCTGAAGATTTTTCTGTGGTGCTAAGATATCAGAAATTTTTAGTTTTCTTGAATATGCTGTAGAACACAGCTCCTGGTCTATTACAGTATTTACAAATCTATTTAGTAAACATTTAAATATATTTGCACTGCAGAAGGCAATATCATCCCTCAGAAATCAAAATGCATTCTGACCTTAGCCTTACATGGTAAGAAGTGGGGAAGAATTTTTTAAAATTCTTCAGGACTAATGATGATCTACCTGGGTGTTTCATATTTTCCAGCCAAACAATAAGCTGTTAGAGTAGAAAGTGCATGTTTGCGGTGAAAGGGAAAATATATGTACCAACACTAGAGTTTTCTTCAGAAAATGCATTTTGAATGAGATTAATACAAAGAAACACTTACTAGAAGCATATAAACATTTTAAACATCAACCTTTAAATTTTTTTGTTTATCAGAAATTTTAATCTCAAGTATTTCCCTTCTGTCTTCAGATGATTTGTATAAGATTTCTGCAAGCAGAGTAATTGTAACTAGAAATGACGATTATGAGATAATATTCACTGCAGTGAACATGCCTGATTCTAGAAAAGCCCTGTTGCTACTCATCTTACCTGGGAGAGGACAGTTTGCTCTGCTTTGCTGTCCAGAGAGATGTTTGAAATTAATGTACAGCATCAAGATGTCACTAGAGTGATGAAGTTCACACAGTAGTAGCAATGTAAGGCCCAACCCCCTGTGGCATTAACTATAAACAGAGTAAGTGAAGACAGAATTGAAGAAAGGGACATGAGGTCAAGGGAACTACATTTTCTTCAGCAAACCTTCCCTACGCTTGGAAATATTTTTCTTTTGGCATTGCTAAGCCTCAGCACACTGAGAAGTCAATAAACAAAACTGATCCTCCCCCACAGACTCTCCAGCTGCCCACAGAAATCTTCACTCATTCTCCCAAGATGACTCCACGCACCACTCAGAGGATGCTATTGCATGATAAGTCTAGAACAAATGTATGGGAAATAGATCAGCTGCCAAATACCGCAAACATTTCTTGCTGGAGAGCAATCACACACCCTTTCATGCAATGGAAGCGGCTTCTGAAAGATTCACATTGTTCTTTTCACACCATACCAGCAAATCTTTCTGCCTGCTCCGTTGCTTATATCTGCGAGTTCCATAAAATGTGGAATTTTTAAAACTCTGTGTGCATTTCTGTGCACACACACAATCTGTGTTTTATACACAGGCCCAGACGCTGTTTCATGTACACACGGGTTTAGCCAGGAGCTGTTCTTTCTGCCACTGTTGCTGTAGCTAGAAGGTCTAAATTAGCATCGATCCGGAATGGGCTGTTACTGCTTCTGGCAGCAAGAATGAGACAGATCTTGAAAGCTCAAGGCGCAACCACCACTCTTGTTTGATACACTGTATGTCAGTTAGTGCAAAAATCACTGTAAATTATGGGAGAAAAAGAAAGATTCCTCTTGCCTCTTATTTTCTCAGTATTCCTTGTGTTTGACACACCAGTTTGTGCCATGTAACGATGGGAAGATATGTTCCTTGCTTGTTTTTCTATCTTTTCTCTTTATTTACCAAGCCAAAATCTCAGGACATCATCCTAAGGGCACTTGATGCATAAAGGCTATTCCCTTGGAATGTCCTACTGAAACATGTGTCTGAGTGAGGGTCTCTGTCTTATCCTGAGTTGCTGCCTGTCTCCAAGCCCTTTGGACTGTATTTACCTTATTGGTTCCTTGCAGAACCACTGTCATCTATAGCAGTCTGCGCTAACGTGGCCTATATGTACTGGTGTGAGAATGTAGGCATTCAAACAGAGAAAAAGCTGCGTTCTCTTTTCTTTTACTTCAAATATTGAGTAAGACACCATGGTTTTGAAGACGACATAAACCCCAAATCCTCACTCTATCTTGGACCCACTTCTTTAAAGGATCCTACAAGAATGAATCCCTATATCTACATGTAGGTGTGGATGCAGCCCCACTCTAACTGTAAGGGCGTAGTGTACTGGACTATTTAAGTCAATCCAAGGAGGGATATTAGTCCATTTCTGCCCTTTAGCTCCTGTCTTCTACTTCCCTTCACAGTGTTGAAAGCACCTAAAATCCCAGAACTTCTCTAACTTATTGAAGGGAAGCCATAACAGCACTGTAGTCCCTTGCTGTCTTAGAGAAGGGAATGCGCTTCAGCAGGAAGTGACACAGCCAGTGTCCCTTGTCTAAGGCACAGCTTACCTGAGCAGACTAACTGCAATGCAAGGACTTCGAGCTACTCACAGGAAGGATAGTGTAGAAATTAGTTATCCTATTCACATCACAAATTAAATCAGAGGTTATTTTAGTTATTCAGAAAATAAACAGACAGAACATGACTGGAATGCAGTTTTGTTAAGTTTTGTTTAAAGGACTGATAGCTTTTAAGATTTTTCCCACAGCTGAGACACAAACTTATTTATAAAGCAAAATTTTCCAGTCGGAAAACATGTGCAAATATACATGGAAGTCCACACAAGGCTGCACACATTTATACGTATTTATACATACATATGCATACACATTCATAGAAACATTTGCTAGAAGCATCAAAAATGGATTTGATTATGCAAAATTCTGAACATCCGCTGAAATTATTGAGTGTTTAACTTCCGTTGCCTTCAAGAGGGGAATAAAGATATTCAGCAGCTGCAAGTAGGATGCAGCCCACTGCCACTACTGCATAAAGCTCTGAGAAATGCGCCAATACACAGATCTCACAGTTTCTGCTTAAAGTGGTGAGAAAATAAATTCTAGAGCAAAAGGGCTAGAGGCAAAAAGATAAGATGAAATGTGACTGACAGAGAGACAGCATCCAGTAATGCTCAGTCAAGTGAAAAGGCAAAAAAACACAGGAATAGTAAAGCCTATCCATTTTTGTTTTAATTGGGAGGGGACTTAACAGGCAGTTTTGGTGCTCTAGGCAGCCCCTGCTAGGCAAAGCCTATAAATGTTAACTCTGTTCTATTCTGAAGCAAAACATGCAAAACGTATGTAGGGTTCTTTATATGTAATACTATGCCATAGAAAAATTGGACTGTGCTTTCCTGTGACTTTAGGATGAAATGAGGTTGTCAACTCAAGTCAAAATGAAACAGCAGGGAAATATTCTTCGGCTTTCTGGTGCTGAGGTAGTTTTTTAAGTCAATGTCCCATGCCTTTCCTTCTCACTGCATTTTGTGCTGCATAGCCCAATTGTTTGTCATCTTTAGCATTACAATTAAAAACTACCTCTAAAAGGGTACAAACCAAATCTTTTCCTCTCAGTCTACTTCATGCTCTGAAAAGGAAGTAAAGTCCCAGAAAGGAGCAGGAACCTTGCATTGTAATCTCAACTGTACAGCTTGCCTTCCGTCTCCACAGCTTCAGTTTACCCATCTGTGAAACACATTGTCTGTGGCATCCCCTAAGGGCCTATAAGAAATTGGAGGATTTAATGCACGCTAATGCATTTGGCTAAAATAACTCTGTAATTATAAACTATTGTTACTGCAAGAATCAAAGTTGAAGCATTTGAAAACCATGTGAGATTGAATGGGAAATCCCATTTTTTACAGCTGTTTTCCTTCTCTGGTACTTTCAGCAGTTAGAAGTGACTGAGGAAAAGGAGCAAATGACAAAGACCTAATCAATATTAGAAAGCATGGAGCTGAAGAAGAAAACAAATATTGACCCACCCTCCACAGTAGAAAATCTTGTCTTCTGGAGGCGCTGTGTCACAGCAATCCCACACACTCTGACCACTGACAGTTATATTCAAGATACTTTGGTGCTTCCTTTTTTTTCTGTTCTTTTGGCTTTTTGGTCACATTTGTTTGTCGTGATTTCAGAGGTAATAAGTGAGGAAGGCAACCTCTCATTCATGTCTGATAGCAATGACATTGACTTCTTAGTAAAGCATGCTCTTTTAAGGGATTGCCTGCTCTCTGTGATTCCTGAGGCTTTGAGGCAGCTTCACTCCCATGCAAATGACAGTGCTGCAGGGAAGGCCAGAATAACAGAGGAAAGAATTAGGAGAGCTTAAACATCACAGATGCAAGATGGAGAGAGCTGGACGCAAAGCCAGAACAGCTTAGAAGGCAGGCAGCAGAAGAGAAAGCTTTGACTGTAAATCCTGTTAACTTTTACAGTAGAAACAGTGGCCCTTTACATAGGAGTTAGCAAAGGAAATACTTCCTAGGGGTTGATTTCTACACAAATCTTCCTGTATGTAGATTAATTTAGTGTTCTGAGAATCACCTGATAAGGCCTTTGCACCATGCATGTCTTTCAAACCATAATGCATAACAGGCAATCAGTGACTTAGGAAACTTAGAAAACATTAAAAGACTTAAAGTTTTGTACAAGGGATTAAATTTCTGAGTAACCATTTGCTTATAATCAGCCAAACAGCACTGACCTAGTAGGACAGTCTTGCAGGACATGTACAACTAAAACACTGAAATGCAACTGAAAACACTAGTGTTTTTCACATACTCACAAACCACTGTGCTCAACTCTCATGGCAGAGCAAAGTCAAGTTAAATGCAGGTTGGTATTGTCAGCGATACCAGCACCGCTCGTCATGACATTGCCATCTATCAGTTAGAAGGCCGTTGGATGGCCTGAACCGCTTTTACAGTTCTCCTTGGTTTTGCAAGTGCTCTGCTATAGCAGTTTGGTCTACTGTAGAAAGGTGGAGGAGCTAGAGAAAGCTACGTAAAGCTCCTAAAGGTCCTCACATAAAAGAAAAATACTCCTCAACCCCCCAGTTAAACCTATGGTTCCTGCTGGGCACCAGAATCTGTGGTGTTCCTGGAGAGTGGCTATTGTGAACTCAGCGTTCATGCTTACAGCTATGGCAGTTCTGCTCATGAGCAGACAAATAGGAATGGCTGGTGTGCAAGGAAGAAAGTATTTTCTTGTCTTGCCTGTCCATATCAGAATAGGTCTCTAGAGCATCTTTGTCCTTACAGGACTCTGGTAATTCTTGCTTTCTTTGCCACAGGCTGGTACTGCTGTGCTTCTTGATTGACACTTTGCCCCAGACTTGTGTGCATGGAAGCTTGGGAAAATTTGGCAGTGCCAGGGCAAACATTTACTGTTTATTAATTGCCTGAAACATTAGCACATATAAAGGAAGTCCAGTAAACATTTTTCAGATCAAAAAGTAAGGAAAAGTGAAGTTTAAATGCGGAAGGAATGAAGTTAATAGCAAGATGCCATTAGAAACCTTGTAGTGGCATTTTTTTCCAGTAGAGTAATTATTAGCATCAGGCTCTGAGTCAGTCTCTGACTATCCCTGTGGCTTGAATTGTACCCACCTAATTTTCTCCTGCCAGCTCAGCTGGGTTGGGTAGATGTTACTGTTTGTTCTGAACAGTTCTTATCTAAGATGTCTGTACGAGTGGAGTTATGATTCTCCAAACGTTTGTCCTTACGGCAGTTAGGAGAAAGCCACTGTTGGGCTGCAGTTTAATGAGATGTTAATAGAGTAATGGGTGAATGTAAGTAGAAGTGCAGTGGAGGTTGTGCTGAGAAGTTCAGTTGACAAAAGAACTGTAAAAATGTGGAGCACTCTGAACTGAACCAAAAGCTGAAATAAAAATTTTCGTTCAGTAATGAAGGTGTCATTAAATAGCCATGTTTTCAAACATGCTAGCTGTGGAGAATAGGGTCCTGCTCTCTATTCTGCAGTGACAGGATTTCATAGTCACAAAGAAAAAGGATGGGGTGAACACAGTCATGGCATGGCTATGAAAGACAGACTGGGGTGGGAGAATAAATTAGAATGTTACACCACTTTTTAGAGCAGCAGCCTGTCACGTCATTTAATGGAGAATGAACTGAAAAGCACAGCAATTTTGAAGAGTCAAAGAGTTACCCTAGTAAAAAAATACAGGACTTGATTGACAGGCTTGCTTCTATGCAACTGCTGTACTGTTTGGACATCAAACTTTGCAAGTTCCATCAGTCCATGAGCAAATCGGGTAACACAGAGTCATTTTGACACAGTTCACCTACCACTTCCATATCCCTACCCATTCACAGTGGAAGTTGCAACAAAGGACACCAACTGGATACAAGAAACAGGGAATAGTTTGAGAGCTGTTAGGCGCGTACGAGGGACTTTGGTAATGCTAGCACTGCTGTCATGGCTGGGACTTGATGGCACCCTGGGACTGGTGCTGCTTTATCTGCCTCAGTCTGACAATGTAGCACCAATATTCTCATAACTTCCAAAGAGCTCCAAATTGCCTGGGCAAGGACCCGCATTTTGTTTCTTTTTCAGAGATAGAAAGCTGTTAATGAGTTAAGTGCTCTTCCCAGCCCAGAACCAGACCAGGTCTTTGGGTTCCCAGTCCCATACATCCTCCTGAAGCTTTTGGAAGCTTTTTTTTAGTGGAGATTATGACTGTAACCATGAAACATCATAGTTATGCAAGAACTATTGAAAAGGATATTGGCCTGAAGAAAGAAATGGGTGTGAGGTAAGAAACTCAGCCTAGACAGTGAGCCAGCATTTGTAAAAAAAAAAGGGAACTGCTCTAACCTCTTCTTTAAGGTGATAGTATCACCTTTTGTCGGGTGGTACAACTAGCTAGGATGCAGCTCAGGGTCTGGGCTGGATGACATCTCTACCCTTGAATCCTTTGACTGCAGTGAGGTCACAGGTGCCACAGTGTTCGTCCCTCCTACCCCAAGAGTCACAGTGCTTGCCTTGCCATCTGCTTCCGTGGGCCACCAAATAACATTTCCAGAGAGGTCTCACCTGAAGAGAGTGCCATGGAGATGTCAGTGTTTAACTGTGCTTTCTGTGGAGCAAAGCTCAATGAGCTCGCGGTGGAGAAGGTGACAGTCACCATGAGGCATGGAAAAGCATAGAGGTTACCCCTACTGGGTGGCTGACTGCTTTCCCTGCAGGGGAAATGTCTATAGTGGTGGGTCCCCATGGGGCACGCACACAGCTGTAGTCTCAGCAAGGACAAATGTCTGAGAGAAAACAAACACAGAATAAAGCTGGATAAAAATGCAACTGACACCACATGAAGCTAATCACCCTCTGCAGCTGTTGTGGCTTGGAAGGCAACCAAATAAAAGGCTTTTAAGAGGTTTTACTTCTGGCATTTTCCTCCTCTAACATGAACCCGCTTCTGAAGGGAGGCCCCCACTTTCTGTCAATCACAAGGAAAAAAAAATACGTTTGTGAGTGTATGTGCAAAGCAGGTATCTAATTTACATGTAAAATCAATATAATTGCAAATGCAAATTGAATCATTGCTGCTGAAAGTAGCTGAATTTAATCATATGTATACATACATAAATAAGGGTGATTTTGGCAAAATCTATACAGTGCGCAGTCTGACCTTTTGAATATATCAAGAGACCCCTTGCCATGGCTATCCCTTTGCTCTATGAATGGCAGCCCGTGGCAGACCTATATATATATACACAAACACTGCAAACCTTAAATATCCTTAAGCGCTTTGCTACTTAGAGGGATCTTTGGTCTGACTCTGATCTAGTGGATATTTAAGACAAATACCTAAAATCAGTTTGGCATATCTTGAATTGAAGGTCATATGAACCCAGTCTGCTCAGTGGCCAGCAGCTTTTCTCTATGAATTTGGCTAGTCCATTTGTGGATCCATAAGAAGTCCTGTCGAACTTGCTTGGCCTCCCACAGCAGCAAATGCCACTGCAGAGTTATGTGTTGTAGGAAATGGTTCTTCAGGTTCACCGAGTAGGACACCTGTTTTTTTTGTCCTGTTTGCCACTTTCCAGTCTTCTGACAGTCACTCAACAACACCACACAACCTGTAAAGCCATCCTATGTATTCAAGCTGAATGTATTTTACTAATGACTGTCCTATGAACCCTCCAGTGTGAGATAATTCCTTAAGCAAGGAATTTCCCTACGAGCCTTCTAAGGAAAGGCTTGAGGCTGGGAACCTCAGGAAGTGCCTCTATATTGAACAACAATGAACAATGGAGGTGCTTTAGCTTTTCTCTAATGTCTACTTTTACACAACCATTAGCCATAGTAGGAACTAGTCACTAGCCACAACCAAGCAAGGAAGACTGATGCTCCATCGAACAGAGGAAGCAACTCTCATGCTCTCTACCGGTCAGTGGAATCAGTTTGGGAATAAGCTGTTTTCTCTCAAGGATCCATATAGACTTCTTTCTCAATTTCAATACTAGGAAATGTTCATTCTGTTTCTAAAATGGCTCTTCAAACACATTGTGCGAAGTGTAAGTATAGTCAACCAAAGAACTTCACAGCAACCCTGATAAATCTCCCAAGAGAGTAAAGTTACTGTCAAAAGATTCAACCACAAAACAGAGTAATGCATGGTGGGGATGCCTTTAGACAGGGTCACATAAAAGACTGTTAATTTATATGTTTTAAACTACTTTGGTTTTCTTGTTTTCTCTTTAAAATGGATCGTGCTCAGAAACTTTCTTAGGGCTCAAGGAACAGCCCAGGGTTTTTCCTCTACCACAGCACATTGTCTTCACAGTCAAGATGCTTTGCAGTGCCACTCCTCTTCCCCTCGTTTCCCCAAGACTTCTTGATGTCCCAGCCCAAAGTCAGAAATGCCTGTCACGGTAAAGTGACATGCTGGTCTGTGCCAGAATCTGCATGGGCCCAGTGTGCACGTTGCTGTGCTTTGCCGAGCCGCCATGACACAGCCCTTGCTGCCTGGCCATCCCAGGCAGCACCCACCTGCATGCAGATGCTGTGGCATGTTGTGTCCATCTGGCACTGCTCCACCCAGAGAATCTTGGGGAAGGGTGGGCCTTTATCATGCGCTGGCAGAGAGGCAAGGAAAGAGTAGAGAGAACATCCTTCACAGCACCAATTCCTCAACAGCACTGCAATACTCTTCCTGAACCTTCCTAAGATACTTTCTTAGTGTTCCAAAGGGGATTCCTTACCTTTCTGCCCCTCTTCCCCTCTCAGTTTCTAGAGGAATAAACTGATGTAATCAAAACCTGTTATTTGTGAAATCATAATTGTAAAACCACAAATCAATTAACAGCCATAAGGAAAAGCACCCATTACTTTATAATTTTGTGTTTGTGGTTACTTTATGCCCAGAGACTGCAGATGTAGACCCATTCAAAACAGAATCAGTGCAAAACACAAAGCAAAATCAGTGCTATCTAATTTGAAGAGGTCTTTAGAAAATAGAAATCACGCACCAAGCGCACATTACAAAGGCATCTGGTCACGCTCATCTCAGTATTCTAGCTGAAGTTATTACTACTTTGGAAAAATTTTTAGAATCCTTATACTCGAGTCCAAAGGAGGGTATTTTATCTTTATATGCTGGGCTCACACGTTGCTCAGTAGATTTCGTTGAGCAGAGGAGACCAGCTCGTGTAAGCTGTAACACTACAGCCCATTGTCAGAGGCAGTAGAAATGAATACATGTGTATAAGAACAATGGTGTGTGAACACTCCCGAAATTACAGACATACAGCACTTCTGAAAAATAAGAACAGGTTCCTGCAGCAACATCTTCATGTGACTTAAAAAAGGAAGCTAGCTGATTGTGCTCCTCTGTGGTTTACGAATACTAGTTCTTAACTTGTAGATCCATTTACTCTAGCTGTAAGCTTTGCTAGTGAGCCCATTCATGGGCTTATTATCACATTATGCCCACGTGATGCATACAGTTTTGCATGGATGTGTCCACATTTCTGTGTAGTTTTATTACTATGTAGTAGAAAACTTTAGAGAGTCCACGTAACAACTTTTTTCTATTGCTCATGGACCTAGTGCTGTGTAACAGTATGGCTCAGAGTAAGGCTGGACAGACTAGACACATGGGTGAACCACTCTTTCATTTGTAGGGTTGAGGCTGTGGGTCTTGACTGAGGGACATCTGCACACTGGGAGATTAGCAGACGTAAGAGTAAAGGCCTTTCAGTCAGCTCTGACAGCACTGCCTCAGCCACATTCCCAGCAGATCTGCAGGGGCTCTGGAAGATACAGACACCAGGCTTCACTGACCTGCTACCAGGATAATACCTAGGAGTATCCGTTAATTCTTTAAAATTCACACAGCCTCCACGGAACAGAGCTAGGAATTCAGGCTCTTGCATTACCAGCTGAGCGCTCAACTCGGTATTGAACATACAAAAATGAGAGAAAGACTCTATTTACTGCACAAAAGGAGAGAGAGTCTATTTTCTAGCATCAAACATTTATTGATGGACAAATCTATAAATTGAAAATCAAAATCTAATTTAGCTAGAGGAACACAAATGCACATTTTCAATGCATGAGAAATACTAGTATAAATCACATTTAAAACTCAACCATGCTATTACTTGAATATAACTGTCCAATATCTATTTGATCTACAGTCAAGAAGGAAAACAAATGTGCCTCTGAGAAATAAGGACATTCCTAATTGTTTTCTTGTAAAATGTATATTACATTGCTGTGCAAGTACCTTGTTTGATAAAACAAAGAAATGCAATAATTCAGAGCTCATTTATTTATTTTGGACTTACAAGTAGTATTTTGTAAAAATTATGGTAGGCTTTTGTTTTTCAGGTTACCTACGTAGTCTCTTGAGTTAAACACTTATTAGTATGAAAAACTGTCCAGAAAACATTAAACAATGCTTCTGAATACAAATCACTTCATGAATATGTAAATCATGCCTCAATGTGACACTTGGCTTGTCTGAGAAACAGTGATAGACTAAAAAAAAAAAAATAAACTCCATCAAGGATGAGGACAATTTAAATTAATACTTTCCTAGTGTTGAACAAAAAACTCCGGATTTTAATGGCTGCATAATATGTTTCAATTCATAGTTAAAATATCCATAACTTGCCATAAATATGGTCAAGGGCAAAGAGATGGGGGGGAGGGGGAAAATCAAGATCAAGGCAAGGACCAGATCTAAATGAGGTTGGCAGATTCATTTCCAACAGTGAACAATTAAACCAGCTTTGCCTTATGTGTCCCGCCGTGGTCTTTGGTGCAGAAACATGCCTAACAGTTGCTGAGGCCTCCAGAAGATGCAGTGATTCTGCATGAGACTGCCCAGATCAGAGCTCTGCCCTCCCCGACTGCTGCTCCTGATGCAGTCAAAAACTCTTCTGCTGGTGCACCTACACTGCCTTTTGTGAGGAGAGAGCCCAAGGTGCTGTTCCTGCACATGCAGCCACAGGAGGCGAGAAGCAGCTTGAATCTAAAAGTTGTGCAATTGCCTTAACACAGTACAGGGCTGGAGCTAATAAGCCCAATGTTTGGCAAGTCTAATGAGCTTGGATCCATGCCATGCTAACAGCAACAACTAAGATTCCAATTACATCAGAGAATGTTTGCATCTGCCTCACAGGCCATTTAAACATGCTTGTGTTGTCACACTCTGCCTTCTGTAGTTCAGGGAAGGCCTGTTCTTGTAACTCCTTTGGGTTCCTAAGTATACTCCATACCAGAGCTTGTACAAGTTTGTAATCAGCATTCAGTCCACTCCTCCCGTCTCTTCCTACCTACCGCTTCCAGCTACATTAAAGCAATTTACAATGTGTAGGGTAGCAGTAAGGTTGTCATCATACATGCACAATAATCAAATGCCACAGTCAGAGGAAGGAGAAAACTATTCCACCAGGTAAGGGGGCAACCAGTCATCTAGATTAGGGGTATCAGTTTGGTCTATTAGTTTGGAAATAATGAGAAGAACGGGCTTGTTTCCCTGAAGCTGGAGATGGGCACTGCTTCAGACAGCTGAATGAATGTATTCTCCCAGGAAAAACTATTAGGAACACAGATATAGTCAGTAGTTAGCCCAATGGATCATAGCCTGACTGAGTCAAACTGACTTCAGGAAAAAGGAGGGGGGGAGGAAATTAACTACACTTTTAATTATTTTTCAGAAATTAATGGACCAGAACCAAGTGTAGTGGCCAAATCTCCCTCAAGCTCAGCTTCTCTCTCACTTATTTCCACTTTATTGTCCAATATGCTCCCACAGGAAGCAATTTTCAGGGCTTTCACTTCCACGGAATCACTTTGAAAGTATCAAAAATGACATTTTCCTAGTCATCTTGTTGAACTCCGAGCCAAATTCTTAACTTGATCTTGGTGGATTATTTCTGTGTTCAAAGGTATTTGTATCTTTGTCAATTTACTGTTAGCTATGTAACTCTCTAATTGTCTTCTTTTCATCTTGGGAATCACTAGAGACACAGTAAGATGCAGATATATTTGCAAGAATTGACAGGAAGGCAAGCCAGATAAGCAATGAAATGTCCTTCCTAGCTCCAAAAGACAGCTGAAGCCTGCTCTGTGTAGAGGAGTGTTCACACTGAAGGTATACATTTGATTATACTCATGCCTCAAAGCAAATTCAGACTACTTTCACCCCCAAATGAGAATGGCCACAGAAGCCACAGAAGACCCTAGCTTTGTGCAATCACTGTGGAGCTCAAATACAGGAGCAGGTACACTGAGCAACATTAAACAACCAGGTTGATATTCCTCATCTGTGGCTACTATGAAGTAAAAACCACCACAACCACTAGCACCAAAGGGTTTTCATGTTCTCTCAGAGGTTTTATATAGCTGCATCTGCAAGCTCTGTGTGGTTGTGAGAACTGGGGACTAAATGACTTGATTTTCTATTTCTTGGCATTTTCTGTAGCTGTTTGTCTCTGAACACTGGTATCACATAATCATCTTGATCTGGACTTGTACCAGTGTCAATGCCTACAAAAGGCATAGCACAACAAAGAAACAGGCCCAAGAAGGTACATACAGTTAGTGTTGGGTTATTACCCTACGCTGATACACACGTTGCAAACAAACAGTCTTTCCGAAGACATCCTGAAGCATGATAGTGACTGCTAATGGGAAATGGTGATAGACAATTTTCCTCGTCATTAGTTTTCCACATTGGTGTTTGGCAAATAGAAAGTGGAAATTCAATATACCGATCTTTGTGCTGAACATGTCAGTTTAAGCTAGAGTAATACCTTCTGTGAATGAAATCAGAGTCGGTTGCCTTTTTGCACTTGATATTTTGAGCTTGAATTTCAGACCAAGTTAATGACCTTTTCCCTGGTGCTGTGTGAAGGTGGTTTGGTGCTAAGCTGAATACACAGAGAGATTCTGTCACCCCTTTGGTTGGTTTGGTGTTATTACAAATGCTTTTTGGTGTCTGTTACATTGAGTTACTTGTACAAAGGACAAACTTTAGATGCTTTAAACAAAAGATATAGAAGGTAATAATGCTGGTTGCCTTCTCTAAAACACAAGAGCCCTTACACTGACATTTTAGAGAGAACTTCAGCAGCAAAGAACTGGAACTTGGACCTGAGTATTACAGTAAGTGATTCTTATTCAAACATAATCAAATAACTCTATGCAATCAGAACATAGAAACTGCACATCATGTTTAGATGGGTTTGAATTCAAATGTGTAGGCAGTGAAATAAAGTCAGTGCAATATTTGGACCAGAGAATTGATAAATAGAAATGTGCGCAGCCTCCTCCCACCTTCCGTGAGGGACTGCTGTCTCACCTTTTGCTCTGGTACCTAAGGGAACTTGAGAGGGAATGAATCCCACCAGTCAGGTAATTCCCTGGACACGGGCTGCTGTGTAACAACTCAAAGGCAGGCCAGATAAGTGTATGTCAGTAATATATAGCAAGATGTCTGAGGTGAAATCTCTGTGTACACGATGTGAGAGAATGGGAACGTTTCCTCTTTAGCCTCAGTATAGCTGAATATTTTCATCACAAAACACCGTGAAGTAGTTTAACAGTGTCACATCCCATTATGCATCCTGTTCATTCTGAGAGATATCCAGTGGCATTTTTTTTTTCTCTTTTTTGTCTTGTTTAAAGTCTCAACACAAACAGGACACTGAAAATTAATACAAAAGCAAACATTTTTACTCTCAGCAGGCCTCAGTCATATGGTAATTGTACTTTCAGAAAAAAAAGGGGGGGCTTATAAGCAAAATGAAGTTCAAAATTGTTCCAGTGATAAGCTAGACATTTCCTTTTGCATTCATATAAGTGGAAAAAGACGTTGTATACATTATTCTCAGTCTAGGCGACCAGAAAGCTTACACAGATAAAAGCTTATTGCTTTAAAATTACATTGCAGGTATGTCTGATATTAGTATTTTTTTTTCAGTACACTTTCTGTCGATTTAGTCAAATTGTTCTGTATCCTGCTTTTGACCCTGTAAATGTTGCATCTTGAAAAGAAGAGACATGCGTTTACTTTCTAAGTTTTATGGGGGGAAGAGCGCTTTTTTAATGGTTTTTTTCAAGGGCTGTATCAGCCTATAAAATTTGGCAAGCCATGTATTAACAACATACCATGGAGTTACCTATTAATAATACAAATAATGTGAAGATGAAACAAGTCTCTTCCATCCTATATAGAGACAAAGTCATCCTTATTTATGGAAGTTACTGCTGAAGCAGCTGAGATATGAAGTCAATCTTCATAGCTTGCAGTAATGTATAAATAGTTAGTACAGGAAAAACTGTTCATTTGGACCTGTGAGCCAAAGGAACATGTGTTGACTGTTGGGTTTTTTTTATGATGAGAGCCGCAAAATAAAGACACAGTGCAGAATAGCTCAAGCAGTTACTGGAATAAGAAACATGCTGATTATACTTGTGAGCAAACCTTTCCCTCAAAGCACCAATCCATACGGCAGTGCAGGTACATGAATCAAAAGTAAAAAAAAAAAAACAACCCCATAAGTCTGGAAGGATAATTGCTGAAGCATAGTGATAGCCAAAAGAAAGTTCCCTCTCTGTGGTGAACCTCATGTAACTAAGTCAACTCAGGAGATTTTGCTCCATTATCTACAGCAGACTGTCATCAGGCAAAACACATGCTAAATCCGCTGTCTGGCAGAAGAAAACTAACCCTGCTGTTTGGAAAGACAGACACCAAGCTTAGAAGAGCTCTTAAGAGTGTGAATCAGCCAAGATGCTCATGCAGTAATACAATCTTTTTTGACCTAGTATTAAAGACAAAATACATTTCAGGACTGAACTCCAGAGAAGCAGCTTCGCCTATCACCAGATCACATGTGGTTAGAAGTATACCAAATTGCCTGTCAAGGGATTTGAGGACTAGAGGAGCATGGGCAGTAAAAAGGTACAGCTGGAATGAACCAGAGGGCATTTCGGGGCTCATCAAATGCATGCTGGACTTGACTGAAGGACTTTGCTCTGCATATCTCTTAAAACCTCACTTCCGAGTTTGGTCTAGCTTTTCCTTTGTAAAATCGTCTCTTTAAAATGGTTCATCTGGACAAGGCTCTGATCTCATGATGGCAGTGTAAGTCTAATGCTTTTTCCATTCATTTTGAAAGAGTACCTTGGATTTACACTCCAGCATAGCATCAAAGCAAGGATACAGCACACTGTACTGAATGTAGTAGTATTCTATAACAAATAAAGCACTACCAATATTTGTGTATTCCAGAACCTATTAAAGATGTTTTGGTATCGCATTTCACAGTAAAATGGTAGATAATTTAAAAAATTAAGACTGGCACCTCCAACCATACACCACAACTAAAAAACATCTCTACAAAAGGCACAGAATTTATTCAAATACTAGATAAGAAGTTTGTCTGAACTGAGATACACCTTTCTCATTTGTCCATGCCTAAGACAGTGCGCTAATTAAAAAAAACACATTACTTACAGAACAGCTACCAGTGTGTTTACATAAATTACTTCATTCTACTGCTCCAGCAATTTATTTCTCACATGTAGTTCCTGTATAACTGTAACTATATAAGGACTATTGAAACATTGGTGAGAGAGTAAGAGCTCTGAGGTTTTGGGTTTGTTTTCTTTTTAATCATATTGCTGTTTGTTGAAGAAGAATTGTCAGTCTAGGCAATGGAGAAAGAAGAAGAAAAAAAAAAAAGAATGCAATACAGAAATCACTTTGGAAGCACAACCAGAGCAAACAGTCCAAAGCCCCTGAGACTGTATGTTTATTCCCTTGGAGTATTGCCATTATGGTGGAAAGTGTGGATGTATATATACACTCAAGGGAGGGCAGAGGAAGGACAGAATACATGCACTTTTCCACTTTAAAACCTTGAAAAACTGCAAACGAGTTATCTCCACCAGCTGGATAATGCTTAGAAAAACCTTTCTTAAATCCAAAGCAGTAAAATAATAGTCCATAAAGGTAGCCAAAGATGATAGCTTAGTAATTTCCTAGTGTTATTTTTAGGATGTCAGATTGAGACATTTTAAAGAAAAACTCAAAGAGAGAGTGTGTTTAGTTCCATTTACAGTCATGCTGGGTTGTTATCTAAGGAGAAACAGTACCTCATATGTGTAGCTTAGCTCTTCTAATAAAACTGAAAATTAGAGACCTGAAGGCCACCACAGCAGAAAGGTTTTAATTTCATTATTAGATACAAATCCAAGTGCACTAGTAATTTCTTTTCATATGGTTGTTTCAGAATTAGCCAAGTATAAAAAGAGAATGGCCTTGTAAAAGGTTTTAATTAAGAAGGCAAAGCATGAAAGAGAAGAATGGAAAGCAAATTTTGCTGAGTTTTCTGAAAAGAAGGGGTACGATGTACATACCCTCAATACAATGATCAAAGCAAAAAGGATCCTCTCTTTTGCCGCAGTCTAAGCTGAAGTTACAAAGCATAAAGCCCTGAAAGATTATGGGTCACAGGACAAACATGAGAAGCAGAATTTTATGTGAGTACCCTAGAGAGCCACTGAATAACTACAACCCTTTAAAGTCCTTGCAAAATCAGATTACATTGCTCACTGTCACAATAATAAGCAATGAAACGCTAAATTACCTTCACAAAATAACATATCAAAATCAAACAAAGTAAAGTAGGTAATGCTGGATCTGAACATGACACTCTGAAGCCCGGCATCCACACCCTTTCTATTTAGCAGAAAATTTGCCTCCAAAATGCCTCTGGCTCCAGAATAGTTGTCCTAGCTTCTCCTCCAAGAACATAGTCTCAGCTTCTACATATATATATATATATATATAAGAACTTATATTAATCTTCCAGAAAATTATAGTCTTGGAAAAATAAGCAAAACTGTTTTAAGAGGTACTTGGTGATTGTACTTCTGATGCTTCTCTTGGATTCAGGGAAACGAATGAAGAACTATTTTTCTTTCAGTTGTCAACTCTCTGCTCCATACTGCTCTGTATAGCTCCTCCACTCCAAAATACTGAAATACATTCCCTTTTCGATAAGCCTGAGTGTACCTGCAGCTCCTTGCAAATCCATTAATGTCAGCTTCAGGTGCTGAATTGCCGGTGGTACTGTATCTCGTCTTACTAACACCATGTAAATAATTAACCTCCAGGCTAGGAAAAAGCCTACATTTTTTTTTTTTCCCCACATGGGCTGTTTTGAGCACAATTTAACAGAACATACATTTAAACCTGCTGTATATTAACTCGTAAACACCCTACAATCGATTTTGTGAATTCTGCCCATCTTCTGGGGGATGGTGTATGCCATTGAGAATAGAAAGTGATATCCTTCATTTGCCATGGTTAAAAAGCTTTTGGAATGATGATTAATTAGCACATTGAACATACATCTGGAGATGATCAAGTGAGCTACAGAAATTGCATAAAGAATTTTCTCTGTGTCAGTCTCCTCTCAGCTTTTCAAAAGATCTCACACTAGTGAATTCAATGAGAGTTTAACCACGGCCTTCATCTCCACTGATCAATAATTCCTTATAGTGGTATGTCCCTTTTTAGGTTATTTATATAAATGGACAAAGGGAATTCACCTAATTTGGTATCTTCTGGCATTTGCTCTGTCAAAAAAGAATCTCTTTAGATGATACCTAGACTAGAACAGTTCAAAGTCAAGGAATTGTTCGACTTCTGCTGAAAGCTCGATGTAAAAATGGTAAGAGCAGCAACTGTATTTGTTCACACACAAGTTCAGAGAACTCTTTCAGACACAAAGGTTTGTCAGGATGGAGGAAAGCCCTCCTCCTTTCAGACTCAAAGGAAGAGAAGCATATAGGCATATAAACAAAACTGAAAAAAATGAAACATGATCCTCCGTCCTCTAAATGGACTGGAGTCAGAGACAACCTAGGCTCTAGAAACTGTCCTTGGAAGTTAATTGCATCACTTAGCAGCGCTTTTGTTGTGGGGGATGGTCTCTCTTATTTTAGTTCAAAATAGTCTCATCTGTATATAGAACATTAAAAAAATTTTGCAGATATGGAATCTTCCCCCCTCCTCCCTAATGCAATTCTTAATTTCTAGTCAGATTGGTGAAAATTATACAAAAAAGACACCTATATGAATCAGATTTTTGTTTTGGAGGAAAATAAATTTTTCTTTTGACCCCGATCTTTCCCATAATTTCCATAAACCTAGTCTTGGGTCTGCAGAATTACAGCAGACTTCTGGAGCTTGAAATAGGGATAAACCTGGACTCAGAAAACCTTTACTCTCATCTTTGCATTTAATACTTTAGCCAGCTTAGCCTCTCTGTACAATGAAGGGAGAGAGGATGTTTTATGCCCTATAGGTTTATATTTTTTCCTATTTGCAAGTTGTATTGCATGGTATTTATAGCTATGACAGTACTCAAAACAAGAAATACTCCTACTTTTGGAGTTTACTTAATTTCCCTCCTATGCTGATGTGTGGAGGAATTACAGGCTTGACAGGTGACAGAGTGACTGAGAGTGCAGCTTCCCTGTATGAATTCAGCACATCCAGAGATCACACAGATGATGACGAGGTGCCATTGTTGAGGACAAGAGCAAGTTGTAGACACGTGCACTTCTGTCTCTCTGTATAAGATAGTCCATGCAGTGACAAAGTAAAACAACTTTTAAACAACTGAACATTAAGAAATGGAGTTTATGTGCTTGATTTCCTCTGTGTTATTTTGCAAGGTCTTACAAACTATTACCTTTCAAATAAAATATATATCAGATATTGATGTTTAATTTTACGTAGCACATGCAGTACGTTCTTTTTACTCATCTAGAAAACTTCGACTGTGATTCTGAAATAGAAGATATTCAGATGAGCACTGTAAGCAGCTGAAATGTCAAATCAGTGGAATCTACACAGCATATATTAAAAAAAATATTTGAAATCACTAACACAGTGCTTATTTATCCACAGAAATTATTCCAGTTTAATTTCTGTGTAGGAATGACAACACAGAAGAGACTTCATTCCAGCTCTGACTATGGGCATGTAAAATTATTATGTTACTAGAGAATGGTATGTTAAGACAAAAAGCGCTTTGGGATTGTTTATGTGGTGAAATGAACAGAAGATCTATTGTCCCTTCTTTCTGACTTTAGCTTATACATTTGAATTATTTCTCTGATATTTTTCTGCGCTCTTAAAAAGCCTTTGAAAGGAAGAACATTGTAGGAATATGCCAGATAATAACAGAATCACAAGCAACACTCAGTAAGGGGGTGCGGGTGGGCAGGAATAAAAAAATCCCATTGTCTTATTATTAAATCTATTCCTCAGACTTGGGAAGATGTCAGAATACTTAAAAAACCCTTTATCTTAACAGCAGTGCTGTAATTAGGGAGCCACTATAAGATTTGGAGAGAGAAGACAACAAAATGAGAATCCCAGATATTAGTCACAAAAAAGGTTGATTCAGACTACGAAATCCTTTTCCGCACAGTTCCCCCACAGGTCTTCACAACTACCTAGGCGGGAGCAGTTGCAGAATGGACAGAAATAATTAGGGGAGAGACGTCAGAAAAGGAAATATTTCAGAGAACTTGGATAGAGCTCAGCCTGTTTCAAAGAGAAAGTAAGTGGGAGGCAGAGCACTGCATTATCTTTCACGTAAGCAGAAATAGATCCTCAGATAACAATGAAGTTTCTTCTGCCCTCCCATTGGGGTGAGTTTTTCCCAGCAGAGAGATAAATGATAAGATGAAGCAGTAGCAATCAGTTTATCAATGATCTTGTGATCTCTTTGATTAATTCCCAAGCCTTCCCAGGCTTCATGGTATATCAGGAGTTTTGCATTTGCAGTATAATTCTTAAAGCCCTTCTACTAAAGCTAAGTGATTACATGGGAATCTCAGCTTTCATTAAAGACTTTAAATTAATTTCTAACCATGATAATTCCAATTTAAAAAGTTTGAAAGCATGACCTTTAAATTTGCACCCCAACAAGTCAAGTAGATTCTAATAATTTTTATAATACTAATTTCTGAGTTGTGCATGTTGGGGAGTGGCTAGTTCAGAATTTTGAAGTTTGAATACTGATGCTCTGACTGGATCACCCCATCCGAGATGATCTATTTTTCTTGCCTATGTCTAAATTTCATTTAAACTATAGAATAACAATTATTGAATTTATTTTCATTTTGAAAACAGTTTCATGCTTATGTCTATTCATGACACTTAAATATAAATCAAAGAACCTTTTATAAGTGTATAGATTATTATGTGTATATACGCAGTATGTTACAGAGTGGCTGATAGAATGCATTATTTTTTTCACTTACACAATGTGCCTGCTACAGAAAGAAGTGTTCTAACACAAGCACATACGACTATTAGAGGACTGAAGGCTGAATTTTGGCTCACAGGTCTGCCAGATTACTGGTGTTACCATGTGCAAGCTACTTCTCATTCTTCAGCTTGAAAATGGGGACCACTTTGTCTCTTGATTACTATTTGTTTACCTTTAATCATTATATTATGCATTCTCAGGGAAAAGTACTTTCTTCTGTTCGTGTATGGCAGCTAACCGAGCACTTAGTCCTTAGATATAGCTGCCATACAAAAAATAGAGATATGCTTGTATGGGCATTTGTACATCTGTTATATTGATACAGAAATTGAATTCAGATTCACATATAATTTTTCCAGAAAGAAAAAAAGAAACCAAGGGAGAGTAGATGGTGACTCAAGAGGACATTCCTTGAATATTAACCATGATTTTTAATAATGCTTTTAGTCTTCCAAATTCTTGTTTGATATTCCTTAGAGCAAATATTTACAGAAATAATAGTAAGATCTGCTGGGAACAGCATAAAATATTCTCAGCATGATATTGCAAGAGCAGTAGGAACTTCCTCAAAGCATTTTTGTATGTACCTCCAGCTAAAGACAGATTGTTTACACTGGAAACAGCCTCATTTGGATTTTCAGAGAAAATTCATCATCACAAACCAGTTCAGAAAAAACACTCAAGCCTCCAATAAGCAGGCAAATGTCTCTATTTGTGTGCATTTAGAAGAGTATCCTATGCTGCGTCGTTCAGAAGGGCAGCGCCCAATGCATAACCCAGTGATGAAGCATTTATTATGGCAATCTGGGCTGTAAATTAGAGACATCTTGCAATACACACAAATACAAGATACAGAATTTCCATGTTGCTGACAGCCCTGGAAACAGGCCTTGTGGAACTAGGGCTCTCAAGGGTGACAACAAAGAGCAGAAGAATCAAATGGCACCCAGAAGAGCAGCAGGTCTGCTGATCATGGAAAAACTTTCAGTGCAGTTTTGGCAGTGAACTACTGTGTTTTGGAACTGCAGCATTTGGGATTCTTGCTGTGGTCCCTTAGCCTGCTCCAGTGTTTGGGAGAAGTTACCACTCACATTTCTGAACTGCAAGTGGCCACATTTCAAACGCCCTGTGTGGCTTTCGTGAGGTACAGGAAAGCTGGTTCATAACACATGGGGGCAGCTCTTAAAGTATAACAAAGTTAACACAAGGTCCAAGATCTGAGCTCAAAATAGGACTCTTAATAAGTTTGAGGACAGTATTCTTTGGTGATGCTATCAACATCATCCCACTTTTAAAGCCAGAATAAAAAGACTTGAAAGTTACCAAATTTGGTATTTTTTTTTCAGTCTGCCTGTTTCCATTCCTACCTTACCTACCGGTTATTCCAGTTAAGAAATTGATTCTTTGTCAGCTTTTCATGTGTGCCATAAATGAGTGTGGTCCTCATGGTGTTTGAAATAATTAGGCTCAAAGTATTGCATCTTCTCTGTGAGCCTCTGAGTATGAGCGCTGCTGAAACTGTCTAGCACAGTACATTTGGCAGAACGCATGGTCCACTGCTTTAAAGATGGTATTTTAGTGGAGAGGCTTCAGATAGCAGGTACAATTCTGCAAATATTAAATATAAGCCTTTTGATATGACAATTAACAAATGAGTGAGCTCCTATACATCTCCCTCAAAGTGGCAAAGCATGTAGGGCCCATTGTGCACTGATTATGATAATTTATTAGACTGAAATTTTTTCTTTAAGACAATGATTACCATGAGGTTGACAGTTCCTAACTTCATTAGAAGTTGCAGCTGCTGCTATCATTATTCTGATTAGTTACCTTGAATTGCTTTGCAAAAGACAATTATCATTACAGCTTCTCTGTCACAAGGAGGAAATGGGTCCTCATAGCAGAACTGAATTAGAAAACAAACTAAAGCATGAAATAAGGGGAAGAGAGCGAGTGTGTCATATGCTAGACAGAAGCTGATCACACCTTCCTGGACTCAAGTATTTTAAATAGAGGCTATCCCACTGAAAGGCAGGAAACAGTAGAACAAATGATGCAAGTAACCACTAATAGATGCTAATGCTAATCAAGTGAAGTGATCCTGTAGCTGGTAAGAAGGATTTATTTCTGATAAATTACCCTGGTTGTAAACCCACCCCCCCCCCCCAACTGTCAAGTACCTGTGGAACTGCAATACCACAGGTCAGTGACATATTGGATCCCCGCATATTCTGCCTGGCAAGGAGTTTGGATATTGTCCATATTTGTTAGCTGATGCCTTTTTGCTTGGGTCTTTGTGAAGGAAATTAGATGCACGGCAAGAAGGGATACGCAACCTGTGAGGCACAAGGCTGTATATGTCAGTAGCTCATCCCTTACTGTGCAGCATTTGTTTCCTCCTTGCCTCATCCTTCTTATACCCCACACTCTCCACCAAATCTGCATGCCTGAACTTGCTTCTCGATTCATTTCTGCTTCCCACTCCAAGTATTTGACTTGGAGTCAAAAAGGAAAGGAGGAGATGCCTGGTTTGGTGAAGTAAGTGTCTGTACTGGAATAGAGAGAACAATCAATTATTTCAGTGGTGAGACACAGTGAGAAGCTGAGCCATCTAGAGTATCAAGACTCTTAATTCTTCATGGCAAAGGCATGTTTTCTACTGGTGATATTACAGAGTCAGAAATGCACATCTGGTCCTTGGCAAGAAAGCTTTCCTTGGCAAGAACGCTTCCCTGGACTCTAAGTTCCCACAGGTGGAGCCAAACCCGTATACCCAGTTCTGTGCCTCTCATCTTTCACCTGGACTCTTTCTTGCTAGGAGTAGGACCAGTAGTAGCTTTGGTATGATTTTGCAGTTCTTGGCCACCACAGTGCCTGGTGACAGCTGTGGTTGTCACAATATGAACTACAGTGTGTCTCTTTTCCTGCCACAAGCTGTGGAAGACCACAAGCGGCCATGAAGCAGGAGGATAGAAATGGTACAAAGCCATTTATTTCATCACTTCTTTTCCATTTTGATGGACAAGAGATCTAAGTCTAGATGGAAATTTTGACTGAAGTCAAAAGAGAACATAAGGACAGAGATTCTGTGCAAGAGCATAAACAAAGATGGCATTGTGGTTTGGGCAGTCATTGAGGACTAAAATTTTACTGGACACACTTTTAAAACTCTCCTGTCTTCTCCTTTTCCAGACATTTGCAGAGATTTATTAGTGATGTAGGAGGAGATTACAGTAATCAGGAAGGCATAAGGCTGTAACACTGGACAACTTTCTGAGCACTTGAAAAGAAAGAATTGACTGTTATTTAGGTAAGAAGGTAGAGAAAACTCAGGTGTGGCATGAATATATGAAGAGAGGCAAAAATTGAAAAGATCACCTCTTATGGTGAAATTAGTAGACTGACAGGATTAACAAGTGTGGTTGGGGACAAGAACAATGGAAGTAGTTTAGGAAGTTTATTCTCTAGGCTAGAGACTTGTGACACATTCAGGTACCTCAGATGACATTGGAAAAATGGAGCATTGCATCTGTGCACAAAGAGAACAGGATGTAAGAGGAGGTAGGATACAGAGTTAAACACGTCACTGATAACAGTTACTTTTTCCATGGTTAATTTAAAGTAAGAAGTATGCAAAATAGGAAATTTTTGGTGTGGAGCATGTCACCACACTGCGGTCATATCAGACAAATGGCACTTCTAAGACACCCATCCAATCAAACAAAAAAAACCCAGAAAACTGCCACAGCAAGTCATGAAATGCTTTAAACTACCAACATCACAAACCACTACTTCACATCGAAGAGCAATTAGAGGCAGAAACAGAGCTCTAGTCTCTGTGTTTTGGTCAACAAGTGCTCTTTGCCTGGTCTTCCATCCCCAGAAGGAGAGAGGTAAGTATACAAACAACTCATGACTTGCCTTACACTGTTGTAAAGTGCCTAATGAGAAGTGTTCAGCAAACAACATAAACTAGTTGGTGAAAAATTGCTCAAGTATATCCCAGACAAGTATTAACAACAAATGATACACATCCAAAAGTCAAGTCCCTTCTTCAATTTGTCTTTTCTTTTATTATTTCTTTTATAATTTCTATAACTTTAAACTTATTTTTGAAATGGCCTGATTCCAGCACAATTATCCTTCTTCAGCTACAGTTCTAGTCATTCATATTCCAATAGTGGCAAACACTGTCTCATCAAAGCACCTCTTTGGTCTGCTTTCAGCCTCTCTGACCCCATGTTGATCAAGTTATTTTTTGACATAGACGTTATCTTTTCTTTGATGAATATTGATCTTGTCTTCCACATTGCTTGTGATTTCTCCAGCTACTTTCTTTCACTCCAGTCATCCAATTTCAACTCAAAGGAGTCAATTTAATTTCTGTCTGACATTTTAATTCCTGTCTTAGCATCTGGTTCATACCAAGCTGATGAAGTTCAACAATTTGAAGCTAGCCTGCAGCTTTTTGATATCACAGAAAAAACCCTGGTCTCAAAAATTCACATGCTGTGCCTCTGACTGTATTATTTGGGAATATACCCATTACATTATTTCCAGCAGGTTCCACAGCTCAGTCATACCTGTCTCAACCTGCCTTTCTTTTTCTACTTTGCATATACAGCATTGCTGCATCTCAGTTTAATAGATGTGATTTTGTATTGGGGTTCCAAGGCACCAAACGCATCGCATAAAACAGTCCTTGTCCTGAGTGGCTCACAATTAAAACCAGATGAAGAGCAAGCATGGAAGGTAACACAGCAGAACAATATCAGAGCTTGAAGCAGAATGACTAACCTAAGTAGCTTTTGGGATGGGGGCTGACCTCACTGATAGTATCTTCTCTTTATCCTTACCTGTCTCTCTGTCCAGACTTATGCTTCCTCAGTCCCCAGGTTGCTCAGACCCTAGACTCTTTATGCCTCCTGGTGCTACCTCTTCCTCTCCCCTCAGGCTCCTGATGTTGCCTCCTTACAGTTCCTGTCCTAATACAAAGTCTGTGCTGAGAAGGCTCAACAGCTGTGTCTTCCCCTCCCTTACTCCACCTTTGATAGTTGTGGGCCTTAGTAATGAATAACACCTCAACAGCTAGGAACTGTGACCACAGACAATTCTCCATCTCAATTTTCTGTGGATGTTATGAATACAAAAAAACCCATCACAAATGGATCAAAGTCAAGCGTTAAACAAAGAGGAAGTTCTGGAATTAAACTTGCCTGCAAAAACTTAATTTGGCCCTTTTGTGCGTAAGTATTATGATATAGACTTCAATTACATGAACATAGACTATTTTTTCCACATCTAAATACATAGATGTGCAAATTCTCAAGTAGTTGTCTTGATTACAAGTACACATAATATAAAAGTTCAATAGTCTATTGATATTTAGTCAGATTGCAGAAATTCCACATATTCATTGCAGCAGCTGACTATATTGGAATACTATGCCAAGAGCTGAACAAATGAAATCAGATTACTGCAAATCACAAGGAACAAATAGCCAGGAAAAAAAAATAGTAGAGCCACAGGAAAAAACAGCATGGTGAATACTAAACAACTGCATTAGGTTCAGCTGAAACAAAGCAAGAACTGTAAAGCAGCCCACAAATAATATTTAATCTTCTCTAGTCCCAGTAAAACAGACTAATCAGCACAGTGGCCACTTTATATTGGATAACTCCAAAGACTAAAAAAATAGGGTCAAAGTACATGTTTGAAATATACACAAAGAATTGGTGGTGACATCTTGGCCTGTAGGTCCTCTTCCGGCTGAAGAAAAAAAATAGAAAAAGGTTAATTTCAAGGTTAGAACTAACCGTGTTCTATTTTTTCCCCCCAGAGCCCAAAGCAGAGCTCACGGCCAACATGTCACCTCTAATATTCTTTGCTATCTCAACTGTGAGTTTTATATTAACCTTTTCTCTTAAATTTGCAGACCAAATGCTAATGCACTGTAGATTTTGTTGCAGTGTGAAGAAGCTTGGCTTGATCTTCTTTTAATCACTGGTCAACTAAGCAGAGAGGCTGGCAAATGTTGATAGCAATGTTACCACTCTTGCACTCACAGAGAATAAAACAGGACACAGCTGAACTAACAGAAGCTACCTCTGGACAGTAACACAAGCAAAGCAGGGAAAGCATTTGTTATTTATGGATTTTCTTTTTTAATATTTGAGGGAAGTACTTAGAGATACAGGAACATTTTCAGTTACTATCTGATAAGTGGATAAAGTTCTCTTTTGCTAGGTGCTACAAAAGTTATGCTCAGTAATTAATGCAGAAGTCTGGCCTTTCAGATTGCCAGAGAAAAGTTAGAGACCAGACCTCAAGATATGGCCTGTCAAATTCCATACATTGAGTTTATTGTATAGATAAGATTGACTGAATCTTCAATCCAATTTTATACAAATCAGCTTTTTTTTTCATATGTTCCTGTCCTCTTAATTCTTTTGTCACTCTAATTTCTCAGTTTAGACACTCCAGATTGGCCTGTTCACTCTACTTCCAAAAGCAACCCCATTGCCAGAAAGAGCCTTTTGGAAAAGTGCTCTCTGTGCCTGGCAAATCGTAGCACACCAATTTCCCATGCATCTGCCTGCCATCTTTGTATTTTCACCTAACCTTACGTACTTCTGTGGGGGAAACTCTGAACTGATGAGGCACACTGGTGTGTATGGCTTCTCTTGGAGGACAGGGGGGTGCTGGCTCAGCTGCTTACAGAGAAGAGAAAGGGACTCTAGCTTGTAGTTTTACAGTCCAAACAAAAGCGTGAGCTCTGCTTGCACTTTCGCATAGGACACGGGTGAAGGTGCACAGTAAAGAAATTTCACAATTTAGTAGGAACAAATTAGAAATACTATGTAGGAGCGAGAAGCAAAAATTGTCCATGTGGTGTATGAAGGTAGCTTAAAAATAAACTCTATCCCATTAAACTCATCTGCCCCTAGTCATACATTGAGACAAATTCTATTTATTTGATTTTCACTCTGTGCACATCATAATAAAAAGCTTGACTGAAATCAATTGGTGAGAGACAATATCAGTTATCCTGCTACTGCTCCAAAGTAGTTTCAAGCACCAGGAAGAAAATTAAAATTCTCCATTAGACCTGCATGGTTCATATGAGTTCAGTTCCTGGCCAGGTGATCTCCATATCAAAATCTATTCATAACTAGTCCTTGTATAACCTAGAGAGGAGAGAAGATCTGTGAATACACCATTATGCTGAAGAAGTGGGAGAAGGTCTCTGGGCAGGCCAGCAGTGCTGACTTCAGCAGCTCCAGCAATCTCATGTTATCTTAATGCTGGCAATACATGAGTACACGCCCATTCCCGGTCATATCCCTTTCAGTCATCAGGGATGCTCAAAGAACTACTTCCAACTTAAAAGCTACAAGTTGCTCTGACCAACAGGTTCACTTGTATGAAAAAAAATCTATCAAGGTTTTTAGTATAGGCCTGTTATGTTTTACTTAAGGTTTCTTCTATACCAGTATCTTCAGATATGTGAGGATACGTGGGACATGTGGGAGTCTTTGGCTTTATTTCACACACAGAATTCCCCCTATCTAATCTCACTCAAAATCTGATATTCAAAGCCGGGTATCCCATTTGAAAAGCATAGTGTCACTGAACCTCTTCCTTTGACAAGACTGTCACTAGCATTTACCATGGCATTTTTACAGTACATCACACTGGCCTGCAGGAGTGCTTGAGCCAACACCACTCATCTCTCATGACAGTATGCTGTGCTGTGTATAAAAATAAAGAATATAATGCAGCATGCATGCTTGAGCCAGACTGACTCTTTTTAAAGCATAGTGTGGGATACTCAGTCTTTATTTCAAATTATTGAACTGAGACTTTTACTAATTTTTCTGTTATGTGAGAAGGTCAAGGAGAATTTCATATTGCAAATATTTCTCATGGCTTACAGACTAGAGCATACAAATATAGTCTACAGAAAAAAATTCCTACAGGGCAAAGCTGTCAAAAGCAGTGTCACTCCCCTGTTAGTAGCAGAGCTATGTACGGGCAATGCCAGCTGGGCCTCCCTGTGCTACGAGGGAATTTTATCCAGTGCAATGAGACCCAGGAAGAAAAGTGATGAAGATTAGGAAACAAACATTAAATCTTGCTACCTATCAATGTTTCTATCTTGTACAGAAGTATTTCATGACTGTCCTTATGAAGCCTTACAGCTATGCTCTATTTTGAAATGTGATGTGTTGGGAAGAGCAACATAAATCAGCTAACAGTAATCCACTGACAAATGAATTCTTTCTCTATGGGTGACAAAGCAAGAGCAGAAATTGGAGAAATTTAGCCATGTAAGAAAAGGATCACGTTCATGGCATTGACACAGAGCTAGATCTGCTCCATTAGCAGTCTAGTGCTTGTGGACTTCTATGGTTTGAACCACAATTTAATGGCCCTTGGAAGGATTCTAATTCATTCTTTTTTAAAGAAAATGCAGTGAAGACTTTCTTAAGGTTACAGAAGATTGGATGACTGCAGGCTTTTGTAACAAACTTAGAGCTTCAATTCTAAACCATGTTTCTAGTAACTGAAAGTTCACTACAGCAAAAGATCTTCAGCATTCAGCAGACAGATCTGCTTCAGTTGGGAGCAATCCTGTGTTCACATGTGAAGAACATTGCAGCAAATGGCATGGTGGCAATCTCAGTAGAGACCCCTAGGAGCAAGCTGGCTATGGACCCATATCACAGCCTCTTGGCAAAGCAGTTCCAAAGACTCACCAGCCCTAATTCCAAAGCACCGTTCATAATGCAAAAAGAAATATAGATGCTACTTTGATCATGCTTTCCTTAAAAAGTAAAAAATTAAGTCAGAAATAGCTTCCAGTTTGTTTCTTTGGATGGTGATTCGTATTGTCCTGTTTCATTTGAGAGGAAACATCTGATATCATAACGGCCTCCTGTGATCATTTTCGATTCATGAGTCACCAGGTAGGGAACAACGTTCGGTGTCTGCTTCTATTGCTGGAACAATGTGGAAGGTGCTGTCTCTGCAGAGGAGGGGAGTGCACAAGTAGCTTGGGCCTATTCGCTGAAGCAATGACTTTCAATCTCATTTGCAAAATCCTTCACATTTTCCAATTAAAGAGTGGCTGTGTAGCAAATAGTGTTGAATTTAAACACTTCAGGTTAAAAGGATGAAGAAGAGAGTATCTCAAATATTCCCACATGCTGTTACTTGTTACCTATGACTTGAATCTTCTGGCTTGTCCGTGGATCCAGGATTTCATCATGCATACCCAAAGGCTGACGTACAATCTTTTCTATATAATGCAGCAGGAAACCTATTTTATTACTGTGCCAAGACAACAGTTCGCAGAGCTTTTCTAACCAGCAGAGAATGACATTTTCACAGGATTAACAGGTGCAATAAAACACACTGCCAGCTCAAATTCAGCTGAGTGCACCTTAAATGAGATGCGACAAAAGAAAATATGATATTAAAAAGATGAAGGAAAAGGGCTGTTAATTAAGTTAGCTTCAACTTCACCCTTCCATAGTTCCATTAAATGTTGAGAGCAGTACGTTAGACTTATGTAAGTGGAAGGTAGGCCGCAGTCATTACATTGCCTACAGTGTACACTTCCTGAGACTAGAACAAGTTGCTACAGTCCCAAGCTAAATCACATTTTCACTGTCACCTAGCAATGACTGTTTGGAATAATCTCCTCCATGAAGAACGCTTCTAGCCACAAGTACACAGCATCTACAGTCTCTATCCAGAACATCAACCTGTTGGTAAGAAGAGCATAGTGACTGATAATATTGCTCCACAGAAATATCTTTTGAAACTTTTATTTTTGAAAGCAGCAAAGTGGTCTTGGTTTCCATACTATTCAGATGAGGAGTTATCAAGGGCTACACACCAACTCTCCTGTAAAATGACACTATCTGAACACAGGGATAGTTACATTTCTTCTCAATCCTTGTATTTAGCTGTAGTGTGTATCAGATCAGTCTCCTTACCCCTCTCTCACAACACCAGACGCGTTCATTATTATTTTTTCTAGAGAAAACAGCAACTCTGATTTCTATCCCAATCACATCACAGCGCAAGTGCCTTAAAGCTAATGTGAAGTGTTGCCTAGCAACAGCACTAAGCCTGCTGGGATCATCCTGCCACTGATTTTTGCATCGATATTTTGGTTCTCAAGGATGCTTTGTAATAACAAAAGACACTATTAACCCTGTTTTCTTACCTCTGAATTTAATTAATGCTTTTACTGGTGTGAAAGTCACTGCTGTCCAAAACGTCTAACTATTTTGTCAGCTCTCTTGGGGCACTTGGGAGCAACACATAGCAAAGAGTCCATCAAAAGAACCACAGGTTTCAAACAAACAGCATCTGGAGATCTTATTGATCCTCTTGAATCTACACAAAAGTCATTATTTGCAATTAAACTATTGCTGGGTGTGACTTCTGAGTTCACAGCACACAATTATAAGCAGTCTCTGCTGGGGACTTTTGGAAAGTCTACATCAACAACCACTATGCATAATAGTTGTGTTCTACACTTACTAGTTAAACAGAAAACTGTTAAAGAAAAATTACTGCACTCACGGTATCCAAAAATCAAACAAAGCTGAACTAACTGGACAGCAAACACCACGCTTATTTGGAGGAGGAAGGACTACATATTAGTAAGCATTTCAGCTTAAGGGGATTGCTCGAAGGACACCTCAGCTCAAGGATGATGTTTTTTTATCAATACTGCTACACAGTAACAACAGTCTTACAATGAGTGTAAGGCCCAGGAACTGCGTAGGGACATAAAAATGGATTTACCTTAAATCAAACTGAAGGCAAGGACAGAAACAAGTTGTGTCTTTAAGAAAGCAGATTATTATTCGTGGGCTAAAAAGTGGCAAAGTCATGTTCCATCCTGCCCTAGCCTGGCGCAGTACCATCTCAAAGATACTGGCACCCTATCGAAAAGCCATCACTGAGTTGAGGATGGGACTTTATTCCTCTTTGTTTCTGCTGGACTGGATAGAAAAGTCATAGTTGTTGAGAGAATAAATATTTTCCTGCTATTAATATTAAAATGCAAAACATGGAGAAAAGTCTTGGTGCTCTAAACTCCCACAGTCAACACAATAAGGATCAGTGGCACTCACACAGACAGTTAGTTACAGATCTGCAAATAACCAGCAAGATGCGAACTAGACCCTAGCATTGTGCCTTAATTTGTGCTTGAGCAAGGTTTTAGGACATCCATATTACTTCATCTTCTAGTGACTGTTCACATAAGCAGCAATCATTTCAGAAGTCAGGAGGCTTCTTTTTTTCAGAAGGTTAGAATCTGCTGATGTGCATCTCATCGACCAGGATTTTTAAGCCCCTGTAACTGACAGCAGGTGCTTGAATACGTGCACAGACAGGGCCTAAGAGCTAGATGTGGTATATGAGAAGAGTTGCAATGATAAGATGACTGTTGCTAGAGCTTCAGCACAATGGGCCAAAGGCAGAAGTTCTGTTGGCATTATTCTGTACTACACTGTGAAATGCAGTTCCTGGGTGGCTACCGTGCTCCTGACCCAAGACTAAGACTACAGATAAAAAATTGCCAACATGCCCCTCTATGAGCTGATGTCGGATTGTATAATTTAGAGTATTCCAAACCAAAAAGCCCCAAAGATCCAATCTATATTGGCTTTGCAGTAGCAGTGATGTCAGTATTGTTTGATGGGAAGTGGAATGAGGCCATCCACTAATTCCACGTGGGAATCAACTTGTGCCAATGGAAAATGACTGGCCATCCGTAACCTGAAACCTGAATTACAGACACTGAAGTCGTGATCTCCACAGCTCTTCACACACATATTCCAGGCTCCCTTCTCCTCAAATTCAGAAAGTCATGGCAGGTTGCCCTTTCTGCCTTTGCATGTGGCTGGTGGTCACGCTGTTATGGAACCTTACACCTCACTTCAGGGAAGACAGGCAATCTCCCAGGTTGCAACCTGCAGCCCAGAGAAATCAACTGGCACTGTTCCCTCTATTTTCATAACAGAAGCAGCTCTCTTTACAAATCAGTTCCAAACAGAGCAAGCTGTTTGACAATTATCATTTTGAACAAATATTTCCAGCCACGCGCAAAACACCGTGGCAAAAAAAGCAAACTTTCAATAAACAGAAAATAGATGATTGTTCTGAAATGACAGCTTTCATGCTGTTTATCCCAAAGGATCCTCAGAGCTTATGTAGTATGAAATAAATTTGCTGCTGGTTAAAAATGTAAATTCTTTAAATACATAAAACCCTAATGAAAAGGCTTCTAACGTTTCCCTTTTCCTGATTCCCACTCTTCTCTTTTTATCTTCCTAGAAGATGATGTTGATTATAATTACAGAGGAGACTAAAATGTGTGCTTGATTTTGTGCTAAAAAAATTATTTGAAAGTAAAATGGTCTCTTAGTGTATGTGTGTGTGATTGGGCATGTGTATGTGCTTCTACACATGCATGCATATGATATGAATTGTTTCATGGCTTTTAAAGAATTTTAATGCATCAAGTGTATTTCACATTCAAATGCACATAATTTGTAGAAAGCACACAAAAGAGTTAGTCTACAGAGATGAGAAAGAACAGCTGCTTTGAGATTCCATCACCTCTAATGCATGCAAGATGCATAGTAATGCAAAATGCAGGAACCAACTCGGCCTTCCTCGTGAGGCAATGAGGACTGCAGGATCAGAGCCACAGCCTGTCGCTGGCTGCTCATGGTTAGCAGGAGCTTGCGATTGTCACCGCAGGGTCAGCGGTTGTCAGGTCAGAGTATGGTACAACTAATGCTCAGTCGCCACTGCCCCTGAGGCGTAGAATGCAAGCTCAGGTTTGAAGGAACAGACTGTAGCACAAAACTCAGACTTGCAATGAGACCAAGTGTTTGCCAGTTAAGTGGACTGATTTGGGAAGCTTTTTTTTTTTAACTAGGATTTCTAATTTAGTGTATTGCTTGCAGAAGAGAGGAACTAAAAGTGAAATTAATAGAGAAACTCATAGCTTGCCTGAGTGGGAGCTAGGTGAAAAGAAGGCAGTCTGGACCCCTCATATGTCAATCTTCCGCATCCAAACACAAACTCCCTACTTTGTGCAGAAGTAGACATTCTGTGAACTACAGTGAACACACATGTGTGGATTTTCTGGGTGCTGGATTAGATTTAAAAGCACTTGGTGACCTCTCCCTAACAGTTATTCTTTTTTTTTCCTTAGAAATGTCATCAGCACAGATCCTGTGAGCAGGCTGCCTGTGTCCTTTAACAGATAACCAGCGCATGTGTGCAGATCAAATGTGCAGCACACAAGCAGTGAGCCCAACAAGACTCTCACAGAGAGAGCAGCAGATGCGATGTGCTAGACTTACAACCTATGCACCACCAAGTCATACATACACAAGTCCAGCAGAGCCAGAATGCAGGCACCTGCACTACATTTAGGCAGAAGTCTGGCACAATCAGGACACATCAGCCTCACTTACGTATCAGACAATAAATATGTGATCCTGCCGCTGTGCTAATCCCAATGTTATAGCTGTATGACAGGCCTTGCTAGGTATCCTAAGATTATGCCTGCATCTACCCCAACATATCGTGACAATCTTTAGATGTGCGATTACTAGAACTCCACTGCATAGATCCTTGGATCTGAGAGCAGATGATCAGGGCCCTAGTCCCATCACTCCTGTTCACTTGCTGCACAGCTGTGTGAACAGTAGTTCGCATCTCATTCTTTCTTGAGGAAACAAAACCATCCTTCTTACATACCAAGCTTCCCTTCTCACGCTTACTTAGGTCACGTTCTCTTGAAATGTATCTCAGCAAAGTCACTAAAATAACTCTTAGTATTTTTTTTAATTTTCTTTTTCAGTTCACAGAGACTGAAATAATGGTGACTGCTGTGCTGCTGCCTGGTGAAATGCTGTTTAACAGACCAGTGCTGTGGGCATACTGTGGGGCATGGGCACCACGTAGTGGCCTAAGGACTTTGGGGTGGTGGATTGTTTGAGATGAAGCACTCCAAGCAGGGTATGGAGTGTGTCCAGACTACTGGAGTAATTTATGGAAAGAGCTCTCTGATAGTCTGTCTCTCTGGGTCTCCTTTCGAATGGCAGCAATTAGTTCATAGCACATGGAATTCCCCGTGGAAACTAGCAAGCACCTAATATTGACAATCAGCTCTAGGGACCAGGGCTTGACCTGATTCTTAAAGCTCAGCTCTGACTCCTAATGTGGTCATATGTAAGGGTGGAAGATTAGAAGTAAAGAGTTCCTCTGGGATCCTTTTCTAGCAGCAAAGTTGTAGGTACACGCAATAACTAGTTAGCTCATTTATAGTGCAGAAGCTGTAGTCACACTGAACTCTCAATGTCAATACATAGCCCATCTATGTTCTTTTCCCACCCTTTTTTGTAATTATTCCCAATTCATACAAGCAAAGCCTAATGATGGGAGAAAATTAGTTATTATCCTGTTCATTTCATAATTAATGCTTTCTACTGTCATCATCAGTAGGTGTCTGTTGTGGAATTTCCTATACTATGCTTTGCCCCGAGCAGAAAGATATTAAATTAGATAAATTACTGTTCTGCTATGGTGTGGACCATCCTACAGAGATGCATACAGCTAGTTTGAATGCACAACCAATAGCTGAATGATATCAGAAATTTTCAGTACATTTTGGATGACCATCTGTGCACAATGTAATATCGTAAACAGTAGTCTTCTCTGGAGTGAGGCAGCTGAACAAAGAGCCAGGGTCCAGAGATCCCTTTATTAAGCTCAAGTTTTTAAGTTAGCAACGTAGATCCTCCTCTGCCTCTTTATTTTTTAGTGAAATCAGCCTAACAAGAACATTGTTTTTCATAGTGATGTCTTGCAAACATTTTCTGTCTCTTTCTAAAACATTACTAGTTTTAGCAGTCAAACGGACAAGCACCAGCATTACAAACAGTGGAAGTGTACCATCGTCTCCATTTAGTTATGACAGAGACAGAAGTATGAAAGGAACTCTAACATTCAAATGGGTTTTAATTCAAATTTCAACTGTGCTTTATATGAACTTTAGACATTCTTCAACCTTATATAACTTCTTCATGTGTGAACTTTGACTTGGCTGTCTAAATATGCTCTGAGCACACACAGTTCACACTGACTCCAAGACTGTAAATCTAGCAACCAAACTAAAGCCTAAGTCAGATACTGCCCAAGGGGCCTGCTAGGTAAAAACCAAAGTGTTTGAAAAAGCAAAACCAAAATCCTATTTCATTGCTAGATATGACTGCATTAATGACAAAGGAATTTGAAAAAATGTAAAATAATTTGAACCAGACTAGACAATTTTTAGCTCAGTCGACATTTTTATGTATGCCTTGTGTCTTAGGACTGAACTAGAGGTGCTGAGAAGCAACTTTTTCTTTTTTTCATCCTCGAAGTATGTATCTTATGTACAGAATAAGAAGGAAAGATTATTCAGTGGAACAGATATACCTGTTCTCCTACTAATACTGTTGCATGGATTGAAACTGGTGGTAAATTAACATGAAAAGATCTACTGCAAAGATGATAGCAATTCTAGGGATGTGATTTCCAAAGAGTTTGTTTCAGGATTGGTTTCTTTCATTAAAGAGTTTCTCATGATTGGAGGTTTTTAATACCTTTCTTCCACATTGGTTTCCTTATGTCAAAACATGACAATGCAGCTTTTCACTCTGTGAATACAGCATCTTTACTAGGTTGGTTCTTCTCTCCTTGGCTACTTATTTTCAGGAACCTTATAGGAATTTAATGTCTTAAGCCCTTTGTTCCTCTATCATATCTGCTTGAATTTACAGAGTACAAAGATTATTGAGGACATGATGAGAAAATGAGTGTCAAAACCTCATAAGATGCATTTCCTTTGGAAGCCAAGATGCAAATAAGTAAGTGTTCAAACATTTTTAGATAAACCCCTGGTTGGAGAACTTGGAAGGACACAACTTTGCAGGCTTGCCTCTGGGCTCAGCTGGGAGCAGTTGATGCAGAGTTTCTCAGGCTCTCTCCTCTTCCCACATCTCATTGTTTCTGTGCCAAAATAAAAGAACCAGAAATCTATTTTATAGTAGGCTGTTCTAGCTAAATACATCCATTGTCTTCTGAAGATATTCTGTGTGGGTAAACCTTCTCTTTTCATTCCAAACCAGGCTGTATTTTGCAAATACAATTTGCAGTTCAGGCAGAGGCCAGCAAACCTGACTCTACTCATTGGCATGCTACTGTCAGCTGCACACAAGGTACTTAAGACGTTTTAAGCTGCCTGACTTGCCCCTCCAGTTTCTAGTGTGAATTCACAGAAAAGATGCAGAGGGAATTTTGCACCCTGCTGCTACTGCTTGGAAGTCTCAGCATGATAGATTTGTCCAAGTTATTTCTGTTGAAATCATCTATAAATAGCTTGCATAATGCCTCAAGCTTGTTATGGAATTATTGGGAGTTTTGCCTGATTAGAAGAAATAAAAAGTAAAAGCTCTGAGAAAGGAGCTCAAGATTTTACATAGTAATAAACAACAGTAATTGAATGGCTATGAATCTATTCATGTGCTTAAAATTAAGAACATACTCAAGTGTTTTGCTCAGCTGGAGGTACTTTGCCTGTGAAATAAAGTTGGTCCTTATTTTCCCAATACAAAAGTGGCCACAAAGTGTTTCATCTCATGCAATGTGTGCATTAGATCAGAAGTTTGTTACTGTCAAGTAATTTATTCACCAGTGTTCTCACAAGACTTGTGTATTAAATCTGTTTGGATTCCCTTCCTTTCCTTTTCGTACCCAAGATCTAGAAGCAATTTCTCAGTACATGTCTGGAGAAAAAAAAAAAAGGCAATGGTATGCTAGAGAATAGAATACAGCATCCTTGGAGCAAAAGATGCATCAAAGTATGGGTTACAAATTGTGTACACTTCCATGCCTAACATCTGAGTGGGCATATCAGGGTTTTGGATAGCACTATATAGACAGATGGTCCTTCTTAGCCATTAAACAAAAGACACAGCTGAACTCCAGTCAGTACCAGTTTTTGAAGGGCAAGGGGATAGTGATAGGGAGCATCCCTCTTGTTGTAGGTAAATACATATCCTCTGTAACGAATGCAAGCCAGAATGAATGACAGCTTTACTGGAAATTGTTTTCATGCTCAGGTCACACACTAAGGAATGCTCCATGTTTCTTCTGGAGCATGGAAATAGAGCAGTCATCTTACTCAAGTTAGTTAAGTTCATCCTTCACAATGCTCTCTTATGGATTCAGGTCAAAAAAAGTTTCCATCTTTTCACTCTTCGGTAGCTAACAGCACACTCTCCTTGGAGCAGTTTGATTGTATACTTGCACGACTACAGCCCAAAGAAAATACTTCCCTTACACTGGTTACAGTGTACTTCACATGAGGTCCTCAAAGTGCATTCACCAGTGTGATTTACAGGTGAGGCAAGGAGGATATGTCCGTGGCATCTTAGGCTACCATATACTAATTTCTAAATGTGGATCAGTCTACTACAGTAGTAGATAGGTTAGCTTTTCTTCTGGTGTAGCACATCAAAGCCCTTTATCTCACACACAGGTCAAATCTGATGATATGCTGGCAGAAGTGTTTCACTGAACTGGAATAAACAGCAGAGTCTGCACTGCAAAAAGTGTATGTACGGTTCTGTGGACGTGGTATTTATACTGAATATTTGTTTTCACGAGATTTGCAATAGGGTAACAAGTCTGTAAAGCTCAGTTCTGTTATTCTTCTGAAGTTGTACATGGCTGATTGGTTATTTGGTGTACATATACTTACAGCCGGACTCATGGCATGTCTCTGAAAACCTCTTAGAATTTCTTTCTACCCAGCACAGAGTTAAAGCTCCTTATATTCCTCGTTTTTCAGCTGTGTTTGATTCAATCATCCAAGTGGTGTTGCAGGATGAGATTTCAATCTGAGATAAAAGGATTAGACGAATCTCACTCCTTTTCACAAAACCCCATAGTGTTTATTTCTCTTTTGTTGCAAAGTCAGTACAACAGTAGAAGCTTTTATCACCTTGGGTAGTGAGCTGCTGTTCTATCTGGGATGTAAATTACACTGGGTTTTGGTAAGGTGGCTATGTACTGGAATAGCTTCAGAAGTTACAGTTTTGCATTCATATACCACAAATCCAAGCAGTTCTCAGTCAAAAAGCTTTCTGCTAAAACCCACAGACTAATTACCTTCTGGAAATGAGGACTGTCAGGAAGAGCTGGCTTGATGCCCACTAAAGTCACTGAACAATACCCGTGGCCTTCAATGAGTATTTGACAAGCTCAGCAGTGGGCAGAGGTGTCCTGCAAAGATTGAGACACCAGTCACACTGATGCAGGAAGATGCCATACCATCATATGCTATGGATGATGGTAAGAGAAATGTGCGGTTTTTTCATATGGCCAAAGATGTTCCAACTGATAGTTAATCTAAGCTGATCAAGAGCATAAAGCATCAATAACATCCAAAGAATACGATTTCTAATTTACTTGTCCTAGGAAAGCTTTCTAAAGAAATGACAATTGTTTAACTATGGCCCAGTACACATTTTTTGAACATGGTGAGTAAGAATGCTCACGCTTTGCAGGACTCAAGGCCAGAGTTCAAGAGCTAAAGTGCTAGCAAGCAAAGGGCTCCCACTCCCAGCCTTCACAGATGTAGCACTGCCAGTTCTGCCTGGCATCTAACACTTGCCTACAGAAAACATAGTGCAAAACCACCAACCTCCCCTGCAGAAGAATTCCTCCCCTCTCATCCAAGGAAACACCATGTTTTCCTGGTGCAGTTGCTTAGTTTCAACTTGAACAATGTGCTATATACAATATCTTAAACAACAAACTGAAAGCATGTTATATTGAGGTATATATAAAGCATTTTATTTTCAGAGCAGTAGGTTTTGGCTTTCCTCACTATTAAACCCTGTAGAAGGGCTGTCCAAGGACACTGTACTGAAGTCAGCAGTTTCCTTCAGCCAGACAACCAAGCTCCTTCCAGTCACTTGAGAGCTGAACATCTGTTACTTAGCAACTAGGGAGGCAATTTGGGAGCGTACACCACCCTTGCTGCTCTCTTCTTGCAAACCTGTCACAGACCCAGCTACTCTGTGCAAGTAATCCTTTCCACAAATGCAGAAGGCTAATGTAAGAAGATTATATATTTTCAGAAATAAAACTTTACTTCAACACTTCTCTAAACTATAGCTAAGGGAATGTTTAGTATATAATTTTCTCCACAACCACCGGATACTTAATGCAACAACTGATCAGTCAAAAGCTGTTTCTAGGTCAGAGACACAGCTTGGGTAAAACATTTAAGTACAAGTGAATTCAGCTCTTGGTCAACAGTAGGCTTGCTTGTTGTTATAGTTTGGAAAGACCACATGTCTGCATGAGATTTTTATTCTGTTTGAGAAACTGCCAATAATCTCAAAAGCCTTAAATTATTCATATACAGACATTATGTAGGATCTCCATGTTCAATACTGATGGATTTAATTTAAGGATTGACTCACTCTGCATCATTCTTTCCAGATCCAACAGGTTATGATGATCTTGTGTTAACTTCTATATTTACTTTTGATACTTTGTTGCTAGTTTCCTTCATCCTTGGTCTTATGTATTTTGAATTGCATCTTTGCCAGTCCTCAACTCATTATTTCTAGCAATGATTTTAGAGTTGCAACTGAAGATCCTACCTACAAAATAATGACTTTAACTAACTGGTTTGCTTCACTTGAAAAAAAGGCATGCCATATTTATTTTGCTTTGTGCAATTTTGATGTGTATATACAGAGATGAGAGGTTTAAACCTGTTGAACAAGTTACTAGATTAAGTTTTTTAAAATAACAGCTTTGTTTAAACAAATTACTTTGTCATCAATAAAGCAACACACATCCTAGGAGTTCTGTGATTCCTCATACTAACAGCTGCTTCCTATGTGACTAACAGCTTGGCACATTCAGACATTTTATTGTTGACTTGATAGGCAGGACAATTCACAACTTTTATTTTTCAAGTAGGACAGCCAGGTTTAAATACTCAATCTCTTCTTCCCCCCATATCATCATCTACTTGGACAGGAAGATATTTATGTTCACTTTTTATGGAAGAAAAAAGTATAATGAAATAAGCAGTGGCAGTAAGGAGTAGGATAAAAGCCCCAAAGCATCTGCTCAACTCTTTCATGAATATTAACAACAGATTTAGCAACACACCTTAATTCTACGGAAGGTTAATACAGGCAGACAAGTCTGCTTTGATACTATGTATGTACAGCCTTGAGATATCAGTGTGTTACAACAGTGCATCAAATCGGGAGAGCAGCTGACTACACAGAAGAAACAGTTACTCCATAGGCTGTCAACTTGTAAAGAGAAGAACTGGAGAAGCATGCAGCCAGCCCCATGGTTTTATTATTCTTCTGACTTTATTGCTATGAAGCTGTTCTGACTAAAGATTGAGTTAGGTAGGCAGGCTTCCAAATCTAGTGCTCTTTCGGCTTGAAATGAGTGCAAAATTATTTCCTGCTCAAGTAATGTGTGTGGGTGACCATATTTGCTACTGGGACATGAAGACTGCTGCTACACACCTCCCATCATTTTTCCAGCATTCATGGTCCCTGTATCTGGTATTTACACCGGCCTTCAACTGTTTCCAAGCTGCAGCTGAGAGGCATGGTCCTAGGTTGTGTTTCCTCCAGACAGACTGTGGGCCCAGGTGCTCAGAGTGCTGCTGAGGCTTCCTGTCGCAGACAAAACAGTACATTTGCAATCCTACATTCATGTGAGAATTTGAAATTTGTACTGTGTTTAGTGTGAGGGAAGATGAGGTGTCTGTGGTCTGCACTAAGTTTAGGTGTAGAAACCCATCTACCCGATTGCAGGGGGGTGCTTTTACGTTCCATATTTGCAATCTAGGCTTGGTTGTCTAACTATATTCAGGATAATGATTACATCATCTTCCAGCATTCTCTGGCAAAAAAGTCTACAGTTAAGGGAACATGGTTTACTACAATAACTTTACATTGTTAAAAATTTGTAGAAGATCCAACACAAACTCCGAAAAGCTTCTATGATACAGGTAACTACCTGTTCCTGTTGTAGTAGCTCAAGATGTAACTGATAGGTTACAGTGGAGATGGATCAGTAAAACTAGGTGTCATGCATAAAAAAGTGCAAGTGTTAATAAAGAGGCAGCAAATATTCTTTGATGAAGGCTTGCTTTGTTCCTTCGAACTTCAGAAATGGATCACCTGAATTTTGAAAAAGGAATCTTTCCAACTAAAAAGCTGGTGGTAACAACTGTGGTAAAATGAAAGTAAATGCAGGATTAGAAAATTATTTTCTCTTAGTTTTTCCACTGTCACCTTGACTCTTCTTGCATAAATCCTTAAAGCTTGTCTAGCATGTAAATGAAGCGGGTGGATGATAGTTCACAATCAGTAATGCTTTGAGTCTTCTGAACACATTATTAACAGTTAATGATTTCTAAATATGGTTCTGCAGCAATTAAATTATTGGCTTCTTTTCAAGTATTAAATTAGGATTTTTGCTTCTCTTCTCCATACTGACACACATTTGGCATATTGGTAGGTAGCCCGAATACTGCAGTAGTGGCATTTATACATATGGAATGATTCCTGTAACAGAATTGGGGTGTATTGATGAAATGAAAGTATTTGTTGCTGGAAAGTGATCAGTGTTAGTTTTCTGTAAGACCTGCCACAAAGCAGGTTATTTAATCTGAAGTCAATTGCAATTTAAAATCTCAATGATTTAAAAAAAGAAAAATCAATACTTCAAATAGAAATCTCATTTGAGAAGGACTTTGAAGAGCTATAAATGCTCCTTCCTATAATTAGATTGTGAGATGTAGCCACAAACATATTACTTTACACTCTAAAATTGTAACAGAGTAATCAACTGTTAGAATAGCTCAGCCAGGGAAGTAATAAACACATTATCACTGGGGCCTTTAAATCAGCCTCACCATCTTTCTAAAGTAGGCATTACAAGCTATTAGACTTACTGCAGCAATCATTGTGTGAAATATCTGGTTTGCAGTAGGCAGAAGCCAGATGATGATTGCAACTCTATTTACAGGAAGGTACTGCTGTAAGGGAAGAAACCCCTCAAGTATTGCCAATGAAAACTGCACATAACTCCTTATGCAGCAAAGCGGTACTGACACTATCCCAGGTTGAGAGACCCAAGGTTTCTGCAAACATCTGTAATTTAAGTACCAACATGAATTTGATTATGTTAGATAATTGATGGCACTGTGGTCAATATGCTGGCACAGGCCAAGGGAAAAACAAAATGACTTGGGGTCATTAGACAAGTGGGCTTTCATTGATCAAGTATCCTTCTACCTATGCAAAATTTGCATCTTGCACGTCATCTTACAAAGGTGACTGGCTAAGCATCTTTTGATATCACTTCACTTTCAACAGTTTAGTGTGCCAAGACAAAGACATCTAAACATGTCAACATGATGAGCTTAAAGGTTTGATTCTTATGCACTGTGAACAGCCTAAAGGAACTATTGCCTACAGCAGTAAAACTTAAAGTTACAGGCTGTTGTGAATCTTCGCCTTCAGACAGCAAGCAGTAGCTAGTTAAGGACCTAAATTTTACCATGATGCACAGTCAATAGGTTTCTTTTGTAGGTTTTCACTAAAGAAGTTTTAGAAAAGGTGGAAAGTAGCTGCAATCTATTTCCTTATATCAAGAGGAGCAGCTCCAGTTTGAAGTCTTACAACACAACACAATACAACACGCTTTACCAAAAGCAATATTTGTGCTCTGGAAGAGCACAGTGTGCTATCTGTGATTGCCAGCCTCTCACTGATAAGAGCTGCATGAATTCTTTATCTAAACCCACAAATAACTGGAAAATTTAAGGAAAAAAAAAAGCAGTCAAGCTAAACGCTTGCTCTCTGAACTGGTATCAGGCATCCAAGGCCTAGACTTACATCATTTTCAGTTTCACCTTCATGCTGCGTAACCTCACATTTACAGTGCTGTGTCTCAGCCCATGTCCCATTTTATTGCATTATAGCAGCAGGACAATTAGATACGAGCAAACCATTTCAACAAAACAAGAAACTAGCCAAAACCTTCCACCTGTGTTTAGGTTTCCACTGATATTCAGAAAGATTTTTAAAGGGTGGTGTGTTTTTCCATAGGTGTACAAGGCAAGAATCTAAAAATAGGATATTTCAATTCCTAAAGCCTGTCATTTTCTGCTTTTAACTGGAAATGGGACATCTAAAGACAGCAGGGCTGTCCTGTGTCAGATTTGAACCAACTCAGAAAAGTTCCAGTGAGTTCTTAAATTGCCCATGACTTCTGGGCTCACTGACCCTGGGATACTCCAGAGTGCACTCAGAAGTCACTCTGGATATAGAGGAGATCTCACCCAAATAAGAATTGTCAGTATCAAACCCTGAAGCAGCAAGTATTAAGCTGCCCTTTTTTAAAAAAAAAAAAAAAGAAAAATAAAAGAAACAAGAGTAGATGTTTCAGTTCTGGCACCATTAAAGAGAAATCAAGTATAGGTATAGAAAATTACTCCATTTCCACCAAGCACATATAGATATACACGTGACCATCTGTTTATATGCACACTCACACATACCTACAAATATACATAAACGAAAAATCTTCTTATGAACTGCAGAAAGTGCAGCACAGTCCCCACCTTTTCTAGAGCCCTGGTCCAAGCAGTGAAAGTCTGCAAATCATTTGCAAACCTGGGCTGTTCAGTGGCTGAGAAATTGGCTGGACGGTCACATCCAGAGGGTAGTGGCAAGTGGCTCAATGCACAGATGGAGATCAGTGACAAGTGGTGTCCCCTCAGGGGTCCATATTAGGACCAGTACTGTTTAATATCTTCATCAATGACAGACAGGGGATCAAGCACACCCTCAGCAGAGAATGCTGAGTGGTGCTGTCAACACGCCCGAGGGACAGGACCTGGACAAAGTCAAGAACTGGGCCATGTGAACCTCGTGGGGTTCAACAAGGCCAAGTGCAAGGCCCTGCACCTGGGTCAGGACAAGCCCAAATATCAATACAGGCTGGAGGATGAAGGGATTGAGAGTAGCCATGAGGAGAAGGACTTGAGGATGAGAAGCTGGACATGAGCCACCAATATGTGCTCGCAGCCCAGAAAGCCAACTATATCCTGGGCTGCATTAAAAGAAGCATGGCCAGCAGGGCAAGGGAGGGGATTCTGCCACTCTGCTCCGCTCTGGTAAGACCCCCCAGGAGTCCTGCATCCAGCTCTGGAGCCCTCAGCACAGGACAGACCTGGACCTGTTGGAGCAGGGCCAGAGGAGACCATAAAGATGATCCAAGGGCTGGAGCACCTCTGCTACAAGGACAGGCCAAGAGAGTTGGTGGTGTTCAGCCTGGAGAAGAGAAGGCTGCGGGGACACCTTACAGCAGCCTTTCAATACTTAAAGGGGGCTTATAAGCAAGGTGGCAACAGACCTTTCATAGAATCATAGAAAGTTTTGGGTCAGAAGGGACCCCTAGAGGTCATTAGTCCAACCCCCCTGCAGCGAGCAGGGACACCGCTAACTAGATCAGGTTGCTCAGAGCCCTGTCCAACCTGGTCTTGAATGTTTCCAGGGATGGGGCCTCCACTACCTCTCTGGGCAACCCGTTCCAGTGTTTCACCACCCTCATTGTAAAGAATTTCTTCCTTATATCCAGCCTAAACCTACCCTGTTTTAGTTTAAAACCATTACCCCTTGTCCTGTCACTGTTGTCTCTACTAAAAAGATTGTCCCCATCTTTCCTATAGGCTCCCTTTAAGTACTGAAAGGCTGCAATCAGGTCTCCCTGCAGCCTTCTCTTCTCCAGGCTGAACAAGCCCCACACTCTCAGCCTGTCCTCATAGGAGAGGTGCTCCAGCCCTCGGATCATTTCATCTTTGTCAGGGCCTGTTGCAGTAGGACAAGGGATGATGGTTTTAAGCTAAAAGAAGGTAGATTTAGACTAGGTAGAAGTAAATTCTTCACTATGAGGGTGGTGAGGCACTGGCCCACATTGCCCAGAGAGGCACTCAATGCCCCATCCCTGGAAACATTCAAGGCCAGGTTGGATGCAGCTCTGAGCAACCTGATCTAGTTGAAGATGTCCCTGCTCATTGGAGAGAGGTTGGACTAGACAGCCTTTAAAGGTCCTTTCCAACCCAAAGCATTCTATGATTCATTGTGCACAGTAGGCTCTTAGTCTGTGGCTCTAACTGGACTTTAACATTACAATGCAAATTTAATAATCATAATGATCTCAGTCCACATGAGCATGAGCTTAAACTTGCACAAGAAACTGATAACCTTTTAACTATGTCGGGCTGAGCGCAGAGTTTGTAGCTTTACCTGTATTCAGGAGAGCTCTCGCTTGCAAACATTTCACAATGCACTGCAGATACAAAAATTAAGCTTAGCCCAGAAGCACAATCTTGCCATTTTGCTTTAAGAACTCAGCTAGATTAAGCAGGAAGATTTCAATGAAATCTCTTAAGCAGATTTTCATGGAGGTAACAAACTTTTCATGGAAAGCCTTTCTAGGCTACTCACCCTGCAAATTTCTCTTCAGGAGATTTGTTCATCCAGATTTACGAGAGTTACGAAAATATATATATGCATGAGAACAGGTACTGCTAGCAGAATGACAGACATTGCTCAAAGCAGAAAGTGGCCTCATCTTGATAGGAACCTTGGTTCCTTCCTGGCTTTGTTCATAATTCCAGTTTAGGGAATGTTTATATATACTGGAAACCTGTTTAGATGGTGCTGAGGTGGCTTTAAGCTACTTGCACAGGCCCAAGGCTCTGGTATCCTTCCCAAGCTGATACAATAAGCTAAATGAAACTCTTGGCTAGTACAATGCACACCCTAGAACTCACAACTGAACTACCTCCCGTGAGAAGATCAGTGACAATCTGCACTCATTTGTAGAAAGCGCTTTAAGGTATTCTGGAGTGAACAAGAGCTGGAGAAGAAAATCTTGTAAATTAGTAAATACTGTTTTAAGGAACAAGTCAGCTTGGACATTAGCCTAGGCCTGCTTTACTGTTCTGTAGAACCAAGGTTTGTATTACACTAAGGATGGAGCAGTTTCCCAACCTAATGGATGTAGCAGATTGTCACATGCGTTGGCTAGACCCAAGGAGATCCAACTTCAGACAAGTAGTGTCTCATGTTTCGCTTGCATCATTAAAGACTTCAACCTGAGCTATGTCCCACAAAGAGTAACACATACCCTTTAATATTTTGGATGGCAAGAATGACATAATAATGCGAGCCATCCTTTTAGGAAAGGGATCAACTGCTAGTAAGGACTTTTGTTACTGCTTCGGGCAGGTAAGTTGGTGATGTTCATGACAGTTTGAGCCATTTGTGGTTTGTAACACCTGCTGTTAAGTGGACCAAACAATCAGCCAACATAATCAAGCTCCTAATCAGGAAAGTAACCAAAATGCCTTGAAACAGACCACAACTACCCATTACCATTTTTTTAATTTTTGTTTAAATCAAACTATGGCAAGGTGTGGTAAAAGATAGTACCTTTTTAATGCCCTACAGAGGAAGTTGCCAAAGTGAGGCAAGGTATTAACAGATTTATCACTAAATGAGGCCATTCTTTAGCAAATAAAACATGACATCTGTGTGGTGTTTAGATAATAGAGGAAGAATAGTGCAAGAAGAGGCATGCACTGTGTCACCACTGCCTCAAGAACTTGTATTTAGCACCACCACTACCCCCAACTCCCCAGCAGTTAAGTTTTTGGAAGAGAGTATCATAGAACCCTGAAAAAAAGTATCACTGATATCTGACTCCTTACAGAGCCGTCTGCCAGCAGCCTTTCAGTCTTTCCAGGTTAAACAGTTGAATCTCTTCCCACCTGAGACAGAAGGGGGTACCACAAAAGTCAAAGCATATTTCTGCTCGGATTCACAAGCCTGCAAGATGTGGATCAGGCTGTGTTCTCAGTATTTCTTTCTTGTCACATTCAGTCGCAAAACTAAATGTGCATCTAAGCCTAACATATCCAGTCCTCCTAAATAGGTGTAAATGGTGTTTTTGTAGGGACTACAACATCAATCCATATAGCTCCTCCAATATTAAATCTCAATGGGAATATTTTCAGAATAGCGTGCAAGTCCCATCTTCAATGACAGCCATTACACATGCAATGGGGAGAGAGATACAAGCTGGGGGTTTTGCCTGAGGAGAGAGGTCTGTGCCTTGCATTTTATATTAATGAGGTTTTGAAAACCTGGAAATGTCCAGGAGGACTATATTTTTCCGCCCATTTAAATGAATGATAAAGAGGCACACGGGGAAAATAAAGTCCCCTTCCTGACACTTATTAAAAGGGTTGAGCTCTTTATGTATCATCAGGGAAACATTCATTGATTTCACAGAGATGAGCTGGGTAATGGAATTCAGAGCTTTTGAGTTGTAGCCACTAAGTCAACTGCAGGTCATTAACAACAAAAGATAATCACCCCAATTGCTTTTTGGCAGTATGTGAAGCTAGCTTACATCACTAATGCAGATCTCACCATGACCTCATTTTGTATCACCTCTTCAAAAAGAGCCCCAAACTACAATTTCTAGGATGGTCCCACTGAGATTTCTACTGGTATCCAAATTCATGACAAACAACCACCCAAATAAAGCTATACCAGGAAATATTGTACGGCATACCAAAACCATCTATTACAGGGCTCAAGTTAAATGAGAAGTTATATGACTCAGTCAACTAATTATGTAATTTTAATTTCATACAGTGCGTTGACATTCTGTTCTATTGTATGACATGTGAAAATTATCCAATTCACATATTTCAGCAGTACTTGGTGGATCTTCTAGCCATCTGTATCTGATATTAGATATATTTCAGGAGGAATTAGTAAGTCTATTTAAATTTTAAGCAGTGGCTGCAGCCTCTGTGCAAACATTTCAAGACTCTTTCATACCAAGAGTAAAAGCTACTTTGCCCCTGCTAAGGTGAAAAAGGTAGGCAGAAGTAGTCCAGTCTGTGTGAAAGTGAGCATGGTCAGCGTTTCAAGCAGGTTAGCCAGGACAGAAAGGGTGGCAGAATGACAACAGATGTGTTCAGCAGAGATCAAGATGTCACTGTGACTCAAGGAAGGATCAGCTGTACCTGGACAGTTTAAAATACATTATCTAAGTTACTCTTACAGTCTTTCAGCAATGAAGATTCTCTACTGGTGTACTTTAGCACTTCTCTACCCTCCCTAGCATCCAGAGAAGATGCTTATCTATCTCTATTAAAAGCACCCATCCTCAATTCATAGCTTTTGCTGATGACTTGTCTTTTTCCATGACTCGGGTTCTCCTTGCAGCAACTTAACCCCATTACTTATTGTTCTGTCCTCAGCTGAGTCCCCTCTCTACTGAGGCATTTTATATGTGAGGCTCATAATGGCAGAACTCTTGGTCCCTGAGCTAAATTATCCTTTGCCAGATTACTGACCTACAACTGCTTGCCACTCTTTGAAAATGGAAAGTTGAGGAGAGGGTTACGTTCTATTGACTTTTAACTGGATTTGAACACTCAGCTTCCATGCTTTCCGCTGAAATTCTTAAACATGTGTGGGCATGGGACAGAAAAATAGTCGGAGTTGACACTTGCCTCGCTTCTTAGCCCAAAATAATGCATCCAACAAAGTAAGATTCTAGAAGAAAAATCCTGAAAAATTCAAGATTATAGATTCAATGTTGATTTGTCATCCATGGATTACTAAAAGAAACCTAGTTGTCTTTTGCCTGATGCAACACTTGAGATGTCAATGGCTTTTTCATGACACAGCTAATATGGCAACTTCTATGTTATCTTGCCTCCTTTTGCTGAGGAATCGGGAGTTTAACAGGCTGTACACTGTTTTATAATGGAAGTTTAAAGATTTGTACTGCCAAAGTACTGTGAGCATTGTTAGAGTGACATCCAGTGGCATATAGTTTTCTTGCTTGTGGCAACGTGGCAGATAAATCTGTTTGTGTACTAGCAACTTTAAAAACATTTCTTTTCATGATCCCGTAACTTAGACATTAGAAGGAAATGCATCAGCTGAAGTCTTCAGATTCAGTTGCCTGAAGTAGGATACGTAAATAGGTTTTTAATGTGCCTACATGAATGAGCTGCTAGCACTGAGAAAAGCAGAACCTCCGCTTTGTTACTGGATTTTGCAGACACCTGAAACTTCTGAAGAGCATGAATCTAGTACCCAGTTCTGCAAATCCCAGCTTGTTGCTTTCAAAGACCACTTTAAGACAGTTATCTCAGAAAATTCCTAAATGTACGCATTTATGAAATAACTAGATAGTCTGCTGGAAATTGCAGAATTAAAACCCAAGAAAATATAATCTCTTCTGTCACAGCTTTTTTAAATGAGCTACTGTGACATAAAAGGCATTAGAACCTCAAAAATAGATCCCTGTAGACATCTTTTCCCCCAAGTCCTGGAAAAAGGAACCTAGCAGGGCAAGTCAGGGGTAGACTTGAAGGAAGGTTCAACATCACAGGAAAAAAGGCTGGTGATTGCAGGCCAAGCTAATATTTATCAGTAGAAGGCAGCCACCATGTTTTGAGCAGGGGAGAAAGCCCACCTAAATTAATTCTTTACTGGTCAAAAAACCAGCAGGCAGACACAAAAACAGTTCGAAGGCATCTTTGCCCTTCTCCACACAGGGCACACTAAAAATATGTAAGACTTAAATCTGAGGTAGAAGTCACATGCTGGAAAGGAAGCATTGGATCAGCTTGGCCTTGTTTTGCCATTCCGCTAAGAGTTATGGCCTGTACTGCCACCTACTTCTGCTTGCTGATGTTTAAGATGGAGTCATTGTTTTATTTAGCACATATGAACAGACATGCCCCATCTCTCAACCAATTTCAACATTGGGTGTTAGTTTAAACATCCTTCTATACAGCTGGATGGCAGAATCATGCTCCGTCCAGCAAATATTGTTTTTATTTGAAACAAGTTTTGCATTGGTATGAATAATATACTTCATACGAGTCCAGACCCTTGGTGTAAACTGGTAGTGCAAAGAACAGCATAAAAAGGAAAAAAAGGGAGTCTCGGGACACATGACTACTAGAGGTGATCCCATTTTCTTATTTCATGTATTGCCAACTTTTCTGATCTTTGTAACTAACTTTTCCCATTGAGAAGGTATTAAATCACAGAGGAAACTACATCCTTCCTAAGCTTATGGGGGACATTTTCCTCCTAGCTTGGTCTCCAACTGCTTTGAAAACACTTTTGCCAGGCAGCAGGAGAAACCAAAATGAGTACTGTACTTCAAGCAAGGGGCCAATTTTAAGGTCATGATAGAAAATGAGATGAAACAAATCCAATTGCACCTTGGCAGCAGCTGGAGACTCAGTCTACCATAGCAGAGGACTGATGTATCTGCTGAACTGTATGGTGCTACCGAGTGAGGTCACTGAGGATCAAATTCTTAATGCAATTTCTTTTGGGGGAGGAGAGGAAAAGTGTGCATATGAGGTGAGCCTTAGGCCAACTGCATGTACGTCAGGCAGGAGGAAAGTTGCACATAGTGAGCATGAACTTTTCCAAGAAAGAAGCCGCTGGAGTGGAGAGACAGATTGTCTCAGAGCAACTGTCAAGACAAAACCCTGAAAAGTAACAGCAAAACAGGCTAGTGTATTTCTCTCTCTTCCTCCCTCCTTCCCCACACTGTTCTTGGCACAAAAGGGAGGAATGTAGAAAAATTGTCGGGGGCCAACAGAGCTAGTCCCCACTGAGCTGAGGTCTCAGTGCTGACAGTTTTACAGAAGTTAAATCCTAGAATTCAGTTTTCCTTTCTCCAAGTAAACATGGCTAACGCAGGAGAGGAACTGGAAAGAGTGCTTTGAGAGACAAAAAAGTTACGCTTATTAACATGTTGCCAAACAAATCGGTTGTAATGAATAAGATCATTGCTGATAGTTGCTCAGTTAATTTACTATTCCTGACTTCTTCACAGGTGTTCACGTCTGATTCTTCTTGGCATGCATTTTACTCCTAACATTTGATACATAACATTACTCACGTGATGAGAGATCGGTTGCAGACTCTAGCTGTAGACCAGTATCTCAAGTCTTACAGAAAAATTGTAAATCCAATGCAAGCCAAGCTTTCCTGCTAGAACGCTAACGGGCAGAGCCCTACACTGCCACTGACTTGCTAGAAAACACCCTGGCTCTGAGCACATTCCTAAGCTGCCTCATGCCTTCAGCATGAAGGCCTAAAATAGCATCTTTTTACATGAATTAAAAGAGGCATCAGTATATCCCAGGTAAAGCACGGCACAGCATGCAGCAGTTTCACAACAGTGAAGAGTTTCCTGTGTAAATTTTCTTACTGCAGCAGGAGGAGCACTACTGCGTATCACACAAGGAATCTGTAGCAGAAATGAGGACTTAATTTAGTAGTCTCTGCATTTTGCATTACATACACAAAAGTATAGGCAAAGTAGAGCCTTTTCTCAAATGATTACAAGAACATAAACCTCTCCCTTTCTTTATATACGTTTGCACGTCTAGCGTGACAGCAGAATTTATGTTCAGCCTCCATCAATCTGCAGTAATGTTGTGCTATATAAGCAGAAAAAAAGCTATTTCTGGTAAAACAGGTACAAGGATAATGCCACACAGCTGGTGCTTTATATGCTCTCCTTTGCGTCCTGCTTTTCTTCTACAAGCTTCATGGTGCTAGAGACTCGAATGTACAACAAACACAGCTTAACAAGCAATACAAAATTTGCTTCAAAAGACAAAATTGCTGAAGCAACTTTAGACATTTTCAGAAACAAATGTTGTTCAGACAAATCTAGTTTTGACATGCACCCCAAAAATAACCATGTCAGACTCAGAATTTACATCTACATAAAGAAGGTTAATGAACCAGACAAATTGTACTGCACAGGAAACAAATGCCAAATATTGCTCTTAGCTTTTCATGTGAGTCAGTGGCTGCTGTGGGAATGGGGGTACTAAAATAAATAGTACCACACACTCAGTGCAGTTGGAACATTCCAAAATGCCACGAAGCTGTCAGTCTGCATGTCAGAATCGATGTGCAAGCTTGTCAGGAGAGAGGCAGGGTAAATTTGGAGCTTTAAACCATCGCCATCTTTTACAGTTGTGTATTAGCAGTAATGTAAGGAAGGCCTCCTTATGACTGCAAATCAGGCTCTTGACTCAGATCTGCACTGTAATTACCTTTTCATGTGAAATTTGTAAGGAATACGTATTTATTTGTGCCTGAAAAAGAAAAACCCTAGTCAGAGGTGACAAAACAATTCAGATTATTTGAAGATGCTCAGGTCTCCAATCCAAGATTAATCTTGGAAGCATTAAGAAGATTTGGGGGAAGGGGGGGGGGGGGGTTGAGAAAGCAGAAGAACAGTTTTAACTGATACTGACAGAAACTTCAGTTCAGCAATGCAGCCACTTTGAAGAATCACAGAATCCCTAGGGCAAATCCAAGGGTCCAAGCTCCATTTTTAATCAGCTGTTTCAAAGAACTCTCATAAATTAGAGCTGGAGGTCCAGCTGCACACCTGCTTTAATGAGAAACCTCCCACTAACTTCTGTGGTCTCTCAGTTCAAGCCTCAATGTGAATTACTCCTTGCTTGACTTTTTTAGCATTGTCCTGCCCAATCTCAGGTGGCTTTTTTCCTCTCAGACAGCTACTTTTTAGGTCTGTTCAAAGAATAAGTAGAGATACTGAAAGCTTTGCTTTATGGGCACATGCACACACAATTAAATACATATCTGCACCTTGTTCCAATTTTCCTTTCCCTGCTGCTTATCAAGTACATCTCATCACCTCACATCTGTATACAAAGCTGTCTACAGGTACTAATTATACCCTCTTCTAATTTAATAGGAGGTGGGAGGTTTGCTTCAGCTGTTAATTCTCTGATTCCCAAACACTCAATGAAGCATCTAGGAACCATAGTCATGGCTGAGGATTGGCTGACAGTGGGGACATCTTAGTTGTGTGCATGGAAGATGATATTCCGAGATGCTCTCCAAAAATATTTGACTGGATTCAGATAGAGCAAGAATAATGTGAGGAATAAGAGTCAAATTCAAATTTGACTTTCAAGGTTCAACAAGACCTGAGCAACAGATCCATATATCTACTTTATATGAAAGAGTGACCTTGGAATGAAACTGGTTTTACTGGGTGAACTGGCTGTTGGAGTGCATGTCTGTTTTGGTGGTTTTGTTTGTTTGTTTTTAAGTGAAACATGGTTCATCTTAGATCCACTGATTCATAACAGTTTTCTACAAGTATCCCCAAAGATCTGAAGCAACCCTAACTTACTTTATTACATTTAAGAATATAACAACTTGAAGAAAACCCAAATTAAATGAGTGACCACATTAAAAATATTACTAGCTACATTTTAACAGTGCTGGATGTGGGAGAAGAAAGATAGTTCCCTTGCATCTTGGTTCATACAGCCTAAAATTCACTTGTTTCAACTGCTGACAAGAAAGCTGTGGTCCTGCACTGTCAGTGACTGCTGTAGACACCAACATCCCCGAGTCCCTATGGATACAGGCAATCCTGAACTCCGAAATTGCTTCAGGGTAAAACTACATACATGTAGGATGCAATTAATTCCATCTATTTTATATTCAGTACAAATATGAGAATTTTTGGGCACTACAAATAATTATGTTGTCTCTACACAGTGTTTTTGACTGTTTGACAGCAGAGGTTTTGGGGAAGTGGAAGAAAAATCTCTGCAGCAGCTAATACATGAACAATTCCAGTTGACACCTGCATTTTAGGTGTGCAGGGACATACAAGCTAGCGACCTCTGGTAGCATTCTTTGAAAAGATGCCTTCAGTGAAGGCCAACAAGGAAGCACTGAAGAGCTCACCACTCTCACAGCGCAGCAGCAGCAGAACTGACTGCCCCAGCTCAGTGCAAGGCATCACACCACAAATGCTTACAAACATCTGCTTTTTGTGGCTTGAGAAGATAAAATTAATTATGAGAATTACTCAGCAAAAGTCAGGTGAGGCTTAGTAGTGTTACCATCTAGACCAACTCGGAGACACAGATAAGATTGTAAACACTTGAGAGTGATCACACTGGTAATATTTTCTCGTACATTTTCCAAAAGCCACATCGCTGCCTATTTTCTGGTAACTTGATTCCTTGCTGGATATTTGTCTGTTCAATGCCAAGCATGACACCCTTATTTTCCTTGTCTTCTCTATTTCACATGGAAATTACAATTTAATTCTGCACCAAAAAATAATGGCATGAAAGATTGCTTTTCTCTTGAGAACACTACAACAACTGTTTAAGATAATGATTTGGATATGGTAGCAATGCCTCTCAGTCACCGAGAACAAAAAATTGTTGTGCACGTCTACCTTCTCTTTTCCACAGAATAAGCTGTGGTTGTCCTTTTTCTTTATACCACACATTATTTCCCATTCTCTTAAACACCTATACTATTGCAGTCTCACGGCCAACTCTTAACACCGAAATGGCAGCTTCAGCATGAAACTTTGGGGATATTTAATAAAAAAGAAACTTTCCTACAGTTGCTATGTAAAGACCAGAAATGCATTCTTCTCAGGACAGTTACGGTCTAAGGAAACCTCTCTTGACTCCTTGTCCTCCGGTTCAGTTGCTGAGCTGCAGGGACAAACCGATTTTATGCTGGCACGTGCTGCCACCTAATGCTCTGGAAACCAACTCTTCTGACGAACAGAATCAGAACTGCATCAAAAAGGGTACAGCTGCAGCGAGGCCTTGCAGACCCAAGTACCTAAAGCAGCACGTGCCGAGCGCAGGTAAGGCACTAGCAAACGCCGCAGGCAACAGTGTGCGGGGTGGCCGGACACAAACCCTGCGGGGGCTGCCCAAGAGCTGACCCCCAGCACCACAGGAACACAGGGAGAGGCCCCTTTCTGGGGCACCCACCCAGCAGGGGGGCTGCTGCGGGTGCCTCAGCTCCCTGCCCCCACCAGGAAAGGAACCTGCCCCAGCGGACTCCTCTACATCATTGTGTGGGACAGTGGAGAGGCTGTAAACAGCATAAATGATTTTCCCCACTTTCAGTTCTGAAACTGAAGTTTCAGCTAGGGGAAATCCAATTTTTAAGTCACATATTCATTATTTCCATCAATATGGAGTCATAGTCTCTGTGTTTCAGCTAATTGCATGTAAATGAAGAATGGTAGCTGCTGCAAGAAAGCAGCATTCCAGTGTGCCAAAAGCACTGGCTTCACCAAGCGTAAGCATTCCTCAGACAGTTCTATTAGTCCATGATCTTACCACAGTAGCTTTTATTTAGTAACCAATCCAGAGATGCAGTAGCAAATTTACTGCTCTCAGTGCTGTATCTTCACTCCATCCTACCTGCAGATTACTTCCCAAAACAGAACTAGCAGTTTCCAATACAGAACTGTCTATTAGAGCATTCAATATTTTCAGACAAACCTCCAAAACTCTACAAAAGCACAGGTACATTAGACTCCTTCAGCTGAACAGACAAAAGCTTGCGTTTACCCTGCCCTGGTACACCAAGTCACAGGACATCCAAGCCCACACAGACTAGCGAGGTACAACAGGGCTACATCAGACCAGGTGTTAGAGCCACAACATAAACATGCAAGGCTTTAAGAACATTTGCTGAAAAAATCCTTCAACTCCAGAGAACTTTAAACCATCTTACTTGAATGATCTAAATAATTAGGATTTTTTTAGCTAGCAACAGCACTGGAATACATGGAGCAGGCTTACAATTTAAATTGTGCATGGGTGGGATAGCTAATACAGGAACTTGGGGAGATTAAGCTAGGCAAGGGTAGGAATAATTGAAGAACAACCTGCACATTCTGTAGCCCAAATGCTGCAACAACTTTGCCAGTTTAGGTCATGGCACACAAAGACCTCCAATACAATCCAGAAATCCACAAAAGCCCACAGATTGATTCCAGAAGTCACAATGCCAGAAAGCCAGTTGAGATGAAACTGTCACCCACCCCACACTTCCCAATCCCTACCTGCTGCATCCTTGCGTGAGGTGAAAGAGGTGACCACCGCTGCCTTCATAGAGTCAGCTCCAACAGGCATCCACAGCAACATAACACCTCCTCCAAAAACCACCTTCCCCCTGCCATCCCTTATATAACTTTCCTTTCTTTCCCCACCATGGTTGCCATGTGCTGTCAATTACCTTTAATTACTCCAATCAGCTAATAGCCTCCAACGCCACCACTTTCTCCTCCTCCTCCTCCTGAGAAGCAGAGATTATCCTGAAAGGCACTGCAGAGGAAGCACAGGTGTGCAGAAGGGGAAGGAGGGAAGTGGTAGCTACAGAAGCAGGAGGCCTGAAAGCTTGAGGAGGAGGTGAAGGAGAAGTCTGTGCCACAGGAACCCAGGTGTTCCATGAAGTCTGAGGCAGAAACTTGGCAACCAAGCAGGGACTTTTAAACATAACCTGGGCTAGTTTTCTGGAAAGAATGTCTAAAAATAAGCAGTAAAAGTTAAAAGCTGATTTAAATGTCACTTGTAGTACCTCCTGCTTTATTCCCTGCAGACTACACAAAGGGATTAGTTGTCCTTTGCTTGTCCTAACAGCCTGTTCTTCTCTTGATTCTGCTTACTAACTTGGTACTTTGGATTGTAATTCTTGCCTGCATTTCAACACAGACAACAAAACTAATTTCACTGGAAAAGGAAAAAACCCAAAACACAAAACCAAAGAAACCTGCTAAAGCCCAAAATAATTTCTAGGCATGTTTCTGTTGAAGTTCGTAGATCTGTTCTTCCAAATTAATTAATCAATGGTAAGAGTAGGCCTCGCTTACAAAGAACCACAGTGTTCTGGCATGCCTACGAAAACAGAGCCCGAAGTAAGAGGGTGCTGGCAGCAGCTCCTGACCCACCACTGGGCAGCTGAGCTCGCTCGGGCTGTGAAGCCCAGGTGTGCCGATTTGCAGGTGGAGGGCTGTGAACACAGAAACAACCCGGCAGCTCCTGTCACATAAGAATAAACCCCGTAATACCTTTCCCAAACGCATGAGGCTTGTGAAGGCACAAGCGGTACGATGTCTCGACTGTGTCCCTTCACCATGCTTCCTCTCGCCTTCTTCCATTCTGCCTCTCACTCGTGCGTGTGGGTGCTGGGGCTTCCTGACGCCATTGCTGACCCGAGCACAGCTCAACTCCACGTCACTGGCTGTGCCGAACTAGAACTGGCCCCCGAGGTGTCTGCATCAGTAGCTGCAGTTTGCTCTTTTGAGCACGGCATGCCTTAATCGCATTGCAGACAGCTTTTAGCCCTTCGGGAAGCAGAGAGGAGTGATTCATCTGTGTGTAGTATGATAAGTAAGTGAGTGTTTTCATGTAAATAAAAGGAGATCAGCCAGAGCTCTGAGTGTTTCTTATGTTGTACAATAACATTTACGAAAAGCTGTGGTGCCTCGTAAGTGCTGTAGTAAGTGCTAGGAACGGATAGTGGCATTGACTGACTGACTGATAAAAACAGAAAGCATTTCCCACTATTTTGTCACTCACCATTTATAGCAAGGAACTCTTGCCTCTCCTTAGGCTTCTCTTCTTGTTTAACTGAAATACCACAGTAGCAAGGACCCTGTCATTTTAAAAGCCACGGACCTCATCATGATGTAAAAGGACCCTCTCCAGCAGCTGACAGTAAGATCTTGTGAGAAACAGGAGCCTGGTTGTGGCTTCTACCATGCTCTATAATAGCACTACAAACAATTGCTGGCAAGACATTTCTTGGAACGTGCGAAGGTTTTTGTTCCTTCCACTTAGGACAATGTGTGATACTGACTCAGCAGGGCCAACAATACAGCTCAGGGCTGTTCTCTTTGCAGGATGGGCAAGCACAGGAGATGATCGAGGCAACTGAGGAGGGCAAATGCAGAGAATCAGCCTGAAAGCCCAAGAGCAGCCTTCTGCAACCAATGCGAGCATGGCCAGCCAACAAGGAGATGGATGTGACTGGCATTCAGAACAGCTTGAGGGAGTCCAGGATGTGGCTGAGGTTGGTTGCAGCTCTCGGAGAACAAAGGTTAAAAAACATGAAGGAGCTGATCCTTTTAAAATTAAAGAATGTAAGAAAAGGGGTGTGCAACTCTTCCCTCAAATTCTCACTTCAAATCAGCACCCACGTCTGGGCCCCTTTTGCTGTCTGAGCAGTTGTGGTTATGCCTTCTCAAGCTTTTCAAGCCTTCTCCAAACCATTTATAAAAGAATCTCAGCCAATTTTCTCCTTTTTTATGTCTGTCTTGGTGCAAATTTTCACATCTTCTTCCAGCCAAATGTCCAAGTATGATCCACCAGGACGTTTTTGATCTAGTCAGAAATTGGTATTTTTAGAAGTTTTCACTAGACTTGCTGCTGCACTGTGGATGACCAAGTTCAGGTATTCCTCTGAATGGGGAGCCAGCAACATCTGAGGCCAAATTTCCTAACACGTTCAGATTTACTCAATATTTAGTTGCAAGATGGGGCCGAGAACCGTGTAAAGCTGCCTGGCTGGATCCTAGGTCTGCCACGGGCTGCTGCTGTCGGTGCAAGGACATCAGCCCTGGGAAGAGGGCACATGTCCTTCCTGTGGAATGCTTGCTGCTGGGCAGAGTAGTTGGTACAGTCAGAGAGGAATTGAAAAACTTTGTCAAAATCCATAGCACATTTTCCTTATTATAGCCATGCATTGTTAATCAAGAGGAGAAATAGTCTCTGAGAAAGGATTTTCGTTTCCTGTGGGGCCGGCTACTAGATAACAGGGTGCTGCAGGGTAGAGAATCAGAATTTTTCATCAGTGTGTCATGTACTAAAGCAAGCATTTTTCCCTGTACACGGGCCACTGAAGAAAGAAGAGTCTAAAAGCATAAAATCACAGTACAAAAGATCATCAAAGAGAGAGCGCACTGGCCTGTGACTGAGGCCGTGGTCAGGAGGTTATTTTCATCCGGCCTGATGCATGCAGCAGCTGGAGGATGTAGTTCACCTTTCCACGGTATCTCCGTTCAGCACCAGCACACGTATGGCCCGGCACTAAGCTAGAGCTGCCAAGAACTAACCGTGGGCTTCTGCTGGGTGAAGTTCCAGCAGCAGATGGGTTCCTGAGGTGGCTCTGTCTGTGGCTCTCCTAACACTGCCAGCGGCCGCAGCGAAACACAGCCAGAAGTGGGGAGGGATGGGGGTAGGGAGAGGAAAGTGGCGGCAGGTCTGCACTTTTCCATGGCAACCTGGATTTGTATTAAATAACAGCGACATTAAGTTGTGAGGTAAGGAAACTTCAGTTTGTTTCAGCCAAAGATTGACTGGATGAGCTCAAAGAAGTTGCTAAATCTTCTCTTGTTTCTAAGTTCCCCAGTTAAAATCAAGGGACATATGTCTGCCCTAACAGGGTAGTTATGATTATTTGTTAGGTGAGGGTCATATAAAACACACTGATATAAACTAAAATACACAGAATGGGTTTTGCCCATTTCCTTTAATTTTTGAAAACAGGTAAGTAGACGAGATCTTGTGCCCTTCAAAACCAAACAGAATCTTTCTTTATGTAAAATGTTACATAAACCTTAGTGTTTGTTCATTTTTATTGTATTATTTTTAATAATACTGCAGATATTTCAGAAAAGGGCAATATTGTTTCTACCGCATAAAAAAAATCATCACGATATAGTTGGTTTTTGCATTTTCCCCTTCATATTGTTTCAGACCCCCCCCCCAACAAAACAGAAATACTATTAGGAAATTTACCCTCCCACATCCCTCCCCACAAAAGAAAAATATTTTTTTAAAAATCAGTAAAGTGTTAAACAAGTCAGATATGAAATGCACACATTTACAAGCACAGCACATTAGTAATACTGCGTAACACTTTTGACCACGCCAAGCCCTATGTATGTGTATAAAGCTACGGGTGCGGCGGTTCATAGCAGCAGCACAGGAAGCACGTTCCATACGAAGTACATGGTTCCTGGGGAGACATTTGGACGAGTACAACGGTTCAAAGTACATCAACAAGCTAAAACGCACAAGCCCATTTTTTCTGCTACAGCAGTGTGTGTTATGATTCAAAGGGCAACCGTGACTTGTCTGGGATTTTCACTGTGTCTGGTGGCTGGCCAGGTGGGTCGTGCAGGCTCCACCTCCTGGCACACTTTACTGGTAAACATTCATGAGGAACCCTGGTTGCTGACAAGAACTGCATTGAAATCAAGGCCAGGCGTGACCTAACAACGCATCTACATTTGCACATCCTTCACCAATAAGAAAATGGGTTGATGCTTACTCTGGGAGGGAACATAACCCATCCCAAGGCCCACCTGTGGCTTTGGGGCCTTAGCTCTGCAGCTCTGGTGGGTGGAGAGAAAGACCAGAAAGGGATGACACTGGATTAGAAAGATTTATGACTCAGAACTTCCAAAAATGTTAAGGTTTTGGAGTGGGCATTTTTTCAATGTCTTGAGCTTTCAGTTGCGCCACTGGATTTTCTGTAGTTACAGAACTCAATCAGCAGATTCAGTTCTGGGAGCATTTCTCTTCCTGAAGTACCATTTTCCAGTGGGACTGTGATTTTCATTGGTAGCCTCAAGTTCTGGACGCCAAGCTGAAGACTCCTGCTGAGGGAGGCCAGCATTCACGAGATGATGGTTCTGTACCTTCATAAAGGCAGGCTCCTTCAGAATGTGCTTTCCTAAGCACCTAACGATGGAGTCATGCAAAAGCAAGCAGGACTTAAAATATTTGAAGTAGAATTGTGGTAGAGAAGTTCTCTTAGACATCCACCTCACCACATGAAAAGTACAAGTAAGATGAAGTAAAATTAAACAGATCTATTAGATTTAATGATGTGACTTGAGACAAAGTGATTCTATGAAAATGCTTTTTTAAGAGGTAACCATAAAACCTCAAATAAATGCTGACTACATGTACAGTTCTGTGTAATATTAGGATACACTTAGTGACCTCTGGTGAAATGTTTTCCCCTGTAGAAGGCCAGCAGCCACTTCTGTTTCTGATAACTCCAGATGCTGGTAGCTGAGCTTTGGTGATTTTGAATTGCAGAGAAGACATCAGATTTTATGACATTTCTTCTGAGCTGTCTCAGGCTGTTGCTTGTCTCTCCCCATCAAATACTGTGCAGTGTAGTACAGTATTCCTCCACAGGTATCTTATACAACCATTAAATAAAAAACCAGGACAAGAGAAAAAAATAATTGTCCAGAACAAATAACAGGGTTTGGAACACTGGCAGAAGGAAAAAAAAAAACCCAAGAGATATCATAGAGATTTTGATACTGGGACTAGTATTTGCATACCTCATGGTAACAACCATCCATCAGTTGGGTTCACGTACAAAATCTGTTTTAAATCAGAGGGAGTCAGTTCACACAACTGATAGAATAAAAAGGCCTGATATCACAAACCCAGTACTGCTCCTTTGCGAAACAGAGAAGTCACAACATCCCTATCGATTCCTTCATCTGCACCGTATAGAAATTACTTCCTGGAACTCTTGTGGTGATTCATCTTCCCAGGGAAGCGGTGGATTCCTTGACACTGGACATATCTAAGATTTGGCTGGATAGGGTGCTGGGTCATCTTGTCCAGACTGTGCTTTTGCCAAGAAAAGTTGGACCAAATGATCCTTGAGGTCCCTTCGAACCTGGCATCCGATGATTCCATGATTAAGGACCAATTACTCTAGCCTTCCGCCAAATAAACTCCTATTCTGACCTCTGTGCAACCCTCGATACCATTCAGGGTAGAGCAATCAAGGCCTAACCTGAGAGTATCTAGAAAGTACCATGAACATGAGAAAAGCTGTATAGGGCTACACACCGTCATTAGAGGATCCGTGATTTCTTTTGAGGGTCATAAATAGATGTACAGACAGACAGACAGAGAGGCCAAGGTATGCACAGCTCTAAACCTGCTCTGTTTTTTCCTCGGAACATACACAAAATAATCTTGATCTCCTGTTATACAGCGTGCACGAACACATTTCACTTCAGGGGATGCGAAGTGTCAACCAAAATGAAGTACTGGCCACCCAGACACTAAAGAAAATGGAAAAGCTTTAGAGGCCTCCTGAAGCAGCACACAGCATCTCAGAGACCATTAACTTACAAAGGCAGCAAAATTCATAGCTCATAAGAAATATTCTCTGTCCAATCTCCAGAAAAACAGTGACGCAGAAGTGGGCCCATTCCACCGCATTTTTAGACCTGCTGAAGCAAAGGGAGGGTGGAGGGAAGGCGGCCAGAGCAGCTGAGGTGGTGCTTCCGGGGCCTTCACAGCCCTTGCCCTGAAAGGAGAGCTCTGTTAGGCGCCAAATGCCGTCTGGCAGCTGCCCCGGCCTAGGGAGAGGCGGAATCGCACGCAGCCTGGCACAAAGCCGCTGGCCCCCGCCGGGAAGGCTCCCTCTGCGCTGGACCTCGGATACAGCCCGCATTTAGAGAGCAAAATGCAACAGCAGGCACTGCTCATCCCCCCACCCCCTCGCAGCTTCTTCCAGTAGAAACAACAGGACATTCCGGTCCCCTTTATATACATACATTAAAAGCTGAAATGGTCTGAAATGCTTACAGATTAGAACACATATATCTATACAACATTACACCTGCCAGAAATCAAAGGAGAAAAGTTTTACAGCACATTATACAGGTCCCTCTAACTTCTAAAAAAACATTTACTGAAATCACCATATTACAAGAAATCATCACTAACAGACCATATAATACTATTTCTTTTTCTTTTACATAGTCATTACTTATATAGTAATTTAAAAAATCACTTTTAAACAAGTATACAATTTTCACTTTAAAATTAACTGGTTAATAAAATTCTGTGCAAAACAAGCCAGCCTCTATAATTAAGTGAATTTATTTATTTATTTATACAAAAAATAAAACAAAAAAGATAGTTCTTTCAGAAATGTGTCTCCTTTTCTGTAATGGTTGAAATGGTGCCATCTCCTTTCAGTTTGGCATCGCAGTCATTTATTGCTGCAATGTAGGCTCCTCCTCCAAGTTTCCCTCTCATTTTCAGATCTGAGCAAGGTGTAATCAACTTCCTAAATTTCTAGAAAATTTCAGAAAATGGAAGTCATTATCTTTTTCTTGGTTACAGACACACATTTCTTAAACAGATTAACTATAAAACCTCTTCTCCTGCATGTCTGCTTCTCCCTTCCCTGTTCTAGATACATCCATGAAAGCATATGCCAGAGAGTTCTTCACAAATCACACCAGACCACAGGCTAGAGAACGAAGTCAAAGACAAAGTGAATTTTCGTGCTGATTTGAAGTAACATTCCCTTCCATGAAGAAATTCTGCACAATGCTCTGGGTAAGGCCTGTTACATGGGTATGTCTTGTTTCTCATGTAAGTCAATAGATACATATTCAAAAAAATAAATAAGAGACTGCCAAAGCATATTAAACTACAATAAAAAACAAAAGAAAAATATACGTGTTCAGCTGAGAAATTTTTTTCTAGCAATAACGTCAGTAGCAACATTGCTGCTTACAGCTTGGAGAGCAGAGATGTCGAGGGAGTTGGCTTCCTGAGAAGCTCCCAGCTGTAATTAAAAAACCCCTCTCATCGTTCATGTACGGAAAAGATAACGACCTGTCTGCAGTGCGTCAAACTACAAGACAACGCAAAACAACCTTCTATAAACAAAGTCTGCTTACTTGGGGAGACAGGGTAAGGTTGATGCATTATGGAAATATCTAATGTTATCTTTATCAATGATCTGGATGAGGGGATCGAGTACTCCCTCAGTAAGTTTGCAGATGACACCAAGCTGGGTGGGAGTGTCGATCTGCTCGAGGGCAGGAAGGCTCTGCAGAGGAATCTGGACAGAGTGGATTGATGGGCCGAGGCCAACTGTGTGAGGTTCAACAAGGCCAAAAGCTGGGTCCTGTACTTGGGTCACAACAACCCCACGCAACGCTACAGGCTTGGGGAAGAGTGGCTGGAGAGCTGCCTGGCAGAAAAGGACCTGGGGGTGTTGGTCAACAGCTGGCTGACCATGAGCCAGCAGTGTGCCCAGGTGGCCAAGAAGGCCAGTGGCATCCTGGCTTGGATCAGGAATGGTGTGGCCAGCAGGAGGAGGGAGGTGATCGTGCCCCTGTACTCAGTACTGGTGAGGCCGCACCTGGAGTACTGTGTTCAGTTTTGGGCCCCTCACTACAAGAAGGACATTGAGGGGCTGGAGCATGTCCAGAGAAGGGCAACGAGGCTGCTGAGGGGTCTAGAGAACAAGTCTGATGAGGAGCGGCTGAGGGAGCTGGGGCTGTTTAGCCTGGCAAAGAAGAGGCTGAGGGGGGACCTTATTGCTCTCTACAGCTACCTGAAAGTAGAGTGTAGTGCGGCGGGTGTTGGTCTCTTCTCCCAGGTAACTAGTGATAGGACGAAAGGAAATGGCCTCAAGTTGTGTCATGGGAGGTTCAGATTGGATATTAGGAAAAATTTCTTTACTGCAAGAGTGATCAGGCATTGGACCAGGCTGCCCAGGGCAGTGGTGGAGTCACCGTCCCTGGATGTATTGAAAAGACCTGCAGATGTGATTCTCAGGGACATGGTTTAGTGGTGGAGTTAGCAGTATTAGGTTAATGGTTGGACTTGATGATCTTAAAGGTCTTTTCCAACCTAAATGATTCTATGATTCTATTATTGTGGTGTTAAGATTTGTGCAAAACTTCCTCTTCTAACATACTAAGAAAACTATATTGTAGACAACTCATTTTTTGTTTATATACCCACAGTAAAGATTTCCTAGGTAGTCCCCAGGCCATATTTAATCAGCTTAATGGAGTCATTTCAATATGGACTGCCATCAGCTAGCACAATAAATTGCATGTTAGCTTCTCCATTCAAGAAAGCAGTAACTGTGACATTGAGATATACTCGGATATATTCAGCTGTCACACCCTTTGGTCCTGAGTGGCGCATAACTTTGGAAGGGTGGGTATACACCGAGAGATCTTTCAAAAGCGTTAGATACATTAATGAGCCCCAGGCACCCTAGACACTGAAATTCCTACTGTCTTGTTCTTCACATTGGGATGATCTTAGAGAATATCAGAAAGACCGAGAAAGCATGAAAGGGACTGAATAAAGTTCCCTCCACATATGTATTGGGAGAGAAGGAGGCCATACTGGGATATACGTTTACTGACTAGTATCTAAGGAACTCCAGATGACAGAACCAGGCTTTTCTGCAATATGAGAAATCCCAGATGGCCAAATAATATTTATATTCTTGTTTCTTCCATTATAGTCATCTTCACTGTCTTCCTTTGGAGAAAAGGTCTTATATTTAATAATCTTAACCTCAGCCTAGACCTGAGATAACCTGATACCAAATGTTAGTAAATTGCACTGAATATTTCTTTTTGCCTCTGTTTCTCACTTAGAGAATTGTAATCAGGAAAACTGTCCAGAAAACATATGTGTTTGCTACCCAGCTCCTGGAGGAAAACCCTGGCAGCACAAACATCAGCTACCAAAACCATGGAAAGAAGGCAGCTGACCTGAATGAATGGTTGGTACCAACCTTCTTGAGGGATTTAGCTGATCTTACAGACATTTTAAGCTACAAATTGAGCAGGAACAGAGCACCTGAAAGCTATGGTATAGGTTAGTTTACCACAGGCTGAAGTCAGTGAAGGCAAAAAAAAAAAGAAATTAGGAAGAAGTTTTGCCTAGGACAGTGGTTGAGTCACCATCCCTGGAGGTGTTTAAAATACATGTAGGTGTGGTGCTTAGGGCCACGGTTTAGCGGTATTTACGGTTGGACTCAATGATCTTAAGGGTCTCTTCCAACCTAAATGATTCTGTGTTTCTAAGAAAATAGAGAACATTCAGATGCCTCTTTCCACCAGTGACTGAGAGGCCTAACCCAAGCTGCCACTGGAACAGGTACGTGGCATTGTTTTTTTGATTAAACTGTGCTTAGTCTCATGCCGGTGAGGATTCACACTCCTTTCCCACTTCTTTTTCAGTATCATTAATCTGAAAATATATCTTACCTCTATGAAAGTGCCTTCTGTCTTCCACAGTTTAATGCAAATCCACAAAGGGATACAGATCATGGAAGAGAGCGCCATCATCCACCCTATGCCATAGCCCCAGTCAGGGTATATATAGACATTGTTGTATTTCAAAGGCTTGTATTTCACCAGGAAAAAGATGAAGATTCCCTGAAATAAGTGGAGAAACGTATTAGTGGTGTTTGGAAAAACACCGCCTACGTAACAAGAAAATGACTGACTGTCTAGGCAAGGCCAGTTTCCCTAAAGATGGAAAGTAGAAGTAAGCTTTTCAGTCAGAGAAAAAAAAAAACAACAGACAGCAATATCTATGTACGGCTTAAATAATATGTCTGAGTACCTTCCACGGATATAAACAACCTTTCAAGTTTAAATCCTATTTACATCTCAATGACAATAAAACCTGCACTTTGATGGCAAACAGTATCTGGGCAGGAAAGATTAAGTTTTGCTACCATGAACCAGCTGTGATTAAGTAACACAAGCTGCGTCTCTCCAACCTGTCATGATGAAAAAGGAAAGCCAAAATTCTCACAGTTGCCTTAATCCACTGCCTGTATCCGCAGTTCTGCAGGCCAACTCTTTCATCCTTTCAAAAGCTCAAATCTATCTGTCTAAATTCGACAGGTGTCTAATCAAGCAGTTTGGACCATTTAAAGTTATGAACTATAGAGAAGTTACTATGTACTTTTCTCTGAAGTGGTGAAAAGAGCGTACACGAGCAAATGATATTAAGTTCATTTCAGAGTTTGTAAAAATGAGTCAGAAATTTTCCCAAGTTTGCAACTGAACTGGCAGAGCTCAAGGAAACCAGGATCTCCAGGTGCCCCAGCATCTGTGGTTTTGCAGTTGCGATCATATCTGTATTGGAGAACTGGAAGCATCTATTCCGCACGCACTTGTGGGTCAAATTTATGGGCAATCTGGTCATGCTCCTTTTGTAATTTTGTCCCTGTGATGTAGCGACGGCAGACTGTGAGAGCTGGCACCAGTATTGCTACCTTCTGGTAAGGCCAATTCCTTCCCCTTCTCCATGCATATGAGATGTGCTTTTGGCCTCTTCTACTACTTTTGCTAGAAGGAAAAATGTCCTGTCTTCTTTGAAAAATGTCTACTCTCCCAAAGAGAGGGAAGGAAATAGGAAGCCGGAGCAGCAAGGAAACCAGCACAAGTCTGGAGGAGCTTGAGTTATGCTGGGTAGACACCAGGTATACTACTGATGCAGTGAAAAAAAGCCTCCATTGTACTGGGAAATGTTCATTTAGGGCCCTGAGTTTATTTTTTTCCTATTATTTTATATACTAAGATCTCTCACACTTCACAGAATACTGAACAATTTTTACAGAACCTACAGAGTGCTTTTTAACTAAAACACGCTACAAATCAATAGGCATTTTTCTCAACCATTGTGAACCATTAGCAGCAGGAAAATTTGAAAAATATGCACAGAAACCCCTCTTTATGTCTATAACAAGTTATTAGGATATTCTATACTTACTGCGCAAATACCTGGAGTCAGGACCATCCAGCACCATTTAATCAATGACAGTGGTTTGTACCCAATCATATCTTCAATGTTATCGTAAAAGCGATTGCTGCCTGCCCAAAAAAACCCAAATGAAAAGCAGATGTAGAATGTACACGTCGGGTTGTACAGGTCAGTATTTAAAACAGCAAAGAGAAAAACATCGCTTCTGACAGAGCTGCAAAGGCTGAAGCTGTTCCCTCGTTCCCTGACACATACATGTCTCTGTCATCTGCTCCATGACAGATGGCAGAGATCGCTGCCTACATCTGCATCTGACCAACACGAACAGAGTAGGAGCAGGCGAGCTGTCAGACAGAAATGGCTTCTGGCCAGCAACAGTCTGAGCAAGCCCAGTTAAAGAGTAACGTGTGAATCCATAGGTAGCTGGGGACATGGGTGATCTGAACTTCATACATTGCTTTAGAGAGTAAATGGTCAGTGCTTTGTGAGCAAAAAATGCTTGAGGGCGTAACCATGAACATACCCAGCACTGTGGTGGCTTTCTCCTGACTTTGCTGACAGACAGAAACAGCAGAGCCAGGGACACCACTGTGTCCCTTTTGTGGTAATGAGGCATGAACTCAAGAGGGCTGCTTCAAGTGCATCAGTGGCAAACGGCAGAGTAGGGAAAACGTGGACCGCTGCTGCATGAGGTGGGCGCCCCGGTGACGGAGGATACAGAGAAGGCGGAGTTACTGAATGCCTTCTTTGCTTCCGTCCTTACTGCTAAGGCGGCGCTCAGGCATCCCAGTCCCTGGAGGTAAGAGGCAAAGCCTGCAGAAAGCAAGACTTTCCTTTGGTTGAGGAGGATCGGGCTAGAGATCATTTAAGCAAAGTGGACACACACAAATCCATGGGCCTGGATGGAATGCACCCATGAGTGCTGAGGGAGCTGGCGGATGTCATTGCTGAGCTACTCTCCATCATCTTTGAAAGGTCCTGGAGGACAGGAGAGGTGCCTAAGGACTGGAGAAAAGCCAGTGTCACTCCAATCTTCAAAAAGGGCAAGAAGGAGGACCCAGGAAACTACAGGCCGGTCAGCCTCACCTCCATCCCGGCAAAGATGATGGAGCAGCTCATTCTGGATGCAATCTCTAAGCAAGTGGAGGAAAAGAAGGCTATCAGGAGTAGTCAACATGGATTCACTGAAGGGAAATTATGCTTGACCAATCTGATAGCCACCTATGGTGGCAAGACCAGCTGGATAGATGAGGGGAGAGCAGTGAATGTTGTCTACCTTGACTTCAGCAAGGCTTTTGACACTGTCTCCCATAACATCCTCACAGGAAAGCTCAGTAAGTGTGGGCTAGACGAGTGGTCAGTGAGGTGGATTGAGAACTGGCTGAATGGCAGAGCTCAGAGGGTTGTCATCAGCGGCGCTGAGTCTAGTTGGAGGCCTGTAACTAGTGGTGTCCCTCAGGGGTTGGTACTGGGCCCAGTCTTGTTCAACTTCTTCATCAACGACCTGGATGAAGGGACAGAGGGTACCCTCAGCGAGTTTGCTGATGACACCAAACTGGGAGGAGTGGTAGATACACCAGAAGGCTGTGCTGCCATTCAGTGAGACCTGGACAGGCTGGAGAGTTGGGCAGAGAGGAACCTGATGAAATTCAAGAAAGGCAAGTGCAGGGTCCTGCACCTGGGGAGGAACAACCCCATGCACCAGTACAGGCTGGGGCTGACCTGCTGGAGAGCAGCTCTGCAGAGAGGGACCTGGGTGTCCTGGTGGACGACAGGTTGACCATGAGCCAGCAGCGTGCCCTGGTTGCCAAGGTGGCCAATGGTCTCCTGGGGTGCATGAAGAGGAGTGTGGCCAGCGGATCGAGGGAGGTTCTCCTCCCCCTCTACTCTGCCCTAGTGAGGCCCCATCTGCAGTACTCTGTCCAGTTCTGGGCTCCCCACTTCAAGAAAGATGAGGAGCTACTGGAGAGAGTCCAGCACAGGGCTACGAGGATCATGAGGGGACTGGAGCATCTCTCCTACGAGGAGAGGCTGAGGGAGCTGGGCTTGTTCAGCCTGGAGAAGAGAAGGCTGCGAGGGGACCTTAGAAATGCTTACGAATATCTCAGTGGTGGGTGTCAGGAGGATGGGGCCAAGCTCTTTTCAGTGGTGCTCAGTGACAGGACAAGGGGCAACGGGCACAAACTGAAGCAGAGGAAGTTCCAGCTGAACATGAGGAAGAACTTCCCTCTGAGGGTGACGGAGCACTGGAACAGGCTGCCCAGGGAGGCTGTGGCTTTCACATTGCTTTTCTGTGAACAGAAAACTTTCATAAAAACTCAAAACCACAGCAATTTTCAGCAACTCACCATAAACCCAGCCTATGCAGATACATTCAAATATGGCAACAAAAAGAAGGCACATGCCACTAGCTGCATACGAGTCAAATAACTGAAAGACGTACATTCCACCCTGAAAGACAAAAACAGACAAAGGAAAAAAAATACTATCTTGGCACCAGTAGGAATATTTCATAGCAAATACGGCTTTAATTACACAGTCAATCTGTTAGTTTCCTGGCAATCTTCCTACTAAAGTTGGTTCCTCCTCGAACAAAGAATATTCCCTTCTCAGTGGTTTGTTATCGTGAAAGATTTTTTCCTTCCATAGCATTTAAGATTTTTCCATACACCAGTTGAATACTGTGGATTTGCTTTAAAGTAAATCCTGGAGTAGAGAGAACTACTTTTGACTTCTTACCAACACTGCCTCCCACCTCCACGCTTTTTTCCACTTTCATTTGTTACCACATCAAGTTGTAGCTAACTACAGGTGATTTGATTTCAAGATCACGGCACATGAAAATACCGGGTCTTGGTTATGTGTCTGTGCTATTAATATGTATAAGAATTAGTTAAAATGTGGGGAAAGAAGGCAAAATCTGTAGCTACTAGAATCACTCTCCAGTGGCATAAGGACTGTAAGGAGTAAACTGACCTACAAAGTTTGAATGTAGCTCACAGCCTTTAAGCCACATTACTTAAATGAGTCACTATTATTTGACCAAAAAAAAAAAAGTGAAATAAGAACCACCCTGACTCCAAGAAAGCTTTTTGAAAATGTTTTCCTAGCAAGTTAAAAATTATTCTCCAAATGGCTTTAAAATAGCTACCTCTGCACTTCCAGAAAGGCGAGCAACCCAAGCCAAGCAGTGTCCTAAGCTGGCATGGCGTGCACACACAGTGCACACTACGCCATCAGTGTTCTGTGGTGCCACAGTGCCAAACAGTAGGAGAAAAGTAAATCTGCTGAACTAAGACATCCTCACTTACAGTTTCACTATGACTCAACTGTATCAATTGCCATATCTGTCAAAGACGTAATTCTTTTCTTTCTTCCTGTATTTTTTCTCCTGCTTACAACAGTTGGAACTGTGCAGGGAACTGCCTGGCTTTATAGAGCCTTTGCCTTGAGGCAAGATGAGAAGAAAACCTATGAAGTCCAATTAATAACATTATGGATAACCTGACTATTAAAATTATATGAATAATATTATACTACTTTCAATGCAAGATACCTAATCTTTTATCACATATGTGTTCAATATTGAAATGATAATGAGGAGGAGAGTCACAAAAGATCACGCCAATAGAAACGAATCCTAAGACTTCCCTCTCTGCAGAAAGCTGTGTGAAGGAAACGGGCTTGAGATCATCTTTTCAGTTCAAATGTAATGCTATTTGGGTAGCACATATGATCCATTACGTCTTAGACAATTTTCTGCAAATGGAAGAGAACCCTAAAAACATAAAGAAAACTAAATAAAAAACAATACCTAGCATTTCCTCTTTTTTTTCTCTGCATTGACTGACTGAAGGCAAGTCGAGATGGGCTCTAAACTTGAAATCCTGTCTAAATCTTACAGAACATAAGAATATTCTGAAGTTATTGTATGTGAAACTGCATTGACATCCAAGCAGGCATTTGGCAAAACTAGTGCCGTGTAGTTAGGAAATCACCATGTATCTGAATGAGAAAGTGTTCCTATCAGGTAAAATATCTTTTAGGAATAATCCAAAGCCTGAATAAAATCCAGGAATGGTACTCAGAAATGCAAGAGAGGATAAGGACAGAGCTGGGATCTATATTTACCCCTGGAGGTTTCACTCATGCATAATGCTTTGATGCCTCACTGAGCTGCCATGGAGTGGAGCATTCTCGACCAGTGTGTCACTTCCACATGGGATCACAGCCATTTAGATTGCGTAGTTGATGATGTAAATAAGTCACATCTCTCAATAATAACTTATGTCTCTCTAGCAATACTGAGAAAAAAGCGTTTCTCTGTCCTTTAAGGTTTCTGTTGAGCAAAAAGTCATGCTCAAAGCACTGAGAAACATCAGCCGTCTCAGACCAGAATGAAAATGTTGAAGTAGAATTTTCTTAATGCAATGAGATTTTTTTTTCTCCTAACGCAGATACTTTTCTGATTATTAGCTACCCTGCTTTTAGTCAGCTCTGCCGTCTGACTGCTTCTGAAAACCTCACAAGTGAACATCTTTACTGCAAAGAGCTCACGGTGAGGTTCAGCAAATATCTGAGCAAACTGGAAACTCAGAGATCAACCAACTAGGACAATACAAAGTAAGGAACACAATTCTGCAAAACTCCTGCAAGAATATTCCTGTCCTTTTGGAGAACTTGCTTCCTCTTCACTCTTCATGGTTACATTTCTTTTAGCCTGTACGTCTCAATAAGGGACCTCTCAGTGCTCCACTTAACATTTGCACTGTGGCAGGAATTATCCAAAATTTCCCCATTTCACATAGCAAAGACATTTATCTTAAAGAGGGTAAGAATGGTTACAGGCAAACTGGTCCATATAAGGTTGCTCTGCTCCAATGCTCCACTTACAGGGATGCACATCTGGAAGGAATTCTTAATCAACCAGTGCCAATTCCTCTGTTCTCACAGGGAATTATGTCACATAATACCTTTCATAAACTAACTGACAATCTGAATTCTGGTTTAAATCCAGAACTATTGTTCTTGGAAAAACTCCTAGAACCTCACTGTTCTGATGGATAGAAATCCTTTCTTAATTTTCAGCCTAATTATTCATGGCCAGCTTATACACCCTGCACTGGGTGTGAGGGAAAGGGAGCCATTCTTTTTGCAGAAATAGTTCATGTTTATATTCACTGTTACATATATGATATACTTACAGAAAGCAATCATACACCTTTTCTAATATTATCATTATTTTGCTGGTTTCTGGTAAAATCAGCTCTGTACTCCTAGGATCATCCTCACAGCTCTTGCTTTGCGTGCTGTTCCAGTCTGAATACAAGTATCCAGAGTCGTACCTAATAATCCAGTGGGACTATTACCTTGTCCACTCCCACCTCTCCATTGGAAATACCTTCCCGAAACATCGAAGAAACATAGTTTTATGTCTACAGCATATCTGTAGTGCTTAGTTTCACATCCAGATACTTCTCTTCCCTAATTGTTTTCAATGCCTAGTAGAAATGTTTATGTTGTCTATGTATGCCCTTATACCTTGTGCTACTATAGTCTACTCCATCTTTAATACTCCGGTCATCCAGTATCATGATGCCTTTTTCTGTGACCCAGGAACATCAGAGTTAAGGAAGCCCAATTTGGACTTAAATCTTATAGATGACTGTGAGCCCTTCTACTTCATGCACTCATTAGGCTACAGCTTTTTTGTGAATTCTCTACTTTTTAATAAAGACTGAGCTCATGCTTTGTTCTTTGGAACAATAAGGACACTTCTAGTCCTTCTTTATACACCTGCAAACTTTAATGAACGTTGAACTTTCATGAAAAAGGACTTGTCTTTGAAACTTCTGTTAAATTGACTGAAATCTGCCAATAGTTTCAAAATTTAAAATGAAGAAGGAATACATCGCCGGAGAGCTAATCGCATGTAGCCAATACCTATACATGACTTGTTTCTGTAGCAAGTCAACTGCAGATACGAGACAACATTGCTACCCAGTGCTGTCTGTGTAACTTCAATAAGAATCTCTTTTAACACCAACAGTCGTCATCTCCTCGCTGTCCAGTTACTTGTACAAGTCATTTTCTTTGGAATAAGATTAATAATTTTTCTTGTGGTGAATTTTCAATTTCTTCACTGAAGTATATAAAACTTCTGGGCAGCTGCATTTGCTTCATACAGAGTCAGGCCTCTTATCAGAGAAAGATATCTGATTAGTCTGGTACAAACTGTCATTTAAAAAAAAAAAAAGTTTCATTTTGTCCTAGTCTCCACTTTCCTCCCCATCTTTAGTTATTCTTTCCTTGAAAGTGTATCTAAAGCTAATATATTCTGATTAGTTGATTTGTTCTGTTCGTTGTAAAAACTTGCATCCTGAGGACAGCAGACTAACATGCCTACAATTGCCTAACACCTTTCTGGGGTGAAATTTGCTCCTTTTCAGTAACAAAGCACTTTGAAAAGCACATAGTCCAAGGACTGTGTAAGGAATTTAAGTGACTCTGGACAAGTTCATGAAGCCCTGGGAGGCTGCTTCGCTGGGAAGCCCTGCCCGAGATTGCTGCACAACAGAGACCCGTCGTGGCCCTTCACGGTTAATACAGCCAGGCTTCCTCGGACAAACATTCCTCGGACATGTAATTCCACAGCTCCTCAGGCGTGGAACTCTGTTGCCTGCCTCGCTCCCTGGCACAGGGAGGCTCTAATGGCCCAGCAAGCAGAAGAATGTGGGCAGAGGAGAGTGTTGACTCTGTCCCTCTTCCTCCTGTCTTGAGAGGGTAAAGTGAAGGAGAGAAAGATTGTCGATAGACCTCACTCTGTACAGCAAGCACTGAGCAGCAAGACTAAACTCCTATCAAGGGATCCCAGAGTCCCTCCCCAATCTAAGTACCAAACACAGTAGCACCAGACATTTTGTGTCATGAACTGACGGGATGGACTGACACTCTCAGAATTTTTCCAAATCCCAAAGCAAACACTCCGGTTTGTTTGAAAAAAAAAAAACACATAATGCTCTTACTGAAGCAATTTCAGCACAGAGATTGGCTGTATTGATTGACCTGGCACAGTGATATAAAAATCAAAGAAGATTTAGTTTTATATTTTCACTTTAATTAATCTTCTTTATTGATCTATTAATCCAAAATGCAGTTGTTTTCAGACTGGTCTGCCCAGAGTAAGTAAGCAGAAACCACCATCGGTCTATCTGGTTGGCGGGTGCAAAGCAGATGGAATTTCCTTGACTACCTAACTTTCATTAAAATATTTCCTAAGCTCAACTGAAAAACTGAGCATACATTTTACATGTGAAGTGTTACACAGTAGTTGAGAACAGTTGCAAGTATTTTGTTATCATATTCCTCACAGTGGAATTTGTCTATGGCAAGTGTTCTTGCATTTTATCTGTTACGGTTATAAACAGAAACTCATTTCCTTTTTTCTGCAGCAGTACAACAAAGCACATCTTACCTCAGTTAACATTATTAGGCCAATGAAGTATGACACAATGGAAAGCCCAAGAATCAGCAGTTCTCTTCTGTAGCCCCTTCGGAAAATCTTTGGGTACATATCTACAACAGCTGTCACAAGGCTTTCCACACACACGAACTAGAAGAAATGATAGGAAAGTACAAATGAAATATGTGTCTCATCTGCTGCTGGGATTTGGATTTGCTACCAAATGCTTCAAATATCCTGATAGGCTCTCATCACAGAGACTGAATGGTCCCTGAGGACACTCTATAAGGAGAAACTCAAACTGAGAGGAACATCATTTCAGAATCAAGAAGTCCATAGCTATGGATTTCCAGTCCACCACCAAATTCAAATAGTTGAATCCGCTAGCATTATCTCAGAATGTATCTGCCCTGTAGCAGATTGATTACATAAAAGTTAAATTTTTCAAATGTGGCTTAAATGGGACTTAAATAGCATACAAACAGTTCATAGGACCGCAGCAGAATTGCACTCTCGGCATCCTGCACTCTTGTCACTCAAAGGAATGCTAGGCAGTGCTATGCACCTTCCAACACTGCTGAATGAACTGCAGCAGGTTTTTTGTAGCAGTCTTCTCCATTTGACAGGAGAGAAGTTCCACAAAGTATTAAGTGCCCAAGCCAAACACATGTAATGAAGGAGGGAAGGAACACGCTTACTAACTTTAAACATCAGCAGAAAGCCAGAGGCCTGAGTGTCTCAACTCAGGGCTCTGGATGAAAGTTTCCAAAATAGGCACTGAAACGAATGCCCAAAAGTAGACAACACAAAGCCTGCTTCACTGTAACAGTGAAGAGCAGAATTCAGGAATTGCTTATTTTTAAAAAGACTTTATAAAAAAATTGTTAGAGCAGGAAAAAGACCAGTTATGAAAACGCTGAGTTTAACAATTGGAAACGTCGTGCAAAATAAGCACTGAAGAGCTTTATTCTACAGTATACAATCATAAACTTTCTGAACCAAATCATGCCACGAGCCGAGCTGCATGCTAACAATGCGAGCTATGTTACATTTTTCATCAAACAGCTTTCACATTTTTTACAGTCACGTAAACAGACAACTTCTGTGCTGTCACCTTGGTGCAGAATATGACTACACATTTCTTGCTATGGTATCTTGAAGTATAAATACACCACAGGAACTTACATTACCACTATCCAATATTCAGTTTCAAAATTCATTGCAAAGTGCTTTAGAAACAGGAAAAGATGACACACTGGTATTTTACGGAACTGTTAATTTTAATTACTCATGTTTAAATTCCACATTAATAATGAAAGCTATAGTCACACTGAATCAGTGTTCGCAGTAAATCACAGTAAATCATAAAGGAATCTCCAGCATCACATAACTAAGACTTAAAATCAGGAACTTGAATCAATGGTTTTAAGCAAGGATTTAAGTTAGGGTTCATTGTTCCATCAGGTTAGATGCTGTTTACATCAAGGATGCTGCTATACACATACTAGGGAATCTGACAAAACATTTAAATGGCATTTTTTCATACCTGACTATCTAATCCAAGGAATATAAGCATCATGAAGAACAGAGTTGCCCACAGGGGAGAAAGAGGCATCATGGTGACAGCTTTAGGGTAAGCAATGAATGCAAGTCCTGGTCCTGAAAAGGAAGAAAAGAAAGGAAATATTTACATGTGCATACTGGGTCTGGCTGAGATGGAGTCTAACTTTCTCCAGAACAGCCTGTACGGTGCATGGCTAACACCAGCACTGCGGCTCTTGCTGAGAAGTGCTTGCACAGCATCGCTTATTAAACCATCTCTGCCTGGCCCCACCAGCTTTCTCACTTTTTCCCTTCCTGTTCCCGTCCCCGCGAGGGTGGGTGAGTGAGTGAGCAGCAGTGTGGATGCTTAGCTGCTGCGAGGCTCAACCCACCACAACTTGATTGCTCTTTATGGCAGATAAGAGGAGCTAAATACAAGGCTGAAAACCTCAAACTCTACATCTCTAATTGTCTAAATATTTGGTGATGAGGCTAATCAGCAATGAAGACTTGCTTGGCACGTCAACTCTGCCTGCATCCTGGCCAAATGTTTGAAGGTCAAGACTTCTGTTAAGACATCACTGTACTTTACGTTCTCCTCCTTCTTTGTGTGGATGTACACAGCAAGGCTCGTACACTTGAATAAATAACAGCACGTGGTCCTGTGATTGCCTTATGTAACTCGTTAACATATTCTGGAATCTTTTTTTTTTCCTGAGACAGCACTGTATCTGACATTTTGTGCAAGAAGGCAGTCAATGGTAAGACCTGCATCTTGGAAGACATACGTGGTGCAAGCCAAATGTCTACAGGTTTGTTCGCAATCTGCTCTGCTTTTCTGAGTGCTGCTGCTGGTACATAACATCAATTCATTGGCTGCATAGTTACAGAAATCTTTAAAATAGAACATTTTTGCAACAGCACTGGTAACTTCTCAGCTCTGCTAAAGCACCATCTCACCTAGCTCATATTTTCCTGTTCTTATTTACCTGCGCCCATTTTTCAGTTGCTGCAAACTCTCCTGCTGTAACAGCTTTTACTGAAGCTAGCCAGCTTTTAAAGCAGAGATATAAAGGCAGTATCACAAGGCTGACAAAGGAGTACCTCTGTGCTCCTGCCGCAGTAACTTCCGTGAAGACCTGTCAACACACTACTGCTTTTTCATTTAACGCAGTATTTGCAAGCTCCTACAGTTTACAGAGTTGCTGCAGTCTTTCAACCTTTTTCTGTATAGTTTCTATAATAGTATAAGCCAGTTGTCTTCGGGGCTTTAGGAAAAGAGAAATATTTTCCATGACACTGCCAGTGAAGCTCTACTTGCTTTGCAGCTTTCCTGCTAACCTCGGCTAACTTCATGCGAGTCATTTCTCCTTCTCAACAGTTCAGCATTATACCGCCCTTCTTTCTGGGCAGCACTCCTGGTGTTTCTGTTCTGTTGAGTTTTAAGCGATGCTTCAAGATGTTACATCCACAGAGGCATTAAAGAGCAATTAACTTTCATTGGATGCCTAACTCCAAGTGATGGTAATGAACATTAGATGGTTAATTTCTAGTAGGGCTGGGCCTTTGTGCCTTTCTGGACTCAAAACAAGAAATTTTTTACTTAATGAACCAGAGCATCTCAGTGTATGTCCCTGGGAGAAAAACTTACTGATCTTAGGAGATGCCATTAGCTGTCTGACTGTTAGAAATCTGTATTTGGATAGTATACATTAAGCAAGACTTGAGAGGACTTCCAAAGATTTCTCATAAACAGCTAGTTTCTCATTGCTTTAACAGCTGTATCTTTTCTCTTTTTCTTTCATTCTTTTTTCTTTTTTTTTTCTCCCCAGAAGGAACAAATATTTGTGTGGCTTTCGGTCTGCCCCATTTAAAGAAAACTGAATGCTCCTTTCACGAGGATGTAACACGCAAGGGGCATACCTGAGCAATATATCTCTGCTAAAGAGTCTTCTGGATGCTCAGCTGTAGTAAGTTTGTGTTACAGTAGCTCCTTGACTTTATGAATTTGGTGCTATGCACAATAACAATATTTTTCACATATAAATGTATGACCATAAAAATAGTTAAGAATTCTTCTTATAGCAGTTATTCCAATGAGTCAGGTAAGAGGCTTTTAAAAGGAGTTTTCTAAAACTATCTGCAAAACAGTCAACTTACCTGTAAGACAATGGCATAGGCTAAGTATTTTGACAGCAACCCCTGGGCATCACTGTTAACAGAAAACTGCTTTTGGAACTTACCCGATTCTGCAACTTCTGCAATGGGCACGCCTTGTTCATAAGCCATAAATCCAAGAACTGAAAAGATAGCAAAACCAGCAACAAAGCTTGTGCCACTGTTCAAGCAGCAGAGCATGATGCAGTCTCTGAAAATACAAATAAAAAATACCGCAGTTGATCTCCAGAGCCTGGGTTTCTTTCATATACTGAACCATAGGACTAACAGAACCCCAAGCTGCACCAATGGACACGAAGTTGCTCATTAAGAGTAAGCTCTTCTTCAGAATCATACTTGGGACACAAAAAAATCTGTCTTATTTAGGAGATCTGTGAAAACGTTTTGTTAGAGGAGTTGCGAAGTCTGGATTAAGTAAAAAGTACTGTGTTGCAGCATCTTGCTCAGGAGCTTTACAAGAGAGCCGCTGCTGTTTTTCACAGGCTATGCTGCTAGGGTCAGAGGAGAAGAAGGAAAATTACACAAGCTCTCTGATCACACATCAAAACTCCTGCTTTTTGTAATGAATTGCAAAACCAGAATAAAAAGATTACTGGGGTCCTTGAGCCAGTGACAGAATTGTTTCTAGATAGAATGCAACTAGAAAGAAACAAAAATAAAATTTAATAGGAGAGAAAAGGAGTAGCGCCTTTATTAAAGCATCACTTGTGCTAATTAGGGAAAACTTTCATTACCCACTGCTGTGTAGGGGCATTCCTTACCCTCTGTTGGAGCATCTTTATCATTATTCTGAAAATAATGTCAATCAGCACTTAAGATTGTAGGGGACTTACACTACTTTATACAGCAAAACATTTGGATTTTTGGCTGTCATAGGCAAGCAAATAGTAACTTCTGTTGCTGCTAAGTTACTTTGCATGTTTAGATGGCAAAGTACCCTTAGCTGCTGCTGGACAGCTTTGCAGACATTCAGCGGGTGGATACATCCGTGCCCCTGTGATCCCCGGCATCCCAGTTCCCCCTCTGCCTGGAGGCTCTTACTGCTTGGTGTTTCTCTGGCAGCAGAGCAAGTTGTTGCTACGACATGGCAAGGAGGCAGCAGCCTGCTAAACCGGTCTCCTGCACTCTCCAAGTAAAACTGTAATTTAGAATTTAAATACTTACACTTTTGGGGACTTAGGGGGTGTGTCTTTGGGGTGCTTTTGCTTTTCGACTGCGTTATTTCCTTTATAGAAAAAAGAATTTTTAATTCTCTGGATATCATAATGGAGTCAGCACAGTCAAACTGTCATCTACTGTCTTGTATTAAAGGCTGTTGAACTGTAGGAAAACTAACTCAGTAACTACTGATGCCAGAAGAAAAAAGTGCTCGTATTCCTGCCCATGCCAGTAAAATGGAATGAGGATTTTGTGTGAGCCATATCCTTTTGACATTGATTCAGGAAAGATTAAAACCTCCTGAAGTCATTAGCAGCTTCCTTACTGACTTCTATAAAGATGAGCAATGTAATGCTATCCATTTCTCCTCTGCTCTAGCTAGGAGCCAGCAAGCTACAGGGAAAAGTGACATTCAGAGCATAGACCAAACTCAGGTGAATTTTAATAACAATTTTTGGTAGGATTTTTTTTTAAGCAGATATACATTATACAATCAAATATTGCATAGGTATGCAATTATACATGTATGAAATTCAGTATATCATACATGCAGTTGTGTATATATGTGTGTACTGAGTGGCTTGTGTCTGTGCAAGGGTCAGATATGATCAAAAGGGATGAAAACACCATATTTTGGAAAAGAGTTCCTCTGAAACAATTATAAAAACCATTACAGATCTCTGTTCTACAAAAACATGTGCATGTGCTTATGATTACTCATGCAAGCAGCTAAGAAAAGTGAAGTACTTCTCAGGTAAGCTAAGTATGTGGACGCTTCCATCCCTGAAACTAAATGTAAAAATAAAGTATGGAAGATATTACCTGTAGCAGTTGTTATTATAGTTGTTGTAACTTCCCAGGGCTGTCAAGCACCCCAAGCAGATTGCGTAAGAAAAAAATATCTGTGTACCGGCGTCCACCCACACCTGAGGACACAAAAATGGAGTGGTTAAAAAAGGTCAAGAGGAAATCACCTTTATGCATATATTGACCACAAATTAGCACAGGCAACTGTACAGGATATTAGCGTCTGGCAAGTCTTTTAGAAGTCACAATCCTAAAAATACATGCAGCAAGTTAAATTCCCCTCTTCTTCCCAGTGGTATAAACAAGGAGTAACTCAGCTAGTCTTTACAGGTTCAGCCTAATCTAAGTAGAAAGAGAGACAGAATTTCTGGAGAAGAACCTCATCCAGTATAAATTCTTTAATGGTTTTATTAACACTAGAAGGTATTAGCAATTGCAACCTAAATAGAATCATATGCATTTATCTCATTCTCAGTTGATAATTATCGATTCAAACTTAAAAGTTTCGTGTGGAAAAATACTCTAAAGATAAAATATTGCATTCATAGACAATATACAAATTAAGCTGGGGAAAGAGAAGAGATGACGTATTCAGAGAAAGAGAGGGTTTTTTTAGCAATACTTAATGGCTTCAGTTCGGCACCAGGACATGGTTGTTCTGGTCACTGTACAAAAGACAAACAGAAGTTCTGCAGAGCTTAGCATGTAAGTACCTTTGTAATATCATTATGGTAACATTTATACCCTAAAGCGATATCCTGAATTCTAAATCAGGGAAAAGAAAATAAAAGGTAGCATGAGCTGTCACAGTGAGATTATTCTCCTCACAGCAATCCTAGAACATTAATATAACACACAATTCTTTTGATTTTAAAAATACTCCAACAAGACAGTTCACTAGACTAGAGCCTAGGTGTGTGATTACTGGAGGTGAATATACTCTTTTAACTCCTGATTTTGCCATGAGAGCAATGTGAAGAACCCACACCTACACAGCTGCACTGTTTTTTCCAGTCCAATAAATTCTGACTCCCAGTTTCCTGGGATAAATGAGCTCTGTAAATTTTTTTTTTACAGCAGACCAACCAAAGTGCTTTTCAGAGAAGTAACAAAACACTGACTGATAACCAGAGGCAATAGCTGTGTAGCCATTAGCTGCTCTAAGTTTGAGACAGGAGAGAGGTAATGCAGGTAAGGATTTCATGACTACTAACAGTAATACTTGTAACAGTGATCAAATACTCATAAATATATGAAGAGGATGTATTTGGTTCAGATGTGATCGAGTGAGACCTTGGTCTCTGGAGTTGTTGTGAGCATTTCTGTTTAGGAATAACATTAAGATCACATTTGATTTGCATCAGTGGCTTAAATGGTTTCATTGCTGTCATACTGAATAAGATACAGCTGGTTACATCTCGAGTTTCACCACTAGGTAAGGAAAAAGCTACACAGAGAAAGCCTTTTGACAGACAGGCTCTTTAACATGATCGGAAGCTCCCAAAAAGCTGTAAGTAGCATAGGTCAACTGAAAATGCACGGTCTTCTTAGGCACAAACAAAAGCTAGGAAACTGGATCAACACGTGTAGAATGTGCTGTTTCCTTCCATTTCAGGTTTTGCACAATGTATTGTTGCAGTGCATTGTACAGCACTCAGATGAGCAACAGCCTTTCCTGCTGGCATGTGCCAGCTCCACAGAAGTCCGATTAGTCCGTGGACAGCAAGGAATAGTGGAAATGGGGGCAAAGAAGAATGGTAGCCTGAAGTGAGAAACCCCAGAGCTGCATGACAAGACGAGCAGAAAGCACATCCCTCTGGAAGTCCTATGTACCTCGTTAGGAACCCAGATAAAATTCTGGCCATAAGTGATGTTACTTCCTTCAAAGAAAACAAGTCTCCTCTACAGACCACAACATCTGACAGTGATTCAACATAAAAAGTGGCAAAAACTTTAGGAGAAACATGTTCTGTAAGCAAATGTTCGCATATTCTATAAAAGTTGAATCGGATTGAAGAGTCCTTTGTTTTCGTTGCACTATATGACATCAATCTAGAAATTCCATCAGGCGTGCCAACCTCTTCAAGCCGTACAGTTGATATTACAGACCAGCTCTCCATATTCTTGCCCAAACAGCCAGCGACCATTTGACGTTTAGCATCAGACTGCAGTACTCATTCCTGGTTGGAGAATTTGTCGAGGTACAGAAATTGTTTATTAGTCTAAGTCACACCCAGCCTTAGTAATTCATAAACTGTACCTCAAGGGAAGTTGTTCTCATTAAAACTTCTAGTGGGTGCAGACGGGGTCTTGCAGACAGCACTCACAAATCCAGGTGCCATCCATCTGGCTTATGGCAACAAAAGCATCATAAATTATTTCTGAGAGTGCTGAATTTGCAATGCCTGGCTTAGACTAGCACATGGAGTGAATGTAGCACGATTCCGCAGAACAATGAAATTCTGAAGGACAAAGAAACACTGCCCGTGAGCTGCAAACCAAGGGTTCTGGAGCCAGCAGCTGGTGAAAGGCCGGGACAAAAGAGGTACATTTTTTCTGAAATGAGACAGGGCTTGATGTGTTTCTGGCATGAGTACATTCCAGAGGAAAGGGCCAGTATCACAGAACATCCTGTTCATGCTTTATAAACCTTCTACCTTGAAAATTCTTTGGTTAGTGAGAATTAAGTCAATTCAGGAGTATGCATTCATAAATTTGGGGACTGAAAATGTTTTATAGTCTTCTATTAGCCCCTACTTTAAAATACAGAACTAAGTGTTTCTTCTTACTATTTTCATCTCATATCTAGCATGTTTCCATGCCAAAAGAAGATTAAAATTAAAGCACAAAACCTACTTTAATTATACCTTAATATTTAAAAAATTCAAATGCCAAAGGACAGAACCTTTATATCTACTATGTTTACATTTTAGCACCCCCATTACAGCCGTTTTCTAGACACGCTAGGCCCAGTGCTACATTAGTGATGGTATGGGCAAACAAGATGAACGCAAGCTCAGAACACAGCAGCACAGCTCTTGCTCTGACTCCTGCACAGAAAGCATGCTGGCTGGCTAAGAAGGGGCTGTTCAGTGAGCCCACGCGATGAAGCTCTGCTCCCAAAGGGAGAAGGCACAGTAAACAAGCCCTGACTCTATGGCACTGCCTGCTTTCTCCAAGTAGAAATGAGGCATGACAGATGATGGTGAGTTTCTCCACTTCCCATTTACTGAGTGGGAAAGGGAACAGCAGAGCTGTCTGTGCCCTGGTCCCCATTTTGAGGCTTTCCCACACATCACTTCACCGCTTTCCTGATTCACACCATTAGCTCACAAGCCGTGGTTTCTGCTCCATCGCGCTGATAACTAACTTATGTTGGTACAAACACAATTCCACAAAACAGAATAAACAAGAACATTTTTTACTAAAAATGGCAAGTACTCTTTAGCAAAGTCTAGCTCTCAAAACCTAGCAATACCCAGATTTTAAGTCCGCCTGGGTAATCTTAACTTGGCCTTCTTGTGTGTATGTCTAGGACACAATCTTCATTTACATGACTATTCATCCTTCTGCCCAGGGAGATGAATCGAGCGAGTCACACAGAGGATCCTGTTGTCTGGAGGATCCCTTGCCTCATTCGTTGCCATGATTATAGCGCACGTAATGAATGAAGAAGGATAAAGCAGAAAGAAGAGGGATGTGCTGTAGTGAAGACAACAGAAGGCTGCTCTGGAGAATTAGATTCTTTTCATGTCTCTACTATAAAGTTCCTGTGTGACGTTATGTCCATAAATCACTTAAACCAACCCTTTCTTAAGTGTTCATTAACTGCGTAGTCCTCATTTAATGGGTGTCCAAAGTGAAGTACAAAATTACTGAGCATTCACTGTTGCAACCAAGGTGAACTGAAGCCATGCATGGGACAAGCGAAAAAAACCACATCATAAAATGCCAGGTCTACCAACTTCAAATTGAAAAATCCCAAAATGACTGACAGCCTTTAATTTTTGCCTCACTATATATCTCTCTACCTCAGTAAGATGGGGTCATGCCCTACAATGAAAACAAAATAACTGAGGTTTATGAAACACGTAGACAGTGCAGAAATCAGCCACTTTGAAGGGCTGAGCCATTTTTTGTGATAACCGAGGCCTGAATGATATGCAGTATATTTACAGGGCCAAGCAATGGGTGAAATGGATAAAGCAAAATATTGCATAACTGTCCTGAAATGAGCTTAGTGGATGCTGTACCCGAATAAAACAGAGACCTTGGAGAAAACCCGTTATATGTTAATGTTTATTCTTTCCATAATGCATGGAATAAAAATTAATATTGCTCATCAGAAGGACTATCGTTAGATTCGGTTTTCCTCTGACTTTGTACCTTCCCTTTGCTTTCCATACTCTCTATTAGATATGGTACAGAATTACAGAAAATACAAGTACACAGTTGAGACAGCTTGGCAGACCATACCTCCCTATACAGAATCCGCACCGCCGGGGCTCAGTACGTACTGCTGCCTCAAGAACTGCGCAGCAGATACTGCGACGGCCTCACCTAACCTGTACGGTTACACGCTACATGTGACTTGCATTCAGCAGACTCACAGTGCAGGCACAGCAAGCTCCCAACCACTTCAGAGCATAAGCCATGTTAACTCATGTCTTCCCAAAAAGGTCTGCATAGGTATACTGGCATATTCCCTACACCAGGATAGGGAAACCTCAGAGATCAGGATCTACGGGGGTTCCTGCAGCAGCCTGTCTCAGGAGGGAGCCCTTGCCACCTTTAGTCCGTATCATTTCCATGTAACAAATAACTGGGAGAATATTGTTCACCACTTAAGGCCATACCTTATTCCAGATGTCCTTAACTGCTCTTAAAGCAAAGCAAACACTACTATGCAGCTATTATGGAATCCTCCCGTGACTGCAGGAAACATCTCCTAGGACAACCTGACTTTAGCGGGCACTTCCACAAGCTTGTAGAGTCATGACAAACAACTAAATGTAAATCAGAAGGTATAAAATTGTTTCATGCCTGGGGAATATAGCAAAATTCTGTAGTTATTTTCAGTCTGATCCTCCTAAAAGATACGTAGTCCTAAAAAAAATATTATGCTGTCACGTGAAAAGCTTCATTTTACACCTCAGCTAGGAAACTATTAATGAAATTTCACTATTCTGTTGAGTTGTGCATGTCTTTGCATATTAGCCTAGAGAAAAAAGCAAGGTGCCTAAAATGCATGCTGAGGACATTTTGAGCAGAAGTGGAAGGGGTTTGTTAAAAATGTGATACTCGGAAGTTATGTTTGTGGCAGGTTATCTGTTCAAATCCACAGCCAGGCATCTTGCTCCTCAGTGCCTGGGCCCTGGAGGAAGACAGGACCTGGGTCAGTCTACATTGCCTCTGCCTGTGAGGATCAAGTCTGTGGGCTGGCTAGGCAAGCTCTTGGGAGAAACACCAGCTTATGGTTTAATTTTTCAGTCTGTTGCTCAAATAATGACAAAAATGGGAACAGCAAACAGAAGAGAATGATTTTTTAGAAATTGCCCAGTGCAGCACTAAATCACCTCGACCACTTCCTATACTTACGCCTTGTTCGAGTATCTGACTCTGCACTCAGTTGTGTGTGCGCCTGTACAGTCAACAGATGAGAACAACCACTGTGTAACACTACTGCTATTGTCACTGTGGCATTAAGTAGAAAAGACCAAATATGGGCCTGAAAGCTACGATGGAGTTTACACCAAAACACCCAGAAAAGCTCTAAAGAGCAGGCAGTGTCTAGACGATGAAGCGTATGCCTAATTACACATAAAGAAAAGTAGCAGGAATGAATAAAGCTGCTACAGAGTAAGGCTCCCAGTTTTATACCAAACAGGAAAACAGCATTGTCAGTGTCATTACCACCGGCTCAGACCTAAGAGCTGTATCTGACCTGTCAGATGTCCATCAGAAGAGGCGCCACGATTTCCTCCCAGTGGTATGGCTCTCTGAACTCACAGCACCAACAAGGATGTTGAAGTAGTAGCTGTGGGATCCTGACACTAGCTGGGACTTATATGTAGGCTTTAGGTGCCTGGGTTTTATGGTTCCAGACGGATTCGTTTATGTAAAGAAACACACACGTCACCCTTTGTCTTCTTCCAATCTGCTCAACTGTATTTCACACATTTCTTAATGGTACCAAATCATTGTGATACTTTGCTTCAGGGGACAGTTTAGAGAGTTTTCAGTCTAATGGCTAATCTAAAAGCACGGCAACACCCATGTTTCTCCACACATAACCAACCCACCTTGAACAATCAAGCACTACGAGGATTCTTCCATTAAACAAAATGTATGTGTCTGTCTTCCCATAACCTTTCCCACAGTCTACAGTTAACAGATCTGTTAAAAATTAGAAACATGTAAGGGCTGCTACTGTTTGTACCCACACACTTAAGTTTGCTTCCTTGAGTATTTCTATCAAAATCAAGGGAATTATTTTCACAGTGGTGTCTGAGTACTGGCTTAAATATGCATCCCAGTGATGTAGTTTCATAAATATGCACTTTTTTTTTTCATTCTTAAAAGTGAGATTGAACACCCACTTCAGCTGCAAAGCATCCTTAACTACAGAGTGGTTAATGACAATTCCATAATGAAGCACTCTCTCTGAGAATATGGGAGATCTCACAGGCTAGTTAAATGCTGCACTCACTCTTTAAAACATAATGTTCCAAATGTTGATAGTCATTTATTTCCTATTTTGTTATCAGAGAATGAGCAATCACTTTAGAGTTTTCTTTTAATTTAAATTATTCTTTACTTTTTTTATGAATCTCAGCAGTGTTTGTATTTTAAAAAGCAGTTTGCCTTTGGTTTCAAATAAGAACTTTAAAAAGAAAGCCTTTGCTGTCAGTATATAATAAAGGAAATTTCAAGGTGAAGGCACAGAATAGTTGCAGATTTTTATAACAATAAGAACACCTGAATAAAACCTGTTGCCAAACAGATCTAAATCGGAGCATTTAAGTCCTATACATCATGACAGGTTTAATGTTCCTGTGCCAGTATCTCTCACAGCATGTGCAGAAAATGTAAAAAATTCATGTCAGCTGCAGAACATCTCTACCTGTATTAGCCTGCCAGGTTCAGCATTTTCAAGCTGGCTTCTAAAGCATATGCTTTGCAAGTCTCTGGTCGCAAAGCATGGTTTGCACACAAGCCACCTGGGAGTCAGCCAAGCTATCTATTCCTGTACTGTGAAAGGTAGCCCAGCTCCGTCAATGGAGGGGGATAAATGGAGAAGACTAAACCAAGACTAAACCAAGATAAGAAAATAATAAAAACAAAGTCCATATGCAGCGTAGAAGAAGATGGACAGCAAACAGTGATGAAAACCAGTTACGAAGTCACACAGGGTGGCCAGGATAAAGACCTTAGCTTTGTCCTCTGGGCAAAAGTACGGTACATTCTTTCACCATCATACAAGTTTAGACCTGACAGGACTGTAAGAAACTACAAAAGTGTCTTACTCTTGAAGCAGCACCTGCACTTAAACAGTATCCCCATCAGACATGATGGAATTAACAACATGTTTAATTATGAGCATTACTAGAAGCTTTTGGAGAATTGAACCGTTTCAAAAGAATCTGCCAGCTGTGTACCTAACCTAGGCTCCTTGCTCTCCTCCTGCCACCTGAATTAGAGACGAGTGTTTTAGGGACTGCCTTTGGCGATGCCAGCTACAGCTCCAAGCACTGCTACAACAAGTCAGAATAGGTCTAATAATTTCTGACATAAAACTTCAGAAAACACAAAATACATGCTGAGCAAAGTATGATTTAAAAAAATATAGTTTCTAATGACTCTGGGAAAAATCCAAAGTCCCTATTTCACCTTGTCTTTTCATCTCAGATAGTCTGAGTCCTTCTTTTCTGGGAGTTTGTCATTAAAGACTGCTTTCAGCTACTAGCTGATGTACCTGGCTGAATAGGAGCTGAAAGTGAAAACCAAGCTGCCCTTTCTGCTGTAACCTCACAAGAACAGCAGGTGCCTGTGCTGTGAGCCTACACATACAATCGGATCGATGGGCAGATGCTACAAAGCTATTCTGACCTTGTTTCAAGGTCAGACTGGAACCTTTCTTTCCTCTCACGATTAACAGGCCTTCATTTTACACTGACAACAATAAATAGAGCTGTGATTGTACACAGGAAACAAACATGAGTAACTCAGCTACATTAAACTAAACAAACCCTACCTTTTTCCTGCAGACATACTTGCTCATGCACAAGTCCTGCACATGCAGAGGTTCCTGCTCTGGTGTAGCAACCTGGAGGAGTCCAGGGCCACTGGATTCTGCTACTCTAAATAACATTTTGATTTTAAGAAAAGAGAGAACACATACTCTCTACCGCCACAGGGAAGTACCATATAGCCTGAAGTTTCTCAGGCAATGAGCTTTACCACTTTTTATTCACAAGACTATTCCAGTCTTAGATCCCAAGCCTCTGAAGTAAATGACGATATTATTGCTAAGATGAACTTCTGAAGTCACCAGGAAACTAAGAATTTTTCTACTGATTACAGTTTGCCAACACAGTGTAGGGCAATGTACAACTATAAAAATCATTCCTGGAACATTTCTTAAATTGCTGTTTATTACATTCCTCTGCTACAAGTTACATTTTCACATATATATGACTGTATCTTCTAAGAAAAATTATAATATAGGAAGTAGTGGAGGACTGAGTATTTTACCTCTGACTGTATTCCAATTAAAGTAATTTTTTTCCAGTGTTCTCATTACGAAGAACATTCAACCACATCACAAACTTATGTTTGGCATGGTGTAGCATAGTTGACAATTGCAGGAAAGAGACCAGGATGATAAGCAGACTGTTGTACGAAGGCTGGATATATGTACACTGGACAGAATGCAACAGGTATACTTTGTCAAATGGCTGGAGAAGAGGCCGAAGCACCTACATCTGCCCTGGAGGCCACACTGAGCAGGAACGTGCAGTGGATTTAGATCCCGTTGCAAAAGTGCAAAAGGTTCTACTCTGCACAATTCACTGCTATCAACTGAAATCTCTGTTCAAAGGCACAAAAAAGAAATTAAATTCATTTATTCTCTAGTCACTCTCATATTCAACTGAAATTTTTTTCTTCAATAGCAGCTAACAAATATCAGCTGAATGTCTGTGCTATGCAACTGTGCAAAATACCTTTTTCAGTTCAAAGTACTCTTCTAGTCTCAAACCCAACCCAAATGATTAGAAGATGCAGACATGCAAAGGGAATAAATCCATTCCTTGCACGCATTCGAGTCTTCCTGACTAGCAGTACACTGATAATGTATCTTATTCCTATGAATCCCGCAGAGAAAATCAGAAAAGAATAAACTTTATTATCTTAATTTTCCCACATAACTAACACAGTTAGAATTGCATAGTTTCTCATGTTTAACTATAAAATAGAAAAAAGAATGATTTTCTAATCTTGGTATATGTTGAGTTGCAAAAAAAAAAAAATACATATCTTTTCAACAGATCTAATTAAAAAAAAAGACACATTCATTTAGAAATCAGACAAAAAGATATTTCACAAAATTAAACTAGTTAATCCCAGGGGTCACAATGAAAAGCTTTTTGCTGCCTAGGAAAGTACAGCTTCCCGTTTGAAACCAAAATATTGGGACAACCAGGGAGCAAAGCACACTATTGCAATGCAATTTGAAAGTAACTTTTCTGAGTAGAATATTACTCTAACTAAAGGAACAGGTTAAAGCTTCTGAGAACTTCTATGACAGCCTTCACAATAAGCCATTCTGAAAGTCATTGCCTCAACGAATACACTTTCAATAGTAATTTAACATACTTTCAATACACTTATATTCAATTAAATATACTCTTTCAAAAGAAAACTTTCAATGTCTAAATTTATCAAATCTACGTCCATGGAACCTAAAGGCAAAACTGTGATGTGGAAAAATAAGGATATAAATCAAAGACTATTTACTGAAAATGTGCCTGTCCCCAGGCCACTTGAAAGTGGTGACTGTTGGTTCAGGCAGTCACTGATACAAAAGAGAGTTTGGCGTGATGTTTTATAATGAAACACAACTCCTCTAGGCTTATCCAGATGGCAAGGATAGTACTAAAATATTCCTCCGTTATCTCCATGCAGCCTCAGTCAGCTCCAAGGAATCGTGGCTGAGGGCTAAGCTGGGGTCCCCGTGTTCAGAAAAGTAAAGTAAAAAAACCTGCTGGATCTAAACATGCTGGCACCAACTGTGTTACCTAAAATAAATAAGTTCTTTAGCCCCTGCCCCCTGTCCCCAAATGCCTTCTTGTAGGGAAAAAAAAAAAAAGGGGAAAAAAAAGGGGGGAAAAAAAAAAAGGAAAAAATTATCTTGGTACTCTCTCCACTCAGTCACAAATGTCATTAAATGGGAAACTAAACCAAAACAAAATATGAGCTGTATATTGTGGAGAAGCAGCAAAAAAAAGTTGAGTTTTGGATACAGGACTTGTTTTGTTTCTGAAGTTTACTACCCAGGAATTTTTAAACAACACAGCTTCTGAAAGCAGAGCCTTCATTAGAGCAGGAAAACACAACTTAAACGGCCAGGCAGAAAATGGCTGAATTAAGCTCTTTTTTCCCTCTCTTTAATGGTAGTGATTCTCAAAAGATTAAAAGTAGGTTAGGCGAATAATAAAACAGCTATGTTTCTAGTGTCTACCTGACAACAGCTTTTGTAGAAGTGAATAATTACATGAAAATCACTTCCTTTCCACCTCTCTTTGGGATTTCTGTGGGTTGCTAGGCAGTCGCTCTCCTACCTTCTGCTAATGTTACTTACAGACGGGATGAATACAGTATATTCATTACGAGAATGCTGAGCTGAGGGGGAGAAGCACCTAAATACTTGAAGTTTTATTTATTCATTGCTGCCTTTGGAGACCAACACTGTAGCCCAGATTACTTTACACATATTTAAATGCTAATTTTCTGAGGCAGAATTGTTAGCCAAGTACCACCCTGTTCAAATGGGACAGGACCTTCCTCAATACCAGAGCCACACTAGTAGTATGTTCCTGTGTTGCCAGCCAATGTTGAAAGTCAGGTGCTGCAGGCAAGGCATACCGAGGTTCCTCCTGGGACTTAGAGGAAGAATTCTTTCACTCACTCTGACTGCTTTTCATGGCTGAAATAATGTTTGTTATGAGACTGGTTTACTTCCCTGAACTTCTTAACCCAAAACTTACGAGATAGCTTGGTTGCCTTAGCATGATTCCACAACGAGCAGCCAAAAAGTCCTGCTGTTCTTCCCTGTTCGTATAATCATGAGTGCACTCCTATAGGTTAGGGTGTACGTTTATTAAAAAAGAAATAAAGGTTACCCAAAACCCACTCTTCTCTACAGAGTGCCAGCGGAGATAACCAGGGTTAGATAACAGGTATGCGCACGCGGTTGTGGGAAGGGCGGTGAACCAAGTACAAGTTGTGGGGGTTTTTTGTGGGTTTTTACAAAGTGTCTTTGATTTCTAAACTCTGATTTCAGTCTTCTGAGCCTGCAATTCACTTTAATCGTGGACTTGTCAGATGACATCCCCAAGTTACCTCACTCAGTATGGTACAACAGGAGACAGGAAAGAGACCAGAGGCCTTGGATTCACTTCCCAGTCAGCATATTCTGACAGCAGGATTCAAATACACAAACTAGCACTCTGATTAGGAGAAATCCCAACCTGGAAACATCACTATTTTACTACTTTCTTACCAATTGTCTCCTTACCTTGGCTAACTGCTGAGGACAGCTAGCTGCACACCCCACGTGCCCCACACATCTACATAACTCTGCTTCAAAATTTAACTTCATTGCAGAAACAACCAAAAGTAATAACTCCCGGGGGTAAATCTGTGATTTCATTAAATTGCAGCACAGTGAACTAATTTATTAAAAGAGCAATCTCTGCCTCCTACTTCACCCATGCTCTGAAAGGTACAAAGCTCAGATGTATTTAATGCTGGGATACTTGTCTACTTCCATTTCCAACCTCTATGTTACCTCCATTCCTAATTGGCATCTCAGCCCTCAAGAGGGCTCTGAATTCCAGGACACTGAATACTCAGATGACTTCAGTTTTCTGCAGTGATAGACCCGCAAACCTGTTGTTTCTGCATGGCATTGCCACCACAATGACACCTTGGAGACCTGGAGGCTCAGAAGAACGCCTGGGCCACTACAAGAGTGGCCACGCAGGTAAGAGCATGCTCTAACCTCTGGATTGTCCCAGTGTCTTTCCATCCCCAACTTCACTCAGAAACAGCAACGCCTAAGGGCAGTTTTGCCTGAAAGTGATGCAGGAGGAGACTATTTTGGCCATGAAAGTACCCTTTCAGTTACTGTGTTCAGAGATGTAGTCTATCACAAAGTCACATCACAAAAAAGAATTAGAGGTGTGTAAAATAGCATTGTTAAGGCGTAACCCTTCAGACCTGCTCTCTCCAGCTGGAATTTCAATGGCTATTAGTTATCTTGTCCCGACCATCCAAGAAATTTAAAGGTGTGAAAGAAGTAATAGATAGCTATCTGATGTTCCATGATAAAGAAATTACTTTGATTTAACAGCACAACCTATCTTATACCTTGCTTGATTTCTTCTATGCAGATATACAAAATCCCAGGAATAATTTTCATAGGACTTCTTCCATATTTAGAAAGAAAAAATTCAATGAAAGAACAAATATTTGGCCAGGCCTGTCTTTTTCCGAAAGTCAATAACAACATTCCAACTTTGCCCAGAGGAAAAATCCCATCTAGAATGGTAGTTACGAGTCCAGGAATTTCTCTAAGCTATCTTTATTTTAAAACTTGCATATTTTAATTTACAGCCGCTAGTTACAACAGTTGCCTAGAACACATGTAAGCAGAGAGTTATCTCGTTATACAGAATCTTCCCTTGAAAAATATACTAGTTTTCCATTACTTTAGTTCCGGAGCATAAGGTAAGGAGATAGATAGCTGACAGTATAAGATACACAGAAATAGTCAAGAGATACTACTCATATAAAAACATTTACGTTCCTATGACGAACACGATTTCTGGGGTCAACAAGTCCTTGAGTAGCTGGAACAGATCTTTTGCACCTGAGTGCCAAGAAATTAAAATTGTCTTCAGCAGATTGGTAGCTTAAATTTGTGAAACTGGCAAGCTGGAAATCTTTCTAAGAAGATATTGAAAAGAGGCAAAATTATCTTTAAATCCCAATATCTTTTGGGAGCAGCACCTGCTCTTCCACCAACTCATTCCTTGTAACTGCACACCAAATGTACATAGAGTTCAGATCAGCGGGATGGTCTGCATCGTTCCTCTGTGACAAAGCCTGCTTGCGTTCGCAGTTGTCGGCTACTGAAAATTGCCCAGCATTCTGGAAAGGTAAAGTCATTGACTGCTAGAGCATCCACAGGTTCCAGTTGTGCTGTACAGTGCTCTTTTAGCATGCCTTCAAAGAATTAAAAGTTTTGTCTTCTCATACACTTGCACTATATAAAGCTTCAGGCCTTTAGAAATAAAAGAAGGTGATTTTTTTTTCATTCTGCACATGGTATGAAAAAGCACAAAAAATAGCCATTGCTTGCCTTTCTCTGTTGAAGAGAGAGCACATTTTCAGTGTCCTAGAGACACCAGACTTTACCAGGTCTTTTGGGGGACGTTTGGAGGTTGAGGTATGCTTAATGTCACTTCCTATAAAAGATAAATAAAGATGCTCTTTTTTTTTCTTTTAAATAAATGCAGGAAGTGCAGTCAACTGATTTCTAAAATGAGGTTGTTGATTAGTGTTCCTCTTTACGAAGATACTATCACCAAATGCTCTCAGAATGAGATATTTGGCTGCTCCACTATAATGCCTATGGACAGTGAGAGGAGTTTCAAAATATTTACACTCAGTTGCATTGAGGGATTGATGAGAGAGGTCATCCTGACCGATTTCTGGAGTATTCTGTATCCAAACCAAACTGGTTTCAAGGTCTTTTTCTTCAAATATTCCATTTGCATAGCATTGGTCAGAAAGTAGGGCTCTGGGGTTGGGTTGGTTTTTAGATTTTCAGGGGAGAGTGAGGCAAGGGTTTTAGCAAATGTAGTAGGGGATTCCATATCCTCTCAGCAAATTGATCATTTCAAGATACCTAACTGATATTCCAGAGCTGCTTGACTGTAACATCACAGTGACAAATCCTTCTCTGATAGCTTTTGTATTTACTCCTGTTACTTTCTTAAGATTCTAGTTCAGCATCCTTGAAGCCTGGGGAACACTGGGGATATTAAATACAGTATTCAGCCCTGACTGCAAATGCTTTAAAAACGGGTAAATGTTTTGGTCATGAATGTCTATTCAAATAAATCACTTCACTCAGAAATTAAGAGCAAACTATATTTAGGTCATATAACGTTAAGTGTTACTTAATCTAACTTCTTTAAAAATAATTCTCAAAAATAAATAATAGTTCTCAAATTATTCTTTCTAAGCAATCTTCTTAAGAATACTTCTCTTGAAAAATGCACTTTTAACAAAGTATCCAAAAAGAATAGAGCCTGAACCAGAAGAAAATACAGTTACAGAAGCACGAGAATTATTTGATCTTGAATTCTTCCTTTCATTGAAAAATGCCTAAACCTCATACTAAACTAAGTTTTCCACAAGGGGATTTCCATTCATTTCTGCAATTTAGACACTGTCCAAGTACCAAATGATGAATGCTAAAATGATACATAAATCCTGACTAAAGTAATACGTTGTGTATTGTAAATGTGGTATTATTTAAACAGTTATTGCTGTAGAACGCTGATACAAAGGTTTCAGATGTATTGATAAAGTAACCTAGTACCATGTATTATTTAAACCCAGTAATAACTAGAACACACACTAAATACTATTGAAAATAACTGACATAATCGTATTGAACTGCATATGAAGCAGTAAAATAGAGGATACATTTCTTGAAAGAAGCATTTCCTCATCTTTGAATACCATATTAACTGAAAGAAAGCCTTTTGGTTTGCATAAACCTGCAACTCAAAGACAGATAGACAGACTGTGAAATCCCATCTTAAAGATTACTTTCAAATAACATTTTTTCATTTAGGCAGAAGTGGAACTGTCATGGTACTGAGAACATGGTGTAGCTTCCTTGTGACCTATTCCATTTTCAATGCTTATACACTAGACAGTTCCACAGCAAGGTCATGGGATATGGCTGCATACTATACTCAAGTCCCTACTAGTTTGTTATGCAGCCTCACAACAAAGTAAAATTTAAAAAACACTATGGCCATATGCAGGCCACAACTACTCCATCCATGCAAGGATCATGCTACACTACAGGGCTGAATCCAGCTGTGCTGTGGAGGAAGAAGCTGTGCGGGCTTGCCTGAATTGGAATAAAACCCAAACGCTACTACAGGAGGAGGTAAAAACACGGCTTACAGTCCCTCTCCCTGCTCAGTAAATTTGCACCTAATATGATGCCAGAAAGATACTCCCAGAATGGATTCAGTTTATGTTAGGAAAACAGAACTTCTGCCTGTAGAACAAACCATTTGCACCCTCAGAGAAGGTGTCACATCAAAAGCACCATTTTCCTAGAAAAGGTATCGCTGTATTGGGAGTTTTTTCAGGATTCTCGCGTCAGTCAAGGGTCCAGCTCCTTCCAACTAGGGATTATAATATAGCTATGATGCCAAAGTCTGTCTGCCACCTAGGTTAGAGTCTAATGAGGGTGCTTAAATTAAGAACGCATTCTCCTCAGTTCTCCTGTAGCCAAAGGAGAGAGATTGGCCGCTCCTCAGAGGTTACTCAATCATTAAGTGGGATAAATTACCTTCTAGAAGAGCCTATTTTCTATCTGTTGCTTATATGGGGAATTAAGAGCACTATATTAAGGTTCTTCAGCAGCATCAAATGCCAGGCACTCTGCCCTTCAGGAGTCCCCTATGATTTTCAGTGGGACCTGTGGGAACTGAAGATCCCAGACCACTTCGAGTCCCAAAGGCTTTGCTTGAGTTGCATATTTCACCTCTAGCTTTTTTTAATGTCTACTTTGCAATGTGAAAATGCCTGTTGTAAGGAAAACTTGCATTTAGCACTATGCAGTGTTATGAAAAAGAAAAAGGAAACTCAAAATGGAAGAAAAAGAATGTGCCACCTCACTAGTGAATGCTTTAAAATGTTACAGTTCATCTTAAACAGTTAAAGCTTCTGCAGCGTTAGGGCCCAAAATTTAACAGAAATTTTCCCACTCGTTTCCAGGGGCCAGGATTTTTACCTTGCTAGTTTTTACAGAATTGGAATTTGTGAAAACAAGAAATGCAACTTAAAAGTCTAGCTTATTGGCTTTTTTGCTTGCAGAAATGTTTATCAAGCTAAAGTTTTAAATATGTGAAGAGCTAATACATATTCTACTACTCTAATGTAGCATTTGGCAAATTAATGGCCTGAGGATACCATATGCAGAATAAAATTTAAAAAATCCTCATCCCTTAGATTATAAAGAACTTCAAATTGAGCTAGGTTGGAATAACTGAACTTACTATACAAATTCTCATCTAAATAAAAAATACCCCTCAGGAACATACTCGAATCTTCTAAGCAGTAAATAAAACTTCATCTCACAAAAGCTTATCTACGTTCATTGCACCTTTGTTCACTTCAGAAATCCCTTCTGCGGCACAAAAGATTTTCCCGACTGCAAATATCTTGCAGAACTAACACTAACAGCGGCATTTAGTTATTAGGACAATTGTAGTAAATATGATAACATAAGCACGTACAGATTCTACCCATGTATATAGTGTGGCAAAGACAGAGAAGTTCCCTGTTTACTCTCTAGCAAGTCAATCTGCAGATACCGTTGATGCTCAGAGACCAAGACAGTCTGCAATGCATACCCCAGGTCTTCATTCTGCCTTTACATATGCACACAAAGATTGAATTAACTCCTGATAAAAAGAACTGTCTTTGACTGAAGAGTGTGCATCAAAGGATATATGAAAGTGCTTTGGCTGTGTGTACCTATACTATAGTTTTTTTTTCCCAGGCTGCACTCTGCAGTGGGATCTAACAACTCTGCTTTCTTCCCTAGAGTGGGGTGTGCAGAGATTGACAGGCACTGTCAATACAGGGAAGGAGCAGACACAGTGGAAACAGCTGCCTCCAAATGTGCTCGTTTTTACATATTTCTGTTCTTGTTTGTTTTTTTTCTGGTTGTTTGTATTTTCTACAGTAGCAGCACCAGCATTACAGGCTGCTTGGGGCAATCAGTGCACTAAACATTTGATTCACACTTTCTCCAATTAGATCGGATTACATTATTGCCTGCTTCCAACTGTGTTGGGGAAGACGGCATTGAGTCTTACTAATCTTTTTTGTGGTTGTGGTTTCTGCTCATGCAACCTCTTTTTTCAGTGACTGCAGTCAGCAAGTGATTCTAAGTAAATGATCTGTCTCTATTGACTCTTCATGGAAAGCAGTGACTAGCAGTCAGAAGAGCGTAGCTTCCTAACCCACAGCACTGCCTTTCTCCAGCCACTGCCAAAAGCATGAAAGCCCAAAGGCAAATTAAGCAAAAGTCTGCAGTGTTGAGTTGCCCAGAGATGAAGAACACATTTCCCCTTCTCAACCACACTGGCATAAAGCCACAGGTAGACACCTCACCACTGGATTCTGGCCCAGCTGCTGGAGTCATGCCACTGGCAGCTGCATTTCAAAAATTAAGAAACCAATCAAGTTTCTATAGCATTACCAGTGCAGAATTCATCTGTTTCCAGAGCCTGTTCCTTCTGCCCCTTCTGCTCCTCCTATACTTGGCATTGGAAACGTGACAGAAGCTGCTGGTAAAGCTTAGAAACTGCAGAAAAGACAAACCCCAACCAAGAGAGATTATTGCTCCTAACTTTTTTGGAAGTGGTCAGCAGGCATGTGGTTGAAGGTCATGTAAGCCTATTTTGATTTTCAAAAGTATTTCAGAAAAATCTGTCACCAAAAGCTCTGTAGGAAACTATGCACTTGTAGTTTAAGTCATTGTTGGAAAAATAACTGCTGAGAAGACAGCAAACACCAGATAAGAGTAAAGGACTATTTTTTACAGTAGAGGGAGGCCACCAATGGAATACTACAATGACTTGTGCCTCTGCTGGTCAGTTTCTTCACAAGTCACTGACAAAAAAAGGATGACACAAAGTTAATCAGACTGGTAAAGATGATCATCAGAAAAGAAGTGACACTAAGTTACCTAGACGAGCAAGAATGAGAGCTGATTGTGATGATGGATTTTATAAGCTGGCATGAGTGGAAAATAAAATTTTTAAAATTGTAGATAAAAATCAATTACATTTCAAGTAATACATATACAAGAAAAAGCAACTTTGATTTGACCTATGAAACATGGTCTGTTAGCTGATAATCTTGATTTGGAAGCATTATCTTATAGTTATGTTAGATAGTTCCAACAGTGCTCAGCAGTGGTCAAAAAAGCAAATTAAGTGCTAGGCATTATTAAGGAATAAATACAAGGAATACTAAGGAAGAGAACAGCATTATACCATGACTAAAGCCATCACTTGTCCACATCTTTGAATACTCCATGCAGTTCTCACTACGGTCTCCTTACATAAAGTTACAATAGAATTTGAAAGGGCTAAGAAAAAGATGAAACAGGTAACCAAAAATAGCTTTGTATTTTGTGGTATGAACAACCCCATGCATCTGTACAGGCCAGGGAACAACCTTCTGGAAGGTGCTAGGGGACAAGCTGATCATGAGTCAGTGAGCCCTTGGGGCAAAGATGACCACCAGCATCCTGGGCTAAGCATGAGGAAGAGAGTTACCAGCACATCAGGGGAGGTGGGTGATCCTTTTTTTCTGCCAAGAGCTGCTAAGACATGTCTAGATTGCTGTGCTCAGTGCTGGTGTCCCAGTTCATGAGACACGTGGATTTACTGGAGTAAGTCCAGCAAAGGGCCACAAATATGATTAAGGGACTGCTGCAGCTAACGTGCGAGGAGAGGTTGAGAGAGCGGGGACTGTTCAGGCTAGAGAAGACTTGGGGGATCATAACAATATATAAATACCTGATGGGAGGGAGTAAAGCAGAGGGAATCAGTGTCTTCTCACTGGTGCCGAATGGAAGGACAAGAAGCAATGAGCACAAACCGAAACACAGGAAATTCCATTCAAACATAAGAAAAAACTTACATTGTGAGAATGGTCAAACAGCAGCACAGGTTGCCCACAGAGAGCTTGTGGAGTCAGCATCCTTAGAGATACTCAGAACCCAACTGGACATGGCCCTGAGCAACCTGCTCTAGCTGAACCTGCTTTGGGAAGGGAGGTTGGACTACAAGATCTCCAAATCCGCCTGCCAGGCTCAACTGTTCTGTGATTCTGTACAAGAACAGATTAAGTGGGATATGACCTCTCCAACTGAGATGCAATGTCAGTGCAGTTTAACAAGTCAGGAATGAGAAGGAAAGAAAAAGTAAGGATACTGTGTTCACTGTTACTTCCAGTGCAAGAACTTTTGAATCGTCAGATGAAGCTTCTGGGAATCCAGTTCTAAACGAGTGAAAGTAGGTCGCTGTTCCTGATACAACCAGCAGACGTGTGGAACTTGTCGCCAAGACATGTTGGGGATACTAAAATTCTTCATGGGCTCTAGCAGAGATCAGAAAACTAGACGGAAGGGAAATCCATTGAAGATTTCTGAACATAAAAAGCCACACAGACCTCAGGAAATCACCTGAGCTGAAAATACCTGGCTGTCCAAAGACTTCAAGAGACAAATACAATACATTCCCCTAGGAATCCTCTTAGGTCCACTGCTTGAGTAAGCGTACTGGGCTACACGATCTTTGTACTAGATAAGTTTTTATGTAAAGCAACTTCTCATATACTTTCAAGCAAATAACATTGATGCTTACTTTAATGCTATTCTGCAGAAGAAATTATCATGTTGACTGTCTATTCCACTAACATTATCTAGTCATTTTCTCACACTCATTTCTATAATTCTCTTAACCCCTCACCTGATAATGCCACCCAAACAAGGACTATTGTGTTTCCACTCCTATGCAACTTCTGGCACAACTTCTCCCACCAATCCATGCACAGGATAATGAAAACGATGAATAATTGCTATCAAAGGATTAAAGATATCAGTTAAACTACGAATCTGTAGCAGTCAGTCACTAATGCGTTTTCTTCTATTCAAATAAGCATGCTGTGACTAGCTGGCATATACCTCATCTTATTCTATAGCAGGGACACAGGAGACTGCACTTGCAGGGTGGACACCCCAGGACAGGGAACTTACCAGTAGAAGCTGGACAGAAATTCTCCAGCAGAAACAAGCTGGAACCACAGGTTATACGTAGACTATTGTGTTTAATGGTTCAAAATTGACCTATTCGTAATTAATTGAATTAATTTACACTTTCGGCCTCCCACATCCCCTAGCAGTGACCTCCACCATTTAGTTATTCATTGTGTGAAATAGCACATTCTTTTGTATTTTTCTAAAGCCACTACATCTCCATTTTTATACACTTTTGCCAAATCCAAGGCAGGGTTCCAGCAGGACCTCCTGTGTTACTGGCTGACCGCCACACAAACAGGGAATGGTGCCTTGGCTGCAGAACCAGGAGGGCTGTGCTCCAGTTTCAGGTCTGACTGTGTAAAAGCTTTCCCCCCAACACACACAAAAACCCCACCAGTGACTTTTGGCTCTATACTGCCCTATTGAGCTACCGTTGCTATTTAATGAGCAGATCAGTCTTCTAAGGAGCATCACAAATACAAAAATACAATACAGTTCTCTGAAAAGCTACTCTAATTACTTAACTGTCTACAACACCACCAAAACTGTGGTCCAGCTTTCAGCTACTATCCACTGAGTACCTCTACTATAATTTATTTTTAAAAATATTTATTGCCCAAAGACCAAAAGGGAAAATGAAAAATGTTTTTAAACTTTAACAGGAATCTCTCTAGAAAATTCCTTAACTATTAAAGGTGCCAAGTGACAACTTATCACCTATCATTCTGTTAAATAAATGCTTAATTGAAGACAGAATAGATTTTACACTGCCCATATAATAATCTAAATACTGCTCTTCACATTCATTTATAATTTTATTATAAATTAAATACGTTTTAGTCACTCAGCCTCCAACAAAGCTATGGATGTGGATAATCCCATGCTAACTCAGGACAAATTGCCCCAGATAACTAAGAAAAGCCATATAGTCAACCTAGTGAATTAACCGCTTTACTAAAACATCTTAAATCCTCTTCTCATTTGGGAACTGTCATTTTCTGTTTAATATAACTTAAAACAATAGAATGGAAAGGATTAAAATTATTATTAAGACAGTCAAACACAAACATTTCTTCACTTTAGCTACTTATGTACAAAGGGCACATATTTGGATATAAATACATAACAAAAGTCTGGCTACATTCAATCAGTGCAAAGGTAGCCCACTGTCCTCTCCCAATTGAGGACAAAACCAGATGCTCAGGGAAAGACTACAGCAAACATTTACCAAACCGATCAATTCCAATTTTATTCTAGTTAGTTAAACTGTATCAAAATGTTGTATAACATTGCATGTTCAAACTACTTGAGTACAACGCAATGGAAACGCTTTCCCTTCAAAGGTGGCTTTCTCTTTCTGTTGTCTGCAGAGGAAGCCTGGGAGTCCCACCACCTCTCTTACCCCTGCCAGGTAGCTTCTGGCTGCAAGTCGCGGGTAACCAACAGGCTTTGAACAGCAGCGCTCTGCCCCAGGAGTTCTCAGAGAAACTCTCAGGGCCAGACCATCCCGGCCCTTGCCTTCGGTACACCTTTGGTGTTTGGTGCCCTACTTTCTGCTATTTTGTACAGCCACGTTCAAACTACAAACAAATATTTTTGTCTAGCTGTTTAAATGTAGAAGACAAGTAACAGGAACGAGTCATGGACACACAGAACTGTCTGCATGACAGCCCAAGGAAGCACACACAAATGAAAAACTAGTAAATGTCTTTAAGCAACAATTAAGGTTAAATGGATGTGCCCCCACTGTGCACAGCAAACCCAAATGAGTCAAAAAAAAAAAGGCTACATATTACTTATCTTTCTCAGTCAAAACAGAACAGCAATTCTAGGAAGCAAAAGTAAGAATCCATTAAGGTTACCTCACAGCTAAACCTTCAGAGTATCAATTCTGCGGCAGCACTGCCCAGTAGTAAATTGTTTCGGAATATTGAGCATTACAGTTATCTCCTCAGTGAGCGTATGCCGCAAAACCATACATATTTATTCACTGCAGTCTTGAAGACTCCATATTCACAAACAGAAACTCTACTTCTTTGTGCTGTAGCCTCTTCCTCTTTGAAATTAATCAATGATTAATTACTGAGTCATTAACTTAAGCATTTTATAGAATCATAGAATAACTAACTAAAGCTTTAAATTCATCTCTTCCCATACTCTTACCTTGCCTCCAATCCTAAACGTAATGGCCAGCTAGAGGTGGGAAGCCTTGTAGCATCCACATTCGACAGCAAGCACTGCTACCAAGGGTGTGCAACCAAGACGCCCAGGAAGGAATTTGGTCCGGTACGTAAGGGTAGGCAGACCAGCCACTGACTTGTTCTGTGGACTTGGACAAATCTGATTCTGTGGACGAACGAGCATGGCTGCAGCTCTGCAACTGGCAGGGCACCATCGCATGGATGCAAAGATGATAACTTTGTAGGTACCACCTGACTATATGGCTCGGAGGTAATTACTGGTGAATGGTAGTCCGAATTTGCTTGGAAACAAAGAGCCTGGGGTTAACCCAGGGTTACGTGCCAAGAATCTCTGAGATTCCTCCAGCAAGCTTAGAGCAACAACTTATCCAATCAATCTCAGATCTTAAGAATTTTTTTTTTTTAAAAAGGGGCATTTGGGGTTTTCTGATTGTTCTCAGTTACAAGTCACTAGGACTCTACTTGACAGTTTAAAGAAGGTCACATCACTAGGTAAGGAGCTGCTAACAACATCCAGCTCCATAAGGGGCTCAACAGATATAAAAGCCAGGATGAGTTCCCTACATAATTTTCATAAATAAATGTAAAGGGGGATGGAGAAAGGCAAAGTAATAAAGCAAATTTGTCTTAGAGTTTCAGGCATAAGCTTGTCATCTCTTCCGTGTGACCAATTTGTCTTGGAGAAGTTAATTTTGGAAACTAACATTGTACTGCTGATATCCTAAGCTTACTTGAAATGCTTATCTGAAATGTTCAAAGCGCTGATGTGCTGGTAGGTATTTTTCCTCATAGTCAGCCAGGAGTATGGAGAGACGTATAGGTCGTTCCAACCCACAAACATGTTTGATGCTGCGTCTGTCCCTCAGAATCACTTTCTGCATGTTCCCCCTCCATCTGAAGGATGACTTGCTTCTGTCTGATACCTCCAATCTGCAGTACTCAGTACAATAGGAGGGAAAGACAACAAAAAGGGACTGCATTTTTATTTCTTCCCCCTTCCCACTTGCTGCCCGCTCATTTAGTTCTGCATTCTTCAACTATATTTTGGCAATACACACTTGGTTCTTACTTCTACTTGCACCTGTATGACTATGCAGCTAAAGTAAAAATTTAAGCCAGCGTATAAAGAAAAAAGCAACAAACCACCTCTCTTGGATGTAAAGAGAGCACAACATTAATATTTTACTACTTGGAGCTGTGTTTGACAGACTGGGTTCTTTAACAACTGACTTATTCAGTGACATACATATTACCTTTTCTGACCTAAAACTTAAAAATCTGCAGATAAGTGGAGTTATATAAATAGAAAAATACGTTATCAGTGATATACCAGTACTGAAAATCATTGCCTGGAGAGCCTCAAAATATCCAGGAGAGTAAATCAGCCCCTACGTTACTTAGCTTCTGCCTCATTCACTCAGGCTGAGGTCCCTGTCTCTGCTCTGGCTGCAAGACTGCGGTCATTCCAAGCACTCTACAGAATTAGTGCAAAAAGCAATTTATAAGACTGATGGAAATGGTGGGTGACTGAACTACACTTGGAAGACACCTTTCCCCTCCACTAATGAAAGAGGCAGCCATCCACAAAGTCAGAATCTTGCTTACACATGCCAGCCACATATGTACTGTGAAATATGACAACCCTGGACCACTTTATCTGCTTTGCTGTGAACATCAAGATACAGAATAGATAATTTCCGTTTGTAATCCTTAATCATGTGCCACTTCTTCTGCCTTTCTCCATAAGATAGCAACTCACTAAAGGCTGAGTGCCCCAGCTATACTTTTTTCAGTGCTTTGACTGCTGCAATGATTTTCCACCTATGTTCTGCTCACCTTCATGGATGGATAAACAACCTCATCTAAACCTGCAGGCTGGGAAAGTACCAGCTTTCACTACACCTTTTTGTGAACATCCCTGAGAGTCACCATGTTGTTTTATTATTTTACACAGAGAGATTTAGACTATTTTAAAAGCATGAGTTGTTTTTAGAGTGACAGGAACTGTATACCCAACTGGCAAATTTCAGTAAACAAGCCACTCAACGTTCACCAAAATTCTGCTGTGAGCATAGTCCTTTTTAAAGAGAGGTGGGCAATAAAAAAACCTTTCACTTATGCCACAGAGCTGGCAGAAACTTAAAGTAAAATGAAGTTCGAGATAAAAAAGTGCGCTAGAATAAAAAAAAAAGCCATTTAGGAAATACATTCAGGACGGGCACCTTTTGACACTAAGGGGGCTACTGGAAATATTGACATTGATCAAGCATTCAATTTTACAGAAGAATGAAGATTCAGTTTAATTTACATTATTTGTAAATTTGTGTCAAACAGTAAAAACATTTGGTCAAAACCTGAAAGGTTATTTTGAAAGTCAAATGTTATTTCTCTATTTTTAAATCAAGCATTTGATTTTTAGTTCCTAAACAAGATTTTGATTCAAAACGTAACAATAATAGTAAAAAGAATAAAGGAAAATACCTCTTTAAAATAAAAAAACTTTTGAAAGCTCTGGTCTGTGTGAAATGTTTTGTATTTGTTCTGCTAAAAATATGCGAAAACCGATCTTCAGTGCAAAACCACCAGGAAACAGATTCTGCCTCCCATTCTTTACAAATTCTGTTGCGCTTTCTTGATTCAAATGTCCTCTGAAAAGTTCAAATGGGTTGACAAAAGCAAACAAATGAAAGATCGGTGAACCCATATCCTCAACTGCATCAACATCTGATGATTTCCTGCCAAGTCTGTAACAAATTTACTCCATGCATTTTATTGCCTCTCTCTTTGTGACAGTCAGATGCTCTCTTTCCTTCTCCTTATTTGCAGTCCTAAATTGTAGCAGTAGTGTTTGGTTGGCACTAGTGTGATAAAACACATGTTACTGCCTCTGTTCTCTGATGGCAGAGAAAGATATTCTTGCAGCCAGGATTCTGGTGCAAATGGTCACAGAATGCTCAGTTTATTTGAGCCTCAGTGTTTAAAGTAGCTGCCTATAAACATCCCTATGAGAAAATATGTTAACATACGGAAATCTAAGACTATGAACACAGTTAAGGAAGGTATCTCTGATAGCATTAATGACCTTCGCAGGCAGTCCTGTATTACAAAATTTTCTGGAATTTATCATAACAGGGGAATAAATTTCTTTCTTAAGGGACTTTTACTTCAGAGAAAAGAATATGAACTGTATCCCCCAAGTCACATAATGCACCACAGCAGAACCTGCACTTAAAAAACCTTGTTGACTATCCCATCCTGTCATTCATCTTCATGGGCAATTTTGATGACACAACTTTAGTGTGTATATATGCATGTGTGCATATAAACATTTTATAAAGCGTAAGGAAGAAGCAGTTATGCAATGCTAGGTAAATTAGTCAATCAATCCAGCTTCAACAGCCTAAACAAGAACTACACTAATACAAAGGAGTTACTTTATCCATAAGCAAGGAATAGTCAACAATTTAGCACAGACACTCCGAGTAGAGAGCATCAGAAACTCTCAGCCGCAAATAGAGACATCTCCTTATCTTTCCAGTTTGCTCTCCTGGATCTGGATCCTTGCTGTGAGCTGCCTGGCAGCTGGTGACAGTTGATGATGGGAGAGGCAGCTTGTTTTCCCACGTACATTAGGGCAGTGTGCCAGCAACTGTCATCAGTCACCTCCTACCTTCTCCTTGTTTTCTGCCACTTTTTTCTCCCTTTCCCACACTGCCCTTGCAAATAAATCACATGTGTATGCACAAGCATCATACAAACTATACGCTAGTGGATACAAAAGCATGGTAGGAAGAGGGAAGAGCAGCGGTAAGGCACATGTAGCTGTAAGATGCCTACGTGGCCCACAGCTTGATGCAGTGCCCAACTTTCTCATACCACCTTGGAGGGAGGCACCTTCTCAGTTCAGAGGAGGTGGCAAAAAGGAACAACTGCCATTAGTTAGGAGAGTACCTTCAGGGGAAAGCTTCACTACCAACCTCCTCTAGGCTACTTCTGAGAAAAAACAATGCATGCGAACCCAACTCCATTTACTGGAACAGCCTTAGGTAGAGACCCTGCCAGGCTCCCTGTCAACCCCTATAGCCTGGCATCTCTCCAGTGGCAGTTTGTGGGGTGTACATAGTACACTTTAGCCATTACTATTTTTCTGCAGATGCTTGCCCAGCCTTCTTTTTGTTGGATTGCTTTGAGAATTCAACTGTTATTCCAGTTCTGGATGGAAATAGAGAGTCTCAGAAGTGTCTGGGGGATTAGAAAGCATTTTTTTGTATGGGTCTTGAAAGAATAATCTTTAGAAACACTCAATTTTTTAAACAGTAAATAGATTTTCCGCGAGCTGCACATCATTTCACTAGTGTAGTAATCGTCTTTTTCTTTTTCCTCTCATTCCTCTGGAATAATAGGATTAACAGGAATCCTGTTAGCAAGTCTTAAAATAACTACATGTTTCCGGTACATCTAGTTATATGGCATCATATACCCACCTGTGACTGTCCCAGAAATAGTGTGGAATATTTGCTTGCTTTGCTTACTGACTCTCCTCACTGTACACAAGGTCCCTTATTATTATTCCCTCATTAATATCAATGTATCACGTAGTATTTTTTGTATGAATTTTTAATTTCATCTGAAACAAGTTTTTAACAGCAGCTTTTCTCTTGCTAGGACATGACTTCTAGAGCAGCTGACAGGCTGGAGTCATTGACAGTATTCACAATTCCTTAAATGTTCCTGAGAATGTTAATTAATTTCCGCACAAAATGGCACTTCAAGTTTATCTAGCACTTCTTTTCAGGTGTCATTATTGTAAATAGTGAAAAGTCTCTCCCTGTTCTGCCAATACACTGAGCTAACATGTGGATCCTGTCTCCCTCCAGTGGCATATCGCAGCAGCCCTACAGTCTAATATTAAAGTGCAATTAGAGTTTCCCTGAAACTCAGATGATGTCTCTCCATAGCCAAGGTTGCTAAGAGGTTGCAGGGATAGCTGGAAGAGATTTCATGTGGCCTAGAAGCCCCAGGGAAATTACAAAATGACCCCATTCTTTCAACAAGTCTCTTCTAACTGCCAAAATCTACTGTTGCTTGCTCAGCTTGCTGTTGCTTGTGTAGCAATAGCAAGAAACAAAAGGAAAGACCATGGGGAGGAGGCAAACTATTTGTTCAGGGCTTGAAATAACTCTCTAAAGAAGTAACTGGATTTCTGAAACCACATATGCTACATAAAAATTAATAATCACAGTATTATGCTGTTAAAAAAGAGTTGTATATTGAGGCATAAAAAGGTATGTCACGTTCACTCATATACAACAACAGTTTCGCAATGACGTAGTCAATTTAGATAGCACCTTTCCCGTAGCATATGTAAATATACCTAAAACCTTTGCACAATGTAATGACTTGTGTGGTAAACAAACAGTAAGCTGTTCCATGGATTGCAGAAAGTGATTTTTTTCTCATAGAGGAAGACCCTGAATGCCTTCAGCCATGCCTTTTGAACTGTATGTGCCCAATCGCTGCAGTGCAGATTCACTGCAAGAGTGCAGTATGTAAGTTCCTTTGAGTAAGGGAAATGAAATGTGCTCCTATGCTCGCCTTCAGTCTGCCTTTGAGGAAGATGGAAATAGTATCCATCCCAAAAGTGATTTACAGCTTTGTTAAGCACCTCTGCGCTTTCAGCAAGAGCACTGCATCACAGCATTTTGTTAGTCTTCCTCGTCTTTAAAACCACATAAATAATTTGTAAAACAAAAGCATTAGTACATAGTAAAATGAAATAGTTCTTCATTGTGGATATTATAAACTGCCTTGTAGGGCAAAATGTTTTTAAACATTGTACCAGTCTGCATCCTGTGCTTACCTTACAATTTAAAATGTAAGGGGTTCTCCTCCTCCGCTGCTCTGCCCTGGTGAGGCCCCATCTGCAGTACTGTATCCAGTTCTGGGCTCCCCACTTCAAGAAAGATGAGGAGCTACTGGAGAGTGTCCAGCACAGGGCTACGAGGATGAGGAGGGGACTGGAGCATCTCTCCTATGAGGAGAGGCTGAGGGAGCTGGGCTTGTTCAGCCTGAAGAAGAGAAGGCTGAGAGGGGGCATTAGAAATGCTTATAAATATCTGCAGGGTGGGTGTCAGGAGGACGGGGCCAGACTCTTTCCAGTGGTGCCCAGTGACAGGACAAGGGGCACTGGGCACAAACTGAAGCACAGGAAGCTCCAGCTGAACACGAGGAAGAACTTCTTCCCTCTGAGGGTGACGGAGCCCTGGCCCAGGCTGCCCAGGGAGGTTGTGGAGTCTCCTTCTCTGGAGATATTCAAGACCTGGCTGGACAAGGTCCTCTGCAGCCTGCTCTGGGTGACCCTGCTTCGGCAGGGGTTGGGCTGGGGGATCCCCAGAGGTCCCTGTCAAGCCCTACAATTCTGTCAAAATCTCATTAATTTGTAATGATGGTGTGACCAGCAGACTTTAAGAATTAATTCTTTTTCAATTTTAAATTTAAAAAGTTTGGGTACAGGATTACTACTTAACAGCAACATGAGAGCCTCAGCAGCAACACTTTTTTCCGTTCATAGAAAGAACGGTTTGAAATTTAGTTTCCATACCAAATGAACAAAAACTGTTTGTTCAAAGACACATGTGTAAAGTGGGAGTTGTAGTTATATAGATGGTAAAAGAAGGGAAGAAACTGGTAGGAAAAAGCAAAGGAAATTCCATAGCTGTTAACAGAACTGCATGAACATGATGTGAACTGCGTATCTTCCTCCTCTCATTACTACTATTTTTTCCCAGTTAACTGTTTTTTTTTAAATGGCTGCATGAACTCTTATAACAGTCAGAACTCCAGTAAATTGCTGAAGGTATTACTAGATGTAGTGGTATTAAGAAGCTTTAAGATTTAGGACATGAGACCTGCCTCTGAACCCTTTCTCCAAATACTAGGCTTAACAACTAGGCTTACCACCCAGTACTGAATGTATCCTATGAAGCAAGTTTCTCATTAGACTGCAACTTTCTCACTTGTTACATTGCAAACAAATAAAACATTCCAAACAAACAAATAAAAACATCAAAAAAATTCTCCAGCAATTAGATCTCATTTCACTGCCAACATATGAAAATTCCTAGGTTTCAATTTTAAGGATCAGTATGCTTACAGAGAGATGGTACAGGTCTAAAATCCACTACTCGGGAATCCATACAATTTCCTTGATTTTCTGAGCATGAAACCACCCAAAAATGAAACCACAATTTCTTCTACATTTTTTTTTTTGAAAGAAAGAGCGCCCTAACTCTTCTGTTTAAATGCAACAGTTTCCTCCACTTTCAAAGCTAGGAGAGAATTTTTATTCTGCCTTTGAAAACATAGGCTTCATTCGGCCTCAGGGTGGCAATACAATTGTGATAGTTGCTTCCTTCCAAGGCTGCATGTAGTAAAATTGAATCAATTTGGGTTATTTCTTCTACCTCTAAGAAGAGAGTTCTTAGTAAAGAATTAGAGTGGCATTACTGCTGCAGCTCTCATCGCCAAAACAACTCTGCATTATCAAACACTGGAAACAGAAAGTTAAGGGAAGATAAATTCTCAAATACTTTTCCAGTTTGGATTTTCAGAAAAGAATTTAAAAAAATGTTATGCCTACACCCATACAGTATTCCCAAATGTCTCTCACATCTATGCATACTATAATTAGCCTAACTGGATAGCATTTGTTTACAGCTTTGGTGAGTAGCATCTTTATTAGAAGTATAATTTTATGTATACACTCAAACATATTAAGATGATGTTAGGGAATGAGTAAGTAGCTAGCAAAATAAACTCATGCTAACCTGAAAATTAAGGAGTATGTGATGAGAACTACAATTTTCAGGCAAAAAAAAAAATTAATGTGCATTTATTCTAAGTGACTTTACACAAAAACAAAAAAATGTTTTCCCTAAAACAGACACGCGACATACTAAAATGTTCTTTTTCTCTATAAACACACAGACCATGAAAATGTAGCCTAAGTGCCACAAGGAAAATGCAGGAAATAAGAAATTTTTGAGATAGAGGGTAATGTAAGGTAAAGAGTCTTCTTTCCACTGCAAGAATTATCTAGTGTAAGTTTTTTTTCAGGTTACATTGATGCTCACTGCTGTACATTCATGTTTTGGTACTTATATTCAAGAAGGAAGATCCAGTGAGCTACAAGCCAGTCAACCAAATTTCAGTGCCAGGGAAATTTATGGAAAAAGTCCTTCTGGATTCCATTTACAAACTGGGTCAAGTACCCATTGCAAAAGCACTCACAGAAAACACCTGGAACCTCTGCACTGTCAGGCTACCTAATAGTTGAACTCTCATAGCTGAGCTACTAGAGGCGAGTTGTAGAAATTCTTCTGTCATCAGAAATTTTATTGCCATTTCAACACTTTCCCACTGCAAATAAAAGATCAGAGAAATTTAAAATCAACCCTAAATGTGATGGCTCAGATTTTCCTGTACCTTCTATGTAACTTTCCTTGTCATTCATCTATCATGCTTAACATTCACATAAGAGTACCTCTAAGATAAAGTGCAACCTATATTCTTTCCACATAGAAATGTATTGTCATTTGAAATTCAGTTGCAAAACCCAGATTAATTAAATTTAAGATTTTGATAAGTGCCAACTCTTCAGACGAAAGTGCAATTCTGACTATGTTGACATGTTCACCCCTACAGATGCTATAAGGAATATCTTCATTAAAATGATACATATTTTTTAAATAAAAAAATGGTAACTCAGCCAGTTATCAGCATACAAGCACACAATAAAAGAGAAGGCTTTATTTTAATTTTCCTCCTCATTTTAAGAAGCCACTGCTACAGGAGGGTTTAAATTTACATGCATGTGTTTTCCAGATCATTACTCCTTGAGCTGTCCAACTGGTACGTCTGCTAGTCCCTAACCAATTTAACCTCTTCTGTGCACAATTATTTGTAAAATCCCACTATGACAAACTAAGTGTTTTCCCCAAAAAGGAGCAGTGAGTGCCACACACAAGCACAATTACATATTAAGTGACTTACATCTGTTCAGACACAACCAGAACCATACTGGGAGTCAGACTTGCACACAAAAACCATTAGCAATCCTATTAACTTTGTAAAACTTTTGTGTTGTTACAACTTGGGAAAGACTCCATATTTAAGATAAGGTACAAACAGCACCTGTATCTTCCAGATTGGGGTAGAGGGACATATTTCAAGCCAGTTTGAGCATGAAGGCTAGAGAGACCTTACTGTTGACGAAACAACACATTTTTGAAGCTTAAATATAGTACTCCACCATTATAATGAAAAGTGATTGGTATGAGCGCTCCCGATACACAGGACAAAAGATGGTATTTTCAGACCAAGAGGATTCAGTCTGCTGAAAAAATAGAATATAAAAATGAAATAGAGAACCCAGCACTTGAAAGCTAAGAGGAACTGAAAAACAGATGAATAGCTGCTTAGAAAGCTATAATGAACCATGGAATGCAAATTACACAAAGACAAATGATTTGAGAACTTCAAACTGAAGTGAGCCTTGAAGAGGAACTTAATTTATTTAATCCACAGTAAACATAGTTGGCACTGTGGTTCAATACCGCTCTCCTGGTACAGACACAGTAGCCTTCCTGGAACACCATTTAAACAGACCTCTAACTGAAGAGAAAAACAACTTCTGCTAGTACACATGCCTTATGCTTTGATATTGTGGAGCAAATCCAAACAAACATGAGTAAAGATGAAAACTGGAAGCACAAACATCAAGGTTACTTCAATTGTCCTATATTTGCTTCTTGGCAAAAAAAAATCCAGAACAAATTGAGAAAAGGATTATGGAATGGGTTTTTCTGATGCAAAAATTTGTGGGTTTGAACATTATTAACTTCTACATTTCCATAAAATGGAGAACGTCTATACATTTATCTTGTTGCCATTAAAAGTTGCAATAAAGCTGAATCAATTCCATCATACATTTTTTTTAAAAATAGAATTTGGCAGAACTCGTTTTATTAAGATTGAGAATCGAAACTTCTTTCGGTTCTTGAAATTCAACCAGAGATCCTGCTCATAACTCAGAAATCTTTCTTCAAAAATTGAATTGATTAGACTCAAAAAAATCTTTCAATTTCAATAAAGTAGTTTTTTACCAACACAAAAATAATTCTCTACAGCCATTTGCATCACACATACTACAGATATTACCTGTATTAGTGTTCACAATCTCTGTTATGGTCCACTCTACTACACCTTCTTCCCTGCAAAAAGGTGCTTAAAATACTAAGGCTGAAGTACGGCAATGTGTCAGTTAAAGTCTCGTTGAAACGGAGGAGACAGTCGGCTTGTTGAAGCAACCCATTAAACCTTCCCAAAAGACATTCTACTATCAGCGGGGCTATATGTGTGGGACAAACAGATACACGTCCACGTGCCTTTTCAGTGCTTTGTGCTTCACACACTGCTTAGACTAATACTATGTGCTTTGGAAATTGTCATGGCAACAATGTATTTCTTTACAAATGGAAACAGTACAGTAAATAGGCATATAAAAACCCCTTGTGGCCTGACAATAATGTTGCTTAAGCTTGCATGCCCTCCGTCAATGACAAACAGAAGCAAGGGTGTCAGTGGTATGTGAAAAATCCACACATGGGGTAAAATCGCGTTACCAGGCCTCTCACGCCACTGGGCAAGTGAAAGAATCAGTGTTCAGGCAGCAGGATTACCTCCTGTTCAACTAGGTCAGCAGGCTTTGCAGGTGGAGGAATCATCACGGTGTAGTAAAAGAAAAGAGTACTCAGTGAACGCTTTTTGTTAAGGCAGGGGGTAACTTTAGTTGTCAGAACTACACAGTGGGGTGAAACACTTGTTAAAACTGGACAAAAATAGACGCCTTCCATGTTCTCAGATAAGCACGTGACAGTCAAATTTCTTGTCTCTGCTAAAACGAGTTAAAACACATGGGGTTCACTTGAAGTTGGACTGGCCTGCTATAGTTACTACAGTCTGAGTTTATTATATGTTGCAAATAAGGGGGAGTGCGTTGAGAATCCTGTTGTTTTTCCCTGTTACTGTGACGATTTCTCAGGTGAACTGAGGCCACCTCTACGCAACCTAGTAAGCCATAGCACATCACCGCTGTTCTAGCACCGCGTCCACAACTCTTCTTTCACTTCCCATCTATGCTGACATAGAACAGTGGAAACACTGCCAAGTTCAAAAGTGGCAACACGATTAAATATTCATCTAAAATTTTCAATATTTTAAATGAATCTTTTTCTTTCTAGCTGGTTTCTTCTGTAGAAACATTACTTCTTTAAAGTGAACTTTACATGGGCCAGTCATTTCAGATGCTTAAAGGAAATAACCTGAAGGGTCACCTCTATTGTTTTTTGCAAAAAATTACACATTTTCCATAAGCAAATGTTAAACAAAAAATATGACAACACATTTTCAGTAAGCAGATTAAAAAAATTAATTTTGACAAATATTCCCAAACTTCCTTTCTATCTCCATCTCAGGATCCATTTAATATTGTAACAGCCTTAGGAGTCACACTGTATAAGGTCTCTTACGTTGCCAAAACAGCTAAGTAAAATGCTGTCTGCAGCCTGTCAGGTTTTGTAGAGCTTGTGTCATTTTCCCTCTTTGATATCAGACAAATATAATTACTGTTTTATTCCACTCATCTGTCACACTGAGAAAAAGTTAACTTAATCCACCATTTCCACGTTCAGCTCTACTCTGAAAACAATGAAAAAGAGTTTCGGTTTGAGTACTTCGTTCCTCCTTGGTTGCATACAGAGACTTCTGCTTTAAAGACAACAATCATCTGAACGATTAATCTCTCTACTAATCTTGACTGAGATTTAGATTTGGAATGAGCAAAGAACCGCAAAATGGATAAGTCTTCGTTAAATTTGTTCCCATTGAAACCAGTGGCAACGCTCTTGCCCTTCAGTGGCAGAAGCAGCAACTGCAACTGAACACTTCTGAAAATTCTGATTTATCAACCAAGATATGTTTCTACTAAAAGAATATCTTTGAACACACGTAAGCAGTGACGGGCTTTAAAGCCCTATCCATAATTCCATATCTTGAACAATGAACAACTCTCCAGCAATCACCTGCATGCAAACTTTAAAATCAAACAACTCTTACAGTTTTTCCCAGTCAGAGAGTAAAATAAATGGACCACGGACCTACCTGTGGGTCAGACAGCCGAGAAAGGTCAGGGTACAAGTAGAATTTTATCCCCTCAGAAGCGCCTGGTAACGTTACTCCACGAATCAGAAGGATCATCAACATGATATAGGGGAATGTAGCTGTTACGTACACAACCTAGCAAGAAGCAGCAAACATTAGAAAAAGATTTTCTTCCAAGTGCAATGAAACCACCTCATCTCCACATCCATTTTGCTATCAGATAAAAACCAAATCCTTTTCTGGAGGAAAAGTGCTTTTGATGCCCTTCTTTGTGCAGATGAATTTTTTCCTACGAACGTCCTCCCTTCTACACTATTTATGTGTTGTAGTAAAGGTCAATGCTGTTTTAGAGAGATGGGGAAGTTCTCGAAGTACATCATTTACTCTCTTTGTGAGAGGTGACCAGACACTCTACTGTAATACACCTGTACACTACACCACCTATTATTTCAAACACAGATACAGGGAAATTGACTCCTAATAGCAGGTAATAAATTACATTACATTACATATATTGTACAACAACATATGCAAGGAATTCTCAGTCACCTGGTAATTACTAAACTGTCAACTCCTAAGACTGCTTCGCCTGCATGTCTGTGTGTGAGGAATAAATATTTTCATCAAGCCTTAAAGGTTAAATGCTACATATGTCCCCTTGCCACTTGCTATAGTACCCTCATCTCACAGAGCACTTTCAGGCAAGATTTCTGAAATGCTCAAGACCCACAATTTCTGTTTTCACATATATATGGCCACATTTTTTTCAGAAATCAGTTTACTCTGTGCATGGGGAACAACTGAGCTTTTCTGGAAACCTCCAAGAAGCCATGTTTTCCAAAGGAAAAACTGAGTATAATTGATCCCATTTTACAAGCAGAAACCTGAGAGCAGTATTTAGCTATTCAAACTTGGAGATGGATTAAATGACAAATTCCAAGTCACTATAAGTATTTCCTTTAAATAATATACCTTAAGTCTCCATAATTCTCTATAGCCATTGCTGCCTGTGCAAAGTAGGTATAAAATATCCTAATATGCAATGATACTCTTCTACATCTGCCTTGCACAAGTCAAAAATACTTAAGCTGCAAGAATGAGGACAACCATTTGGTGAAAAACATAACCTCTGTAGGCCTCAAAAATACGTATTTTAAATTCAAAACTTCATTACCTGTCTCATGGCTATGTAAATTAAAGAGATACATCAGAGAATGCACCCATGAAAGGATTCTTAAATACATTTTCATGACTAATGATCTGAATTTTGATTTTCAGACCGTGCTGAGTATTTAACCCCAAACGTGAAGTGATCTCATGTGTGCTCAGCTGGTACACTCAGAAATGGAGGAACTTCAAATCACATGGCAGATCTTCGAACATGTCCAGTTGCCCACAACATCTTTAGATACTTCACTCGCACTGACGCTACCAGGAGGTAAACACCTGTGTATCTTTCAGGTGTCTTATCCCTTTTGAAAACACAAGCCATGATTTTGCTGGGAAATGGAGCCAACCATTATACTCCTGCAGGTCTCAGAAGCCTGAATTGATGAATTTATAAGTCAATAAAATGCAAAATGGAAAGCTTTATCCCAGTGCTTACATTTATTACCATTGACTATTAGTGGAAACATAAACAGATATGACGGGCTAAGTTCACATAGACCTTATCTCAAAGCGACTACTCTCCATGTTTAGGTTTCAAATAAAAATGGATCCTCAGTTAATGATAAGTTAAAAAGAAACACATTGAACGGATATGGTCCTGCTCCGAGTCTTATACTTGGTGGAAAGGACCGAGTAGCCAGCAAGTGATTTTCATGTTTCTGTATTTAATTCTTTGCCAGCTGTTTTTCTCTACTTTTTAAAATCAATAGTTGCTTTTATTAGAGGATAATCAGCAGACATATACATTTGATGACATGGAAGGTACTGCATGTGAAGATCTGTTATAACATTAAAAAATAATATTTCATTGCATCATGCTTCATTAACTATATTGCTCTGCAGCCTGCTGTCTTGTGCACCCTGCCACTGCCTTGAAACATTTTACATCAGTAGATCGCAATTTTGTAGAGGCAGATTCTTCCCAGGTTCCTTTGGGTGTATTTCTTCACTCAGCTCCACCAAGGAAAAGCTGAAACTGCTCATCCCCATGCCCAAGAGAGGCCAGGTAAAGGTACCCTTGTACAGTAGTCTGTATTCCCGCAGCAGCCATCCAGATTTGCAGGGCTTCACAATTTTCTGTTCGCTTTTCCGAACACCCTCCACAGCCCATCTGCATGTGTTAACATTACTGTAAGTACTCGAACCATGAGGATAGCTGTGCCTCAGCTTTAGAGGAACGACAATTCTCCTTCCTTTCTAGTTACCATGCAGAAAGAGGATATAAATAGAGCATAATCGGGTCAGTATTTCTGCCAACCAATACTAGTGCAGATATCCAAAACAAGAATGAAAGAGATACCAAGGAAGCATGTGTAGGAAACTTACGCCCTTTCTGAGCCAAGTGACACTGTCAACAATTTTTAGTGTTCGTGCCTATAGAGCTAACGAGGCTGCTAAAATTGCAGGCTTCTCTTGTACTGAACAGGTACGTGTATTGTGTCAGAGAGAGGAGGGAAGGCCACCGCTTGTAGGTGGTGTTTGAGTCTCCCAATGTGTTGAGCCACTTCACTCCATTGCATCCAGTGCATTCGTTGCTCATTTTATGGTGCTTCTCGAAAGCTCGAGGGGTGAGGGAGGATGGGACATTTTAGAAATCAAATGCCATTATTAGTATCATCATCACATCTGTAAGCATTAAAAGTTTCCTGAATTGTTTTCTTTTCTTTCAACACATCAAACCTCTCTGAATATAAATGTGAACACAACTGTTTCTAATTACACTGCATCCTGTTTTAATTGACTTTAATTGCTTGGTATGTTAATTTGCATTCCAATGCTCCAAATGCTTTTTTTAAACCCTTGTCAGAGCAATGCCAATGTTTAGGCAGTTGGAAACAAAACACAAATTTCTGCCACGCTAGTTTTTGCACCAAGTTCTCCTACTACAATATAATAGAAAGATAAATTTACAAAGATGTTTAGACACACAAATAAGTGGAAAGGCACCTACTGGGAGATCAAACAGCTCTTAAGCAGACTTAGGTGCTTAACGGAAAGTACAGTAGGACCAAAGATCCTGAGAACAGATATTTCATTGACTGCCATGAACTTTAACTTACTTCCAATACTTTGATACATAAGTACCAAGTACAGGAACTTTAAATACCAAAACCTTAAGAGACTTAGATGTCTGTACCACTCAAGGTTAGTTATAAAGATGTCTATTGAATGATTTCATGAGTAAGGCACCATAAAGATTTTGAGAACTGAACCAGCTGCCAGTTTGCATCCTTTCATACCTGAGAATCTTTAAAGCGCAAATATGGTGCATTGGTTCAAATATGGCTACTGCGACTGTTGAAATTCTTGTCCTAAATAAAAGGTGCTTTTCTGAATATTCTGGCAAGATCATGGCACAGAGGTTCAAGTGAAGGTGACTTGGCTTGTGAGAAAATGTAGAAGAAACACCTGATGAACCTGTCCAGAATAAGGAAAAAGCCCTCTATGTAACAAACTGAGCCACACACCCACAGAAATCTAAAAGCCTAGAAGCAGATTTCTCTGGCTACAGCTACTAGAGAAGATACCAGCCTGATGTTCACGCACTACCTCACAGCAGCTTCTTAGCAGGGTCAATCATGAATAGCAAGTAGTGAACTTACATTCCCAGCAAAAGCCAAGCAAAGGATTAAACTGAACGAGAATTCAATTAACAAGATATCACTTTCTGAGGCAGGAAGTTGAGGGCATTCTTTCCTGCAAGCCACGATGCTCAAACCTGTTTGCACTACAAAGAACCAATTTCATTTTATAAATGGAATAAAAGTGATTAATTTCACTTGATGCTTCACAGAATTACTGGCTTGCTAAGCCCCTTCCCCTAAAGTCCTCTCTTGCTCCATTAGGCTATAAACACAAGTAGTATCAATGCAACAATTGCCAGCAATTTGCCTGAACTGCGTATTAGAAGAGTTATATGGAAAATAAGTCCTGATCCCATGCCCTGCTCACCTTATCTTTCATTCAATGTTTTCAGCCTAGTGGCTAACCATTTACCCTGTTTATTTAGCAGATGCTGCGACCACAGAAAACTACACTGACACCACCAACTTCCTTTGTTAAGAGCAGACTGCTGAGCAAGCTCCAGATCTCAGTGACGTACAAGGTTTGTCTACACAGGACAAATGTAAGAACATTATTAACTCACTGCAGTATACTCCTGCATGGAGAAACAGCTTGGGAATCCTAATTTCACTGCCCGAGTGATATGACAAGGAAAAGAGTAATTTTCATCCCGCTTTACACTGTTGATGCAGAAGGTCATGTTAATACAATTATAGAAACATAATTATCTTACCCCTGTCTGGCAGCACTGTCTTTGTGGAGACATCTAGGTATTAACAATTTGTGCATGATTTCCATCAAAATTTAAAAAAAGAGCTCTACATGCCACAGTTAACCCAGCCATCCTGGCTCTACTACCATTTTTCAGTTTCACAAATTCTAGCTTCCTAGATGTTAACAGCAGATGACAACCCTATAAAAGATTTTCAACCACCATGGTGTACTGTGAAATTTTCCATACAGCGTTGTTTGAAAAAGAGTCTTTTGCTGATCTGACACCATAGCATCTATGAACATACAAATGGCAACTGCCAAGAAATATTATCAACATTAATTGGATTTACAAGAAGAATAGTATACAGCAGTATAAAGGAATGACAGCTGTTTCACAAGTTTTTATACAGCACATCAAAAGGGGGTGGGGGGGAGTTTCTAGATCTGCCTACATTTTAAAGCTAAAATTTCACATGCAGAAAAAGAAACTAAACCAAAAACTCAACAAAATACCAGATGAGTGGATTTGTGTAGTGTATGATAGGGAGGGTGGGTGGAGGGGAGACGAATCAGCAAAATGGTTGATTTTTCTATTTTCTCTGTGTGTTTTATAGATATATTCAGCATCATCTGCTGTTTGTCTTGTTTGTATATCCACAGAGGGAAATTTGCTCCAGAATAATCTTATGAACCACCCTTAAGAAGATTGCTTATAAACTGCAGAATTTCTTCTAAGCTACTACTGAACCACATGTGAGTGCATTTTCACTTGGAGTAGAAAGCAGTTCAAAGACCAACAGGTAAGAAAATTTAATGAGATTTGAGAGCTGAGAAATAAGTACAAAAGAAGAAAAATTCACTGGGAACGCAAGATGAGCTAGGAAATAGGGGCCAGGAGAGGATACTTAATGAAGGTATGCAAGAACCTTGTTCAATGCACAGCGATCACAGGAAGCAGAGGATTCTACATGACACAGTAACAGCAGAAGGGAACAAACACTTGTAATACCACATCACACTGAGGTCATTGGCTGGGACACAGAAAAATCTCGATCTAGCACAGCTGTGCACGCTGTCATTTTTATCCATGTGGTGGTGAAGGCAATAAATAAATAAGTAAATAAATAAAAGCCTGAGTCAAGCTGAAACAGTTTCCTTTACAAAGAAATGAAAACTCAACTGCAAAATTCATTTTGAGACAACACAAAAAAACCTTATATTCTATTCCATTTTGGTTTGGCATTCGTTTTACTGAATGGGTAGGAGAGATCTCTCAGCCGAAAAATGCTTTAACAAGCCAAAGTTATTATTTATAAGCTTCATCTCAATATTAAAAAAATGAGTGAAAAGTGTTTGTTTCCCTTTTTTTTTCCCAGCAAGAATTATTCTTTACATTGGGTCTGACTTTATGAACTTTTCAGCACTTCCCAAATTCCATTTCACTAACATATTCCGTGTTCAAAAAACTGCCTACCTGTCGTCAAAAATTCCAAACGAAAGGGAAGAAAAACACAGTGAAAGTTTTGACTCAGTGCTGAGGACCCTAGAGCTCTAATAGCCTCTTACCAGGCCATCCCAGGAATACAGCTAAAACTGGTAAGCAAAGACAAAGTACTGAAGGCAGGCAACATCCATGCACTGCAGCAGTGCACATTCCCGGCTGAAGCGAGCAAACAACTCACTTAGATGATGAGCTATTTCTCCCCATAAATATTCCTTAAGTGGCATCAAGGTTTCTAAATACGTGTTACTTAAAATTATTTCCCAGCTAGTTACCAGAGCTGGTTTTGTTTCCAGATTGCCCAGGACCACCGAAATCAAGATCTGCCTTACTTCTGCTAAAATTGCTCCTCAAGCTTGCTGGTTATTTTAGTGGGGTCTATAGGTCTCCTATGTAATCAAAAAAATGTGCAGCCTAGATCAAATGCAAAGCTAGATTTCCATGTATCTGTGTACAAATTCCCTAAATTAACAGATATTGCTATCCCAAAGCATTTGTTAGACTACCATGAGAAACCAAATGGAAATGGTCACAAATACGGCCCGAGAGATTTCCACACAAGTGTCTTGGAACATAGCTGTATCTACACTGCAGAAGCAGTGCACTTCACACCGCACCCCCAGCAACATCCCAACTCCTTGGTTATCCCAACTTCTCAACTCGGCATTTTAATACAATGAGAGGGTGCGCAGCTCCCCAGATCTCCTTCAGAAAGGAACCTCACTATGTGAGAAGTCAGTTTCAGTGATTCTGCAGAGACTGCCCAATCCCTACAACTGGAAAATACAGACCAAGAACTGCTTCTTGGAACAGAATTTCCCCTCTGTGCAGACATAATCAGTAAAGCCCAATCATGGGGAGCAGAACACACAGAAGTGCACATATAACATGCAGAAGCAGTTAGTTCTACTGTATTATTTAAGTCAATTATGTGAGCACCTACATTTAAGCATCCTCAGAGGAGTTATGCTGATACAAAAAGTAAAGGTTGCAACAATTTTAAACACTGACATGCCTAAGAGCGTGCTACCCATTTGTTAGAAAGTGTGCTGTCACATTGTTAGCACACTGCCAATGCAAAAATTCCAACCATTGTAAGAACAGTGTGCCCAGAAGGATCCTGCGAAGCAAGGGGAGATCTATCGTGTGTTTCTCAAATGCAGAAAGTTGCAGAAAACCTTTAGAAAAATGAGCACTACAATTTGGCAAGCAGATACAGCTCTACTAGAGTAAATACAAAAGAAACAATCTGATGATAAAATCAGGGTATTATTGTCCCTAGTACCTACAGGGCGTGGTGGGGGGGGGTTTGTTTTGTTTAGTTTTTGTTTTGGGTGGGTTTTTTTACCCTGAAGAGGCTATTGATTTAAAAATCTTTATTTTATCTCCACCGTAAATTGGCCAGCCTTGAATGATCCAGAAGAGCAAATGGAATAACAGTATCCTACAACTACGAATATCTGAAAGAATAACATCAATTTACTGCTTTTGTTAACACTCCAGTGCACAAAGCAGAAGACCTGCCTGTGGTTGTGGGCAGGAAGAGGAGGAGTGACGGGGAGGAAGCATACTTCAGCATCTTGGCTAAGCTCATTACTGCAAGCGAAAGTGTTTATGTAGAGCTCCCATCAAGCAGGGAATTTGCAGAGCCACAAATATCTCAAAATCAAAGACTGCTATTTAATCAAGTAAAAGTGAACTTCAAAAAAAAAAAATCAATCAGGAAGAATTTTAAATATAAATTAGGACTAATTAATCAACTGAGGGTTTTTTTCATTTTGAAAAGGTCTTTAAAAAGTTCAGGGTTTTATAAATCAAAGCTGTTCCTTTTCAGAACCTTCCAGGATTTTCAGACTTCTGAATGCCATCTAGTTTGCCATTATACACAACAAGCCAGATATCGATACTAGTTAAATATATGCACAGAAACCTGAATTTTGCCTAAAAAGCATTTAATATGGGATGACTTTTCATAATATAGGACAATCCTATTTCTACGAAAATAATTTACAGCGGGTCAAATTTATTCCTTACTAGTACTTGAATTTCCAGTTTTGTTACTGACTTTACACAGGTAGAAATGGGGGACTGATTAGGCACTAAATGAATTTGATTTCTTAGCTACCCTAGACATGCCTTTCAGCTCTCACTGAAGGCACCAGTCAGTAGGTTCTGGCATTCTAAAAATGTTTAACCCATAAAGCAGATAAAGATGCAAGGGTCAGAACAGGACAAAATATGATTTTCCTGTCATAAAAAAATTGCGAAGATCTTGAATCTGCACTGGAATGAACTCAAAATTTTTGGCCAACTCATTCCTCCAATCCAGAGGACAGTAAAGGTTTCTTTTCCCTGTGACTGTTTGCTGGAGAACATGAAACTGGGTTTTCCAGATGACTGTTGTCCTCATGTAATCACTAGCTGCTCTGAAGAATGACTAATTTCAGTGAACCAACATTGTCCAATGAACTAGAGCTTGATAAAAACATTCCTTATCATCTCCAGCTTAGACTGCTTGCTTGTCCCACTTGATTTTCCCCACTTGCCTTAAAAAAAGAAAACCTCAAACAAAGAAAGAACCAACACACACACCTCTACCCTCGAATAAGCGCTGTCCCTAAGGAAAAAAGAGGACTGATTGCAGTCTGGAAAGTGGACACAATGCTACCTACCAAAAGGATTAGTAGGTGAGGTTTCCTAGCTAGAACTCCTCCTTTTTCAAGTAGTCACAAAAGATAAAAGATGGCAGTCAGTAAAGCTCAATATAGCAACCAGACTATACTATCTGCACAAGGCCTTGACTGGGAAGGAGGTAAGAAGCTAATCAGGCACTGTAGCCAGCATCTGAGAAGTCATCGAATAAACGCATTACTACATTAGATATTTTAAATAATTGCATATATTAAAACCATGAAACATCAATACAATAGGAATTTGGAATTTCCCCAGAACTTTGCATCAGTCCAGTCACACATAAGCCTTTTTTTTTTTTTTTTTTGATATGTAGTCTCTCAGTCTTCGAAGTACTCAAGCAGATATGTGAGTGGCCATCTCTAAATGATTCATCAATCCATTCTGCAAACTGTTTTCTGAGAGTACCATAGCACTATTTAATTTTGGGCAGTAAATGCTGGGAAATGTGTGATTTGTAAGCAAGCAGGCAAAAAAGACCTCCCTATAGCACACTCATACATCTTCCCTCTTTTGCTGAATTTTGTAATCATGAAACTGTTTCGTGTACTGAACCAGATGACATATAAAGGTCCCTTCCAACTGAAAACATTCTATGATTCTGTGACTCTATTGGGAGGTTCAGGACATTTCTAGGATAATAAAGAGCTTATCATTTATTACTGGAAAAGGCGTGTGTTTGTCTACCCACAGGATGACAGACAATCTTCTGTCATCCACTGAGGAATATAGGCCTTTATCACCATGGTGACAGCCAAGAGATATAGTCACCATAAAGCATTTGCAATACTACTTGTGTGTTAAGTATAATAATCATAACATATATAATAAGTAGCCTTACCACCTAACCTAACAAGTATCCTTATCCTCCAGACTCTAATTCTCCACGTTTCCATTCCCTATGAATATTACATCTATTATAATGTGGTTAGTCATACTTTTATTTTACTTCAAGGCTGGAACTTCCCTACTAAACAGCCTCTAAATCTAGCCCCTAAACCACCTCAAGGTCGACCTATAGGACACTGATCTGACACAGTGCGTTGCAATTCAATTGTGTTTTTGAGCTGAGTTGCAGTCTGAGAAGAGGAGGTGACATGACGCAGAGGAAAAATGAGCAAGTTCCACAATAAGACACTGGGCTGGAAGACAGTGTGACTTAAGAGTATGTTACTGCCACAGATGTATTTTTCTGTCTTCGGCAAACGCTTTCATCTCTCTGCTCTCCCTTCAGTTCAACAGAGATCTTTGGCTGTCTGTTATGTGGATGTAAAGGCAAGCTCTTTGGGGAACAGAGGCATCCCACAGCGTTCATCCAAGACTCGACAGACTAAGATTTTGACCTCAGTAAGGCACTCCAGGAACAAGTAACATACAAACCAAATCAGAAAAACACAGACCTGAAATACCGTTAGTGATCTCAGATAGCAATGAACACATTTTATACCCACAGGAAATAACTCAAAGAAGTTATTACAGTTAATTCTTGGTGTCAGAATGTTATAGCAGTGCCCTACACTTTCTAAATATGACACAATCAAGAATATACAGGATTTTTTCTTTTTCTTTTTTAACCACACAGATTTTTCATTTGCCCAGCAGCAGAAGTGAATAGCAGGTGCATGGCAGCCAACTTGCTGCTCCGGGATGTGTTTTAGCTACCAACATAGCACCAGCAGCTGCCTGAAGCTGCCTTTGTTGCTCATGTAGCAATTTATTTCACTAAGCTTTCCAATTCTTAAGACTGAGTTTGGATTCACTCCATGTTAGTTGACACCAGGGTGGTATACAGCATTAAAGTTTATAAATCTCACAAGAACAGCCTTGTAAACAAAAATTCTACTACAAAGACACCTTTACATTGTAGATAAAGCCAAAAATCTGGCCTATACTGACGGCAGAACCTAAAGAGACTGCCTTCCAACTGGCAGGAATTTGATACAATACTAACCTTTGCATACAGTGCCATGGAGATGGTTACCTATAAACTGCTTTGTAAATTGCTAAGAATGAGCCAATCTGAAAGCTATATAGATTAGCACTAGCTGAGGACAAACTGCCTGTGTGAAAACACGGGATTTTAGCTATTCTGCTTCAGCTGAAGAAATATGAAATTGAAGCATCATTAAGAGTCAGTCCTATAAATGGACACCAACTCTCATGTTTCTGTATTGAAGTCGAGGGATCAAGGAGATACCTTGTATGCTCTTGCCGATGAAAAGGTGCAAGTAATATTCCAAATGCATAAACTAAGATCTGACAAAAGCAGTATCTATAGCAGTTTCTGTACACACATAAAGAGATTAGGACATGGGCAACCGCACAAACGTTTTTGCGAAACATAGCTTCATAAAACCTCAGCAGTTGATACAAGCAGTGTGTCATGTACCTGAAGGAATAATGTTTTAGCCCTGACATCCATGCATGAACAATGATACCAGTAAAACAAACAACTTATATTTTGGCTCCTGTTTGATGTTCTTCTGTATGGTATTGCTCACATTATTTTTTGGGGTGTGGGATATGACAGCTGGTAAGGAAGGGCAGGTTCTGTGAAAGGAGCAATGAAGTATGAGGAGGTCATATAGGAACAAATGACTGAAATATTGCATTTCTAAAGTCTTTTCTTATTAGGCCAGTGTATATATTTTTGATAATGTGTTAAAAGTGCCTGGTAGCCTCAATGGAAAAAATAAACCAGTATGTGTTACCTTTAGCCAATCAATACATTTCTCCTACAAAGATGCCTCAATATTCATCTGTGCCTTTTGGCTTCACCTTTAAATTTTCAGCAAATGTCACTGCATTATCACTGTAAGTATCACAGCTGGCCTTCCACCCTCTGCCCCACCAGCTTTTTCATACATTAAGTTAACAGACCAGATGACTTCTCTGCCCAAAAACTCTCACATCTGCACGTTGCCCTGCGCTGCCCTTCAGTACACTGACACACACTTTTTACTGGCTTGGGCTGTGGACCAGGGCTTAGATCCAGTCTAAGTAAGTATTCATACAGAAGCGAATCTCTGCTGTTAAGGTCCAGCTGGGAAGGAATGAAATCATGAATATACGATTCTGATTTAAGTTTACTATTTCATACTTTCCCCAGCTGCCAAACAGAAGTTTGGGAAAACCACTGAGAGGGGCAAAAAAAATCTCCTTTTTTAACAAATCCGAGGTGTCCTTAAACGCTCAGTGCACAGGAGAGTGAAAAAAAATATCGCAGTAGCTGTTTTAAAACCTCACACAGAGGAGGCGGATAGCAGGAACTCTGCATGCATCTCATGAATGTTCTACTTTCCCCCTTTGAATACAGAGATCAGTCTTGGACAGAGTGTTAAAGCCTTGCCATGAAGGGCTATTCTTTGCTGTTACTTTAGGCTAAAACAAAAGACACTTCAGGAGATACAATCATTGCTGCCTAGTTCCTTTTCCTGAGCTCCTACAATGGGCCCCAGTTCTTTTTTTTTTTTTTTTCCTCTTTCCACACATCTTTCTTCTTTATTTTTTTCTTCTGTCCTTTTACTCTTTCTTTCTGCCTCATTGAATCCATTAAATCCTTTATATAGCCTGCTATTGAGAAATAAATTTTCTTTGGAACTAGTGACTGAGTCTTAACTGCTGGCAAGCAAGGCTTAACTCCTGATGGAAGGGCAGAGAAAGTGATGGGTAAAAGGTATGAACGCCCATCTCTGAATGTGGGTTCTTCAAGCATGCTGGACACCTTGCAGTGTCTTGCTGGTAACCAGCTCAAGAAAAAGGAACATCCTAATCCTAGGAGTTTTTCCACCCATTTCATGCATTAGCCTTGACACACCAAGTTATCTTTGTGCTCCTATTTTCAACCAGACCAATACACTCTTTTCAATTATTTTCCTTCATTTAGGTCCATATAGCGGTCCTTTTTGCACAATTGTAAATTATTAAGGCACTCTGACATCAACAGAGATGAGCTGCTATGGAAGAGATGTAAGAGGTGTAAAACTGGGTCCTCTCTCAATTAATATAAAATTACCCACAGTCAGAAATATAAGCACTATTGAGGTCTGCCAGTAGTGTGGTAAACTATTTCAAAGACACTAAAGCCAGATTCCAACTGGGTACACTGTTGTTTACCCCAGAACAAGCACAGACCTGCATGCAGGCTGAAAAACCTACCACTCTGGGATGATAAACCAGGCCTTACACAGGTGCACAATGCAAGAGAAGCAAGGGAGCTACAGAGGGGCTGATCAGAGACCTCTCTGAGGACAGAGAAAGAAGATCAACCCATGGCCCTCTCTAGCAGAAGAAAAGAGGTCTGCATACAAACCTCTTGAACCAGGCCAAATGCAGGGTCCTGCACCTTGGCTGGGGCAAGAAACGATATCAATACAGGCTGAGGGATGAAGGGATTGAGAGCAGCCCTGCAGAGAAGGAACTGGGGGTACTAGTGGATGAAGAGCTGGACATGAGACATCAATATGCGCTCGCAGGCCAAAAAGCCAAACGTGCCCTGGGCTACATCAAGAGAAGCGTGGGCAGCAGGGTGAGGGAGGCGATTCTGCCACTCTGCCCCGCTCTGGTGAGACCCCCCCAGAAGTCCTGTGTCCAGCTCTGGAGCCCTCAGCACAAGAACGACCTGGAGCTGTTGGAGCGGGGCCAGAGGAGGCCACAAAAATGATTCAAGGGCTGCAGCACCTCTCCTGTGAGGGAAGGCTGAGAAGCTGGGACTGTTCAGCTGGGAGAAGGGAAGGCTGCGGGGAGACCTGTGGCAGCCTTCCAGTAACTGAAGGGGCCTACAAGAAAGCTGGGGACAAACTTTTTAGCAGGACCTGTAGCGATAGGACAAGTGCTATTGGTTTTAAACTATACCAGGGTAGATTTAGACTAGATACAAGGAAGAAATTCTTTACTATGAGGGTGGTGAGGCACTGGCACAGGTTGCCCAGAGGAGTGGTAGATGCCCCCTCCCTGGAAACACTCAAGGTCAGGTTGGACGGGGCTCTGAGCAACCTGACTGAGTTGAAGATGTCCCTGGTCATTGCAGGGGGGTTAGACTAGATGGCCTTTAAAGGAACCTTCCAACTCACGCTATTCTGTGATTTAAACAGGTCAGTTTAAAGGAGTATACGCAGGCTAGCACACAAGCCAGTGGCCCTCCCTGACTTTACTGTGGTGGGAAGCTCTGTGGGGTCAGTCTTTTGCCATGGGGATACATTCTAACAGCGACGGCCTTGGCACATGATCTGCAAAATCTAAGGCTTGGAAAAAAAGGGAAAAGCTTTCAAACCTTGAAGTTCTGAATAGCTGCCACATACAATTGAAAAACAACTCAACTATCTGAGAACCGTAAAAATCATTCACAAAATATAAAGAAGTATGGAGCTGGGTGGGAGGTCATAGGGGGAGTTGATAAATTATTTACTATTAGTATGCCCTCGGTTGTCTCCAGCCTGGGTAATGAAGTCATCCGGGGAGATGAACAGTGAAACATCCATAAATCATCCTATACTTCCAAGCACTGCAAATCCAGGTGGAGGAGGGACCAAAACAGAGGTAAGGGGGGAATTAGAGAGTTGAATTAGAGAGTTGAATAGTGAGAGATGACACTACACCCAGCCAGCCAGAGCCTGACAGCTTACATTTTGCATTTTAAGCTGTTTACACAAATTGTGGGGGTTTCCTCAACAGAAAAATGAAAAATAAAATTTAGCCAATATCTAAGTACAGTTGCAGCCTCATTTTTTTTTTCTAGCAATGCATAGCAAGGAGTTTGATTTGTTGGAATAAATCCTCAACAACTCAGATGTCTATTTTGTATTGAACTGTTCAGGCCTATCAGAATTGCAGCCTGGGACAGCAGGTCTTTGGAAGCACTATAGAGTGAAAAAGACAGGGCCCCACACCTTTAGTTAAACCTTGCTAAAATGTAGATGCTAATTAAGTATATTTTAGCATATATCATTGGCCATCTTCTTTATTCATTATAAATGGTCTTACAGTTTTCAGTGATTGTTTCCGGCCTATCACGTTCACAGATCAACAACAATGTCAAAACTACTTACTAAGCCATTCTTCTCTTATTGTTAATAGGTCTATGTCACTATGCCCTGGTCAAATAGGCTGTACCTTACTGTTTTCTCTTATCTCTGGGCTTTCAACACATAGAATATAGACTTCCATAACATTTCTTGACAATTTACACTTAAACAGCCCTTGACTGCATTCAGCTCAGCAAATCAAACTGATCAGTGGAACTAATTAAGAAGTAAGGAACAGTGCAGCATTGGAAAGGACAACAGCCATGCAGTTACAAAATTAATTTCACAAAGTCCCACTTAAGACCCTTATATTGATCACGGCCATAAAATGCACTTGGCTGCCTTTACGAGACTCTTGTCTAAGCTCTGCACGTAAAGCTTCAATAAAATACTGAAACCAGGAAAAATCTAGGAGTCTATAGAATCTAACCAAGTTTGCCAAAGACAACACTTAGAGTGAGACAGGCTCCCATCAGAACCATTTAGCAGAAAAGAACTATGGAGAACATTACAGATTAAGATACTACGCACATACACAGATAACACATAAAATCACAAATTATGCCATCACTTACACATACTCAACCCAATATCCTGCATACTTGCGGTAAGTAAAACAGTACTGCTGCCCCTTCGAGAAAAGAAAGTTCTCTGCTTTGCTAAGGTGTTTATCACTTTTCCAGTGATGTCATGGCAGAAAGTGAAATACTTGAATGAATAATGAAAGTGACAAGTAAAAAAATTAAGAGTGCTTCATACTTTCATGTTTATGTACAATAACTGCATCACCAAGAAAGCTTGCAAGGTCATTTATAATAGCTTACAGTGATGAACTACAAATTATTTTCTTAACCAAACAGTATCCTTTTTAGAAATGCAATGGATAATAGGATTGTTTCATAAGACACTTGATACCTGTGAAAGAGTTGATGCTTTCTGCATATTCCTGTGTCAAGTCAGGACAACACTCCTCACCTTACCTTTCAGCATCACCCTCTATTTTCATTAGCCTCTCCTTCTGTTGTAATTTTAAAGTATACGAAATGGAGAGACAGCATAAAGTTAACACACTCTAAGATCAGAAGTCAGAATCAGACAGAATAATATTTAGTGATTACTGAAGCCCATCTCTGATACATAAATTAGTTCAGGATAATCTGAAGAATGGACTCTCACGAGCTTTGTCCCTCTGAAACAATGTGAGAAGGATTTCTCATCACATATCAGCCAGTGGCTAATAAAGAAGTACAAAACAGTGTGGGAGAACTATGTGGGTTTGGCTCTGGCAAAAGAATAGAAGTATAGTCTTTATGATACTAGTAAGAACTCATTCAAAAAGACCCTAAAAATATATGAGACTTGGTCTTAGTGGTTGTACAAGCAGTGTGATATTCTAACACTAAATAACATGAAAATCTTGGAGGTACACAACAATATTGTTTTAACACTTCATATCAGAAAACGCTGACTTTTTGTTGAGTCATAAATTGACAAAACCTACAATTTTACAACAGACATTAATACATTTTTTGTTTACTAAAGGTTTCACAGACCAAAAGCAATTTTCCTCCAACTAGCTAGATGTGTTTTTTTCAAATTAGTGTTACCTAGATAAAATATATCAGAAATAATTACAACTTATTGGTGTTCTCCAAATTTTGTTATGGAAAGGTTTCAGAGAGCCAGTCAGAATGCACTGTAAATTGGAATGCAGTTTAGTATTTTGTAAGGAACGTAAGTTTTTTTTCTCTTGCCTGCTTTAGTAACCAAGCCATTATTTAATAACATATCCTATTGCCATAGAATACATGGCAAAGCAAAGAAAATGGTTTGGGGTACAAATTCATATGTCAATAATATACGTTACGAATATTCTGTAAGATGGAAGCTGTCCTGTTGGCGACGTTTATCTATAATATCCTTTGGCAGACCTGCTGAAGTCTTCAGCAGACTTTGCATTAGGTCCAACTCTTTGCAATAAGACACAAAGGGTCTTCACTTGATTTTCCAAGAAACGCGAAAGATATTGCATATAGACAAGGGCAGCTTATGGCATTTATTACACATCAAATACTCACTGCGCCTAAACCAGCCTTTGGATCCAAATCTATTAGACATTATTGTATTAGTTTCCCTTTTACAAGGAATTTCACTTTTCTCTTTGTGGCTTGGTTTCAAACATAACATATCATACTTCAAAATGCAAAGCTGGTGGTGTGGTAACATGTTGTAGTATCCATACTTGAAACTGATAGTAAGACTGTGAGTTGCTTTTTAACACTTTGGATTCAACCTTTCCTCATCTACAGAGTGGGCAGAAGTAGTGCTCTTCTACACAGCACAGAGAACAGAAGCACATCATGCAATGATATTACAGAGACATGAGCAAGTTTGATCAGCTGTCCCATGGCTGCGTGACATACTGTGTGCTGATTAGGGGCCGCTCCCATTCATGAATAGGCCAGGGATGCTGACTAGGAAAGAAAGATTCAAGAAGAAAAAAAAAAATCCACCTATTAGATTATTAATATAGAAGTATTTTCAAGTCTGCTGCTAGAAAGCTATGACCTGATTGCCATTACTGAAACTTGGTGGCATGAATCCCATGACTGGAGTGTGGCTATCGACGGCTATAGGCTGTTCAGAAGAGACAGGCAAGGAAAGAGGGGTGGAGGCATTGCCCTCTACATTAAGAAATCAATACAGTGTGAAGATCTGTCCCTGAAGAATAGCCACAAGCACGTCGAAAGCTTACGTGTAAGAATCAGAGATGGAGGCAACAAAAGGAGCCTTGTGGCTGGTGACTACTACAGGCTGCTGGATCAAGGGGTGGCTACTGACGCAGCCTTCTTCCTCCAGCTCCAGGAAGCTTTGTGCTCAGTCTCTCATGCTACTGGGGGACTTCAGCCATCCTGAAATCTGCTGGAAAAGTAGCATGGCGAGCTGTACGCCATCTAGGAGATTCCTAGAACGCATTGAGAATAACTTTTTAAGCCAGGTAATAGACAGCTCTACCCGAGGGGATGCAATACTGGACTTGATGGCCACCAATGCAAGTGAGCTCATCAGTGATGTCAAGATTGGAGGCAGCCTGGGCTGCAGTGATGATGCACTGGTGGAGTTCACAGTCCTGAGGGATATGGGAAAGGCAAGGAGTATAGTCAGGACCCTAAATTTTAGGAAAGCAAACTTCCAGCTCTTCAAGGAGTTAGTCAGTAGGACCCCCTGGCAAATGGTCCTTGGGGATGGAGAAGCAGAACAGAGCTGGCAGATCTTTAAGGACACTTTCCATAGGGTGCAAGAGCTCTCAGTCCCCAGGCGTAAGAAATCAGGCAAGAAAGGAAAAAGTCAAGACATGCTGGTCCAACTAAAGAGCAAGTGGGAACCGCACAGGCAGGGGAAGCAGGGACAGACATCCTGGGAAAAGTACAGGGACGCTGCCTGAATTTGTAGGGAGGGGGTCAGGAAGGCCAAGGCACAGCTGGAGCTGAATTTGGCAAGGGATGCAAAGAACAGTAAGAAAGGCTTCTACAGGTATGTCAACCAGAAAAGGAAGGTTAAAGAAAGCGTACCCAACCCCGTGAACAAGAATGGCAATCTCGTATCAACAGACAAGGAAAAGGCTGAGGAACTCAACAGCTTTTTTTGCCTCAGTCTTCACTGGCAACCTCTCTCCTCACCCCTCCCGAGCTGATGGACCACACAATGAGGAACAGAGGGGTAAAGCCCCTCCCACTGTAAGAGAAGATGGGGTTCATGACCACCTGAGGAACATGAACATTCATAAGTCTACGGGACTTGATGAGATGCATCCCAGAGTCCTGAGGGAATTGGCTGATGTAGTTGCCAAGCCATTCTCCATGATATTTGAAAAGTCGTGGCAGTCAGGGGAAGCCCCTGGTGACTGGAAAAAGGGAAATATTGCACCCATTTTTCAAAAGAGTAGAAAGAAGGACTCTGGGAACTACCAACCTGTCAGCCTCACCTCTGTGCCTGGGAAGATCATGGAACAGATCCTCCCAGAAGCCATGCTAAGGCACATGGAGGACAGGGAGGCGATTCGAGACAGCCAGCATGGCTTCACCAAGGGCAAGTCCTGCCTGACCAACCTAGTGGCTTTCTATGATAGAGTGACTAGATCTGTGGACAAGGGAAAAGCAACGGATATCATCTGTCTGGAGTTTCGCAGGGCGTTTGACATGGTCCTCCACAACATCCTTCTCTCTAAATTGGGGAGACACAGATTTGAAGGGTGGACTGTTTGGTAGATAAGGAATTGGTTGGAAGGTTGCAGCCAGAGGGTAGTGGTCAATCGCTTGATGTCCAAATGGACACCGGTGACAAGTGGTGTCCCTCAGGGGTCTGTACTGGGACCAGTGCTGTTTAATATTTTCATCAATGACATAGCAAGATCTAGTGCACTCTCAGCAAGTCTGCGGATGACACCAAGCTGAGTGGTGCAGCAGACACACCAGAAGGACAGGATGCCATCCAGAGGGACCTGGACAAGCTAGAGAGGTGGGCCTGTGTGAACCTCATGAGATTGTACAAGGCCAAGTACAAGATGCTGCACCTGGGTCAGGGCAACCCCTGACATTAATCCAGGCTGGGGGATGAAGCGATTGAAAGCAGCCCTGCAGAGAAGGACTTGGGGGTAGTGGTGGATGAAAAGCTGGACATTAGCTACTGATGTGCGTTTGCAGCACAAAGCCAACCATATCCTGAGCTGCATTAAAAGCAGCGTGGCCAGCAGGTTGAGGGAGGGGATTCTGCCCCTCTACTCCGCTCTGGTGAGACCCCCCCAGGATTCTGGAAGGTAGATTTAGACTGGATATAAGGAAGAAATTTTTTACAGTAAGAGTGGAGAAACCCTGGCACAGGTTGCCCAGAGAAGTAGTGTAGGCCCCATCCCTGGAAACACTCCAGGCCAGGTTGGACGGGGCTCTGAGCAACCTGATCCAGTTGATGTCCCTGCTCCCTGGAGGGGGTTTGGGCTAGATGGCCTCTAAAGGTTCCTTCCAACCCAAAGCATTGTATGATTCTAAGTAATTTTGTGTGCAAGAATAATTGCAGGCACTCAAACCCATGCTACATAGTAATACAGATGATACAGAAATGTGTTTTAGTCAGGAGCGGACGACAGACATATAACAAGCTAAGAAAAAAAATAGATAATCTATTAACAAAATTAAATATTGGAATGAACCTAAATGTAGGAAAAAAAGGAATTTAATAAATGACTCATATGACAAGGACAATTAAGCATTGGAATAGGTTGTCCCAAGACATGTGAAATCTCTGTCCTTGGAGGTTTTTAAGATGCAGCCAGTCAAAGCACTTGGAAAACTGCTCCAAGTTCAGTGTTGACCCTTATTGACCAAGAGGCTGGACAAGAGACTTCCCAAGATCCCTTCCAACCTGAACAGTTTTGTGATTCTATAAATCTATGCACATGACAGGATTCCAAACTAACAATATCAATGCCAGACAGGGATGTGTTGATGCATTCAAAAAGTAAGCAAGATGCTTGAACAGAAAAGGAACAGACTGATGAGTAAGAGACTACCATAAAGCTTTTATATAACTCTAAGTCTACCAGCCTCCTCACTCCAAAAGGAATTGTGCAGCAGTTACTACAAGTAATGGGGCACTATGAGCTCAGAGGAGTGATCACTATCTAAAGAAACTCCCACCCTCTCACTAATAAAAAGAGAAAGAAAAAGTGAAACTATTAGGATTACTTCCTTCAGCCAGCAATTTAGAAAAAATAGATTAGGAACTTCTGGTGTCCCTTTCTCAAAGTTTAAAGGACATTTAGTCAAATTAATAAATGGATAGTCAAGATCCATAAAAGAAATGGCTCCCTGGTACCTGAAGATTTCATGAGTACTATATGAAGATCAAAAATCAGCAAGACTCAGCAACTATGTAGGTATCTACATTAAAGAAATACTCAGCATTGTCATAATTAGCATTCAAAAATATTTTTGAGAATTAAGAAACTAAACCAAGGCCTAATGATCAATGATCTTTTATGTTTATGATCCTTTAAATGTTTAGAAAATTAACTTTCTTCAGCCTTCTACATAGTTCTCACCTCATCTTTGGAAGCATTTGATGCTAGCTATTAAAAATACTTCTGCATAAAATGGACATCATGTATTATCAAGCTCAACGAGTCGCAATATACTTAGAAGATCATGATAACATTGCATTGTCATGTTTTTCTCCTTTTGAGTTTCTCATTCAAAGACCCTGCATTTAGTATACACGCCAAGTTCTTAAATGTGAAAGCTAGCATACGAAGAATTTCAGATCTAAGATCAAATAGTTACTGGCAAGAACTTCAGAAAAGGCACGAATATGTTTCTCCTGAAAGCTGCCAGAACCACCTGAAATTATTTTGATACTACATATCTGTGGAATGGAAAAAATAAGATGTTTTGTGAGCAAGTGATGACTTTCAAGAACAGTAATGGAAAGTTTAAAACATCTCATTAACAGTGTCACAAGCACTTCACTTGGAATTAATGTATTAAATCTAACATAAAGTTTAAATATCTTGAAATATTAAATATTCGTAATCTGAGTAGATGAGTACTGTGGTAGTGCTAGCTGAAGAATGGTGGTTTTAGCTTATGACAGCTTTTAAAGTTGGGTATTTGGGGTTTTTTTTACCACACATTAGGATGCAGAGTAGAAAAGTAAACCAACCTCTTGAATATTTCACAGAACTCAGATGCATGAAGATGGTAAGTCTCTCTCTCTCTCCCCTTCTCCTTTTTGTCTTTCCGTTTCCCCTGTCCTCCTTCTCTCTAGTTATTCTGTCCCACACACACCTTTCTATGAAAATGTTTCCAAAGGTGGTAAAACTTTAAGAAGTTTTCTGCTTTGAATAAGTGTGTTACTTCATTGAAATTATTCAATCCAATTAAAGTATATAGTGAATTTAACAGCCTAGCCTAAAACCATTTTTAATATTACCATAAAAATCTAGAAGTCAATTTTAAATGCTTCCTGGAAATGAACGTGTAATAAATTCAATCTAGTGTGAAGGACTATGATTGGATGAACTTAAATATGAGCTTTTGAAATTCAAATATATCAGAAATGGAAACTGCAGCCCAGAAGACTGCTCTGTTGTCCATATTCAGAGCATTTAACTCCTTTGTAGCATCACCAACACCTGACTCCTATGGCTTTGTTTAGCTGGTCTGTGAAGGCAGCAAGATGGCACAGATTTACAGTGACTTTGGCTGTAATAAGTGGCAAGTGTAATAATATTAAAATTCTTCAATACATCTAAAAAGTGAACTTACATCCAGGAAAAAAGGTATCATCGGAAACCAACTGCAATGTCATACATTCATCTAGTAAAAAGCTTTCCTTACTAATTACAAGACCAGAACTGGAAAAAGAAATTGTCAATATTGTCTATGAAAGATCCTTACTGCACGATTCTTGAGAAGCAAGGGATCCTCTGCATAGGCAACCTTCTGAATACCACAGTGCCTCCTGAGAAACACAAGAATCTACAAGTCTGCTTCTTCATGATTTTGGAAACAGAACTGCTCTCTGGTAAACTGATCTAAATAGTGTAAATATATGATGAAACTACTTCTTACAGGCCCCCGATCTATTTTTTTTTAAGCTTGAGACCTATAAAGCTGAATATTGAGTATTAATTCCATCATCTTTGTACTCTGTTGCAAGGCTGCCAGTTACTTCTGCTTAGTTGAAAACCTTATCATCCCATTTCAAGTAGGCAACACGTGTCTCAGGTTGTCTCAACTACTCTCATCAGAAAGGTGGTTATCAAAATCACACTAAAATAAAATCAAATAAGATTTATTCCACCTATCAGTAAACTGAGGTCACACAGGTCTGTTTCACTTCAATTACTTCCAAAACACAAGATCTGTTTCTGGGGAAATTGTATAAGCTGAAGGAATCTCATGTGATATGTATCTGAAGAACAAAAAAAATTTGAATGTAAACCACCAAAATGCAGAAATGTAAAATATATCCTTTCCAAAAAATCACTCACACATCTCCCTATCAGCAAACAATTTCTACCAATGCTATTTTTCTTAAGTACAGTGCAGTTTTGCACAACCTTGCACACATGTGCATTCACAGCACATGTTTTTTCCTCCACCCTTGGGTCAGATTATACTATGGTAGAATAGATCTCCATCTTCAGACATTCTTTCTGATGGAAGAAAGAAATTAGTTTTGCTCAGTTTCATTTCTTCACTACCAGCTGTAGCTCCTCAGACAACTCTAAACCACTTTTGTCCCTCCCTGGAGTGCACGCTTCAAAGACATATGGACATTTATCTTGTCGTTCCCCTTATATCACCTTTGCTTCTTTATATTTTTCTCTTTAGATTTTTTTCCTCCCTCTTTCCTCTAAACTTATATGCTTATATGTATCCCTTGACAGATTTCTCAGCATTTTTCCCCCACAGTGACTCGATAGAAGTAGGGCTGCATAAATCTGCGTGTGCAAATACTCTAGAAGAAAAATGCAGTACCAGATTGACTGACACAGTCAGCAATAGTTCTTCTGATGACAGAATCGAGCAAACAGTCTCAGCCAAAATTCTGATAGGAAGAAGGATGTGTGTGGTTGAGGAAACTGGAAAATTTCACTCTGACGTTTTATAAATTAAAAAAAAAATACCACAAAACAACATACTCTACATTTCAAATATTTGATTTATAAATGTAGGCTACTAAAACAGAAAGAAAAAAATCCAACCACACTTCCAAACTAAGTAACAAACAATTGAAAATTAAATGCACAAAACATTTCAATCCACCAATTTTTTTCCTTGTATTCTTTCATTCCAACATGAGAAACCAGACACTCCTCCATAACTATGGCTCTTTTCCTCTCTCTGTTTAGTTGATTAATCATATTTTCTACCCAGAACTACATCTGTTACCACTCCAGGAGCAACCTCTCCACCACCCCACGACTCGCTTACGCTGTGATGTAGTGCCTCTCTGTTTGGTGTCCAGTGTGGAATGGCACTCACTCAGAAAGTTACAAAAGGACTAGATGTTTTTCTTCTTTTCCCCATAATATGTCCATCTTCATCTCTGAGTTTTTTCATTATTTCTGCTTTTGGTGTTACATTTGCATTTGTTGTAGATTGCTTATGTTTCTAATTGTGTCTGCTTATGTGTGTAATTTACTTGTGTCACTGACAGTTCCAACTTCTGTCAGTTTGGGACAAAATTCAAATTTTGGATACCCCATGCACAGAAATCAACACAACCCAGTACTGATTTCAGGGTTCAAGGATTGGCCAGTAGTGTAGTCTGCTAAATTAACCAAACCAAACCCGATCAGCCTGATCTAACAGAATGAGGGAAAAAACAAATGATAAAAACGAAGAGGAACAAAACAATGCAAAGTATGACTGATTCTTAATTACCTAGTCTTAAAACTCAAATACCCGCAAGTATAGTTACCTATATCAATGCAAGATTCATGCAAAATTCTACCATTCTGATTTAAATAAACATAAATGACAACACAGGTTTGGAGAACAAGAGAGTCGTCATACACCCGATGCACAGAATTTTAACCTCACCTTTCCAGTAGACTTTGTTCCTTTCCAAATGCAAAAATAGCAGATAGTCCAAGCCGCAAGCAGGCACAGTGCAAGCTCCCAGCGAAGATTCCCAATATGTTCAATTCCGTCAGATATAGCTAGCACCCTTCGTCTTCCAAGAAAAATAATGAAAGGAAAAAAAAATAATAATATTGAAGCAAAACAGCACCACATATAAAACACTGGGCTACAACTAAATTAACTCCAACCAAGCGGACTCCTAGTTACTGCCTACTGAAAATGCACCATGCCAAGACAGCAGAGACAAAAGGTCAAAATATAATATTCTCAGTGGATTTTATATCTGGTTAAAAACGAACAAATGATTAATTTTTCCAGGTCAGTGACAAAATAGAAACGATTTAAAAATAGGTTTGTATAAAGGAAGTCAAAGAAAAACCTCTGTAATTCTTTAAATTAATAACTGACACATATAAGCCCAAAATAAAGCACATAATAATAAATGTTTTCTCAATTTTACTGTTTTTTTTCAGAAAAAAAATCTAACCTTTATTTTTACCTTGCAACATTCCTTCTCATAAATATCCTTTTCTAATTGAAACTACAATTTTAAAACATTTATTTTTGAAACTGTCAAGCATCGTGACATTTTCCAGATGAATTTTATTTAGGAAATGCTAACTTTAAAATGTTAATATTTAAAAAACCAAACAGCTTTGTTTGTGAAAAGTGGTCAGCAAAAATATGTATTGCATTTACTATTTAAAAATTGTGTATTTGAAATACTGGCTACTCAGTTCTGAAAACATAAGTCCTTATATATTTTAGGAACAACGCTCACAGCCCACAGGCTGGGGCCAAAGTATTTACTAAGTCAGTAAACAAGATAGAGTGAAGAGTTGTTTGTTTATTTTTAAACAAGAATCTGGGAAACAGAAAAATTAAGTGAATTGCTAGAATTCACACAGGAAACCCTGCAGAACCAGGCTTCAATGCTAGTTTCCTGAAATCTGGGCTAGCATTTTATTCACGAGAACAAGGGGTTTTTTTATGTAAGAATGATGCTCTTATGTGGGAGATGCACAGTCCTTTTATGCCTTTCTGTTTTTACTTTACATAAACACTCAGCTTAAACAAAATGTAAATTATTTACCAGCCTGTAAATAAAACATGGGGGCTTCTGGTTGTATGGATGAAGGAGTTAAAAGCAAGAGCAAAAATTTATTCCAGAAATGCTCAATGATTTCATGAATTCTCTTGAGATTTTTCAATTGCTTTTAAGCTTGAAAGAAATCCTATAGATAATTAAAAGGCTTTTTTTCAGGAATCTCTATTTTCCAGAACAACAGAAGTATGATTTAACTGATAAGTGAGGTCAGAAGTTGATATGGATTTAAATTTTATACACTCAGACATCTGGAAACATCATTTTCAAACAGCTTAGAGCAAGCAATTAGTCATTTGCTAACTATATACATAGAATAATTTATGTCAGTCATTCATGCTTTTCATCAGCTCAATCAAATCTCTACAGGGCCTGGTCATGCCTCATTCCATGTGTGTTTCCACAAATGCAGATGCCCACCTGTTGGCACACATATGCACATTCACATAAAAATTTCCAACATGCAACCTTTCGTAATTTATCCTGAGCAAAGTTTTCCCTGAAACCTGTATCACATGTTACCTACACACCCTCAGAGACCCTCGACTCACACTATCCTTCCTCTGAGGGACACTGTGAAGGAAAACAAATTAACTGAATTTCACAAGTACTCTGATACAGTTAGAAGCCCTATAGTAATAATCACTGTATTATATATATAATTAATGTGCATATAGTTATACAGATAATGTAATTAATTACAATAAAACATATTTAGGTTAGAGTTGAGTATTAAAGTCCAACCTACAATTACCCCTATGAAATAATTCTTCCTTCTGCATTTGATTCAGTCATTGGCCAAGGCGATCAATTCAGGGAGTATAAAGTATGATCACATAATTCAAGGCCATGCCTAAAATAAATACACGTTGGGGCTACCTAGGTAGGAGTCTTTCTGCTTTCACCAGCAGTATGTTGAGGAGGAAGAGAAGTTCCTTCACCTGCCTCTAATGGAGTAGGAGGATGGAGACATCAACAGCTGGTGATATGGTGGGAAAATAAAAAAAAAAAAAAATATCTAACCATCACCAAGCCTTTCAGATGGCCACACAGATGCTGCAGAACCTATTCAGTCTTTCACACATTTCAAGAGCTGCAGTTGCTGTTCCTGCTGCAGCCCTGGGGTGCAGCCATTTACAATGTATGTACTAAAACTTTAGGCAGGACAAAGTATAACAGGTTAAAGAATAATCACAAAAAAAAACCCCAAAGCTAAAGCCTGGGTTTTGTCATCTTATTTTCCAGTGAATATAGAGGTAGAAGATTCTTCCACTTTAAAAAAAAAAAAAAAAAAAAAGGGGGGTGGGAGGTAAGGGGTGGGAAGGAGGAGGATGGTTACACAAACTTTTTATAATAGAAAGAGTTATGTGCTTAAATGTTAAATTATTACCACCTCATCCACATTTCCTCCTCACCCAGTAACTAGCTTTATTCTGCAAAACTTCTGCCATCATCTAGTTAGGAAGAGGAGTCATCTAGCATGGAACACTCTCAGCTAGCGAAGGCCTGGAAAGAACCTAAAGAACTGAATCAACATGCATTCAAAAATAAAGAGAGGTAGCTTTTAATAAAGGATATTTTTTAATCAAGAAGGGGAAGCACATATTTATATCTACAGTATAAAATTGAAAATACTATCACTGAGCTGTAATTATACAGAATGTTTGACGAAATACTCAAAATTCAAGGTCTTCTAAGCAATTTGACAGATGATTTCAGTGAAATTTGACTTAAGATGATGTTCATCCTGTTTACTAATTCTCATTCAAAAAGCAAAAGAAATCCTTGAATTCTTAGCTCACCTTGAATTTTACAGTGTTACTTGCAAGAGGACCAAGACAAAAAGTGGTACAATCTGATTAAACAGGGGTAGGCAATAAAAGGCCAACGAGCGTGTACTGACAACAGGCTGTGGATAACCATGTTGAAAGACACATTAAGAGTGAATAGTCCACCACAGAAACCTGATGACAAAGCAAAGAACAGGTATATGCAAAGAGACCTATTCTGATGGCAATTACTAAAAGGTTTCTTTTTAACAAAAAAGCATTTCATAAATGCACTAAAAAGCCTCAAACTATAAAATACTGTCATGGAAAAGAACTAGCCAATAAATGTCTTAATGTTCCTCATTTGGGCACCAGCATTTCCGTGCAGAGCCTACCAGACCAACAATCTTAACCCACCAGCAAGCTTTCTGCTCTGCCAGGATTAAAAAGGAACACCTTTGACAAATGCAGCTGCTAATATCAAGAAAACATTGTTGTAAACACTCTGACCTTTTACAACCCTATGAAAAGAAAGCAGCGTATTATCAGCCTGTTGGCACATAAGATAATGCACAGTCAGCACATCCACACGGTATATACCAGCAATATACAAATCGCATAGTTTTGTTGTGAGGCTGTACATATCCAGTCTTTCTGCAATGACACATACATTACCTAGAATTTCCCGTTTACAGCTGCAAATGATGTGTTTTTTTTTGAGAGGTGTTAGCATACTGACTTAAAGATGCAGGTTGGAAAGTGACTGGTGCAAGTTCAGTCTGGACTTCACAATCAGCCTAAGTGAGAGACAGCCATAAGACAATCAGGGGCAACCTGAAGAATTTTAATTGTTGCTTTGCTTAGAAAGGTTCTAATGTTTATTATCCAGTGGCATTTAAGATGAAAAAAAACTAAACCAGGAGAACATACAATCAAAAATGAATGGAACAAATGGTTTTTCTTTGGGGCACAGTAATTGTAAAATGGAAACTTTTTTCCACTTAGCTTTATTTTCACTGAAAACTAATACTGATCAAATTTCCTTATGTTTCAATCAAACCGATTTTTTTTTCTGGCTATTTGGATGACATTTATGTACATGTGCACCTAAACACACGTAGCATTTCTTTTCCAAAATGGGGAGGTGTGAAAAAAATGTAAGATGGCTGTATTAACACACATCAGTGCTATGGAGAAATCTGTAAGCTTATTTAGCTACCAGATGCTGCAGAGCCATGCTAACACAGCACTCTGCCTGGGCTAATTATTACAAGTAGTTACTTTCCTGTAACACATCTACCATCGATATAGCTGTGCTACTTTGGTACATGAGCTAGACAGTTCAGACCTCTGCACTAGACTCTGTTGTATCACGTAGGTATAAACTTCATGACAAAACCTGCTATAGGACAAACCCCCAGCAACAGGAATTGCTCCTGGAGGATTGGTAAATTTATTTAAGAGAGGCTAGTAACCTGAAGATTCCTCACTTGAAGACTTGTGCACACCTGTATGGATGATGAACTGCACCACAGCAGTCACTAATTCCCATGAATGCCACCTGCCCAGTCTCACGGTTCCTCTCAATACACACATCCTGCCAACAGTTACGTCTAGAGCTACAATCACTCCTCAAGTTTCAGACCCATGAATGTGGCAACTGAGATATCCATCTTTATTCAGCTGTCTTGTAGCGTGGTTGCACAACTGCATGCTGAGGGAAAAAAAAAGACATGGAAAGCTCTCAATAATAATTCCACAATAATAATTTGCTACCACACTGCAAAACAGTGAGCATGATGGAAGTAAGACTGATACATTGACATACCTGGGCTCAAACAGAGCTTGCAGAACTGCTTTAGACTCGCACCATAATCCACATCCAATTGTCAAAGGAATCCATTTCAGCAGCCAGTCACTTGAATTACTACACTGTTCCTCCCTAACTACATAACAACTTCTTAATAAATAAATGTTATTACTCTATCTCTCTCTCTCTCTCAGTTTCACACACCAAAAGACAACTTTGTCTTAAAAATACAATTCTCAGTAAAGATTCAAGATGAGGATTTTTAAAAGCAATCAGTTTCTGGAAGCCACCTGCACAAAGTCAATACTCAGTCTCTTCTGAATGCTCTGTGAGAATTCTCAAATAGCAGACACCTACCTTACCCACCCAAAAATCTTGGCCTGATTCTTTTGCATGGAATTTCATAGAAAGTAAATGGCAAATTAATGGCCCAACACAAACAGCCCTGCTGCTCACATTTTAAAAAACACACATGGTACCAATCGACTTGAACTGTTAGCACCATAACATTTAAATACGCTGAAGTGCTGTAAATTGTTTTGTATTTTCTTTGTTCAAGCAGATAAAAGGTTTAGTGTTTCCCTTAGAAAGTAAGCAGCTACAAGTCCAGCACATATAATTAAACTATAACATACATTGTACGCAAAGAATAGATCCAAGGAAGAAAAAGTCTTGCTCAGAGGCTAGCAGTTATTTCCTCAGCATGCACAACACAGCTCTCCCTAATGCCAGGGCCTTAGGCTCTCCTGCTGAAACCATCTGAAACAGCAGCAGCAGACACAGATTTTGAAAGGAGAAGGCATAGAGAACATTAAATTCTTCTCACAAAGCCTCAGTTCAGTCTGACTGTAGATAACCTCATATCTGCTCTTCTTATTATTCAACTCAAACAAAACAAAAAGAGGGAGAGTTTTAAAAGGACGATTCTCCCATGCATCCCAGAAGCGAGTTTGATATATTCAGGGGTCAGAAGACAGAGCTGATCACAGCTGCTTGCTCCTCAGTGGTTCAGCTTCTACGTAAAAGCTGCCATGACCTTGCATAAATTGCACAGATGACAAAAAAAGAGACAGTGCAGCTTTCATTACGTCTTCCTCTTCCTCTCTTACCACTGCAAGTCCCCTACACTACCTTGTTCTCCTCATCTCTTTATGCAGGGAAGGACAGAGAAAGAACAAGAGTAGTAAAATCAGCCTTTAAAGTGATACTCTGTCTTGAAATATCAAGCATTTGAAAAAGAGAAGTTCTATAGTGAGATACCCAGGAACAGACAAATCTGCGAAGGTTGTTTTATCACTTGTGATTGCAAAGCAGAGCAGAAGGGAGTAATTTATGCACATTGCATAATTTATGCCAGTTGCAATGGGAAGAGGTTGCAAACACCTCACAGTCATTGTAAGTGAAATTATTCAGTGTCACCCTAAGCATCTCCTGGTATAAACTACACGGTCTTGAAAAATAAGACAGTAGGATCCTGAGGCAAACTACAAACTCATAGCCGTTTTCTATTCTAATTATCAGGTGACATTAAAAGTAAAAACGAAAAATAGTCATTTACTGAGTACAAGGCAACCTAGTTCGATAACTACATCAGCCTCACAGTCTCAGGGAAGCCACCGGAGATAATTGAGAAAGCTAATTCATATAACTAAATGATCAAGAATCAAAAACCTAAGTTAAGAGACGAGTTCAAGACATTTCTTTGTGATAAAACTTTTCAATTGTCAAATCTGAATACCCCAGGTGGGATTAGAATGCCAGTGGCCATACGACTTAGCCAAGGTGCCACTATATGCCACACATACTATAAAAAAATCCGTCAAATCCAGTAACCGGCCCCTAGATTTTGCTTCTTGTCTTCTGTACTCTTTCCCAAAGGAATCACACATGTCTGTTTCCTCAAAAGCACTGTTAACAATACAGATAGAAGCTGAAGAGTTCATTTTCACTTCAGCTGGTTTGGTTCATACTTGAGTGAAGAAAAAAACCTCTGAAAAATTATTTGCTTATATGTATATATCAAGACTTATTAAAGCTGAGGATCTTTAAATAAAATCCCCCAAAATTAAATGAGGAGAAACATCTTAACAGACAGCCTGAATGTACTTACCTTCAAAAAAAATATTCCTAACTCATCTAACTTGCAGGGCATTTAGGGGAAAAGATACTGGGTTCAGGAAAGTTATCTAATGTTATCTTAATAAACGAAAATTTCCATAAATCTTCACACATTTAAAGAAATTTAGGAAAAAAAAAAAAAAATCAACAACAATCCGGACAGAAAAAAGCCCAAGAACCTAGAGGACCACAGTAGCTGCCAGTACAACAAACTGGAGGTAGCGGTAGGCAGCCACTTGAATTACTACAGAACGTAATAGCACCAGTCTGCTGAGTTTGCTGCCAACAACTCAAGACTATGTGAAACTTTGCTGTAAAAAAGATTTGTCTTGCACAGAGATCTCAAGATACAAATCATTAACTACTTTTGGGTCTCACTGAAAATAGAAATTGATAGAGTTTGAATAGATTTATTGTTAGTACTGTGTTGTTTTTTTTTGTTGTTGCTGTTGTTTGGGTTTTTTGTTTTGTTCTTTAAAAATGCACAGTAGTTCAGTTTCTTGAACTGGTCAATAACCTGGGAAGGAAGCCAGGGGACTGGTGGCATTTGAGCATCTTGAACAGAATATTGAGGGAAATTAGCTCCATTGGTATTAGGGTTGATTTGGAATGCAAATGTTAACTCAAACAAGAGTAAGTTTTTTAATTCAGTAGTAGCAAACTATTAATTTTACACAGGATATTTCACTTGTAAATAGAATACTGAATTCAAACCAGAGTGGATTTGTAATATGTCTCACACCCAAGGACACGCTATGACAGTTTCATAGTGAACCTCTAGTCACACATATATAGGTTGACTAAATGTTATTAAAGTAAGACTTTTAAGATAAATTTAAATGGAATGATAGCACGTATATCCAAAGGGTGGTATTCTGTATGCTTCCCATTCGCTATCAGAAATGCTGATGTTTGGTCACAAGGGTATTTACAACTAGACTGAACAAAATCATGACATTATTACTACCGTGTAGATTTATTCTAGTTACAGCTTATAGAACTAATTATTGTAAGCCTATTGTAAGCTTACATTTTAACTTGAATCCAAATGTAAATGTGGATAAAAACAAATAAACATGGACAGCATGCAGAAGAGATAACAGAGCCACAGAAAAATTTCAGCGTACTTTAAGTATGCACAAAATAATATCCTTAGCAAGCCACTAGACAGCATACTATGACCTTTCGCTACCTACATTCCAGGAACACACTGTTGCTAATGGTTACCTCTGTTCTTTCAATTAATGTTATTGCACATATATGCCCTAGCAAAATCCAGAAAGGTAAGATCCCATGAGGAAATTATTTCAAAAAGCATTATATACTTACTGAAAATGTTTTTAATTTGTCTGAGAAGTTACTAAACCACCTTTCAGTTTAGTAGTTCAGTACATCTGACAAGAAGGGCCCCCCCATTGTTGGAATTGCTGTAGAGTAGCATATTATGAGATAGCTGCTACTTCTGACTACTTGTAGCTGAAAAATAACCTTTCCACGCAAATTTGAAAGCTGACATTTTGAAAGCTTACGACACTACATGACTGGATGGGAGAACACTGCATTTTCCTGGGAAAGAGCATCTTTAATAAAGTGTTCCAATGTGTGGAGCTGTACCAGGCTCTTGAATAGAAAGAGGATTAACTGCTGCCAACACATTGTTGAAAGGAATGTACCAGGAGTACTTCTTGCATTATTTCACGATTTGGAAAGCTGAAGAACAGATTCAGTCTATTTGAGGAAGGTCCCTTCATGTTCCCTCTCTCATTTGGAGCAGTTTCCAAGATGTTTTTCTTAAAAAAAAATTAAAACTAAAATAACAAAACACCAAACAAAGAAGGCAGCCTCTTGAGGTCAATTGTCCATCTGTATCTGGTTCAGCCAGAAGCATAGGTGGCAATGTTCCCTTTTACTCTGGGCCAGACTCTGTCCTCAGAGCATTCTGTGGGGAATGAAAGGAAAACAAAACGAAGCCACTAAGCAGCAGTCCTGCCAACTGTACAGTGGCCTTTCTTATATGTTTTGGTATGCTCCTTTTATCCCTACAGGTTTTTCAGACCTAGTCCATATTTAACTTGTGAACACTGTCGCTGAGCTCCTTGTATAAAAAGCATAACATATTCGAGTACCAGTGCTGCACAGATTCCCCATCAGTTTAGTAGAAAAGTATCAATACCTCTCAGACATCCTACATTCCTGTGTTAGGGTTTAAGATTCTGTCCAAAGACACATTTTCTAAACTCTCATCTTTCTTTGTCTCATTGCACTTTATGCAGTTAATAGTATTTAATTTTTGTGAAAATTTACTAGTTTCAGTATTTCATACCCAAATGTATTCAAGTATTGTGTGCAAGTACAGTTTCTGACATGCAGAAACTTTAGCAGATGTTAACTGAATTCTGACAATGTACTACAATCCTCTGAGTATGCCTGAACTGCTAGGCCAGAGTGCTGCCAGTATCTAAGGTTCTGGTCAACATCTGCATGAAGACAACCACACTGTGGATTGTTGCACTGTCAGATGCTTATTCAGCTAGTTAGCAGTCATAAAATCAGCCCCTTTGTAAGACCATAATGATTGCAGTTTATTCTAGACACGTTGGAAGGCTGAGATGTTTGCCAGGGACACGCAGGTAAGTAAAAGGTGACATTCTTTTTGTCACAGAGACCAGAAGCAGCTGCTTATCTAATGTATTTGTGACACACTATTTGTTGATGAGAGTGTGGCCAACCACAGAACCATAGGAATGGCTTCCAAACAGCTATTTTGAGTTGTTTCCCCACCAGCAGCATTTGTTCTCTCATTTGAATCACTGCAGCTTTCCCACTATCTGATAGAGAATCTTAAAAATTGAAGGCTGAGGCTCACTTGACCCTGCAACCTTCCCAGGCAACAGTGCTGTGATTTCTTGCTCAAGTCAGTGCTTCCCCAACTTTTATGATTGCAAGCAGCTCTAAAGGATCTCTCGGGTATTGAAATTGCTCTTTTCATTCTATTAAAACACTAAGCTCTGCCCAACAGCGCAGAAGCTTTTCCGTACTGCAATACCTTTCAGGGAGTTGCGACATTTCCTTGTGACTGTCTAATCTGCGCTAATTGTTGTTTAACAATTGGAAGAGAGGCTGATCTATGCATTGGGACTGCATAGCTCAAATGTGGCAAACGAACGGCTTAGGAGGAACAAAAATATTCTGAACGAATGCTTATTTTAATAACAACACATAAACATACAAGAAGCAGTATTTCAGAGAAGGCTCTATTGCTTGAGTCAGTAGCCTCCAGTTTACTGACCAGACACACTAAAAGTCTCATAAAGTATGGAATAACAGCTAAGAGAAGGCGAGTTCAGCAGAATTACACGTTTCCCACCTTTCTTTGAATACAGAGTGGTTTTCTCTCACAGAGAGTAAAAAAAAGAAAAAACAAACCACCAAAAAACAACCACAACAAAAGAAAAGTATTAAACAGGGTATACACAATGCTAAAGATTTGAAATAGTATTCTCCACTGCCTTACATACACGTGTGATAACTTTTGATAATGGTACTCGAATGACAAACTTACCAAATCTATGCTGAATGCTAAAGGATATAAAACTCTATGAAACCAAGTGGTTAGCAGTTTACTTCGTAAACTCCTCAGGATTTTTTACTAAATATATATATATTACATATAGGATAAGGTAAAAAGAAAAAATATCCTTCAATAAAGTGAACATAAAAAGGGTCCTCTTATTACTTCACTAGTCAGTTTACTACTGTATTTATTACTTGCACCATTTTCCAAAGTTTCTCCCTCCTCTGGCGTGGTTCATTATCTCTCAACACAAAAAATGCACAGAATAGTATGATACTGTCTTAGGCAACAGGTATAGCAACATTCTATGTACTAGCAGTATGAAAGCTGTGAAATGCTTCTCAGTTCTAAAACATAAATATCCTGTTCTATAATTCTCAGGACTATATACTAAAAGGTAGCTGCCAAATAAAGGAGACTTTCTGAACTTCACTGAGTGAGCAACAATCAACAGAATGACAAAATCTTTGTTAGGAGGGAACCTACCTGAGGCAGGACTTTGACATGAATGTGTGGAAGACCTCTCCCTTTTACAGGAAGGGAATATGTATTTTAACAGGGATAACCCTTATAATTGTAAGGGCCCAGAGTATAATATATACTACATATAATACACACTGCATTGCCCAAACAACACATATGACTCAGGTTGCATGTTAAATTGATTCTGATCTTACTTGCCACCTTATTTATCCAATCTCAAACTTTAGTAGGAGCGAAGGAGACAAGCTTCAGAATACGCGCTGCATGACTAGCTAGTGCATGAACCATCCTTTGGCTTGCTAACCTGCGGAGCTCTGGTTAACGTGATGACAACATGGAAAAGGATGACATATTGATAATGTTATTACCATGTAGTAGGCATATATCTTTGAGACAGAGAATGCTTTAAAAAGAAAGGATTCTTTTTAGACTATCTTTTTTCCCCTCTAGATTCTAACATTTCAGAAACTAAAATAGGGCTGGTTGTGTCAGGTTTTTTTTCCAGCGCAGCAGTGTGGTAATCACCGAAACACCTCCAGAACAAGCACGGATACAACTATAAAAGTTGAACACAGGTAATCTTCCAGTTAATTTGCAGCAGATTCAGTCACTAAAAGTACCTGTTCTTTGAAATGAACAGGAGAGTACCTGTGCAGAACTCTCACTGCAAGTCAACATGAGCTAACACTTTCACTTTTCTGAAAGTTGTATATCCAGAACTGACAAAGGATACGGAATCTATGTACTGTACAAACCTCTCTTATTAAGGTTTCATGTAAACTCTAAAATAGGAACTTTGACATATCCACAGGTTTCTAGAAGTGCTACAACTAATCCTCACCAGGTATTGCTGGATACCCCCTTGTAGTCCATAACCATCCGTGCTCAATGATTAGAGAGATGTATTTCAGCTTTTAGAAGATAATATACAGATTAAAGGATCTGTAATCAAATTCTCTCAAACTGTAAGAACTCTCTCGTGGAAATCCACTTAATTCCTTACTTGGCTCTTTTTCTGAAGCAGCAGACAGACAATTCCCAGTGGTTACATTAGCAAAAATCCCTCAGCTAGAGCACTATGCACAGCTCTAAAATATTTACCTCTTACAGCATATTTTCTGTGACCTACACATATCGGAATGAATTATTCCTAGTTGAGCCACGTGTGTTGCTACTAAGTCCAGATCTTCCTTCTCGAAGTCCTGATAGGGTTGAACGTTGCTCCATTCATTATCCATTTTTACACTTATCATCAAATTAAAAGGTAAGATTAAATACTCCTCATCAGACTTTTCTCTAAAATTTCTAGTACTGCTTGCAAACGTTGACACGTATTTCTTGTGTCAACCCTTGCCTCATTAAAGTTACCTGAATGTAATGTGACACTACTTAACAGCTACTGTGCATATACATATATCACTTTCTTTCATTTTTATATGTATATGTGAGTGTATAGCTATAAGAGAGACAGAGACAAGGACAGGGATGGGTAAACACAGAACATCCCGCTTCTCCTCTAGCGATTCCTGACCTATTTTCCTTCAACCTCTTTCACTGAAGTCATGGCAACTTATTAACCAAGTCTGAGAGTTTAATCCTGTCAAATAACATTTTTGTACTGTTCCACTCACCTCTGCTCTATAATTTCTTGGTAGTCTCTCAATATATCCAATGACGTCTTTTTTGCAGTTTTCCCCCTACTCCTCTCTGAATAAGTCATGCAGTGACAAAAATCTCCTTTTTTATTCACCTTCTGAGTGACAAAAATCAGTTCAGCACACAGTAGCAGCTATGAAAGCACCTAGAAGAAATGTCAGTCAGCCTCACGGCTCTCAAAATTTGTGTTGAGCCTTTCACAGTCTGTAGATCTATACTCAGTTGTTCAATGTTAATTAAAAGTTCATAAAATGAGGACTACAGACCACAAAAAAATTGAGAACTGTTCCATGATTTCTTAACACAGTCCTTCACAGTGAGCTCTTGGCTACTAACTCTGGTAACAAATGAGTGATGGTAAGCTCTTATCTCTTCCACATGGAACAGGCCAATATAAAATCACTACCTAACTGGCCGAAAAAAAAAAAAAAAAAAAAAAAATTACTCTGTCAACATCTTTCTCATACTTGCTCGCCCTGTACTAAATCCTAGCTACAAAAAAAACTCTCAGTAGTGAAACTGCAAAGGAGCAGAGGCACAAGGCAGTAAAGAGTAGCCAACAGGTCAAAAGAGAAAAAAGAAAACTGCAAATGTACAGGAGCTATTTTGGGAGGTCCCAAGTCCTTTGTCCGCACTTACTGAGTCTTCATAAAATACCACTCTCCTGTACCACTTGCAACTTCCACTATGATTCTTAATTAAAGAAATTCAGATAAAATCTACCGGCTCAATTTTTCACTTGTAAACTAAAAACAATAGTCAGCAGAGTTCAAATCATTAAAAATAGCTGTGGAAGGGACTTTGGGAGAACATCAGCCATTTACCTTTCCACACAGAGGACAACTATGCCTACATCATTGTTTCAAGGCCTACACTGAATGATATTCATCGATCTTTATAGGAATTCCATAGCAATATTTAATGAGTCTTCCCCAGGAAGTCCTCCTGCCACTGCAAATCAATTCCCTTGCTGCCATATAAGAATCTACCGGAAAACAGTGAAAAAATTACAAAAAAAAGTGGGTTTTTTCCAGTCTGTGTTCACCATAATTTTTTTGCACAGTAAGAACATCGCCCCTTTGAGCACTTAATTTGACTAAAAAAACCTAAGCAACCACCCTCTCTGTTAACACTCTGAATCTACAAAGCCATACTTGGGAAATACTCTCTAAAAATGTCTAAACTCTTTCTTTTTTCTTGTGATGATACTATTCAAGACCTTACAATAGATACAAGCTTGCTTAATGGGATGGAACTGTTTGCTTTACACAGTACCCATGCTAAGATAGCAAAGAACTAGATGAATGTGACTGCTGTTTAACACTGTTTTCAGAGTTACTAAGGCATCTCTAAAATCCCTTACACCAAGGTCCTTCAGATTCTCAATTTCAAGACTGTAAGCAAATCTAATGGACACATTCTCAGACAGTTGAAAATAAAAATATTATTTACAAAGTCACAAGCATATTTAAAGGATTACACAGGTATTGAAAAATATATCTTGGAAGAGTTACAGGCTATTTTTGCACATCTAGTCTTATAAATCCAATTCCCATGGTAAGCTGATGGAGAAAATACTTATTGGGGTGGGCAACCATGTAACTTTTCACCTTGTCCTGTGCAAGATGCCTCTCTTCTTTAGGGGAGCTACTGGGGTGGACTAATTGGTTTCAGGCATCACTGTCCACTAACCACATCTTGCTTTTCATTTTCTAGAAGATTTAGAAGTCTGCTTAGAAACAAAGTGTAGGAGGTTATACATAATAACGTTTAAAGAAGCGGATGAGCTCACTTTTGTATTTGCACAAAACCAGACATAACCAAAAGGAGGACTTCCAGTAGAGGTCTTCACTGCTATAAAAGTAACCAAAAAAATCTATGAGAAACCAATTAAAACCCTAGCAAAGCCAGAAGAAACATGCCGGGGTATTTTGGCACGTTCTGCAATTGACTGATTTGGCCAAGCTTGTCATGGAACAACTAAGGTCTTGCTATTTTAGACATTTCACTTTTTTTTTTTTTTCTTTCCCTGCAAACAAGCTGTGCTTCTTTCAAATTTTTCCCTACAACATCAAAAAGTGCATATACAGATATACATGTCCTTAAACACACACTCCTACATTAACAACAACGAAAATGCCCTTAACGTTACTGCTTCTTAAAAAAAAGAAAGAAAAGTTTAGCATTCTTCATCAAAACTGGGTATCTGAGCCAGCAGCTTCTAAAGGTCGCAGTTTTTTAAGCACGTCACTCAGCTCCTTGTGCATGTTTTCCAGCTATTAGTAGGTAATAACATTATTCCCAGAACTTTTAAATTGTATAATTAAGGGATACTTTAAACAGCTCATGTATGATCTTTGCTACAAAAATGTAATTCCTAATTTTGCCAATACTGCAGGCAAACCACCACCTCTCCAACTTTCCCATATTTTATCTTAGGAACCAACCGAATGCTACAAATTCCCAAAAGACATTCCAAGCAGTAGATAGTGAAATAAATGTTTTATGAACCTTATTTGAAATGTATCTGAAATAACGGTATCATTTTAAATAACTAGGAAAGTAAAAGACAAATTTTTTTCATGACACCTTCACAACCAAAGAAAAATTTAAAACATTACAAACTCCTCTTAAGCAGTTGTAGGTACTTAAGGTAATAATAAAGTCACTTTTCCAAAACATAAAGGTGCATCTCCTAACACCATGCATTTATTAGGATGACTAAAACTTTCCATTTTAATATCCTGTTTTCCAATACAAACATATTTATTCAGATTCCTACTGTTTAAACAATTAGCTTCAAAAATGTAAATGCAAATTTTTGGCTGCACCCAAAACTCAGGCGCGGCAAGAATATTTATTGTAATAACCTGACAGCCTTATAATGAAGAAAAAAAGAAAAGCACACATCTTCACAGACTTCCTTAGGATACAGACAAAATCTTCCTAAATTCCTCTGTCAAAATGCTCTAACATTGCACACTTACTAGCTTTGCATAATCTGCAGAACATCAGGAAGAAAAAAAAAAAACAAACCTGGAGGACCAGGTCTGGAAGATAAATTGGACTGACTGTATGGACAAGCAGGCCAGTCTTTCTCATGCTAGCATACAGGCATAGGGAGAAGAAGAGACAACAAGCAGAAAGATGAGTTTGTGTTTAGCTGGCCAATGAATCTAGGGAACAGATGAAAAATGTTTAGGGATTTAAGACTGGAGACCAGTGAGCAGCCACCCTGCGACTAGATGCAAGTTTAGGGACTGGCCAGCTGGCTGGATAAATGGACCAGGACTAGGTGGCTGGAGGTGGGAGCAGTAATATACGTGATTTAGAGACAGGTCAGATGACAATTTGAACTGCCCAAGAAAAGAAACTAGGATTAACTAAGACACAAGAAGAGACAGTGGTGGGAAGTATATGTGGGAATGGCAGGATTGGATAGTGTCCTTTCCTAGGATTACAAACTGGATAGTTGTGGTGAGGATGCCAGGCAAGCACTAGCTATGGACCAGGGTGTAACAATCAAGTGAGGAGTTAAGATAAGAGCTGAGATAGCTCACCAACGTCCCAGAAGAACGACAACATTTAGTTTCCCTCTGAATAGACCTTTCAAAGTGTCCAGAACTAGGATTAGAAACATGGGGAATGAAGAGCTGATCTGCATAAACACAGAGAAGAGGCTAGGACGGGACAAACAATCCAGCAGCTCACCCATCATGCTGGAAACCCACATTCATAGCCCTCCTCTGCCCTAAAGCATATAAAGTTTTCTACCAAGGGAACTCCCTAGCTATCAAGCTTCCTGCTGTTCTGCAGTAGGTAGATTCACAACAAGCTTTCACTCTCTTCTGTTAGTACTTCATATAAATAATTAAATATTTATTGGCATGAAGACTGGAACTGGATGGTCTAACTAATAACCTATGTAGTATCAGAATACGCTCCCTCAATCCACCTTGTCCTCAAGTATCCTCTTCATTTGGAACCATCTAAGTACAGAGACAGTGGGAGAATGATCCCGTAAACTTCTGGCCAAGGCACCCACCACAGAAGCAAGATGTTAGGATCCTAGTCTGAACTTCATGATCATTTAGCTTTTATACAAAGTAAAGCAAGTTCAAGAGAAGATGGCAAAATTCCTACCTCATGCAGAACACACTCAAGAAAAAGCAGAACATACGTATTCCTTTTCTTGCAAGCAAAATACAATGAAGAGATTCTAAATACCGAGTCATTAGAGCAAAGATGACAAAAAATTACTGCTTTCTTTTTAATAATTCCTTTACATTTTCACATAAGTGCACAAAATAAAATGTTTTGTTTGGAATGAAATAGCAATTACTTGTTTCAAACAAATGTTACTGTGTCTTCAGTTAAGTAACTTTCTTTTATCTTTGGACAAAGTTGACTTGCATACATTTTCTTGTTTCTTAATTAAAACAAAATTTGCACAAATCTATTGCTAAATAATATTAAAAAATGTCTTGGGTCTCTCCTACTTAGCCCTTTTACTCTCTCGGTAGCTCAGATCCCCTTCTGTAAAACTGGAATAATTTGACCTTATCAAGATTTTGTGAAGATAAATGAACGTCTAAATAATCAAGAAAACTATGATTGCAAAGCCATTCACACCACGAGCACCCCAGCAAACCCTGATTAAATTAATAACTTTGTCAGCAAAGTAGAAACCTAATAATAATGAGAGTATAAAATACAAGAAAATTAACAAAGAGCAGAACAACAAAATGTTGAATTTTGTTGAATGAATGAATGTGAACGCTTGCACAGTGATTGCTCCCTATCCATTCTCTAGCAAGAACAAAATACATCTATTGAAAAAATACCAGGCAGTTCTTCAACTAAAGATGATCATACTCATAAAAGATGTGAACTTGAAGTTGTACAACCTTACTTCTAGTATTTCCTAATACCCAAATACATGACTTTGCAACTTTTAAGGTCATTTTTTCTCCATAGTAAAAATGTTATGTACAATGTTCAAGATAAAAATCAAAAACCACAGAAGTTCATCTGCCTGGTTTAGGGTAACATTTATCCCTCAATATTAAGAACTCAGCTTAGCATTTTGACACCTATCCCATTTACTCCTTTCAGCTGAAACCAGGCAAAGTCAGTGGCTCTGAGGCAAAACCAGATGAAGAGATCACGTGACTCCAAACAAAAAGTAATTTTCACACGGCCTCTTATGAACTGGACAGAAACAAGCAAGTCTGGCACAACTCAATGTTCTACAAGGCATGCACAAAGGGCTTAGTTCTGAGAGGTGCTGAAGGTCTCTGGGTACTGAGTACTGCAGAATCAGGCCCAATTTGCTAATGACTTTTCATAGTGTAGTGGGGATTAACCACAATGCGATTCCTGCAGTCATTTGCAGCCTGAATGAAACAGGAAAAACTCTTTTTGACTTTGCAAGGAAAGGGTTTGTGCCTTTTCCTTTTTGCTGAGAGCAGCCCCTTTTCTTTTCCTTAGACAAACAAAATGTTTTTTCTCACTAGGCTGTACTGGAAATGCTAAGGATGTGTCACCCCCTCCAGAGAATGACAGGCCAACAACTAGACCTTCTTTAACAGAGGCCTAAGTTGTTATACAGCCAATGAAAAAAAAAAAAACTATTGAGGTAGAATCAACCACAAAACCACGGGTCCACTGCCTGTCCATCTCCCTTTCCTAGGCACTAGAAACCTCAATTTCCTGACCATGGTAACAGACTGGAGTAGCAGCCAAAAGAGCACACAGACATGGTTGCTGCCCCCTACACCTCCCAGATAATTTCCTCTCCCAAGAAAGCATACAGAACAATGGAGTAGCTGATTATTTACAGCCTGATTTGCAGGCTATAAATATCACCTCATCCATGGCCACAGCTCTTTCACAGGACTGCTTTACGTACCCAAAATTATCAACACCTCTGTTATTACTGCAGCTACCACTATTAACTGTTCAAAGTTTGGACACTAAATTTCCATGTGCCGTACCTTGAAATTATGATTATTCTTTTTTCTTAGAAAACTCTTAATCAAGCTATACGATTAGGATGAGAGAAACGCCATGAACTATAGTTAACTGGGCAGCCTCTGAATGCTGGGCCCCAGTATGAAAGGAAAAGTGAAGTTTCAGACTCTTGTCTGCCCTTCTTTGGAACCTAGCACCAGAGAGCTTGAAGAATAAAAAGTGAATTTTGATCCGTTCAGCTGCTTATGTTAGAGAACTGTATATGCAGATGGAATGTGAAACTGCTATGGCTTTTACGGTCTTTTTAAGTAAGGTAAGAAATCCTCTAGTCTCCTAATTTTTCCCACAGTGTCAACACTGATACCTGTAGTCAGTGAGGAGTCTGCCAACATAAATGACATCTTAAAACCTTAACAGGGATAGACATTTCTAAGTAGCAAAACAACTAAAGAGGGTCCAAACTCTCACACTTGGCCTACTGCTCCTCCAGCAGAATCAGACAATTTTCACTGTATAGCTACAGATAAGTACTTATCAATTACAGGCTCACAAAAATATTTTAAGTTTTGTGGTCCTTGCATGCACAATGAGATTCTTCTTAGTGTACCAAAAAGAAAATAGCACCTAGGACCTACTGCAAATACTCATCTCTAAAGTTTTCACTTTTTTTTGTTGTTTTTAAAACAAACAATCCATCCAAGACAATTAATAGGCCTTCACCCTCCACATGACACCAATCCACCCAAGACAATAAACAGGCCTTCACTCTCTGTGTGACCCAGCCACCAAAGCTGGTAGTGAATGTTGAACTATCAGAGGAAGCAAGCCTGTACCTGCTAGGGTAGCAAGGAAACAGTATCCTCTGTATAGACCTGAGGAAGGGTAACTACCAGCCTGCATGCTAGAAGAGCTCCATAGTACTGCAGAGTATCCTCTCGGTCATCACTGCACTTTGGTGGGCTGCTGTTTGACCTCAGCAATAGCTTTAGGAGTAGTCAAGGTCACAGAAGCATAAAAGCTAGAAATATTTCAGCAGAGAGGCTGAAGTCTTTATTTGCAATACTCAAACTAAGGATTTGGATTTGCTTCCAGTCACTAATAAGTAAGGGCTGAGCCTTCTACCCTAGATGATGGAAAAAGCCTAGTAATACTAGGGAGGAGGAGGGAGGAAAAAAAGGAAAGAAAGAAAGAAAGAAGTCAGAAGTAAAGATAACCCTTTGTGCCTGGTGTATTCATTTATGTGTGCGCACACACACAAAACCAAATCCAACTTGTGCCCCTGCTACTAACCTCTGCTGGCATTTACATAATGCCAGTCTAGTCTGCTGCATGATACACAGCAACCTGTATATCCCTCACCATTAACTCTTAGACCCACAGAACTGGGCTTGAAAGAAACACGTAGCACTGCTAAAACATACATCTGTGTAAAGAATGAGTCTCTCCCAAGCATTTTGGTTTTGCTGTTTCTTGTTTTTGTTTTTATTTTTTTTAATTAGAATTCTGAAGATATTGTGAATACTTTCCAAGACTGTAGTAATACGACGTGATTATCAAAGGAAAGCTGTAACATCAGCCTGACATTTTACAAATGCAGTATTCAGTCCCACGTGAAATGAGATCGCATACAGTAAGCAAACAGGATCACTATTCACAACAATTACCACTCTAATTCATAGATTATCTCAAGAGTAGATGGTAACAGACCAAAAAACCCCACCACCACACCCAGAAAACCCAAACTTTTTTTCCCACCACTGACCCTTTACACAATATATTGGCTTTATGTGGCCATGACTTAGAGGAGTTTCAATTGCAGACTTAACACTGCAGTCAGGAAAGTGGTAAAGGTTATCAATGGTGTGACTGTTCAGAAGAAAACTAGAGCCTCCACTTTCCCTTCACAGGCATCGACTTAATTGTAAGGAACCTGGTCGATATGCAAATGCTTAAAATGTATCTGTATGTGCATCAAAATAACACTGACATGGGAATTTAGGCAATCCAAAGATGAGCACTAACAAAAAAAAAAACCCCAAAACCCTAAAAACATGGGGATACAAAACTTAGTCTGTGCTCTCCATATAATTCGACTGAACGTTGCCTACTTATCTGGTTAACAGGAGTCACCATCAATTACTGAGTCTTGAATGTTGTTGAATAAGCAAAGAAACACAGTGGGGAAATAAGGCTAGTACCAAAGAAAATACTTTGTTCATTTACATTAACTATATGAAACCTTTGTTCTGGTTATCCCAAAGAACCGTAAGGTATTTTTGTTAAAAAGATGAAGCCATAGCAATAAGAGATGTCACCTAAGAAACTCTTGTTTATTCTGAAACATTAGCTGAGAAAAGGGTAGAGTAGGTATATTTTGATTTAATGTGTTAGGCATTCAGGTTATTGAAAATAAAATGCCGATTTTAACCAGAGAGTGTATGCATTTTCATGCCTTGCTCGGATTTGTTTGTTTTCTTATTACTACTTGTAAATAAAACAATGTTATTTACTGAAGTAATAACTACCACCCATGAAGGCTAAGGTAACTGATGCGGCAAGACAAAGAGATTCAGAGGCACAGACAATAGCATATGCTAACATTCAAGAAAATTATGTCAACATAGAGTTCTCCCTTCAAGGACAGTCTTAATTTATGGTCCTTTCAAAGTGTAGCTATCGCTGTTCTGAACATAAAACAGAGCTCCAAACATATAGCCTCAGAATAAGGCTCTAACTTAACAAAATTAGTGAGATTAGAATGGGTCCTCAAGAAATTTTATAAACTCAGAATTTTGTAACATGCTGTGAATTATGAGGTGACTTAGTATTAAAAGTAACATTCCATTTCTATGACTGTCTTAACACACACTGCGCCCTGCAAGGAACAAATACATGACTACGCATGCACTGATTAAATCTATATAGTAAGAAAAAAAATATGTGTCACCAGAAAAGCAGACCATATTTTGTAAAGATGTAATTTTCTTCTGTTACTCTAACTAGAACTCAGAATCAAGGAGACAAGAGAGTTAAAACTATTCCGTTCTTATAGCTGAAGAACTAACATTTACATAGTCCTTTAAAAAATAATGGGATACAGAAGCCAAAGTATTAGTTAGCTCAAACAAGAACAAAGATGCAACTCTCAAACTCTTAAGAGAATAAACATCCTAGAAAAAGAACACGAAATATTTAAAACCATCCTCTTTCACCTCTGCCTCCTCATTAGTATGGGTTTGAGGCTCTTTCCTCCAGCAGCAGGAGCCAAGCTCCCAAGCCAGTGGCACACTTTGTTCTATGTTCTTTCAGGATATGGAATTTCTTTCCCTGTATCCTCTTAAAAAAAAAAAAAAAAGAAATGAAAAAAAGAGTTAAAACTCTTATCCTGACTGTCTTTGACTATACGAGAAAATTTCCAGCTGAACTCACATCACTAAGTGCTATAGGGTTACGAGGTATCTCATTATGTGTAAATGATGAAAATACCAGAAGATAATGCATAATCTCATCAAACACAAAGTTTATGTACACTTACTCCCAGAATTCCATCACTGGAGAAGTGGCATTTTGTAAAGAGACTTGACTGCAGTTGCTCATATTAAGTTTTTGAAATTCCACGCAGTTGTCTATAAAAGAACAAAAACAAGTTCGCTATATTGACATGTAAGTACATTTCTTCTTGTGCATCTTCTAGTTTATGCATCTTGTAAAGCCACCATGCTATAACACATTTACTCTAAGTGGTTAAAGGATTTCTAGGTACACTAAAATGCCCCAGCTGCTACTTCTGCAATACTGTATTTCGATCACCAGACCACAGGCCTATCCCAGAAAAATACCCGTGCAGTATGCTACATTCTTCTATAACATTTTCCAAAGGCACAGTTGCAATGACACAGGCCAATAAAACATCTGAGGCAGAAGAAAGACACTTTGAGGAACTGACACTACCAGGAATTACAACATACTCCTACTCCAACTGCTGGTTCAGTGGCCAATGGTAACAATTGGTTTATGAAACACTGCCAGCAACAAGTTTCCACTCTGCCTAAATATGGCAACTGAAAAGTAACTCTGGCTTATTATTATCATCTCTAATACAGAGAAAGGAGATCAAAGCAGCTCAGCATTGTTGAGCTGACACTTAGTATTTGAACAGCGATCAACGTTGGCTAAGCTCTTTTGCAGAATTGCCAGAATTGATACTGAAGCCTTCCACATCTATTGGGCCCAAGTCTGGTTCCCTAACATAGCCTAAACTGCAAGATTTCAGATAGCTTTAAGTGTGTTGAAAGAACACAATAACGGCCAACTAATAAAAACCATGAAAGACAGTAAAATTGGTACATGATTTGAAATTGGGCAGTGATATAATGAAAATATGCAAAAACTTCAGGAACATGGAAATAAGGGCATTAGTATTTATTCCCTCCCATACATGTTTGTGATCTTCAAACGCGTTAAGTAGAGCATTACAGACAAAAACGTCAGTGAGAGGACAGATGAAGAGCCCTGTACTGCAAACCCTTACAGACACCTCATCTTTCACGTAAGAGGCTACTTTACACGCAGTAAGGATTATTTACGTGACTAAATTTTCAGAAGTAGCTTGATGAACATTATCCCTCAACATATGGTATTAAAAAGAGCGAATCCAAAGATCCACATTTAATATTCTCCTTTCCATTTAAACTCCTCCTGGTTTCATTAGAGTGAAAGAGCAAGACTGCAACCTGTCATCAGGTCATCAGCTCTTCAGTAGAGCTCACTTACTGTATTCAAGGAGAATAGATATGATTGCAAATGAAAGTCTGGGAATTTAGCCTGAATATCTTACAGAATTTACAAAATCCAAAGTCTTCTTTTGCTATCTGTTATCATATTCTGCAGGAACAAATGCTTATACAATGTCCTAAACCAAAAAGGTATCAATAAGTCTTCACTCCAGGATTCCTCTGTCATGGTGTGGTGTGATGTGATTGGCCCACTTCCACAGAATTTTCTACCAGAATAGTTTTGTTCCTGACATTTCAATATATTAATCAATTACTTGGAAGTATTTGTGTATCTCTACTGAGGTCATACCTGTATTCCATTCATGCCCACAGGTAGCCCAAGGAAGTTCCGTAGTAAAGCAGTTAAACAAATAGAAGATAGCCCACGCTAAAATGATGATGTAATATACATTTAGATGTGCCTCTATAACTTGGGTAGCATATCCAATGCCTAGAGAAAAAAAGTGAGACACAACAGAAAACTTTTACTTTTCAGGTAATTTAAAAACAAATGCTTACTACTTTAAGTATGTATTAACTTCAATTTTGATACAACTTATTTTACTTTACTTCGAATTTAATGTATTCTCTCGCAGTAGAACACAGAACTGTTTCTTACCTTCAAACAGAGGGCACACTTTCCTCCAGCACGTAATGCCTCCTTCACTAGTAAACTGACCCAAGGCTGTCTCCAAGAAAAATACTGGTATTCCACAGCAAATAAAAAAAACCACATACGGGATGAGGAAAGCACCTACAAGCAAACATTGAGGGGGTATTTGTTGTAATGAATACAGTTCATTGACAGCACAGGGAGAAATTAGCTTTCTTAATAAAGGAAGGATCCCCTATTAGACCCCTTCCCAGGCATTGTGCTGAAAGTGCAGAAAGTGTTTACTCCTGGCCCCAAATATCAAAGGTTAACCTCTAAGCCAATGTCATGGACCAAAAAACACTAGACCAAAGTTCCTCAATATATACTAAATTCTGCTCATGTGTCTCCGATACAGAAAAGACCGCAGTCTTGCTCAGCCACACAGTTCTGCTCTGATCATCACTAAGTCAGTCTACACTATCTTCTCTTCCTTGCTTTTCCCAGGAAAGCAGGGATGAAGAAGTGTTACGTAAATCAAATCCCAAAAGTCTTTTGTATGTTATTTGGATAAGCCGCATAAGGATCATCAAAAGGGAACGATGAAATAAACTTTAGAACCACTTACAAGAACAGGAAAGCAGGGCTTAGGCTTTATTGGCTAGAAATATGAATGTGAAATTGTAGGAAAATAACAAAGCATCAACATTTTTGTTAGATGCTGACTGTAAACTCCAGCACAGATAATGAATAATACAATTCAATGCTGAAGCGTTGTATACAGCAAAAAAAAATATCTCCTATCAATTAATACACAGCAGAAGTATTGTATTATTTAATGACTGATCATGTTATTAGGTACAGAACCTAAAGAATATGGCTGTGAAGCATGTCGAAGCAAAGAAATAAGAGAAAATATACGTCAGGCATAATGTCACTTGTTGCTAATGTAGATTTTATGTATTCCTTTTCGAACCAAACCTAAATAATGACGAATAAAATGCAGCCTTTTGACTATGTAGAGAACCTGTTAACATATAAGCCATAAAGAATTTTCTTCCTCACTCCCTAAATACTCAGAACTTCTGATGACTCAAAAGATGAGGCGGAAAGCAAGAAACTATATTGGTTTAGACTGAAACAAGGAAAGAAGGAAATAAATACTGAGAAGAAAGCACAAAATAACTGATTCTACCATTTTGACTTATACCAAGAAAGCTCTACTGGTTTAACCAGGCACACTAGCACAGTGAAGTACTGCACAGAACAATTTACCTGAAGTTGTAGGAAAATAAGAAAGCGTTAACTGTTTAACTAAGTTACAAAAATGAAGGTTAGTACAACATACATAATGTGTTGTATGCAGGCCTCAACCTACTTGCTCCCAAACAAATAATCCCACAAAGCTAATTGTCTTCATTTAAAGCTCCCATTAAATGATGTAAGCATCCCACCATTCACTCCATTTCAAATCAACACAAGCTAGGCTAAGCACACAAAAGTCTTCGTGGATGTAGTTCTTCCTAGGAAGATGTGTTTTACAGTGCTGCCCAACATGGCACTGACATTGCTGAGTTCTTCAGAGCAGTAGTAATAGCAGCATTTGCTTCCTTCAATGGAAGTCCTGAAGATCAATTTGATCATTCATGAACAGCACCTTAATAGCTACCTCTCTAACGCTACATCTCTGTCAGAATATTAACTATGAACAAAATGTTTCCAAATACACTTCAGGAAAATTTCTACAATGACAATGCAAATAAGTATGCCAGTCATAATCTTAAAAAAAATACACCAAAAGCCAAATGCCACAACACACCTACAACCTGCAACAACTGTTATGCTCTAATCACTTTGACTAGAAAGTTGAGACACCTCAATACAGCTGCCTTGACTTGCAGTTTCTTCCTTCAGACCCAGCAGATCCAGAGAGACGCCTTCACGAGTAGTCTCTTCCCTCCGTCAGGCAATTTGCCTGTAGTTCATTCTCGGCTGCATCTCAGGCAATAGATGCAGATTCCACACAGAATGAAATTCTTGCATCTAAAACATGGTTTCTCGGTATGATTTACTGTGCACATGATTTGAACAAAATCCTTATAGGCCAGTCACACTGCTGGCCAGTATCAAACCCAGCTCGGCCCACTCACGCACACGATCATAGCGAGTTTAACATGGCAACTTGTTGAAATTGAGAGTATTAGCTTTGACTCTATTTTTCCAACACCATTCTACAACAGGTACACATCACAAAAAATAGAGGATGTCTGGTTTTCCAGCTTCCAAACAGATCATATTCCAAGAAATATCTAATTCTAAACATGCAAAGAAATTAATTTTCCTAAAGAACGCACTAAATATCCATAAGAACAAATTAAAATTATAGAAGCTTATGCCTACACTACGTGTAACAACTCGGAGGAAACACCAAGAGAGGTCAGACCTCAGAACTTACATACTATTGCTCCTAGGTTCGTTCTGCATCTAACAAGTTATGAAATAACTAGCTCATATTTGTCTTCGCTTACTGCACACTAAGTAGTTTTCAGCATTTACATCTGATGCATCAGACAAGTCCAACTCTGGTCTAATTCCAGCAGGGCATTCCAGAGAGTTACAAAAACACAGGTCATAGACTGAGTCCTCATTGAATAAAATTCAAGTCAATGGCAAATTTCCAACAGTGCCAGGACATGACCAATTAAACAACACACATTAATTCTGTTCTTAAAGAATACAGCGGTGATAAGTGTGATATTTAAGTAATCTCTTTTTCATCAAATCACCCAAAAACATGGTTAAATTCTTTCTACCTACTGTAGCCTTAAAAATGATAGCATTGCTTTTTGACAACCTAGCATATGCATACAAATGGGCATCTAAAGGTTACTCTGTAAAGAGGGAAATCTTTATTTGATACCAAAAAATATTTCTATCTTTCCCTCTGCCAAAATTTCTCCGGGAAAACTTTGACAATCAACAAGAAACTGTTCTGCATACCATATCCAGTATATTAACGTTTATGTACTAATAGCAGTACTTGGTAGCATCATTCTGCAAACAGGTGAATTCTCATTATCTTAGTTTTGTCAAAGTACAGATATATAAAGAAATGAGCTGCAAACTATAAACACATCTTCCACAGTCCTATTAGCCTTATAGAAACAGCAGACAAAATGGGCCAAAACCACTCCTGAGTTCTAAGACAACCGTGCCAGTTTTGGAGGGACAAGGGCAAGAAATTTGGCACAGCATTGTTAGCAACCCAATCCACTAAAGAACTAAAGAACCGATCTTTGCATATCAGCCACTGAACATCTTATTTTTCTCCCAGCCTGTATGCTTACAATAACACTGATTCAGGCCTTAAGTGGGGAGCATGCCAAAACCAGTCCACAGAATTAAATTTTTCATTTACTTTTCTTCCCACATTGCTTTACAGGTAACAGCTGACATGCTGATTTCTTAACTGTCACATATCTTAAGTAGTTTAGAATTAACTATAACCAATACATGCCACCTCATACTTTTGTAGACATTAAGACTGTTCTTTCCTCTCTCAAATAACATTCTTATTCTAAATTTTACAAGGTTTGCTCTCTTCTTTGAGTAACCGGCAGCTTTTGCATCTTCCCCTACCCTACTGTAGCGATTTGGGAAGTAATGCGGAAAAAAAAGCATGGTTGAGTTAAAGAAGTTTTCAAATTACAAAGAAAAAAAAGTAACCCTTGTAGCATTATCAAAAACAATATTTATCTTCTGCAAAGTATACTGCTGTGAAAAATAAACTGCTACATTCTTTTCTACATCAGACAAACTTAAATTTAAGTATGCTTAGGTCTGCATTCACATGTAGAAGAAAACTCACAATATACTACTATAACAGAACACTGGCTTCTTCTGCATTAAAAATCTTACAGAAGAAATATGTCAATTTTTTTACTAACAGAAAAAAAACTGGTGAAAGTAAGTCACAATATTTGGGGAGAAGGAAAGAGAAACACAATTTGTTCTTAGTTGTCAGACGCTTAATACTTCCCTATTTGCACATACACTGAGTTTCTAAATACCTGTCTCTTAGCTAGTGCAAGAAATCACTCTAAAGCAATCTTAACTGTCCATTTCCCACATGTTTATGGTGAGCTGTAAATCAACATATGATGCCATCTTACCTCCTCCATTCTTGTAGCACAGATACGGGAATCTCCATACGTTTCCCAACCCAATAATCTCCCCTGCCACAGAAAGCACAAATTCAACCTTATTGTTCCAGTGACCTCTTTCATGAACTTTTTTATCATTGCTGTGGACGAGGTTGGTTCTTGAGGCTTCTGGGTCCAAAGCGTCTTCTGGCTTGCCATTAATTATAGGAATAGTCTTTTCAGCTGTCATGACTGTTCAGCCTAGGAGAGAATGAAAGACAAACACACAGATGTTTTAAGTTACTTGCTAGTAATAACCTCCAATAACCAAGAATTCCCTCTGCTTATCATTGGCTTCTTATTACCTCTGTAAATTCACAGGTGAAAGCGAAGGAGGCAACTCTGTAAGGCTGGAAAAGTTGTAGAAATTAGAAAGGAAGGAGGAGGAAATAAAAAAAAAAAAAAAAAAAAAGAGCAGCTTGTATACAAGGGAAGGAAAGAAAGATTTCCAAGTTGAGGCAGACAACTTTGTAGTATGACACCGTTTTAAGGCGCAGAGAGAAACCCTTTCAAAAATCCCTCCCCAGGCAAGGATCCCAGCTTGACTAACCTACCAGAGGACAGAGACCTCCTGCACCTTGCAGGCACCCAGCTGAGAACAGAAGCAGCAAGGGATGCGGAGCAGGGGCCCTGAAGGGTTCTGGCCTGCCTGGAAGAGTAAGGGAGCTCCCAGACTACTCACCCAGGGCTCTGCCCGTGCCTGCGAGGCTTAGAGAGGGACAGGGTCTCTAGCCCAGCGCTCGGCTCCGGGCGGACCCCCGTGGGCTGCGGCTCTTCGCTCTGTCGCGCCGGAGGCGGGGATGCCGCCAGCAGCGTTAGGACAAGGAGGAGCCGGGGAGCCCAGTCCTGTGCTGCGGCTGCTGCCCGGCCGGCCGGCGGGGAGAGGATGCTCCCCGCGCTCGGGAGCCGGTATCCGCAAATGCTCAGCCTTCCCCGGAACGATGGTATAACACCCGCCTCCCCCCTCCGCCCACCTCAGGCTGTCCCGCCAGCTCCCCCCACCCCCCCCTCCTCCTTCCCCCAGCATCCCCAGCCCCTTGCCCCCCCGCAAAGCAACCGGGGCCAAGCAGCGGGCGTTACCCAAGCCCCGCTCCCGGCACCCACACCCCCCCCGGCTCCGCGAAGGGGAGGCGACCTGCCTGCGGCTGGCGGAGGGCCCGCGGCGGCGGCAACGCCTGGCTGCGCACCTGCCGACCGCCTCGCTGCAGCGCCCGCCCCGCCGCCGTCCGGCCCCGCCGCCGCCCTGCCCGCCGCCGCGGCCGCTCTCGGGGCAGCCCGCGGCCGGGGGGGTGGTTCGAGTTCAGGAGCTCAGGCCTGCGAGTTCAGGAGAGGAACCCGCCGCAAACAGCGGGCATTAACTTCAGCTGGAAACGGCGGCGGCGGGGGGGGGGGGGGGGGGGGGGGGGGAGAAAGGAATAAAAAAAATGTGGGGGGAACATTTGGAAACTGCTGAAACACTGTGGGCGCTTTCTAGTTACGCTGGGAAAATGCAGGAACGGCCCACGTAGGCCTTCCTAACGGGTTTTGCTTAATATTCGAGCTAAATACGTATAAAAAAGAAGCAAGAATGGGAAAAAATAATACAAACAGGTTTGTTTCAGGTTGAATGACATATTTCAAAAAGAATTTTTGTCCACTTAATTTTCTCCCCTCCTTCCTTTTTTATTTTTGGTAGGTCAGTTATTTCCACCCCATGTTTCTCAACCCAAACCAAATACCTCTTCCATTATTCATCTCTGCAGCTTCTCCTTGACAAATGGCAAGGCCCAACTCAGGTTTGAGCTTCAAGGCCTCCCTCAGATCCCAACTCTCTGGTGGAGCTATGAGCACCAGTGTTCTGCTCTGCAGCTACAGGAGATGCCCTTTGGAACGCTGTCTCCTGACTCCTGGATCGCGTGTAAGCGTGCTGGAGTACGCTGTCCCAGAGACAGCGTGCTCTTCCCTCTTGCCCTCCAGCTCCATGGACTTTACCAGGAAATCTGCTATCCAGTGCTTACTGAAGAAAGTGGAAAGATGGCCATGGACAGATTTTCTATCAACTTTCGCCAACTTTGGAAGCTAGAGCCTGATCATACCCTGCTTATACACATTGTCTTAGTGCATTTATCCATTGAAGCTCCTACTGTGGGTAAAGTTTTTACAATTTTGTGTTTAAATTATGCATGCCACAGAAGTGGGTACTGGGGCCTCACCCTACATTCTGGCAACTACCTAGCACTTAGGCACTTGCACCTAACAGGTGCAGGATGAGGCCCTTTCTTTTCTTACGGGTACCAATATATCTAGCACTAGTCAAGCCTATATTGTGAAATGAAAAACTGCCCATGGTAAAACTACGATAAAACTGCAGAATTCTGATTTTATTTTTTTAATCATGTTTTTTGAAAGTATCCTCCACAGATATCGTTACCAGAGCCGGGTTTGGTTTTGGGTGGTCTTTTAGTGTTTCAGAGTTTTTTTTCTCTTTTGTCTTTAATGCAGCTGGTATTCATTAACTGAGGATGGAATAGATCCATTTTTCCCAACCTGGCTTTGTACAGACCAAACTCAACTCTCAACTTCAAGGGTTTCTGTTGTTTTATTTACCCCCACCCCCTTCTTCAGTTCGTTTTCAGCAGGGATCAAAACAGGCATTGTTTTCCTGTATTTCAGCCAGGCTGAGCAGGCTCAACAGGATACACTTCAACATCAAAGCTGAAACTGAATTCTCATTTCATTCCTGAGAGTAATTCTAAAAATGGAGGGAAGCTAAGGGACTGTAAACATTTGGCTGATGATTCAATACATGCAAGAGACCAGTCATTTGGCTGATGATTCAATACATGCAAGAGACCAGTCTTATTCAAATAGACTAATGATACCAAATTGAAGGGGCCTGCTCAAACACCAGTCTATAACATGACTGGCAAATGCAAAAGATTAATCACTGGCGATTTGTTCAGTATTTGAAATTATTAATTCCTGATGCTGTATTCTTGCACTGATTCCCATTCAGTCTCCTGCCAATTGAAGGGTTTATGGAAGTAACTGCTAGCTGCTAATCTTTGTGAATACTTTACCGAAATGCAGCACAATGTTTGCAACATAAAACTTCTCAAATTTTAAAACAGGTTAATAACGCTGTGCGTTTTTTTAATCTGGTGGAGCCTCCTCAATTGCAATGAAAAAGATTCTCTGGTTTACAGGTTACATCTCAGTTCATGCACTAACCTAGTGTATCTCATGCTCCTCATCATGAATTCATGCCTGCTTCCGTCAGTCTGTTGGGAGATCTGCACATGACATGCAATCACGGTCAACTTGGTGACAGGGGTGAGACCAAACTTTGTGCCATGGCTGTACTGCAAGACAACAGACTGATAGCTACCACTATCAGAAAGCTATTACTAAGTAAACCCAATATCTACTACTAAAACTTTAGTTAACTGAAACATTAGCACGTATTCTGTAGAAGGGCTAGCAGCATCACACATCAAGTAATCTAGTTATTTCCAAATAGATTTCTTCTGCATTGTCTGCTCAACTCCTTAGCAGTTCTGCAGAAGCATTTAGAATTGTTGCTTCCAGCCCAGTCACCAGAAGTAAGTTTCCTGGCCATTCCTCTCAAGTCCCACATTAAAACAATGTGACCTAACAAAGCAGTTCAGGTTCTGCCTTATTCCGATTTATCTCCACACTCTCAAGGAAGCCATTAAAACTCTGTGCAGAAAGTTGACAGAGGTGGGAGTGGAAACTAGATGTTTCTGCTAGGCAAAGAAAGGTGCTGTGAAGTACTAAATGTTCCAAGACTACTTTTATTTAGATTTATAAACTAAAATTAGTACAGATGAGGAACTGATATAGAGTAGCTTTAGAAAAGAACCTCCAAGAAAAAGCCACATTCCCACAGGATTCTGCCAGGATGCTGAAATACATGGCCCAGAGGCACTGAGGAATATGCACTGTACCCAAGATTCTTTGGTTACTGCCAGAACTTATATTCCGCCTATTTTTCCATTTATTCTGTTTTGGGATTTCTACCTCGTCCTCACTTTCAAGACAACAAACACACAGAGTGTTAAGACACACCAACACATGTGGAGGATTAACTCTTCTGCTTTTTTTCTCCTTAGTGCCCAACCCCCTACACAGTTCGGAAGGCACGTGAAGACGACTGCATGATACAGTTGCACATTTTGCTTCTCATGCTTTGGGTGTATAACTTTTCTTGGAAATCAGGATGCTTTGCTTATCATGCACTTTGGATCCTTATTAGCATGCTTCATTTTGTATACCACTACAGCTGAACAACAGTGAAGTGTCTGCTACACTGTGTAGTCTTTTGGCCCACATACACGCCTCTAGATTTTTGCATTTTTCCTGACAGGCAATAAATAGCTGTCCAAAAAAGAATTCTCATTATGATTAAAGCTACCATGAACAGAGCTAATTTCCTAAAAAAGATCAATGCAACATTCATGTGAGTGTTTAATGTGAGCAAAAGTCATGTTATATAGCTTTGGAATTGAAAAGGCTTGGGTCTGTTTCTTCTCCTTATTAAGCCACAGTAATTCTGTTGATTCCTGTGTTGTTTCAACAATACAGAAATCTGTGTCAGTATAATTGAAGGGAAGAGGGAACCACAGTCCTCTCCAGATTTAAAAAAGTTTTAGTTTAGATTTGATGTAAGCAAAATCTGCACAAGCCTTACATAGAGATTTCACAGTCAGGGTCTTCATGGGTAAATAGCTACACAAAAGAGAAGAAATACAATAAGAATTTCATTAGTGATAGTGATCTGACAATATTTTGGATCAAAAGCCTAAGACCATGAAGCAATTTGTGAACAAGTGAGATATCTTTAGCTATGCTATTACAGACTGGACTTCAGTCAATAGGCTGTCTGATCTGTGCTTAATCAGTTTTCTGTAATGGGAAAAAAAAGATTTATTTGTTGCAGATAAATAAGTTAAGCAACAACTGATTGTTGGGCTTCTATTTAGAAAAGCTTAATAACTATCCTGGTAGATATCACTCAAATTTATTTATTGCCCATGCCTCACAATGGTTGAGATTTAGAGTTCAAGAGTGCTGTGAAAACCACTTTTTCATCTATTGATGTTGCCCTTTGGGGGCCTTCCCTTGTCCCTTGCTGTCAGTCTGAGATCCACATTTTCTTTCTGTTACATGCATTTTATCTTCCAGACCATCTTATCTTCTAAACGGGAGTGGGTGATACATTCCACAATATGTATTTTTCTACTACAGACTTGTGCTAATGTGTGTTCATCTTTGATCACCTCTGAGGCATCTTGCTGTAAAAAGGTTAACTTCAGTTCCCTTGCAGGGTTCCTCAGTGCCTTTTGTCAGAACAGTCTTTCTGACAGATATTAAAATACAAACAGTCACCAAATAAGTGACAGAGGCGATCTAATGTCTCATGAAAAAGGTGGTACACATCACGGGTTCCTCCTGCTGCCTCACACAAGAAAGAGCCATTCCCATTGTGTTTTATGGAGACACCCCTCTGTTAATGTGGCTAATAGTATCTCAAGCTTCCTAAACATGAGATTCAGACAGACACCACTTAGAGGGAACCTCTAGTAGAGAGGCATATACACAACTTCCAAGAGTTAGCACTCATCTAAATTGAACAGAGACCCTGTCTATGTGAAGTCAAAGTCTTCTCTGCTGACTTAGCTAACAAAAGCACATTTTCACTTCTGCTAGCAACTTAGAGCAACAAGAAAACAAACAATAACCAAGAAGTTATTTTTATGAGAAAAAACACCCTCATGCCTCTGACTAAACCCTGAGGCACTGTACTTCTGAATAAGATATGAAGTACATTTCTACACATTGACAAAAAATAACCACCCTCCAGTAGTTAAACAAACATATGCAGCCAAAGGTGTCCAACAAGACAAAGAGTAAAATGCACTAGTTTCTGTGAAGAGAGGAAGATACCTTACCATATAAATGACAGCACTAGAAGATACCTATGGAATGATGTTTTAATGTGACTTACAAGTGAGACCAAACAAAAGATACTAAATAGAGATTTTAGAAGAGTTAGATACATAACACCACAACTGCCCTATCACTAGCAGTTACTAGTCAATCATTCTTCCAAATCCAAAACTGAACTTGCAGTCTTCATGCAGCTATGCATACCATCAGTATGCCAAACTCCTACTTACCGAGAGGTGCTACAAACTGGAAAAGGAATGAACTCTGAGGAAAGCTGGTGTTCAGATCCTCTGGACATACTTTCAACCATATTGTGATTTCAGAGTTTGTATTATTAAAGATACTCAACAAATATTAAAATAAGGGCAGAACTGAGTTCAGATTATAGATGCCCCCTGCAGGCACCTGAAGTCCTATATCTTATCCCAGACATTCTTTCTTGCTGTAGAAGGAAGAGTAGGGTAAAGAGTTGCTTTGTGCACTGTATACTCCAGGTTAATGGGGAGAGACTGTTAGGATTTACAAAGTTCAAAGAATTTAACAGCTGCACACCTCAGGTGGGAAAGAGTGAACCTGACAGGAAGCAGCATCTCTTTCAACCTCTAGGTAGTGGTCCCATTGCACTTCTTTCGCATTAACAGCCCGTCTGGCCAGGCTTTGTGTTAATGCATTAATCTCACGCAGTTTAACTTGGCTTCAAGGCTTTAGACTGTGTCTATAGAACAGTGATTCAAAAACATTTTGCAGCTTACAAATGAAGCTAATCATCAATAGTTAAAGTAAATAAGCATAAAGAAATGTAAATATCTTGCAGTTATGTGCCTGCATACCTACATATTTTTAAATGTACTTGTCAAGGAACAGAAACATTTCTTGATGAAAATTACTTCCTCCTGCTTTGTTACAACAGTTTAGTATGCTCATCTAAATTTCCCACTGTACTGGTTTTAGCTAAGATAGTTAATTTTCTTCATAGTAGCTGGTATGGAGCTGTGTTTTGGATTTGTGACAAAACAGTGTTGATAACACACTGATATTGTAGCTATTACTGAAGAGCGCTTACACAGCATCAAGGCCTTTTCTATTTCTCAAGTTGTCCTGTCAGCAGGGGGTGCAGAAGAAGTTGGGAGGGGACACAGCTGGGACAGCTGACCTCAACTGAGCAAAGCGATGTTCCATACCATACAACATCATGCTCAGCAATAAAAGCTGGGAGGAAGAGGGAGGAAGGGAGGATGATGATTTGAGTTATGGCATTTGTCTTCCCAAGTAATGGTTACACACAATGAAGCCCTGCTTTCCTGGAAATGGCTAAACATCTACTTACTGATGGCAAACAGTGAATTAATTCCTTATTTTGCTTTGCTTGCACGTGCAGCTTTGTTTTACCTATGAAACTGTCTTTATCTCAACCCATGAATGAGTTTTCTAACTTTTGCCCTACGGATTCTCTACCCCATCCCCCTGGGGGAGAACAAGAGAGCAGCTGTGTGGTGCTTAGCTGCCCATGGGAGTTAAACCACAACACCTACCCAAAAGCAAAAGACCTCCATCTAATCTTGAATGTACAGTGAAGTGAGTAATTGTCCCTCACAAACATAATAACCTATGCAATACTCATGTAGAGTGAAGGGTAGCAGCAACATTGCAGACAGTCTGTCAAATGTAGGTTTAAAATACATCACAATGAACAACTGCAAGTTACCATAAGAAATGCAGTCATAAGATGTGAATGAGGGAGTGGTTTGGCTCAGTTTCAGATCTGAAAAAGGAGAAAAGCTCCAAAAGACAGGTCAACCCTTAAGGAAGATGATTTACTTTTCTCCATGATACAAAATAACCAGAAACACAGACCACAAGCTAGCCCAAAAATTTTGTTCAACTCAATCGCATTTTATTTTTGAAATTTTGTATCTTTGAAAATGGAGTGCAATATCAATATATTGCTTCAAATTAAACAAGAGGTCCCTCATTTTCAAAACGTTTCTTTTATTTAATTCCTTTTGGCTGAAGATGCAAGTTAGTACAACAAAGTAATTGCCTGAAAAATTTTGATCAGCTCTTCTCAAACACACCCTATCATATTCAGTATTTGTTTACATTTTAGTGCTATAAGGATTTAGCTTACTGTTAGCACTGGAACGTGTAGAGTTTTAGAGAAAGTAGTATGTGTTCTCTAAAGCAGACCTAGTATATTCATACAGACACTATGTTACTGCAACTGCTCTGTCACATAAATTACATATGACAACTTGGTCTAACTCAGCAAACAATCCTTTCTTGAGCTGTCTGCTGGCACATTGCTAATTAAAAATTAATTGCCTTCAACAAGATTCCCACAGAGCAGATGATGTGATACTTCAGATGCTTCAGCCAAGTTGCATTTCTGTGCCCTGTTTAAAAGTACCTAAAGATTTTTTTTACTGCTTTGCTTTTTGTCAGCATATTTTTAATCAGAAATATATTCCCATTTTTTAGGGTGTTTGGGTTCTTTTAAAGATGTTGCAGTATCAGCTATGTGCCAGTTCTGGTACACTGACTTTTGTCTTTCACAGCTAGAAGAGGGAGTAGCTGTTAATGTAGACTAATCCACTGGAAAGGCAAATTGAGAAGATACACGAGTACTAGAGTATACATAATTTCAAATCTGCTGGACAATTATTTTTCTCAATGACTTGTTAAAAGCAAGCAAAGAATATCAATGACACAGGAACCTTACAGCAAAAAGGCATACATAGCGTTTACTTGCACAAAGCTCTGTGTCTAGAGGAACAAAGAACAGTAGCTAGATTCCTACTTTGCTGACACAGATTTCAGAAGCCTGATAATGGGTATGATGGGAGGGCAAGAGAAGACCTGTGTGAACTTTCTCAGAAATGAATGGCATCTATTTGGGCATTATGATTCCAGCACAGAAGACAAAATGAGTAGATTCTTGTGAGTGGAAAAAAGCTTTCCAGAAACTTTTAAGAAAGTCATATGAGTGTTTTTTAACATGATGTTTAAAGCAGAGATGTGAAGAATATTATGTAGATGATTCAGAATATTTCAAATAGTTCTTAGTCCACCTTATCCTCTATTCGTAGCCTATCTACAGGAAAGCTGAAACTCATACTACAGCGTTTGACTACATTGAAAAGAGCAGCTTAAAATACACTGTCTTGAATTCTTTTCCAAACATCTGTCACTGGATAGAATCATACTACCAGAAATATTGAGCCTGACCCACAGAAAACTGAACACACAAGAAGAAATTTTGCAGGTCATTTTATGCACTACTTAGGCCAAAGGCTTATGTTTGACTTCCTCAACATCCTAGTGTTTACAGGGCAAGTGCTAGGCAACACGTCACCCAGAGAGGAGACGTTTCACATTGAGACATGTAGTTATTCTGGCTTCAGAACAGGAGGAAGAATGAAAAGTTTGGCTAATTTCTCTTTGCAGTCTGTGATAAGAAGGCAGTAGTAGAACTGCTCAGTGGAAGGAAAAAAACAAATGGTATTCTTCTGTGCTCCCACCATTATGTTTTAGTCTAGCCACAACATCTGGTGAATATATTCCCCAAAGCAGTATCCTCTTCAATTCCTTCTCTAAACTGATTGTCACGGAAAATATGGAGCCAATTGGACCTTTATTCATTATCTTCCATGGCAGTTTTTGCACTGAATGCTCAGAAAAGCATGACAGTATCTATCATTATTAGCAAGGTGCCCAAGCTACAAATATAATCCTAATTTGACAAAAGGGGTTGAATCCTCGCTGAAGATATATGCATGCTTAACTCAACACCTTTTGAGAAACAGTTGTTAGCCTGACATTGTCTAGTACGTGATGCTGTGATGAGCACACTTGAAACTCTGTTGAACAGATCACTGCAGGAAATGCTTTTTGCTATTGAAATGAAAATAATGGGTCATTAATTTCTGGAGTGAGGGAGCAATGTAAGTGTTAGAATGAAATAAAATATTATTCTGATTTATTAAATCCAGGAAGTCTTTGAGAATAAGAAAGTCAGGGAATGGGTGGACCTTTTAAATACTTTATATATAAAAGGTTAAAAGTTTGGAATTTCACCTGACACAGAAAGGACTAATGACTTGCTAGTTTGCAATTCATCCTGGACTATAATGTAATTCTATTAGTTTTAGTAAAACTATGCCCTGGGTTAATTTGTTCCAATATGCGTAAGGATAAAAATTGATTTTTCTTTTTCTGTAAGAAAAAACCCTCATGCTGAGGAATTCTAGGCATCCATTTAAAAACCAATTTTTTAAAAGTTTATTTTTTTCTGAATATTGTTCTCACCATCATTTCCTGATGACTATAAGTGTCTAGTTAACTAAAACGGGAAGAGTACTAATAAAACTGTCACCAGCAGCTTAAGGTCTCCTTACTAGATGTCATGTTCTCTACTTGTCCCACTGAAAAAGGAAGTCTTTGCTGATGGAGTCAAAGCAAATAGACTAATATGTTGTAAAGTGCAAGAGAATGAGCGACAGTGACATCCACAGATAGCCGGTCTTCATTAGCCCTGCTATTTGTAAGTATACAATTTGAGTATCATTCTGTGTGTTGCAATCAGCTTCTCTATCTGTTACTGAGGTTAAATTTAATTTAAGAGTAGAAAATTGCACATTGAGGAGGAAAAAAATTTGATCTGCAGAGGTATCCGTAATCATAACCTTTCAAATTTTTACTGGCTACAGAATATGCTGCGTGTAAACACTATGAAACTTTCAACCAGTGCATCATTTAGAAGCCTTTCAGCATATTCAGTGCCTATTGCTCTTGAAATTAATTCCTTAATAGATACTTTGCAGATTTGGGGCCTAAAGTTTTCAGCAGCTAAATTTCCAAGGTGGTCTTCTCTATCCTGCTGAAGAGGGCCAGTTATTTACAGTCTGAAAGGGTTTTGTGCATCTGAAACATTGACTGTTGAGTTGTTTAAAGTAGCTGAGGCTAAGGAGATGCTGCTTTATATCTCATGCCTCTTTACCTGTAAGTGCATTTATCTTCCCAGAAAGTGTGATAGTTTCCTCTATTTTTTACTAACACTACACATATAACAGAAAGACATAATGTACATACATAATAGAAAGAAATGTTTTAAATCAGGAAAGGGTTTATTTTGAGGTTTGTTTTTAAAAGAAGCAGTAAGGGTTTGGAGCAGTTAGCTATTAACTAATTTCAGATCCTTATTAGTAATGATAAGAAGGTATTACACTTCAGATAGTTTTGTTAAATGGACTTTCAATTGTAAGTTTATTTGTATTTTAAATCTGTTTAAGCTTATTAAGAGTTTACCAGTTCAGTCCTGGGTTTGACAGGAGCCTTGAACAAGGAACAGAGCATAATGTCTCTTCTACAGCTGAGCTAGTCAACCCTTTGATACACAGAGTGATGGTTCCACCTGCTTTCAATACAGAGAAAACTAGGTGCAATACATGTTTTTATGCCAGCAGAGATAACTGTTTCCAAAGCAGCTGCTTTCTCCTGTGCTGCTTGCATATTCAGCTCAAAGGAAAAATAATCTATGTTCATTTGCTGTATGGCTGATAAATCTGTGTCAGTCTGGACCTACAAAACATGGATTTTTGTGAACTGTAACACAAATCACTGTATACCAAATGCAACTATATATTGAGAAGCACACTAGGTTTTCTGCACTAACCTTTATTGCAGGATTATGACTGTGTTACAGCATATTAACCAGTAGGAGTGGCGTGACATCCTCCAGCAAGACATCGATTTAATTTTGTGTTGATTGCTACATGAGAATGTTCATACTGCATACTCCCATGTATACTTTTTTTTTTTTAACAGAGTGGCTCTACATGATTTCTTGAACTATTTGGCTCAGTGCTACTTTGCTAACAGCATCCTGAGGTTCTAAGTTCCCTTTTATATCTGCAAATCAGAATCCTGGCCAGACACAGAAAACAACCCATCTATGAGTCCATTTGATTAAAACAAAATTTGGCTGCTGCCTAATGGCTTGCTCAGGAAGTGTTTGGGTTGCATTAAAATGAAGAGGCCAAAGAAAGTTCCTGAGCTGCATTCAAAATCTGATGTTAAACATCAAAATACCATAGTGAATGGCACCTAATCTGTATAACGGCACAGCAGCAGCTTTCAGGAACTCCTTTTACCACCTCCAAAATTTACGACTCTATTCCTAGCCAAGACAGATATAAATCAGTTTAATATTAAACACAAATTAGACATTCAAGAAAACTTGTTTGAAGAAATGGTAGTATTTAAATCAATAAACTTCACAAACACTTAAGTCCCGTGATTCATATTATTTTTCCATAGGTAGCTGACTCTTCATGAGGACTATTGTTTTACAAGACATTATTCTAACATAAATGTTATTATCAGCTGTTGTCAGGTAGGTTAAAAACATCTAAAAATCTGTCCAAATCTACAATTTCCACTACACAAACATCTTCCTATTCTAGTTCTTGACTGAAAGTTAAGTCTCACTCTGCTTTTACAACTATGAAGGAAATAAAGTAATTAAGAGCAACAGTGCTAAACATCCATTCTCAAATTTTGCAAAAAATTAAAATGTATTTAAACTTCCTGCGTTCCAACTTCTAGTTTAGATCTTTTGGAAGCGCACATCTTACGCCTACATTTGTATTAAATCCAAACAGGTCATATTATAGTGTGTTCTGCTTATGTTTAGTTTCTTCACATCCCTCTCATGTTTTCAGTCTCCAAGATATTCTTAAAACACCTTTACTCAAATGACTCTTCATCAATTATTCCTCACCCTGTCATATCCACCCCTCCAAACCCTATATAGCAGAGCCTTGCTTAAATGGAAAGGACCTCCATGCAAGTAGAAGCAGAACATAATGCTATTTGTTTTATTTAAGGATTTGGGGTGGTGGGGTATTTAAAAAGCAGTTCCTGATAAAATTATCTTTCAATAAAAATAATAGTCTTTCCTTTCTCATTGATGCATCCCTGAAGCATGGAAAAACTAGTGCCTGCAAACTCCATCCCAGTTCGAAACATGACACTGAAAACTAAATAGCAATAGCAGGACATTACAAGTGGACCTTTTAAAAATTATCCCAAAAACTATAGTGTACTGCAGTCCCTATTGACCAAAGTAGTCAAGCAGTATGTTGCCCAAGATTTCCTACAGCAATACATGAAAATACTTGCACAACTAAAACTCATACGACAAATTAAGGCCCACCTTTCTTTCTCTTTGAGTATTTTAATTATTTTTCATTAGGGTTTGGGGGTTTTTCCCAAATACTATCTTCTAAGATTTTTCAGTTCATTTTTTGTACAAAATAGTTTGAATATTGTTACACTATTCACAGATCTATTAGTAGTTTTAAAGCTCATTTTAAGAAATGACAAAAGTATCAGGACATTTAGATCTTCAGAAAACTTTTTAAAAGACTGAACTTCAAAATCTGTGTATAACGACTTCTAGAAAATCAGGTCCTTTCAAGAGGTAGCATTATGAGTACACAAAACCCACTGCTCGTGTTGGCCTAATCATTTGGCCAGTCAGCTATCAACCCAAATATGACAACCAGTGCAGAGGGTATTCATTCATTCCACCTTCAAAAAACACACACCATTTTTCCCAAATTAAAAAAACTTCTGACGATTTTTTTAAAAATATATTAGAGTGGAATCAGACTAAATCAATAGCTAAAAGTATTATTTCAGAAGTGGCTAAAATATTACAATACTAATGGGTAAAAGTTTGGGGGTTCTTTGGGTTTCTTTGAGGGGGGGTGTTGTTTTTTGTTTTTTAAACAGGCACAGTCATAACAACTGCCACTATTATCAGCGGCAATGATAAGTAACAATCACTAAGTCAGCTTTCTCATGCTGGATTGTCCCATAAGCATTTTGCCTTCATTCCAGTTTATGTTTAATAATGCTTCTCAGAGCACAATTTTTAATATTTCTTTGCAAGGAATAATTACCTGAATGTAATCAGACACATCTTTTCTATGAATTGATTTAAATATGTCTCTAGGCTATAATTATTTCTGTATTATTTAACATTACCTTACACTATTATGTTTATTATTTAACATACTTAACATTATTTTATGTATTATTTATTAAATGTATTATTTAACATTAAAATAACTTTACCTTTAAATACAATCCTTAAATTATTTTTTCTGCAATTTTAACTCTAGCATTATATTAATGAAATTCATTGTTCAAATTAATTTCAAGATTAATGACAAAATCCTGTTACTTTGTATATTACTTTGCATATTGTCATGAAGGCAATATACAAACCACTTAATAGGAAAGATATGATAGACTATTAAGATTAGGAAATATCTGAAATCTGCTCAAAACCTTGTACTTTTCATTAGAAGAGCAGTACTTCTCTGTCGGAAGGATAATCAAGCTCCTGCTGCAAATAAACCAAAGCCAAATCCTGGAGAAGTTAAATGAAAGTTTGGATTTTAATTTTGCATGTAGTTCCTTTACTTGAGATTAGCTCACAAAATATCCACAAATACAAAAAAATCTTTACATTTTGAGAGCATGGGAAAGGATGTCAGTACATAAGTTCTGCATCTAGACAAGATTAATTCTGTAGTTCATGGCTTAAAACAGGCCTCCCATTTATACTGTCTTATTAACATCAGGCTGTGTATTTGCACCACTTTTTAAATGTAATATGTAACTAATTGTCTATGGAGTATTTCTACAGTCTTCTACACTACTCCACACTATTTCTACAGGTGCTTTCTAAAGAATGTAGACTTACTATAAATAACAAGTTCAAGCCTCTTCAACAAAATTTTGCTATGTTTATTTATGTTGTTAGCTTGGGAGCACTATGCCTAACTGCTGTAAGGAGTGATGCATAGAGCTAAACAAAATCTTGGCAGTTACAAAAGAAACCAAGCCAAACTTGCCCATTTTCATCACCAGCTATGAACTCTGACCAGATGTGCTGTGAGCTAATAAAGCTTTCATGGGAATCTGCAGACAGTAAATTCTGGTCAAAACCAGGCACACCTCAGTGGCTGAAGCTGAATTTTCACATCAGCATTTGGATGCTATCAGATACCAAAATTAAACTCATTTAAAAACCTCACCTAGAGAGAAAACAAATGTAGAAACAGAATTCTTTCTTTATCAAGGACAAACAATGTGCAACAGTAGATTAAGGAGTGAGGTACAGCAACGATGTTCAGGAGAGAGAACCTCCCCACCCACACACATTCTTTACCTGGTTGAACGAGAAGTGCCTCAACATTACTTCCCTGTTACCTTTTCTGAAGAGTCTGGTTAAATCTCCCACTGACTCTAGTAGCAGCTTAGAAAATTTGTTCCATGACAGTTCTCTCAAAAGGTTGAGATGTATGATTTATAGCTAAATCTTTGTTATGTAATTTATTTTTAAAAACAAAAGCCTCCTATTGTCAAGTTGTCATGCGTTGACAGAATGGAAGTTACACTTGTCTTTAAGTGTGTGGTTTGCAGCAGTTAATTAAAGTTAACAGCTATAAAAACAGGTCACATCACTCCTGTTCCATTGAAAACTGCTTGCTGCAATACCAACAGATATCACAGAATGCCAGTAATGTAGCAGAAGTTACTTGCTACATGCTGCTATTTAACACTGCTCCAGCGATAGACCTTTCTAAACAGTAGCCTTCCTCCATTCCCCTTCTGAGTGGTCACTATTATCCAGAAAATGGGTTTCTCAGCAGGAGGTGTGTGACAACAAAATAGGGCCTTGGCTCAGCAACCCAATGTTGTCAGAGCTGAATATCTGGCTGGAACAGGACTTGATATTCCTTAAAATAAGTTTCATTAACTGTTTGACCTTTTCTACTTCCGAGGAAGATAAAGGTATCAATGCAAACCAAACACAACACTGGACCACCTAGGATGCTGCTACATCCGTTTCTAAACAGAAATGCATGTAAAAGTAGAAACCAGCCCCCTCTTGCACACTGACCAGAAAGTACATTGCTTGCAGTAAAACCAAAAGTCATTAACATTCTCAAACACTTTTCTGGTAGGTACACTGCTACGGAAATAGACTTTGTCTGCTGAGTTACAGTACAGACAGTCCCTTCGCCCAAACATCCCCACCTCCTGCTGAATTCCCAAGCTGACAAGTTGCTCCTATGTTTATCACTTTTACAAGTAACAAAATTACCAGAAAATAGTGCACATTTTGTTGCTGCTGTTAATTTTAGTAACAGTCTGAACTAAGCAACCACATACCTGTGTATTCCATTAACCAGAATGCAATAATGTCAGACTTCTCAGTGTTTTATGATCATAGCAACATACTTCAACAAATTTTCAGAGCCAATTACATGACTGATATATGAAGAAAAAAATGTATAAGAAGAAATTTCTTTCACACTGGCTGCTTTCTTGAATTATTTTCCACAGGCTTTTCATGAAGACCATCATGAATCTGTCAAGTACTCTGGAAACCAAATTACTCTGTGGCCTCGTTCTATATAAACTCCATCTTTCCTTTGCATGCTCACTGTCATTGTTCCCCAAGATACCACTAACTGCAGCTGCAGGTGTCCGAGGCTAGAACACAGGCCTAGTTTCAAACATTCAAGAAATCCAAATGGCAACATCTATTAACAGCTAAAAAACAAAAGACTTGTTACATGATTACCCATAGACATGATCTATTGTGAACACCTACAGACAACTATTCCTACTGTAGTCTGTGCAATCACTCTGGTAAAACAAATAGAAAACAAGTTTTTACTGGTAGCCAATCTGTGCCATTCTGTTCTCATTTCAAGTTGAAGAAGAGATTATTTTCTTCATCCTATACCAGATAGGAATGATTAAACATTTATACAACACCAGAAAAAGACTTCAGAGTAACCACTTATGGCATTACCAAAAACAAATCAAGTTTTTGAATATGAATCAGTTCCAATGACAACCAAAGGCATCTTTGTGTTAATTTCCATACAAATATTAAAGTTGTAATACACCCTGACTTTTAAGACAACTGTAGCCTAAAGTCTTTGATCTACCTATGGCAAGTTTGTATTGTAGAAATACAAAAGAAAATCATTTTAAAAAAAAATCTATATTACTATTGATTTCAAATGCAGTTATACAGAGAAAAACTCAGACCAGAAGTTAGGAAGTTCATATCTAGACTTTATGTTGCAAAACAATTTTGAGAAGAGGTTAAATGAGTAAAGCTGTATCTTCTAAAGTGCTTTTATCTCCAATGCAAGGGGACTTCTACAGCGTATAAAATCAACTGTTGGGTAACAGTTACAATACCAACAAAATAACAGTGAACAAAATAACGAGAACATGCTTTTGTGTAAGAAAAAGTTAAAGAGCTCCTCTGTTCCCAGACTGTGTAAATAAAAATGCAAAAAACAATATTGAACTATCTTGAAAAGAAGAATAGACAGCAATTCAGCAGCACTGTCAAAGCAGCAATTCTTGGTGGCATCCCTGATGCTATAGGTTTCACTACAAGGAAAGTGGTCAGAGAAGGTAATCAAAATGAAAAGCTTGACATAACCCGGCAGTGTGCGCTCGCAGCCCCAAAGGCCAAACGTACCCTGGGCTGCATCAAGAGAAGCGTGGCCAACAGGTCAAGGGAGGGGATTCTGCCACTCTGCTCCACTCTGATGAGACCCCACCTGGAGTACTGCGTCCAGCTCTGGAGCCCCCAGCACAAAAAGGACATGGAGCTGTTGGAGCAGGTCCAGATGAGGCCAAAGATGATCCACAGGCTGGAACCCCTCTGCTGTGAGGAAAGGCTGACAGCGCTGGGGCTGTTCAGCCTGGAGAAGAGAAGGCTGCAGGGAGACCTTACAGCAGCCTGACAGTACCTGAAGGGAGCCTATGGGAAAGATGGGGAAAATATTTTCAGCAGGGCTTGTTGCGATAGGACAAGGAGCAACGGCTTTCAACTAAGAGAGGGTAGATTTAGACTGGATATAAGGAAGAAATTTTTTACAATAAGCGTGGTGAAACCCTGGCCCAGGTTGCCCAGAGAGGTGGTAAAGGCCCCATCCCTGGAAACATTCAAGGCCAGGTTGGACAGGGCTCTGAGCAACCTGGTCTAGTTGAAGATGCCCCTGCTCCCTGCAGGGGGTTTGGGCTAGATGGCCTCTAAAGGTCCCTTCCAACCCCAAGCATTTTATGATTCTATGAAAGCAGTCTTCCTAGATTAACAGTTTACAGATTTAAATCAGGTGTGGTGGGTGGACCCCAGCTGGCAGGTAGGCCCCCACCCAGTCACTTGCTCACTATTTCCCCAGCAGAATGGGAGAGAAAACTGGAGGGGCAAAAACAAGAAAAAAACCACCTCTCAGAGAAAGACAGTTTAATATCTGAAGAAAAACATAAACAACGACAATGGGGAAGAAAGAAAAAAAAAAACACACACACACAGAAGCAAGGCAAAAGCAACCACTCAGCACTACCAGCTTGATGCCCAGCCAGCCTGTAAGAAAAGGCTGCTGTAAACACAGGTATGCTACCAATACTGTTTTGGTTACAAATGTAGAACAAAGCACCATACAAGCTGCTATGAAGAAAATTAACTCCATCCCAACCAAAGACAGTAAAATAAGCAATATTTTGTTCTCATGCTTGCTCCTTACAAAATTTCTAAAATTTTAACAAGAAGAAATGGACAGAAGAATGCTTTATATCTCTATGCGATTTACAAAACTAAGAACAGTAAGAGCTTCCCACTAGTGGGACCAAAGGGAATGTAAGTACCTAACAAACTCACCATCCTACTGAAAAGAAAAAAAAAAATCTTTTTAGAGATTCATTAATTTATATATCATACTTCTCTAGAGAAGTATTTCCACAGCAATTATGTATTTGCCTATAAATAACTGTTTATTACTAAACACCAAGTATCGTATTGCTATGTAACCTTAAGAAACTTTATTTGCATGCCAAAGAAATAGTGGGTTTCTTCCTAATTGTTTCCACAACTCTCAGAAATTACAGTTTTATAAACACATTTGAACTGACTTTAAGATATTCTAGTTTATGGATAAACAGGATAAAATGTATTCTTTCAATCAGAAGAGGAAATAGCCAGAACAAACTTACATCTCAACCAGAAAATTGCTAGATCAAAAATGTCAAACAAGACCAACATTCAAAACATGATATGTATTTCAAGCATTGCTCATAAACATCTTCTGAGGGAAGGATAAGGATTTATACCCTCTACTAATTTTTCCTGTTTTATTTTCAGTTGAAGCATCTTATTTTCATGTTTGGCAAACAAAGAAAGCTCAAATTGTTGCACAAGAAATACGCTAACTCATGTAATACTGGGCTAGATTAAGCGACTACTTCTATTGCTACTTTTGTGAACTCTCACATCAACCTTTCAACCTCTTTCTGACAGACAGGTTACCCAACATATTATGAAGCAGACACACAGGAAGCAAAATGGCAAGAAGTGGACAGGCCATTGGCAAAAAATAACAGCGTAGACTAAAAGACATGTAAGAATAAATGCTAGGAGGGAAAAGCTGACTAAAATCATTAGAAAGTGGAGCAATGATATTGCCAGGATCTATGGCACAGAGAGGGAGAAATCCAGTCTATCAGCATGAGGCATTAATGCCAGCAGGGTTTTAAAGGACTAAACAAACCGCCGAGACCAGTGTTAAAGAGTATGCAGCAGAACAAGGATGTCAACTAGCAGGTGGAAGCCTCATGTCCTGTCCTGCCAACCAACAGGAATTATCTCTAAGATGATCAACAGTGAGACATTCTGTGCTAAGGCTTGATGAAAACAAAGGAAGGCTCAGAGAAACCTCAGGGACAGCTACACACCACAGACTGTGTAAGCAGCAAAAGTTTTTGGACACCCATGAGAAGAGTTCTGAAATGGCAGAGTTTGAAAAGGGACATTCCTATTCTGGCCGTAGTGCGTTTGCATATACAGCTAAGAAGCAAGACCAGCAGTAACTATCAATTAAAAAAAAGATCATTGTTGAAAATTAGTATATGACCAAGTCATTTAGTTTGATGCTTCAGAAACTGTTAGCTTCTTCCTGCCAAAACATGAAGAAGCAAAGAATCTTGTTTCCTGTAATCTTCTGGAACACGTACAACGCTAATCCTGCTAACACCAAGCAGGACTGGAAGAGTATTTTCTTTCTAAATCCACACATTTGCTGCAAAACTCTCAGCCTATTGTATATTTGAGTAGCTTGATGAGTTTTACAAGCAACTATTCCCTGGCCCAAACTGTATCAAGCTCAATTCTCCATAGGACAATAAGGGATTATTTTTGTACAAATAGAACAAATGATTTTTATTGTAATTTCATTCCATGGCTACATTTGTCTACTTACATCACAGTTCAGATTATTTGTGATTACGTTGAGTTCTGTTGCGATTTGTTTACTTATTTTGGTAATAGTCTTCTGATTTACCAAAATTTCTTTTTACACAACACAATAACTTGAGATTCATAACAATCCTTAAGAATACACCTAGGGTTTTTTTTAATATATGTATGTAACATATGTTTTTATATATACAAAAAAGCTGAAAACAGCAATATGTGGATAAAGTATGCTTAAAGAAGAAATGGAATTTGCTTTTTTCTTCTTTTCTAAACATAATTGAATGTAACAATTGTTCCATGAGTATTCACTAGGTATTGTGGCTACCAGGATGTCGATTTTCCTTGTACCTGGTGGAAAAGTTAAATCAAAACAAACTGCTTAGAAAAATTTAGCTGAGGTTTATTAAGCCAGTTGAGTTGTATAGCTTGGATGATGAGTACTTCATGAAAGATGGTGACCCTTGGCTATCTATAACAGAATACAGTCTAGATCCGCAACACATCTGTTACGCTGCAGGAGAGATTTTTTAATAATTCATCTATATTTTCACATCACTACAGAAATGTTTCTAAACTCTATGGCTGGCAACAAAGAAATATGTTATAACCAGCATCATAATGTTCTTTGCAACTTCTAATTTTCCTTGCAGCCAATAAATAGTGGCTGCAATCAGTAGCAGGTCATTGGAAGACCGAGAGTGGCCTGTTCAGATTTTTTTAAAGTATTATTTTGACAATGCTTAGAGCAAGTTTGCAAAGTATAACTTCATAAGTACAATACCCTGTTGCAGATAAACATTGTGGGGAGAAAGGAGAAGGTATACAGCATCATGTTCAACTTCAGTCAAACTATATTTCCACTGAATCTGGTGGTACTGCTAAGTTTTAACAAGGGATATCAGACCACCATTGACTGCTTTGGAAATCCACGATACTCCATTGTAGTAACATCAGAAAATTGATGGATGGAAATGCAATAAACTATAAAAAGAAAGAATAGCCACCACAAAAATACAGAGGTGAATCACAAGATATTTATTATACACCAAAGCCTGGTTAAATGTTTGCACAATGGAGGGAACTGGCAGCCTCCTTTCACACTGTCTCTTTTGAACATGCATACATTGCTCTAAAATACTCAAAATTTTATGTTTTCACATGCAGCTTCTAACTGTGAATCCCAAATAATCCTGACCTCAACCTGGGCCTGACCGAGCAGCTTTCTTCTTTCATATTTTAATTGCCTCTAAAAAAAAGTTTTTCTTTCCTGACTAAAAAGGGCCTCTTCCCTCCCTGTGTTGGTGCTCCTTTCAACCATCCACTGTTACAATAACATTACAAAATCTTCAAATTGGGTGGTGCAGGCTTATTTTGTACACTGTGAACCAAGAAAAAAACACACCAGCTCCTGTGTGGCACCCAACAATTTATTTATGTGCAATGTTTTGCAAAGTTCATTAATATCTGAATGTGAGCATTTTGCTTTATTTTTTAGGTCTGTAGTCCTTTTTATAGTGAGTTCTCCTTGTGTCCAAGGAAGAGGAGAATTTGCTTGCGGGAACTACTCTATGGTAATAGTAGGTACACAGCCTAACTTTTGCAGACATACAAAAATTAACATTTCTTCAAGTTTTCTTCCATGTATGTATTGGAAAAGTAGACCTGCCACTATATAGATGTACACGTATTTCAGCATGGTTCAGTCATACCTTTGATTCTGAGCACCAGTACCCCAAAGCATAAAAATTCTCCAGAAATAAAAATAAGGGGTAAAGAACATTGTGTAACTAGAAATCAAACCGTGTTTAAATACAAACCAGGAAAAGAAATACTGTATTTAAGAGAAATATTCTCTGGAATAGAAAAGCAATATACAGTCATTTGAAAAACAATTTATTTTAAGTATACCCATGGACAGGAAAAGATTAGCAAGTAACAGAAGTTACCCACATTATAGAAATAAACACACCTAGTGGCTTTATGGGGAAAATACTTGTATCTAGCACAAAATAAATATCTTGCAATATTCTTTGTGGAATAATCTGACCTTTGAACATGGAAGATATGGAAACCAAAAGTCACGGTGTTTTTTTTTTTGGTTTTTTTTGTTTTTTTTTAAAAAAAAAAAGACTCTTAGAAATCAGGAATCACCAAGACAGGAAAATACAAAACTTTGTGAGAGAGTGCCTTCACTAAGACAAAGGAATTATTGGTTAAGCCTTGGTACACACGGCCAGACTACGGAAATATTCAATCCCAGTGTTTTAAAAACAGCATTAAGCCTTGCTACTTCTCTGTAATGAGAGAATGTGTATGTGGAAACTTGTATTATCCCAGTTAATATACATACCCAAAGACACTGTCTGGAGCAAATGAACAAAAACCGGAATGATTAGACACAATTACAGGTATCCATTCAATGCTCCAAAATAAAGCTTATTAGAATTGTTCATAACTTCTATGCTTTTGTTTCCAGACTGATCAACAGTTTGTTTTACAGAGATGAGACACAGGAAGTAATCTATACTATTTGCACTCATTTAAATAAAAATTAATCAGAGTTCATAAATACCTGTTAAAGTGAAATATTTTGCAGGAAATGGTCTGAAGTTAAACAAAGTTATTCTTTGTCATTAGGGCTATATTAGTCTTTATAAATTTTTCTTCCCTTCATCTCTCTTTTCCAAAAAGAAGAAATAGAGCAGCTTTATAGGGAGCCAGTACATCATGTTATTATGTTTTAGAGTTAGGTCTTGGAAAAAAAAATTGCTAGCTACCTGAATATATTATCAGAAAAGTCTGTTCTGCATTCCCAGAGCCAAGATGATATGTCACACTCAGACTGGATGTGTTTCTGAAGCCTGCAGGCAGGGATCCACTAGTGACGGTGCATATCAGCACTGAAATGGAACAGGAGGGCTATAATACAAACTATAAAATTACTTCAGGCAGCCAGAAAACATATTGGAGAATAGAAAATGTTGAAATGGCTTTCTTTATATTCATTACTCTACCTCTTATCAAGAAAGACAGAATGGGAATACGCTAATAGTAGCTGGATCCCTGGGATAAAAGCAGAGAACTTATTACAGGAATAAAAACTTAAAACAGTTTGTCCTCTTGGCAGAAACAGGAGCAGTCATCTAGCAAATAGGCATCTAGCATCATTGAAAAAGCATTAACCTAAAAGAAAATTAACTGTAACTACTGGAGGACCTTGCATTCACATTACAAGCCAGGCACTCAAAATGGTGCCCAGAGTGCAATTTCAATCGTGGTTTCAGAAGGAGTAGAACTGCTTCAAGTGGAACAGTAACGCATGCGAGTGCTACCACCAAGGCACCGATTATAGCCTCAGGCTAAATATTTGCACCTCAAAACCGCCTCCACCACATTGCCTTGCTAACGTAAATACACCCATAATTCTCCTCTGGGACCTTTGAAAAGGTCCCTTCTTCCCTCCCCCTTGAGATTTTTGCTTTGGATCTCAGTCCTTTTATGAGTAAACCCTTGTTGTTGGAACCTCCCAGACTGAAAGGGTTTGCTTCATAGCTCCAGCACTCCAGCTACAATGCGTACAGTTGGTTTTGGATAGCAATCATCTCACTCTCCTAGCAGAAGTTCATCCTGACCTAGACAGTAGAAGATGAGGCTATATGAACATGCATCCAGTCCAGCTGTCTTCGAACAGCAAACTGAAAACAAACATATCAAAGTTGTATCATTTGTTGCAAGATGTAAATAAGAAACACAAGTGTCTCATCTAGTATAAGCTACTGATACTTAATGAAAATTAATGACAGCACTAATGGATATGAAGAGAAATTGTTCAACTGTCTGTTCTACCCACAATACTAGCACTCTTAGATAAGATGCTCTGGAATTGCTTATTTATGAAAATAGTCCTGATATAACTAGTGGCACGAATATATGGAGAAATCATTCACATCAAATGTTACATTAATTGCTGTAACCATCTAAGAAGGATTAGCATAGAAGTAGATAAACAGTGCCATTTCAGATCAAAGCCAACCACTCTCGTTTTCAAGCCCTGAAATTAAAGTATCTTCAGTGTCAATGTTCTACTGGATGAAGCACAAGATGGGACACTAGCTGTCTTCTCCACTCCACAAAACCACACTAAATAAACTTTTTGGCCACATAGCCACAATGAGTAAGAATCAAATTGTTGTTATCATAGTGAGCTTCAGTTTGGACAATACACACCGAATTGTTCAGTCAACCAGTACTAAATAACCCCGTGTATTTTCTATTTCCGAAGAGTACAATAGAGACTTTCTGAACTTAAAAAGTATCAACTCTAACATGGGATGAAGCTCAATTGTACTGATAAACATAACAGTATGTAATCATACCATAGTGTTAGTATGATTATGGACTGATAAAGAGGAGCTGTTGTCAGAAAAAGACTTAATGTTATCAGAGAATACAAATGACTAGGATTTAGTATGATTTGTTACATACAAAGAGATAAAAATCCCAAACACTATCTACTTCATTCTTTTAAACAACCAATTATGTAAGTGAAGGAAGTGGAATCAAACCAGCATGGAATGAAAACCTAATTAGAAAAAGGCGAGCAATGATAGGAATTAAGTGCATTTCTGGAATCTAAGTTGTCAAAAAAGCTGCCACTGGGAAAACACACACACAGAGCAAGAAATATGTTCTGCAACAACTGAAACTCAGGATGCTGTCACAGTTGGTAGGTCAAGAATTCTCAAGTCAGCATGTTCAGTAAACTTAACCCAGGAGTCTTAAAAGAGCTAACAAAACTTTAACATTTTATGCAGATTTTCAATAACTCCAAAAGACAGGAAAGATCTGGATTACTGGGGAAAAAAATACTTTTTGAAGAATAAACGGAAAGCAACTGTAGAAATGGTAACCACTAATCATTTTCAGTCAGAATAACCAAACAGCTCCTACCAGAACCCAACAGAATGCAAAATCAATAAAGTCCTATTTAGGGAAAACAGAGACTGCGAAACAAACGTTATCTTTTATGCTCTTGTGAGTTTGGACAACAGTGGCAATATCTTTAATGCAGTGTATTAGTAAGGCAAAACTCTGCAGACTTTGTACTGGGTCACATTTAAGAATCTCTCTTTATTCTTTTTAGTCTTCCCCCACCCTCACCATGTTCATATTTTCATGTCTTATTACTTTACTTCCTTAATGTGAAACAATATCCACATCATTCCTGACTAAAGCAGACCCTTCAGATCACTGTATGTCTGCCCCTAGTCGCACTTCTGCTTCCTCATAAAATCCACGCTCAAATCCCACATCAGTGTTTCTAGTCCCCAATTTGGTTCCTCAGCTCCTGCCATTGCTACACTAATATTTCAGCATTTCTAATTTAACATACACAGACTGGATTTTCTTAAGTTGATCTGACCACTGTAATCACCAGTATTAGCACTTTCTCCTCCTGAGTCTGTCAGGTCTCCAGTAATACAAATACCCTCAGTGTTCTAATTTCACTTTTTATCATGCCTTTGTCCAGGTTATACAAGCCTTTCCAAATGTTGTCTTTCCATTTCTTTGCTGCTAGTTTATAGCATATGATTAATGGAATTTATTAATTTCTGTCTCTGAGACTGTTTTAAGTGTAATTAACATCTACAGCCTAAACACCAGCTGGATGCTTGTTTTGATACAAGCAGGCCAGATGCCCCATCCCCTCATTCACCACAGTGATTCACACCCATCTTTGAGCCACTTCAAGTTGCACACACACAGGTGTGTAGCTCTGTGTATTACATTCTAGCTTTTGCTTGTCCATTTGTTTTCAAGAAACTTACAAAATCATAGTATTTTAGCTTTTTACCTCAAAGCTAAATTTGTTTGAGTTTAATAAATTGGTTTAAAACTACTGAGAAAATGATTGGCAGGCAGACTCCTATCTAACATGATGGTACACACCTGCTCTCCTTTGGAAACCAGACTGGAAAACTACAAAGTTCATAATGCCTGTGAGCAGCAGCTGCCAAGTCACTGCTCTTCTTTCATTGCAACTATCTGTAGTATGCTCTTTGCTTGCTGTGAACTGCTTTGAGGATACGCAGGTACAAGCAGAAACTTTAAAGGAATTAATTTTGGGAGTCACTGCAGGCTTCCCAAAGGAAGCAGAGTAAAAAGAAACAAAACACACACAGGAAAAGCACTACCTCTGCATTAACGTCGCATGGGCATGGACAGCGAGATAGCTGGAGGACTAGAAAGGAGCATGCCTCCAGACTGCAAGACTAGAGATTGTGAGGATTATTGGACTGCACAGTGGCCCTCTGTTACCCCAATTTTAGCATTGGAGCCCCCTTGAAATAGATGAAATATCTGCAGTGTTGCAAGCAAAGCACAGTAACTACAGAGGAGTTAATGAGGTAGTAAATGTAGGAATGTAAACTGCAAACCCATTTATTGAAGCCAACCTATAGATAAGGACAGTGCTATCCCATTCAGACAGCATACCAAAGAATAACAGACAAGATCAGCAAAAAAATAATTTTCTGACTGAACTCCAAATTAAGGTAGTTCACTGTGTGCTGACAGGAATACTTCCTCTGCTCACCTCTGGCTCTAGGTCAGTTGCTCATGCACAGCACAGCTGCTGGTGTGTTAAAAAACTTTAAAATGAACAATCATACTACTACACTTGCAAGTATCAGTGAGTTTTGTCACGTGTCTGTGATGTTTAGATTTCAATTTACAACCTATTTATTCTGCAGCCCTACTGGACAGGATCATCTTCCATTTTATGCCCAAGAAATGAAGGCCAAACCACTTGTCAGAGGTACTGTTCATTATTAAATGATCAGAGTCTCTCAGATTCTAAAAATGTTGTGAAGAACAAAAGATCTCTCTTACTCACAAAAACATAGGCAGTCCTTGGCAGTCTGCATCATCATTTATGACACCAGCAGAATTTCAGTGACCATGCTTAGAAAACTGTGCACTGAATTTAGCAAAGAGTTCAAGTATTACTCAAAACAACTATAAAAATGGAAGGATTTATTAGCCTCACTTACACATGCAGTGAAATCTCACTGGGTCTTTCTAGAAGAGGATTTTACCTGAACTTCAGCAGGATAAAATGCCCAGAACTGCCCCTCCGTCCTTTCTTTGGCATTCAGTGGGGTATCAGCCTAGAGGATTCAGCATTTTCAGTTTCAGTGCTCAAGAGTGAAGACCCACTGTTTATCTAGCCAGACTAGGATCTTTGTTTGGTTTTGATGAATTACTTAATAACTATCATCAAAAGTTGAGGATGTTTCATAGGCAAGAAAACACAGGCAAAAGCTTTTGTGTAGCAGTACGTGCTGGTAATTAAGTATCTCCCATTCTTCCCTTTATTTGGTAAAGCTGCAAACAGAATATCAATCTAAATTCCCAAAGTAACCACCACAGGATCCAGTCCTCTTCGTTCCACCAAGCTGACCTAATTTGACTCATCTCAACACTGTTCTACGAAATAACCTCAACAGCGCAATGAAAACCATTCTGCAAGTGGGAGAGAAAGCAGCATTTACTTTCACACAGGAATGCACACTAAATCCAAACACACACAAGGCATTCCTCCTCTTCTTTCAGCCGAATTAGGGAAGAAACTTACTTACACTTTCCATAAAAGTTGTATTTGCTGGTCAAGATAAACGTGTCTGAGGAGCTGCCTTCCAGACGTAAAACTGAGCAGGGTTTTGAAGTCGTGCTTTCCCGGCCCTTCCACCACCACACCCCTTCAGCAAGCTACTCTGAGGTAAAACACCCTCTCAGTTCTACCGCAAGCAAAGCTCACCAGGGGAGCCGCCGACAAACCACCCAGCTGGGCTATGGTGAACTAACTACCACAGTAAAAGGCGCTGCCATTTGTTACATTCCGAGGTGTAAAGCGCGCCTGGGCTCCCGCAGCCGAGGCGGCGCGGGCCGGGCAGCCGCCGCCCCTGGAGAGGGGCCTGGCGCCCTCCGGGGGGGCGGGAAATGCCCCGGGGCGGCGGGCGGCTGCCTCGGCCCGAGCCCGAGGGCTCTGCGCGGGGCTGAGGGGAGAGCCGTGCGAGCGAGAGGGAGGAAACGCAGCTTCTCAGGAAAACATTGTTCAGGTACGTGCTGTGTAAAATAACAGAGGGGAAAAAAACGGGTTATACTGAAGGTGTCCCGGGGACAACACTCACCTCGGGTCTCCGGGCAGCAGAGGCCGCCCGTCACCTGCCGTTTGCAACGTTTCCCCAGCGCCAAGCCCAGATGTAATTTCCTGAAAGGCGGCTTGGCGAGCAGAATATTGCCTTGTGCCTGATACGCAGTTCCAAGTATTTCTTTGAGGTAAAACTTTGTTGGTCACTTCAGTCTTTTTTTTTTCCTCCTGTTGGTGGCTGGTTTTCTGTGAACTCGCTCCCGTCTGGTCATGTCGGGGTGGGGCCTTCCTCCCACCACGGGCTGAGGAGGGGAAAAGAGGAACAGCATGTAACAGCTTCAGTATTTATCTTCTTATTGCTTTGGCATTTAAGGACATGTGTTGTGTGTTAAAGATAATAAGGAGTTGGCCATGTGCTCTAGTGCTGCATTATCAGGACTTCGATTGTAATTACACCAATTAACCTAAGGAACAGGTGGGGGGGCCGGGGAGAGGCGATGAAGGGTTGGTGGTTTTGGTTTTAATTCTTCTGAAGCCGTAATGTACAAATTCTGGTAGTCTGTAATAGTGGAGGTTTTCTTCTGTGTTCTTGGAAATTAACAAGTTTGCAGCACAGCAGCTTTCAGCAACCTTGCTGTGTGATAGACAAACTGAATCATGAAGGAAATACTAAGTTTAAAAAGGCTTCTGAGTGCGACATCTTTTGCTGTAGTCTTTATTAAATATAACCTGTATAGCCTGTGCCCTGGCTATATCAAGGCATTCCCGCAGTACACTCTTTCCCTTTATCCAAATGATGCCTCGAAAAAGCACATGAGGGGCAGAAGGTTTCCCAGATCCCTCCTGGCAGCAGTGCTTGTTCCCAGCTGGTTTTCCATGCCACGTCCAAGCTGCCGGTGAGGGAGCGGAGCGGGAGCAGCCCGGTTGCAGACAAGCAGCGAGTCCAGCGTGTGCAGGAAGCATTGGGCTCGCTGCATGGGGTGGACGGCGGGTGAGCCACAGAGGAATAGTGGAGCATGGCTGATTCCTGATGTTGGTATTCGGTTTACCAGCCAAGAAATGTAGAAGTCTAAATTAGGAATGGAAAAGGAATAGCTACTGAACTTCTTACAAACAAAAAAAATTGGCTGCTGCTGAAGTTGTCAGTTTGTAGCATAACTGTACAGTTAGCGTGGACAGTATATTTAACACAAATCAGTCTATCTGATAGCAAAACATGGTGGATTTTTGTGTGGTGTGTTTTTTTTTTTTAGTGCCAGGAGGAACACATCTGTACCAGCTCAGCAATGCATGCTCCCTCTGGTGGCTAATTTCCATAAATGTCAGGTTTTTTCCCCAAAAAACATTCAATGTAGTCCAGCTGGCTGCAGTTAGCCTGATGAGGTAGAACATATGTTTGAGAGCACATAGGTTTAGGAAGCTATAAGTTTTCTGTAAAGCCCTGATCAATAAATGCTTTTGCTCTGAGTAAAGTCTCGGGGGTTGTACAGGCTTGATGTTGTTGCTATGCAAATTATGAAAGCATACAGAAATGTTCAGTTTTTAAATTAAAGCCTTTTAAAGTAAGTATATTCACTATGAAATAATGTAATTTTATTTCATAATGTTAAAAAAGTTGCTGAATTTTAATTCCATCCTTGCTGTATTTGGAAAATTACCATCCTTGTAATTATCTCCACAAGTAGGTAGCTACTTTGAAGTATAAGAATAAAATGAGGCTTGGAATATAAGATTAAAAGATTTGTAAAACAAACAAACAACAAAAAGCATAAATACTTGCAAAAGCTGATCTTCGACATACATCCATGTTGAGCACATCTTGTAGCTCAACAAGATCTCTAAATTAAACAAACGCCCCCCCCCCCCCCCCCCAAAAAAAAACCCCACCAAACACACCACCAAAAAAATCCAAAGCAAAAGCCCAGGTGATTGTATAACCAACATGATTACACAGCCTTCAGCAGCTGTGCTATGCTATTCAGCCTTAATTCCATGTGGACATACACAAGACCTACCAAATTTTTACTTAAGTAGTTAAAATTTCATAAATGGCTAAATATAGCCTCCTAGTAAGGAAATGCTATTTGTATTAGAACTTTCTAGCAGGTCAGAAGTAAGCATTTAGTTGAAATAAGTAACTTGAGTATACCCAGTACACTTTACTTCAGAATGCAATTAACACTGGTGATGTCTAACTTAGTCTGACAGCTCGTGGTGCCTACACCGACAGAAGTGAGGCTTGACGAGGAAATGGTATCTGTTAATGTCATCTAATGTCATGTTATTGATATAAATCTTATCAGAATTGCAAAAGTGATGAGGGCTTTGATAGTGCCCAATTTTGAATGCAAATAATTTGCTACAGCAGAACAATCTGGTTTTCCATACATTTCAACTTTTTTTTTTTGCTTGATGTTTTCATCTCACCAAATTCTGTATTAATCGACTTGTGTCTGAGTCTTTGTAGATAATGTTTCCTAGTTCTAAGGTAACCCTTTGTGAAGCTTAAGCCCTAATTCAGTGTGATATTTCATAGCACTACAAACTGTTGAAAGTTATTTCATGATTGTTTCTCTGCTTCTTGGCCCCTCTCCCTTAAAATGTGTTGGAGTTTTTAGAATATTATTAAAGCAAGTTGTGCCTTTAAGAAATGTTCTTCTGTCAGTTTGTTTTATATTTTAGGCCAATCTCTCTAGAATCCTTACCTAACCTTTATGGTACTGGAGAAAGGCGGGGTGAAAATGGTTGCTAGGATACTTGCAAAAAGGCAAATTAGCTGCACTAGAAATAAAACAAAAGAATTAAAAATCTCTAGCCTTTTTGAGTTAAACATCCAGTTTCATCAGCTGCCAGAATTTCATGGTTCTTCTTTTTGAGACAAAGAAATGCAAAATATTAATAGAAGTCCAATTTCACAGGCATACAGGATTTTAAAGCATTGCCCTAGTGAATCAAGTTTAAGATATGCCAAACTGTATGGTAAGTTTCTCTTGCTGTTTTCAGAAGATTTGATCGTTATTTATAACGATTTTAATTTCTTATTTTTTCTGTCTGTGTTTGTATATGGAGCTTTGGAGTTCTAGGTCTTCCGTAAAACACTGAGCTCCCAGCTGAACAAAGCTGAGTCCCTGAAGCCAGGTAGAACCTAAGGCTTCAATGAAAGATTTACTTTTGATAGTGCTGTTTAATTCTCATTTTATATCATTTTAGTTCTAATGATCTATTGTCCATTTATAGCTTTGGCAGCAAAAATTCAACAAGAAAAATACAGCTGAAGATCTAGATATGTTTCCTTCACCAAAATATACATTGTCTTGACAAGAAATCAATCCTTGAATATTTTTCTGCATCTTTAGTGTAGTAAAATTCCAGCTTATTTAAAGAAATTATCTTTTTACATATTCAAATTCATTGCAACAGAAAGCTCTCTGTAATTGCCACTACTATATATTAGCTCTGAGGTAGACTAGGTACTCATAGAAAGCTATGAGAATTATTAAAGCTTGTTATTTTTAGGGCTCCCTCTTCCACTGAGGCATGCGGTTTTTGATCAGATTAATACAAAGAAAGAAGCCATCATTACTCTGTATAGTGATCTACCACCATTTGGCCTCTACAAACTTTGCATGCAATCATGCTTTGTAGACTAGCAAGTACATCTGCGTTAATGGCCCTTTCTTCTTTCCTTTTTACACTGAATAATGCCTGAAACGTAGTCCTTGCCTTTACTATGTATGTGGGAGATCTCCTGGAACACAAGACAGCTTGGGCGTTTTCTGTCTTTAGGTCCAGAGAGGTGACTACGAAATATTTACTCCAAAGATATTAATGGTCAGCTAGAGAAAACAGAAGACAGAGTAGTGTTAAACTTCAAGTCTGCTTCATGAAAATGTAGCAGAAAGAGCTCCTTGTTGTTAAGGCACAGATGGGAGGAATTGCCGGCCTCAGTGCATGATTAAAAAGAGATGAATGCATGCCAGCTGTCTACACTGCAGATGCTATATAATAAAATGCACCTCTGTTTCTTCAAGTTGTCAAAAATTGTCAGAATTCACTTTTCCTGAATAACTAGGGATACCTTTAAAAAGAAGGATACTGCCAGCTTCGTAATCAGTTCCCATACTCTTCCATTCCGATGTCTGATGCCAGTAAGAATTTGTTCTGCACCCCTTCTGATGCCACATAAGTCACAGATGAAATATTAGGAATTCCCTACTTACAGAAGGAATTGGAGATTATTACACTGCTCTGGCTTGGCTTTTTCTTTTCTCCAGCTGAGTCAATACACAATATTTCACATAAGAAAGATGTATACCAGGAGCCTTCCCTGATGTAACTATTTGCTTATTTAGCTCTTTAACTCTTTTTTGGCCATATATTTTTTTATTTCTCTTCTGTTTACCCTTATGTGAGTTGCAAGAATAAGCTTGTAGGTTTAGTTATTTTTATTTTATTTTTATTTAAAAAAAAAGCATAATCATTGCCTGCATAAATGGAACTGGGCTATTCACAACCTTGAGATGGCAAATTGTTAAGAATCCAAATGCAGCTGCAAAAAGACAGCAAACAGCAATTTGGAATGGAAACACATTTGGATAATTACAAACATGCCAAATCAGGAAATGTAAATCTGTGTTAACAAAAAGAAAAATGATAGTGTTGCCTTTCCACAGTACCTGCCAAATAAAAAACACAGAGGCCATAATACTACAGAGGCTATAATACTACAAAGCTCAAGATTTACAAAGCAAAGTAGGTTGTATGAATTAAGAAATACTGTGGTCTAACAGATGGTCATTTTACAATAACTCCAGAAAACTGGTGTCAGGGCACTACAAGGCCTCACTATTGCCTAAAGGATGGAAAGCAAAAATATGCCCCACATGGGAAAAGCCTCACCAACCAGGGCGCTGTGCCACAGTACCCGGGTAAGGCAAGCGGACACCCAGGTCTTCAAACAAGTCCATGGTGACGAAATGCATTCAGGGTCAGGCCAGGAACACAAGTTCCCAAGTTAGGGTTAGAATCAGATCTAGTGATGGTAGGCAGGGTCAGACATAAGCAGTAATTACCAGGTACATCCATAGCGAATTAGGCAGGCCCTAGGTCAAGCTGAGAAGTCAGTCTGCAGGTGGGGGTTTAGATCTGTGGCGTCTATGGCTTGGCACAACTACAACAGAGCTGGAGACAAACACTCCTGCAGCATAGCTCAGGGTGGGACTACGAGCCAAGCCTGTTCTTAAATTGAGCTCCTGGGCCCATGGACCGGGTGTGTGAACAGAGGCCTCTGGTTAGGCTGGTTAGGGCAGTCAAGGCATATGTGAGCACTCAAACTGAAGAGCTCTGGGTCAGTCAATATTATTAAATTCGTATTATCTTAGAAGTAAGCATGAATCCTGAAGAAAAATAAACATACTTTGGAGCTAGGGATATGACAGCCTTGATTGTCCAAATGCTAGTGAAATACTGGGACTAAAACTTGGCTGACAGTACAATTTCAGTATAGCAGGTATTGTGGACATGACCCTGTATTAACAATGTGGAATTGCAGATAACAGAGGTTAAAATAAATCATATCTACATGGGTTTACACACTGAACTGAATCAGATACTAAAATTCTGCCACCATCTAAACTTGAATTTCAGAGCTAGCAAAAGCTTTCCAGAATTACTGAAATTACTGTATTTTTAGTCTGCTTGAACTTGTGGTTAATGCATGTAGCTTTATTTAAAAAAAAATAAAATTTAAAATAAAAGCTTAAGATATTTAACAAATAATACACTACCTCAGGAACTCAACAATCTTAGGAAAAATATTAAAGGCTATTTAACATATATATATATATAAATATTAAGGCTATTTAGAAACTATTATGTCACTAAAATGTCATTAAATTTTCTATTCTAAAATCCACAAAGTGCCTTTAATCTGAAGAGGGTATATATGGCAATCTATGCAAGATGCTGGTTCCTGAAATATTTTGACTGTTTAATTTTTTTTCTGTAGTGATCCTCATTTCCTTCAGCATGCATTTTAGAAGACATAAAATAAAATACATATTCTTTACAGGGCAAGTAGTCTTTCAATATGCCAGACTTTTTTTTTTGCATTATTAATAATTCAAGTCATCATAGTACTTGATTAAACCTCTATGAATTTCAAGCTATTTGTTAGGTAATTGGAGTAGTTCTTCATTGGAATATCTATTTCTGTCTTAGAATCATAAGATCCTATGACTGGTGTCTCTCTTGTTCAGTCAAAAATGTTGAAAGACAGCAAATGAACTTGAATTAATTTAGCCTTATCTAAACATGTGGGTCCTCTCCTGCGGAAAACAGAAAACTTGAAAATATAGTACGCATGGCCATAGATAAACTTTTAGTAATAATTTGTGTTTGGCAGAAATAATTTCAAAACCAGACATGTCTTGGGGGGTGAGGGGGAGAAGGATTTATAGTGTGAAGCTGTTCTCCAGAACTGAACTCCTGATGCTCCAGTTTTGATACACTATCGCTACAGTGAAACCAAACACAACTATGTTGTTCTGTATAGAAATGTGAGATAAGATTTGGGAGGATCTAGCAGTTTGCAGCCAGATAATGGATTTCAGAATAAAAGAGAAAACGATAAACCTACTAGGAAACATAACTTGGGAACCTGGGTTTTTCTGTTAAAACTTCTTCAGTTTTTAATCACACTATAAATCTTCTCCAAGCAGTGTTATTAGTGAATGTATTGAGCCATATGGGAGGTAGATTGCAGTCAGACTGAATATGTATATTCAGAGATATAATTATTCCCATTGATTATTTGCTGTGGTAGTCTTGATTTCCATGTTAACCATTGCCTCATACAGATTTAGATTTAATATAAAATGAAGAATGAAACTAATTTGCACCTAAATAGTTTGTTAGAAGGTCATTGCTTTCTATAACCTAAAAATGGTGTGCAATGCAGATATTGAGACTCACTGAACTTCTAAACCATAGTCTAAGAATTTTAAGTACAGCCTCATAAGAAAGCTTTGACGTGTTAATAACATGAGTATATCCTCCCACAAGGAAGTCCTAACAATTTTCAGCTTGTTGAAGTTCCGGTGGTTCACACTTAAGTATAACAAAGTAATACCTGGGTTTCTCTGAAAAAGTGGATACTTTTGTAGCCAGAAAACAGCATGTGCAGAAATTATGCATGAAACCATTTAAAAATAAGGTGCAGTGATACCACCACTGTACACTGTCAAGTGCTTTTCTGCTGCAATCAGAATGTGATGCAAATGAATGATTTTGGTGATATTGTTGAAGGTTTCAGTGATTATTGGCAGAAATTTTTAAGAGATGCTAACAGAGCATTTTCTCTAGATCCAGAAATGTGCTGACACAATCTAGAGTCACAGTGAAAAGGGGGAACACTTGCTGTGATTTTAGAATTTATATCATAATTTTAAAAAAATCTCATGCAAATTCTCTGAAAGTCAGCTATAGTATTCCTACTAAGATGATACCTTCCCATTCCTCAGAACACAGCTAAGCTACTGCTGCTAAACATATAACATCTACAGAAATTGGGAAAAAATGATATTAATCTGGCCTCACAGTGTTTCTTGTTTCAAAGTATTTTCAGGGGTTTCTTCTTTTTTTTCTTGCATGACCAAATAGCACTTTTCTCCACTTTTTTTTTTTTTTTTCTGAAACAGGAGGGCTGTAGTATGCAAATGCATTCAAGCTATCACCTCACTTGCTGCTCTATCCGTATTGCATATCCTGTCCGCTTTGAAGAAAAATGAAAGCTGCACATTGAGAAGCCTGTTTGCCCATTTTGTTGGTGTGCTTGTAACTGCCAACACCTGCCAAGACTTGGTTCTGCTGTGCTCCCAATCCCTCTCCTGAATTCCCCTGTGAGGTTCATCACAGGACATGTTACGGTGCTGAAGTACTCCTTGCTAAAATATCATGTTTACATGACGTTTCTTATCTCACTGTAAGCACGCAACAGCACCAGAAGGAAAAGATTAATACCTTAACATCTCTCTTGTTTAAGAGATGGAACTACAGAAGCAAAATATAAAATAAATTTTCAGAGGTACATTTAAGAGACAGATCATGTAAGAATTGAAATTTCTGTTGTGCTCACTCCAGAGACTTTTAAAAACATCCTTCTTTCTTCAACAACATATTTAACCTGTTCCTGCCCTCTGTATTTGTTGCAGATTTTGCATAATGCAGTGTTACTAGAAACTTTCTGTCTATCTGAATTAAGAACCACCAGAAGTGTCTCTATAATAGAGATTCTGAGTGAAACTGAAAAGACTAAGTGGCTGAATAATAACTTCAAAAAAGGAGGATATGGCCAGTTGCTTTGGAAAAAAAGTCCATTCAGTTGCCAGAGGACTTGGAGATGTTAAGACCACCCAGAAGGCAGGTAGCCTGCCAAATGAAAATCGAAAGTACATCCTGCATAAAGGGCTGCAATTCTCTCTGAGAACTCTCAGGACTGTTGTGATTTTTATTTTTATGCTTCGCTATTTAGAGACATAAAGAAGACCCTGCAGCTGAAATTTTATATTTAATCGTTACTTAATCCCACCTGTATGAAAAAGTAATAGATAATAATTATAGCAGAAGCAGAGATGAGGTGAGAAGTCTCTCCATTGTAAAGCTCAGGCACTGAGAGTTTGCAGTTATGGTAGTATGAAGGAGGCTGAGTTTCCCTGCTCCAGCGTGCATTTACTCTATGCAGCATTCAGCTGAAACAGAAGCAGGTAGAAGAGGCAGTAGTAAGAACAGAAACCATGTTGCATCAGAAGAGCATGATTACGGCATCACTAGTGCCATTCAGTGGAAGTTTTGAGAGCTGCCAGATGAAGTCTACCTAGATTTGAGAGTTGTGCTCAGGGTTTTTGCACTTTTAATCCCTAAATTTCCAGCTATGTTATTACCCAATCCCTAATTCCCCTGAACTGGACGCTAATTCGAAGAAAGCAAAGCAAATTATTAATATTCTCCAGTCTTTAGAGACATTCGCCCTGAAACCACCTGTTCCCTCCCAGTAAATGGGGGAAGAGCACTATCAGAAATGTTGCAAGATAGTGGTGGCTGTAGCGGTTGTTCTGTTTGGGATTGTCTTCAGGTTCCCATTCCCTTGAAATGAATTTTTAAATTGAGGAATATAAGAACATAGTTCACACTTGCACTTTAAGATGTGATAATCTGATAAAATGTTCTGTTATGTTTATAAATGAGCATTCATTTAAAAAAAAAAAGTGTAATACTTTACAGGTATAACTAAGGCAACAGCTTCCATTGGTGTGCTGTGCTAGTAAAAACAGGGTTACAGGAGGCTGGCTTTTCAACAAGTTGTTGATTATGCAGCAGCACCTGCTTAGTAGCACAAACCTGCCAAATGCCAGTGATAATTTATGTCATGTGCTCGAATCTTAATTATTTCAATTTGTATTGGAATACGAACAGTAACCAGTGATGAGAATGCCACTAGAAATGCAATTGTTATCGATTTTTAGGGTGCTGGCAATAACTCAGATTTACAAATTATTCTATAATAATTGAAAGTGTAACTGCACATTAACTTCAAGCGCAATAAGGTCATGGCAACAAAATACATTACAGTGATGAATGACTGTAGCCTTCACCATCTGCACGGTACCTCAGTCAATCATATCAGGAACAAGCCCAGGCATGCAACAAGATAAAATTATAATTCTTTCCAAAAATACATCTGGAAGTTTTCCAAGAATGAAAACATTCCTCCCCTGGGCTGTTATTTGAATGCTGTATTTATATTGTGAAATGTTAAAATAATAGATTTTTCGGCCAGAGTGTGATAATCTATTCTGACAACCTAAGTGGGTAGCACAGCTATATATTTTTCCTGGTGATTACTGCATCAAAGTGAATAACTGATAGTTGAGTTATAGACCAGCTCTAGGAAAAAAAAAAATCTGTTGCAGTTAAAACATGCAAGTGAAAGAGAGGTAGAACGTCATGAATTTTTCACAGATTGGGTGATATGTTGCTGGCAGGTTGGTCCTTTATTTCAGTGTGATTTTTTGCAGCCCCAAATTTAGTTTTTCACTAATACATTAATACATTTATTTTTATGCAGTAGTAGGTTCCAGTATAGTATTTGTGAATGAAGAGAGGGACTGACCACTCTACAAAGACCAAGAAGGAGGGAAAGATTAAGTCTCTATGTGAAGTAGATGGGAGATAACTTTTAAAAATATTTAAAAACATGTTTTGTGTGGGGGTAATCTTTTTCCAAGTACATACACAAATCTCTTTCTGTTTTTTTCAAAATTTTTGATGACCTGACCTGTCAAAGTTATTTTTCGCTAGCCCAGATCTCATATTTTTATCTTTAGTCTGAACTTTCAGTGAAATAATCCTTCAGTAAAATACAGAAATACTTTCCCATTCATCAGGCATTTTTTTGTAGGATATATAGAAGCATAGGTTTGAAGAAAAGATGAGCAAAAGAGAAGTATAGCTCAAGAGGAGCAGAGAATATATTCATAAACTGAGTCAGATAGAAGGTCGTAAGTTTGATCCCTGCATTTCATGCAGTGGTGCACTGCAGGATTTAGAGGTGAATGAGCAGCGCAATAATTGAAAAAGCAATTGTCCAGTCTGTTTTCTATGGAGTGGAGAAGCAGAGGTGTTAAAAGAGGGGGTCCCAAGAGTTACTATACCATGTAAGAACCTGTGTTTTTTGTTTTGGCATAATATATCCAGAAAAGATAATTTCATAATGGAAGAAATGTGTACTATCTCCTTCTGCACATTAGGTTTTGAGCTTCATAATACAAATATTTGAGGGCTGTATCTCTGTATTTGCCAGCCACAAATTCAATCTTTGTCACAGTGACATTGATTCTGTGTCTTGTGTTTGGTTTTTCACTCTCTTGACTAGAAAGTCTTGATATTTGCCACTGACAAAAATACTCCTGCTCCCATAAAATTCCTTTCTGAATCATTCAAATTTAGAAATTTTTGAATCATGTCCATACTTCATGAAATTCGTCAATACACATGTAAGCTATTTATGATTCCCACCCTTTTTGGTTTTTAATGGTTTGTTAGTAATAAGTAACAGAAATAAACATTTTAGATGTTTGCAAGATTGTTCCTACAATGATGAGTCTGAACCTGAGATAAGTGCTAGTGCTGGAATGTTACTTTGACTTAGGTAACGTCGACTACAGTCCAGTACTAACCAGCGGCAGATCCGGCTGCCCTTGGCAAAACTGAGTACAGTGAAACCTATCCCCCAGGAAAAGCAGTCTGATTTGCCGCCGTTTAGTCATAGCACTCTGTTGCCTTTACTGAATGCTTTTTCTTACTATATTTCAAAATGGTTTACAAGGAAAAGTACTGTTCTCATCCACACTGAAAAGGCAGTAAATCTTAGATATGTATTGTGCTCAGATATATGGATAACTTCCTCAAGAAGATAGGCTGGTGAACCCTCACCCCTAAAACCCCCTAAAAACTTAATGAGCAACAATTACTGCCTGCTTTGTATTAAAGATACTGTCCAAGCTAGGAAACCACATCAGAAATATAAATGTTGTCTTCATAGCATCAGTAGGTTGGAGCAACTTAAGAAAAAAAATTGTTGCAAAAATGGAAATTGACTTGCAGAAAGCATACTTTATTTTAAAATATGTTGCCTTTATTAATGCAGGTACTAATTCCACTGTTATTTAGTGCAAAACTAGGTACTTCGGATAAAACCAAGTAAAAAAAAAAAGGTCACTTAGCTATAACAGCTGAATGTTCTTCTTGAACACTTGATTTAATAAGCCCAAAAGCCCAAGCTATTATTTGAAAACTGAAAAAAACGTTTCATTCTTCAATTGGTTAAATTATCTTGTGCTGAAGCAATACTTAAATTAACCACAGATTATGCTAAACTCATTGACAGAAGGTTATGGCTGTTCCATTAACCAAAGAGTTGTATTGTTTATTTTAAACAAGCTGTTTAATTTTCCTTTGCTTTCATTTTGATGTATTGAAGATCACAACCCTCCAATATGTGCAATTTAAGTTTTCGTTGCTGATGACAAGTTTAAATTGAAAATAGTTTTGTAAAATTACGGGTGTCAGTACAGATAGAACAGAACAATGTAATTATCTAGAGAGCAAATCACTAAAGCTAGATAAGAAATGAAACTGAAAATCAGCTGCAAAAGCAGACATGCCTTTTGAGATTTGCAGAGTCATGAATGGCTTCTTATTTAAAGCTGAGCTGCTAGCATCACAAATTGTTAATTCATTAACTGTGTTGTTATCAGTCCTTATGTATTTTGTGACCCTCAAGCATAGCAATGGAGCTTTGCAAGTACAAGAAACTTGGAGCAGCAGTAAGACTGTACCTTTTATTTTTGATTAATTGATACAGGGCTATATTCCCATTCAGCTGTGCCCTTTGGACAATCAGTTTTACAGAACCACTGCATAAACTCCCAGAAGACCACTGCAAATCGCATGTAGCAAATCCATAAATATGGTAGAGAAGTGTCTCAAGCCATCATGGGTGGATATTTTTTGAAAGCAATTACAATTTCTGTTCAAAGTTATGGGATTGTACAACTAGAGCAGTAATTTTTTTTAATTTTTTTTTTTTTTACTTACAGAAATGAACAGACAGAAAACACATAAAAACAATTGGCTCCTCACTGGAAAAAGAAAAATTTAAAAATATCTGGTTTTGACCCTAGATAGTTCATGTCAGTAAAATATTTTGTAAGAACGGAAAATAAGGAAATTAAGGAAATTGTGTCTCCCCTCACAATGTTTACAGAATTTGCCAAGGATAGTTGCCAATCCCTCTACCTGAGAGGAATTATATTTACATATTACATGTACATATACTCTAATCCGCAGGCTAGAGTGAATTCTGAAGGGCTAGGGAGGAAAAAAACCAGGTTCTAGAAGTCACTCATTGACATCACTGTACTTTGTACAAACAAACATACAATGCATTTGGGGCCAGAAAACAGGCACATTTTACCTCCCAGCTCAAAGTCCTACCAGAAAGGCTGGAAGGACTTTCTGCATTTCCTTGTGGCCAAGATAGTCTTAAGTATTTTACACAGCATCATACCACTCCAGCAGAAAGAATTTCAGAGGTTTCTGCTCTCAACATCCATAGCCTGCTTCATAACCAGATAAGGTATGAATTATAGCACCCGCAATAGGAGGCTGTGGTGGAATTTCAGTATCCACATTTGTGATGAATGTACTTATTCCTGTCTTACTCAGTAATTCTAGGATACTGTTTTCTTAGTCTTGTTTTTTCTTCCTTTTTTTGTGGTGAATGGACTACTTGCTTTTTTAGCTGAAATTTGTTAGGAAATTTAAGTCTGGAAAGAGCATTAGAATAAGTATTTTTTTCTTACAAACATTACCATTGCCCCGCAAAATGCTGCTTCTAACTCCATTTTTACTTTTGAGATATTTTTGGCCATGTTTTGGATTATGCTGGTCAGTATAGGATATGCAAAGTGTTATGGTGGCTCTTGACCTTTCTAGTATGCATTTAGCTGCTGCCAGGCTCTGCAGTATAGCAGCTGGTTTTAGTTTCCTGTACTTTCAATCAAAAAATGGCAGCACTGATTTTGATTGAGACACAGCTCCCTCTATCCAATATATCTGTCATGTCTGCTTATAGAATAGAAAGAACTACATTGGCTAGTAAAAGACAATGTTTGTGATGAACTGTGTGGGCTGATAGCTGTGACAAATCTAAAACCCTTTTCTTCCATTCATTTCATTTGGATGTCTCCTTGGCCCAGCAATGGGCAAGACTGTTGGAGCAATATGGCTCATGAAGTTGGGAATACATCAGACAAAAAAAAGGAAATGCTACCTCTGTTAGCAGTTCTCAGTGCTCCCCAGTTTACACTATAAACTTGCTGTGCTGTAAAGAATAGCAACGGCTATAGCTTGTACTACAAAATGGGGACCCCCATGAAGCAACTACATAGACAGCTGATGAATTGTCATTACACTGAGCCTTGTAACCTTCTTGTAACTCCCTCTGCTGTGGCTATTATGCAATACTAAGCTTTCCAGTTTTTCCTCTTTCTCAGCACGTTCAACAGCCTTTGAATATGAAAGCCCTCACGGTTAGGTTACTGGGGACAGGAAGAAAGGCACAAAGATTTTTCCCCGATTACTTTACTTCTGACATCTAGTTTATCTACAAACCAATGCACTTTGCATGCAGTCAGAAAGCATATACTTTCAAGCTCTAAGGAAGAGCTACACAACAAAAAGTTCAAGAAAAAGGGCAATTATTTTTCAAGTAAAACAAAACCTTTTCAGGAGCTCCTTCTTACTTTCCTTATTATGATCCAAGCACATGGTATGGCAATGTTGTTAAAAGTTAGGAAAGACTGTAGTCCAGCACCACCACCAGACATGAACCTGGGACAACAGAATTCTAACCTCAATCCTATGATTTTTTAAAAAATGTGTATATAAAACCATATATATATATGCTACCTATTTTTTTTATATATATAGGGTCCCAGTTTTGACTATTTCTAAAGGATGGTCAGAAACGTCTACCTCAGTTTAGCAATGAAAAACAAGTGTGATTAAAGTGAGCCCCAACAGAGGTCTTATTCTTTAGGGAAATCAGATTGGGTATGGACTTGAATAAATTCAGATTTAAACTCCATCAGCCTGTGGGAGTCTGTGAATGGCTCATCATGTATTCAAGACACACTGTTAGGTACAAATGCCAACCAACATAGCTGCAACACAGACATCAGATTCTTTTTCCATATTAAAGCAGTGATTTCCTTTCTAAAAACATATTTTAAAAATCCTTCAAAGACTGAGTACTTTATTTCATAAATTTTTCCTTGTCTAGTGGTTGGGGTTTTTTCTTCTTTCCCTTAAAGTACTGTCAGAATATCAAGGCTATAAACAAGGAAAAAGAAACAGTTCACAAACAGAATTGAAATGATGGAGAAAAATTCCAGTTTATCTGATTTGACAGATAATAGCTTGCTGCTGTGATCTGTCATTTGCCTAATTTTCCCCTTTTAACTGGGTGAAATTCATTTTGCTGAGATTTCTTTTGAAAGTCTACATGCAGGGAAGCTGAACTTTCCCACAGGAAAAAGTGCATGTCGTTTTATTCCATGTTAATCAAGATTTTAGCACTAGGGCTACACAACACTGCAAATCACCTGTACTGTGCTTTTACATATGAGGCAAATTAAGCAGCTCGCAGTGCTGCAGTTGGCAGCAGGAAATCTGGGGTAGATTTCAGAACAAAAGAAGAAAAATTAGCCTGATTTATTTATGCATTGAGCATGTTCCACGAGCACTGTGCATCATGTGATTCCTTGTTTCTAAGGAAACAACTATGTTGCTGAGCACATACTCTCTTATAATGAACTGCAGGATTTTTGTTGTCCTCGGAGAATTTTTTAAGACATAAATCTGAAATTTCCTGCACTTGATTTGCATTGATTTATATTTACAAATATATAATTCTTAATTTATGATGGGTAGAAGGGATTATAAATCTATGCTGAAATTAACTACAATAAATATATAGCACAGTGAAATTAATTTAATTATATCTGGGATGGAATTGCCCCAGTTTACAAGGGAACAAAGATGTTATACAATTGCTATCCCTAGATCGTGTTTTTACTTTGATTCATTGCATTCTTTGAAGGGATAGTTTTCATTATGGCTGATTTGTCATTTTTAAAAAAAGCAGAGTGACTATTCAAATTCTTCTGCTTTCCTCAGCAGCTCCTTCTAGCAAAAATGTCTAGATCACCTAGATATTGCACCTAGGGTAGCAATGTGGTAATGCTGAAAGATGGGAACAAACTTGATAGATGGCACACCTGAAGGAAGTGCTGCTTTTATCTATCAGTTAGTGTGGATTGCTAAAATAAAGAAGAAAGAATTTACAGATTTACAGTAGCTACAGAAAACACTTCAGTACAATGATAAGGATATTCTTGAAGGATACTCTGTCCCCATTCGCTAGTAAGCTAACCACTAACTAAGCAGCTGTAAATTCTTCAGGCCTAGAGTCTAACCCAAAGGGTAGGTTTTATGGTGCTAGAACTTGTTTAGATATGATTGTAGAGTTGCAGTAATTAAGTTGGGTAAGTTGCCTATTGAGTTATTTAAGCTATGGACTCTGCTTTTTCTTTTATTTGTTTCCAGCATGCTTGTTGTTTTTCCTTTATGTGAGCACCACTACTGTGATAAATGACATTTTTAAATTCTCCACAGAATATCAAATTAAATTGTAATTAAGGTGAAGAAATCCACAGAAACAGAAATAAAGTGCAAATAATAGACCTTAATAAGTGTATAAATCTGAACAAACGCAGATAATTTACAATTTCTATTGTTAGGAGCATTTGTAGGAGGGCTCTGAGATATCCAGACACTTACTCTTTTTAACAGAGGATGTGTTTACATCCTGGAAACATATATTCAGGAGATCAGCAAAGCACCAAGACAGAAGCGGAAAGTAACCAAACAACTAGGAATTTTTCTGTGCAGAGGTAGACAGACACTAGGATGCCTTTTGCCATACCTTCCTTCTCAATGTAACTGTTTTGGCTTAAAGACGTTCCTGCCTGAACAATGCTTTTGTTCAGCAAGCATAGCCTGCGGTTCTGACAGCTGTTCCAATGGCCACAGAGGTAAAGCTACTCCTAATAGTCAGCATCATCTGACAGAAAATCTGGTCGGAGCACTAAACATAGGAAGCAGTACTTTGATGTTACCAGGAGATGTGGTCAGCAAGTACCACAACTGGGTGTGACAGTTACCATAACTTACGAAAGAAATGGAGTTAAATGAACATGTTCAGACCTAGATGTAGCGTTGACTGTCCTGTAAGGTTAACCCTGAAGGAAAAGCGTACTATATTTTTCCTAACTCAGCCATAAGAGAAATGTTGGTGAATGAGCGTACAGCCACATCTGATGGGATGGCTAGCACTCAGAATTAAATGTAGAAAGAAATTGTTGGTACAGACTGGAAATCTTCAGGTCTTTGACTCATCTCAAACTGGCAACAGAATGAACAGTAAAATGGGCAATCACTTCATCTGAAAAAAAAAGTCTAACATTTCCATGCGAAGGGACAGATAAAGTCCAGCTGTTTCATTTCTGCTCAGCCTGAGCTTCATTGAAGCCGTCTGGGTTTCTCGAACTCTGCAATACTTAGACAGGATATAGGAGGTGACTACAGTGAAAAGGTGGACTGAGCCTTTGTATGTAATGTAGCATAAAGAAGACTCACTTCTATTTTAGCTGTAAAATCAGGAATGTCTCTTAAAGGAGTGTCACAAGCGTAAAATTACCAAGACTAGAACATTTCTAATAACCCATTACAATATACTGATAAGAATTGATTGGAACTCATGAACCAGGCTGATGACATACATTTACTGCTGTGAAGGTTAGTACCATAGCTACCTGAAGATGGTTTAGCTCTGTGCTTAACATCTATGCAAAAAGTACCTGTTTAGATTCCCAGGAGATGTGTTTTTTCCTAATTCCATCAGGATGGTTTTTTACTGACTCCGAATTTGCTTTTCTGTTCCCCCTTTCCTTTTGTCTTTAGGAGAATACTTCCTGGTAATGTGTTTTATAGTAGCAGAGATATTAATAGGCTAAGGTGGTTATGTTTGCACACTTCATGAAAAGGAAAATAATTTCTTCTGGCATGTTAAAAATCAAGAAAGCTTGGAGGCATATTTGGTTTGTATTTTGGAATACTTGTAGCCTTTAGTCTTGTATTCTTTTTTATTATTATTATTATTACTTTAAGGAAGATGAATACTGCACAAGAGGCTATTAAATAAGTTAATATCTGTCAAGCCTTAGAGTCAATTTCCATTTTTATAAGCGGCATTATTATTGTATATCACATTTGACCGCAAATGCTTCCTGGTTTATCTCCAATTTGAAAGCTGGTCTTGTAGTCGATATTAACTGGCCCCTGTTAACTGGCAGTCAGGGAAGAAGATAATTACATCTGTACTTTAGGAAGGGACATACAAGTCACAAGACTTAAGTATGCAGTTTACTTTAAACATACATTTCATTTCTCATTCTGAATAAAGATGTTTGTTTGAAGCAGGATCCAAGTAGGCCATCTAGTTAAATAACCTTCTACTCTGAGAAAAGAATCCCTCAACAAATTCAGTGTCTATTTTAAAGCTTGTGTGATGAAGATTATAAAGACTTTTACAGAGAAATTTGTGCTTTATGATGTTCTGTTCATAAGCAGAGAAACATGTACAAAATGAGAATGTCTCTGTGGAGATTTACAGACAAAAATGTTAGTCTAGCCTTGTTCAACTGGTTTTACTGGAGGTTGAAAGTGAGAATAAGCCTTAGCAGTAGACATACCCCAAAATTCAATTTAGTGGCAAAATGCTAGAAAGAAGAAAATGGTTTTATGCAGAGGCATGGAAATCGGAAAGCTCTTCAAAGTTTGAAAATCTTTTACAGCTTTTATTCTGCATACAAACTCAAAAATAGATACTTGCAGGTTGATAACTCCATGGAAAACCTTAGGGTTTTTAGGATAAAGTGTTTCTGCTCAAAACTGATTTCATGGAGAAAATTTAAACATCACTTTACCTGTCTGTGTACAGTGTAATATTAAAAAAATATTTCCTTTAGAAAAATCTTACGCATGGATGTAACATAATAAGAACTGAACTTGATAAATCTAAAAGACTCTTCCTTCTAGGACAGATACTTTGTTTTGTTTTCCCTTTCTGATATCCAACTAACTGTACTTAAAGTCAGCAAAAACAAAACACTACCCTGAGTATCTATAATCAAAGATGAGCCATATTAAGAAACAAGCAAAGAACTGCTGCAAGAATAAACATTCTAACATTCTAAAACATAATACCTGCACTTAGGAGATCTGCTCAGTTTTATTAAATACTGAATCGTTCCTTTTTCAGTACTGAAGATGGTAAAATTAGTCCATTTTTTTTAGTTTTGCAAAAACCCTCTGACAAAAAGATTATCCTGTTCAGTGTTATCTTGAATGGGACCAAGATCTCTAGACAACAATTTCAAAAAATACACTGAACCTGGATTGATTTTAAAACATAGAGAGGTCATGGATAAACTGGCAGGAAAATAGTGTTCCAAAGCAGTCTTCCCTTTAAAAGTCTACAACTTTTGGCCATTGATCTTGCCAGAGCGTTGCTAATCCTTTTTTTTTTTTTTTGTGTATATATTTTATATTTTTTTTTTAACATAAATAAGTATATTAAAAGAAAAATACATCATTGCTCATCTTTGGTCCTTCTTGCAGCACTTTCCTGTTCCTGTCTGGAAACATTCCATACTTTTTTTTTTTTTAAAAACCCACATTTGCTGTTCTACTTGTACATTTCAAATAAACCGTACTTCAAATATTCCAGATTTTCTTCTTTATTTCCTCTTGTACGTTGTCTGTGATGAGGATCCCTAGAACTAGTGATAAATTACCAGAAAGCCCCAGGAAAGTGCCAAGTGGGGGATTTGATTACTTCCCAGTCCCACTCAAATCAAATATACTGCAAGATGGGAACTGCTTAGTTCTCCTGTAAGCACTATGCCTGCTGTATGGTATTCTAGATAAGACTAGAAATGCTCAGATTGCCTTGTTTTCATTAAATACTGATAGAAACATACATAGAGTATCTTATTCTTCATATTGTAGCTATTCTGTTTTCTGATGTATGTATATGTTCTTTTAAGATTAATGTTTTAATCATAGTAGATCATTTTCAGACTTTCCTTCCATTATTTGCAACTGTTGTTCTAAGCCTTCTTAGAAAGAGGCTTCATTTTAAATAAAAATAAATAAATAGAGAAGTATAACATTTTTCTGTTAGTACAAAAGGATTTCATTTTAGCAGTTCCAGCTAGTTAAGAAAATACCGAGACTCCTCCTTTTTTCAGAATTTTCTCCCAATAGTGAGGTTTTCTTATTTGTTTTTACTAAATGACCCTTCCTGGTGTGTATATTCATTATGCATCAGGCTTGCTTAGTCTGCTTCTCTGGACAGGCTGCAAAAGAACCAAACCAAATCAAATCAATCTGAAGACAGTAGGTTGAGCACTCCAGCAGTTTAGGAAAGCTGAACAGATAATAAGAGGGAGTCAACATGAAAACTCACAACGTCCATGCTTGTTGTTTGGAGACAGAAATATGGGAAAATAAAAATATAGACATTTATTTTATAAAATTAAATTTGTCAAAATGGATAGTGACAAAAACTTAGAGAGACAACTATTACCAAAGCTAGTTCATTTATTTAACCAAAGCACATCCTGAAATCTTTCTTTGTAAGCAATAGCACTCCTACCAAATACTGTGAGTCTGGAATACTCATAGATATATATGTATCTATATATAGAATACATACAAGATACTGATTTCATGTTACCTGAAACTCGAATTCTGGTAATGAACTATACTAATTCTTTGCATATGATACTTCTAGTGACATCTTCAATCTTAAACTTGTGTGGGGTTTCTGAGCTGATGAATGGTCTTCAGGCCATGCATGCCTCTAGGTATTAGAAATCTATGCTCTCCAGTTTCTTTCCATACTTCATGTTTTACGAGTATTAATTAGTTCTCAGGTGAACTCAAGAGCCCTTACTTATAATAAATAGATTGGAAGAATGTAAGGAAGGTTCTGCAGTCAGGAGGCAAAAGTAGTGAGGGCACAATTTCAGGGGATAAGCTAGGCCCTGCAGAGATCCCTGCACCTCTCTCAGCCTGCTTTTCAGACTTTGCACACACTATTCCCAGCAATCTCAGTGTGGTTAGGACTTACCAAAGGACTTTTTAAAAATTTAGTTTCAACAGCAGCCCAGTCCCTAAAAAAAGGGCCTGTTGTGAAGTTCAGCAAGCAACCAAGAGCTGAATAAAGAGGAGTGGAGACAAGGAGGAGCTGTGGGTTCTGAGGTGAGCCGTGGTGAAAAAGAAAGCTGCTCAGACAAGAGTGGAGAATGGAAATAGAGCAGGCACTTCAGAGATAACGAGAAGACAACAAGAAGTCGGTGGGACTGACAGCAAGTAGGGGAAGATAAGAAGCTTTTCATGATCATTTGCAGCTTTTCTCATTTTCCAAGTTTGTTTTTCAGAGTTTAAGTCCATGTCAACATACTTCAAGAATATCTTCTTGTGGTGTACACATCAGTAGCGCAGTTAATCACCATTCACTGGTCTTTTGCCCTTGCCCTTACAAACTCAATATACACACGACATTCTTTCACCAAAAATAGTCCGAGGGAACAAAAAATCCAATACCTCAAGAAACAAAAACAAAAATCCCAAATACACTAAACAAAAACAAACAAACAAACAAAACCCCAGCCTGCAAAATCCTTACATTCCTCTTTCATCCACTTCCACAGGCTAGTCCCCAAAGGAAAAAGATATAGGCCAACCTAAATCTGAATTTTGCAGCAGGCTTTTGGTCAATTGATTTTGGAACTTCTGGGACGTGCTAAAAATTGTCATTTCATTTTTGTTTGGAGCACAGTTCAGCAGCCCAGTAGCTGACTGTTTTGCTGCCTCTTGGCTTTGTCATCTCTTGCACTTTGTTAGGAGCAATTACAACAGAACTGGTAGTGTAAACACAATAACCATATTGTTTATTAATGAAGAGAATGGTTTTATTGCTGATAGGAGAAAAATAAAGTTTTATTTAATTTCTAGCTGTCATCACTATCAATATTTTTCAAAGGGAAAGTAGCCCAAAATATCAAGATAACGGTGATTTCATATCTCCATGGCATCGTTGTTTCACTAACATTTGTAAAAATGAATAAACAGGTTAACTGAGCTTTCTCTGACTTCACCCAAATTCATTGAACTGATTTTGCTGGTTTATATTCTTAAGCATATAGCAAATAATTAAGGAATATTTAGCAAAATCTAGAGGTTTTAAGACTACTGGGAAACATTTGGAGAAAGCAAGCTGCACATTTGTCATTATCCGTCGTTTGGAACCCCCAAAGTCAGATTTAATCTTAGCTAATGTATTTTAATATAGCACTGTTTATCGAAAGATAGAACTTGTCCAAAATATAAGCTGAAGCTTGGGGAACTCTTTTTATAAATATTATTTACTTCTAAATTGTCACTTCACTTTGCATCGTGGCAGTGCGTAACAGCTTTGAATGGGGCCCTGCAGTGTGAAATACCAGGAGGTTAGTATCAAGAATTGTTCTTCAGGAGATTCATATCACTCTGGAAGAAGTTACCAGCTGGAGCTTCTGTTATCCAGTACAATCACTGTATTAGACTTGAAATACATTGGTTTGTGTGATCATACATAGTGGGGAAAGAGGATCCAGATAAATTTCTAGAATCCCCCCATTACTAACAACAGTCTGATTTTCTTACTGCAGTTGGCTGGAGTCCTTAAGCATTGAAATTTGCTCCTGTCTGTCTTCCTGCCAGACTATGGTGATAGTTTTAATCTTCTCATTAATTTAGCAGATGCAACAGGTCACAAATGAAATAAGGTCAAAACCACCATCTTAAATATACCTGGTGATTAATTTTTTTTATCAGATATTGCTATCAAGAGTGTCTTAGGTGTTATCTATTATGTACTAGTTACTTTAACTATGAGTATCTATTACTTTTTATAAGCACTATCTCTTGTTAGTATTTTTTATAATTAATCTGCTGTGGAGAGTGAGGATAGGCTTTGAATCTCAGTTCACTCCACATCCAGAAGTCCATAACCTTCTGTCTGCAGCTGGATTTTAATGCCACTATAGTTTTGGAGGAGGCTTTTCTGGTATTTTTGGATTTAAATCTTTTCTTAAGGTTTGGAACTAGATGATCTTTAAGGTCCTTTCCAACCTAAACCATTCTATGTTCTATGATCTCAAACATGCTTTGTAACTTCACTTTATGTTTTTTTTAAAAAAAAGTATTTTAAAAATGATCGCTCTTTCAAGGCTTCTGTATTATCTAGGTCTAAATTTGGATATTACAAACTTCATTTGAAATGAAAGCCATATGGGGCAAATCTAAGCCCAGGAATATAAATCAATTTCTATTCCAAATACTTTCAGAAACCAAGGATAAGGAAGGCAAAATAAGGTTTTGCTTTGGGACCTCTTTTTAAGCATCACTGGGTAACTTAGCAGAATAAATAAATAGTTACGCTTTTTCTGAAACATACGTATGCCTTCAGAATCTAAATTACATTTCAAAAGTTTGGCAAAATATGCTTTTGACATGTAATCACTAGAAATCCCAAACACTAGAGTTAGCACTTTCTCTTTAGATATGAAGAGTATAGAGGCCAAGATCTCAAGCAGAAAGGAACGGCCAAAATGCACTTTGCTGATGACAGCGTAAAGCATTGCAGATGGCTCTTGTCCAGAATTTCAGGAACACATGAAGACAGCTAGATTCTGGCTACAGGTGTGTCATACAGGATGAAATAGATTCCCCTGAGAAGCTTGTTAAGTTGTTTAGAAGTACGAACATTTCTCCAGACTATTTCCAGTACAACTTCTCAAAGATAGTGATTAGACAAAATGCCTTCTATTAGACTTTTTGATGGTCTAGAGTGACACTATGTGGCTAATCTGAGCACTGAAATATCAATTGCAAGTTACCTCTTGGAATAACTCAGAATGAAACTGATCTAACCTCTTCATTCTAATGCTAAAGAGGCAAGGTTAGAGCATATCAGGTTTTATGAATGTCGTATGAAGTGGTGAGCACGTCTATACTTTTTGTTCTTAGCTGTAACCTTCAGAGAGAATCACTTGACATAAATATATCCAACACTGAAAGATGTGATCACACTGAAAGTATATATACTCTGCCTTACAAGGGGTAGAAGAATTAGGCTGTAGTCTAGCCCTTTTAGAAAGAGAGAAAATATTTATAGAATTTCTTTGATACCAGCCTCTTTATCTGTCATCACCTGTGTCTTACTAAGGCTATTAAGAAACAAACAGCAGGCAATATACCTAGTCCAACCTCTTGATCTCTTTCCTGTTAGCTTGAAGTTAATTTTGTTTTCTTTGTCCTTGCTTTCCCTTCCCCACCCCCTCCCCGCTTCCGTCTTCCACCCTAACTTGAATGACTGCTTCTGTCTCACCCATTCACATGGATGGGTACAATCACAATCTAATTCTGCAAAATAATATCAGACCTCTGTATTGGCATCCTTGCAGTTCATGGCTGGCCTCACATATATTTGGTTGGCAGTTTGTTTCAGCTCATATACCTTGAATGAAATGTAGCTCATAATTCCACAGATTTCAGCAAGGCTTCACCAGTTCTACCCCTTAACAATTCAAAGTCATCAGCTTGTGAACTTATCCCATGTCTAAGGAAAAGTCCCTTTTTGAGTCCACGTTGAATGCAGAGTGCAGCCATAGGCTTTTAATAGTCTAAATATATCTGTTCCTGTTTAAAGCTTTTCAGCATGCACCCGTTTATCATCTGGGAAAAACAGTCTGAGTGTGACATATTGTGCAGCACTCTGCCAGTGAGTGTCTCAACCTGACAGATAGCCATCACTTTAAATTGTCTTAGGCTTTATCTTGCTATGAAAACAACTTTCTTTTATTGTCCTTCAGATGCAACTTTATTTTCAGGTATCCACTTTTAAAATCTAGGGTAGAAAACAGTTTGAGCCTGCTGCAATGTCCAGGTATCATCTACTGCAGCCGTTAGTTAGGACTTTCATAATTAGTTTAAGCAGTTTTGTATAATCTCTACATAATTAGATCCTGTTCTTTCTTCCCGCCTCCCCCCTTCTCTTGACTAAAATTATGAGTTGGAGGGTATGCTATTCCCCTAATTTGAAAGAGATCTGAAGAGTTCCTACTCTGAGCTTATAGCTACATTTATATGATGTGTAGAAACACTGCATTCTTGTACCTGGGGTACAAAGTTGTGGCTGTAAGAACCCAATTTACAGTCTCAAGTCCTGTGCACTTTGCAAGCCAATAAAGAATTCTCCACCTTGACAAAGATCCTTTGCCGCAACACCTTGTGGCAGCACAGACAACTTAGTCCATCCTCCCTGTCATGCATCTGAATATTCTTCTGTCATTTGTCCTATGCATTCACCGGGGGAGTAGACGACTTCCCTCCTCTGCAGTAGTGCTCGTGATGTGTATTACATTTATCTATGCTACCAGCAGATCGAGGGCTCCTGCAAAAGATTGCAAATCACATACAGGAATTGCTTCATATGAAAAACAGTAGTCTTTCAACTCAGTGTAAGAATAAGAATGGTCTGATGAACTGGTTGGTTTGTTCATCTTTCTTACCCTCAAGACGGATGATTTAATTAATTTTTGTGTAGAAAAGTTCTAAGTATTATTCCTAAAGATTTTAAAATATATTGCTCGGTCATTAGACTATCATCAACCTTTTTTGCAGCATGGAAATGAAGAATCCCGAAAAAGAAAAAAATTCAAAGATATCTATATCACCATCTGCATTGCTATTAAGCATGGTTTGTTTAGGTTTTTAAAAAACAAACACACAACCTCCCCCCCTCCGAATAGGTGAATAATCTAATAGTCTAATTTTTTGTTGTTTTATTTTGATAATACAGCTGCCAAAAACAAAATACCACCCACAGTAGTTAAAAAAAAAAACAAAACTAAACAACTGACAACAAAAAACAGGTAAAAGAAAAAAAGAAAAACTTATCAGAAAGCAAAAGCAATTCTTAGAAACAGTTCTTCCTTTTGATCAGAATAACTTCACATATAAGGGACTGCTTCAAAGCTCAGCAGTTTTCTGGGAATTACTGAAGCTTGAAGAGAGAGAGTTTCAAGTGATAATCTGCTGTTTTCATGGTTGTGCTGGACTGCACAAAATGGCATTAATGAGGTTCAGTTCTAATGTTGTATGTCTTTTATAGCTGTATTTTAATCTATGCTAAGGGCATCCAGAACAGGTGAATGAACACAATTTCTATTCTATAGAAATAAAAATTCATTTTGAAGATGAAGTTTAGATAATTTGTAAATTACTTGTACAAAAATGCTGATGTGGTGGAAGTAACTGTCATGTGTAGGGTATTGCTTAAACCCGCAGAGGAACAGACAGAAATATTTGCACTTTGGTGACACTATGCAGTAGTGTTGTGCACTGTGGGCTGTAGGACCTGTGGAGAATTTGAGCCCTACTGAATTTACCCCCTTGCCCTCTCTTGTTATTCATAACACGTTCTTCAAATCTGGGTTGTATCAGCTGTATTTTCAACTCAATTTGAAAGAGAGTATTTCTTATAGCATGGACCATTAACATCGTGGAGAATGGCCTCTCACTCCATTGGGGCCACTATCAGAGGGTTGCATCTGCATCATGAAAACTGAGCATGGGGAATCGTTACAGTTATTATCACATGTATTACCATAGTCCCTAGATCCTGGAGCATTTGAGCTATGTTATACTGTACAATACTTCAAAAAAAAGCCACTTACAATTTTAAAAATTATATCACTCAGGCATTGTTCTTCCAATGCATCATAATGTTTATCTCTGAAATATAATATAATATAAAAATACGAAGCACAACCTTTCTATAAAGTTAGAAACTTATACAATCCAAATCTTGAAAGAACAAGTTTCCTAACAGATCCTGTTCTAATTCACATTCTGTCCAGTGTCCTTTCTGTCATCCCTCTGTGACAACTATTTCTCTGTATAGATGTGTTACGAAGGTTAACGGATATTGCACAAATCTGACAGGTTTACAAGCCTTTGTGTGACACTGTACATGTACAGTATCAGTTTTTTCAATCACAGACCTCTGAGGGTTTGTCAGAGATTGTAGGGACAACAGATCACCATAGTTTCTGGAAATGTAACACTGCTATTTATTTTTCCAGCTTTCCGTATCAAAAAGCACATCTGTGTACTCTTAACTGGCAATTAGCTATTTTTTATTCAAATACCTGTTCCTCACATTTCCCTATGTCTGAAACCAAAACATATTAATCTTGTGACAATTCCCTGCATTGCTATAATGTTACCTCAGCATTTAATGCCACAAGAAGCACATAAAAATGAGTTGCATGCTTTCTTAATTTCAGTATTATAATATGAAGAATAGGTTGAAAAGCCTAACACAAAAGTTACTCCAAGAAATAGAATATGACTTGATAGATTGAAATTGAAAGTTATCACTGCAAAGGGAAATGCAGACCCACTATGTAAGAGGACGTTCTGAAAAAACAACCAAACAAAAATCTCCCTTAAAGCTAAAACAACACATTACTATCCTTTCTCTACATGAACAGATTTAAAAATATTTAACATTAATATGAAATACACTACCGCTTGCATTGTCATTTACTGAGATAGGCAGATTAAGATTAAGCATAAGAATAAGCAGTAAGAGAGTCTGATGGAATTTAGTTTCTCAATGAATTTTAAGATGTATCAGAAGAATCTTGAAAATCTGATTGATTTCCAGTGTAGGTAATTCCTATCTTTAATCTGTCTCCCTATTTAGACAGCAATACTTCACAACATTAATTTATGCCTTGCTTATAATCAAGGATTGTTTTGAATCACAGAATATGGCTTCTCACACTGAGATACTCTGTGCTTCCACATCAGTGACGATATCCTAAAAAGCAAACAACTACAAAATTAAAGTACAAACCCATAGTTCTGTTGTACCCTTAACTGGCCTTCTGTCTATCAAGCAACATACAAAAAACACTGATAGCCACTGATAGTACTAATGAAAAAGCTTATGCTTGGGTGAACTCACAGCAGAGAAGAGATGGCTACTGAAATAAAGAAAAGATATCTGTAGTCTATCAGTTTAAATGTGACATAGAGAGTACTAGTAACTGTGAGATATTGAAAGCTAGAGAACAATGTATTAAAATGTGGAACACTGTAATTTTTCATTATTTATAGAAATTACTTCAGTTACAGGTCTCCAAGTGTGATTTCAAAACAGAACAGGTTAGAACAAAAGCGAGAAGCAATGACAACAAATGAAGTCATATTCCAAAGAAGTGAAATAATTTTTGTGGATCCAGACTAACAGATTGTAAATACCCCTCATTGCCATCAAAGGTAATCATGATTCTGAATGAGAGAAAAAAAGCAACATTTCCTCAGTGGAGCTTTGCTGCATTATTTGACCCATAAAAGCCCAAACCTTACCAGGAAATGTCTGAAAGTCTCTGATGACAAGCAGCAGAATAAAAGACAAACAAAAAAGGCAAGAATATAATAGACTGTAAATCAAAGCTTCACCCATGAAGTATTCTCCTCTGTTGATGTTCTTGTTTGCTATTACATCCATGATTCACCTGGAGTAGCTCACACACCTGCAACCACTACATCTATTCAAGCTGACCTACAATTTTTGGTAGTTTTGATGCTTGTTATAGCTGCAACTTAGATAAATCTATGATAGTAGTAGAAATAATATAGCTCAGACATTTGCTTTTAATAATTGCTTGGATACATACGACTGTTAACAGTATTATACTTTCTGGATACTTAGTACTTCTGCAGAATAGGACTTCAAAGATTTAATTTTTGCACCTGTGGTTTTTGTTGGTTTGTAAATGCCAACAGTCCCTCTCATCACAAGATTTCAAACACTTGTGCCCTTTGGCTTAGCCTGTAATTGAGCCTCAGCCACTTAAGTCTTGAAAAAGTTTCTACTAAGTGTTAGCTACACTTTTTAAAAAAATGAACCTTCTTTCTGTGTTGAAATTATCTTGATCAGTGTTTGAGCTTTAGTGGCTTTGAAATAACCCAGGACATTTTGAGAAGACTATTGTTTAAACCAGAGGAAAAAATCTGCTTTTCAATTTAGCAAGCTTAATAACCATAGTAAAACTGTATGTGTTGCAGTAGTTTCCTTCTTCATTTGGCATGACTGCTTGCAAGTAGTCTTTGAAATTATAAACTCTATAATGATGTTATTAAAAAAGATTTTCAGAAATAAAAAAAGGGAAAAGATATATCTTCGAAAGAAAACTTTTTCAAATAAAGCATGCAGAGTTTTTGGGCTTTTTTGAAGTAAACTTGCGTATTATTTTAGGAATTTTGTAACTACTAAAATTATCTTACTGGAAATTTTCTAAAATTGTTCTTCATGTGGCATTTTCAAAGCTCGTTTTCATAGGGCCATAGTAACGAGAACAAATGGAGAGAGCTATACTGGCTTTTGTGCCATTCTGACACTAGCTGCAGCCTCAGGAACACACAGAGTATTTTGTTAAAGTTGCTGCCACAGTAAAATCAGGATTTCTTCTCCTCTCCTTTGTGATAATGCCTGCAAAATCTTAACATCAAAAGTAGGTGTTTTCTGAGCCCAGGGTAATTCAATGACTAGTTGCTACTTTTTAAAACCAGGCTCAATTTTTTTCTACTTAGGCAACATTTTTTGAATGATGTTTTGTGGAACTAATTTATAAGGAGAGATCATTCAGTATGAGGTTTAACTACCTGAGTTCCCCACCAAATCTCAGATTGCTAGGGAACCTGGAGAAAGTTTCTTTTAAATTTTCTTATAAAGACATGATTTGTACAATGTAGCGTGTGCATTATGTGAACTACTGAACAAAGGAATCTCAAATTGCAATTACAGTTTCATCCCATTTCAGGATTCAAGAATATAAATGAACACTGAAGTATGGGACCTGGGTGTCCTGGTGGATGACAGGTTAACCATGAGCCAGAAGTGTGCCCTGGCTGCCAAGAAGGCCAATGGGATCCTGGGGTGCATCAAGAAGAGTGTGGCCAGCGGATCGAGGGAGGTTCTCCTTCCCCTCTACACTGCCCTGGTGAGGCCTCATCTGGAGTACTCTGTCCAGTTCTGGGCTCCCCACTTCAAGAAAGATGAGGAGCTACTGGAGAGAGTCCAGCAAAGGGCTATGAGGATGATGAGGGGACTGGAGCATCTCTCCTATGAGGAGAGGCTGAGGGAGCTGGGCTTGTTCAGCCTGAAGAAGAGAAGGCTGCGAGGGGACCTAATAAATGCTTATAAATATCTGAAGGGTGGGTGTCAGGAGGATGGGGCCAGACTCTTTTCAGTGGTGCCCAGTGACAGGACAAGGGGCAATGGGCACAAACTGAGGCACAGGAAGTTCCGTCTGAACATGAGGAAGAACTTCTTCCCTCTGAGGGTGACGGAGCACTGGAACAGGCTGCCCAGGGAGGTTGTGGAGTCTCCTTCTCTGGAGATATTCAAGACCTGCCTGGACAAGGTCCTGTGCAGCCTGCTCTGGGTGACCCTGCTTCGGCAGGAGGGTTGGACTAGATGACCCACAGAGGTCCCTGCCAACCCCTAACATTATGTGATTCTGCGATTCTATGGTGAGACTGTTGGGGTTCTCCATTGATAAAGAATGTAAATGATGTGAGGTAATTCAAAGTTGTATCAGAAGAGTTGTATCAGCTATTGTTTTTAGTGTCTGATGTTTGGAAGGACAGCAGATTTCCACTCTGCCGTACTAGCTCACTATTAGCACAAGGATACTCTGCCAGTGGCGTATCATGAATCAGCCTGCAAATTTTCAAGAACAAAATGTACTGGGCAGCATCAGATGAGCAGGAAAACTGAGGAGACAAAATCCTTTGTCATTATTAAGTAGTGCTTCAATCCTTAAACATGAAAATGAAAAGAAAGGGAATTGAATCATCCCTACAGCATAGTCAACCAATGTGTTTTTTCTCTGTGTTTTCTCATACAGTGAAAATACAATTTATATCCAAGAGTCATGGGATATAGGAGTCTGTTGACATTAATACAAGGAAATAGGTACAAAGGCATATTTCACTATGACCATTTTTATCCCCTCAGGCTTTATAGGTAATAGTGCAGAAAATGTCATAGAAAAATACTGAAAATATCCAAATCCCTCGCAAGTGGAGAAAATAGGATAATAAAACCAACTAGGAGTTATTTTAATTCTTGACAGTAGATTAAACTCCACCAAAAGGGTACATATGTAGTCAGAAATGGTATCCTTAGCTACATCCAATGTTGTACATCCTACAGCGCTGTACAGAGGTCAGTCTCCCCAGCTTTGCTCATACTTCAGCAAGAATGTCCGTTAATGTGAAGCATGATGGTATTTTGTTAGATGCAAGCATCTGTCTGGCAGAAAATGATCTGGCTTTACAGCAGCCACTGAACAGATGCTAGTGACGCTGCATTTTTGCTTCTAAAACCATAATTCTCTATGATAATCTGCGTACCATAGGCAGTTAAAAGCATGGAATGCATTGTTGTTGGGGGATGGGGAGCTCTAGAGACATCTGTTCAATTCCCTTTGCTGTAGGCTTGGCAGAACAGTCATTTTAATCTGAAATAACTGTGGCTTGATTCTCTGATCATTTGTTGCTGCTGCTTTTCTGCTCCAGCACTAGCCCCTACCAAATCATATGGTGAGACCAGTCACAGAAGTGCCTAGAAAGCAACTGAAATTACCCAGCAGCAATTAAAAAAAAAAAAAAAAAAAAAAAAAGGTAAGCAGTCTGTTCCAGGCCTTGTAACTACATAAACACTAGTGCTAGCACGTAAGAGAGTGCATGATGGTTTTTGGTGGAACAGCAAGTTTGTCATAGGCAGCTATGTAATACTGTTAGGCATTTGGCATGTTCATTTGTGAGAGAAAGCATTCTTTTTGATTCAGTTACTTGCCAAACGTAAAGCACTATTTCTATACACAATGACATGTAGCAGTGTCCTGTAAACTCCTGTAATCTTTGTCTTTTATAAAAGAATTATAAACATGGGTCAAACTAACAATTATAATTAATTATACCTATGCAGAGGAAGCATAAGAAAGCTTTCCTAGTTGACATGCTTTGATGAGAATAGGTAACTTATTCATGTGATTTGTGATCAAATTATCTTATTTTCTTTGATCTTTTTAGAAAATCATTTAAAATGCCTCTCATGAAACTTGAATCTGAAATAATTTGAAATAACCGACTGATGAAAGCAATAGGAGGCTTTGCAAACACATATAGGGTCATCTTAAAAGAGATGACAAATGTTCTATAAAGTTTTTTCAGGAAAGCTGTTTTTTCTAATTTTCATAATCATAGACTACCTTTTAAAAACTACAGCAATTTCATTGGCTGTGCACCAACACTGCTTATACCAGCTCAACTTCTAATGATTCTTAAAATACACACACACAAGGGGTAGAGGGAAGTGCTTTGTAATTTGCTTGAAAAGTGAACAAAGCAATCACAGACGGAGTAAGTGGAGAAGTACATTCCCTTACTTGGAATTTAACACTTCAGTTGGCACCAGGCAAACATGGTCTCCCAGATACACAGATAGTCAAAGTTTATGTGAACATATGGGAGAAAATGTTGTTGTAAATACTTCCTTTGATTTGTGTTTTTCAACAGACTGTTTTAATAACATCTCTTCAGTTTCCATCAGGTTACATCATAATATGCCTATTACTACCTGTTTGCAAAAAGAAAAACAAAATCAGACACTTCTCTGTCTTATTCAGAGTCTCTTATATCAATGTGCTGGTGAACAAAACTGAGCATTACCTAAACAGATTTCATGTACTGATAAAATTAGAAATATGGATTTGTAGTTTATAATCTAGGGCAATTTACATGTGGACCCTAGTCCTGATCGGGGCCATAAATAAATTTTATTATGTAGTTTTTATTAATATGCTTTATTATATCAAAGTCTCATGCTGCTGCAGGAATACAAACACAAATAAGAAATGTCTATTGCTTACCTTTTTGTGGTTCCTCAAAAGCAACTATAACAATACTGTAACACTGACAGAAGTCTGAAGTGTTGAACCCTGGTCCTCTCACAGCCTGTGTGAACAGTGCACTACTACATTGAAGTAAACCAATACCACAAATTATGTCATTTATTTTTGTATCATAGAATAATAGAAAAAAGTAAGTTGGAAGGGGATGCTGGAGATCATCTACTTTTGGTCAACCTTATAGTCAGACAGACATCAGGTTTGGGGTAAGAGCTGAGCAAACAATTGTGTAAATCAGTGTTTTCCAGCTAGATGTCTAGACCTCGCTTTGGGAACCTCAGCCAATTTATGAATTCGGACTTTAGTCGGAAAAGGCTGGTAGACAGAGAATACTATTTGAGTATCTCTTGTATTAGAACTCAATGCCTAGATCAAGCCAGTAATAAGCAATTAAGATTTTATTTCATTTCAGTATAGAGTGAACTATATATGCACATGCATTTTCTTCGTCCTTCTCCCTGCTTTGCTCTTTTTGCCTCTCCATCCGTTATTTATGAACCATTTCCCCCATTTCATATCAGTACAGCATCTCATGACAAATACATACAGTGGCATTTAGCTTAGCATCAGCATACATGATCAGCACCTAATTTTCTGCCTAGGCATGCGTGACTACCCTCAGTCATCTTCTTAGCAGCATATTTAGTATGGTTAAAGGAAGAATAGCAAGAGTAAAACCTGGCATTCTTATTTTGAATCTGGGTATCAGTCTTAGTTTGCTGTGATGGACTAATAACTTCAAATACTATGTGCCTTTCTGAATCTCCAGTTTGATGCAAAGAAGAGGAAGTTAGCGCAGTGGGGAATTTCCTCCCTGTTATTCTTCTCAATTTACATGTACAATTCACATCCATGCAGTGCTAAAAAAGTATTTCTCACACACTCTGGAAAAGGTGCAACTCATAAAACAGATCTCTGAAGCTGACAGAAGCTTAACATATACACAGTGCTTAAAAAACACTGAACAATCCCAGTCCTCTTCCTTACTAATACCTCAACGCACGTGTACTTTTTTGCAGAGATGAAGAGTCTTGTCAAAAGCACTTGGACTAAGGCTGTAAATAAAGTTATGTGTGTAGGAAGGAGGTAAATGAGTGACAGAGAATTAAAAGAGATGTTCAGACTGTTACCTAAACTGACCTCACAAAATCAAAGCAGAAGATAGTTTAATTCCAAAACAGTTGTAAAACTCAATTAATCCCAGAAATCTGTTAACTAACAACTATTTTTTGTAGGGTTTTTGTTGAATTTACTGTGTGGAATACATTTTTATTTAGCAGTAGCTTTTCTCCCGTTGTAGTACTATTTCCTTGTAGTTGTGGCTGCTATCAAGTATTTCTTGTCATACAGAATTTGTGGGTAAAAGCTTGAAATCTTGGTGAGAAGACAGGCAAGTCTGTAATTTGAAGCATTTTAGCTTTAAAAATGAGATTATGGGACAGCGACATCACACCCTGTGTGAGAAGTTCAACCCAGTATGTATGTTTGGCTAACTTCTGTACCTTGCTGTTGCTAGTGCAGTAATACTGTATGATCACAGGCTGTATTGCAGTTTGTGGAAAACTGCATTAGTCCAAGCTGAAAAAAAACGAAGGAAATTCTGGGCTGAGGGTCTGAGCACCAGAATGGGAATTCCCTCTTTTTTCCCCTGGCACTACATATGCACAGTTTTTAAGGTCTTCAGAGGCAGGACACGAGTCCTGGACTGAACTACCCAGTTCTAGAACGTTTCAAAGATCATTTTTCTGATCATGACAGAGGGGGAAAGAGATGAAAAAAATATATATAAATGGAGGGCTATATGATATGGGCCAAAGTGATAGGAAGGACCAAAATTAAACTTATTGTTTCATATGCAAATTCACAGAGGCTTCATCAATTTTACTTATTCTATATTTAGCAGTTTCAGCCAACTTCGCTGCAGCGTTCACATCAGCCATTCCCACCACCATGCACCACCACAGCATGGACCAAGTTATCTTTCTAGGCATTACGCTGACATTACATAGTCAGACAGGAATTAAAAGCGCTCTGGGCTGACTCATCTCCTGGGTGATATGACAGTGTAACCACTGACTGGTGCGCAGGCTTCTTACTGCCAATCCAGAAGATTTACATACACCTTTACATTAAAATATTCCAGTGGGAATACAGAGCTAGATCTGATGACTTCAGGTGAAAATAAAGAAAGCTGTTACGTTCAGACCATTATTGTTCATGCTGCTTTGTGAATTTATTTCTTTAAATTTTCCACTTGTGCTCCTGCCAAGAGAGATCTATTAGACAGAAAGCAGCAAGAGTAAAACTTTATCATTTTGTTTCAAACTATAAAATAATTTACATCACATATTTTACTTACTTTTGTCTTTTTTTTTTTGAAACCACAAACATTCCAGCATCACACTGTAGGAATAAGAATAACAATAGAAAGCATAACCTTTTGCATAGTATTAAATGAACAGACAGAGTAAGTTCTTTATTTACAATTATTGTCTAGATAAAAAAATTCATAAAAACAGATGAATGAACATATATTAATAACCCCTAGTGGGATGGATTGCCAATGTACCACTGTATTGTTGTCCACAAATCTCATGCTGCTAAGTACAGTACGTAGAGAGCGAGCATTTATATATTGCAGGGAATTTTAACAAACTGATCATTTTGGTTTTTGATCCATTGTTCCCATCACAGAGAGGTCAAGCAATAAAAGAAAGGAATTGTGATGCACGACTGATAGTTGAAAGGTCATAGCTATTCTGCTTTAAAAAAAAAAAGTTATCATCATATACATAAAGCACAGTCTCTGCTCACAAAAGCCCAAGTGTTCTATGCATCTCAGTTTATATATGTTTTACTATATATACACAGAATGCAGTGTTCATTTTCTTAACAGTTTTCAAGTCTGCAAATGGTACCTTAGGGAGGGGTACTCCTACAGGAAAATTTAAAAAAAATGAAGCCAAGAAAAAATATGAAGAGTGTTTTAAAATAAAAAGGCAAACAGTCAGTGCTTAGATGCTGAAAATAAATTGTTCCAGTATTAATAGCTTCTGTAGATGTTCAAGTCCAAAGCTAGAGGCTTCCCTGTAAATAGATAATACTTTTTTTTCTTCTGAATATGATATCCCAAATAGGCCATAGAAACCCAATACATGTTATACAAAGGTTAATCACCATATTTACAAAGCGAAGAACAATCCTGACTGAGTTTCAATCACTTTGTTGCTAGGAGTTAGCTAAAATAATTATGTTTTCATGCTAGCGTTTTACTGTTAAGAAACGGGTCACACTATCTGTTGAAAAGAGAGTTGTATATACCTTCAAAGACCTTCAGTGAAAAGTTTGGATCAGATAGCGAACTAAGGGTTAAAGCCAAAAACATTCAAGCTTCTACACGAAAGTCCGGAAGCTGGCAATTCAAGCTGATTAGAGTTTTACCTGGCTGAATAGTCTTGATGCACCCTGAAAACACTTTAGTCAGTTCAGTCTGCAGTTTGGCCATGAGTCTAATCTTGTTTTGGAGAGTTCTGGCTTGGTTTAGTTCTTGTGACTGCAGAGATGCACCACTTTATGAGCCAACTTTAAGACAACCAGCAATACCTTAACAAATCAATTTATCAAGCTAGTTTGAGAGTGTTTTTCAACACATCTGGCATAATCAATTGTGTAATTCAAAATGTCTTTTGCACTGTACAATTATGGAAAAGATCATATGCTGAAAAGTCTCCAAGCAAACTTTATATTAAATACAAAAATTACTTATGAAAAATCTGTGATCCACAAAGTGCTTAGCATTCAAGTGGTTGACATAGCAATTATATAAGCTCATAAATTTTAAGTTATCAGGGCTGTTACCATCTTGAAAATATTCTTCACCCTCCATACTGCAGGTTTTCAAAATAGCTTTCTTTGTAGAAAGCTCATGGTAAAATGTATTACTGTGTTACAGTATACCTTGTGACGACAAGAAGACAAGCTTGGTTAAAAAAAAAAAAAAAAAAAATCACACAAAGCACATCTCAATATACTATTAGTAAAGTTTCATTCAGACCTAATAGTGCAGAAATTATATTTTTCTTTAAAAAAAATCAAAGCAACAACCTACAGTGATTTTCATCCAAAATGCCAACAGCCCATACTTTGCAAGTAGTAAGGAAATAAGTGCCTAAATTACTAACTGAAAAGGATTAACACAATATATCACAATATTTTAACATTAGTTTTATCTCCATATAGACAAACCAAATATAACTTATTTTAAATTATATTTATAAACTCAACTCAGTTTCATATACTATCTCTCTAAAAATATTTTTGGAAGCCATTACCATATGTTTAGAGAATGAAATAGCCTCCATTATTGTATGTTGCACCAAAATGAATTCAAGCAGATTAGGAGGAAAAATAAAAAGAGAAAACCTGATCATTTTGATTTTTATTTGAAACAAAGGAAGCCTGTTTTACCTCCCTGTATATAGGATCACAATGCTATATCCAATGTGTTCTATTTTGGCTTCTTTTGTTATTTACTAGCAGTATCTACATTATTTAACAAAAAAAAAAAAGAGGCAGAAATCAGAACACGGTTGTAATAAAATATCCAGGTGCGATATTACAGACATTTTCAATGAGCTGAGCTGAGCCATTTTTATACTACTTCGGCAGGAAGTGCTTTCTTAACCCTACAAATAGTTAAGGATATTATCTACAGGTTTGTAAACAAATTACATTCTTTTTAGGACATAAATAAGTTAAAATAGTCAGAGCAATTTGAGCAGAAACAAGGCAACATGCCAACAAAGAAACTTTATATATATATAACTATATATATATAGATAGATATATACATATATATAATTAATTATGTATATACTTATATGTATATATCTCTATATATAGTCTCATAAATGTTTAAGTTCCTCTGTCCAACTGGTGCAAATCTACTGTGCAAGTTAAGCTTTGCAACTTCAAAAAAGTTATTTAAATTAATCTATACAATTGAGTCCATGCCACACAAGCATTTCAAAAAACTCACAGACCAGTGAATTGGATAAATAGCCTCAGAAAGAAGTCCTCTGCAGTTCCTGCTTAAGGAGGGGGGGAAAAAAAAAAAAAAAGAAATAAAAAGAAACAAAAAGAGAGAAGGAAGGGCCAGAAGTGTACAGTACATTCATGCAGGAGGATTTTTTTTGTTTTTCTGAAAGGGAACAAGGGAGGGTATGTAAATCAGCCATTCATTCTTTCTCCAAAACCATTGTGATCAACAATTCATTCACTTGTCTCAGAGTGAATAAGAGTTCAAACAGCTTTTCAGCCAGCAATGTTTTTAATATATATATTTCTATATTTCGGTTGCTGTGGGTTTTTTTATTTTATTTTAATTTTTTTTTGCTGTGACCTTTTCAGCTAAAGTGATGTCTCCAGGCTATGTATTGGGCTTCCTGGACTAGAAGAGGTAGCTGATTTACTTGTATCAGTTGTAAGATTTATTCCACTGTCGATAGCACTGTTGTTCTTGTTCAGCGAAGACGGTGGACTCGAGTTTTTCTTGAGAGCAGGGTCTTCTTCTAGGTCTGTGTCATCAATGAGTGGGATATGGGGCTGGGAATCTTCTATCCTAAATTCAGGATGAGTCATAAAGTTGTGAATAGAGGTTCTAGATTCTGGTTTTTCTAAACCTTCATAGAGAGAGCTACGGAATGCCTTCACGACGCGGATCTGGGGGGAGAAAAGGAAAGAGGCGTCAGAGGTAGCACCTTCAAAGGGCAACACTGTGTTAGAGAATACTTTGTGAAAAATGTAGCACATGGTTAGGGCAGTGCAGGCAGCTGAAGTCCACAGTCTCTGGATGTTATATGCATAAACGAGTGGCTCAGTTATGTGCATTTTGAATATCTGTATCAACTGCAATATTAAAATAAATCAAGTTTAAAACCATCAAAGAACTGATGGGAAGTACTGGTTAAAGAAAGCGAACGTCCACTCGTGTGGTACATCCCTAGTAAAAGACAAGCCATGTTAATTGTAATGCAAATGTAAAACCATGCATGTTGATAGTTTTGCAGTGAGTAAGTAGGAAGGCTTTTTTAATTTAAAAAGTCTCTTTTGTATCATTAAAAAACCATTACACATAACATATCACACTTCACAAACAGAAAAGCACAGAACATAGACACAGTTGGATGGGTATGTGAGACACACACACACAGGAGCCAAGTGTAAAAACTATAAGTAATATCAATGGTTTAAAGCAAAATCTAAATGAATGCAGCCAAGAGCACAAAAAGCCAAGCAGACAAAGTACTAAGCATAATCATGCTACCACAGGGGGGAAAAAAAAAGAAAAAAAGTCACAGTTACCACACAAACAGAGATAACTTGCACACAACAACTACACTTGGAAGCCTGGATAATGTGAACATAGTATTGTTGAACCAACTTTTATTTTTCCTTCATGCATATGTGAGGTAAACACTCGAGTATAGACCCACTGTTCTAGCCATTTAACTTTTTAATATATGTAAAACATATAATAAAATAATGTATTGATTGTTGGGTTGAATTGAATTACATTGTTAAACAGCAAGCTCTTTCATTTTCTGTGTCTCAGTCGTAAAACTGTAGAGTTAAGTGCTGAAAGCGACACAATTTATGCCATATATGCAGTCTTTTGGTCAGCTGACTTATGCCAGGGTCAATCCAATGTTATTAACCACCTGACAGTAAGAACAAAGGTGAAAATAAACTACAAGACTCAGCTTATTAGGCTGTCAGGGACAGTGCAAATTGCTTTCCCAGTAGGAAATGAGTGGAACGGAGTAAGGAGCATTGCAGAGTGGGGACACCACATCCTCTGTGGGTGGGTAAAGGGAGGGATGCTGTCTACATCCCAGTGACCTACCAGTTCTGAAAACAAGTGAAGGTTTGTGCTCATTTACTGCTGAAAAAAACATAACTTTTTGGAAGGGGGTGGGGGCGCAGAGAGGAAAAAACAGAATGGCAAAACGTGATCTGTTGGCAAATGTTTTATGACTAAGTATGAGTTCTATCCTTCTACTTCCATGTAGTTCATGAGTGGAATTTTAGCATTTCTTAGGGGGGAGACCAAAACACAGCAGAGGCAGAAAAGGTGCAAGCAGGCATTGTGAAAGCTTCTCCACACACATTTGAAATGGTTTGGTGGTTGGTATGTGTATCTTTTTACATGTAAATATGCTGCACATTATTGGTTGGCCTAATACACTACTAACTTGTAAAGCCTTAATTCCTCTTTGAATTGGCAGACTGCATTTTAGTAATGGCGTGGGGCCACAGTGTGACAGCTGTGGGATCTAGCTGATCCTGTGATTGAAATTGTACAAGTTGTACAGAACTTCAGCACATCTGAGAAAAAGGCCGACTTGTATTTTGAGCTCTTTGACCTTTGTGCTTGCTCATGTTCTCTAACTTTGGATATTCGTCATCTTTCAAATATCCTAATAGCAGAAGTCACGCCATCTTCAGATACATGGCCTTCGGTCAGTCCAAATACTCTGCCTTCTCTTTATACACACATCTGGTAACAGCAGGGCACAGTACAAGAAGTGGTTCATGTGACTGCTTATGCTCAAAATAAGAGGACTGAAGTGGTACAGAACAGCTTGTCCTGTCTTAGGATACTAGAAGATTTTAGGAGGTTGGCAAGAGGTGGAAGAGGAAGATAAGAATAAATTTTACACACTATAATCATATAGTGTACCTAACACCTCTTTGACAGAGCACCTGGAATTATAAACCAGGGTTTTATGAGAGATGAATCTCTGAGTTGCCCTGTGCTACGTGATGGTTCTGTATAGCGAACAGACTGGGCTAAGAGATTCATTTGCATTACTAAAGATATGATTTGAACTCATGGAGAAAAGGTGACATACTAATTCCTCATTAGCTATGCCTTTCTATCTTGTATTTTAAAACTGCAAAGTAATTGAACAATCTAAAAAAGAGAGTATATTTTGTCAAGGCAATCTTAAAAACTTGTTACTATATTGTCCTATTTTAAATCAGGAAACTTTTTGTATCATGCCTACTTTACAGTATGGGCTGATACGGTGACATTTTCTGCAAAGCTACCTATTATTTCTGCTATTAAATAAAAATAACAGCCATCTTATTCAGTTGTAGCTGTTTGCTATATCTCACCAACTAGCAAAATAATTTCATTCGCCTGAATTCAGCCACTTCTTATTGCATAGATGTAGGTTCTATTTACCAGGTGAATTCCTTTTAATAAAGTAAATATTTACTTAAATAAAAAGGTTTGCAATTTGATATTATACTTGAACAGATCCAGCAGAATCCAGTGAAAGTAAAGCTTTTCTTCAAGCTGCACAAACTGTATTTAAGCCTCTACAGGTTAGCAAGGGAGGAACTGATTTCCATTTATGAGACTCCAAGTTCTGTAATAAGGAAAGCATCTATATTGCATCTAATACCAAAAGTTGGCATCTAATTTGTATTTAATACCAAGCTGTTAGTCAGTCTAGCTAGCTGACTAACATCTTACACAGCTGAGGGAAAACTATAGATTTAGGTTGTATTTGAAAGCAAGTTATGAAAACCTGCCTGCCATGACCTGAATATGGTCCTCTTCATTGACTGCTTAAACTAATCCATTGAAAGAAAACACTACACTAACATCTTTTGCTTAGATGTGTTTACACAACAATCTGACAATACGATTGCAGAATGTGCAGTCAGCCAGCAGTCGTATCGCTTTGTGTGAAGATCTGTGGCAAAGTTTTGGCATGGACTGTTCGATTCTTGCAGGAGCATTTAGATGTTACTAGAATAGCTTCTACTTGCTCATAGTGATTTTTACTGGGAATATTATCTTTGAACTATTCAGATCTGCTGATACCTTAAGTAGTTAATCTTCTGAATGCAATGGTAGCATAAGGGCCAAACTTGGACAAATCCCTAAAGCTGAGAATACATAAAGTTAGCTTTCTAATAAGTTTTCTTCACTAAGGAGCTGTAGAAAATTACCTTCTCAAAATTTCTCTACAACTTCAGAGATGTATAGTTGTTTTCCATTCATTTCTCACTTAAGGAGAAACTCCCTCCCCAACTTTAAATTTTGCATATTTAGATTGGCTTCTTTCTAGAAGACGACATTTATTTTTTTCGTGTCACACCTTATTCAGTGACAGAATTTCTACAACACAATATAATTCAAAATCTTCTTCATAGTCTGTCCCCTAATGTGTCTAGTTATTGCTTAGAGGAACAAAACTTTCTTTTGTCATTATGTTAGTGGAAACACAGGTAGAGGTTTTGTTGGATACAAAGGTGGCATTTCTATATAACAATACTACCATATTCAAGCTAAGAACTGAAAAATATTATTTACCTAGAGTTGCATGACCCAACAGCAACAAATTCTTTTAATACATGCTTAAGTTCAAGATTTGATGTAATATCTGGTCTAAAAATGTTTAGGGGCTCTGCTGAAAGAAAGCTCACATTACTTTTTTCGAGATAAAGCGGATGAACTTCATATAATGTTGTTATGGTTGTACAGCATGTAAAAGCAGGGACATACCCATGATGGATAGAACCTAGAAAGTGTTGGTTTATTATGACCTATGCAGAGCTCATGTAATGATATTTCTTTATGATACTGACAATGCCAAGGGAAGACAAACAGTGTGATACAGCTCCCTTTTCTCACAGTAATGGAGACAACAAAAAAAAATGAACCGCTTTTAAACAAAAGACTGTGGGGACAACACTTCAGGACATTTTTGACATTGCTATAAGTTTCCACTTCTTTCTTCTCTGTAGCTGCAACAGAAAAAACTCTTCAGTTTCATCTCACCTTGAAAGTTACATGTATTATACTGCATCAGGCAAGAAAAATAAAAGAAATAGAAATTTAGATACTACAAATTTTTCCCATTAGAAGAAAAAGATGAAGTTCAGAATCTCACTCGTAAGTACAACAATCTAGGCAAAATATACAAGGCCTGTTAAGCATCAACAGATGTATTATGGTTGGTAGTGTGTGGGCTTATACTCGAATGTTTACCTGGCTTCATATAAGCCAAGTATCTTGAGTTTGGTTCACATTCATTTCAGGCTCAAGGTTAAAGACTCACAACCTCTTTTTATTTCACTCTCTCCTGCTGAACCCTTTTGTCCAATGTTCTCTAGCCCTCTGGGAAAACAAACACATTTAATATTCAGACAGTAGAGAGTAGGGCACTGCAAAAGCAAATAAATTCAATACTGAAAGATCAGTAAGGTGATTAGTATCAAATTGTAAACAAGAGGTCAATTTTGCAAAGAGATGCCAACTCTTATGCGTAACTGATACTATTCTATACCAAGACTATAGCTATACAAAGGTAAATGAGTTTGGTCAAGTACTATTGCATATGTAAAACTTTGAAACAGAAGGCATATCTTCAGCATATTTGTTTTTGTTTATTTTTGAATCCTCCCAGTTTTAGGTGAGTAAAATCAGATTAGGTATCCACAGGAGGAGATACTGCATGTATTTGAGTCACGTGTAAATGTTGTGGCCAGTATGTCTGGATTGCATGATGCAGAACTTGAGCTAATTCAAAGATAAAATAAAAAAAACCAACAAATTTTAGAAAAATTACAATTTCTAGGTTTCTGCTTTCATGAGTGAAACATGCATAACATTATGTGTGCTTCTCTTTCTATGTAAATATGCAGTAAATCCAGTAAGTGCTGCTCAAAAGTCAAACCACATGTAGAGGAAAACAGAATACCTACATATTCTGTGAAACCCTCAGGCCTGATTCTCATTTCACAAAAGGTTCACATGGCTATTATTCCACTGAATTTTAGAGCATCGGATCAGAATCTTGTGCGGGGCTTCCACTTTACATACCATAACTTCTTTAATATAGGATTGTTGCAAAATTATGGAGTCTGACATTTTTGTATCAGATTTGGCAAATTTTAAATATATATACAACCCTTTTAAAGAACATATTTCTGTGTTAGGAGTCTAAACCTTCTGGCTGTGCCATACCTCCAGTTGAGGACTTGATTTTATATCTAGACTTTAAAACGAGTTAGTTTCCCTACAGGGAAGATATACAGAAGTTGATTTTGGTCTTGCATATCCTAGCAGGATCATGAAATCTTGGTTATAACCGGTGGGAACTTCTAAGCTTTAGTATGGTATCTCTGTCTCTATCAGGTGTTAGTTTAACGACATTCCCAAACAGTGCAACTTTTATAAACATAATTTTAGATGTTGGTTTCATTTAAAGTCATGTTCTGCTTATTCCATTTCCTCATCTGATAATCATACCAAGTTGTCACAGAAAGCAACTGACACCTTCACTAAGACTGGTATGCCCACCTGCCTTGGTCTATGATCTGAATATAGATCAATATTGGACAGTAATCTTTTCCTTAATATTTATTAAAACAGAAGATTTTTGTATTTTTTAAAGAAACTTGTTCCCATTTTTCTTCATGAGACAATTTGATCCAAAGATTAAGATGTTATCTTAAGTTTTAGTTTTAAAGTCTGTCCAGCTGAATCATAATTACATTTGTAGGAAACTAAATATGTAAGAAATATAGAAAAGCAAAAGCTGCTGGATCAGTAAATAATTTTTCTCGATACAAAAGAATCTGATTTTCATACACAAAAGATTACAAATAGATAAACTAAGCTCTCTCTTCAAAATTATCTATTAATAAATGGACTGTAATACACACTAGAATTAAGCTTGCTGAATGTCTTGCGTTAGCTTGACAAAATTTGCAGATGCTGATGCCCTTGCGTCACTCCGAGGCAAATGTTGCATGTGTAAAGCTAGCTACAAATGACAGCTTCTTGGCAAGTCTGATACATTTCAACTATTTCCTTAATTAAAGGGCAAATGAAAAAAGTTGTCTTTCCATGCAAATTAGCCCCACTTTTGAAGATTGTAGCCCCCTCCAAACAGTGAAACAGAGAAAAATACAGCCTTAAGGGTGCTATGCTCTTCTTTGAGCTTGAAAACACTTTTTAAAAAACAGCCAACCAGCCCAAAAAACCTTCAGAGATCTGTATGGTGAAAAAATACTTCTGAGAGTATTTTGTGATTCATTGGTAAGATTTTAATTGGCTGCTATGAAATTTGGAGTCAGCACTGTGTATTTTTTTCCTGTTTCATCTTTAAAAGTAGCTTATTTGAGGCCACTGTTGCATGAAATATTCAGTTCTAAAAATCTCAGACAAAAATGACAGAACTCAACAGAACAAACAAAAAGGAACTTGCAAATACAAGAAACTACAGCAGATTTGTAATCTGGGAGGTTGCCTTTTGGTGGGGTTTGTTTTTGTTTGCTTATTGTTCCCCCAATGTTTCCTACACTTAACAGTATTTTTTCATTATAACCTTAATGAAAGAAAGGATTTTTTTTTTTTTGTAAGGGACCTGCAGTTTCTGGTTGCTTCCGCTTAGGAACAGTATTAACTATATATGACAATGGGAAGAAGGAGGAAAAACAAGTACAAAGGAATATTAAACGTGTGTATGTCTTGGAAAATTTGAAACCATGTTGTTTTGAAGGGGTTACTGATAATATAAACAACATCTGAGAACCAGATAAAGACAGATTAGGATAAAGAATAACTTGTTTACTTTGTGTACAGTTAGATCTACTCATCCTCTACCTAACCAACGTAGTACCAAAGCCTTTAAGCATATACTTGATTTTAAGCACAAGCTAACATGCTGTGTTACTAATTCTGAGCTTCAGAAGTAGAAAAGATGCTCCATTGCCCCACTGGGTCTGATTTCGTTTTCTGAAAATAAAATGTAGAAAGAAATGCATATAAAATGAATATCCACCAAAGCTGGTATGGGATAGCCTGGTATCTAAAACCACTTTTAACTCTGTAGTCTAACAGCTTTCCAATGACAGAAGATTGTCTGTGTATATGTGTATCTGTTTGTTCCCACACATGATATGGCAAAACCTGAGAACTTGCCCGAGACCATATTGCACACAGAGCCTTATTTCTAGATTTAGTTTGCATTTAATTAAATTTTCTACTTTTACCAGAGTATGTAAAATGCAATATTTCAATTTGCAGAAATTTTCACTATGTATATTTAAAAATGCAACATTTTTCAAAAGAGATAAAAAACTCATAATATGGACCTCATTGTTATGAATTAATGCTGACATCCAGAAATTTGTAATTTGTTATTGGCAAAACCACCATGACAGCTAAAAAGTATCAGCACAACCAGGGAGACTTTAGTACTGTAGTAAATATTCCTTTGTATAAATTGCTTTTAATTAAGGTATTTCACAACTCTATGAAAGACTTGAATGTGCTGTAGTTATGAACAGCTGAAAATTTCAGGTAGTAACTTGCTGATCTGTTTCACAAACTACTGTAGATGCGTCTGCATTTGACAGGCAGGTTTCTTTTTAAGCATGCACTAACCTTTGAATCAAACATTAATCTGCCCCAAAATACAAGAGAAAGTACATTTTTTTTTAATTCCAAAATGTTATTATAAATCTGCAGAAGAAATCTTACAGATTGCTGACGTCAGAATTAACTCTATATTAAAAAGCTATACAATTAGTAAAGAACTGCATAAATGCTCTGTTAAATTAGCCTTACATATTCTTATTGATAGAGCATCACGTGATGCTTAGATTTTTTATTATGTTTTGATATCAGAACCTCTGCATTTTGGGTGCCCAAAATGACACCTGAAATATCCTGATTGTTGCGACATGCTGAGCACCATTTCTCTGAAAATGAACCTTCCTGACAGTATCTTGTATTGGGCCCTTTCACATATTAGATCCTTCCGTCTTTGCTGTACCCTTAAGGTTTTCCTTTGATACTCCCCATAATACATCTGCATATGCAATATTTTTAAGATTCCTGAAGAGAAGGCTTCAAAATCAGAGGTACAATTATCCCATTATTCCTTCCCACCCCATAGGAAGAAGGGAATAATTTAGGGTTTAATTCATTCTAAGTAGCTGAGAGGAAAGAAGTCAGTCCCATCCCACCACATATATTTTAAGCAGGGAGCTGAAAAATAGACCTAGACGTGCATTTTGCAACTGACATTTTCTTAGAAAATGCCAATTCACAAAACCATACTCAATTTCTATGAAATTTGGATTTGGAGAGGTTTTCCAGGTTCTGGAAGATGAATAACCAACTGGAAATACCCAAATTAAAAATTAACCCCTTTTTTTTTCCCCTTTTGATTTTTCACTGTCATTCATTAGGTTTGTGCCATTGCGTTAATAAATCAAAACATTTCCTAAGGGGAATCTGAAGCACACAGTGACTCGATACTAAACAGACATTACACTGCAGTAATAAAATACTAACAGTCCAGAAGAACCACTTTAAAAGGCCCAAACTCTAACTGTCCTCTGCAATGGAGAAACATTTCTCTGGGTAGCTTAACAAATCAATCATACATTTTTTATTTTACTGAATAAATGTGGTTATAGCCGACAAGCTGTATAGATCTGTTTTATTTTTCCAAATAAAGAGAGACACCAAAGACTGTAGCAGATTAGGCCTCCTCCTATTAATTAACTTCAGTTCATAACCTAGTAAGGGCTTTGTCAAGACACAAAACTATTCAATTCTTAGTTGCTTTGCTGCAATGGAGAAAATAGAGGGAAGATAAATGACTATTTTAATTTTATTAGATCTATTCTTTCAGACTGCTGGCTAGAGGATGTTATTGAAACATTTACCACAGCAGAATGAGTTGCTCTCTATTTTCTGCTCAAATGTAGAAATGTTATTATGGGAAATCGTTCTCTGGGTGAAAGGCTGGTTTGTGTGTGGTGTTTTGTGTCCTGCTTAGTGTGGAAATGACAGAACTTGGGCTCTGGGTTCTCACAAGTAGGTTATAGTGCCTGTGGCACAGCAGTCGCATGCAGCTCAATGTCTTTTCTTCTTGACTGTGCTTCTGCCCTGAAATGGTTGGTGCTGTGGGAGTAAAAGACAGCAAGCGAAACTTCCACCAAAACAAGACAGGGGAAGGTACAAATTTTCTCCAGGGAGCAACCACCAAAGTTGGAACCTTAATGGCTCTTTGGATTCTTAGCAAAAGCAAAGTTTCTCCTTTGACTTTCAATAGCATAAAAACTTGTAATGCATGTCTAAAACTTCTTTATGCTTGATGTGTAAATACTGAGGGGGGCTGCACTCAAACTGAATGGAAAGGTCAAGCTTCCTTTTTTTCTCCAGAAGTTCTGGAATTTTATTTCCTCCTCTTGTCTGCCTTGTCTCTCTCTGTTGCCTAGACAGACGAGACTGGCTTCTTGTCTGTTTGGCCAACTTTTTGCTAAAACCTGCATAAGGAATATACTGCATTATTTTGTAAAGTAAGTGACAGGCTTGCAATCTGAGTTCTATAAATTTAAATATTCTTTTAATGCTGACTACGCTGTAAAACAAAATAGCTGCTTACAGTCCTGAATAAATAAAAATAAAAATATAAAAACAAAGTTAGATCTGTAAGAGTCTTCCTGAGCAACTACAATTTTACTGTTAGTGAAGCAGCCCTTTCTTATTAGTCGTTTCTAAGTTTTTATTCACTTTGCTACCTCTTCACTAGATGCTTTGTTTGCACCTAAAAGAAAGCTGTGTCAGGCTTTTGTTTAGAAAACTTCTCCTAACAAAGAAATTTGTTACCACATTTATTTTGTCATTTCAACGCTGTCCCTTAACTTGTCTAGCTCTCTCCTTTCTTAATGCTTACCTCCCAGTGAATTTAGAGATAAATCTATTCTTTCACCATTCATGTAAACCTTAAGCCTTCAGCCTTGCATCACAAACTAGACTCTCTATTTCCTTGTTCTTTCCTGTACCTGTGCTAATTAGAGTACATCTTTCTTGGCCATGAGTGACCTATATTACGTACAGTCTTCCAGATGGAATGATCTGTTATCTGACAAGCTGTATTGCTTAATACAAGATATTTTTAGAACCATTTCAAATATATATTTTATAAGCAGTAGACAATCCCATAAGATTGAGAAAACACGACACAGAAGCCTCAAATAAAATCAGAATCTCCATACACTAGATAGAAAATGACTAGAAATTCCTGTTCTAACAGTAAGTTAACAAAACTTGTAATGAATCATGGAGAGTATCTGCTGTACACAAAGTAATCATGCTATGTGTTTCTGGGTATATGTAAACTGATAAACATAACAGGACAAAATGGGAAAGGGCAAAGTAGCTTAGTCTCAAATGACTGCTACATAAGTTGGCATCTCTGTAGATCTGATGCATTAAGAATACACACTCACGCCCAGCCGCAGCAGCAGATGTGCTGGTAGGAGAGGAAAGAGCATTGGATAACGATACGTGACTAGGGCTAGAAATATTGGTTACATCCTGGGTCTGGCTTGTGACGGAGGACTGTCTCCTTAGAGCCCCCTGAAAGGAAGTGCCACTCTTGAAAGTATTGACTACTTCGATCTGTAATGGAGGAAAGAATGAGACAAGTTGCTTAAAGTATGGATACAGTTGCATAACTGACAGGAATAATAATGAAAAACAATAAATCAACCGTGCACACAGTTTTACTTCAATTGAAATAAATACTTTCAACTGTTCCTTTTAATGTTGCTAGATATGAAATGATCCAAATCTTCTGCCTGGATAAAACGAAACAGCTCCATAGGAGGCAGCGGAGCTGCATCAGTTTAAACAACTAGAAGATTTGAAATAACAATCTTTAAAATTTCAATCTTTTTATGTAAATAAATAGAACTGGAATACTTGATATAGCTAATCTCCACTTTTTGCTACTGAGAATAAAATTACTTTGTTACTGTTCTCTAGGTGTTCTTCTAGAGGGAGGAAAATTCAGTCACTTAATTGGAATTGGGGGGCAAGGGAGATGGGGACGACACCAAACCAATCCAAAAAAACCCCTTTAAAATATTCAAAATACGACTCCATTTTGTTTACAAAACCAGGGTTGTCAGTATAGTAGCTTGATAAGACGGGAAGTGTTCCAATGTTATATCTGATTTCTTCTATAATGAAAGTTTGTATAAATTAAGCATAGTGATAATGAATGATGATCTTTTATAACTAGAGATTTAACAAAGATTAGTATTTTATCTTTATACAGAGTACTTAAAATCACACAGAAAATGATGAGGAAATGGATCGACTACTGCAGCAAAGAACATTACAATTTCCTACTTGTTATTGTCATATGTGTATTGTATGCTACGTTTGATATACCCCTCCTGGATATCTTCCTGAGTACTTTATCCATCACCACAGAAGACGAGTTAAAAAAAGAGCTGAGTATTTCAAAGCATTCTTTGTCACCAGTATAACCCAATAAAAAGCAGGCTCTCTGTACAAATGTAGAGCTGGGGATTGGCAGTAAATAATATCAAAGACTAAATATATGCTACAAATCTCCATATACCAAAATGTCCTCTTTGATACATTAGTACAACCACAACATGACAAAGCAGCAATAGTAGTATCAACTAGATTTCAGCCAACTACTTATTTGAAGTAACCCACTGTTCCCACATTTGTATCTTGCAACCCAGACTTCCGAAGATACACAGCCTAGGAAGTAGTTGGGAGAAGGTAAAGTGGCATATTTATTAATTAAAACAGCAAAAATCTTGGTGCAAGCCCTCCTAGATTTCCCAAGTTGAAAGCATTATAATAAACTGGTAACATTTTCTGCTGTGCTCAGTCTTAGGCTTAAACAAATTCATATGGCTTCATCTTTACTAATATGGATGTATCCCCTCCCATAATCGTATCTTTGGACATCATTGTTTACTTTCCTGCATGTTTTTATGGGAATAATCCCATCACAGCCAGCTGTAAAAGGGATCAAAGGTTACTGCTGTAAAATTGTTACACTGAACTTTTACTATATGTACATGAAGCAGCTGATTTGTTCACTGACCCACTGTTTACCAAGGAGTCCTGTTTACAACCTCAATTTAAATGTGCACACTAATAGATGTACAGCATTAAGCAGTCGTCATAACATTTTACAGCTTTGCTCTCAGTGTTTTCTGCAGCAGACTTATTTTAAATTACATGTCCAATATAAATATCACAGTAAAAAAACACAATATGAGGTGAGTTAGCATATGGAATAGGGGTACCAGTGAATTACTAGCTAAGGTTCACATTGGCATCTAGAAAAAAAGCATATAGCTCAAACCACTGGCTATATATGAAGGCATACTAAATACTCACCTGAAATGTTCATTGTACAAAAGTAGAATTAAATACAGATCTTGGGTTTTCATGATCTAACACAGGTGACAGAGCACTCTTCAAAAGAGACCATTCAAAAAAGATTTTAAAGACTCTTACTGAGAGCATGAAGTGCGTATCACTGTGGAAGACACAGATGATAAATCCTAAGCCAAAGGGCATTTCTAGATGTACAAATATCTTCCTATAAACTGAAAGACCTTAGTATATGACTGAAAATATAAAGGAAGGCCTGTATTTAATAGTTTCTCCAGGGAACAAGAATTACAGGCATGTAATTTACTCATTCTCCTGAAGAAAATAACTACAGATCTTCATGGATATAATTCATAGAGGGAGGATGACAACCTTTTCAGAATCTTAAAAGCTGAACATACAAAGCTGTGCTCTGCCTGAAGCCAAGAAATAAGAGGAGAAGAGCTTGGCCCAAAAGTTTATCTTTCAAAACCAGAAAACAACAAAGAGTTCATAGAAATAAATAAATAAATAAATAAAGCATTTTAAATTAGGATGTATTTTTTTGATCACAAAAGAATGCAGGTATTTAGAACAACTCAAGCTGCTAAAAAGGAGACGTAAATGATAAGTCATGCATCATGAAAAGTTTGAAAAATTTCCAACAAAATACAAGATGCCATCATGTTTTGATTATAGCCCTTCACATACAAAAAAAACACTGTCCTACATTTGAATCTTATTTGTAAGGTTAGAATTTTTCACCTCTCATTTTTCTGTATGTTCTATATGCTACAAGATCTGTATTCTGAGGTACGCACAGCTAATAAAAATACCAGTGATTAGCAGTTTAAAAAAAGAGAAAGATCATATACTAGCAGAATAGTCCTGGCAGAACAAACATTTTTCCGTTGTTTAACACAGAACAGATTTTCAGCAAGCATTTCTGTTGTCATTAATGTTAATGGGACCCAGGTATCATTCACCTAATCTCCAACCAGGATATTATTTAAAAAAGAAAAAAAAAAAAGAAAACCACTCTTCTGCATGAAATCAGAGTTTCCATTCTACTTACACTGGGCTGCTGTAATGTTTTCTATATTAAAAGCTATAAGCAAGGCCATAAAACGAGGTGCTAGCCTTTTATCTAACTTCAAAGCCACGTGCCAGGAAAGATCTTCATTGCTATAGCGTTTGCAGTGGTTCAAGGGAAAAGTTTTAATGCAGAAAGTAAGGGAAAGAAAATGCAGCACAGCACCTCTATGTATTTTTTAGTATCTAAAAACGAATAACCTTTTTTCAGTAGCAGTTAACATGGCACCTGTATATTTTTCAGTTTTTGCTTCTATTCTCAGAATTTTTCTAGACAGCTATTTCCCACCTTAAGCAGATAAAGCAAACTGAATTACAGGCCGAATGAAGCAGAGAAGGAAAGAACAAGGCCCAGGGCTGCTGTAAAAATCTGACATGTAGCTTGAAAATTTTTCAATCCTCCACACTTCTCAATTTTTCCATACTCAAATGTGAGGTAACTACAGAAACTTTTTAGTATACAATTAAAAAAGATGCAGTCATTTTCATTTGTTAGATTATGTAGTTTTGCCTGAAGGTGAACTTGCTGAATTTTCCAAATTCTGTTAGACCTGCCAAGATGGTATGATCAGTCTGGTCTCAACTGTCATTCCTTCAGAATGAAGAATTTTTGAGAACTGCAAGAAAGACTTGGAAAAAAACACTGAAAACTAGCAGAAGTTGAAAAGTTCTGTCTTTTATCCAATTTGAGACCACCTTTATATCTTTCTGAAACTTGCATAACTAGGATGAGTCATTTGTGAAACTTAGTATGCCAGAGGTCTTCTGAGAGCATCATCCAGTAAGGAAACACTCTTCCATTCAGAGGAGAACATACATCCATCCAGAGAAGCCCTATAGTGTATTTATAAGACAACAAAATATCTAAATGAACAAAAGTCAACAAAAAAAGAAAATCAGAAGTAGATAGCCAGTCTCTTTGACTTAGTTATGTGCATTTTTCATACACCTTTCTTTAAAGTAAATTCACTTCTTCATAGAAATACATCTGGCATTTCAGTATGAAGAATCAGCAGGGGAAATCCTTTCTCTGGTGCCTAGCTTTGAATGCTCTGTCTGGAGAGAGGGTGCAAAAAAGAAAAAAATGTCTTTAGTACTGCAAAGTTTTTGTCAGTTTGGATGAGTTTTTACTGGAGCATTACAAGGGATATCTGTCAGTTATCTGCAAAAAAAAACCCTATCATAGATTCTTTATAACTGTTTCAGGAGTGAAGGCTTTTCTTGAGTGCTGTGGCCATCTGTCCAATAATGACTGAATAGAAAATAAGCAAAAATAAAGATGATCTAATACACAGCGCAAGCGTATGATGGTGGAAGCTGGTCTTGTTAGAATTTGAATGATCAATCTAATCGTGAGAGTCTAGAGTTTATTCCTAATCTTACTGTCATCCTCTTACATATATAAAGCGAGGGGATGCTCTACCTTCTTCTTCCGCATCTCCAGAAGTGCATTAGACATCAGAGGATTCTTGCAAATCCTCCAGCTCCCCAAGGATGCTACAGACATCCTCATCTTCTTCCATCAACTCTTCTTTAGCTGGCTTCCTGAGAAATGCAGTACAAGTGCATGAATTCATTTGGATGGGCCACAACACATAGCGCACGAAAATGCACTCAAGGTCCATCCAACAATGGATCTAATTTGACCTGCATGTAAGTTCATCACTCTCCAGTGGACACCTTGGAACTGTTTTTCAATCTGTTGGCCCATTTCCTTTTTTCATTATCATTCCACGGATGTGAAATGGATGTAAAAATCTAAGTCACTGAATAAACAAAATGAGAACAAAAATCACAGAGGCCTCATGGCAGGAGAGAAACAACACATCCTACTGAAGATATTTCTACAACTAAGAGCAGAAAGAAAACTAAGATGGATGTTAGCAAAGAAATATAATTAATGCTCATTTTGTTTTAAATAGTGTAAAAGAATAATAATTTATCTGTAGATTAAGTGGACAAAGATATGCAGAAGAACTAAAAGCTACCTCTCAGACTAGAAAAAGAATTGAAAGGATGTCATTTGCTTTTTTGTGCTTGTTGTTTACACTCACCACAACCAGAAAGACATCCTGACAGAAATGCCAACAGACAACACTCCTCCTATAGCCATCAGGAAGAAAAGAATGCACATTTAGAGGTCATCTTTTCATAAAGATCGCCATTACCTGGGCACCTGTCACCTTTATACCGTGACAATTTGAATTTTCTCTGATGATGAGTGCTCCTGACTCAATAGAGTCAAGACACACAACCCCAAAGCTGAAGATCCGTATTTAATTACTTACCACAGAACCTTGGGAATTTACCTAAACCCTTAATCTCTCTAACAGCAGTTTCCACCCTTTCTTTTTTGCTCAGTGGATGCACTAAAGAAACCTAACTGTCCTAGCTTCAGTTACCTGCTTTCCCCCATTTTTTCTAAAATGCATGGCTGCATCTCTTTCTCCAGAAAAAAACGTATCGATTTGTAGATAAGGGAGAAAGTACTGTTTATCTTAAATGAGGACAAAAATAAAAATCTTCTGAGATAAAAATGGTCTTTAAAAGATTCTTTAAAGAAAAAAATGTTTTTCTTAACTATTCACTTCTTTTTCTTGTAAGCATCACGTAAAACCTTCACATCTGATATGCTGAGTACATATCTGTCCTTCAGACCTACTTTCTTCTGCAAGCTGGCACAAATACTTGATCTTAGAAAGATCAACTAGAGAGCACTAGAATGCTATAAAACATGCTAATTCACTGCAATGAAAAAGGTGAAATAGTTCAAATAATTTTTTCAGTACTACAGGCCAAATTTTACTAAATAACCTCATTTGTACTATATTTAGCACCATGATTCAGTGCAAATATTCAGTATATTAAAAAATGCCATGGATTTTTGTATTTAATAAAAGTTGTGGGGTTTTTTTTTAAATAAAAATATAGAGATTTCTAAGAAATCGTCCATAGCAGCCAACACATATATTTAAATACTTAATGGATGCATAGGTCCCTACTACTAAAAATAAATCCAGAACCACATTTTTCATTACCTAATAGGAAAGAAAATCGATTCCTTTTAATCTTGATAGACACAGTAGTGCCAGAACAGAAAAGAATTTTTTTTGTTTAAATCAAATGTTACTTTAGACTCAAGAAGTTAAATTATTCTATTATTGCAGAAATGGCAGCAACAATATATTTTTGACAAAAGAAACCAGTATATTTTAGAAAGTCTTACATAACATTTTGCTAGCCATTATCACAGCTAGCATTTTCCAAGTAGCACTATTTTGAGCTGTCATCACTGAAGTAGAAAAAGAATGTCCATTCACAAGTCTCAAAAAAAGTATTCCTATTTTTGTATAGTATCATTTTATAATCTCTTCACTTTATCTCTTCTGCTATACACGCACACCTTTGTTCAGTTCACCTACTTTACTTTTTCATGTGTTCCTCCTTTGAAAATAGTAAAGCAATTAACAAGTACCATCCACAAGTTCACACCCACAAACATTCTGTGGCTTTCCTTATAACATTATCTTGCCTTGATCAAAGATTAAGCATTTTTTTTTTTTCTAGATCATGTGGGCATTTACTTCTAGCATACCTGGGTTTGGATTCTGTTGAGCCCTCTGAACCAGAGAATTTGTCCACGTCGAAGTTCTCTCTCTGCATGATCAATTTCTTCAACATCTTCATTGAGTTCTTCTTCAGGGACCTCCTCCTTCTCAGTGAGCCTCCCTGCCTCCTTTAAAAACTTTAGCCTACTTGTTGGGATGGTTGCAATGACCTAAAATTATAAAAAAGTACTGAAAACATAAGCCTCATTCAATCACAATATTATAATGATCTGCTAATTACAAAAGAACACTGATATTTTAATTAAATCTATAATCTTTCAGGAAAGCTGAGATAAGCATATTCATAATAGTACTTTAGACTTCTACAACTCCATTTTAGTCCAAAAACACTTAGCTTACTGTGTAAACAGTTAGCATTACTTGCATAATTCAACCACATTGGCAATACACAGCTATGGAGCAGGTTTAAGGCTGTGAAAAATATTGTTCTTTCCCAAAAAACTAAAAGAGGATGTAAGTATTTGAATATAATTATTTAAATAAAGCTTAGCAAGATTGATACTTCTGCAATAAGAGTTTGCGTATTTCTAATGACTGATAATAATCTAATTACGTTAATGTGAGCTGAAAATTAGTTGCATCTCATGCTTACAAACCTTCTCACACTACATTGGTTCGTATATTCAGCTCCCTTTTGTTTCAGCAAGTTGAAATGCTTTCCTCAGCACTTATAAAAAATGAGGTTTGTGAAAGGTCTCCCTGTTGGACTTCTTATAGTGCTCTCTCTTACTCTGTGTGCTTATTACTAATAAATTCTGATTAACTCAGCCTCTCTTCTTATTCTTTTTGTCCACCAAAGTGGTCCTTGGAAGCAATTAGTTCAGGAGATGGCTAATCGTCTTAAAAATTTGCAAATACTGTAGTCAGACAATATTATAATACAGTAATTTTAAATATATTTCAGTGTTACCCTCTTGGGCAGTCATTTTCTCTTTGTCCTGATTTCTTTTGTCAGCTTGAATAAAAATACGAGCAGATGGCTATTCAAACAAGATATTATCTGGAACATACTGAATGATTGAAAAAAAGAATCTCCTACAAAGGTAACTATTAGACTCTTTTAGCAATAAAGTGTTGCAGTTTTCTTTTTTGTCTTTGTTTCAGCAGTGAGCAATCACATCTCTGAGGCCCAAATGTGTGAAAGGTGGAGACAGAATCAGAAGGTTGCAAGAAGATTGGTAAGGATGTATCTTACAGTTTTGGAAAACTGGAATGGATATAGTGAAGCTACCTGAAAATGCACCAGATATTTTCAGGATGAAAATAAACAACTGAGTTTGCTGAGGGTCTCCTTGAACTTCATGACCCACGACTCCACTTTTATTGTATTATTTTTAAAGACAGATGAATAAATGTCAAAACCAGTCTCTACACTACTAATAGAACCTTTTTAAAATCCATTTTGGGATTTCAAAAACAAGATATAAACCTGGAAAATTAATGAATTGATGTGACGCAAGCAAAGACAGAACAAGAGAAGAAAAGAAAAGGTAAGTGCTAGTCATTTAAATACTTACTGAAACTCCTTCAGCTTCCCAGCTTTCAAAACACTATAATGCCAGAACTCTACAGAAAGAAGCTACTTGAGATTGTTTGGTATCTGATGAAACTGATAGTAATAAGAACTTGCAAGACAGTACACATAGAAACAACTGTATTTGGTAGTGATTCTGTCTGACAGAATATCCCTCTGCTCCACGACCTCTCTCCCCCAGGCTGACAGATGCTGCTCTAATTCTTTTCTAAGGGTGTTTATGTGTCTTTTTTTTTTTCATTTCTTTTCCGTATCTGCAGACACTTACCCAGTTCAGGTAATGGCAGACTCAACAGACTGCGTGTAGATTAAGGAACTAAATATTACTCCCAGGAAAACTATTGTGATTTTCAAAAGTGATCAGTCATTCTGGGAATGTAACATGAAATATTTTAGAAAGACACAGTTTTCAGAAGTGATGAGGGACACCTTTTAGAAAACTGCCCCCTCAAAGCATCGCAGATTGGCTTCCTAGAAATTATACCTTAAATCGCTTTTAAAACTGCCAACTTTAACAGCTAAACTTGAAAATCTTCATTGCTTTTAGTGGTTCACAAGAACAGCAGGTTCAGGAGACTCTGATAAAGCAAAGGGATAACAGATTTGTTTTGTGCTGAACTAGACTTAGTCACAGCAGGGCAGAAAAGGCTGAGAAGGAAGAGAAGAACCTCTTCTAAAGGAAAAGGACTCTCTCTTACTGTAGAGCTCCATGAAGAGAGGACTTGCCACAGACTGTAAATCATGTAAATATGTAAATAATTCATTTTCTTAGCCTGTGTTTTTCTTTCCTGGTCACTAAATACTGACCATAAGAGGAAGATTTTTTCCCTCTGTATTTGCTTTATGTAAAATGGCAGTCTTTTCAGTGATAAAATTGTTGAGGTATTCCAATCGTAGTTTTGATTGAACAGCTAGTGCAACTATGCCCACCTTTAAATTGAAAACAGATGCTGATATTATTCTTAGTTTTCAGTGGTTATGTAGTAACCATGTATAGCAACATTTAGAAGCCAATAGTACATTGATCAAAGGCTGTGGGAAATTCGTCACAGCTGAATGATCTAATAAAACTGCTAGGATTTTTCTCCCTTTCCCTACTCTTCTTTCCTCCTCCCAAAGTTGGTATTTTCCAGTCAGCTGAAAACAAATATTTTCCTTCCAAGAATTATCAAACTGATTTTAGGTTTTCCTCCTGCAACACCATAAATCAAATCCCATCTTCAGTTAATGATTACATTAGAACAATCAAATAGTAGCGGTTTTCAGCATTAAAAGCTGTCATGACTCTGAGCTTATTTCTTAAAAAAAATCTGAGGCCCAAGTGTCCAAAAAGTTTTTTTTTCCACATAAGAAGAAATAATCAGTTTTGAAAGCTAGCATCTATTCATTACAATTCCATCAGAACCGTTTCAGTCTTCACTTGCACTTGGCAACTTCTTGCCTGTTTCTTCATAGTGGCGAAGTAGTTGATCTGTATGTATCTTTACATCTGAGAGGCAAAATGTAACCACATTTTTCATGGTTTTTTTTACTGTGTTAGGTGACATCAACATAAATACATTAGTAATGCACTCAAAGATGAAAAAAATTAACATTATTAATGTTGCAATCTGTGTACAGAAAACAATAATGTAGTATTTTAACAAAACTGATTGCATCCGTATTATTACTTCCAGGCGGATAATCACATAACTTCTTTAATCATTGACACTTGTTTCTACACATATATAATTTTATATTAGCTAATGATGACACAGGTCGTAGCAGAATTTTAAAGTGACACATGAATTAAACTGCGCTTTTCTGCAATTATTAGTGGAAAAAATCCTGTTTCTTTCATGCCCTTTTCCACCCTTCGCACACAGAAGTAGGTGGATGGAGGATCGCTGTGGGTGTATGTTGAATGCACTGGATTTAGTCCCATGCCAGTAACAAAGCTACCGTGGACTGACAGAATGGCAGTTTCAGCAAGGGAATGAGTGGGTTGACATAGAACTGGAACTTTTTTTCACTTTCAGGAATTTGCCACGGCTGAACATACACATGCTACACTGGGCACTCTACTGCAGGGAAGGTTACGGTGCGTTTGCCGTTACTATACTTTTTTTTGTGTCTAGAGGACTAGGTTATGAATCAAACGTCTATCACAAAAAAGCCTAACTGAAGACGACCTTGGTGATAGCACGCCCTGCTTAGGGAAAGAAAAGATACAAAAATTAACAAAAATCAAAAGGAACAGTGGGATAAATTACCCTTACTACCACATCTATTCTTGAAGTACTTAGAGAGCACCCTGTATTTCAGCGTGTGCTAAATATGACATTGTGAGAGATCAAGGAAACAACAGTATAGTAGGATTATGAACAATATCAGATCTTTGGTTTAGAAAAACAAAAAGACATTTTCATATTCCTAAATGCTTACCTGACCCCATACAAGTTCTCCTAATCCAATAAATACACACCACATCCACTGGTCAAGCTGCAGGGGAGAACAGCTAAATGGTTTTCCTCCAAACTGGACAATTACTATCTACAAAAAGAAAAAAACAGAGAAGAAAGGGGGTAAATATTTTCTGGGGAAAAAATAAAACAAAACACTCCCACACTCCCCACACCCCCCCAACAACTTCCAGTCATATTTTCCTTGAGATTTCACTTTGTCTTTCTATGTATTACAGCTCTGCTGGTTTGATTCCAACGTAATTTAACAGTAGAATAGTCAAACGTATTACTAACAATCTGTTGTTCAGTGGACTGAGTCTAAAGAGCATCCAAAATCAAAATACTGTCTTGTATTCCAAATATGTTATTTGACATTCTTACACGGCACTACATCAAGCTACCAAAAGTACATTTTTGGAACTCATCTGGCAGAAGCTGTAGAATCTCAGTCACTAGAAGTCAAACCACACAAATGTATGCATCCGGAATTAAAGGTCAGAAAAAGCTGTACACCAGTTCAGAGTAAGACTTCCTTAGCCTCGTATCTAATAACAGTCATGTATGAATGCCCAGGAAGAAAGAAAACAGGACTGCCCCCATGTATTCTCCCAGCTTCTGACTGTTCTCAGCTGGGCATATGTTTACCCTGATGTAGTTTATTTTGGAATGCAAATTTTGTGTGCAAAAATGATTGGAGACAATAAGGAAAAAAGAGGAGACAAAACAAAAATTGTGAACATCACGAAGAAGTAGAAGAAAGAAATTACAACTCCACACTGAGAAATTTCTAAATGCGCTATGGTAGGTATGACATATTTTAATCCATCTTCCTTCAGTGTAAGAATTATTTATTTATTCTGAAATCAGAGAAGGGAATTAAAAAAAATAAAATACAGCTATTGCTTGTCTGAGGACAGGACTCCTTTTATTTCTCAACCTGTTGTAGCTCTCACAGAAGCACTTTCTGATCCTTTTCCAGGATGCATTGTAATATCCTCCATATTTTTTACTTTGACATTTTGGCCGCTGCTGCTGGCTTTTTTCTTTCCGGAGGCGTTTAGGAGGAGAACAAACAGAACTAACTAATAGTTAATGGAAGTACTACACTCAAAGATGAAGTATCAAAACTAATTAGTCTGTACTTCACAGAAAGTGCAGTAAATAGATATGGAACTAAGAAAGTTTTAAATATGAAATAAAAAAAACTTGTGTAATCTCTCAGATCCATCTATGTAATCCAGGCTCCTGGTGATAATACTTTTCTTTTTAGAATAAAATGCTTGGCTCATATGTCCAACTATTAAAACACACAACCAAAATAATAAATACTTTTCTGACAATGCTTCAGCAAGCAACATTATGCAAAGCTGTATTTCCACAACATAATAAACAAAGTGAAAAATTACTACAAAGATTAACCTTCTGTTGTCCCAAGAAAAATTACCTGATTTTAAAAAGAGACTTAAAAGCATGTAAAAGTCACAGCCTAAGTACTCTTAAGCTACAATGTCCTTTTTGATTCTGTCAGAGTGCAAACTTAGTGTTTTGAACTGTGCACTGAATTATTTCAACTCCTAGGAAAGCTGGGGAGAGTAAATAAAATCAGCAGCCAATTCAGAAATGTGGCTAGCAGCTAGATGACACTTTTCCTTCAGCCAGACAACTGAGCACAGTAATGCCTAGAACTAAGAAAACATCCTCAGACATTATTCATGATTTAAAAAAAAAAAAAAAAAAAGAAAAATAGAGATAATTGTGAATTTGTCAGGCCTCTTCTAAAAGCATTTTAGCTCACAGTAGTAAACCCATGTTTTTGAACTAGCTGTTAAAGACCATCACTATCAACTTCTACTACAAAACACTGGTGTCCTTTCTCCCATACTTAGTTGACTGAGTGGTTCCCTTTTCTTGTTTCAAACCACTAGAACCCAGATTCAAATAGCTCTGTCCTCCTCCTCACTCTTTCCATGAGACAGGTCCCATTACTGATAGCTTCCAGAATGCCATTGCAGAATTGAGCAATGTCAGGACAGAAATAGCTCAACTCTAAGCAATTGTGAGTACTGCAGTAGACTTCTAAAAGGTAGTGTCAAATGGTATCAAGTACAGGATAGATACCAGCAAATGGATGGATACAGGAGCAGAAGGAGGAATTAGAGTTCTTACAGAAGAAAAATTACAACTGTTTGGGAAAAGTGTGTATTTCTGTAACTATGTTCACATATGATTGGGACAGCAAACTCATGAGATGGACATGAAGAATTACTACCAAGCAGTATTACTGAGAACATCAAGTAGCCTTTGCCAGTGGCATTTAACCTCAGAAGAACAAATCAGCATTAGCTATTTGAAGACAAATTTGTCTATTCATGGAGTAGTAAATTAATGTAAAATGCTTTGTTGCTATTGTTCAGTATAATATTTAATAATTTCTTCTAAAAAAACAGTTATATCATCATAGAATCATGATGGCTGTTGTTATTGTACATCTTCAGATTAATTTAAGATTTGATCTAGTTATAATGATCACAATTTGTGCTGTATTGGTATGGCTACATAACATTTTCCATTATTGATGCTTGTATTGATTGAGAAAATATGTGAAATCGGGTGGTTTACTATTAAGTGTGCCTCCTACAGCATTTAATTTATTTAAGGTAAATTTCTGATTAATAGTTACTAATTCTTGCTCAAATCATTACCTGAATAGCAAATGTACCCAGTACAATAGTGCAAAAAATAGGATTTCTGAAGATGCCATCAAAGACATTTCTTTCACCATGGATTTTCCGTGCGTTGATTTCATTGAAAAGCTGCATCATGACAAAGGTGTTGAAGATAATGGTGTAATGCTCTGAAGGAGGAGAGTGAAGTGGCGCATTTCTCCCACTATCAATCTTAAACATTTTCTCACCTAGGTATAAAACAAAAACAAAGATTTTTGATAAATTAAACAAACAAATTTATATTTCCCTGTTTGCTTTAGTTAGTTGCCTCCTGTGCTTTGCTTTACCAGCTTTCTTTCTGCACTTACTATAATATAGGCAGAATTTGTAACACCAGTGAGCAAAAGATATCTAAACTCCTTGAGCTTCTTGCTTCTCAAATGATGACCTTTATCTAATAACTCAGTTTACCTGTGCAAATAGTTTTCAGCAGTACTTTTCCTCTAACCGAGTAGTAATTATTCTAAGTAAATTCCTTCTGAGGTACCAAGCACTTGAGACCATGGACTGTATGTTTGTGATTTTCTACAATAATTAGAAGCAACCACTCCTCAGCAGTTTTTGCCCATTTACTAATCCAGTATGGCATAACTCTTGACAAACATTCAAGGACATTAATGATAAAAGACACAAACATTCCTGGTTTTAAACAGATTTGGTTTTAATCATTCTGCTAGTCTGCTTTGAAAGCACACGATCAGGCATTGCTCTTTATTTTGGTAATTTCATTATCACTTTTAGATCTGAACAATAAAAAAAAGCAAGATACAACCCATGATGAGTAATTGTAAAAATGGAATTCAGTTTTGAAGATACCTGCACCTGAGAGACCTCTTTTCTTGCAGAATCATAGAATGGTTTGGGCTGTAAAGGACCTTAAAAGATCATCTAGTCCATCCCCCTACTATGGGCAGGGACATCGCTCAGTACATCATGTTGCTCAAACATGCAACCTGACCTTGAACATTTCCAGTGGTGGAGCATCCACACCCACAGTTTCTTTGGGCAACCTGTTCCTGTGTCTTACCACTCTCACTGTAAGAAAATTTCTTATGTCGAATTAAACCTACTCTCTTTCAGTGTAAAATCACTGCCCCTTGTCCTGTCACTACAGGCCTTGGTAAAAAGTCTTGTCTTTCTTGTGAGCCCCATTGAAAGGCCACAATAAGGTGTTCCAGAGACTTGACTTCTCCAGGCTGAACAACCCCAACTCAGTCTTTCTCCACAGGAAAGCTGTTCCAGCTCTCTGATCAGTTTTGTGACTTCTCCTCTGGACCTGCTCTAACAGGTCCACATCTGTCTTGAACGGGGGACCCCAGAACTGGACACAGGACTCCAGGTGGGCTCTCACCAGTGTGGAGTAGAGGGGCAGAATCCTCTCGCTTGACCTGCTGGCCACGCTTCTTTTTATGCAGCCAGGATATGGTTGGCTTTCTGGGCTGCAAGTGCACATTGCCAGCTCATGTCCAATTTTTCATCCAATTTCTTATACGCCAAGTTTAGAGATAACACACAGTTTTTGAAGGAGGCATTGTCTTAAAGTAAGGGTGGGGCGTTCCCATGAAAGTGTAAATCAGGAATTGAATAAGAGTAAATATGATTATCACAAGACTAATTTTCATAACCAGTGTTTTGTTAATAAAAGCAAAAACTTGAACATTTTTCTGCTATCCCAACTAGCATTAAATTCAGAATTTCTGAAGAAGAAGGGTTTCCTTGGGTTTTCTCCTGAGGCTGTTAATTCCATCAGCTAAGTTATCAGTGAGGGTTTTTTTGCCTTAGGATATTTGAGAAGTTCATGTTCAAGTCAGTGGGAATAATAAGCATGTTTCCAAAGAAAGAATCTGGCTTATCGTCTTTTGACAGAAAGTAGATTACAGTATCACAAACATATCAGTAACACAGTATGAGGCCACAAAAGTTAGACTGTGAAAGAGCAGAGATTTTTAAGAAGATTATACATCTCCAGAGAGATAATTAGTTATTGGAACACATTCCCATTACTACATGCAAACAATAAAGGAAAAAATTAATGAAAGTAAACAAATATCATCATTTCATCTTTTATACACAGATGTATATGTACACATTACATCTATTTGCTTTCATTCAATACACACACAAACACCAATATATGAATAATACTTTCCTCAGTGAGAGTACCCGTCCTTAAGCCTCTGTTATTGCATTGCCTTACTTAACTGGCAAAGAATAAGATGCTGCTATTGTGGAATGGCAGTGGTTAAACCCGTAACTAGATTTTATTTCTGAACATGTTCTAAAAGGTGTTATAGTACATCAACTTTAAGTTTATTATGCCTAGTTGCTAAGGTTAAGATTTTTTTATACTACAGTTTGAAAGAACTAGACAGTCACCTCCAGATTTCTGATGTGCCTGATGTCTCAAAGGCATTATTGTATGTTCAAACACAATGTATTTATTGCCACATCACAGAAAAATATAAAAACTTGATGTACTAGTCTCTACAGAAACCTACTACCAAAAAAAGTATTAATTGATAAAAATGTAAATAATTCTCATTAATTTTGAATTTCTTTATTGAAACACTGAGTTATAACATCATCTCACTGCAAAGCTGAGCCTTGTGGAGCTTAGAAAGGAAAAGACTGTATTTCCTAGGCTTATCAGGAAATTCACTGGGCTGCGTCCTTCAAAGTATGCATGGATTTTCCAGAGACACACAGAAGTAATTAGAACAGGGTGAAAAAGCCTGGTTTTCTTTCCATCAGGGCTCAGTATAAATACTTTAAACCATAAAACTTACGAAAAAGCCCTTAAAACTCCCCATGAAGTTCACAGAAGTTCGCATTCCAAGATTCATATCACACAAATTACCAAGAACTTCTACACCTGTTTTAGAGAATCTGAAATTACAGTTTCCTTAGACTTACTAGACATTCTCAGAATACACTGAAGCCTAACAATATCGAAGACCATCTCTCTTAAAAATCTGGCAATCATTTTGGTTTAAATAGCTCCACTGTAAACACACCATCACCTCCTTTGCGCATTCCAAATAAACTGCCAGTTGTTGGTAAGGTGGAGCAAGACTTTCACAACAGAGCTCAAAAAAACTCCTCAGACTCATAAATTTACATTTATAGCTCATATGGAAGTCTGTATATAAATTAAAAAAATCCTGAAAGACAACACATGTAATTTAACAGTGATGACATCGCAACAAGCACACAATACTCATCTGATAAAATGATCAGTCTTTGAGCAAGTTCACTTATTACTGTGGAGCAACAAACTCTATTATTAACCCCTACTGTTCCCTGCAGCAAGAAACATTCCTCCTCCTTCCCTCCCCGCTCCAAAATACAATCTACAAAAAACATCCATTGCTAGCAAGGCCTGAAGAAGAGTCCAGTAATCTAATAAATCAGATTTTTTTCCCATTTTAATATCTATTCTAGATATTACATGTCAAAACAGAGTGTTATTTGTATCACTTAACACTGATTAGTTGCTTATCTATACTACTTAAGATGAGCATTATTTCTTAACTATGGCAGACATTTTGTTCCCAATTAGAGCTGCTCCAGATATTGGTGAAATGGATCTTGATTTTTGTCGTGGTTTTTTTTTTATTTGTTGTTACACGTCTGTTAAAGACGACAAGTCTCAAAATGAAATTTCAGGATAGAAGCAGCAGGGTAGATACTTCAATTAAAATGTAACCTCCTATGCTATGTTTTAACATAAACTTTTGCCAAAGCACAACCTGATATTTTGTTAAGAGGCAAAAAAGCTCACTGAGGCCCTTGCCAATGTAAGCAACATGTGAAAGGTGACTAAATCCCTCTACTGAATCTGTTCTGTTTCCCTTACTGTTTCCGATCCCATTAAACAGCTCAGTCCTGCTAGCCGTTTAACTATGACAGACTTCATATATGTGCATTCAGTGGTTACATTTAAAGCATTTTGACATGTCAGGTTGCAAGACCTAGATGCTTCCAAACTAGGTAACAAGACTAACAAACTTTCTTACCGACAAAAAGAAGTGTAAATATGAGAGTAAGCTGATAAACAGCATGGCCCAGAATGTTCTTCATCATGGTACGGGATATAAGAGGTTTGTTCCTGCCGTATGGCTTTCTTAGCAATAGAGCTTCTGTTGGAGGTTCAGTGGCCAAAGCAAGTGAGGCAAAGGTGTCCATAATTAGATTGACCCACAACATCTGTACAGCTTTTAGAGGAGAGTCCTGTGGAGACAAATAAGAAAGTTATATATTTCCTAGAAAAATAATTGTTGTCAGGTCATTTAATGTGATCTAATTTCTTCCTGTGTGACTGCAAGCAGCAGTGAAGATGGGACACTGAAATACATGGACCTCTGGTCTGACCTACCATGATCTTTCTTTTATCACTTACGCAAGACCAGAATCACAGGAAGCACAGTGATCTGAGCCAAGACAAATTATTTCTCTGCAGTCATTTAACTCAGGAATATATAATATTGCACAATTCTTATAAAGCATAGAATTAACAACATATAATGCATTTTACAATACCCTCTTACTCCAAATTACTCTTACTTCATGCATCATGCTCAACTTTTCAGCTGAATTTCGCTAACTAGATAATACAAGTGGGAGTTTCTTTCCTGGAAGAAAAGCTCTATTTTGGGTTTTTTCCCAGAAACAGTTTGAAATTATTAAAAATTTATGAAACAATTCCTGAGACATTTTAATATATCTTACTTAAGTAAGACCTTTTAAAATGAGTAGTGATGAAAAATATGCCTCATATTTGAATTTTTAAAATATTCTGAACCTCACTAAACTATATCAAATGTGGAAAAGTAAGAAAATCTTTATTATTTTACTGGGTGACAAGAAGGCATATTTGAGACTACGGAACTGGAAAGAAAAAACACACCATTACGACTTGTCAGGATGAAATATTTATTTTTCCGCAGCAGATCGCCAACCGCTAGAAGGAGCTCTCTCCTCACTTAATTCAAGAAAGAGTCTATGGTCATATTACAGAGGACCTTAGATCATGTTTAAAAAACCCCAAAAGTAAATAAATAAAGCAAACTAACACAGATGTCAGGAGAACTCTGGATGAATATTATAAAGTTTTGATTTTTAATTCATTGGGGCAGCTGTAGTGATAGATAGATGCAACTGCTTCAAGGAGCCGTATCAGGAAAAATGAAGTGAGTTCTCTTTTTGTATCTAACATCCTATGCCTTTAGACTGAATACAAAACAGACAACATTAGTAAGGTCTGCTTCCTGTTTCAAATAGACAGTTTTCATTTGGAAAATAGAATCTCAAAAGTAGTAAGGTATCAGTATGACAAATTTTATAATAAAGGGAGTTAATCTACAGTATGAAATATTTTTATGCATTACATTACCATGGTGCGGCAGTAGTGAAGCAAAGAAATGTAAGGAACAGCACGTAAGCCAAATCAAAGCCAATAAAAACACCTTATGAACTCTGCCCTTTTCTTCAAAGGGTTAAATGTTCATTTTTAATGAAATATTATCAAATAATGAGGGCCAAAATCCATTCAGTATCCCAATGACATACAGAGAACAAAGGTAAGCGGCTTGGTCTCTTGAGGATCTGGCTTATATTCCAACTCTCCCTTGAAATAAAATATTATTTCCTCTTGAAAACACATTTTTAACACCCTTACATTTACAAAAACGGTTATATATTTTATTTATAAAAAAATATTCATTGTTTGCTTATTCAAAGGGACGGAGAAAACCAACCTACTGTTTCTAAGTCTTACAGGCTGGCTACATCAGGGAAGGGAGGAAGATTAGCATTTCCTGACCTCTTGGTTATGATTTGCATTAACTGGGCTTATCTGGAGAGTTCAGCTCACTCATTTGATATGCAGCTGCAGAAACAGGAGACATCTGTGTCTTTAGAGGTGGCTAAAAACCTAAAAGCAATCAGTACAAACTTTGTTCCAAATTGAGACCTTATTTATTTTTATTAATACCAGTGGCTCAAACAAGGAGTACTTGCCCTAAAAGCAGTTTGTTGCTAGGGCTCAGAGACCCTAGACTCGGACACAGTAAACAGAGAAAAAGGAAAACGTTTTCTACTGAAGAATTTGCCTTGTCATATTTTTACCTGTCTAGTTATTAAATGTTCTTGAGAAATATTCTCTACTTTGAAATCTTACAATAGCTGCGTTTCCACTTCATGCGGTGACTTCTGTGTCAATAAAACTGAATTTGTCTGTTACGCTTAATAAATAGAGTCAAATATTCAGGTGTCTATCAGAGCCTGACGTATTCCTAGCATAATGAAAAGTCAGATTCTTTCAGTCTCTAAATCACACAACTGTAACTGGCAGTCATCAGTTTTGGCAACAACATGTTCTCACCATTTCCCACTGCCAATCACCTTGGGTGGCTATGGTGCCTCTAATAATTATCTATTATTGGCAGTGCTACACTGTTCAGTCAAGTGTGAAAGCTCATTCTAGGCTGAAGCCAAAACATTAAATACACATTAGTCTGGGCAGGCAGCGGAATGAAATTTCCACTGCAACTCTATCTGATTTCTGATTAGTTGATGGAAACTGAGGAAAATACATATCAGCTAAGGAGCCTAGTCTTCCATTACAGATTTTAGTCACTTATGCAAGTGGGAGGCAAATTCAATGTTCTTTTCACTGCATTTTAGCCACTGACTGACTAGCTAATAATTCTTAATTCACCTTCTGCATACTTTCAGGATGAGAGCTGTTCAAACTGCAAACCACCCAAAATCACCACCTTTTTGTCAAATTCCTTTCCACTTGACCTTGGAATACGTTAGAGTTGGCCTAGAGGTAAAAAGGAAAATGTCCCTTATATCGAGCAATGTTACACTTCATCTTGGAAACACTTAAAAGTACAAATCACTAAAGGCTGGAAATAAACTACAAATCTTTTGTGACATGCAAAGCCTCAAAAATTTTAGAGCTTGTTCCTTTTGATTTAGATGACAAGCTTAAGGGAGTAAAAAGGAATTTTCATCCTTACCTGTTCACTCTCACTTGTCACAGAACACATTCACAAAAATGAGCATTTCTGGTAGGTTAACTTTATATACATTCATGCAAAAAAAGTCAGCCCTCACTTCTGCTGCTAGATCTCACTGTCTACTTATTGTATGGAAGTGGCATCCCCAGTTCTATTTCTGTGCTTCTAAGCCTTCCCAGAACAAAGCTAAACAGTACATACTTCCATTTTATATTCTAGCTTTTAAAATTTGCTAATGCTATTATTTCAGGATTTGCCAAATACAGTTCTGCAGTAAAACATTATAACCATGTAAATTACTGCCTTATACATGTAAGTATAAATCATCCTCAGTTTTGAACAAGATCTCTAAAAACAGTGATTCATGTGGTAGTTCATTGCTACAATGCTTTCTAATTAACATTTAATTTTCCAAACAATGTCCTATAGAGTTACTGTTTTCAGTTCCTAATGTCTGCTAAAACATTGTGTCCCTCAAAGTACAAGAATAATAATTTGAATGTAAAATGTTAAGTCTTTGTCTTCTCTTTCTTGAATGCAACCTTTTTAAATAGTGACATTTAGTCACATTGCCTCAACAGCTGGAGACATGGACAAAATCTGGCACAGAGATAAACCTGCTACCTTTATAGTTCCAGTAAAAAACTGTTTCTGTTTGGCTGAACTGCATTTTTAAATCTTATTTTGTACATACCCAGATTATTTTTAAGAGCTCCAAACTTAATGACCTAATATTTTCTTGGTACTGTGTCTATGTGGGGGACAGAAAACAGGATGAACCTTCTGGCTTTGTAAGGCATGTATGGAACTCTATAAGATACTTAGAGGTGTGGAGCAATGACTCATTTGAAGTACAAAATTCATAATAATTGTAGGTAGAGCTCCAAAGAAGAACCCTCATTGAGTCAATCATGGGCTCTGCAAAAATATCATTCAGAAAATGAAGTCAGTTTATATCTCATAAATCCACTAGAAAATGAAATTATTGGTTTAACCTGAGGTAATGGTTGCTAAACAGAAAGGACAATTATATGCAAACTGGTCAAGATAACCACACCCTGATCATTTTAGAATTATGCATTGGGCAACACAGAGAGAAGGAAGTAAAAGGTAAGTGAATTAGATTAACTGAAAGAGAAGGTGAATGAATACATTTCAGCTGCATTATGCCACGCAAACTGCACTGACATGGGACTAGCAGAAATAGTAGTTGTGATCTCATTAGCGGGTGCTACGTACGCACTGGACACAAAACTAAGAGCATCTACGCAGGATTGAGCAATCCTGATTCAGCTTTTAATGACAGACTTCTTTAAGCTTAGTTTTCTTGTATGACCTAGATGTCAAAATCCTTTACATAATTACAGAATCACAATAAAGTTCATTATTAGTTGAAAATTCAGAACTCTTGGCTTACACATTGAGCTGCTGTAAACTGAAACAGGGCCCAGTGTAAGTTAGATCCCTGTGAGGGGCAGCTTAGTTTTGGCAGCAGCCACGCTAAGCTTGCCAACAGGTGACACACAAACAGTAGAAACACCGAAAAGACCAGGTAAGTGTAAAAGACGCTTCATACTCAAAGCATCCCAGTATGCTGGTTCTGAATTGCAGAACAGGTTTTTTGAGAGGTGACATTAAGGAGTATGTAAGAAATGTTACTACCTACATAGAATTTTTCTCATTCTAGATTTGATGAAAGATCACCAGAAGGAGAGCCTGTGTAATATCCATTACCCTGAATATTAATTGTGGGCCAAAATTATATTCTGTGTGTCAAAGAAAGCCAAACTGACTACCTAAAAGCAAATCCAGTCCAATGTGAACCTTCTTTATATTCATTTTGATGGTCACTGAAAGCTATGTTGCCTTTTGGAAACTAGAGATCCAGCTTCATTTGTTAATCAGTAAAAACGGTAAGACGTGTGCAGTTTGCAGACTTGGATCTATGTGTGTGCACCTAGCCTGTTGTGTGCAAGATTTTTTGGTATATTCATGCATTTTTGTGCTAGAGCTATTTTCATAGCAACCAGAGGGTACAGTAAGTTCTCAAGTGTGATTTTTAGTAAAGCTTATGAGCCAAACAAACATACTGCCCTTTCACTGGCTAGCTAACACCATAGTGTTCATTCGTAAGGCAAGATCCTTCTTGAATGAGACAGAACGGAGAGCTACTTGAGATTATTAGCAGTCAGGCTGTGTAAACAGAACTGCAATGGAAATAACTGCTGCCTTATTGCTACAGCTTCAATTTTAGCTCCTTTCAGACCTCTTCCTTTAGATATGCATTTTTACTCCCAAATTAAGAAATTGCAAAAGAATCTATTTGGACAGAAATACAGGACTTCTAGGAGATGTACATTAAAACCAGTGACAACAGACTTAACAGGCTCAGTGATGGTCTTACAGACCACTGCAGCAATATAAATGCACTGGTCCTGATCCAAATCCTTCTAAAAGCCAATAGAATGATTCAAAGGATGAAAAAGGCTCCAGATCAGAAAGGGGAATATGCTTGCATTAATTCTGCACTGCACATGCTCTTAGACTTGATTTGAAATAGTGTTTGCACTGATTCAGTAATGTTTAACCTCTTCAAGAATAAAATAGAAATTCCCTAGTTAACAAATAGAATATAGTTCCTGTGACGCTTTCACAAAGCAACTGAAAAAATGCTGGACACTAACAAAAAAAAAAATTCACCTTAAATAAATGCTAGTGGGCAGTGACTGAATGTCTATAAAACACAGTCTTAAAAGGAAGCGCTCGCCTCAGTTCCATTTACGGTATTCTTACCACGTTGCTGCTAGCCCTTTTTTCTGTATGGTTTTGTACCACTGATAAAAATCCAGGAGGATTCATCTTCCAGACTTTTAGTCCTCAGTCACATACCTTCTGTTACCAGCAACAATCACTTTACAACTAAACATTTTCTCACTATGCTTGAAAATATTTCCCAAGGGAAAAAGAAAAGTTATCCAGCTTTGCCTCCACACCAGTAATTTTGTCCCATAGCACAGGCTCAGCTGTGGCAACAAGGCATCGTCAAGGCCTGGGGGTGGTGCCATAGGGATCTAGCACATCACGGCTTGCCATTTTTACTTCTCAGAAAACTAGAATTGACGTTTCAGTGCTTCCTTTGTACTGAATAAAATAGTTTTTTAATTTGGTAAGATCACTTCCACTTGCTTCAAAACAAGCCATTTCTGATTTCTCTGAGAATCCTAGCACTAGCCTTACGCTCATGTAGCTTAGAGGAGCTAATGATGACAGTTGTATCTACTACCCAGCTGTTGCATGGTGTCAGCAGAAGCTGGGAGCTCGTGGGTTCCTCATACGCAGCACAAAAAAGGCCTCTAAATGTCAGTCACGGCTGAGGAGAAGTTTGACCTCATGGTTTTGTAAAAGTACCTGGGTTTCTGGTTTCAAGTCTCAATTCCATGATTACAATGTAAGTTTACCCTGGAGCAAAGGTAATGACTTATTCATTGTTTTGCTCAGGTGTGCACGAGGTAAAATGTACCTGCTGAAACAGGTATGTGCACCATATAGATGCGCAAGACAGGGAAGCATCAGCTTTCCCATAGTGTGGCTCAATCCACAGAGGCATTTTGTAACAGCACCTGTCTGCAGCATCTGAAATGTACATTACTTTAGGGAGCGACAACACTAAAAACCTGCATGTTTCACTACTTTCTAATGAAGGACAAAAACCTCATACTGTACTAAATACGCCCTGCTTTATTTCTAGAGAAAAGAAAACTCAATTTTATTAATCAAAAAGTAGTAATCATTTGAAGAGAAAAAAAATGTGGTTTGCTTTCACATATGCTTTTTGTAAAAAACCTAAACATCTTGCACATACACCAGGATTGCAATGAGGGATTAATGTAGAGGGAGAAAAAGAGATCGAAGTCCAACTGCATGTGTCATTTAACTGTTTTTTTGTCATTTGCATCTGAAATTAAAAGTAATTGCTTGAAAGCAACAAAATAATTTTATCAAAAAGCTCAACTGCTGGGATTACTTCTGCGTGGCAGTACTGCTCTCTTGAAAATAACAATCCCATTCCATAATCCATGAAGAAATATATATTTAATAGTGACATATTCTGAGAGGAAAAAGCAAAGTCACATAACCTCTTCCTTTTCCTAACCCCTGATGTTTTCTGCCCTATTATCACAGGCACAGTCACGACAATAATATGTAATCAAAAACAGGGAACTGTATGGAGGCAGCACAAAAACTGGCAGCTCCTAAAAGCAATTTACTTCCAGGAGAGGGTGGATTAGTACTCCTCCTTATGTCAACAGCTATTTAGCATTTAGCACCTTGATCCTAAATACACTCTTAATGTTCAGAAGAATTTCAGAGAGCATACTTTCTGTTGTACGAAGTAAGAATGGAGTGTAAGCCACCATTACTTACAAGAAAATGTAGCTTGGCAGGATTTGGCCCCATACTTTAAGCAAAACCTGAAGTTAACCTTACCTGGGTAATGCATGCTCCAGTGAAAGCTACAATCACAGCGACAATATTAACAGTGAGCTGGAACTGCAGGAACTTGGAGATACTATCGTAGACATTACGTCCCCACATTACAGCCTTCACAATGCTACTGAAATTATCATCTGTTAGGATGATATCTGAGGCTTCCTTTGCAACATCTGTTCCAGCAATACCCTGGAAAAATTAATTGTGAATAAAATTACCTACTGGAAAGTACAGAGACAGTTAGAATGCAAATCTTCATACTTCTTCAAAGTCCACAGTTACACAGACACTCCCCAGCATAGTAACAGTGACTGCTGAATATATTCTGCATTTTGTATTTGCTAGGAAGTCAGCTAATTTGGCCTATTTTTGAAAGTTATTAAGGGTGCAGAAAAGGGAATTGACAGAGAGCAGTGGAATTCACGTGATGATAGTTTTGAATGTTTTAAATTATCAGCTTAATGACTACTGATCTTCAGAGTTACTTTTATCGTTGATGATATTTTATTAATATATATAAACAGAATTGCTAACAAAAATTAGAATTACGTATCTTGATATATAGTCTAGTATATTAATGTCTTCAGAGTCAGAGTACCTTGGAAAGACATCTTTGTATTTAATGATGGATTTTACCAATGCAAAATAGTACTCCACTCTTTTGAAGAATAGAGAGTTCATTTTTCTGTATTGGCACAGGATTCTGCATATAGCCAATAATTACCTTAGACAAAATATTGAAAAAGTATCAAAAGAAGCAATGCCAGTGAATCTAACATAGTAAATTAAAGGATTCTGAAGCAAGATAACTCACTCCCCTCCGATATATTGCTTCACTGCCAAGTAATATCTAAGCAATTTTCTCAAAACTTCATGAATGAAAAACCTCTCATAGTAAATTTATGACGACACAAACATCAATAAATCTGCTCCAGATCATACCATTGCAAAGCCAACATCAGCTTTTTTAAGTGCCGGTCCATCGTTGGTTCCATCACCAGTCACAGCTACAACCTGCCTCTGTTCCACCTGTGTGCTGTCAATAATACCTGCAAAAAATGTGTATCTGTGTGTATACCTACATATATATAAAATAATGAGCAAGATAAAACTTCCTTCTAAAAAACAGCAGGGTCTGGGTAATACAGACTACGTAATACCACACAAGTCTTACAGAGATTAGTAGAGTTGATTTCTAAGGAAAACAACGATGAAAGCAGTGTCATGACTACTATACACTACTAGACATCACTACTAGAATTTACATGGAAAGTTCTGATCCTGCGTCATCAAAACATCAACAGAACTTACACAGATTTCAAAGGGAATGAGATCAGCTCATTATGTTCTTCTGCAAGATTTCTACTACTTAAAGTTATGTGTCACAGTAAACCAGCTCTCTGATTAAACGTCAATGGAAAGGATTTGCTGAAGACCTAAGTTCGTGCTCAAAGCTCTCCTAAACTGGGACTGAACTGTAATATCTGCTTCACTGGGATGCCTTCTGGCAATCAGTTTAACCTAATGATAACAAATGCTATTGATGAATTTTATTTAGCTGAAGCCAAATTAGCAGTTTAACAGACATGTTCAATTCTGCCAAACAATGATTATGAAGATGTAATTCTTTAAATTCTGGAACCAAACATTTTAATAAATAGACATAATAAAATAATTTCTACTTTTATTTTGAGATCACTTGAGAAAAGAAAGCACTTTTCACTTGGTGAATCAAGTTTCATGCAGCTAGCCTGCAGGGATGTATTTTCCACTTACGCAGATGGGGAAAGTATGGAAAAATAATAAAGAATTTTTCTAAGGGTACAGAAGAAGCCCTGTTTTTTAATCGGATGGGGATCATTCACCACTCATGTTTTTACTTCCGTGTCAAAGTAGATCTGAATATGAGTCCAGAATACAGGATTGCTGTGTAGGATACAAGAGCACTTCTCCATATTAATAACTTAGGGGGGGAAATGACAAAATTCCTTTTGCTAACACATTTTGCACAAAGTCATAGCCTCTAAAAACAATTATCAAAACCTACCCAGTGTGAAAAGCTTTTATTCTACTCTGGAAAAAAATAACTCATATCAGATAACTAACCAGAAACAGGAAATTGCAGATTACAGAGCAATAGCTGCCTCTTGGCAAGGTTCAGGCTTATCAGGCACCCAGAAGATTGCAATGCAGTGTGGAAGCAAGTTAGTGTCCTGTATTTTTCAGTCGTGTGAAAATCAGAAAAAATACTATTCACTTTCCATTGGCAGTGTGAACTCAGATAAATGGCACATTATTCTGATAAGATCTTATAATTAGAGCTTTAAATTTGTTGGGGTGATTTGCCTTTGGTATTACTAAATAAACAGGAACATCAGCTGCCATTAGTGTTAAAAGCATTTATCTTCAGGGTCTTCCCTTCTTGTTATTAACACAACCTTTTGATGTTAAATTAATAGTTTAAGCTCCTGAAAAAAAATCGTTAAAATCTCTGACACATCATGACATTAACTGCTCGAACAGGTAGACAGAATCCTCTCACACCTGGATTCCAAATGGGAGCACAACTCGATTTCAGTTGCAGAGGCTCTAACAAATGACCTCCTAACAGATACAAATGGTCCTCTAATGTCAATGACTATGCTACCACCTGTGCTGCATCCAGCCATCAGCTAAGTCATAAGGTTAGTAGTCATTCACAAGGTTTTGTAGTCATTTTTATCCCTAAAAGCAAACTAAGCAGCCAGGATAAACCCAACACCCTCCAGAACACAGAACTGCATAATCAGCTGTCATGGAGAAACAGAGATAAAACGGTCTCGGTTACCATCAGCATCTCAGCCATACACCTTAATTACAGTGACCACTGCTAGCGGCACCAGAAATATGTCAATGCACGGCACAACAGTATCTGGAGGGGCTTCAGGGCTAGTCATAGGAAGAGAGATCATCTTTGCAGAACTGTCATTTGTACATTAGACATATTTCTAAAATGGAGCAGTAGTGATCATCTGGGATTCAGAGGATTTATTACAACTATACTTATGCTCCCTGACTTCTGCATGCTCTTTTTAATCTGTTCCTCCTCCCAGCCTTCCTCACTTTTCTGAATGCATGTCTTCTTTCCAGTACTTGCGTCCTTCCTAAACACGCTGGTTTTTGCCTTTTTTTTCCTCTTTCTTTGATATCATTCTGTTAATAGTTGTGATAAGGTTTCAAGTCAAGAATTTTCTTCAGTATCAAGGAATATGTCTGTACAGATTTTACAAACAGTTTAAGGGGACCAAACAGAAGAGGGATGTCTAGGAAACGTTCTCCCTCTGCAATCTTGAGCTGTGGAGAACAACTGCTTCAATGATCAGTGAAAAATTTAAATAAGAGCATGATCTGACAGACTGCCAGTAACAAGAATGCCCATTTCTTTAACAGGAGGGGAATTCCAAATACTCAGCAAAGCTTCGTCCCAAAACATCTTTTGCTGTTTCATTGTCTGTTCCCTCATCTTAAGCTGTTTGGCCACAACTTTGCTCTGTCAAACAGAATTTTATTCAACAGCCACAGGAATACACCTAGAGCACAACATTACAGCGTGTTCCACACACAGATTCCACTGACGCTGCAGGAATTTGGGGAGGAGTCATACAGCTTGCATAAGGCATACGTTTTTCAGAGCAAGCTGCTTGTTTCTGACGAAGGAAAGGAACATATGTAAAACAACTATGTAGAACTATCAAGAGGGGCACTATAGGCACAAGCTTCCTATAAAAGGCACCAGCACTGCATACACAGCTCTAAGTGAAATATATCCTGTATCTCTCATCTTCCTCCCATCTAACATAAAGCAAGCATTAAATCAACTCCACTCAGGATAATAGTATAAAGAATATTAACCAACAATGAGTCTTCCATTTCTTTTACAAGGAGATGTCTGTACCCATGGCTCAGATCAAAAACATGAAGTATAGCCTCAGGTTCTCCCTTTACTGCAGAACAAATGCCGCTTTATTTAAACAATTCTTACTTGCATTGTCACCCTTAGAGTCATGCCAGTAAGAAATCATTGGTTCAGGGAGAAAAAAATTCCTAGTTTAGCTATTTCTCTCTGTCTCAACTGATTAACTCAAAACAGGCAGACAGGAAAAACTTTGCTAGGACAGAGCATTTCAAAGACAGACACCAATTCAGGTGTTATTGATGCAGGAAAGCTGATCAACCCCATATGCATAGACATATTTATATTTCTTTGAAAAGCTAAACAAAGACAGATGCAGTAATATATTTCATAGGCATGTTCTGTTCAAATTATTTTTAATACTTCCAAACTTTTTGAAGCTTGTGTTAATCTAACAAGAATTCAGAAACTCTGTCTGAAAGAGAAAATTTAAGTTCACTTTAGTTACATCCTTAAACATGTGCAGGAATAGAGCTTAAAAGTGTCATATATAACATTAGAGAGAGCGTTGGTAATTGTTAAGTGACTAGTGCTCCACAAAGTTCATGGTATTAGAAGAGCAGAGGAGAACGTGGCTAAACGCATGGATTTCTGTACTAAGCATGCGCCACCAGTGTGCTTTATATTATAAGACCAAAACACTAAAGCGGAACCTTGAGGGCATCAGTGCCCCCCCAAAGTTACACTTAACACAGACTACAGAGACCAAAATGGTATTTACAGAGTACAAAACTCTAGATTCAAATGCAGTACACCTCCTGCTTCCTTTATATTACGTTTATGTTCTTCGCTTCAGGGAAGAGTTGGTTGAAGCTGACTTCTTACACTGTGGAACAGGTCAACTTTCTCAGCATTTCCTCATATGAATTTGAATAAGAGTAAATACTAAAATTTTCCGTCAAATGGAAATCAAAACCCCTTGCAATTTGCAACATGCTGATATTTAATTTCTTAATTTCAATTAATACACTTTTCTATATTTTTATTATTCTACGTAGTCTCCTGGAATGTCCACATTAATGAGGTCATGAATATAATACCATCCCATGCAATAATATTTGAAATATTTTAGTAATTAAGGGTGATTATTAAAAATATTTTCTTCATTAAAATTCCCTTTCTGCTTGTTAATAAATCAGCCTTACATCAGAACAGAATAGTTGTTTCTAATATCACAGAAAAATAATTCCAGGCTAATTTAAACATAATGGAAAGCACAGCTGCTTTAACTGGTAGACTGAATATTTATTTGATCTTCTCTATACCTTCTGATAAGGTGCTGATGGTATTTCCCATCAGTACTGAACAGTTGCTTCCCACAGTATTTTGAAAACCAATATGACAATACTGAAGTATTTCAGAAATAATATTATAAGGACACATCATTATAAATTCTATGCATTTTTACTTATATTTTGAAACAGCGTAAAAAAATACAAAATAATACCAATGGATGTAATAAAATTTGTAAGAATTGTATTTCAGTTGGACTGACATATCTAACATTTTTGTTTCACTGAAACACTCAGTGATGATAAACCATTTTGACATTTTTTTTTTCAAACTAGCTCTACTTCAAAGCCATATATATTTGAAAGAAACGGTTTGCCCAGCCTGAAATGCTGAACCATGCCTTTCTCTAGTCCCTTAGAAGTAGTAAAAAAGAAAAAAAGCAAAATAAAATGAACCTTTTGCTGGGTGGGATTGTGCTATGTTAAGGAGAAAAAATATTCCCTCCAGCAGCTGTAAGTCATTAAAAATTAAATATAAAAAAAGTTTATTTTGTGATGTATGTTTTTACCCCAGAGCAGATAAAATACATCAAAGAAGAGAACATCCTCTTGATCCCTCAAGTGTCTGAGAAAAACATAACATTTTAACAAGAGGTCCAAAACTAGTGAACATTTAAATAGTTTCTTGTAACTTTTAATGGCCCTTGGAGTATTACCAGCCAAAAAATTCCATCGTGATTTTCCACAAACTTGTTCTTGAACTTCATTAGATACTTCATTGCTCTATCATTTGACCTTTTCACATCTTTAAAACATTAAGTGTATTAGTTGCAGAAGGCATTCAGTAGTAGTAAATGTCTTTTGCATTGTCAACGTGCATATGCTATAAAACATCAATAATTTGTTGATTATTTTTCTTCAGCTCTTTACTGATTCCATTTTCTCTGGCAAAGGTTTTGTTTTCCTCTTAAGGGAAAATCCTGAATGATTCAAATGAGTACTCCCAAGTGACTTATTTAATCCACTTAATGAAACACATTGTTGTGTGTTTCTGAAAAAAACAAGCTATTAGGGTGTACAAGTCATATCATCTAAGAACTATAGGACAGTATTTTATATGCACCAGGGAAGTGAGGAGACTTCAGGTAACTTTGCGCTCTTTTAATACTGACCTATGGAGCTAATAATTATTACACTATTATATCATTCTATCTCCACACCTTTTCAATCATGAACTCCTAATGGTAAAATCTTTTTGAGCACACACGCCCCAAATACGTATATTATTTATAAATTATACATATGTACTACTGTACTAATATATTATGTACATTATAAAACATACATTAGAAAAGGATGAAATAGAGATGAAATAAACAGTATTTTAAAAATATTCTTCTGTTGAATAATGGCAAAATATATTTTCTTCCTGCACCCCAGTGGACTGTCCTTGACGTGTGTGCACCCCACTTCGCAAACCACTGGTTTAAACAGCGGCTGGAGAGGGTGGGTAACAGCAGTACATCTCCAGCTGCCCCATCTCGTGCACCAAGCCAGGGCTTACAAGGTATCTTAGTTCTTCTGAATGATCCATGCTTCCAGAGCTCGTCACACACACTGGTCCCAGTCTCAAAGGACCCGACTGGTCCAATCTTCTAATTCACAATGGAAATTTTGCTCTGCAGTTATTTAGGCATTTTAAAAAATTACATGCAGCTCAAAAGCCTTTGTAATCAGTCATGTATGGAGTTATATCAATAAAACCTTGCCATACCGAAAAGCTAGATCCAGAAACAATTTCCTACCTAAATGTGAATTATTATTTAAGTAGTCAACCAGCTGAAAACATAGAACTTATCAGCTGGATCTTATCCTGAACTTTAGCTCCTCCAAGAATTGCTAAGAAGAGTCTCTCCAGACTTTCTAGGACCTTAGCAAAATAGTCCAGTTCTTTCTTCATCAGGAATCCAGCAGCCACAGCCATCTGCTGACGGGGTTTCTGCCTGCTCCAGGCCTTCATCTTACAGTGGCCAGAAATGATGTTATTCCTGATCAGAAATTTTCTGATTTCATCAGTTGTCTTTTAAGTGTGAGCTTCAAAGTCAACAGAAGAAGATTTCTAGTGATCAAGAAGTGTGAATTGCAGATACAAAAAAGGCCTTATAAAGCAAACTGCAAACAAATCCCTCTTTTACAGGAGCATTCCATCTGCAGACGGTACAGTAAGAGAATATCATTTGTATGGTGCAGTTTTTATAGGACAAAAACAGACTCTAAAAATACAGCCAGAAATCTAAACGAGGCCAATGCAAATCATAGAATTAGTGAGACTATAGGAGAAAGGAATTGGCTTAAAATACGTATCTCCATTCATGTAGGGCTACAGAGGGCAGCTCCTAGTTACATGATCTCCAATAACTGCTACTGTAACATGAAAGGTTTTTCATCTTGGAACACTCTTTAAAAATAATTGTGGGAGAACAGATGCACTTGAGTGACTTGATTTACTCTAAATGAGCTTGTTCTTGGTTTCTTCATAAAGAGGTATCAGCAAAGACTACAAAATCTATGCCCCTTCTTGTTAGTGTGAAGAACAACCTATTTCTCAACACTATTTTATTTCTGACCAGCAAACACATGTTTTTCTTTTCCAGCTAGAGCCTCAAATTAAAAGTCACAAGGGAAATATGAGATTGCCTACATCTACTTGCCAGACGTCTTATTGGTATTTCTGTTATTTCTGCCAACCAGCTTCATATTATTTTCCATTTGAAAGCTCAGGTAGAACACAAACACAAGAGACTTGGTCAAGCAAACTTCCTTGCATTATGTACAGATATGCAATTAAAAGCAAGGACTCAGATATATTTGTAACAGTATAATTTTTACAATGCAGATGATGTGCCGAGCATACTTCAATAACTTTGCTATTAATTTATACATACACACACACACACAAAGGTAGTCTGCACGCACCTTTCACCAAAGTGTGTTTGTCTGTGGGAGATGAGCGAGCAAGCACTCGAAGCTTTGGCCAGATTTTGTCAATTCGCTCTTGCTCAATCTGGAGGGAGAGAACACAAAAACCCCCAAACAGTAGAACCGTTAGCCTGTGATTAGAAAAATGCAAAATATATTTGTGTCCACGTGTCAGATGATTCACTTCACTACTCAGATCTGCAACTTTTCTCCAAAAGCACAGAAAAATCAGAACAGTCATCAATGCTGCAAATTAAGGCAAGGTCAAAACCGGCAGTTTTCTACTACCAAAGCTCAGCTATTGGCTAACATAGGTAAATTTTGACACAGTATCTAATCAGCTGTTCTTAGCATCTTTATGGATAATTTCTCTCAGAATCATTACTCTAAATATAGGATAGTGGAGTTTCTCAAAGCTGATCAAACAGTTGACAAGTAGAAGTATTGTCCTATTCTACATTTGAAGACAAGCTCTTCATTTTGGCACCAATAATGGCAGAATTTTCTCTGTATACCATTAGCAACAAGAACAAATCCGTTGCATATACTAATGTTCCCAGGATCCCATCAGTCAATGCAAGCAGTAAACGACTGTGTCCATTCGTTAATGATGGACTCAAAGACACAGCAGAGTTTACTTTTTTAAAGCTGGCTTCAATAGCCTGTGTGTTAGTGACATCTTTTATACGAGGAGTTAAAAATCTTCCACAGAACAGATTAAGTTATGCAAATCATTAGATATAGTGGTATAACATAAAGAAATAAGGGAAGCTGGTTCTTAGTATAGAGCACATTTTTATGAGAGTTAGACCTGCAGATTGCTGTTGAGTTCCTTCTCTTTGCTAAGAAACCTGCTTTTAATGTGCTTAGTTTTCATTTCTTGTAGACTAGTGCTATGGTTCTAAAAACTGCTGAATAAGTCTAGCACTAAACTGGTAGTGGCTCTGCATCACGAAAAGTAAAGACTGTAATTTCATAGTATTTTGAATTGCAAAAGGCTAGTTGCAAAAAGAATTAGCAGTCTCTCCAAGTAGTCTTTACTGATACGAGGTACACATCAGTGCAGGAGACACAATAGTTCACTGTTCTTACTGGTTTTTAAAACATATTCATAAAAAGTATGATTTAATATATGACTTACTTCTCCCTTCTCATTTCGGATCCTTCTGTTAAATTCTTTCCCTTCAAGGCAGAGAAAGTCTTCTCCCGGATGAATGATTCCACATTTTATGGCAATGGCACGTGCTGTGTTGATGTTGTCTCCAGTGACCATGCGGACTGTAATTCCGGCTCGCTGGCACTTTCTTATGGCTTCTGGGACCTACAAAAACAATATAACAGGAAAGAAAACTCTTAGACAAGAGATAAAATGTAAGTCAGGTGTTTCCAGTAAGAATACTCTGAGGCTAAGAAATTAATGAAGCAAAAAGAGAAATCATACGTACTGTGTAGCATAACTTATAGCTACTTGACTATTATGGAATTGAGGTTGCACCACAGACAAGACAAATCTTGTATCAAGACACACACAAACCCTTTTTTAGATCAGTTGCCTAAAACTTCTCCTGACTTCAATAAGGAGGAGTGCTCTGCAGCTTTTTTTGACCTTTAGCATCAAGGTACAGCATACTGAACCTAACATACTCAACATACATGAAAATATGACCTGAGAATACATGTATTTTATACAGAAAATCATGTAACTTCTGATTCAAACTTTCATTTCAGTAGGTTATCTAAAAAGTTATTGCAATTTAGCACTATTACACTAACACATGCATATCAACAGGTGGAATTCATACATATACGAGTTTAAAATCTCATTAATTTTGAAACTGTAAAAATGAAGCATGATTTTAGTTATGCTCCTTTCTGCACGAGACTAACTTTTCCTGTTGCACAGTACACATACCAGTGAGAGAGAATTCAGTGTGTAACAGGGTCCATGAGATTAATGTAGAAGCTATATACTGACTTGGCATCATATACAGCTTATTTAACGAGACAAAAAGATTTTTGTAATTAAAATGTGCAAGTGCTAGGAAGTTGATTCCTAATAATTAAGCAAAGTTCTTCTAATACCTACCACCCTACTACTTGGGTATATGAAGTCAGTGTCTATAGAAAGGCTAAATATCTGTAGGTCAGTGTCAGATGGGGGAAAAACTCTATTTCCTTAATAATAATTAATGATAATTTATTAATTATTAATAAATATCATTCTAGCCAACTAATGCAGTCTCATCACACTTTTGCATTATTATAAAAGCATTATTTCTTCAAGAAAATATTAACAATATTATTTGACATGGAAGAATAAGAAGTGTGTTTACTGCTTCAAGACCAGCCTAGATAGATACTTTCAGCACACCTCCACTTCAAATTTCATTTTTATGTAAAAGAAACTAAGGGCATCCCAGGACTCCTCGCGAAGACAGAAACCCTTCACAGAGCTACAAGAAATTGAACTGCCTTACTACAGAACATAGCAAAGGACAGCTATAAAGCAATTATAGGCTGCACTGGTTCTTACGTGTGGGGCAGCGAAGAGGTACTTGAAGTAGACAAGCGACAGTCTCAGAGGGAAAAGATTCCCAAAAGATGAGCATGACTTACATAAGTATCTGAATATTAGGCAGTGATCCTAAGTAAACCTCCAGACAATGTGAAGGTTATCCTACAAGTTAAAATAGCTCCAAAGACCTGGCCCTAGATGCTTGCTCTGCAGTGTTGCCTAACACTCCCAATCTATGTAATGCATACATAAGCCATATTTGAATAAATTCCCCAAATATATATACTTCACTACTGACTGCAGGTTGCTGCTATATTATCAGCTGAGCTTCTTCAGATGACATACTTATACAAAATAATGGGACTGTCCAACTGTGATGAATTATGTCAGCAATTGTGTATATAGACCTGTTGATTTCCTACAGAAACTAATACACAAATGACATGATTATTAAAAGAATTTTAATTATAAAATAATTATCAAATTTCTTCAAATACCTCCCACAATCCTATTTAATTTAAAAAAGAGTATTAAAATTATATTACTGGCTACAATAGAAAAGTATCAGTATATTATACTGCCAGTTCAGTGCAGCTTGCTGATCATAACCTCTATCATAGACATAAGTGTGTTGTAGAACTCAATAACAATTAGAGGCAACTAATCTCATCCATTAGTACAGAGAATATTAAGAAAAGGAGCCACCATCTACAACATTACACCGCTAATTTTGTGCGTTTCTAGATATTTTAATTTCCTCTATAGCTGAAAGTACGTGGCACTGCTGAGGGCAGGACATTGCCTTTCACTTGACAACCACTGCTCTCATCCAGCGTGGCAAATGCTGGGCTTCTAATGATTTCATGGGGCCACAAAGGCTACATATCTCGAACTGCACGTCAGACTGAAATTATACACACTTTAACCATATTGCAGATATGATTATTCTAATCAGCGAATACAATTTCACACCATGTTTCTGCATCTTTATTAAAATATTTTTCTCAGGAAAGACTAGTACTATTCACTTGCATAATGGTATTAGAAATGCTGCTAACACTTCTATGTCAACTCAGACAGTTGCTCACACAGTGGGCTTAATAGCTTATCTGGTCAGTTGTGTTCGTTCTTCTTTCATAAACAGGAGGCAGTTGTGAGGCTTCCATTTTCCAAAATGCCTCAGTAAACAAACACCTAATTGAGGATCATTCTAGTACTTTTCCCATGGCTACGAAGAAAATCACTCCACCCTCAGACTGCATCCACAGAATGTGCTGCTGCAGAATGACTCTGCCAATACAGATTACACAACCAAGAGAAAAATTAAGGGACAGACATTTATCTTCCCATTTCCTCATCTCTACGAATTGGGAATATGCTTCCCACAAGTTATATCATGGAAACATTATTTGGACCTGAAGCCTTTTAACATTATGAAATAGACTTCTATGGGGGACATACAATCAGATTAAATCTATTACTTAAGCAAATGACTCCTGATTTACCCAGTTTCCACATTAATAATCCTGACTACATCCTATTTGCCAATTTGAAATGCCCTTAGTATCCACTTTAACTGTGGTGACCCTCATACATAGGATATGACAGATTTAGATGACTGTCTGTAAAATCAGCACAGTGTATGAACCATGAAGGAGAAAAATAAATCACAGTACAAACAGGAAAAAAGGTCTATTCACATAAAGTGCCAGTCCTATTAAACAAGGTCATGGGAGGACAACCTAGTTTCAAACACATCTCAAACTCACTTATAACTAGAGAAATAATTCTGTTTTCCTCTTCTCTCATTTTTTTGGACAGCTGGTGGGTGGTATCTGATTTAACACTGTGTACAGTAATTACAGTTAAAATATTGTTCATAGTTTTTTATTGCTGTAAGGAAGAAAGAGTGTTGGCAGACTGAGTGGGCAATGGAAGCAGATATTTTCCATCAGTTTTGCAGAGCTTAAGTACACACTTTAAAATTTTCTAGTTTATTTTCTCTCTGCAGATAAAACCTCCTCATGCATGCATAGATTATACAATGCAGGAATATAAATCAGAATCAGGTGACAAATAAATAAGTGACATTTGGAAGTGGTTTATGTTCATCTCCCAGAAATAACAGATTGTAGGCGTACAGTGGCAAATCACCAAAAGCCAGTACAGACTCATTAAAACAAATCCAGAAAGACTGTCAAAATCAACGTAGAAATCTCTACAGGAACGAGACATCGTTCTGTTTGTTCCCTTCTTGTACATTTATGAAAGAAAAAATCCCAACACACACACACACACAAAGCTAAATATCAAGCACGTAGTTAAGTGCTGATAAAAACAGCTGCTGATAATGAATAAACTAGTGTCTAAATTAACCTAAATAACCAAGGAATTATGCAAAAGTCATGGGTGTCCAGTGGTTACACTCCAGATAAAGTTAGTCAGTTGCTGGATATCATTGTTGAATAATTGATCCAAATAATGTCTTTTAATGTACAGAAGGAAACGCAAGTGTAAAAAAGTTCCCAGCAACCTCATCAGAACAGATGCAGCACTCATCTCTGAAACCATGCCAGCATGGCACCACTGACACTGCAGGTAGTCACATCTTTACACACTCCAAGGGTGCGTATGAGCAGTGTGCCACAGGAGCTCTGTGGAAACAAGGAGGCTACTATGTGTTAACAAGGAGGTTAACATATACCATTTTGCTTGTGCTAACTCATCTTAGGGAAAAGGAAAAAAATGAGGGAAAATGGCAATATAATTTCAGGGAAGCTAAAAGCTGCCAGGATGGTGACACTGGATTGTTTCATTGGAATTACCTAATCTACCATTTCTGTCAGAATAAATTCTGATATCCATGAATGCTGATAGTAAGAATAAAACAGCAGTTGTGGTAATATTTCTAATTTTTAATGTTCTTTTTTCCCCTGCAGAAAACACTTTGAAAATTCATAAACTCCAGGGCTGACTCCATTTAAGCAGTGGGCTTAATCTGGCAAAATAGTAAGGTCCCTTGCAATAGCTCAGCATCTTACTATGTGAGTCTACAACGGTGATTTCACCATTGTAATATATATATATATATATTACAATATTCCCACTAAGTCAGTTATTCCATACCTAGACAGTTTTTCTGAAACGTATGTTTTTGTTCTGGCTTGGGGTTTTTTGGTTCATTTCTTTTTCCTAAGGTACTGCTACTCCTTTTTACTAATGTGTGGAGTAATAGTAATTTAAACATTGTTTTAAACACTCTCATGATATTATTACCACTTTAAAACAGTGAAAAGGGACAAGGAGGAAAAAAAAAAAAACACTTCCCCAAAACAACTGTAGATATGGCCAACATTTGGTAAAATTCTGAAATGATAAACATTTTATTGTGTTTCTTGCAATGAAGTAAGAGGTCTTACTGTGTATTCTGGTGTTAAACTACAAGAAATTCAATACATTATTCAAATAATTATCTAGAAATAAAATGTTTTCCTGCCTTCACCTTCTTTGATCTTTTAGACAGGATCTCTTTATCTTTAGCAACACTATTCATTTTTACCTCAAGCGCCTAACAAATTATTCCCTACGAGATGAGAGCAGTTCTCTTACAAAACACACTCATAATAATAACATGAAAGGATAGTTTGCAGCTATTTTCAATAATAACTGCAAATCCCCCTGCTACCCATTCCCTCAGTCTGTCATACCACATGTAACCTGACTTAAAGCTATTTTCTAATAACATATATCATGGATCAGTTTTGGAGGGAAAGAGGACTGATTCACAGTTCCAGTGGTCACTGACAGTTAAAAACATTTGGAGTTTATATATTACATGAGCTAGAGCACTAAGAGATCATTGCAGACAGAACACTTCAAGAATACTTTTAAATATTTTTAAAGACTTGCAATGTCTGGTGTAGGGACAGATGGACTGGCAGCAAGAGACCATCTGATGACAGATGAAGTAAATGCTGCTTATCTGACGACTGTGGCGATAAGGAGTTTATCACACAGTTTTCACCTAAGTAAGATTTATTTTACATTATAACTTTCTTGATACTGAAAAAAACCCAAGTCCATTACCATGCAAAGCATAGTTATGAAGTTGGTACCTGTACTTGTAATTATATCATGCTAGTTTCCAAAGTTACAGCAGTCAGAAGTATGCTTTATAAAGGACTTCGGGAAATAAATCAGATTAATTTAAACTTCTGGTGTTTCAGTAAAAAAATATTTCCTAACATGTCTAGCATTGCCACCAATACTCAGTGGATCAAATACAAGGATTTAGACTTGATTAAAAAAAGATCCAGCAAAAATGTAAAATGAGACAGAAGAATAAAAAAGACAAAGATTGGTACCAAACTACTCGCTTTTTGCGGCATCAGAACCTACTCTTTTATATCAGAGGAATCTGAGTTATCTTTCAATGACCTTACTCCAAAGCAAACCACAGTCATTAATCATCCACTGAAATAACGGCAGAATCGAATAGTGGATTTCCTGGAGCAAAACAGGAGAGCATTAGTCGCTCCCCCCATCCGCGGGAGGTGCTGGGGCAGGTGCTCTCCCGTCGCACCAAGGGCTGCCACTCTGCCGACACAGCAGCCCTGGTCACACACTCGGGGTTGAGTCAGCAAGAAAAGCACCTAAGAAAGCTACCGCAAATGCCTGCATTTCACGCTCAGCAATTTCGACTTTGGGACTTACCTTCTGTTACTCTTTCTAAACTGTAAAGTGGAATTAATGCTCCACTGTCAAGATTAATTATCGAGCACCATACACATAGGTCAGAAACAAGGTTTCTACCTCCCAAACTACCCTTTGTATTACTGTAGTAGTATAATTTACAAGTGTAGTACGAGGCACATGCTTCCAATGTGCACATCCAATACTGATTTTCTCAGTTAGTTGAGTTGAAATTTTAGTCCTGTTTTTATAAGCCATTCAAGTATCCATGAAATCTGCACCCTTTCCATGGCAAAGCTTTTCTTTGTCCAGATGCAACACTAAAAACAGTTTCCCTGAGTAGCCACTAGTTACAATCTTAAGACAATTTGTAAAGTGGCAACTGTTACAGTAAAACTCAAAGCTCCACAGCTCCATGGCTGCGTGGAGAGTGAGCACACTGCAGTTATAATCATGGCAATTACAGTCACTGCCCATCTTTTCTCTACTTTCAGAGTTGCACAGCACCACATTACGTAAAAGAAAAATCTTTTAATATCTGGGAGAATAATAAAACTTCTGCTGAGCAGTCCTCCTGTATAGTACTTCTTCAGAGAAGGTTAAGTCATCTCAACTCTGTAGTTCAAAAAGCCCTGTTTTGCTTTATTTAAATATTGGTTGATTAATAGTTGATTTTTATCAGGGTAATTACTTGACTTTTTATCAAGTAAAGTCTATTTTGAAAGCTCACTTCCATCTTCTTTGACAGAGCTAATTAAAAAAAGAAAAAGAAACCGAAAGAAATTTGTAGTTCAATTTATGTTCAGTTCTCTGAGAAGTGCTTTATAACATAAGAATTTGATATACCTCTGGCCTTACTGGGTCTTCAATGCCAACAACACAAATGCAAGTCAGGTCAGATAATATGTCATTTTCATTGTCCCAGTCAGGCTCTGGGCTGCTGTTGAAGTCTCGGAAAGCAACACAGATCGTTCTCAGCCCATCACAAGCCATAGGTTCAATCACTTTCTTCACCATTTCATCTCGGTCACGTGGTCTGAAGATGCGAGGTTCACCAGCTGCATTAAGGATCCTGGAGCATCTGTTTTATTTAAGAAAATGGAGGGGGGGGGGAGGAAGTTGACTGTGTATTTGCACAACTTCTGAAAAGTATTTTCTTGTGTCAGCCTGTTTCATTCAACATTTTCCTTTTCTGATGGCAAGTTTTAAATTTCTAGTGAAAATTTCTAGATTAAACAAGAAGATTCACTACTGAAATATCAGAGAGAATTTGTTGGTAATTTACTACAGAGACAGACCCCAAGAGCCCTTCATCCATTATATCCTCAATACCCACGTAATTAATGAGCTGAAAACTTCCAATGAAATTGAAAAATCCTTATTTTCCAAATGGGTTGAAGGCAAAGAACCCATTCCTAAACTATCAAATGCAAACCCAATTCTTTGGCTAGTTAATGATAAGAAAAATAAGCCAAACAGCTTTGCAGCAGTGAGCACTTAAAACAAAATTTAGAAAAGAACAGTAACAGCTTATACTGCCAAAGTGTGTCCAGTTTCTACTGTAAGTAGCAAATTCCAAATACCGAAATCCCCACGTATGTCTTACTAGTGTCAGAATGTTTTGCATTTTGGAAAAATGCAGCAACTAGTCCATTGAACTTACTTCTTCAGAACAATTTCCGAAGCTCCTTTGCTGTACATTCGGAAACTACCATCTGGCATTTTAATGACAGTACTCATTGACTTTCTCACAGAGTTGAACGTGTAAACTTTATAGAGTTTCTCCTCAGGGATGAGGTTCCGAACAGGCTCATAATCCTGCTTCAAATCCAGGACAAATCCCAAGAGGCCACATTCCGTCTTATTGCCTACCTGGCGAGGCAGGCCACCCTCTTTTTCTGGTGGCTGAAGAGAAGAAAAAATTAGATATTAATTTCTCTAGTGATAAGCAGCATACAGTGTGTCCTGAAAAATTAATAACAAAGTTACAGTGTACAGTTCAAGATCTGAAACTCTAACTGTGCAGTCAAGTGTCTTGCAATTTTTAAAAGCCAGCAAAAAAAATCACAGAGCTATAACAGACTTCAAGCAGCTATTCTCACGATGAGGAAAAGTTTTCTAGACAAATAGGTATATTTGGTCTCTTGCATTTCTTTTCTTTTAAATTAGCCATTGGCAGTTGAATAGCTTGTGATGGTTAGGCAATACATCATTAAAAATGAAGTAACTTTCTTTAGGCTCAAAAAGAATTCATTTTCATTTGTCAAAACCAGAGGATTTCCTTCTCTCACTTGTTCATAATTATACAGCTTTGCTGATCTTCATGGTTATAATGGTGAGTTAAAGAAAGACCTGTCCTTTTCTATCAGCCATTCTTTATGTAAAAATGAATCTGCACCTAATTATAACAGCAAATCTCAGCAAAAAATGATTTCCAACAATCTATAAAATAATAGCTCTACATCTAAAAGTACCTGTTTCTAGAATTATCATCCTTCAGTCTGCTGCTTCAGACAATAAGTGCTTTATATGTTAGAAAAAATGGAGTAGGCTAAACATTTTGCAACTCCTGACAATTCTCCGTCCTTCTAGGACGGACAGGGACAGGTCTCTTCTAGGGTCAAGGAAGGCTTTGCCTTCCCATTCAGAATCTAAACATACATTTCACTTACAAACTCTCTTGGAGGTGTAATACACCCCAAACAAAACGTTCCTGTGTTGTCAAGACTCCAGATGGACTTAAAGTGACCAACGTGTGAACTACAGACTGTTGATAACTTAAATTTTCTTGTACTCAGTAGCATTAGTGTTGCCTAAGCTGGGGCTACACTATACTTATGGGAACCAAAAGGAGAAATCGTCCTTTCACAATGTTAATTTGCATTGAAAACAGATGTTGATTTGACTCAAGGCAAGACTGTAAATTATCATTTTCAACATGACTTAAACTTTTGCCTCGCGTTTTGCAGAATTAGGACTACAGGACTATATTCAGAATCCATGTTTAATTTCACTATAGACTTTGAGATCCAGTCTACGTTGGAAATGGGGTTCCTAAGTAGGTGGAATTCTCTACATTGCCCCTCAGTGGGATGAGGGGTAATGTAGGGAATGATTAAAGTTGCAAATCAGTAATCCTACTTAGATTTGAATTCTTGCAACACGTGCAGCCACAAAAAGGGAAAAGGGGATCTTTAACTAAGCATTAGTAAATAAGTATTCCAGATAACCATCAATTGCAGCTAGTTAAAAAAAAAGTCAGATGGATAATAATAGACAGGTCTAGAACTGAAGTAAGCAAATAAACACAGATTTTTCCATAAGAATCCTCATTCTATTACCAGGAAAATATATACCTGATGACAGAGAGATTAATGTAATTTCTTTTTCAGAGAGATGCATCTATGGTGAGCAATACATAATAATCTAAAAATTTTTGTCTCAAAGAGATTTATCCTTCCACGAAGAACTGTAACATCTTTCTTCTATATGAGCCATCACTTTGACTGAGTTATAGGGGTCACATTTGTGTTGCTATGACATTTTAGTGCTACTCCAGGGTCAGTGTAGAACACTGACACCCAGCAAAAATGCTAATGATATATTAATTTTAGTACATGAACTTGCCTTGCTATAATCCCCTTATAACTTCCCTCCAGATTCTTAAATTCACCTAAGAATCCCTAATTTAAAACTTCAGTGCTTGTAGTTATGTGCCTCTGGAAGGACTGTAACGTTCAGTGGATAGGAAAATCTCCAGAGGCAAAAAATGCCCTTTAATATACAGTTTTGTTTAAATAAATTTCATCTCTATGACATTGCAGGCACACAGTTCCTGAAACATGCAAAGAACTTCAGGTTTCTCAAAGGAACAGAGTAATCAACTGGGTAGTGATGCTAGGAAAGACTGATTTCTCTGTGCATATCATATCAAACTCTTTCCATTTTAGATCTAAATCCTCCTTTACGCTTTGGTTCTCTCTGCTACTGAAGTCAGTGAGTCTTGACATTGACTTAAATGTGAGTGTCATCAAGCCACTCGCAAATACAGACTGGAAACCAGTGAAAGATATAAATTTCTTTCCATCAAAGACATACAATCCTAGACAATAGTTAATGTATACATATGATTTCATCATGTCCTGATGTGAATGGATAGTGAGAAAATAAAAATCGACCCACATTTCACAATATGTGAAACTAAATATTAAGAGTCCTTCTACAATTATTTTTATTTCTACAAAAAGTAGATCACACTCTCCTCTTCTTACTGTGGTCTAAAAATAGATTTCTTTTAGCGAACATCTTTTGAATGCAAATACGTAAGCAAGGGGAAAAAATACCAGTGAAAAGAAAACGAACAGACATTTCAAAGAAAGGTTTCAAAATCTAAAGTGGCCACCTCCCTCTAGAGCAGCTGCTGTCTCCCTACTCTTTGTACTTTACACTATAATAAAGCATATGGTGGTGAGAGCTGGCAAGTAGCACTTCCCTTCCTGCACTGTTTCAGCTCAAAATCTATATGCCAAAACTAATCTCCTTGCAGATTGTTCTTGACAGTCCTTTGCAGAAGCTGCTGGCTTTTAAAACTTCCTACTGTGCTGTGTCTAAACTTATTTCTTGCTGAAATCTGCAGTTTATGGCACCTGGAAAACAATGGAAAGGACAGCCCAAAGGGGTTACTTTTGAATAATTAACTAGGAGCAACTTCATTGACTCCTCGGAGAATGAAAATCCTTTGACAACATATGAGAGAAAGCCTTTGAACTGTGACTTGCAAACAGCAACTCAGACTTTTGGAAGGCACTGCTTTTCTCAAGAGCTCAATGAAGGATCTTTTGCTAGTCACAAGACAGCTACATACTGTGCAATCTTCTGCTAGGAAGAGAATGATCCGATATCATCCTCCAGTAACAACTTTCCACTGAACCTTGTAAAACGTTTTCAAATGTTTCTTTAAAGTCTTAATATTATTAATGCAATAATAATATTTCAACTGTAGGTAAATACATCCATGTAAAACAAACTGCAGTCAGATGTTAAAAAAAGAGCTGTTAGAACTGTCAAATCAAAATAGGTTTCTAGGTCAAAGTACAGCTGTATTATTAAGGTTTAAAAATACCAACCCAAAAGCTAGTATTGACCTCATACTGAATTTGGATTACAAAAGGAATTTTCCAAATTATTTCACTGGAAAATAGTTGACTAATAAAACGGGTTAAGAAGGAAGAAAGATAAAACTGTGGGCAGAACTTAACTTCAACTTTTACGATTAGATTAGGAAATTATAATGCTTCCATTTTTGCCATAAACCTCATTTTTCTCATTGCACCTTTTGACATGAAAAGAGAGGACCTGGCAAGAAGATCCATGTAGTCTTTCCAAATTAAAATGCTAGGATTTCATATATTATCTGAAGTCGTCTTTTTTTTTATGTTATTCTCCTGTGTTCTACAGATTGAACTACTCCTTTAGAATAATGATGATTGTAAACATACCAATTTTATTAAGATAAAAAATGAACTTTGCCAGAATATTATGTCCATATCAAATGTTCCATTTCAACTCCATTCACAATAGGCAAAGAGGCAGAGGAAAATATAATTTTTAAAATTAAATTGTGAAAAATTTCCACTCTACACTTTATTTACTCAAAAAAGAGAAAATGGACTAGGATGTGCAGGAGTTTTCTCTGTATATTTAAACATTATATATGTAAAATTTAAAATAACCAAGAAGGATGTATGCTGTTCCAACCATGCAATATTTTTATTTTCTGATTCCTAATACTGTAAAAAAGAAAACTAGTAAAAAAACTATAGTACTGTCAAATTCAGATATATTCCCTCATAACATAATTTGAATCAATGGTTTGATGGAAGACACCTAAAGCAAGATTAAAACATACTAAATTTTTAATCAGTTCTATCAGCTTTTTGTAGATTTCGGTTTATTCAACTGACTTCAAGCTAAACCAAGACAGATTGAGAAATGGCTGCTCATCTTAGAGAAAAACTTAAAAATTAAATGACTGAGTTCTTTTTTGCCAAGGATTAAGAATCTAAAACTTTGCTTGACTAAATAAAGTTTTCAATTGCAAAATGGGAAACTGTTCAAAAGATGTGTTGAAAATAAGAAAGCAATAATACTAGACATCAGCACTTCTAGTTTTCATTTGCTGTTTCTCTGGGATCCTGTTAACTACAGAAGTTCAACAGCAGCACTGTTTTTTTCTGTCTGTCATAATACAACCATTTCCACAGATACTTCACCCCAGCTATAATCTGGATTCTGGATGCCAAACACTGGAAACTAATTTGCTTTATCACTTGTTCTTTACTATTTATTCTAAGAGTATTTATTATTTTCTAGCTGTATTATCTCTGCATAACTACACAGACATGCACATCCCTGCAAAAGAACAGAATAGAAACTTTGTTAAAGCTTGCCTGGAACTAGGCTGGTTTTGACATGCAGAGATTCTCTTACAGAAAATTTTTTCCCACCTTCACTTATTGTTTAGAAAGCTTGCTTAATGATCCTAGCTGACTTTTCCCAAACAATACTGTGGAACTTTCCTTTGGTTTTATGGAAATTCTGCCCACATGATACTTTCAACACTATTTCAGCACATAGCATACTGCTGGCTTTCCAGGCAGACCACAACTGGCGTATTAAATATACACAGGGATAGGGTAATACTAATTAACCAAACTCCAAACATTTTATTAGAATTCTTGAAAAATCTTTTTGTAAATTAAACCAAAGAAAAGCAAAAGAGCATCCTAAAGATAAATTTCACTACAAATACCTGGCATCGGCTCTATACTGTTAAAAAGTTATGAATTTACTTTCATAAGGTATTTATTTAGGAATAAAAATTAGTCTTCACATCTTATCCAGATTCTGATCTTTGCTACCCTTGAGGACACATCTAGAATAATATTATTGACTTGACTGATGAGGAAGATCACAATTTATCCTCAGACTCTTTGGAATTTTAAGTAGCTTTCACGTTAATGATTAACAAGTTGCCTCTGTTTTCCACAGAGCACAGAAAGCAACATGCTTTCTGATGATATACACACTATTTTACAACTCTGAATCATCACTGCAAGGTAGAATGCTGTTGAAACTCAGTTAAAGTGAAAAGTCAGTCTGAATTGGGGTCAGCATAAGGGATTGAAAAAGAACAGTTAACAACTTGGAGCTGGTTGCGCAATCATTTTGGCATCACAAGAAACAGACTGAATTAACCTTACCTACCATTCTGATCTCACTCACTGGATTTAAAGCCCAGCACTTAAAAGTTTAAACATTTGATGGCTTTTTTTATTCTTATGCACACCACCGAGCAGACTAACATAGGTGTTCCCATTCACTTGTATTATGCCTGTTCACCAGAAAGTTTTATTTCCTTTTTACCTTCAGAGGATTAAAAATTTTTATACACTAAGCTGATCCAGATCTCTTCCTTCATTTCAAGCTCAAGCAAAGCATTTCAATTCCAAAGAACTAGAGGTCCACATCCCTTAAGGATGGTGAGCTTCTAAATTCCTGACTTTGATCAGTTTGCTCCACAATGCATCATTTTTTGGTTCCCATAATTAAACAGTCATCATTTCAAAGCCCTATGGTACATACATTTGGAATTTGGCTCTAAACCAGACAACAAAAGATGTTTGGGAGCCCTTTAATAGATGCTGTACCTGCTCTGGGAACAACAACTGGCCATATTTTCTAAATGTAATAGGATTTGTGTTTCCCACAGTACATAATGGTGTTACACAGTGCTGTACTGGAGCCAGAAGAATATTGCAGGGTGGCATGCAATATATTTTGAGGAAGGCTAATACAGCTCATCTAAAATTAAAACGCTACAGGCTTAACAAGAAATTTGATTGTTAAGGGTTTCTGACAGAGAGGAGGCTCGTGGGGAAAAAATAAGACCTTCACCTCTAAATGGTGGCATAGATTTTGGGCTCCATAAGATAACTTCCCTATCTCTCTCATGGTTAGGGATTGCCCAGGACATCCTGCTGAGCTCAGTTATGCTGTCTGAGCAAGAAACGAGTAGCAACAGAGCAGCGGTTTAAGAGACTTCCCTACCACGGATCAGACGTGCGCTGCACCTTTTGGCTGACATGAAGCCGGCTCCTCAGACGACTGACAGCAGTGTCGTTTAGCACTGCTCCCCAGTACAGACCTCAGTCTTGTTACTTAACAACCATTTAACTATCAGATCTGCTCAAACATCCTAGGAAATCGGTAACAGGATTTTTTGACTCATTACTGTACAGAGTGTAAGAAATAATACATTTGTACAGTAGCCAGAATGATGAAAGGTACAACTGGCATAAACAGATCTACCAGAACAGTTGGAGGATATTCCAACCCAAGCTTCCTGCACTAGATTAGCTCTGATGAAGGATAATTATTTAATTTTTGGGAGAATAATTATCTAATTTTGTTTCTATTATCTGAAGACAGACCTGAAAATGATGCAACCATCTATTTAATTAATGGAGTGCTGTGGTATCATGTAATTCTTGTTGCTAGCACTTGAGATGGATACAAGTTTATTCAGATACAACGTTACATAAAACTGCTATATTTCAACATCTCTTGTTGCCTCAAATAATAGCAAGGCAATAATCATATAAAAAGGGGCCAGCTGTAATGATGTAATGTATCAGTGCAACATTTCCTATCAACATGACAAAAGTAACAGAGCAGCAGTGATGTGGCTCGGTGACTATGGACTCGCGCTTGTTTCAGCTCACATAACAGGAACCAGGACAAAAGGATACTATCCATAAATTCCCCCCAGAGTGATTATGTAAGATGATAATCATGCATGAAGAACAGACTGAAATGCTGGTATGACAGACTCTACTCCCTCTCTCATTGACTGTCACCAATTTTTACATTCAAAGAGAGCTAATACTTTGCCCTCAATTTTAATACCAAATAGTTAAATTATCCTTTTAGTTTGAAGAACAAATTTACCTTTGATTCATTCAAATAATAAAAGGATGAGGCCAAAAATTACTACCGCAAACATCAAAATTGTTTCTTCTTCTCACTCGTGAAAGGTAAAAGATGGATATGTCAATCCTGTACGCATTTTTCATGGAATTACTGAGCAGTTGAGGCTGGTGGGCACCAGCCTCCCTCTTCTGGGAGACCATCTGAGCCCAGTGCCACTGCTGAAGCAGGTTCCACTACAACAGGTCGCTCAGGGCTCTGTCCAGTTGGGTTTTGAATACCTCCAGGGAGGGAGACTCCACAGCCTCTCTAGCCAACCCATGCCCAGTGTTTGACCAGCCTCACAGTAAAACATGTTTTAAAATCATAGAATGGTTTAGGTTGGAAGGGACCTTAAAGATCACCTAGTTCCAGCCCACCTGCCATGGGCACATTTTCTTATGTTTAAATGGAATTTCCTGTGTTTCAATTTGCTCGCACTGCCTTTTTGCCTTTCACTGGGCACCGCTGCGAAGAGTCCGGCTCCATCTTCTCTACTCCCTCCCATCAGGTATTTATACACTTTGATAAGGTCCCCCCGAGCCTTCTCTTCTCCAGGCGGAACAGTCCCAGTTATCACAACCTCCAACTTGCATTTCAGGCACTCAGCCCCACGAGCCACATCATTGATGGTGTGCAACAGTATTGGCCCCCCTTCATTGACCCCTGGGATACACCGTTCGTGATTGGCTTCCAGCTGGGCTTTGTCATCACAGCCCCCGGAGACCAGCACCTCAGCCAGGTTTCAGTCTACCTCGCTGTCCACTTTTCTTGTCCACACTTCATCAGTTTTTCAACTCACTCTCAAGAACAGAGGATGCAAGTTAAAATTGCAGACAAAATGTTTATATTGTCTGTGCATAAATTTTCAGGCATGCAAAGATGTTGGCACATATGAGCAATTTGCACTATTCATATGAGAATATTACTCCTAGATACATAGAGCTTGGTAGAACTAATTAGATTTGGCTGAATTTAAACAGAGGTACATTAATACACCACAGTGCAAAGAATGAACTCTGCCTTGATAGGACACTACTGATTAATCATAGTTATGATTAGGATACTCCAGCCTTAGTGTTTCCAAATCAGATCAAGCGGAACTTTACAGACACAGATTTTTCTCCACATTTTCCCCGGAAAAGACTTGGTATATTTATTATACTATGTTATTTGTCTGTATGTAAGGACTTTCCTATGTTACTGATAAAAACCATTCACATGTTCCATTATAACATATCATTTAATGACAATTTGGCTCTCAAATTTTGAAAAAAATATATTCCATTTCCAAATTTGGACACTAAAATTCTCCACTCTTGTGCTTCTGTACAGTCCCACTCACAGGGAACTGGCAATTGTTAGATTTATACTAGTGCCATTCCAGCTTTGTTTAAGTGCAAAAAGAACTGTTGACAAGTAACCTATATAATCAAAATAATTAGATGTAGCAATTGTTATTAATTACTTTAATTAACAACCAATTTACTTTAAATATAGTGTAAGTGCACGGTTTCAGTTAAAGCTAGCTACAAAGAAAGAAGCAAGAGCATGTTTCTCCCCTATTGCCAATATCCTTAGAACACAGACCAGTGACAAATACACCATTTCTAAACTGAATTGATTAAAATTAGCACAGATCAACAGATTTTATAACTTTCTGCTAATTTGTTCCATGTATTTGGCAAAAGCTTGCTATATTTTCATGAACGACAAACGAGCAGAACGTTTTTCTGTAAGTGCAAAAGAGAAATAGCACTTAATTGCGGAATTGTAATTGGTACCTCCATAATGACAAGCCAAACATCTGCTACCTCGTTTTAGATCTATTAAACTGAGGTTTTACTGCATGCTAATATTAGAATGGCTTCATGAGTGTTGCAGACACAGAAACATAGACAGGAGACAAACTGCATAATGTTGAGCTGATCAGGTAGGGAAAATTTAATTTCAAGGCAATGTCTGCACTTTAAAAATTATATTTACAAATTAGAACCAATACTAGTGATTTACATGTTTTTGTCCACATTAAAAGCATTAATGCATGTGTTTCAGGGCTGAGGCCCCATCTTTTAGATTGAGGAAACAGAGATACATTTTCTTTAGTTAGAGCAGTGATCTAAATAGCAACTGTACATTTGGAAAGTGTCCCTTGAGTCACTCTAATACACGCTGCAGTCATCTATCAACAGTTTTCTCCCTAGCATCTCAGGACTTTCCCTCACTGAAGTTACCTATGAAAACCTTATTCAATCTTTCTGAACACATCATCATCAGAATTCCAGTTACATAATCTCGCTCACCTTCAACAAACTAGTTAACTCTCTTAATCAGAATGAATCACATTTTTTAAAAACACCTCTAGTAGTCTGAAGTGCTTCTCATGTATGCTTTCTACTAGCCATATTTCATGACTTTCATGCACAAACTTGTGAACTGCACACCATCTATTCCATGTCATCTAAATATACCAATTTTCATTTGCATAACCTTCTGTATGCTTTTTACTAATTACAACTGGAAATCTTATTGTGCACTGTAGACATTAAATCATCATTTTAGGCTAATGAATTAAAAAAGCCAACAGTGCCATTATGAAAAATGTTAGTGTGATAAAGATCATACTGTACAAGAATTTAATTATCCCATAAAAAAACAGAAAATGCATGGCCTTCACATATGCATATCAAAAGCATGAATTTCAACAACTGAAGTAGTATTTACAGATAGCTGATCTGTGCACAGTCTTCATTTGCACAAAACTTAGCAATACTTTGGATTTTCTACTTTTCTACAAAATATATCTCAGATAGGAAAACAAAATTTCTAGAAAGACCAAATCAGAGTGAAAATCAGTCTTAATACTCACAGCCTTTCTGGCTGCAGCAGAATTATAAACAATTTGTATAGTTTAAGGAGCTAAATTTAGTAAGTGCATAACAGATCAAGCCATATGAAACATAAAAGGAAGTTTTTTCATGACTTAAGCTACTGATTATAGCCCATCATAATTACAGATCTTCTCTGTTAATAGCACTCATTTCCAGAGTAAGTAAAAGGGTTCTTGAAGCATCCATTTCTAAATTAGTCTAAAAACACTAACAGCAGCTATTTCACTTATCATACAAAATGTACTCCTCTTTAAATCTATACTAGCATGTATCAGCTGAAATTATTTTAAAATTGCTTTTGGTTAGTTAGAGGCTGTTTTTTTGGGAGGCAAATGCATGAGCTCAAGTGTGTATAATATGTTAGAGCAATGCTTATCTAATATTTGCTCAGAGGGATTTGTTTTCACGATTGGTGGGGTAATGTCTGAGATGTATTATAAATTCAGTCCTCTGGCCAGTCCCTCTCCTTATCAGGGTACTACGAATGATGCCTTTGCTGCGCAGAATAGCAGACTCTGAGACTGCAGCCAATTTTTATCTGATTATTCATTCAGAAGGAAACAGGACAGCAGTGATGGAGAGGTTGAACATTCTGTCCTTCCTTATGGGAAAATTCTCCCAGAAAAACTTGTCTCTCACCTCTTCCAAATATATACACCCTAGCAAACCAGCACTGAGCACTGTCAACCCTTCTCCTTTGGAATGAAGCGTAAGTGTAAGGTAACTTAATTCTCTGCTCACCTGAATAAGTAGAAACCACAGAAGAATAACAATGGCATAAGAAATACGCAGGGGAAGTTTTTAACGTGCTAAATACTTTCCTTCGGTATTTCAGGCAGTGAACTACATCTACTGCCCAACACTCATACTTGCAGATGGATGAGATGTCCCAGTGCCTCCATGAAGACTTGCCACTAGCCAGCCATACTCTTTTGCTGTATGTGTTTGCATTTACACACGTGAGGCAGGTTTGTAGTAGTGCTTATTAAAGTTGTCCTAAATTTTTAAAACTTCCTTCTAGAAACTTAATGTTTCCATGCAAGGTGTCTGCCAAAACAGGTCTGTCATTTCTTCACGGATGCTAAGGAATACTATAGTTTTGACTGCGTTAAAATACTCTAGCAACCTTTCCTTTGAAAACTTGCCACTTCCTCTGCTAGACTCCAGCTGGGAAAAGGATTTAATGTAATGGATACCTTCTGCCTTCTGTCCATCAAAGCCATATGCCCCTGAGAAATCAGACCCATCAAAGTCATATGCCTTTGAGAAGTCAGTGCCCCTTGCAGTTTGCTCAGTCTGTGGTTACAGTTCTGCAGAACCCCATCCATTCCAGAGATATTTCCGGCTTATCTGGCACCATCTCTAAAAGCAGAAAAGCCATCGTTTTTGGACACCTTCCCACACCCACTTGTAAGTAACACAGAAATGTGACGGATTGGAATGCAGAGGAGCCAAGAGCTTCACATACAAGAGGAGAAAACTGGAAGCTTGAAACAAAAATGAGTAGTGGGTGCTACCTGCAGAAGAAAGCAGGAACTAGAATTTCAAGCATAGTTTTTTACTTACTGGATATTTAACACCAACTTTCTAGGACTCACTGTGACTCAAAAGAAAGAAATAGTATTTTGCTTACATTAACAGAAATATAATAAATCTTATTAAGCGTCATTTCATTCACAAAGAACAGTAAAGCTAAATCAATTTAAAGTTGTTTATCTGTAAAGTCCTGCACATTTATTGCTTTGAAATTAGCAAGATCTGTCACATACTTTGCTGCTGATCAGTTGTATGCCAACTGAAGAGTTTTTTGGGTTGGATTCCCCCTGTAGAGGAGATCTGAGAATAAAAAGAAAGCTTACTAAAAACTATATAATGTATCTTATACACTTATGTAACATATCTGAAAGAAAATTAATGTCATATTTCATTACGAGGTGATTCACCCACCACATTGTTTTCTAACAAGCCTGTTTGTGTATCTTTGTTTGATTATAAACCACTACCATTTTCTATAAAATTGGTATTAAATTATCACATTTGAAATTACTATCTACCTGTTTCTGATGACAGAGAACACAAAGAAAACCTACATTAAAACAGATGTGCCTGAAGTAAGTGGTTTACACCCACTCGTGCAAAAACAAAAGCTCCCATCAAGACAACATGCTCCCTGATAATATCCCCTAGGAAGTGTTAACACTAAATTCTAACCAGCATATCAATCAGCTCCAAAGTGTGATGACTTTATTTCAGTAGGGTATCACAGGCATGAAAAGAAGTAGGTATTGAAGTCATTCACTGTGCCAAAATATGCCATATTTTATTTAAAAAAAAAAGTCCTAAAAATGATCAGACAACAATAGGCAATATTTATATATCTGAAGGAAAACACTTTTGAATACCTTGCAGAAACGTGACTCTTAAAGCTTGCATTCTAGTGGAAGATGTCCCTGCTCATGGCAGGGGGCTCGGAACCAGATCATCTTTAAGGTCCCTTCCAACCCAAACCAGTCTATGATTCTATAACATGCGTATTTGGAAACAGCTGGCAGTTAACCCTGTAAGTGAATCATCTTATGCCAGTACAAGATCAGTGGAAAGCAAGAACATGAAAGAAAGATAAATAACATAAAAGTAATTCCAATGCAAGGTAATAGGAAGAACAGTTGTTGCATCATAGCAAAGCTAAAAATCTAATTTAGCCATTTTCATAGAAGCAAGCAGGAAAAAAAAGCTAATGTGGTAAATGATATTATGGTAACAGAAAGCTTCCAAGTGGCTGTCAGTCCTGTTTATAATCTTGCAGTGATTATTTATTCCAACAGGAATAAACTGAATCTGCAGTTGCCAAACTGTGAAGGCAAAGCAGGCCTGTATGAAGCAGGTTATTATTACCTTGTTTTCTGCCACATGAAGAAAGAAAATGAAGAAACACAATTTAACTTGATCATAAACTTTTAGGTAGTATGGAAACAATTTGTCATGCCACATTCTGCAGTGCAGGATTATTTTATTTATCCATCTTCTCTTCTTATGTTCCTGTGTTGCTGAGGCAGGACCATCACCCCTTTCTTTGACAGAAAAGGAGACTAGGAACTAAGCAAAAGAAGAGCTGCAGTCCTTCTACAGCCAAGTTCATTCATAATGACAGTTTACTGTATAATGAAGAACTTCAGTGAAAGAACTAGCTCTATCTGAGCACATTTGTCTCACCTTCTCTACCTGTAACACTGCTGCCATACTGTGGGGAAACCCGCCTTGCCTCTGACAGCCTGGCCACTAATGGAAATACGCAGCCTTCCAGAGAGTACATTGCTGACAAGTGCACATGCACAGGCTGGCTCTGCGCTGGTCTCTGCTCCCTAATCCCTCTTGGCTTGGGTAAATCCATCCCACAGACAACTGCTCATTCCATTCCACCCCTCATATACAACTCCCAGAAAAGGAGACTATTAAAATAAAACTTCTTGCCAGCAAGACAAAGCCTCTGTACCCTGACGGCAGAAAGCGCATGACTGGGATAATGACGTGTCCTATGCTTTCGACATTCAAGGAGTCTTTTCGAAACACAGTTATTTCAATTACTAACTCAGTAACTAATTTAGTGAGAAAAGCTATATTTGTACCTCTTATTATATAAAACTTCAATGGTGATGTGTGAAGATCATTACTCTCTGCTAATTGCCATTCCTAGGAGCAAAGGCAATTAACTACACGATCTATTATCTCTAATAATTATTATTTTCACAGTAAATAATATGCACACTATAGGTTGTTTTTTTCCTGCCTAGCTTATTCAGAGAAAATGCTTACCAAGGACTTGACAAAAAAGCCTTAAAGAAAATACTGTTGGGGATTTTTTTTGTGATGATTATCTTGCTTATATGTAGAAAGATACTTTGGCCTACATTGCCTGGTCCCATCTATAATGTATATCTGCATTATACAGTTGTATAACACTCTGGGAACAAAATACAGAAATCGATACAAAGATATGAATTTACCTATAATGGTAATAATTTTGCCTATGAAGTAAAAGCCCTCACAAAATATAGAGATTTTTAGAAATCAGTTCAACTAAATTTCAATCAAATAAAATTTTTAATTTTAAATTGATCAAAAGCCCTATTTAGCTGGAGACTCAGAAATGCTCTGTACAATATTATAATGCCATCACCTAAGCACTTCAAAAACAAGAGCATATATAATTTTAACAAATTTCCATTACCAAAATAACAAGCTGAAAGCAGCCAATAAAAGGCTTACAGGACTATTCTCAAGTTACTTGACTCCTAAGACAGTCTTACTGACCTAAATCCAACTCGAGTGAGCTGGAAGATGCCATCCTGAAAATCATGCGTTGATTTTCTGCATGATCTTCTGCAAAGCAGATTTTCCTCTGTGTTTCTCCTCGTATTGTATATTTAGTAACTTATTGTACCCCTAAGATTCCAGAACACAAACTGTAAAACCTGGAGCAGAGCTTAATGAGCCCCTACAAATCCACTTGTTCTTTCTCAAACAGTGATGAAATTAGTATCTTTAAATTTCTACAACAGTTCATCACTCTGCCAGCTGAGGAGTCTCCCCTCAGTACATTTTTCTGTGACATTTTCTGGATGGCTTTAAGTACACTAAACACAGTGGATTCTGCCATTCCAAATGTATTCCACAAGGACAGTGCAGAAAGACGATTCAGGCCTGTTGCTCCTTCCTCTTGCCACCCTCATCCAAAGCCAGATGACGCTGACAAAAAGCCAGCCCAGCGTCATTACATGGGCTAAGTTGCAAAAATTCATGCTTCTCACTGTTTACTGATTTCCAGGACCATTATTGCAAGGATAAAACCTTCCGCAAATCTATCCTTACACAAAATGGCTGTCAAATAGCACTCTTCCTCCTCCCCATCCTTCTCAACCTTAAAAAAATGTTACTGAAATCTTGACACGTTATCTAAACGTGGAATTTATTTTTGAACATTGCCTGGAGGAAAGAAAGCAGAGGTAAGAAAACCATTACAAAGAATGGTCTCTGCTCAGATTGTCACCAAAATTCACTCAAACCCTTCTATTCCCAAATCACTAGTGCAAACCTCCCTGGAGACAAAGCTTGCAACTGTACGTGGAGAAAATGTCATCCATTTTACGCACAGCCATAAAGGGGGAGCACACTGGGAAGAATACATGCAAGCTCTGCTGCTGCCAAGCTGTACTTCTCTTTCCTCCTTTCACCCCCTCCATGTGCCCTCACTGCCACATTCTGCTTTCTGGAGTTCTCATTCCTTCTTCCACTGCCTCTTCTTCACCACAGCTGACCTGGTTTCAAACAGGCAAGTCAACCTTGACGGACAACTGGACTGCCTGTCTGCTAAACGACTGAGCTTTTTCACAGACTTCCAGCTGCCAGTTATATTTGAGGCTTAATGTTAATGGTAGGAAACTACAGAAGGAATAAAACAGAATTTAGGCCAGGCCATTTACTTGGGTTGTCATTTAATGTTATCAGAAATGAAAGCTTTCCTCAATCTATCCTTACTAATTTTTTTTTTTTGCCACTTCTGTCCCCATTTCTGTCCTCATTTTTTGTGCATGTGTTTTTGTTGGTGTTTCTCGGGGTTTTTTAAAGCATCTATTTTAACTTAGAACATTGTCAGCAGCAATGGGTGAACTCATCTGGACAAAATAAGAGATGCCCTGAACATTCATATACAGTAAAAACAAATGGTAATTTTATCTGTATTTTAACACAAGACACAAAGAGCTTGAGAACAGGTTTTAAGAAATTTTTTTTATTATTATTTTTACCTGAGAGTAAAAATATCTTTCCAATTTCAAATACTAAAATAACTAAAAATGTAGTTTGGAGAATAAAAGATATTTTCCCATGGTCCTTCTTTGAATTAAGGAGAGAATTCTAGTGACATCCAATACCAGTTTCATTAAGCGTGACTGCCCTTGGCAGACAGCTACAATAAAGTACAGGTTCCGCTGCTGTTGACTCAGGAGATATAAATTCTGAGGATTATTTATTGATAGATATGGCATAATCTGATCAATTGGGTTTTGAGCCTTGTGTAAGAAGTGAAATATACAATCTTTCCTAAACAGTTAGGGTCTCCTTCTAGTCCATTTTGAAAACAAAGTTTCATATAAATACACAGACACATAAACAGAGGTATACGGACAGATAAAAGAAAAGGTCTGTGCTCTGTCAGGCAAGAATTAGAGAGCTGCAGGCAACTACTGTTAAGAAGATACAACATTTCAATTCTCTTTTCCATCTCTGGTAACTTCATATATTAATGTGGGGAAATGTATGGAAAAATCCATAAATCAACCCACTACTTCTTAAGTTTTTAAATGATTCAGTAGGAGACTTCCAAATATCCACATTCCCCAAAACAACTTTACAGCAGTTTTCAGGAAGGCCTTAATATATTGAAAGTAATGAAATTATGAAAGGTAAAAGGAAATGACAGTAAATTTTTGTTGGCTAAATAATATGTGTGTGTGTATATGTATTATTCTTGAGGCAATTTTTTCATCTGATAAAAAAATTAAAATTAGATGAGATCAATTCAAGTATTTGATAAACAAAATCTAGTCTTTAAATTTGATTTAAAAAAAAAAAGAAATTTGTAAGAAAGAACTGTTTCTTGTGCTTTGCCCACCTTTTTAAAGACCATTTCTGACAGGAACATTGTGTCTCCCAACAACCCAGGTTGCTGTACTTCTGGATGCAAATATATTCCTCACAAATGAAGAGAGCCCTTCCCCTGGCTACTACATCCATGTTCTCACTACCCACAGCAGATTTTCATCTATTGCGGCAAAGCAGCTGTTGTGCTAAAATCTGATTTTCCATTACTTTTAGAATTTCACTTTTGTAGAAGTGAATAATAATTCACTTCATAATTTCTTCTTATGGTTCTCACAGATTATGGGTTAGCTACTGGCTCTGCCAGCCTCCCTCCACCCCTTTCCTCCAAGAAAGTGTGAAGTGCATGCATGCCAGTATTCTGCATCAAACAATCAGTCAAAAGAACTATTTATTCTTAACAATAAAACTCTGGGACAAAATCTCTTGAACTGCTTTCAGTGTAAAGAAGTTAGTAATTTTGTTCCGCTTAATAAGATCCTTCATTACATCTTCAGGAAAAAGTAACACACAGAAGAAAAGAAGGTGAAATAACACCTTCCTTTCTCTCCTAGTAACTCTTCATGGCTGTGCCTATGTTGCAGCCCCATCCTAGCGCTACGCGCGACGCACCCCCGCAGCCAGCCTGCATCCTCAGCATCACTCTCCCACGGAAGGTAACCATCGCTCTTCCCCCGACAAACACCCCTCTCGGGGCAGCCCGTGGGGAATCCCTGTTAGCCCTGCTGGGGCTATGGGGGGCCCTCAACGCCATCCCTGCAGCCTTGTGAGGAGAGCTCTGTCTGAGCGTACAGTGGAGACTTTCATCTAGGGCCACGGTGGGAATATGGTTGGAATTTGGGTGCTGGCGGCAACTTTGGTAACGTCACTATTTTCTTAGGCAGATGTTACAGTGTCACATGCAGGTGTTGTTCTGCCATATGATCAACAGAAAACATTGCTTTCTCTGTTCTGACTGCAATGAAATTGTCAGCATTCTGTTACGGCCTTTTTGTTCCACAGTTTTACAAGGTCACATTCATTACCTGACTAACATTTACTAACATCCAGACTGACATACGTTTACTTCATTTCCTCAGCTTGGCAGAAGCTGTGGAAGGGAGTGACTGTTTTGCACTGTTCTGTGACATCTCTCTGTTTTTTCCGTCAAGATCCTTGGTTAAAAGATGCCGCTACGTTGTGCCACATACCGTGCAAATGCAGTAAATGATACTCCAGATCCTCAGAACTGAACACAGTCCTCCTGATGCAGATCCAGATATTGACCTAACACAGGCGTAAGTAGCTTTTTTGCTCCCTAGGCACCTATCACGCACCAAATGAAATGCCTGTGTTAGATCCTAACAGTAACGGGTTCAGCTGGGTCTTTTCCACTGGTGCTGAAAATGACTCCACTAAATGCTAACTGTGATCTCTTCTTAATAAGACGACATTATACCCATCCAGCAAGCATGTCATCTATGCCCTCTGACAGTTTTCAGGAAATTAGAAGAAGAAATACTTTTCTAATTAAAACTGAATTTATGCAAGCAAGAGCTCAACAGAAGAGTTCAAATCACTAGTTTTGCTATTTGCAGTCTCTATTTCATTATTGCTCCATGATATTCAAGATCAATGAAGTACTGCTCCCAGTGCAACCAAAGTATTCCCAAAATGCAAATTTTGTGCTTTACAGTCCTCATCACAGCTCACAAGTGAAAATGTACGAACTCTAATTTTTACTTCCATGTGGGAAAGATATCTAAAACATGAATATTGGAAAACAAAGGTTTTCTGGAGAACAGCTTCACATAAACAGCATAAAAGCAGCTTTAAATTTGCTCTGAAGCTAATGGAATGCGAAGTCAGCTCATCCAGTAACTTAAGACTTGGAAAGCATTAAAAAGAACTATATTTAATGATGCTATTGTTCAGTTGAAATAATTTGTGTTTAATTTCTCAGGGAAATTCAAATCCTCCATCGCAAGCAGTGATATTATTTTCTTTTTATATTTTTATCAATGGTTCAATTGCCCCTTAATCAAAAGACAATGCAAGAGGGAATATTTCTCATTCAGCAGAGCATTCTGACTAATTTTATGGTCCCATATGTGATTACTTTGCACAGAAGTTCATACAAAGCACGATTTACAGCATACGCATAATTAGATAACTAAAAATAGAGTATGTAAAATTCAATCTTAGCAACATAACACTTATATGCCCTTTGGGTTTGAGCTAATATTCACAATTTGATTAAATATGCTCTAAGAACAAGTGCACAAGTATGCATTCAGTATTAGCAGCTAGAAAAACAATTTTGTACACTTCATCCTGGAAACAAATCCCTTACATATTTTTTACTGTATTTATTTATGATTTAAAATGAATGAGGGCTACAGAATAATACCTTGTATCTTAAAGTTTAGCTTAAGCTTTTTATAAACAATGAATAAAATGAACTCCTCTGATACTGGAGCTGTTATTCTCGTGGGGTCCATACTGCAAGGCTTGATCTTACGAGGCTATTACAACAGCTAAAAACCCACCATTAATTTTACACAGAAAAGTTCAAGTAGTCTTCTGATATGCATCTGGAACAAAGGTGATTCCCAAAGGATTTCACCCATTTATCAATTTTACAGAGAATCAGTCTCTGTGCAATGCTAAAAAAGAACTAAAATGGTGACATACTGACTCTTTTTAATAGGCACATATAACTAATTTCAACAAGAAGCAATGAAGTCAAGCCAGAGGGGAAAAAAAAAAAATTATATTGAGACCAAAGTGAAATTTTAGAACCACTATTGACCAGAAATTTTTCAGTTACATGAAACTGCTGCCACAATAGAAAAAGACAAAACGTTAAACTTACTACGGATGTGTCATTCTGGAAAGTCTGATGCCTTCCCATGCCTGACTTGCAAACCTAAAACTATTCTGAGATTCAGAGAGCGTGAACTGGTTTGGAAGTTGAACAGAAACACTTTGTTACTGTGTTTGATCTCAAGCATTCAAAATGAACAGCAAAATATAAAACAAATGAAGCACAGCTGACACTGAGTCTTGCTCTGCCAGTTAGACTTAACTACCAGACACCCTGCCTGTCCTCTGCCTTGTTTCTTTAGGAATGAGGTAATTTCTGCCAACATCAGTAACATCCTCTCAAAGCCTTCCCAAAGTCAAACTCCACGGTAACAGCTAGGACTGATGCTGATGACTAGCATTACCACCGTAGCAGTTATACAAACACAAATTTATATAGCTACCTATTATCCTTCACTCCAATTTGTCTGTACTACCTTGTCTGAATCCCAGCTTGTGTGGTGAGGAGGAGTTTGATTCTGCTTCTCTTGCTACAAAGGTACCTAAACTTACTTAGGCTGTAACAATACTAAAATAACCAAGATCCTCTCCCCAACAATCAAAAGTTATACTGATCTATGAAAGCATGATTTACCCAGCAATATTAAAATAGTCTTGCTAATTTACAAATACGCAAATTAGATTCCAAAAACCACTGCCATAAAATATCCACACTGAGATCTTACACAGCATTTACACTGAACCACCTTGACATCGGGCAGATATCTTTTGGGACAACCACCTGAGAATGGAAGGTCCATCTTTCATTTCAGCTACCCTGGTTGATTTTGAGCTGGAGAGACCATGGGAAAAGGACAGAGTACGATCCAGGATTCAGGTGGGCACTGGGGCTAGCTGGTCAGATGCTCACAGCTGAAACTGGTGTGTTGCTGAGTGAGCTCTGCTTTTCCAAGGTATCTGCACTCAAAGGCAGCAGGGCTGGCTCGAGCTGTTTGTTCTAGAGTGCAACAGAAGAGGTGTGCTCACATTGCTGGCTGATTTCAGCTGGAAGGTGGCAACTAACAGCATCTTACCGAGCTGATGGAGGGTTTGTGTGATTCCCTGTCCACTCTCGATGTAGGCAGCGGTTCAAGCTGCCTCAGGGGCTGGTTCTCCGCACATTTCCCTTTCCAGAGAGCCTTCAGTGAGAACAGAAGACTGAGGGCACCACAGCACAGATGACTGACTGAAGGGTGCCCGAGCCGTGGCTTGGCTTCGGGGACTAACCCTGGCTGAACAGTCCTCAGGAGCATTCATTCATTCATTCATTCATTGTTTTCTAAGCACCTTTGCCACAAATACACTTCGCATATCTGTGTCTGGTTTCTCTAAAGATTCTTCTTCCAAGCATTGATTGTTACTAATATCCAGATATTTACATAGCAAGAATGAAACATATGCTCCAGCACATGGTATATTTCACCAATTGTTTTCTGTGATTGTATTTTAACAGACTACTTTTAAAACAAATGTGAAGTGCATGCAAGACTATATTATGCAGATCAGCACAGAGCTATAAAAAGGACAATACATAAATTCATAAACTAAGCAAAATGTATTTGTTCTGCAATATTAAGATTATGCTTGACCTTTTAAAGAACAAATCTATTGGAATTGCAAACAGTTTTGGCCTCTTAATTAGCTCTATACATCAGAATCTAATGCCACAAGCAAATGTGCTATTTCCATTTTTGCCCTCCTTTACAGACTGAATAAAGTACTTCTGGACGTAATTGACTTGAAACCAGAATGAATAAAGATTATTAACCTCACTAATTTAACCGATCCAATTTGTCCTATTTGAGAATTAATTGAAAGTTCTTAGACACACAAAAATAATTTTACACATACGAAGTCTCAGTGAAAACTAGTTGTATTAGCAAATTTACTTGCTCCAAAACTGGGCCATTCCAATCTAACAGCAGCAGGAGCTTTTAAAACGTATCATGGTCTTGTACTTACAAATACATCCCTATCCTTAAAAGAAAAATGTAAAATATATAGTTTTCACAGCGCCTGTTCTCATTTTGAGGACCTCAACAGTATTTAACACTTCGTAATCAACAACAGGATGTTCAGGAATTAACAATGCTTAAAAAGTTACAACTCCTGCTGTGTTTCATTTTATTGACAGAAAAAGCCTACTTACCAGAATTTTTGTAGTATAAGCACTATTGATAGCAATTGCATTAACCAACAAATCAAGGGTTTTGGCGGGTACGGAGTCTGGGTCAGGGATCTCTTTGTAGTGGACATCCCCAACATAGGCTTGGACGACCGTCATCCGGTTGGTTGTTAGTGTCCCCGTTTTGTCAGAGCAGATGGCTGTAGCATTACCCATAGTTTCGCAAGCATCTAAGTGGCGGACCAGATTGTTATCCTTCATCATTTTCTGAGAAAAAGAAGAAGAAAAAAACAACCCTTCAAGATTTGCTTTGACAGATTTTTAACATCAGTTATAAAAAGCAAAAAAGCGTGTATTTAGTCTTGTTCGTTAGAACGTAATGCTCACTAAACTAGAACTTTAACGGGGCCAGTAACTCAAACCCCAGTTACGGACAACTAAGCAGTGACCATCCCTGACATAATTATGCCTTTGATAAACCAACAGACTTCCATCATTTTTTGCAATATATATGCATTTTAAGGAATAGCTAGAACATCTAAGATTAGCTAAAGAAACTGAAGATAACAGGATTTCTTAAACAGTATCATTATAGCAAATATTCAACTTTTTTGAATACTATTTCCAATGCCAGGATGTTATCTTGCAGCGCACAGAGGGATCATACATTTGGGGAAAGACAGAAACTAACAAAAAACCCCCACACCCGCAAAAAACCACCCGAGTACTCCATTCCACAGTGTATATTTTTCACAAGATGCACAGTCATCCTGGAAATACACGTGATCCTTGTTTCTATGTTTTCAATATTAAAAAAATTCTGGGCCAAATCTCCTGACCCTTACTTTCAGACAATCTCTTCTATTCACAGGGCACGGTATCACCAGCTGCACACAAAGCTGTACTGCAGTCTGATACTGCAAATATTGGTGCGCATGTATGTGCTGTATGTGTCGGATCCAGGACATAAGCAGAACAGGAAAATATTTTAGATGCAGCTAAAGTCTTTAATAGCAAATTCCCATGCTTGAGATGCACTTTTTTCCTAATAATAATGACATTTGGCTACATATATCTCAAGCTTTTCCTTCCTAATATTCGTAAGTTCATTTGTTTACATACTAAATGGAAATGAACTTTACAAAATCTTCATCTAAGATTACCAGAATGTTTAAGTAAGGCCCATCTGACTAAATGGCTCAAACAATCTGAGCAAACTCCCGGACAGATAACGGAGTAATCCAAAAGTCCAGGATTTTAATCCTTTTTAATTTCCTAATAGAATCATTTACATTGGCTACAAACAACTGCAACTGCATTTCAGAAAAGTACATGAAAGCTCCAGTGAAACTCTAATTTCTTTGAGAAGTGTTCCCGAAGACTTCAAACCCATGTCAAAACTTTGCACTATCGCACAAGAAAATTTGAAGATAAAGTTATTCTATATCAAAAGACTGGACTATTCTCATAGGAAATTCTGCTCAATATATTCCTGACAACCGTGCAAACTAAGTAGGGATTTCCATTGTTTGATATTCCTGCACTATGTAGTTTTAAAGATATGTATTAGAATACATATGTATTTGCATTTTTGTCAGAAATATTTTCAATATAAAGCAAAGTTTCACTTTAAAGAAATTTCACGTTCATTAACATTTTGAGCACCTGATAAAACCTGAAGAATAACTCACTGGTAAACTCAACTGAACAGCATTTTTCTCCCACAGTTATTTTTAAGGTTTCTTACCTTTACAGAATAAGCCAGAGAAATAGTGACGGCAAGTGGAAGTCCTTCAGGAACAGCAACCACAAGTACAGTAACACCAATAATGAAGAATTTAACAAAATACTGAACGTAGACAGGAGTGCACTCAGGCAACCATTGTTTCTTGTTGACCACAAATGTGTCAATGGCAAAATACAGTACCAAAATGATTACAGTGATGGCAGACATCACCAAACCTGAAAATCGAAATAATCAATTACTATAAAGCAAAACACAAGTAAGAACATCTGCAAGTAGAAATCTACATTTGAATTTGATATGAAATTATTTTCTTACTCTACGTGACATTTTTCACCAGTACCAATAATGATGATAACGATAAATTTTACAACATAGACAAAATATTACTGTAATACATTTACAACAGCTGTACATTCCAGTACGGAAACACTGAATTCTACAGAACAGCTGAATTATACTGCATTAATTCTTAAGCACCATTTTCCTGCTGGCTTTAAAACTTCTCAGTCATTCGAGTTCAACAGGAGTTCCGCTATTACTTAAGCTAAGTTTTTTCAATTCAGTACATTACTTTGCCTGGTACAACCTTTATCTGCCCTTTTAACCTCCACCTTTTACAACTTACTAGTCTATCCATATTTACACGCTCATTTTTCTTTTCAATACGCTTATCTTAAGAGGCTCGAGAAAAGGAGTCTCCTGTAGTTTATGGTGCTGTATGAAGTATTTTAGAAAAGCCGTACCGATGTGTCTGGCTGAATACAACAGGGCAATACTGCAACATCATCCCCAGAACAGTCGTAAACTGTTTTTGTTGGAAATGTGATAAATATTACTGCTTCCAAGGTTTCCCTTTTCAAAGGGACATACGCAAGCAGTGCATATTTTTATGAGGAGAGGCTCAAAAGAGGTACAACACAGACAGTATCACACTAGAGACACTAATAAATATGTCCCAGAATTCACAAATGATCCCAGGGACTTCATATGCTCTCCCAACAACATAGACTGCTAAGATAGCACTCCTCCTTCCACCCTTTTGTTCCTGGGTTTGAGTATACAAATAAAGACTCCATTAGAACATGTATTGTGTCTTGCTATAATTACTGCTCTTTGGCAGGTTTCCATGAAGCAGATAAGCCTGCATTTCAGAATACATTAATTTCTCTCTAATAAGATCATACAGTAGGAGAAGAATGCTGTGAATTTCATGTCTTGGCTGAAGTTAAAAAAAAACATTGGGAAGCTGAAGGATGCTAAGGTTGACAGGAAACAGATGAGCTGGGGAGATTGCTAAATGCCAGAGGATAAAGGAAAATCCATTAAAATATAATACAGGCAAATACTCCTGACAATGCAAGACATCCCCATAGATTGTCCAATAACAAAGAAACAACAAATGAGGGAATGATTAATTAATTTAATTCATATTACTTGCCACATTATGGTTAGAAATCCCTATACAATTACTTTAAAAGTGATATTCACGTGCCTGCCAAAATACCAAAGAGAGTAATCATCAGAAGGCAATGTAGAAAGGTACTTCATCTAAGAAATGAATGGCCATGAGAAATGCAGTGGGTTTGTATCAATGCATACTGTTGTACAACTAGCGACAAAGTAGAGAAGCTTGAGGAATACGACACTGGGCAAATCCTGAAAGTGGGGGTTAAAGAGGTGATAACCATAGATTCCGAGCCATGCACTGCTTATGCAAAGAGACAGAAGTGGCACCATGGGGTTACATGATCAGCTAAGTGCAATGAACTTAAAAAAGGAACAAGGAGGAATAGCAGGGTAAAAATCAGACTGGTAAAGAGGGATTTCTCTCTCTAAAGAGAGATTGAACAGAGGTAAAGTTAGGAATCTGTTGTAGGGCCTCAACCATGGTTTGGATAGAGGGCAAGATCTCTTTAATACCACTAGAAAAATAAACCTAATGAACATTATGTCATTATGAAAGATTTTCACTTTCTACCTACACGTTGGAGAAGTGGTGCTACTTATATCAGTAGGGACCAGATGGTATTGGATACCAGAGTCAACAGATGTGTCATATTTGTCATATCCTCCTTCCATGCAGGAACATGGATATTGAGAGAGAACAGTAGGATTTCAGAATCCATAAAACGGAAATACTCTGTTGACTGATATTCTGAGATTATATTAGAGATTCTGAAACTGTACTCAGAAGTTCTAAGGGGAGAGGAAATTAAATATGCAATTACTGCACTTGGGAATACTGACTATGAGAAAAGCTACATTTAATTTTGATTCAAATATTCATTACAATCCAAGTTGCCCAAAGCTTCCAGTTTCTTGACATTCAAAGGTAAGTTTTAGAAGAATAAAAGACCTTCAATCCTAAATACTATCCTTAATATTATGATGACCTATTTCTAAACATTGCAATATAGAAGACCTATCTCTTTTAAGAATAATTTGCTTTAAAACCCTTTGTTGCTAGTATAACACACTGCTATTCAGTCAGTTACTCAGTCATACCTGCTTTGCCAATCTGGACTGCCAGCTTGGTCAGCTTTCCCTGAAGAACAGATTTTTCTTTCTTGTGCATGTTGGATTTCTTCTTGTCTTTGTCATCTCCCTCTCCCCCTTCTGCACTCTTCAGTGGCTGCATCTCCATGGCAGCAGCCCCATCCTGCTGCTTGGCTAGTAACACAGAACAAAACTGTTACTCCAAAACTATTCTTCTTTCTTTTTATTTTTGTGTTGATACTTACTGAACTCAACCAGCAATGCCTGCTGCAGGGGCTGATTGCAACACAGATGTTTGTAACTGCACAGAATTCCACTTCACTCCCGTGGCAGAGAGATTCCCCTGTGAGACCCAGTGGGGTTCTGCAGGGGCGCAAGTGTAGAAGGATACCCAAGTGCACTCCATACATAGGGGGATATGCACTGCACTGTTCGTCCAGTACCATTTATTCAGTTATTAAACCACCAATGACATTCTGTTATACACATATATATCACTTAATGTCTTGCAGATTACTGGGCAAGTAACAGTACATCAGTATGCAGGACTTCCTAGAACAGGAGATCACAAATGCTTCGGCAAAGAGGTGATCTGTATTTCTCCAAATCTTGGTATGTCTCGTAGATTACAATGGACTCTTCTAATCATACTTTTAATGAAAACATTTTAAAGGTAATGGGGTTCCACAGATGATCCATGCGCCATTTCTCTTGGCTGCATGGGCACCTCATTGCCCAGTGGACCGCACTTTAAAAACTACTATTCTAGAGAATACCAGACTTCAAAAGTTTCCTTAGCATTCAGTGTTCAAGTAACTTAACCTTCAGGTCAGATGGTTATGGATTCTCACCAAAAAAAACCCCAAAACCCCACACAATTTAAAAGCTAACCCACCCTTTCTTGAAAGAATGCTAATACAAAGAAACTTTATTTTAGTATCAAAGAGGAAGACATGCTTTTTAAAAGCAATGACATTCCAGTTTATATATGTGTATGTGTCTGTTTTGTATTGAGCACAGACATAAATAAAGAGAATGAGATGAAACAGCTTTGCTTTGACTGTCATGAACAGATTGCACAAAACCTTGCTTATTTGACCTGGAAATCTAATTCATCTACCTAACCTTAAAACTTACTCATTTAATATAATTTTATTTAATAGTTTTGGACCATTGACAATTGAGTTTATCTATTTAGTTTCTGAACCACAATCTTTGCAATCTTTAGAATTATCTGAGAAGAGCAAGTTATAGTTTATTTATTTGGCATAACTTAAAGAAATCATGATAGCTCGTGTCTTGTATAATCAAAAAGGAACCATGACTTTGCTTCAGAGTAAGCAAGAGATTTATTTAAATTTCTTCCTGAGATTGTACATTAAATTAGAAACTTCTAAGATTCTTAATCTTCCTGTTATTTGTCCTTTTAATACATTTTTACATTGCTAAATAATGTAATAGCCAGTATCTTGGGCTTTAAAGTTTCCTTTTATTGCTTTACCTTCTCCCTACAAAAGAAAATATGTCCGTACAATGCCATTAAACACCAAAGATGACAAGACATATCAAAAATAGGGTTGGAAATTCACTAATAATACATAGCATATGTAACTTGCACAAGAAAAATGAATTCAAATGAGCTTTGTGACATGCAAGTATCATATATAAATGGCTTATTAAAAATACTGATCTTCTGCTATCCTAAATACCCAATATATCAAAACTCTGTAAGTTACAATCTCTTTGATAGCTTTTTTTGTTAGGTTTGGTCCTTAGGGTTTTTTTTAACATTCTGCTTGAACAATAGGGCCATTTTTACACACAGGCACAAATCACAAATTTTCATTTTATTTTTTAACAGAATTTAACTACATGTTACAAATAAAATCCACAACCTCCTTAATATGAAAGAAGATTACCTTTGTTCTGGCTGTTCTCCATATTCCCATCCTGCATTTTGCCTATATGATGAAAAATTTCAACAGACAACAGACAGTAAACAATCTTCACCCAAGACAGAACATGAAAATGGGAATTTAAATAAAAAGGGCAGACAAAAGTAATGAGCATGTTACAGATACTTATTTATGATCAGTAGCCAATGTTATCATGTGTTTACTTAGAAGCATGGACAACCTAGCTGCACACATTCAAGGAACTGCAGTCAAATTCAGTGTTGTAACATGTAAAATACTAAATATCAGCACATATTTTTGAGAAAATTGCATAATTTAAGAGGGTGAAACTAATGAAAAGAATGCAGTAGAAAGCAGAATTTGAATAATATCCCTGAACTGAAATTTGAGAGAGCTGGGACTTAAAAAACCCACAGGTATAATTTTGGCACACACCAGTATAAAGTATGACTTTCTAAATGTATTCCAAAATTAAATTAATTATTTTAGTAAATTAAGACAAAATATAAATAATAGTGTTAATAAATACAAATAAAAATGTAAATGAGATACTATTTTTAAATTACATCTTCCTCACTTGTTTGTATTATTTAGCAAGTTACTCCTGTAAATACAAGTGCCACTGATCATCCTATATTCAGGTTTACCCTAAAGAAAGATTTGCCAAGTGCATCTGTAATTTCCAATTTAATATTTTAGCTGCATATAGTCTTACCATACCAAAGTCCTTATTTGTTTTTTTGAAACTGAAAATACACCATTTGAAAGCGTGTATGAAATAAAAATGGCAAAATACAAATTAGAGCTTACAAAACTTTGGTATTCAGAATAACCAGTAAACAATTTCAAATGTATTCACAATTTCTTGGTGGGATCCCTTATGAAACTTTCACGGTGATATATGAATTTATCTTACAGAAAAGACTACTTGAGTTTCATAAATATTACATTCAGAATGGATGACATTCTCTTTTTGTAGTTATGTATAATGCACAGTAAAAAAAAATGCTAAGGAAAATTAGTAGTTAAAACACCTTTACAGGGTTTTTGACACATTCTAAGAAATGTATCATTAGAGTTTATTAAAAAAATGTGACAGCTTGCTGTTGTCAGCAGCAGCAGCTCTTCCGACTTCCTGCAGTAATACAGCTGGTACTGACATGCAGAATAAAGCAGGAGAAATTAAGCTTCAACATATGTATTAATTTTTTTCACTCTGTTCTGTGAATAAATAGAAGCAAAATCGAAAGGTTAAGATGCATTTCCTGCATGTTTATATTTTCCATAATTGGGAGATCATTAAAAACTTTCCTCTCAAAAAGAACAAAAATGGCCAAATCAGTCATCATTTACCACCAGAACATTTCAACCCATACTAATACGCTACAGACACTGCGAAACTCGAAAGCACAGAACGACAGTCAAGTAAAGGATGTTTCGCTACATACAGTCATCTCAGTACCAAGATGGATTCCTAAAGTACGCTGAAGTAAGCCATTGAGCATCAACTGCTTCTCTCTGTTTCTTACCCTATTCCCACCTTGGCTATCATAGGACCTCTGAAAAGGTACTATCTGTCTTCCAAAGACTTACGTTTTGCCATGAGACATGAATCTGTGAGCCTGAAGAAAACCAAGGTGGGTTTTCATTGTGAAATTTCCTTAAAAATTTTTGCATACAGAACATCATTGAACTTGGTATCTGCCTAATGGCTATTTTTCTTAGAACAGTTTTTAATAAAGTTAGTGGAAGACATGAAACATCTCTAGAGATTCTGATTTCTGGCTGGAGGATAAAGCCTTTCTTAAGAACTGGAAAACATTAATTTTGAGCAGACAGTCTGCTCTATGTCCTGCTCTATAGTTCCTTTTTCAGAATACAATGCAGAACCTTAAAGCAGTACAATAGAAAATTCTTCAAATTAAAAAAAACAACAACAAAAAAAAAACAACAAAAAAAAATCAAAAACAAAACCGTGACTTTCATAACTGGCGAACACAAAATACACTGGTTTTCTATGTAAATCAAAGTATCTAACTTTATGATATATATTTGTTATTTAATAGGGGTATCATAATTATCATAATGAATACAATAACAATTTATCTACTCTGGTTACCTAAAAATACCAGTGCACAAAATGGACAATCATTAACAACAGTGTAAACGTAGGTATGTAAAAATTGTATTCTTAACCTCACCAGCTGCTGCACTTTGGTTAGGTGGAGGGGAGTCATGGCAACTGGGTATATTTTGCAGATTTTTTTCTTCTTTTTTTTTGGAAACAAGAAAGTAAAAGGGACAGTGTTTGGGCCCTGAAATCTGAAGGAATTAATCTGCATTTATTTTTACCACTTTTCTAAGCGAGGATGAAAAATCAGAAGGTTTAGAAAAGAAAATAGAGCCTCCTAATATGAGCTGCATTCTGCAGTTGCTTTGAAGGTTTGGAATTTGAATATAAAATGGTTTGCATGTTGCCTTTGCCTTATTAAAGTCTCTGTCTTTTGGAACATACCCATGGCACCCTTACTGCCAGAGTTCTAACCCCCAAATCCAGTTACTACTTCAAATAAACTTTCCAAGGAAGAGTCCCCTTTACCTCCCCCAGCCCTTTAGGAAGAGTCATTGAGACAGAATAACAAAGACCTGTCGCTGGTGTCAGAAATTATTTGTTCATTGGAGGAACTGCTTGGAATCAACCAAAACAGCTAAGTTCTGCTCTCCTGTGCTGTGCTGTGATTTTCCGAAATGTCTCGTCTTGCAATAGAAATGAGTTATAGCCCTCTGCATGCCAAGTCAGGTATATTCTGCAGCCAGTACGAGCTGACGCACAGTGCAGATCAATATATATGGGGAAAAGTGACGTCAGGCATTATCTGAAGTGAATCGTTAGGAATTCTTTCACGCCGTGTGGTGTCAGAGCCAATGCATTAGGTTAACCACAAAAGAATAAATGATGCCACTCTATCAAACAGGAAGTTTTAAATAATTCTTGTATACGCTAACTAAATAACTTGCACTTACAATTCAGAAAATACTTAAAAATATATTAAAACTACAGCTTGCTTTGCAGGAATTGAACAGTAGTGTACGCATGCCAGAACTGACCGAATTAACAGTAGGTGTAAAGTACTTCAGCTGAGACACTTCTCTAAGTCTGGTATGATATTTCTATATCAGAATAGAAATAGAACTTGAAGAAACAGATTCTCTGAGTACCAAATTCCAAAAGAACCCCAACAACCCAACATGGAAATCCTGATTTAGGAATTGGGTCGTGCTCTACTGGACAACGACAAGCACTCCTTTCTCTAAGGAAATCAAATTTGGAGGAAACAAGCTGTAAACAGCGATTACTGCTTCCCGTATTTCCTTTAAAAATATTTACCTTTTCTAAATACAATAGTTTAAAATTAGACAAATTTTCATTAATTACTATCTTTCTGTAACATTTTCCGATCTGCTCCTAACTTTAACTTGCAACTTTTAAAAAACTGAATATACTGTCCATTAGTTTTAACAGAGAGGCCAACAAACCATTATGTATTTTAATCTCAACTACTAGAACCCAATAGAATTTACAATAGTTCCTTTGATGTCGCAGATAACAAACGGGCTGGGTCACAAACCTATATGAATTTACCACTGTAAGCTCCCTGACTGAAAACAAAATACTTCTCTCCTGTCAGCTGTATACTGACAACTAAGGCAATAACAATATTTTATCTGAAAGGGTAATATCTTGGTTTTCAAGTAACAAGCAATACCATTTCCTGAGCTAAGTATTTATTCAAGTATATAATTTTTTTTTTCTGATTCAAAGGTATTTTCCGCACAGAGGTATTCGACTTCAGGTAAAAATCTTGTTTCCAGTCACATCTCAGGGAGAATTCACAGACATTATTGAAAAAAACCATTTCATCCAGACCAAAAAAAAATTTACATGAACTTGGTCTCCTTGCTTTAGAACTTTTTTTTCCCTTCCCCTCTCCTCTCCAAACCCCTGCAAAACGATGTACATCTTAGGTATTCTCTAACTCACCGTCACTGCTGACTAGAAAAGCGTATAGAATAAACAGAAATCAGACTTTGGCAATTTCCCAGACACTGTCAAAGCACTCGGATCTGACTCCACTTGCCAAGTCTCAGCCCTCCTCTGAACACAATGTCAGGTAAGTCGAACTGTGGAAAGTAACTCCGGTCCGTGTTGATCAAAGATCTGCAGAACTAATTCAACCACCTCACTTCAGAAGAGTTAAAAGCAAAACATATTCTGCTGCACAAAAAAATGGACTTCTACACTCTTCCCTGAAAAGACCTGAGTATGTATCTCTCAACTCCAAGGTAAACAGGGACAGTAACTATGGTTTCTGATGGGAGGGAAGATGATGGAAGATCACATACTTAAGGCACTGATTTATTATCCCTTGGAACTCAATTTCTGTATTAAGTTCAGGCATTAAGGCCCAAACACACGAGATATTTACCAGGCAATTAAAGTTTTCTAACCGAGAGACCAGGTTAGAACACCACTTGGGACTCATTCCTGCCTCTTGCTGCACAGTGCTTCTCGGCCAGCAAAGCACTTCAGCAGATGCTTAACTTGGTGCTCAGCAACGTGCAGGACGGAGCATCAGTGTAGTGCTGCAGTCTCCAGGGGACTGAAGAGGGATATCTGATACCTGATAAGACTTTGTTGTGTGCGTATGCTTGTTTTACACACACCACAGTGGAATTATAGAGCATAAAGATTGAAGAATGAAATATTCATCATTAACTTCCTGGTTCTTGGTCTGTAAGGAATCTGAATGTGGGGTGTTGGAACCAGAATGATATAGGTTCCTATCATGCAGTGAGACACAGGGGTGATAAAGCCTCGTTTTCCAGCAAACTTAGAATGTGCAGGAGTAAAGTTTTAAATCTGGTTATATGTTTCTTTAAATTATAATAAAATTATTTAAAAATAGGCTGAAAGCTTTCCTCTGTCATTGCTTTAACTAAGATATTACACAGTAAATCTTGGTACCGGTTTAGCACTTGGTATTGCTATGTCAGAAAGGCCAGTTTCACATGCATAATGCAACAACGAGTGACCTGCACGGAAAAAAAATTCTATCACCAACACAATGAAAAGTAGAATTACTTTCATCAGTATTATTGGTGCTGTCCAAGAGGGCGAGGTTCCTATGGCAAATAAAGACTAATGTAGCTGATTATCAGAAAAATACGGCTGATGCCTAGACCAATATTGACCCATTCCATTTAATACTGCAATTAGACTATTAGAAGAGACACTGAAATATCTGTATGCTAAGAAGTGGGGTCAAGAATCTGTACTAAGGGACAGCCAAAATTGGCTATAGTAATATATATATTTTTCTTTTTAGTAAATATAGGTATGATCACAGATGATCACTGTCTAAGGGCATACACAAATATCCATAAACATTTTGTCAGTCAATCTATTCCAAAAAAGATGCTCAAAGCAGCAAGTTATTCCTAACACACTGCTCTTTGAGCCAGATTCCTGACCCCAGCACTATTTCTCAGAACTCCATGAAGACTACATGAACGCTTACGAGAGTGCCACATCAGATATAATCCATTTATCATGGTGGTATTCTGCAGACCTACACCAACAACTGTGTAAAGAGCTTTACCATGAAACCTCATGTAAAGGCAACTCAAAAGTTTCGAAACTAGCCTTACTTAACAGTTTAACTGCAGTTTTAATTAATGGCAAATAGATCACAATTCCTACTTCTTTCTCTTCCATGTTTAATTCTAGGTGAATAAAATAAACAAGTCGCAGCATCTTTGTGGCATCTCTTATAAGCTACAGAGTTTAGAGCAGGATCTCTCAAGGGTAATCACATGCACATACAACATCTGTGCACTTCATAAAAGGAAGAGGGAATCTTACACAGCCAGGAGAGAAATCTATCAAATAAAACAAGCTAGGTGTTCTTGACGTACCATTGACTAAGCTGGCATTTGCATTATCAGTGGCATTTGCACCTGCTGCACCATCTGTAGCTGAAGGAGGGTGGGAGGAGGGATGGGAAGAATCTACTGAACAATAATGAATAAAAAAAATAATAATAATAACAACATGAACACATGCACATGACAAAACAAAAAACATTTATGGAATACTATAGCTTTGTTTGCTCCAAAATCAATCTGTTTTAAATTAATTAACATAACTTTCAAAAGCAAAATGTCTTTATAAAAGTGTTACAAAGTAAGCCAAAAACTTATACATGGAATAGTAGTAATAAATAAATATGAAAGACACTTAACAAAGTTAACAGAGTTGGTGAGAACTGACTGTACACAGTACTACGTACTGCTTTGGTCCTTTCACATGTAATTTTTTTGCTTTAATTAAAGTGTTATGCAAATATTGAAATCATGGAAATATTTCCCTTGATTTAATAAATTTACGCAATGTATGGGTACTTCTAAAATATGCAGCATACTACATAGTATATACAACATTACATACTTGGTATTTTATGGAATGTTGCATATCATGATGCATGACTGCTGATACATCCCAGTCTAGCACGGTCTCCATCTACGGCCTGCCATGACCTAGTTGATACGCACGCTGATCCGAGTAGAAACATTAAGCTTTATCGCGTGTGGAAAGGCAGAAGAAATACAGAATGTTGGCAAATGTAGTCTTGAGGAGAATAATGAGTGATTTAAAATCCAAATAGACTTTATGTAATTTCCTGTTTTGTGGTGAAATGAACAAAGTGTCAGCAAAGAAAATCCTCTTTTTGTTTTCAGGAATTCTCTGCATATTAGAGAAATTGGTCAAGCAATCTTTCCTAACAGGAAGGTGAAAAACTCGAAGAAGGTTTTATTATTTTCTTATGCTTTTTTATACTAGAGTTCAGAAAATTAGTCTTTACAAATAATAGGTAAAACAAGTTTTACTTTGTTTCGGTTGGTTAATTGTTCACAACAGAACACAGAAGTCCTACAATGAATCCTGATCGAGACTCTTGAACTTCCTCAGTACTTGACCCATAGTGACTGTTTCACACTGTGCTGGTTTATTAGTCAAGAAAAATGGTCTTGTTTTATTTACAAATGGTAAATTAGGAGAATAAAATAAACAGCATACAGGATTTAAAAACAGACCCTGTATAACTACATTCATGAAAATTTCAATTGCAAATTTGATTACTGTGATGGTAATAACTTAAACTGTTTTGGTTACTCATGCTTATGTTTCATTCCATTTGGATACTGAGACTAACCAGCACAGCATGAACTGCTAACAGCAAATCACGCATTTCAACATTTAATATACTGTAATTTACTTCTGGAGAATAACTGATTATTCAAGCTTAACATTAAGATTTGCAACACCAACAATGCGTGCACAGTTAAATGTTTGCCATGAATGATCCTGTTGATTTGAAATTATTCTTTAATTTAACTGGTCTGATTCAAAGACGATTATTTTCATCATTAGCTCAACCCTGATTTGCACCAAAGCTTGCTGGCTAAAAGCCTCATCCTTTCATTTGATGGGGTACAGTTCTTACTCTACCTGGAAGCTGATGTCCATCCTCCTGTTCCACACCTGTATGATGATTTTTACAAAATGTTAATGAACAATAAAAGCATACACCCATATAAGACTGAAACAAACATTTATGACTAGGAGGATTTCAGAGAATTGCAGGTTTATAGATGAGAATACATAATTTGAGTTTGGGCCTCAGTCTGCACCCAGCTCTGCCCAGGCACTCCTCTGCACCAGCACAAATCTGTCAGCAACATCAGAAAGTGGGAAGGAATTTTCCTGGTATTGTAGCTATATGCAATTAGATTTAGCATCTGCATTAAAAGTTCTCGCACACCTCTGTAAGAATCTCTGCCTCTGGGTAGTAAGTTACACCACAGTGCAGTGCGTTACTCTGCTATCTCTGATTTCTCTTCCTCTGCCTTTCAAGGCTATCCACAATGAACCAGGAGAGAATCACCAGTGTCCTGAGCAACACTACCCAGAGAAGGCCAACCCAGTCAAACACAGGACCCCAGGGCAGACAGCTGTCACCTTCAAACAGGTACTGGAGTTGCTGCTTCCCACCTACAATATCCTTAGGCACTGCCAAAACAGATGCTGCCAGGTCTCAAAAGGCCTGCATCTAGGAGTCCTCCTCTTAACGACAGCCAGATCAAACTCTAAGGAATTGTTCAAAACTAGTCTGACATAAAAGAGATTTACTTTGGGAAGTTTCAGTCTTTCTCCTAGAACTTACCCAGTTTTCCTAGAATCTACAATGCCTAGCAGCTGCTGTGGATTTCTGTGTAGAAATGACGTGGCAAACATTTCATCAGGTAAAAAGTGATTTCCTCAGAGGCACATGGAGCCAAGTGCAACCATGTGCTGAACATATTCAGAAATGGAAACTGTAGGTCATGAAAACCATTTAAATTTGGCCTTCCTATCTGCAGCTTCAAATAATAAGGATGGAAATGAAAAAAAGGTGGAATCACATTGCCTGACAGATACAAAGTAAAACGTTCAGTAAAGCTGTGACTACTATTCTTTATTAATAGTGAAAACCATTAAAAAGAGTGAAAATGTCTAAAAAACCCCCATATTAACTGGCCCTTAATTATGTCTGAAAGATGTTCTTAGAACAAACTGGGAACGAAATTCTGAAAGTAGACTTGAACAATTACAAGTAGACTGTACAAACAAAAACTGGAAAGGACACACAGTAAATCACGTTTCTGCTTAGTGTGCAACCCTTAAATTAGCAATTGATTATGACATCACACTGTAATAAGGTGAAAAGTCTGAAGAGACTTCTTGATTTCATTAACTGATACAGGACATCAAAGTTAAACTCTCTGTTAACATTTACTGCTACTTTGTTATCTTTTACTATTCTTAGTTTGACCTTTACACCTTAAGATATTAAAATGCCTCTAAAGTCAGTCACTGACATTAAACAAGTAGGCTAGCGAAAAGCCATGTCTTATCTTTATTATTTTAAGCTCAAAGAAAGACGCTACCTCTGTGATCAAGTTTGTTTTTTTTCTGAAGAAAATATTACATAGATCTAAATGCACAAGAGCAAAACCTTAGCAAGTTTTAGGTGAGTATGGATTTATGTAAAGAAAACACGGCAACAGGGGTATACCCATGTATTCCCTTGCATTTAATTATCTATTGAGAGTCTGCAATTTCACACTGGAAAAACATCTTGTTATCCAATGCATCTATTGGTTAACAGCTTTTGCTGTTATTCTGTGTGACATGTAATGACAAAAATGTATACAAAAAAAGGAAGGTTTAAAAATTGTATTTGTTTTAAAGAATGGAGGAGAGCTCTGGCTACTCAAAGCCCAAGAGCCTTCTTCGAAGCATCCTTGTGTGTTGTGGAATTTACCTTTCTTATCTTTCTTTTCTTCTTCTTCTCCTCCAGCACCTAGCAGAGTAAAGATGATGCCTGTCTGAGAGTTCACACCCACAGCAGTTACAAGCATTCGTCCAGAGCCTTCCATGACGTGAGTACCTGAAAATATGCAATACAAGTTATATATAGCTACAAAAATAAAAAGAACAACCATTAAATACTCTATGCAAGACTTTTACTGTAGTGCTGAGAGAGATTTGTTACACTTTAAAAACCTATATTGAGGCCAATAGCATTACATACCAAAACCAAACTCTATTGCTGTGTATTGTTCTCAACCAAGAACGGATGTTTAATTGCAAATCTTAGGCTGCACATCCATTAACCACACAGATTAGATTCTAGTTTTAAAACAAATACTGTCACTAACCAAGTTCACATAATCTTGGAAGATAATAGTTTAGCTTCACACAGTTAACTCTTGTAAATTTGAAATTATTTTTTCCAGAGTTCTGCAAACACTCCTCTGTGACTCCAGTCAAGATTACACTGACTGTACATGGAACACTATTACATAAATGAAGTGAAAATATGTGTAGAATTTCTCTTATCTTTCTCAGTTATGGTTGATTTACAGACATAGAAAAAAAATATTTTTTAAGACATTTTCACATCTTCAAACTTGAAAAAATCAAAATTATTCAAGGGGATGTTCAATTAAATCAGGAGATTCCCAAATGGCAAGAAGAATCTGATGTACATTTGAAAACAAATTCAGTACATACAGTTTTTTATTGCTATAAAACAAATAAAAATGTACTCTATTTTTTCTGAGAAAGATCATTTGTTTAACGAGGTAATTATTATATTAAGTAAATTCCTTTTGAGAAACATTTCATACTTTATCATATGAAAATTGTTTATTTACAGCTTTTATTCCTATACTGATCCGAACGTTAGCTGCATCTAAGATCACAGACTCCTGCTCTGAGTTTTGGAAACACAAAAAAATAGAAATTCCTAGAAATGATCAAAAATATTCTGATTTACATTTTGGAAACATTTTGTAACAGAGAATTTGCAAAGATTAGTCTACGCAATTGCACACCAGTGATTTCCAAAGAAAGTTTGAAATCGAAGAACAACTGTTATAACATGTATTTAAGGTCAATTAATGAAAGCTTATTAAAAAACCTGTCACAAGCATAGGAACAAATGTGCCAAGCTTCGTACCAAATTGTGGCTAATTTGTCATTTCATACGGTGACAAAGTCTTAATCTAAAAACTTCATTATTGAAGTAAAATTTAAAATGTTTGAAGAATTTAAAATGTTTGAATCCTTAGTAGGTAGTGAACTTTAAAAGATATAAAACAGATCAGTAGTGCTCCTATGAAATATATGAAAAATAAATAATGACAAGAAACTACTGACAGATAAAGCTATTCATTGAAATAGACCTTATATTTTATCCTTTAGTAACAGAAAATTATGTTATGCCTGTTAAGTGTAAGTTGCTGTGAGAACACAGAGGAAAAGCAATCATTTCTTAACACAAAGTTGACAGAGCAAGCTAGGACTGAAAGTTTACTGGACTTGGGTCTTTTTAAATACTCTTTCCTGTATTTGAAGAGAGAAATAGTTTGGAAACTACGAAAATAGACTGTAACACACAAACTGTTAACCTTGACAAAAAATCACTGTATAAATAAAAGACAAACATGTATTTATACCTCCAAGTGAACTATGGATGGACACATAGTTACCTAGAACCTGCTCACAGAGTATTCTATTATTTAACAATTGTTTTAAATCCTAGGTGACATAGTTTGAAATAAATTATATTTTATAGATGAGTCATTATACCAGACTTGAAGCTGTGGGACATCAGAAGAATGAGACCAGATGGAATCAGAACATAGGGTTCTGACGGTAGGTTTAGATTAGATATAAGGAAGAAATTCTTCCCCATGAGGGTGGCGAGGCCCTGGCCCAGGCTGCCCAGCGCAGCTGTGGCTGCCCCCTCCCTGGCAGGGCTCAAGGTCAGGCTGGACGGGGCTCTGAGCACCCTGGGCTGGTGGGAGATGTCCCTGCCCATGGCAGGGGGGTGGGACTGGGTGATCTGTAAGGTCCCTTCCAGCTCAAACCCATCTGTGATTCTATAGTCCAATAATTACATTTTTCTTTAGGGTGCGGAGGACACAGGACAGGGATGGATGACATGGAGAGAGAAAGCATTTTTACTCTTCTTTTGAAGCTATTTGTTGGTTTAAGAGTCTTTAAGTGAACTAAACACTTTAATGGTTGTGGTAATAAACCAGTTATACTCCTTATAGCACACGCTTTAATCTGTGACAAACTACTATTCTTTGCTGGGTTTTAATCTGTTGTCCCTTAGATCCTCACCTCCCTTCAAAAGTTACATTGCTTTACAATTATCAAGTCTGCCATAAATGTAAAGTTCTCCATTTACCTTCCTTAAGACAACGTCAGTGTTTCATTCATTCTGTGACAGTAGGAATTAGATAGAATCATTAACTGCCTTGTCCTAAACAATTCAGTGGCTAACAAGGTAAAAATTCTGGTATGCTTATTTTCAACTATCTTGCTCCTATCACTTACCCATTACCAGTCCATATTTTAAAATTAAAATGAAGTCGTTCACTGATACCTGTAGTTCTGAAATGTAACACAGCAGGGCACGCCTGAAGCCATGGTAAAAAAGAAATCTTCAAACAAGCTTTCTGCAAACTCTTGCAAAATGGCTTTTAACCAACTGAACTGTGAGCCTGTTGCACTGAGCAAACAGGGAATATAATTAATTTCTCATGGAGAACTTTGTTGGGCATTCAGATCTTATAAACCTGAATGGCCATGGAAACACTCTTTCTTCCCTCCCTTTTTGAAAAACACTTTATTGGGTTCATCCTCATCTACATATATTAATTATATTGAGTTATCTCAAAAGCTGAAAAAAGGAAAGAAGGATCTGTGTCCTTAAAGAGATCAATATTTTTTATAGATATACACACCCTTGCAACCCTTTTTTAAAAAAATCCCATTTTCTGATTACTGCTCCTACAGTTGCTGTCCAAAACACAGTAAGCAATGCAACTACCTAGCTCCAATCAAAATATCTTTCGCCAAATAATCAAAATCTCTCATGTTCTTAAAAGGAAGACAGAAACACAGAACTGCAAGAACATCTGTCAACACTAAGCCTGATTTGACAGCATAAATATCTCATCAGAACACTACGAAAATTTCAACACAATTCAGCCAAATAAAAATTAAGCCAAAAAACACCCCACCCCACACTAATGGTCAGATATATTAAAAAAAAAAAAAAAGGCAACAGACCTTCTCAGTGCATCAAGAACTGTACCTATGGCTTTATGAGATAAAATTTGATTCCTTAAAAAGTCATTTGCTTGCTTTCATGTGATAGAGCAAAACGTCACAAGCATACAAATTAGGTCTGCCAACCAAATAACAAAAACCAAGTACGTTCAAACCTAAAGGAACAGACAAGATCTTTAAAAACCAGAATAGGCTTGGTTGTTCTGGTTCAGACCAACCAGAAAAAGGCTGAAAGTTAACTCGGAAATTTAGAGGAACCTCCTTTAAGATGCAACACCGTTTAAAATATATTTTAATTAAGAACTTGCTTTTAGTATTCCTAAGTTTCACTATAAAGGAATCTTATTCTGCGTTAGACTACAAAGGTGGGTGGAAATACCCTCCAAAAAATGGCATGTACACCTATGTTTCAAAGCTAGCTTTGATAGGAAAACGTGCACCTGCCAGATTTCAAGCTCACCTCTACACACCTGGAAAGGACAACAATATCTTAACTTGAAACACCTTTCTGAACCTTTTCTTAAATTAGTCTTGTAAAACATAATTCAAAACTGTTAAGGTGAATATTAAAGCATGTTTTAGAGCAGGTGCTAATTTATCATCAGATTATGTTCCACTAGCACTACTGGAAAAATTCTTCAGCATCTAAACGAAACCAAAGAGCTGAACATCCTCTTCCACCTAACTGGCAACTTCACCATTTAAACGGTATTTTATCAGCTTGAAGCCAGACATGGGCTCTACGACTTCAATCAGCTACTGTTACATCAGTGGAATTTGGGATTGAAGGTACGTTTTTCACTTAATTTGTACACTAAGCACATATTCCAACTTCATGTTGGACTGTTCTACTGACTTCTTTCCCTCTTAAGTCTAATTTTTCAATACTAGTAAAATACATTTTTTCATATGCTGAGTATTTAATTTGAAGTTAATAAATGGAGAATATTCCAAGACAGAAAAGAAAGAAGTCCAATTTAGTAAGAACAGAGATAAATAAATTAGACAGATGAGAAACCTATTACGGCACATACTTTTTCAGATAAAAGCACAATTAAACATGAGACTGCTCAGAAAATCCCGAATCTAATAATAGTACTGGTGAAACAGATTGCAAATAGGGCTGAAAAACATGAAAAGAAAACCAGAGCATGGCAGTTTGGAGGTTTTATACTGTTTTATATTGTTTTGTGAACAATAATTCTCTATCTGCGTATCTAAACTGGTATAGTCATTTCAACTATTGAGAGGTAACTGAAGTTAATAAAGTGAACCAACCACTGGAATATCCTCTATGAACAAAACTGAATTTTCCAGAAAAAAAATCATCTACAAGTAATTTAAAATTTGGAACATCTGAAGTTAGCTGCTCTGTTCTGAAAATGTTTGTGGTGCTAGAAGCCTAGCTTAGGATATTTTCTGGCAGTGAACTAAGACAGAATCAGAACTATTTTTCTCTAGGCAATAACTGACCTGGTTCCTTAATCAAGCTTCCTTTTTATTTCCCAAACCTAACAAAGCACTGTGACCAAGAGATTTCTTTTGTTTATTTGTTCTTGAATAAGCTCTGTTTTCTTTGTTTCAAATCTTTGTTGTGCATTGCTAGAAATATGCATTTGTAGAAGTTAGGTTAGGATAAAATGTCCGTCTCAGTTCAGTGAGAACTACACCAGGTGAGACTGTCTCTGTAACCCTTTCACACCTTAACCAAATTAATCTAAATACCTGGGAAAAAAGTTTTAAACAGTAAACCTCATAAGGTTATTTTTTACAGTGTTAACTTTATCACGTGGCAGCCCAAAATACTTCACTGTGTGCAACACTGAGGCCAGACTCACTCAAAACTTCTGTGTTTAGGAATCATGGATTTCTGCAAACTTTGAACTATGCAAAACTTGAAGGGCACATCAGCTTCAACCAAGACAGTTGAGGAGCAGTTGGTTTGGTTAGCCAAGTTTTCTTCATCTGTTGGCTAATACACGCCTATGTTCATCGCAAAGAAATTTAACGTCACCACAGTCTCGCTCAGGCTGCTGACATTTGATGCAATAGCTTATGCTACACCACGCATGCAAATGTCTGTTAATGAGCTAAAGGAAGGAAAATGTTTTAGACAGAAGGACAGTGGAACTATAGAAGAGAAGCCGCTTCTTTTGGTTTCAGGTACATCAGAGTCTGTATTTCCATTTCTGCCTTCCTAGGTGGTACCTAATGTGCTATACACAGATGGAAATGAACCATCTGCTTTAGTCAGCACTCGTACTCTTAGAATTGCTTCTCAAGTACAGTAAATGACTATCTGGATGATTAAACAGGACATTAAGCACAGAAACTCATTTAGTTTAATTATATCATTGAAATTGGTTGAATATTAAAAATGTTGTTTCAGGTGCCAATGGTGAAAATAATACCTCCTGATTCAGGGTGTTTATCTTTCACCAAATTTAAACTCACAAAACAAACTGCGGCTGCCAATGTAATATTACCTTTTTTCAGTTATTCCTCTGTCAAACCTGAACTGTTTTCATGTCCAAGAGAAGATTGAGGGAGAACAGTGGCAAGCAGCATCCTGACAGTATTTGTCTAAATTCCAAAAGCCCACCTGAAGATAACATACTGATGTGTTCAGGTGCAAAGATAAGAGGAAAATTTAAGGTCTGTTTGATGTTTTTGCAGGGAGTTGGTTTGTTTTTTTTTTTTTCTTTAAACAAGTTTTATAAAATATAGGTCTCTGCTAACATCCAAGGGTGTTACAGGAACTCAGTTTTCAAACCAGGTGAAACCCATCCTGAAAGACACGGTGGTTTCTAAGTTGGGAGGTTGTGGACTTCTAACAATTTCCAGCGGGCAGATCAGCCCCCGCATCATTGGGATTAAACCTTGCACTGTATCTATGGAAGAAGGTAGTTTTTTTGTATGACAGAATCTCAAATCATCAAATCTGCTCCTGAGCAAACAGTTCTGGGATTTTCTAACATGGCAGGAGTAAAAATTCCTTAGTACATTCGTTAGTATTCATTGTTACAATATCACATTAATTCTTCACCTTCTTTCTAATCACAATGGAGATTACATAGTAATAGAGAAAAATAAAGTGTATAAACTTTTTTTAACTCTGCAATAAAACACAAAGACAAATTTCTCTCCTTATAGCAAAGAAGTCTGAGTTTCGGGAAGGAAGACAAAAACATCTTTTCTCCTAACTGGAGTGCTCTCCCTTTCTCTTCCCACCATGCCTTTCAGGGCAATACCTTCATGTTTTATCACAGTCACCACTGAACTCTAGAGTATTCAGAAAGATCTCATCCAGTTTAGGAATATGTGAGAGTACACAAATCAATGGAAACTTCATAATCAGAAAACCCCTAGCACTCAACACCAGGCCATGTTTCATATGTTTGATAGAACTCTATGATGTTTCATGATAGAAGTTTCTACAAGAAAATACCATTATTAAAACTATCTTTAAAATGAAAATTTTATGCCAGTTATGAAGTTATATTTACAACCATCAGCTAAGAAAAAAAGAAATGGAAAAAAATGCACAAATATTTCAAGCACAAGACTGGAATACAAATCTTGCTAGGAACAGCAACAGCGAGCTACCCCTCTTCAAAATTTCACTGCAGGCCTCCCTGTTTACACACTGGAAGGCATCTCCCAGAGAATTCCTAATCTACAATCAAGTTCACCTAAATATCTGCACGACTAGGATAATCCAAATTAGTGTAAATCTAGCAAAAATAACAGTCAGTAGTTTCACACACTACTCAGGAAAGTCAGAGCACTTCAGTTACCCTACAGTGTATCAGGAGGCCAGAGGGACACCATGAATTCAAAGGTGGCACCGTCCCCACCATTCAGCATTTCTATATGTGCGTTGCCTGCAAATGCGAAGCTCTTCATCATATTTTCTCTGTACAAACGCAGCCTTTGGAGTTTGCAACTGCTCCACTAATCTTTATCAGCCTCTACTGAACACGTGCAAACACATTTTCCAGACATTTATAACCTGGAAAAACTTGGGATTTTACAGCATAAACAGCAAAAGGCACACACTTGGCAGGGACACTGCAGCAAAAAAATTTAACAAACAAATCCCAGAATATTTTTAAAGAAACCAAATAATTTTTTCTCCTAGAAGGGCAAAAGAAATTTGTTTTGCTGTTTTATTCTCAGAAGCAATAGAATTGTTTTGTCATTTGAAAAAAATAATTTTTAATACACAGTTTCAGGCAGAAAGATGCTTGAAGCTTGTTAAAATTAATTAACATGGTCTTTTGTAACATGAAGTCTGTGGCAATGTCAGGTCCACAAATAAATTGGCAATTTCTTCATCTTAAGTTAATGCAGCCACCTTTAGACTGAAATCTGGTGGTTTTTTACCAGACTAAAGTTCTATCCTTTACGTAATAAATACTCACAATCTTATAGTCAGTGAACTAATTATCTGATTTTAAATTTGGAAAGGATTTGCACTGTTCATTCAATACAAATTGTCACATCCTTACTTGTCACTACTTGTCTCTTCTGAACAAAAGCATCTCCCAACAGCTGTTGCTTGGGCAACCCCAGGTCAGCGAGGTAGGATGGGGGCAGGCTTTCCGCAGGGATGTGTACTTACCTGCTGCACCGTGACCTAACCGTGCTGTTTGGGACGCCTCTTGGCTGACCATACAACCAGGCAAAGAGAACCCTTTCCATAAATAAAAAGTTCACATGTATTTGAAAATTACTGTTGCAGTTGTAACACATTGATGGTTATGAGATCAGCAGGCTGTTATTTTACAATCACATCCCACCTGGAATCTATTGACAACCAACCTATTCAGAAACTATCTTTCTTAGAATTAAAAAATCACATTCTATTTAACTGATTTACTGTATAGAATTATATTACAAAGCACAAATATTACAAATAACTTGAATTTACCACAGAGGTCAGGCCCACAATATTTTAGTATATCCATCTCCTTCTCAGCACATTGTTTCTTTTTCTATTCTATGTCGTATACACACAAAGTGTTTAAAGAAACGTTAAAAGGCTTTGAAATTTAATGGTTAAATTAAAACTAGCATACAACAAATTGAAACAGTTGTTAATTCCCTAAGTGATATTTTCCCTTTCCTCTGCAAATGTTTTATTACTTTCTCACTCCATAAAATAAGTACGATGATCAGAAGCCGTTGCACACAATCCAAAAACAATAGCATGTCCTTTGAATGACAAGCAGACAAGGCCAGTGTCCGTGTTCAAAAGATCAGCTGTATCTAGGGTACCGAAACCTGATGGTGTGGAAAAACAAATCCAAACAAAACACGAACAGAGCAGCACATGAAAGATAACTCCGCAAGAATTCCAGCAGGTTTACCTGACAGCAGCATTGGGTCTTTGTCAACAGATTTGCGGACTTGGTCTGACTCTCCAGTTAAAGAGCTTTCATCAATTTTAAGATCATTTCCTTGAATAAATATCCCATCAGCAGGTAGAAGATCACCTTTCAGTAAGAACATGGTAATGGAAAACCACAGTGGCTTAGTAAGATAGTTTTTATAATTACATAATGATTTTATTATAAAATCACAATTAACAACAGTCGCATTAAAATGTAAAATGAAAGCAAAAGTGAAAGAACTACTACTGTATTGGTCCCTATTAGCCATATTACTGCAATCATATAGGGAAAGGCCTTCGTACTGCAAAAACTTCTTGCCTAATGCTATCCCAGAATCAGAATGCATCACGTTTAACATACAATGAACACAGTAATCACTGAGATTTGGCAGGGGAGGACTCTTAACATGACACGAAGGTTTCTCTCTCAGACTTTATAGGAATTAAGAGTGGGTAATAAACAGTCGAGCTGCCCTCTCCCCTTCCCCTCTCAGGAAGCCCTTAGCTAAGGCCAGGAGAAGTTTGACAGTTGACAGAACGGGCAGTTTGCTGGAATTTGCCAGCTCAGCCAAACACAGAGTACGCAGAGTTCCTGCAAAAGTCTTGCTGCTCACTGGAGCATAGGGCTTATGATTCTCAGGCACCCACCTACTCGAAGCATCCGATCTGGGAGGACTTAGAGGATCCATAGCTCTGGAGCAGTCTACCAAGTGGGGTGAGCACAGAGGCACAATTCCCTTTCACAGAGGATTTAAAAATACTTCCTCTATTCCTAACTGGACAGAAATCAAAAATTCCAAATAATGTAATCCTCCATGGAAGAGAATTACCTTTGTATGAACAACTCTTGTCCTTGTCAGTGAAAGGAAGTGAAGATTACAAAAATAACATGAATCACCTAGTGCAATTTTATAGCAAGTTTCCTAGGTTTTCCTTTTGCCCTAAAAGCCAAACTGTAATCTTACCATAGACAATAAAGACACCACATCATTCTCTGTCATTTAAATCACTTCCAGTGAAGCGAGTCTATTCTGCTAGAAAGGGAAAGGAGAATAAATAAAGTTCAGACAAGTAGACATCTAGTTGACAAAACTTACCATATTTCACCTGTGCAATGTCACCAACGACTATCTCTGCCACCGGGATTTGGATAACCTGTCCACCTCGGACAACAGTGAATTTCTGTTCCTGCTCAATACGACTTTGAAGCCCACGAAACTGCTTCTCCTTGCTCCAGTCATTGAAGGCAGTGACGAGTACAACACAGATAACCGAGAGGAGGATGGCAGCACCTTCAATCCAGCCAGCTTCAGCCTCACCTTCATCTTCAGCTCCTCCTGTTGCAGTACCACATCCTGCAAGGCAACATTCAGAACCAGTCAAGCGAAGATCGGGTTTATCATGTTTAGCACAAGAAGAAGTTGCTGTGAAGTGACAACAAGGTTAGGGAATAGAATTGCTTTTCGAAGTACTGTCTGCTAAATGAAGCATGACAGAACAAAGAAAAAGTAGAAATAAAGATGTCTGAGGAAAAGAGAAAGAAAACAAATCAACAGAAATTTCAGATCTTTCAATTTTTCTACTGAACAAGCTATCCTTGGTAAACCCAAACTAAACAAAGAGGCAAAGAAGGCACCGATTCTGTTATCTAATAGAAGGGCTGATAGCTTCAGCTGCGCCATCAAGCATTTCCAGAAATTAGGACGACTTACCAAGAGTGGCAAAAAGGACTAAACAATGAGTAACATCAATCAATTAAAAGCAATGACATTAAATGAAGATTAAAGAAAACATTAAAACAGGTTTAAGAAATAATTTTGAATACAAATTCTAAATGTTCTCAACTAAATACACATATAAAAAACACATTTAAAAAATACTAAGATGAACTAAGTATATTAGTATTTAAACGTGATAATGAAATGTATTAGGGAACTCTGAGTGAAAATAATAGCCTAATACTAATTCATCATTCTTCCTTACAGAGAAATATAGTGACATGCGTATAGAACTGTAAGTATATTGTTTTTGTCACAAGTAAAATGGTATAAAAAAATACATTCCATATTAATTCTGAAGTGTTAATTGGGAATGGTTTTATGCACATCAGCTAATTATTTCAAAGTCACATGCGATTAAAATTTTAATAAATTTCCTAGAAAGCATTCACAAAATAAAACTAATACCAGTCTCCTCCTTAATGAAATAAGACCTAAGTTTATAAGCGTGAACACCAAAGTACACATACTAGAATCACAGCACTCATAAACCAACTGACAGGAGAGAAAAAAGATCTCAGTCTGAACAATAGAGCCTCCTCTCCCCAGCGACAGAGGGAGAACAGAAATGTTTTAATTTTTCATTAAGAACTGAACTAGGTATGCATTTGACATCACTTTTCCATCCTACCCAGGTACCAGTGAGGTTAGCAACCTAGCAACCATGCCGCTTCCATCTATGACTAAAGTTTAATTTTGGTCTATTCGTCACCTGTCACTAGAGGGAATGAACAAGCAATTCAACTTCTATTTTTAAGTTACAGAGATTTGCCTGTAACATAAGCATCATAATTCATTAAGCGGCTGAGTAATTACTCTCGTGTATGAACAGTAACAAAATTACCAAAAGCCAAAGGAAGAAAGATGAGACTGAACCTCCAATAAGTGAACAGCAGAAAATTAAAATAAATGGAGTTTTTACCGGTGTTCTCTGTAGTTTAAATTTGGACTTAACCTAATTGAAAGGCAAAGCGCACTCCCAAGAGAAGGGGCCCTCCTGGCAGGGATGCCCTTAGACTGAGGACCCACGTGAGCCTTTATCTGCGGTACAAGATCCTTGCTACAGAAACCATGCATATAGCACCCAAGAAAGAAATTGAGTAACCTTTTTGTAAGTTCAGTACCTTAAGCTACTTAAAACCAGTCACAAATGCAACTTACAAACCCTATCCTCAATTTTTTCCTTCAGCAGAACATCATTTTTGGGAAGGACTAATGAATTTTGCTCTGTTTAACTTTAATCATCTTAGTGGGTCTATATTAGACTTTAGATTCCTTTCTCAAATCAGTAGATTCACTTTTGCCTTGTTTGGATTAAGTCGTTTCCTAGTACATGTACTTCTGTATTAGCAAATATAAGACAAAAATTCACTATTCATTTTTCATTAGCTATGATTTAGAATGAACTATCATGAATATCCTGTTCATTTTAATAGCACACCTCCTCTCCTATTTCTCACAAAAGAAACATGGCGGGGTCTAGCCACAGTCAAAGACTGATTTTATTTCCTTTGTAGAAATTTAGTCTAGCTCATACAAAAGTACAAACAGGCGTTGTTTCCTGTGCTGATCTGTGCTCCGGGTTAACCAACAGCCGTAACGTGCAGATTGACCCACAGCGATGGGCAGCGCAGCAGTTTTAGGCATTGTCACTGGGGTGATATTTACCTATTCCGTAGCACGCCTTCATCGAAAATCTTGCATTTCTGCATACGGATTACTGATAATTTACACCATAATATTTTCTACAAAATCAAGAATTAACATTGTGTCATACTTAAATACAAGTTTTTCATTTGAGCTATATCAGCATAACCCCAAAAATCAGCCATTTGAGACACAAGCTGTGCTTTGTGCTTCATTATAAGGATTCCATTATGGCTCTGGACATGTGTAAACTTTATAATAATATTAGATTAGTAGAATATTGTATATTATAGTCATAGCTGTTATTCCAAAGAACCAACAGGGCTGGTCACTGTCTCAGGTGCGTTGGATAGCGAGTCAGTGCACTTGAAGCCAGTGCTAAAACACCGTACCTGGAATGGCTTGGAGGGTAATATTTCTCTGTCCCTTCAGGAAAAAAACAAACTTCTTGATTCAGTAAAAACAGATTAAAAAAAAAATTCATTGACTTAAATAATGAAATTAATTTTGTGTGTATGTGTTGTCAGAACTGGTCTCCGTATTAATATAAACAATACCATTCCTAGAATGTTCATATCACCAGAAAAAATAGTCTAACATAGCATGTAAAGGATACAAGATGTTATCATTAAGATGAAAGGAATTGTGTTTACCTGTCTCATAGATTACGCACAAGCAAAGAACATAATTCTCTCTTCATATTACAGCTGAAAAAAGTGTTTGTAAGAAAATCTGGAGAAAACAGACCGAACTTAGTTCAAGCTCTTGGAAAGCGTCCTTAATTTGATAGGTTTCTGCACTGAATAGCAAGTCATGATTTTAACTTTTAAAATCCTGAGAAAATCCTCCATAACCCAAAGGAAACAATAACTGTTCAAATGTGTTTAATTTATTTTCTGTTCATTCAGACAATGCTAAATTCAGATGAAGAAAGGTATCTGAAGGGTAGGAAGGAATTCTTGGAGTGAGAGCCAGGAATAGAGAAATTGATAGACATCTTTTAGATGGATGGAAGAAATGGTGAGCTGCTACAGAGATTTTAGAATCCTTATTGGTCAAGATTCAATCTGGTTTCTACAAAACTGCAAGTGTTGCTTCTTACGGCAATCCATCGGTTCGGCTTATCTCACACACCAAGATGTAAATTCACCCACAGAAAGGGACAGGCAGCACGAAGCAGACAGCTCCCACTGGTTTTATTCCACATGACTCAAAATTAAAACAGTTAACGGGGACACGGGAGACACAAATTCTCTTTTTTCCTCTCTCTCAAAGGATCCAAACTGGGAGGTGTGGTAGATACACCAGAAGGCCGTGCTGCCATTCAGCGTGACCTGGATAGGCTGGAAAGCTGGGCAGAGAGGAACCTGATGAGGTTCAACAAAGCCAAATGCAGGGTCCTGCACCTGGGGAGGAACAACCCCATGCACCAGTACAGGCTTGGGGTGGACCTGCTGGAGAGCAGCTCTGCGGAGAGGGACCTGGGTGTCCTGGTGGACAACAGGTTAACCATGAGCCAGCAGTGTGCCCTGGCTGCCAAGAAAGCCAATGGGATCCTGGGGTGCATCAAGAAGAGTGTGGTCAGCAGGACGAGGGAGGTTCTCCTTCCCCTCTACACTGCCCTGGTGAGGCCTCATCTGGAGTACTCTGTCCAGTTCTGGGCTCCCCAGTTCAAGAAAGATGAAGAGCTACTGGAGAGAGTCCAGCTGAGGGCTACGAGGATGGTGAGGGGACTGGAACATCTCCCCTACGAGGAGAGGTTGAGGGAGCTGGGCTTGTTCAGCCTGAAGAAGAGAAGGCTGCGAGGGGACCTTATAAATGCTTACAAATATCTGAAGGGTGGGTGTCAGGAGGATGGGGCCAAGCTCTTTTCAGTGGTGCCCAGTGACAGGACAAGGGGCAATGGGCACAAACTGAGGCACAGGAAGTTCCGTCTGAACATGAGGAAGAACTTCTTCCCTCTGAGGGTGACGGAGCACTGGAACAGGCTGCCCAGGGAGGTTGTGGAGTCTCCTTCTCTGGAGATATTCAAGACCCGCCTGGACAAGGTCCTGTGCAGCCTGCTGTAGGTGACCCTGCTTCGGCAGGAGGGTTGGACTGGATGACCCACAGAGGTCCCTTCCAACCCCTACTATTCTGTGATTCTGTGATCAGAACTCAGGACCACAATTTTAAAGACCACAAAAATGTTGACAGTGCACAAATGAGAATCTTACTCACTGCCCTGCAGATCCCCAGCCTGCAGGCTAGCCAACTCTGTCCTCTCTTAAGCACCACGAACGCGTGTGTTCCTGTCTGCTCTAATTCCCTCATTTCATCCCACATGTCAGATTAATGGTGGTCCTAAGCTATCAGAAAAAACAGTACTTCGTTATCAGTATGCTTTAGGTTAGGAGGAAGCAGAAGTTCAGCTATGCAAGGAGTCTGAATGTAAAGGAGCAGAATCATAGAATCATAGAAGCATTGAGGTTGGAAAAGACCACTAAAATCATCAAGTCCAAGTGTAAACCCATCACCACCATGCCTGCTAAATCATGTCCTGAAGTGCCACATCTATACGTTTTTTTGAACACCTCCAGGGATGGGGACTCCACCACCTCCCTGGGCAGCCTGGTCCAATGTCTGACCACTCTTGCAGTAAAGAAATTTTTCCTAATACACAATCTGAACCTCCCCTGACATAACTTGAGGCCATTGTCTCTTGTCCTATCACTCGTTACTCAGGAGAAGAGACCAACCCCCGCCTCACTACACCCTTCTGTCAGGCAGTTGCAGAGAGCGATAAGGTCCCCCCTCAGCTGCCTCTTCTCCAGACTGAACAGCCCCAGCTCCCTCAGCCGCTCCTCAGACTTGATGTCCAGACCCCTCACCAGCCTCATCGCCCTTCTCCAAGTTCAAGCCGCAGCTGAGCAAGGCTTTTGAATATCTAAGATTTGCAGGTAGGTACTTGTAACGACAGTTCAGAAATTAAATTGCTCTTTTTCTGGATCTAGCCTACTGTAACTAAAACCAGGCTCTTTAAATGATTAACCAAGGTGATCATCAGACTTTCCCAGAATTTTGTCTTTGCTTTTTACAGTCCCACAGAAATGGAATGGGATAAAAGTGCTAGATTAATTAATGCAAAATGTACACATCATTCTCATTATAAGAATAAACTATAGCAACTTCAAGAGAGTAAATAACTATCTAGTTCTTACAATAGTAAAATTTCAGAAGAGATTTGTTTTAAACAGAGATTTACAAACCACCAGGATTTAAAAATGCAACCTGCCCTTCAAGAGATGACCTATCTGTCAGGAAACATTTTCTTGAACTGTGTTGTGTTCTTGCTTCAAAATTATGTTAGAAGTATTCCCTTATAACAGAAAATAAAAATGGAAACTTGCATCTCCGTTGGTATAAGTTTGAAGAATTCTTTCTTATATACTTAAGGAAAGCATTTTTTTTCTTTTTCTTCTGCCATTATGTCACACAGGATTTTCTGGAAATTCTAGATAGATCCATACAAATTTACAAGAAGAAACTGTATGTATTCATAGTAGAAAAAAACTTATTTCTTAAGGTTACGAAGTTCTTAAGTTACTACTTCTACACTTATACTATCTGTCCTCCTTATTGTAGTACACAGAGTGACACAGTATTGACTTTACAGAAAAGGGGAAAATAAGGAATATAAGTAAGACACACAAAAGACATAAATACAATGTCTTAGTAGCAAAATACAGTTCGAAGCATTTCAGGTTTAGTAAGAATGCTCATCTAAGCTTTAAAAAATCGTGTTAAGGTGAAAGATTGTTGCTCTGCTTTCACAGCCAGTACTTGGTTCCCAATGTTACCAGAAAATATGCCTCAGATTTTATTGAAAGGCACAGACTGAGAGCATCACAAAAAAAAAAAATCTTTAACATGCATATGTGATTTGTAATAGGCTTTCATTCCAACACAGTGAATTGTGAAATACTCATTTAAAATTATATTTAGCATAGGTCCTATGTGTCAGAAAATTCAATTTCAAAGAAGTAAACAAGTTTTAATACGAAGTTATTTTCTTCCATAACCATGAACATATGCCATGCGTGTGTCATTCCCCAAAGTCTCATCCTCATAAGACAGAAAATGTACACTCAGTTTGAAACTGAGATGATGAAGATTTGACTGCAAGTCAGAATCTAAAGGGCTGTAACTCCTTTGGCATAGAAAAAGCAGATGAAGTCATAAAATGGACTAGCTTGTTCCAAACGAGGGTGCAGAAACTTACAGGTGAGCCGACCCTTCCCCAGAGGAGTGGAAGGACCCGACAGGGCGGCCTCAAAGGACACTCAGAAATACAGTATCATTGTGTCCTCCATAAAATATCTCCAAAGCACATAACCAAAGTCTTGTGGAAGGAGAACAGAATTTTACAAGCTTAAAATCTGACCAGAAATAGGTCAGCAAAGACTGCTGAAAAAGTTTTTTATAGAAGGGAGATGAAAGGAAGATAGAATCCAAAAGTACAGAGGATTTAGGAGAAAAAGAATGGGAAAGCAATTCAAACCAACACACGCAGTCAGCCCATCTGAAATGGCAGCAGCCTGGACTTCTGTCTCATCAGAGCTTGTAAGGAACCTGGGCACAGCAGCTCTGGGCTACAAAACCTGCCCAAGAACCTGGAAAGCTTAGCAAACACCTAGGCGCTCAGCCTGTGCTGGACCCATTTATGCACTTAATTAATTGCCAGTAATTTCAAAATAAGCCTGAGAAGCCTACTCTGCACTAGCAGTATGTTAATGATATATAAGGTTTTAGAAAGAAAAAATAAGAAAGCAGGGCATAGGGTATTAAAAGGGAAGGGAACTGTGTGATAAAGACGACACTTGTGCCGGAAGAGGAAGGTGCAAAAGGAGAGGAAGATCTACACGAGCAGGTTAAAGCACTTCAGGAGGACAGTAAGCAAGAAACTTCACTGTAACTGGCAGGAGAAAACAATTTGGTTGGTGGTGTTAATCACTTCAATTTGATGAAAGCCAGAAAGGGGGAAAGCAGAAAAAAAACGAAAAGGCAACCAACAGCCAGACAGCATCATCTGAGGGTTTGCCAGGCTCATGTCCTGCTAGGAACTGGAACGCTTTTAAGGTCATAGACACCATTTCAATATACGTTTCCTGTAATATCATCAAGTAGGGGCAAACACAGAAAGAAGCACACAAGCACAGTGCAGCTACAAAGAATATCGGTTTAAGATTTCAAATGATTATGAGGAGATTCTTAAAGCTGCTTTGAATAGCATAACGATTATAATTACAAACCATGCAGTCATAAGCCGCAGCATGGTAATTTTTAAATCAGAAAAAGTGTATTATTAAAAATATGTGAACATCTGTATTCCTAATGAAGTCCCAACCTACAGCACATACCTCTCAGCTACTCATTTCAACCTACACATTTCTATTTTTAAGCTGAGAATACCTTGTGGCATTTAAATTCCCTAGGAAAATCTCATAACGCCCCCAGAGGCAATTTTTGTAGTCAGTCAAACGGGTTTTGTCATCAGAAAGACAACAGTTCCCATGATAAAAAGTTTTTATTTAATCGCTTTCTGTAAAGACATTTTTCCTTGGCTGCAGCTCCAGCACTGATGTATTAAAGCAGACTGAGCAGCTCTAAGTCACAGCTTTTTCATGAGCAAGGCCGGGCTCTCGTTACTAACATCGTAAGTGATGTTACTCATATTATCAAATGTATTTAGCAGGGTAGGAAAAGGAACAATAACCAAAAACTACGCAATAAATATCATAAACTCCCCTTCTGAACAGGATGTTTTTTTAAGCTGTAAAAGATACTGTAATATTTATTTTTCCAAATTCCTTGTTGTGTTGTACCATTTGCTACAGAATTCGCCCAAGGAGCGATTCCCAGTTACTGCAGTGCCAGCATCCCTGCCCAAAATCCTCTTTGCGACGCCGCGTCACCAGACCTTCAGCCACCTGCGGTACGGGCCCAGCGCAAGGCCGCGAGGCCACCGGCTGGCAAAGCTCCAAGCGGCGCCGCAGAGCCGGAGCTAGCAGCAACGCCGCAGAAATTACTACAGCTTCAGAAATGAAGTTTTCTGTCTTTCTCTCATATTTCTCCATGGACTTACGGAACTGGGAAAACCATTTTATAGTTCCTCATAGTAAGCCAGACCGCGTTCTCCAGGAGCACATTTGTTTCTGTGACCCGTCAAGCAGCAGGGATTTACCAACACCAGATATTTATGGTACACACGTTCCAGGTTGAGGGTGCTTGTATATTCACCAAAAGTGAATTTTGGATACTTCTTTGAAAGCAATATTAGCATTCCTTGCTTTGTGATATCCCAGTCAGTTACATAAGGACTCCAGTGAGGGGAGGGGGGAGGAGGGAGAGAAAAAAAGGAAAAAGAAAATCTACTGTCCCTGTTGGTTAGTTATATAACTGACAACTTTAGAGTCCAGTATTAAATATTTACACAGTTTTGACATATTCATGCAAGGAAACAAATCCGTAAGCCCTGAAAGCATATATATTCACACATTTCTCAGTCTGATCACAAACATTTGTGAGCAGAGAAATGGTAATTCAAATATTCAACTTTCAGAGGTATCTCGAGCAGGATTCTTCTGCCTGGCACCTCCAAGGGAATAGATGTTGTAAAGCTCAGTCAAAAGGCCGGGCCCTAACTCCACAATGGCAGCGGCAGGGAACAGAACCGTACAGCTATGTCTGGAATGTTCAGATTTTTGTTGCCCGATGTTGCCACTTAGAGACAGTACAGAAAGGCCAATGTGCGAATTTTAATCACAAGTCCTGTTCTTAGGGATTGCAAGGGAAAACCTTGATGTCCGGTTGCTAGAGTTTTACTGTGTATTGCTCAGAGCTAAAAACATCTGGCCGATATAGCCACACGTTGCAAAGGTGAAATACACAGCTGTCCTCTGTGTTTATTAGTAAGAGTTCAAGTGCAGTTACTCAGCAGTGCTTGCAAGGTCATGTCCTAGCTGAGTTTCACTCACAGAATCAATACTTCTGGAGAATCTCTTCCTGGAAAGTATGTCAGAAGATTTTTTTTCTTTCATCCCAAAGTTCTAAATCTCATTACCTCATGTCCCCAGTTGAGAGATAAGGTGTGCTTGGCAACCTGGAAATCTATCTAATGAGCAATATCTAAAAACAACCCAGTTTTGTCGATGATCTACACATCTCTAATGAAGGGAAAGGTATCTATGGGATTTAATTTTTTGCTTTCCACCACAGGTTTGTAGAAACCAGATGTAGGTCACTTTGCATTACGAAACATTTAATTTGTAGGTCCCATATGACACAATGTGCACATTTGGCACTTTACAAGTTCTTAACATGTTGTTACTAAAGCCAGCTGAAGTCTTAAACTTGTCACTCCTAATACCACGTTCGTCCAGTAACGAATTTGCTTCCTGAGCACACTTTGTGCTGGCAAACAGTAGAACTGAGAGTTTTCGTAGTCAAGCAAAACCAGAGTGAAACTTTCTCTGGACAAATGCTTGGCTCCCAAAAACTGATGTTCCACCTCATCCCACCTGTATTTTAGAAGTGATACATCTACTCTTTTCTGAGTCCATGATGCATACAGTATGATTTCCATACTTCCTTTACAGTTCTCTGCTCTTGGGCAGAGAGTGATACGTGAATCGGGCTTTCTTTGCTGACTCCGAGCATGTGTGTACAAACCGATGTTCTCTTTCTTGCAGCTTCTTACAGAGGCACTAAATGTATGGTATTGCCAGATCTCTATTTCCAGGTTTCCACATTGCAATAAAAACACCAACTGACACAAAACCCCCGCACCACTACTGAATGAGCAGAACCCCTCACTCGTTCTACCTCATTCAAGAGATGATGGGTTCAAAGGGAACAGGGGAAAGAGAGCGAGTCAGAAGGGCAGACAGACAGACTGTATACCCAGCCAGAAAAGCAGGAAGCTAAGAATCAAGAATAGAAATTCTTCATAGGAATAGGAAAGCTTCAGAATATGGTAAAAACCAGGATAGCGTATTATAAAACAACCAATGCAATAGATTTTCATCAAAACACTTCTAAAAGAGCAATTACATTCACTTAAGTATCTTTTCAGTAAACATGTTTGCTCTGCAACCCAGTACGAATTTGCAAAACAAGTATTTTCACACATCATCAAATATACTTACCTGGTAATAATAAACAATCATAAACAGCTTTACAGGCATTACAGTAAAAACTTTTTCATAAAAGACAAAATAATGAAATGAAATAATCAGTCTTCTCTAAAACTCTGTAATTAATTAATTTTTTAGGGGTTCATTGGGAGAAGTAAAGACAGTCAAAATGAGGTTCCCAGTACAGGGTAATATATTTCACAGAGCAAGAGCTTTGTCTATGCTAGGAAGGCTGTGCCGGGATAACTAACAACGACCTCCTCTGGTAATGGTATAGCTTACCAACAGCTTCTATACCTGTTAGTATAACCTCTAACTATTCCATAAAGAAATATATACCTATTATCATTTAACTGTCTCTATAGAGATACTGAAAACACTAAAATCAAATGTAAAAAATACTTTCATTTGTCAAAAACAATTGTCTCTAATGCAATTTTTCATTTCAGTACAAACATCAATGTCCACAATGAACATTCTGGTTAAGGATGAAGGTTTGCTTGTATTCATCCAGGACGTTTAAAAATGGAGTTACAGAATTCTCCAGATGTAAGTCAAGAATGCAGACCAGGTGTACATGGTCTTAACCTTGAACACTCTTGCTCTGTCATTCAGTTTAGGCTCCTTTCTCAAGGTTTTCCATGGAAAAAAGCTGAACAACCTTGGTTCAGTTCCAATGCAGGACAGAAATAAGTATCAATACTTTGCTGTGAAATTTTGTTTAGTGCTCAGCTTTGATGCCTCCAGTTAGGGTTTCTGAGGATAAGTCAACTGATTTGACTACAGCAGGAAAGCGTTTAAGTTTAGACTGCATCAACAACAGGGCAAACCAACTTACAGCAATGAAGAACACGTAGCACAAATATGGGATTCCCTTCGGATGATATTATTTAAATGTCAGAACTATAACAAAACTGAATGGAAAAGACAAACTCAAAGATACATGTACTAAATTGCATTAACAGTGTAGAGGACCGATGAGTTCTGAATCACTTAACTAGAATGCTAATATAAATGGCATTGCTGATTCGGATTAAAATAAGGAGGGAAAGGAATACCTGAATTTTTCATCATGATCATCTATTGTAAGACCACACTTGGAACAGGCTATTGTGCCAATGCAAACAAAACATTACAAATAAAACTGACAGGAAGAAATTAGAATTTCTGTTAGCTTGATATTAGCAGTGAAGCGGCTGTCCATATGTTGACATTTGTTCACTTGGATACGTTTAACTATGATTTCAAATTCTACCCTTGCTATTAAAAAACCTGCCCAGGGAACACTGCAGCTACTGGGGTGAAGTTGTCTTAGAAGAGCCTTATTAAACACATATGGCCCATTTATGTCCTGAACGCACAGCTGAAGAAAAAAAAAATACAAAATCTCAAGAAAATACGGTACATTTGGAACTCCAACTATCCAGGCACTCTGTACAAACACATCAGAAAGCTAAAGCTGCAGTTAGTTTCTGAAAACAGAAAGAATGCTCCCATTTCTCATGTAGCAATCCCTGATGATTTCCAGTACTTCCTAAATACAGCTGGATGGAGGGGAGGATCTGAGCACCTCCTCAGCTCCTACTCCCAGTGCAGACCACTGAAAGCACCAGGAAACACAGAAGCCCACGAAAATAAATAAATGCTTAACAGCAAACTGACTGTCATCAAGGTACTTGACTTTAAATAGACCTAAGAAAAACATTTAACATAAACATAGAGCAACAAATATTTCATAAAGAATCAGATTGAAAGCTTGCTTTCTTACACTTCATCTACTAAATCCTTTTAAAGAAAGCCTATTCTCTCTCTGTCTGAAGCTGAATAATTAGAAGAGCAAACATCGAAGAAGATTTTTAGGGTGCCATCTGCCTGAGTAACGGATGCTTGTACAGTTCCACTGCACCTTAGCGATGCTCTCTAGAGCCAGTTCTTGAATGCCTCAGCCTGTTTTGATGCTGTTACTCCCTCACTCATCAGTCACATTCATGAGAACAAGAAAACCACGTTGAAAAAGATATGGAAAATTCATAGAACTCTGTCACAAAACGAGCTCATGAACTGCAGTGTTTATTACTTCCATCAAATTTCTCATCTTCATTACTTTGTGCTATAAAGCTTCAAGAGGTGAAAAATCACGTCAGTAAAAGATTAAACATTGTAACACAATGTCTTGCACCAGAGGGTATTAATAGGTTCTATCAATGCTAGCAAATAGGGTGGCCCTAGAAAAGTAGTTCTAGAGTGTCAATCTAGGTGCTAAGGAAACATGTTTCTGGACTGTATTTTTCAGGTGAGTTTCATCCCAAAGGACGGGATGAAATCCCATCTGAATGTAGATCCAGTTTGTGCACTCCCAGAAAGCACCCTGCAAAGTGAGCCAAAGCGTATGGACTGAAGACAAACAGGAGATGTAATCTCTGAAGTACACTCTGGATCCAAACTAAAATGTTAGTGCAGACACCTCCAAAGCAAGCTAAAGCTGCACGTAATTCAAATAACCTCCATTTAGAACATACATTCTATATATTCTGCGTATTAAGTTTGATTTCAACTCTAGTTTTTAAGATTCTAAAAGTTTATGCATACTGACCTGAAACAAGATGCGCAGCACATCCTAGAGAGAAAAGGCAGAACTCCTTATGCAGTAACAGAAATAAATTGGAACCTGGTGTTTAAATTGTCACTTTTCTAATAGGAGATGTATACATCTATACATACATGAAAATATGCACATATATTAACACACATATGTATATGCACACAGAGATTAACATACTTCAACAATAGTACAATTCGGTGCCATCACACCTAGTGCTAACCGCACTGCTCGAGATGGAACAGCTGGGGCTGTAACACCACTCCCTCGCCTGTGCTTTGCTCCTGAAGGCAGAGTGCGGCGGGGCGGGGGCTTGTTCTGTTCTCCTATTAAGCTTTAAAAAACCCTCACGGGCATCTATGCAGATTTGAAGTTGAGATTCGAAGATTCCTCTCCGCATGTCCCAATTCAGTGTCTGATTACACATGGGTGTGCACATACTTCACGCTGAGTTTCAGCTGTTTTGCCTCAAAGGCCTGTTTTATTGTTACTGGCTTCTCCAAAAAACAGAAAAAAAGCAGCAAAGGGCTATACATCTGCCTTGTCATCACAGTTTTCATGTTCAAAAAGGTGTACCTGTTTTGTTTTAGTCACCTGCGCATGAACATTTTTTTCCAGAGAATAATTTTCCATTCCAATTCCAACCCACCAGACATGTGCCATAAGCACAGGCAGACTTCAGGTTTCCACAGCGTTTGTTTGAACTCCTGCAGGCTAGCTGGCAGACAGCACCCTCCTTTGAAACTGTAAAACAAGCCTATAACCTGACCCAAAATTACTTGGAATTAAGAACTGTCACATAATAAACAGATCTTGCAAATTGGAAAAATTTTTGAGATTTTAAAGCTGCTAAATTAGAACTGATTTTTTAATTTACAATCGAATAAGAAAACCCTCAGTATTCCTGTATTTCATATAATTTTATTTTATAAGCTATGAATGTTAACTTCTGACAATAAAAATGTTTTCAGAGCTTTAAGGTTATCATTGGTTTGGGGGAATTTTTATTTTTTTTAAACACCAGGTAAATCATTTTAAGATAATATTTTGGCTCTCTGTCAAATTCAGCACAATCATTGTATTCCTCTATTACTGACGTGTTGTTCAAATTCAAACACCTACTGAAAAAGCTGGGTAAGTTCCCATAAACAGCTATACATTGGTAATTACAATCAAATTCTCTTCAAGCAGACAAAATATGGCTGGAAATATAATACGACAAATTAGTCTTCACATCCATGTAAAAATATAACACCACGGGGATGTGTTTCAATTCTCAGACAAGACATTGAGGTTATACATCAGGAATACCTGTCTCACTGCACGGACACTTAGACAACTCATGCAGCAAAGACAAAGAATTTCCATCACTGGAGCCTTTTAAAAATAAATATGATAAATTTTTGTCAAGAATGGCGTTAAGTATTATTGATAGTGCTTTTGAACGTGGGGACAGACTGAACGACCAAGAAGATCCCCTCGAGTAGGTTTTCTCATGTCCTGCCTCTCCTTGTTTGCCTTTGGATGCTGTCAGCAGGCTGTGGATCAACCAGGCCAGGGAGGAACAGAGATCAGAGCGCGCTCTGATTTATGTACCCAGCCCCCGCCTCAGCACTACGCTCCTAACCCAGGGAGTGCTGGGGACCTCAAAGGAAATGCAACTTTGCTGCTCTGCACAGGATGACAACAGGGCCAGCAAGGCTTGTTCTCTCGGCCTCAGCCCTCCTGAGTCCTGCTGGGTGCAGGGGAGGATGCTCGGAGGACCCCCTGCACCACCTCCCTGGGGGTCCCGGTCTGCAGGTGGCACAGCGCCCCTGCCCAGACCCACAGAGCCAGCCAAAACAGTGCAGTCTCCCCAGATCCACAGAACCCAGCCAGCCTCCATCTGCAGAAATACGCCAGCGCAGCCAGGTTAATTACTCTGCTAGCACGATCCGGCGGAGAGGCACCGACGGAGACTGCTGTGGCACGGGTTGAGCTTTGTGCTCCCCCCGGCAGACACATCTGGAGCACTGGGGTGTGAAACCCCAGAGAGGTCTGCAGGTTTGGTTCAGGGCAGCTTCAGCTGAACACCAGCCGCCAGGCTCCATCTGGCTCTACAAACAAGCCACCAAACTGTCCTTGCACCATGCTCCATGACCCCATCCCACTCAGGGCTCCCACCAATCAATCTAGTATTGGAGCCCTAAACCTAAACTGGTCCCATCTTTTGAATCTAGAACAATATAAAAGAAAAAATGTTTCATAAATTAAGTAGTGTATCCAGTTAATGACAACTCAAACATGCACAACTGTTGTCATGAGAACAGCCTTATACAAGTACTGGAAGACACTGAGATCGTTTGCATGGATAGGAGTTTGGACACGTGTAGTAGTTGGACACTCCGACCTGTTCTGCTCTCTGCTCCTGGCTGCTCAGACCTTGCACTGAAGTACGATTTAGGGCAGGGATTAAAAAGTATGATACTTTCTTAAGCAAATTCTTAAAGGAACTAAACTTATTTGACAACACAGATTGGGCTAATGTCATTAGAAGCCATATGCTGCCTCACCTCATCCTAGCTTTCGGAGGAAGGAGGTTAAATGGCGGCATTCTGGCAGAACAAGCTGTTTTTAAGAGGGCAAATACTTCTGTTTCTCCTATTTTTTCTCCTGTTTTCCAGGATGCCAACTGCTTCATCCCTTGTACTGACAGACGGTTTAGACCGGTTTAGAAAAATCCTTTGGGAATCTCATGGTTTAATTTTTATGAAGAATGATAGAAGTAGTTAAGTGCGTGCAAGAACACTCCTCAAAAGTTGTGTTTTGATAACTCTGAAATTAACCTATACTTTGAGATTAATCTATTTTACATTAAAATGCTATTTTCTAATAGCTGCACTTCTGTTGTCTCAGCTTCTCTTGTGAATTTTCCTCCTTGGACAGCACAATAAAATCCTCCAGTGCAGTGACAGCTGGATCAGTGTTATTTGTTTAGCAGCAAAGACGATAAGGGATCCCTATTAGGACATACCAGCTTTTAAGTCTGTGCGGCCTTATGCCCTTTCATAGACGACCTATTTTTCCATTGATTTAGTTTTCCTCAGTGCCTGAAGAACCTTATGTAACACGCTCGGTATAGACTTACAGAATAATGTACACACTTTAGGTTTTTATAGTCCAAACAAAGTCATCTGAAAGCACTCTGTGGCAAACGTGTGTATGTGTGTAATTCCAAATCTGTTCTAATTAAGGGGTAACATGAAATTAAGTTAGAACTAAAACCCTCTGAGGAAGTACCTGGTTTGGTATAAGATTACGTTGTAGTAGACAAATGATTGACAGTCCTGCAAAATTAAACCCAGTGCTTACAGCCTGCAAACAGTACAGATGAAGCCCTCGGAAACGGCAGCTAGCTTTCCCTGGCGTGCCCACGGGTGATTAGTTGACACTGACAGTGAGGATTACAAGACAGTTCAGCTGTTCCCTTGACCTTTTGAGATCTACAAGAGACTTGAGGATGTTTGCTAATTAATGTTGTTTTCAGCATCTGCGACAAACTTCTGAAAAAATTTGAAGTAGTTGTTCAGGGATGCTGGGTTGGTTTGCTTTTTTACTGACATAGTTCATGAAGCAGGGTGGAAGTTCAGATTCAAATCACTGCAAAGTATTAAAATGAATGAAGTTTAGCTCATTTTATTTTAAAAAGGCTTTGCACTTTCTACAATACATTTTGCATTATGGAAAGGACTTAAAGAGCTAATAGATTTTCAATGTATCAAAAATACTACTTCATGACATTTTTTAAAGATAAAGTGCACACACATTGGTTGTGGAATCAGTTTTTCATCTTAGTGTCGGCTTCATAACTGGGACAGCTGGCAAAAGACTTACAGTTGTTTATTGCTATATACCACTATGATTTTAGGAGATTTGTAAACTAACATTAATGTTGGCCTTACAGACTAGATTTTTATGCTGCCTACATTTATGTATTTTTAATGGAATCTGTGTTATGACATGTAAATTGCTTTTAAAAAAACAGATTAAGATCTAAAACTGCCACAAAGAACAGAGAATTAACTTTGTTTAGCTGACTAATTTCTGACATTTCTGATTCTATCACTTATTTATCAAATATAATAAGTGCATATTAATGAAACGCAGGGAGACAGATTTTAAGAGACAGGGAGACGTATGCAAGGCTTTCCTGTGGAAATCTTTGTGTCCTGGGATCCTGAATTGGCCCTGCAAGACTCTCAGTACGTAAAAGTCTGGCAAAGGACTTAAAGAAATCCATGTGCTTCATCAACCATGTCAGTAGCCCTACCGAATTGAAATGCTAAGGAAAATGTATGATGAAACCCTGGATGGGGACTGCATGGGTAAAGACAAAAATTGATAAATGCTGCATTAAAACATCTAGCTTATATTCAATCGTACTCATTGAGTCTCACCAGGAAGTAAATGACCTGAATTCCTCAGAGGATGGCTCAAGATTGTCATGTGGTTATTTATCTGAGGTTACTTGTAATTAAGTTCAATTAAATTTGGTTAAAGTTCCTCAATAATCAGTGCTTTTACTTTCTTTAACTTCTTTGAAACAACTAAACCAACTACTTATCCTCCAGGGTCATTTAAGCAAAGGCGGCACACAAGTGTTTCTTGCTTAAGTGAAATCTTGAGCCATGCATAGATTTTCTAGTACTCATTCCTAGTGTTGAAGTAATACAAATGATCAATATTAATAAAGATAAAAAGAACAAAAACAATATGTTTAAATTTGGCAGGAACTGACTATGCTCTACCGCAGAATTTAATAATACCGAGCAGCATTTCCAACGGCAGATGAGACGGTAGTGCTCCTGCAGAGCTAATCCCGCGATTCATTCTACAGCCAACGTTTGCTTCCTGCCCAAGTGACACCTGCATGTTTCTCCTGCGCCAGTATGTGTTTGCATACACCAGAATCTATTTCAAGGTTTCCTCAGCAGGCATTTTGTGTATTTATATAATTTAAGAATAAGCTGATTTCATCAGAAAAATGTAAGATTTCTAGAATCCCCAGAGAAAACCAGATCAATCTACTAAGAGATGACACTTCTTGGAAAGAGAATATAGGAAGTTTATGATCTGGGCAATAACTCTAAAAAAGAAAAATGTTTCTGTGAGAGTGGGAAGACGACTGTTAAGAAATGGACAGAGGAGGAGTGAGAGATTCCAAACATCAGCTATCTGAAAATACAAAAATAAATGTAGTTGTGTCACAACTATTGGCAAGGAAATAGAAGAGGAGAAAATCATAGAAACCGGGAAAAAGAATTTTATCAAACCCAAGGTCAAGCTGTCCTGTCATTCATGGCAACACAGGAAGGGTCTTTTTCCTTCCAGTCCCACCTTGCCTGAATTAGAGGGACTGCCCAGCTCTCCACGCAAGCCCCAGCACTGGTCCTCGTGGGGAGGCTGGAAACAATGCGCTGCTTTCCTTCCAAACAAAAAGGAAACACACAGCTCTTGCATACCAATGAACTGAAAAAATTAACCTCTAGGAGTTGTCCACAGGGCAATAGATCTGTGAGCCATTATTGCTTGTGATGGTGCCAAAGTTGGTTTTGGGTCTTGTTTGGTTGGTTTTTTGCCCCCTATCCATTGTTGTTATTCTTAATGTGCATCTTGCTAAACTGTGATGGTGACTGGCATCTGCTGACTCAGCAGGGCAGGCTGAGCATTCTAGTTGCCTCCTCCAATGGAGTGAAAATTCCTCTGTACGCAGAGAAGTGCATCCAAGAGCAGAAGACAAACCCCGCAAATGAATCTGAAGATAATAGTAAATTGGTATAGGATTTTGGCTGCTTTGCATATACAGGCAATGGGGGGTAGGAATTACCCTTGGGTAAAACAAAAATTCAAAAAAATATGGAAAAGGTGAAGAGCTGGATGAGAAACTTCAGCTGTTTATACATGAAAATACACATGTAACGAAATTGATAACATGACCGTAGAGCCATATTAGAAAGGTGGTATTGCTTATTTTCCCCTGGATGCAGGGGAATGCTTGAATGTCTGCTGTATGTCACTAGGGTAAAATTCCCTTTAGTAGTCACGTCAACAGCAATAAAACCACAAACTGATCTAAGGAAAGCTGAGAACTGGAACCACAAAAAGATACTGCCCGTAATAACCAAATTTTGAAATGTTTTAAGGAGCAATGTCTCAATTATATTTATTACAATACTTTTTTAATCCAAGAGATTCCATAATACCTATAATAAGTGCTGGGGAATTGGGAGAGACAATATATCTTTATAACAAGACATTGTACTGGAGCCTAGTCGAAACCCAAAAGACAGCCAACTGCAGCTGTTCTGCTCCAGCAGAGTTCACATCCAGGGTAGGGAACTTGGAGTAGGAAAATTGGACTGGCCCAAATCACCCAAAATCTTTTTTTTTTTTTTCAAAGTGTACACCAGTACAGACTACAAACTGGACAGAAATTTATGCTAGCTGGTATTAAATTCAGCCCTCTCACTCCTAACTAAGGAAGAGAAGTTTATTTGGTGGTTGGGCTAGATGACCTCTAAAGGTCCCTTCCAACCCAAAACATTCTATTCTATGATTGCCAGCTGCTTTATATTCTTTTATATATACATTCTGTTATATATATTTTATATACATAGTAATGAAATTTTTACTTTTTTTCCACTTTCTTCTGCAGATACCTGCACTAATGGCTGGTCAAATCTTTCCCACTGTGACTTATTTCTACAGACTTGTTCAATGTGATGAAATGATGAGAGACATCTTTTGAGTCGTATCTTCATAGGCAGTAACGTGAGAGAAGATGAGACTGATTTTTGCAGACTTTATCTAAACATCAGAGGGCTGCCTTTGCTTCTGTAGTGAAGACCTTCACAGCTGTCTGGCAAATCCAGCATCGATGAGCATGTTGGCGCTTGCATTTCTGTGTTGGACTGCGACCTGCTGTCCACTCAATCCATACATACGGTCACATGTCAGGAGCATAAGATTTGCTAGATGTGCACAGAACAGTTGCACCATGAGTACCAGTGAGTACTACCTCAGTAGCAGCAGGGAGGCTTAGCAAAGAAACAAGATAAGCAACCATCCTTGGGGGAGCTGTGGATCAGCTGTATCTTCTCCCCAACTATACGGATACCCTCTCTGATTTAAATCTCCAACTTGACCAAGCAATGCGGCACATTATAGGAATGATCAGGAAGGAACTGAGTGATGAACCCTGGGAAATACAGTGTCTTGTACGGAAACTAAGTCATGAGAGGTCAGCAGGCACGCCAGCCACAGCCCCGAGCAGCAGCATCTCAACACCACCAGCAGCTTAATGCAAGCGCCTTGGGAGGACCAAATTTCAGGGGACCGTGCCCTGTTTCTGTATTTTTTCCTTTTCATTAACTTGTTGCATGAGTAACAGGGAGACTAACCCAGCCAAACCTCCACTGAGTAGTATTAAGCAATGTAACTCATCATTTAACTTTGCAATATAAAGTTTTGCCTGGGGAATTTTAACAGCAGCTACCACAACCAGAAAGACTTTTCCTCTCTTTCCCCCCTAGGCTGCAAAGAACTGTACACTTGAAAACAGACATCACGAAGTGAAGCCTATGGCTTCACGTTGAACACTGGGATGCTAAAACATCTTACCTCAGGCCACTTTTTCCCTGCTTTGTAATCCAGCACAAGGAAATCAAAATCAAGGAAGAAAAGTTGAAAGGTTTGTTAGATTCACATAAACAGTAAATGATGGTCAGGTGCTGACAGCAGTAGTTTCTGCAGCCACATAATAAGAGCCTCATGTGATAGAAGGCCTGAAAGGTATCCACAAGGAAGAGGATTCAAGAAAGCTCAGAAGTTACTAGTGAGAGTGTTAGAAGAAGAGTCTGAAAACTTCTAGGGGATGCGCCAAACCCGGGCAACGCTGCTGATTTGCTTCGAGTTGCAGGGCAGGCTGTAGGAAGGTGGCTTCAGAAGGGCACAGAACAATTACAAATTGAAATTATGCCATTCCTGCAAGAAGAACTGACTGTTTCAGCAGAGATCTATGGCGAAAGAGTTAAAAAAACAAAACAAAACAAACACCAAAAACCAACTGTGGGAGATTCCTGCAGATCTACAGGCAAAAGGAGGCAGAGATCTCGGAGCGACTGAAAGAAGCACTGCTGTTCTCCGTCCCTTGGTGGGTTTCTGACTGAGTCTAAGCTCTCTTTCCCAAAGGTTGTTTCATTTCCACAAGCAATATGATGGTTTGAGACCACAGTCCTGGTACTTCATCTCATGAAGCAGCTTTTTCTATTAATATACTGTCTTGAAAAACTGGACACTTGATACCTTACAAACTGTACACAAAAATATCACCATATGCTGATATACAAAGACAAATATTACAAATATTGTCCCAGACTAACTCTAACATATGTAAAAAAGAAAAAAAAGAAGCCAAGATGCCACATATTCATTAAATCCTCTCTAAATATCATAGGATTAATATTCTGTTTGCTCAGGAAACAGAGTCTGTAATCCATTAACCCAGGACACAGAAGGATTTTGTTCCGAGGAACCAAGTATTTTTAACTTGCCTAAGTCGCATCTCTATGCGATCGTCGCTGGAGTGGAGGCTACATCCGCACCGGCAATTTTCTCGCAAAATACATTTGCTAGAATGCAGCAGCAGTTCTGCACTTTTTTGAAAGAGTGGAAGAAGGCTTCTGTGTGGATCAGTAATGAGAGCAGTAATCGCCACAGGGCTGACAATAATTTATGCAGTTGTTCTCAATTGCTCCTAATGGCCTGTCAGATGGTAAAAAGGAATGCAAAGCAGATCATAAAAACAACTCTAGCATAGCTTCCGAGAACAAAATTCTTGAAGCTCTCTCTCTTGCTAAGAACTATGAAAATGCAGGAACTGAAGTGGCTTCTTGAGAAGCAATAAATCAAACTACACGATTATCTACTAATTTGTGTAGATCAGATTTTGTGATTGCAGCAGAAAATGAAATCACATTTTCCAAGATTCAGTCATAACTTAAATGAAGAACTGTAGTAGAACAAAAACTTCATGTACTATCACAGATTACTACTTCTTCCAGTTAAGATCGGTGGAGAACGGTCGCTACAGACACTTCAAAACCACAGAAACATCCGCTGCCTCCAAGGGCAAATGCGGCTCCAAAGGTAATAACCCACTTACTTTCTCAAGATAATACCAAACTGTGTCCCAGATGTTTGGAAACACAATTATGCTACAGTCAAAGGACTTACACGTGGCAATGTATCAGCATTCGTAGCTTAAAATAGGACATAACAGAAATCTAGAAATACACACAGAAAATGAACTCTGGAGCTTATAACTGCCTAACACCGCAAAACACGCTAACATGTACACACATTAGCCTATAACCTTAGACAAGGTTCCTGAAGCAATTAACATACTCCAATATTTTTTGGATGTGTGGATTTTGTCATGCATCCCTCCTTCAAAAGCCTCAGGAGAAAAATGTTTCACACTTGAACTGCAGAAATCAGCTAAATGCTAATTCTTACAGCTTCAAAAATTAAAGTAGACTACAAGTGTCCAAAAAGAAAGAGTTATATCAGTTCTAAAAAATAAAGATGACTTCAACTTATTATTTTAACTAACAAGGTCATTGGTAGATAAAAGTTTAGGATATGTGAAAGGCAGATATAAATATATTAGATATAAAGTCAGTGTATATGTCTGCTTAATTAAAAAAATATGCAAGGTGGTGTTTCCCTGACACTGTGTCTGTAAGTCTCTTGTTTTCATGGTAGTATCCCTTTTTCCTACAAAGAAAGGCTGTCACTACTAGATGGTCAAGGTAGTCCTAAGCAATGACCAAATGAAATGCTGCAAGACAGTATTGTGTCCATCAAAAATGCTGAAAGAAAACAACTGGCCAGTTTTAAATAGTGGGGAAAATTTTACTTCCATTATCCCTTTCTCATCTCAGCTTTCGTGTAAAGTTAGTATTTTTTTAAAAATGCTGAATATCAAAATGTCCAGCATCAGAGAAATTCCGTTTCTCCTGCTGCGCGTACCCTCACTCCCCAGGGCTGCGAGGTACCTGGCGCAGGGAAGAGGCACGGCCAGGGAGCCGGGCAGAGCCCCGCACCCCGCACGCCTGGGCAGACCAGCACAGCCGCTTGCACGGCTGGGGAGCATCCACAAGGCTCCACTCCCAGGGAGAGCTGAAGAGGCTAAACCAAGCCACAGCCTGGCTCTCCACTGGCTTTTTCAGATGCTCTTCCACCCCCTTTTGGTGGCTGCTGATGAGCTTGCACCACACCACCGTCAGCTCTTAGTCAGATCTCTCTGTGTATTTGACAATAATCAAAAATAAAAGATGCCCAGCTCTCCTTGTGGACTCCAGCCTGGCCAAACCCTTCTCTGATATTTCCCAAGACATATCATCTGTTACGGCTTCAGCTACAACTCCCTGGCTAGACTTCTCACCGAAGTTGCTCCTGAAGATAGACCGAGGTCCTTCTGAGCAAAGGGAATAAAAAGCAGCTGGCTAATGCTAACACTTCTGCCATTGACAAAGTTGTTTCTGTGGAAACCTCTGCCTTCATGTATTTCCGTCTCCAGCAGAAAGGCTCACGCTCTGTTCACCATCCTGTCCTAGTCACAGATCTCAAAGACATCGAATAAGCATAAGATGATCACAGGCACTTTCGCCACACCAAAGCATCAGCAAAATTACCCTGTGCTATGTGAGGCCAATTCGCAGCGCAGACTTCACTGGGACAGGAAAACTACTGTGTCATTACGTACGCCAGGAACCTGCGTGGAAACGGGCTGTTCTCAATCGTCTCCCCTTGCCATCCCCTTACCGACGGTGTCTCACACCTCTCTGCTCATTAAGGTTTCGCCTTTTTCTTAAAGTCTTATACATTGCATCAGTATTGAATTTATGTTTACAATTGTTTGTAGACTCTGAAAGGTCCACGTCGATGACAGTATGTTGAAGAGTACAGATCATTACCAGTGATGATTCAGCAAATAAATGTGGGAAGGAGAACAGTCTTGTTTGAAAATGAAAAACAAAAGAAAAAATAGAATTCAAAGGAGGAGGCTGTCTTATATACTATAAAACAACCACGCACCAAAATGCAGTGTCCTGTTACACAAAGGAGACCTTTTGTTGAGCTGTAGACAAACTTGACTACCACAAGCTTTGTATTTCTCTTTGTCATCAACCAGCAAAATTGAATACCAACAACTTTCAGGGATTTGGGGGGGGGGGGGGGGGGCGGGGCGGAGAAAAAAGCTAAGAATGCATCACCTAGAAAGAGAAATCCTTTCCAGCGAAGCTTGCCACCAGCTAGTCAGCCCATGGACCATGCTTCAGCAGTTGTGAGCAGGCACCACAGCCCCTCCACACTGCGGCCAGGAAGAGATCTGGGGGAGCACCAGGGACAGGCACCGCTCCCCGTCCTGCTCCCCACAAAGGCATCACGCAGGGGGCCGGACAGCACAACCATGAAGTTCATCCAGAAACTGCCTGAGAAACTTCTACAGTAGGCTGAGGGGAGTCAGGCGAGTTCACGAGCAAACAGTTAGCAAGAAATGCCAGCTGCCCTTCCTAGCACTGGGCTGTATTTTCAGAAGAAAATATATTCTTTTCACGAAAAAACATAAAATTTGCAAATAAATGTACACTTCAATGAATAATTGTCATTCTTGGAAGTGTCAGAAAAGGAAAATACAGGTTTTCATGCTTCCCAGTAGAGCATTTGTCACTTCTCCCAGTCACTGGGTACGGATTCCCTCTTACATCCCATAGGGAGTATTACCCTCTCACCTCAAGAAAACGAGGGCAGGCCCAATGCAGGCTGCTGCAAGGATGTTATGTGTTATATGATTATTTTTTTCCCCATATTCACTGTTACTATCGCAATGCACAGATGGACCAATCTAAAGCAGTGTGTAATGAATACGAGATTTAGACAAGTAAGCAGACATGCCACAAGAGAGCAAGCGTGCGAGCTGCTGCCCGTTGAAAGAACGGCTGTCTCCTCAGATAGGCCCATCTTTGGGCTGAATCCAGGTTCATGTTCAGTTTAAGAAAGAGTTTAAATTGTTCAATAAATTGCCTTAAGTGTAGGCAAAACAGCGTATTTTGTTTCTTCAATAAAAATTAATTTGACTTTCACTCAACAGTAGTCTACTTACCATTTTATTCTATAATTGGTTACCAAAGGTTATGCAAAACCATCAAATCAATTTCAAATTTGACTGCACCCCGCTTACACCAATGGCAAGATCAAGCCGTTTTCAATGTTTATGACTCTTTAAGAAGGACTGTAAGTATCCTTGGCAGCAGTTCATAATATACTAATTTTAAGACGAAAGAGAATCTCACACATTTATACAAAGACTTCAAAAAAAGTAAAGGACCTTCACAATGTGTTCAAAAAGTTAGATTAGAAGATCTTCACTAACTTGGTTTATTCTCCCTGTGTAAAACATGGCAAAACCTTCCAGGAGAACAGTTCTAAAAACGGAGGGAAAACCGTGACCATTGACTAGAACACTGTGCTGTGGGAAAACACAAACACTCCTTCCCAGGCTGCGCTGCTGAGCTTTTCAGACTCTCTCAGGATCTCAGACGTGTCACACCTTTCCGTGCAAAGAGAAACATTTCAAATGCAGTATCAAAATAATAATAATAAGAATTATTACCAAAACCAAACCAAAACAACCATTGTCTGACAACATCTCGCCTCTTCCTAAAACTTGTAACAATCCTAATTTCAAAACTCCTTTCCCACTAAAAAAGTTTAAAAATAGGAGGGCAGTATGCACATTCATGCCTAAGCAAAAAAGTTTGCAGAACAGAATTCTAATTTCGTAAAGCACCATTCATGGTTTACAAAGTCCCCAAGGTATTCTACTATGTCCAGTTAAACGAGGTAATAAAAATAAATAACATTTTCTTCAGTCAAAAAAACAAATGGCTCCTGTATCTTTTCATGCCTAAATCAGACACCTGCTGAATCAATAGTCACGTACTCAAAATTCAGTGAGAAAGCAACAAAAGATTCCTGCTTATATATAAAGGTTTAGAGAATCATGCATATGCTACAAGAGCTACGCATTGCTACGTGCTTATTCTGCTACTGAAAAGGCAGGAGGAAGGGTCTTCAAGGAAAGCAGCCAAAGGAAGCTGAAGCGAATGTAAAAAGCATTTCAAGGCTATATTTAGAGGAAGACATTCTTCCCCCATCTGCCAAGCCATCCACGTCATTTCACACAGCATGTTTTACCCAGCTTTATAGGTCTATGAGAGACCGGGGAGGGGGGGGGGGGAGGGTGGATATCTGGATCTGTTGCCAGAAATGGAAATCTTGCATTTATGTAGAGGAATAAATATTTTAAGCATGTGAATTCCAGAGTACTTTCCAAAGGGGGAAGAAAAAGGGGTGGGGGCAGGGCGTTCAAACTTTCTACAGCTGTCACAGAAGGACTCTGCAGTGCATCGTTTACAAGTAAGATGACCTAGCCTCCAGCAGGCCCTGCTGAGCTAGGCTTACTAGCCATAGCTCTATCACTAAAAATACTCAAATGAGAGAATTTCACTAAGTGCAAGTCTTCAGTTGGTATGAAGTAGCTGAAGACCTGTCCATGTTCATGGATACAGGATACATCTGTTATATAAGCAATTACACATTTCTCCTCTATAATGTGGCAAACGACAATCTAAGATGAATAAACACCAAGCACAAGCTCAAAGGTGAAAACAGAAACAAAAATACTCCAGTTTTATAAGAATATTATGATTTTTCTTTAACTCCTTTAGCACATGTCACGAGGTTCAGCTATTTGCATAAAGAAATGTCAAGCACACAAACAGTATGTCAGTACCAGATGTGATGGTAAGAAAAACAAACCACGTGGAAATTCCCTGTTAGTGACCTTCTGGAGGGTGGGGATGGAATCAGTTTGAGATATAGGACTGGTTTTGCTTAAATTTATACAAATTACTTCCATAAAAAGTTTTTACCTTCATTCCCTTCTCCAGGTGGCTGATAAAACGAAAGCCCCAAAGATATGATGGCTGCAATTTCCAAGATTATAAGAGTCACATCCTGCAAGGCTTCCCAGACTAGCTGTAAGAATGTTTTTGGCTTCTTTGGAGGTATAAAATTTTTTCCAAAAATAAGCTTTCTTTTTTCTAGGTCTGCAGCCGTGCCAGCTAATCCTGTAAATAAAATAAAATAAAATAAATTAAAATTGCAGTGAAATAGAAAATGCCCACTTATATCTGCATTCCTATAAATTAATTCTGCAAGAGCAAGTACAGCTGTACCACCTATGCAATATTACTAGTAGGTAGATCTTCCTACCTAAATTTTGCTTTTGCAAGCTGATCTGTCATTACATTCTGAACAGAATCCTTAGAGAGTGTATTTAGTACTAATTCCTGCAAGTTTCAACCATAAAAAGTCTGTGCATTAGCAGATTTACTTTAATAAGACCTATGAATATACATACATACGTGTAAGCAATGACTTCTGAAAATAGATCATAAAGCACAAATAAATTATGTTTGGGATGAAGCTGGAATAGCTGTTGGCAGCTTTTGGCAGTATCAGTAGAAGCAGCATACATCTCTGTTCTGACCTCAGGCTGATGACCTCAGAGTATAAATCTCTATGTCTATAAATCTAAATGTCTTCCTCTAACAAGCCCATCTTGTTCTGCTTCAAAGGCAGCTCTCTTGTTGCGCCAGTACTGCCTCACAGTCGCTGGAATGAACTGCATCAATTTTTTCTTCAGTGAAAAAAGACAGCTAACGTGGCAGGTTATATATGCAAAGAAAGTAAAAGGGAAATGCTATGGTTCCTTAAATCGATATAAAAATGCAGGTATTTTGCATGATAGTTCAACTTCAGAACATTTCACTTTAAGGACAACGCTGTCAGAATGTGTGGTTGTGCTGAACAACCCACTTCGGGGCTTTTCCCCCTATATTTTAAGTTATATTAACGTACGCACGCCTAGTGTCTTGGGGGGTGGGGGGAAGAGACTTGCAAGTGTTAGGGTAGACTAACTGTCCATACACCGCCCTCAGCAGCATAAAGAACTGCAACAAAATGAGTGGTTACGCATCTGCCAAATAATATTTGGTATCAGTTGGAACATTTACAAAACTGTAGGTTTTGAACAGCAACATAAAGTTATTCCTGCTTATTCCCACTAACACGACACAACGCGAGTACTGCAATCGGGAGCCAGCCTCGGAGGAGTACCAAGGCGCCTGCCAGAGAGCACGGGGAAGGGCTGTAAGGGCTCCTCTCCTCACGCAGCCAGCTCAGGCAAGGCCTTGCCTCCCCCAAAGCGTGCCAATGCCCATGGGGTACCGCAGGAGCAGAAAGCCCTGTTAACAGCCTCTTCCAGATACCAGGCAAAGCAATCGGGATCCCAGCGTGCTAACGGTACTCAGCATTCTATCTCATTCATTCAGCACCGTTGCAACTGTTCGCACAGTCATCACCTCTCGGGTGAAAGCACCAGGCCCAAGCATCATGCTCTCAAGATGAAAGCAATGCTTTTCTGAACACATCAACCCTGCCGCAGTACAGGCAAAGCCGCTGACTCACCTTTCACTTCAGGTGTATAATTACAGCTGTTGGGTAGCTCCTGGCTCTTGGCTAACTCATCAAACTTTCATTTCGCCTTCAGCTTCTAAGAAACACTATCCTTCCCTCCCAGATAACGGCACGCTGTAGTTATGATTACCTCACATCATTTAATTTTCAGTACCTAGTGCTTAGTGACACTGTAACAGACAGGTTCCAGCCGCTACGAAGCGTGTTGATGTTATTCTCCGTGATTCAAACAATAACATGCCAAACCTCTCTGCTCCTCCACGAGCTCCCAGTTAGCTCCCAATGTGTGGAAAACACTTTCCCCTATGAAATATGGATTGCAGGCCATGAGCCATTTGGGTAGCTGCCCTTTTGCGAGGCAACGCAGATCACCGAAGTCAGGACAACGTGAGAGATCGGGGAGTCACTTGCCACTGACGGGATCTGACATGGGGACAAGCCTTTAGCAGAGACCAAACCAGCGCAGTTTGATTAGCTCTCAGAGGGCTGCAAAGCCCTTCTACGCAAAGAAGGATTTTCACTAAAACTCGCATGCACAATTTGCACAAGGCCCCCAAAACACAACCGACTCCAAATACAGCGGTGACTTCATACATAAAGGGGAAAGTACACAGACAGCGCTCACAGGGGTTTTTGCAGAAGCGTTCATATAATGCATCTACAAGCAGCCATACAAAACTCTGGAACAGAAAAAACTTGAAAGCACATTGCAAAGTGGAAGCAGAGACATCTGAAAAATGCACCTTTTCCAGCACAGACCGTATGTGCAGGGTGGTGGGCCAGCTCCCGCAGGCAAGCAGATGACTGGCTGCTCGCCAGTATGAAAGGGGTAGCTGAAACAGTACCGGAAAGACCTGCGGTATTTTCCTGCAATCCTAATTATATTCACCTAGACACGAGGAATTCACAGCTTTGAAATGATGCTATATACTTTGCTGTCAGGAAGCCATAAAAAGTACACCTATCCTGTCCTATGCTACTGATCATAACACACATCTAAATACATCCCCAGCCTGAGAAGCCTCCAAAGCAACAAGAGATACTGGAAGTCAGAGCTGCTTTTTCTCCCAGACAAAAATTGTTTCTTTAGACGCCGTAAGGTTAAGGACTAGACTGAGTTTAAAGCATCTATGGTCACCATTATCTTCCAGACTATAGTCAAAGTAACATATGTTGGAATTCAGACATAAATGTTATTTAATTGTACTCTTTCATTTTTCGGAATAAATATTATCTTGCTTAAGACTGGTGAATCGACAAGGGTAAATCATGTGTGTGATTTCGTTCTTCTGTAAGTCTATGTCTTGGTGAAATTACTCACTAAGTACTCACCTAAAAAAAAAGAGCACATTCATCTTTAATGATAAAATTCATTTTCTTGTAAATCATTTAGAAATACTGGAAAATGAAATTCAATGTTCAGTTCAAATCAAAACCTTTCCCTTCTCCCAAGACCTGGTCATCGCTCAAAAAAACCTGTTCAGCAAAATCTGATTTTTATCTCCCATTGAAAGTAACAAATGCCTTAGAGAGAGAAAGGAAAGGAGAGAATGCAGAAATCTACAGACCCAACTGATGAAATTGCATCGTAACAGTCCTAAGCATTACTGTAAAGTCAGAAAGGGACAACAAAACACACAGGGAAGGCAAAAGTACACAAGGAGATACAGCTAGAGGAAATGGGAGCGAGCATCAGAGGCAAGGCAAGATGCCTATTTTGCAAAAGCTGCCAGGAGTTCTCCATACTATTGCCAGCAGAAGGTATCATAGGGGCACTCCTTACCTTTTTCAAATAATCTGCTTCATTCAGCAACATTACTTGAAGCAGTCCCAAAGGTGTTTTGAGCAAGCCTAACCTAGCTGCTTGAAGAGGATTCGAGGTCACTCACACTTTCAGCGGCACCGGCAGATCTGTGGGGTGCTGCTTCCCAGCGAGCACACGCTGACAGGCCATACAGATGGCAGAAACGTCAGTTAGCACAGCAAGATCTGGCCATGGACATCTGTCCTCACCAGCAACCTTTAACCAGGAGACGGCTTTCCTGCTACTAGGTTTTTTAATTTTTTTTTCCTATTACGCACACTGACTTCACTACTGTTCCTGAATGCTTTATTTATTTCTTGCTTGTCCCTTAAGTACCGAGCCCTGTGACAATAATGAAAGAGCAGTGCAAAGAAAAGTAATTTGAAATATCATTTCTATATAAAGATATAAAACATCTAAGGAAGTGAAAAAGAACCACTGAGGACTGAAAAAAATGAACGGAAATACCAGTTCAACACGACTTCAGACTTCACATGTTACTGGCAAAAGCAGCATCTTTTATTCTGTCTTCTATTCTGTATGACAATGAGCCACAGACTGGCTGGGCTTATGTTTGTTTGTCCACCCAAGCATGAATATTATTTTTTTTAAAGTGTTTTCTGTGTCGAAGCTTTGATATACCTCTTTGCTCAACCCAAGTGTTTTAGAATGATTATGCAGATTCAGGTTAAATTTCTATACAAATAGTATACACAGGTTTAGGAAATATTGTGAAAATTTATTACTGATGCTTCCAGCACTTGAACAGATCCTTAAGTTTTCAGCTTCCAAAAGTTTTCCCCAAAATTTGTCTGAAATTTGTGGGAGAATGAAAGTGATTGCATAGAAAACATTTCCTACAATGTTGTGCAGCATATGAAATGCATTTGCGATTTCATCTGGCACTGTTGCTTTTTTGGAGGGAGAAAATGATTAAAAAAAATGGAGAAACACCACTCCATTCATTTTCTCTGTTCCTTATCTACATCCCTCAGTTACTGCATGCTGAATATAAAACCATCATTTCAATTAATGCTTCCTGGAAAACTGTATTTCTCTGACAGTCATCTCCACTGCAACCCAATGGACCATGACAAACAGAGGATGACTTTGATGCAGCAAAACCAGCAAAAGCCCATCACTACTAAAGTGACAATTTAAAAAAGCCATAAAACTTTTAAGAGAACATTTCACATCTGCTTAAATTATGAGATGAAGAATGATGAGATAAGATGAAGATGAGACTTTACATTTGCACTAATTGTGCAAATAAACCATTAATTACTTGCTTTCTTCTGCACGTTCTCCGATGCATCCAGTAAAGCAGATAAAAATTTCAAATCTCAAAAAACAATGAAATTTAAAAATTACACATCACAACTTCAAATGCAAAAAAAATTGTTCAGCAAGCAAAGCAAAGGTTTCACAGTGAAGCTGAACTGCTGCTGAAATTAATGCATAGAGGTAAACCAACTCTTCTGCTTTGTGAAGTCTAATGACAATTAGATGAGACGTATGAATTCGTCCTGTGAGGCCACAGACCTCTGCTTTATCTCATGAGCTCCTACCACCGTGGCCTCAAACTCTCTTCCTAAATGATCAGCGTTCCCAGCATCACATTACCTAGGTCTTCAAAGAAACTAAAAAGTGAAACAGCAAAGTATCACCTCAACAATTATTTTTCTTTGCCTTGTTTCATCAAATTCCATTTATTTCACGTCTAACTATGAAACAATCCTTGCCATTACTACCACTACATAACACCTTCGTGTAACATGCCCCGGCCCACCAGCTTCTATAGCTCCCACACAGATTCTCACAACTTCATAACGTGAATTAGAAACATTAGCCCAGTTACTGCTGTTGTAACATCAAAAATTCAAACCCCCAATCTCATTCAATGTTTGTAGTGGGATTTTACTCCCTGGCTTTGGATGCAAGTTCTTGTGCACTGTTTTGCTCTTCTCTCTTGAAAAAGCTGTAAGTGACAGCAGACCTTTTTTCTTCCACTTCAATCTAAGAAGTATTATCTATCTAGTGACTGACAGAGCTGAAAAAGTCAAATTTTCAGTTCAATTGAACAGCTAGTAACTAACAGATTTAGTTCCCAAGATCTGCCTTCAGAAATTGTCCCTGCCTAGAAAATTGGAGAAGGCAAGGAGACATGCACAGTAAAACGTGATTACTGTCATGGTTTTTATCAAATGCTAAGGAAGGTCTATTTTGTCCCTTACATACAATGATGTCATCAAGCTTACTATGATGTAACATACAGTCTTCATTAGGTTATGAAGTTTTCATGACACTTGTTTAAAGGGTATCTAAGTAAACCAAACACCTGCTTTGGTACCAGGTATGCCACAAAAATAAATGTTGCATTAAACTACCTGTTTTACTGACACAAGATGATTATTTTCAAACTAAAAGATAGACCAAAGGCGTGAAATACAGAGTGAAGATATTCACACCTAGAATGGATGCCTCTGCGACCTCCCAGTTTTATCATGTATGTTGCTTCAAAAATTTTTCGATGCAGTATATTGAAATTCTGTTTAGGTTATATTAAAATAAAATCAGTTGAGAGAATCCAGTCAGTCAGTAGGAGAGTATTTAATCAGAGCATTTCCTAGGTTCAGCAAGCTGAATTTGAATTTCATTAGTGAATGAACCTCAATGAATAATAATTTCCTTCTAATCTTGGAACAACAAGGCTGTCTGTAAAGTGTAATGAATCTCATTACCTGTTTTTATTAATATCACTTGCTTACATTTGTTTAAATAAATTTTAAGAAATTTGTCCAAAATTAAAAGCCTTCGGATTTACAAATCACCTAGCACACGTCCTGTAAGCTTTCCATGGCTGGTGCCACTGTTTCTGTGAGCCCATTTGGCAGTTCCGCCAACAGACCCTTGCAGGGTTGAGAACCTGCGCGAGTCCAATGCTTTCCAGCTAGCTCTACACAGCCAGCACGCAGGAAGGAGGGGCTCCACAGTGGCAGAGTGAAGAAATCCATTGATTCCCCCTCCATGTCCTCAGTAATCCTTCTCCCTCTTCACAGCTGACAGCAATCACTGGCCAAGTCACCATGTCCTGCCCTCTCCAGCTCAGCCGCGGCTCCAGCTGCCGCCTCGCAGTGCCGGGACCACCCTGCAGCGTCTGAAAAGCAGTAAGCTGACTACAACAACCCTTACAGAAACCTCCCGTTACAGGCTGCAATCAAATCTCTCTTAAGTCACACAAAGCACAAAAACACATCTCTAAATCCCTGACTTTTTAAAAAATAAAGTAACTGAAGAGCTTAACATTCTTGCTTATAGACAGATGCATCCAACGTAAATGTTAGGAACAGAAAGATAACAACTTGCATTTTTACGATGAGTTTCGATCTCTCAACCTCTCTTTAGCTATAGAAATGTATCAACAACTTTATCTCAATTTAACAAGGCAGCAAAAGGCTCAGATTCTTGCCCCAGACCGTTTGGTGGCAGGTCAGGGGAGTAAATTCCTATTTCCTGGCATTTCTGATTTATGCTCAGCTGCAAGACACCACGCAGGATCTATTACTACCAAGAAGCACTGAATGCTCCGTGACATGTTTCATTGATTTCCCCATCTAGTCATTTTGGGTTTATTTCTTTTATCTTCTTCTAATTTCTTTTTAAAGTAAAATTGCTCTGAAAAGAAGCCATGAACCAGGAACAAATACTTTACATAAGACGACTAGTAACAGCAGAACTAGAAATGGTTCTTGACGGTGACTGTAACGTAGCCCCCCAAAAAGCCACTCATCTGAAAGACATGCTACGGTTTCATAATAAGCTAACGATTGGACTTCTGTGCAGTGCATAACCATGAGCCAATAGCAAGGCAACAGACGAGACATCAAATATTAAGGGCAAGACATGCATCGTAACAGATAACTAATATTTTTCTTGCCTAAATAGACAACAAAAAGCTTTCTCCAAAGGCTGGTAAAGAAGCATTCAACAAGAGCTGAAGGTCCAGTATGAAGAAAGAGGACTTCACATTTCTTTTTTACAAATGCACTGCTGTCAGTGGGAGTACGGCTGTTGAGAGGAAGACAGTCATCCCACCAGAAATCATTTCATCAGCTCGCACTCCACTCAGTAATCGTAACACCATTCACATGTCTCATCTCGTGTACCGCAGGCTCCTGGAGATCTTTTTCTTTTGTTCTGTCTTGATGTAGTATCAAGTACAAAAAAAGTCCTTACAGATTCACGGTGCCAACACTAATAAATGCAAATCGTCTAGTACATATATCCACCACCCAGCTGCCACCCGTTACCAACAAGACAATAAAGAAGTCATTAAAAATTCCTTGTCACGTCATATATAAACAACAGGGCAGATCTTCACCTAGCCCTAAGAGACTGTTGACCTAAAAGTTTTGGAAGGTCTTCAGTGCAGCTAAGCCAACCAACCCCAAGCCAGGGGGATACCCCACAGATGCTGAGTACTTCGGGTTTGTTCAGCACTGCATATCCTCAGTCGTCTGCTGGTATTGGGGCTTTTTGGAAGAGATGGAGAGGAAATGGGGAATGTAATGGTTCCTTTCCCGCATACTCCCTTTTGACGTAGTCAAAGCCTTGAGACAGTTTCTTCAAACATCTCGGTTTGGTTATTTTAACAAAGCTAGGATTTCACTCCCACAGAAAGTAACATGATGATTTAGAGTAGATGGTACAAATACCCTCTGCGCAGGCTTCTGTATTAGTCACGGAGCTCTGATTTCCTATTGAAACACAGACAGGTAAGACGGGACCACTTCAACAAAGCTGATGGAGAGTATGAGGTAAATAGTATCAAAACCACACTGTTACAATGCTGAGTTGTAATATGATTGTTCCAGATAATATGAAAGCTTTTTCTTGCCCTTAATATCGAAATCAAATCAAGCTTCCCTGACTACAGCTTAAGATGCACTCGCTCGCTATCCTGTAGGAACAGGCTTGCAAAGCACTAACATATGAATCGGGCAGCGGCAGAGAAGAGCAACCATGTAAGTTTAACAGAGGAGATTCAAGGTCTTAGCAAAGAAAGAGAACAAGGAATAAAAGAGCACATAATCGAAGTGGAAAGCCTCCCTTAATTGACGCACCTTCATAACCACTTCCCATCACTCTCACTGGACCCTGCAAAGAATTTCACCACTCCATGTGTATTGCTGACAGCAACCACAGGGGTGGGGAGGGAAAAAAGACCCTGAAATCAATCTGTGATGCTCTGTTCCCAAAGCACAGTCTGAGTAGCGCTGCTGCGAAGCAAACCGCTCTGGTTGTTAGAGGCAGCTTCTGCCTGTCTGTGTGGATCCAGCACAGCCTGGGGAAACGCAAGGCCCCAATGGGGACACCACCATCAGTCACAGCCCACAGGGAGGCTCTGATGTTATGGCTTGAGTAAGTGTCCGTGTGAAGGCATCTCCGGATGGCTGGGAGCTGCATGCGTGCAGACAAACAGGTAGCCAACACCGGCCCACTAGCAGGACCAGTCAGCCGTGGGCAAATGGGAGAGCAGGGAATAACACAGGGTCTATGCATGGGATCCTCTCCTAGCAGAAGAGAGAGGAAAAAAAGGACAGAGCCACATGTCCACCCGTACATGTGCACCTGCCCATACTTACTGTCAACAGCAAGCGAGGGTGACTGGTGGCACTGAGCCTGGGGACTCCTGCTGCTGAGTACCACCACCACAAAGAGATCCACCACTACAAAAAGAGCTGCTAGGCTGTCTACTGTTCATAGGCGATAAAAAGCCTTCAGCTTTGATTTTCCCCATTTCTTCTCACAGTACAACTTCACGTCACTTGAACTTCTGCAACTAACACATGATCAAAGGACATACGTGTCAATGAAGTGTCCCAGAAGCCAAGGCCATCTGACTGAAATTCAATACAGCAGAATACATACTAACGAGAGCCTCAGCTGGCTTCTCCACACTATAATGTACTTTCAGGCCGATGTGGCCTAGACTCGCTAAAGGTTTCTCCTGATTTTCTGTTTAGTTCCATACAGCATGTCAAGTCAGGATGACAGTCACTGTAATCTGAAAAAACCAATGCCAAAGGAATACAGCATATGCAACTGGGAAAGCATGGTCTGAGAGAGGAAGACATTATGCAGCTGAAGACACACTAGACTTCTAGACTAGACTTCTCAATCAGTACAGCGTGAGGCTCTTCTGCAGTATCCTGAAAGTCCTATGCATCCTTCTCTTTATGTGAAAGATCTTTATCATCATTATTTGTTACTGCAGTCACCATAGTTTCTTCAGTATGAGCAGTTCCAGGGGTCTATAGCTCATATTTGATGAAGCCTATTGCAAAAGTTAAAAGTAACACAGCATAACAACATGTGCTCTTGTAACAACAACAGCATGGAAAAGAGGGTTTTTTCTAGACAAGGCCAGGAATTTGTAGGTTAAGGTGGCTAATTCCTCATACAGATGTTTTAATCTTTAACATTAAAATAAATAAGAGAGTAAGAAATCTTACGTTCTGAAGAAAGAGACATTTTTGTCATGTCTACAAGGGAGTCTAAATGAAAACACCAAAACCCACTTTGCCGAGCCTGCTTCCATAGCACGATTCTTTCCCACCCTCACTTAAGAAAAAACGACAAATAAACCAGACAGCAACGGGCTGCATTTTTCTGAGGTGTTACCTCTAAGTGCTGCTGCTTGGCAACTCTTCTTTATTCATTGCTATCTTTGTCAGTGTGATCTGCTTTTCCTGCGAGCAATGTCAGCTTGTCAGCTACACAGCCACTGTACTCACTTCACAGAATCACAGAATCACAGAATAGTAGGGGTTGGAAGGGACCTCTGTGGGTCATCTAGTCCAACCCCCCCGCCGAAGCAGGGTCACCTACAGCAGGCTGCACAGGACCTTGTCCAGGCGGGTCTTGAATATCTCCAGAGAAGGCCTTTGCAAGAGGCAGAGCTCAGTCTATCTTATGCTGCTGTGTATTCAGGAGGGTATTTGGGGTACCTAAAAAGAGTGAGAACACTGAAGAAAACAAAGTGCTATGATCATTATGCCATCCGCAAGCAACATTAAATGCCACTATCACTCCTGCAAATGACAATGATGTCACTCAAAACCACAACTGCCAACTTGTGAGGAGACAGTAAGATAATAAGATGCTTTTTGAGCATCCGATGGATTACATCCCACTGCTCAGGAGTATTAAAATAATTAGACCCTTGGAACCTCTAAGACAGCACACCCACTGTTGTGCTCACTGTTACCTGTGTAACATTGTTGCATTCATCATTACCCATTTGCTCCATCCTCTTCATAAACAAGTGGGAACCATCCTTTAGATCATCGTCTGCCTTTCCTGTAGACTTATGTACCATCCAGACTTGGAGGAACAATAAAAGGGAAAGAAGTTGTAAAATTTCATCCAAAGGTGCCAACATGACTGCTGTTACAGTGAATATCTCATAACTGAACATAGATACTTAGTCAAAGTTTAGAGTCACTAGGCACTGATAATGTAGCAAGTCAGACAAGCTCCTTGCTGCCCCATTTTCTAGGTAAGTGGAGAAAAGATGGCAAAGAAAGTCTCAAGACTTTCCAGTCTTCTGGCAATTCATTAATTCAGTTCTCAAAAGCTGCATAGCTATAAAAGCAGCAGAGTAGAGCAGGGGACTCAACATCAGTAGGAGTGTTTTAGTGGGGATGATGGCACTATTGGAACAGATGTAATGTTGTTCCTCCAATGAGTTCTCAGCCTTACATAAAGATAATAAAAACAGGATAGTACCAAGAGATACCTGTTTTTAATACTGTGAAAAGTGACAATGTTCTCTTGACTCCTGTTTTATTTTTGAATGATTAGAAAACATAAACGGTGACCAAAGCTATCCCAACATGTACCATGGGATACAGCATTATTTTATTCTTATATCCACTTGTAGCAGAACTCTATTGGTAACACAACACCCACAGACACCTCCTAATTTAGCACACTAAAAAGCCCAAAAGAATAAACTCTCTCTTATATGAAGCATGTATTGTCAATCCCCTTGATTAGCCCTCAACATAACTAACCTAATCCGAATGCAATAATCACTACTGAAGTTCTCCAGATTCTTTTCCAGTGCAAATAAAATACTGAACTGAATTATAAAGTATCTCAAGGAAGGTGTTCCTAGTCACCAGCTGCAGTAAGAGTGCAAGTCAGAAGCAGTCAAGGACACCATATATTTTTATGCACACCAAACTGGTCCCACTTCAAACATCCAATCTTTATAAAAATATTCTAAAACATGTAAGACTTAACTAAGGTTTGCTCATAAGTTTTCTCCACAAATGAATAGTGTCTCTCACTAGCCTGTTCTTCACTCTTTAGTGAATATGTAACTTGCATTGAATGTTCTGTAGAAAACAGACTCTGACCTGCAACTCATCTTGCATTTTATCGCTGGGGTGACGTGGAAACCCTTTCAGCTGGGTAGGGGCATCCAAATAACTAGAGCTACTGCTCTTGGTCAGCTCACGCCCATGGCAATGCCAGGTAGCAAAGGCAAACGTGAGACAGAAAGAGGAAGCATGTAGCAAGAGCACACCCCGAGACACTCCTGAAAGAGTCCAGATCCAAACCCCAGTTCTCACTGATGACAAAAGCAGGAAACATTTTTGGGATACAAAAGATGGAGCACCAGCAATCCAAAAATCTGCTGAAAATTGCTCAACTATAATGAAGATTTATTAAAGGTGACAAAAGTGGGAAAGGGTTTGTACTGAAATCTCTTCACTCATTTGGTCCTAATATCTATGTGTTCTTTATGTTAAGAATGACTTCTTCAATCTTTTTAATTTTGCATTTTATGGTTTGAGAAGCTGAAAACTGTGTGTTTTTTGGCAAGTGCACATTCAAGAGTACGTAATAAGGCAGTTCTGCATCAAAGCTCCGGCAGAAGCGTGCTCACATTACAAATACTTCTGAATTTGTGTTACACACGTTAGCAGAAGTCAAAATATTATATTGTATCACACTAGAAGCACCAAATTCATATTAACAACCATCCTTGGGCAGCATCAGCGAGTAAACAAAAAACACATTTTCTTAATATCCAAAAAATAACCCCTACAGTTACTATTTAACCTTCATTATGCATGTGGAAGCCAAAGTTTTTATTTAAAATGGGATCTCAGATTAGAAGCCCTTTAATCAATTTACGGCTTCAATAATTTTCCTTGCACAGCAGTTACCTATGTTTATGGCTAGCGATTTCATTTTACTTCCAGCCCATTAATTCACAGAATCACAGAATCACAGAATAGTAGGGGTTGGCAGGGACCTCTGTGGGTCATCTAGTCCAACCCTCCTGCCGAAGCAGGATCACCTACAGCAGGCTGCACAGGACCTTGTCCAGGCGGGTCTTGAATATCTCCAGAGAAGGAGACTCCACAACCTCCCTGGGCAGCCTGGGCCAGGGCTCTGTCACCCTCAGAGGGAAGAAGTTCTTCCTCATGTTCAGACGGAACTTCCTGTGCTTCAATTTGTGCCCAGTGCCCCTTGTCCTGTCACTGGGCACCACTGGAAAGAGCTTGGCCCCATCCTCCTGACACCCACCCTTCAGATATTTGTAAGCATTTATAAGGTCCCCTCGCAGCCTTCTCTTCTTCAGGCTGAACAAGCCCAGCTCCCTCAGCCTCTCCTCGTAGGGGAGATGTTCCAGTCCCCTCATCATCCTCGTAGCCCTCAGCTGGACTCTCTCCAGTAGCTCCTCATCTTTCTTGAACTGGGGAGCCCAGAACTGGACAGACTGCTGCAGATGGGGCCTCACCAGGGCAGTGTAGAGGGGAAGGAGAACCTCCCTCGTCCTGCTGGCCACACTCTTCTTGATGCACCCCAGGATCCCATTGGCTTTCTTGGCAGCCAGGGCACACTGCTGGCTCATGGTTAACCTGTTGTCCACCAGGACACCCAGGTCCCTCTCCACAGAGCTGCTCTCCAGCAAGCCTGTACTGGTGCATGGGGTTGTTCCTCCCCAGGTGCAGGACCCTGCATTTGCCTTTGTTGAACCTCATCAGCTTCCTCTCTGCCCAAATTTCCAGCCTATCCAGGTCACGCTGAATGGCAGCACAGCCTTCTGGTGTGTCTACCACACCTCCCAGTTTGGTGTTATCAGCAAACTTGCTGAGGGTACATTCTAACTCTTCATCCAGGTCCTTGATGAAGAAGTTAAACAAGACTGGGCCCAGTACTGACCCCTGGGGGACACCACTTGTTACCAGCCTCCAACTAGACTCAGCGCCGCTGATGACAACCCTCTGAGTTCTGCCATTCAGCCAGTTCTCAATCCACCTCACCGACCACTCATCCAGCCCACACTTCCTGAGCTTCCCTAGGAGGATATCATGGGAGACTGTGTCGAAAGCCTTGCTGAAGTCAAGGTAGACAACATCCACGGCTCTCCCTTCGTCTACCCAGCCAGTCATGTCATTGTAGAAAGCTATTAGATTGGTCAGGCATGATTTCCCCTTGGTGAATCCATGCTGACTACTCCTGATAACCTTCTTTTCTTCCATTTGCTTGTTGATGACCTCCAGGATAAGCTGCTCCATCACCTTTCCCGGGATGGAGGTGAGGCTGACTGGCCTGTAGTTCCCTGGGTTCTCCTTCTTGCCCTTTTTGAAGACTGGAGTGACATTGGCCTTTCTCCAGTCCTCGGGCACCTCTCCTGTCCTCCAGGACCTCTCAAAGATGATGGAGAGTGGCTCAGCAATGACATCCGCCAGCTCTGTCAGCAGTCGTGGGTGCATTCCATCGGGGCCCATGGATTTGTGGGCGTCCAGATCGCTTAAGTGATCCCTCACATCCCTCGCTTTTCTTAACCCCGCTCAACTGAGAAGAGGCATTCTTCATCCAAAATAAGAACATCCACACAAAAGAGTTAATCCATAACGGTTAATCAGGAATAGATGTTCCAGAATAAATTCACAGGCTGAGCACAGGTAAATCCCTTAGACTGAGTTTGATTTAGACCCCTTTCACCCCAGCTTCTCAAAGCTGCTGCTAGAGACGTACCTCCTCATGCCCCAGCGACGGCAATATGGATATTTGGCGTTGAAGCCATACATCATGCAACACGAGATCACAATAATTGACTTTGTCAAATTAGAAACAAATTCTTGCAAGTAAAGAGAAACAAAAAGACCGAGAAGCAGAAAAGAAGCATAAAGAGATGAAAGAAAAGCAACTAAACCCAACGTTCTTATTATATGAAAATGGAGCCGAATTGTAGGCATGCAAGACTTCTCGTGTAACACAGCGGCACAGGTTTAGATAACCACTACTGAGGGACTCAGTTACATCCTTTGCACTGAAAGAGATGGAAAAATGCAGTTATCCCAGTGACGCTCACCCAAGAAAAGGCACATTTAAAACATTTACCTGACTTAACCTAGAGGTGTTGGTTTATCCTATTAGCAACTTTAATTTGAAATCTTATTTTGATTTTTATATGCTTCTCTTTTGGTATGAGAGTAGGCTTTTCTTTGCATAATTCCTTAACTGGTCAGCTTATTTTTCTCCTATGGTTCCTGCCTCACACAAAATGTTTTGGGGAAAATCAGTCCAAATTCGTGGTAAGGTCAGTGTCCAAAATCTTACGCAAATTGCTACCAGCCAACTGCTGTACAAATATTGCGAAACAGAAGTCCTCCCAAGCCCTTTTCAATCACTGTTGAACACAGCATCATAAATTACTTTATATTTTTATTGAAGCTCAGGTTTCCAAGTTCGTAGAATAGAAGGGATTAGAATAAGACTTTCTTAAATACCAAAAAAAGATTCCTTTCCTAAGAAAAAATGTTTTTGGAAACTGGCAATCTTCCTAAACCCCATAATGTTCCAGAAATGCAGACTATGATTCAAAAGTATTTTGTCATCTGTACAAGCATGTTGCTTATAGCTGCAATGCAGCATTCTCTTCAGGACTGTTCATCACACTTGAAGGATAAAATGACCCAACTGCCTACTCTGTTCCATCATTATTTATTAATGAAGAGACTGGGCCTAGAGGATTGTCATTGCAGGATAAAAAAAAAGGTTCATTAATACATCCCTGAACCATGACACACATTAACACTAAACAAGAGACAGACAAGACAATCAGACACATTTTCAATGTATGCTTTAGCAATATTTAGAGAATGCAATCAGTTTAAGTAGCACTGATGACAAACTCATATATTACAAAATAATTTTGATGAAGATTGGAAGTACAAACACCTTGAAATAACAGGGCTAAGGATGAAGTCATTCCTTTCAGGCAGACATCTTGAGCATGCATCTGTTTTCTACAGGTTATGTAAACAATAAGCAAAGATGAACAGTATGGTTGTGCTGCAATATTCAAGATGCTAAAAGGCAGACGTGTGCGTGTGTGTGTATGTGTTGCTCTGATATCTCTTCTGTTCAACATATTTATTTTTTTCCCTGTCTCCCTATGTGCCTCCTACATTTACTGCACTTCCTCAAGACCATTTTAACAGATCTTCCCTCTTCTCTCTGCATCCTTTTCCATATTCCTTATTCTCCCCTTCATTCTACCTCAAAGAAACCAATGCTGCTGATAAATATCAGACAGCTCTTCCTTCTTCCCTCTGAGTTTGGACTGCTCAGCACAGTCCTCACTCTCTGCTTGAAACTTCTTAATCGCTTTAGAGAAATTGTCTATCCTCTGAGGCCTCAACCGTTATTTAACAGTACACAGTTGTTAGGTGGGGGGGTTCGTTGGTTGTTTGCTTGCTTTTTAAAGAGAGAAGCATGAGCACAAATTACGTACGATTCCGAGAGATCAGCATGCAGCAATTTCCATATACTGTCAGAACTGATGTCTTGAAAGATGGCCACAGACTATTACTACTTTGCAGGTTTATGAATGACACTGAAGAAGAGCCCTTTTAAGAAAACAAAATATTGTTCATATTTGAACATATAATTTGAACATGTATTTTTTTATATCTTTTGAAAATCTTAAGAAATATAGTCTATTTGTTTAACGATTATGAAAAACAGCAGCCAATAAAAAACTTCAAAGGGAATTATGTGTGACTATTAATACCAAATACCAATAAGTATTTATGTACCCTCAAGAGCTTACAACTTCTTGGAAAAAGGAACAATTCCTGTTATTATGGAAACAGGCTTGCACAATATAAGAAGTCTCTAACAACATTAATCTTTTAACTTCCTGAGCTTTGTTTGTGTCACAGCCTTTATTTGCAATTAAGCTTAGTGCATATGAAGTTCACTGCCTGCCAACTCTCAGAGGACTGATACAGCCCAGGATGGGTAATTCAAGCTCCTTTTACACTGACCTACCAAACTCTGACCTATTAGACCTGCCTGGTAAAAGTGAGAAGGTATTACAATTTCATTCAGATCTTGATATCTGAGCAATTCATTCAACAAGGGTACCAATTATGTTTGATCCCCTCACCTTTCCCCCTACTTCTGGACTGGACTGATTTGCCCTGAAATGGTAATCCTGAGTCATGCTGTATTTGATCACAGTGACCCAAGATGAAAGGCTCTGGATCTTGAAAACGATCTTTCATTTATCCAGTTTGTTCATTTGGTTGTAGTTCTAACGCTATAAAAACACAGGCTCTTCGCCTATAGATAAGTATCTCCTGCACTCTTGTTTTCACGCAGTCAGGATGATACACATGAAGACCATCATCTGCACTGACGAAAACATATGCATGAGAACACCTCACAGAGCTTACGCATCCTCTCGTGCTCATCCGCAGCACAACGCTCGGTCTGCAAAATCTGAAACCTTTCCTCTGCCGATGGCTGAAGACAGGTGATATCATTAACTGATGCAAAGCCATCAATCCAGTCCATTTAACATGCTTTTATCTCACAAATGCAAAATCATTTAATAACAGCATTCTATAACTAACCAAATACAGCCACCAATGCAATCAACGTCTAACCAGAAAAAACACAGACCAACTTTCTCAAAAAAGTGATGCCTTGAAAGCGTATTCATTGTTGGATTCTCTAGTTCCCTCACTCGAAACCACTTTGCTCTGCCTGGCTGCAGCATTAGGCACTTGCTGCCTCTGACTTCACCACACTCACAGCTCACATCAACAACACCAAACTCTTCTAACTCCAATCACGTCACAAATGACGGTGAAGCCACAGGATCTCAGGCTTCAGCCATACCTGTACGAGCCCCAGCAGGATTCTGTAGGCACCTACGCAGGCAGGTAACCGGTGCTGACACCTGTGGGGCCCAGCTCAGCAGTTAACCGGCAAAGAAACTGAGCTGGATACACGCTGTCATCACGTACTTCCAACTGCAGCGCAGATGCAGATTTCTCCAGGACTACTTTACTTTATAAACACTTTTAATTCAGAGAGTGATCCCATTTCTGGGGTAAGCAGTAGCCTTGCTGCAGGGGTCAGCAGATGGTTCAGGGTCCGACCAGGGCTGACTCCTGCCAGGTCTCTCACTGCCCAGGTGCCCCTTCCCTGCCCACGCGCGGGCAGAGCCACCCCTCTCCCCGGCAGAGCAGCACCCTGCGCTCGCTGGCACCGACACATCACAGAAACCAGATGCAACTGCAAATCTTCTTAAACGTTAAAAAAAATAAGTCAAGGCCAGGCTAAGGCAGTCATTAAGGCTCCATGTCAGCTCCCCACTTAGAAATTCTTTTTACTTATAATATGTCCTTAAGACGTTTTCCTCTGCTATGGCACTCCACATTTGCTTTTGTTACATGCTTTCCCCTTGCCCCTGAATCCAGACTGCATCTGCTGTGCTTTATGTAATGCTGCTTCATGCAACCTCACAGGACCTACACACAAAAATCCAACAGGAAACGGCATCTAAAGATTTTGCTTTTCTTGATTTTAAGAGAGTAGCTTCACTACCGAGGCCTCAGCTTTTTAAAGTCGAATTCCTTGAGGCTGAAGACAGTTGAATTGCTCCTGAATCCTGGCTTCATCAAACCGCTGCCTTCAACACCCTTGGCTTGTCCTTGAAATGGCTCTGCAGCCATGACTCACACTCTGCTCCAGCACTCATTTTGCTGTCAGAAAACTGAGCTGAGTGACAGAGAGTTAATCACGGAGAGACGTCTCCATGTGCAAGGGACAGCAGGGAGATTCCCGGGGCACAGGGAAGGAACACTAAGCAATCAGCTCAGTGTTCTTGCTGCTTAAAAACAAAGAAAACTGGTATCTACAACCCAATTTCCAGGCTTCAAAAGCACTTTCTCAATCTACAGTTTCATTTATGTGTAGGAAAAAACAGTACAGCCAAGCTTTTGCCTTACAAGCAACCACTTAAAGGGGGAAAAGTGCACAGCACGAAGTATTTGAATCATACCAGTTTTAGGAGAACATAATAAACTGCAAACAGGCAGGTAATTAAGCTGTTTGCAGGCTACTTTGCTCCTCACATACCACATCACTGGTACATAACTGGCTGGATATTTGCTCTTCATAAAGAAACTCCTTTAATATTGTGTTGTATTTCTGGAAACTTTGCAGCAGAAGTTTCCTAGTGGTATAAAATAAAGGACCAATTGTTCTTGTGCTACAGTAGACCATCAGGATTTGTTTCAATAGTAAAATTCTGTCTGGAATTTACCTTTAGATTAAGCAAGATGTCTGACAGCTGTAATTGCAGGAATGGTAACACAGGATGCTTTCTGGAACATATTTATTTACCTGAAAACCACGCATAGTCATTAGGCTATTTGTTTCCCAATAAACATTAATAATCTGTGACCTGTGTGATATCATCTAAGCTTCTCATATTCTCTCCCTCTCCTATGTCTACTTGGTGTTTACAAATCATCATTAGACATTAGTCCCCTATCTGGCGCAGTGGGGATCTGAATTATGATTGAAGACCAGCAAAACACAGACATATTGAAAAATAAAGCAATACACATCTAAATTTGGCATATCCCATGCTATATACAAGTCATTATGGATATCCAAGTTCATTAATTTTCCCTGAAATTCACACGCAATAGCAGTACAAAAGCCAAGTGTCAAATACCTCTTTTCCCCTGTCTGCCCTAAGGTCAGCTCCTGAGCCAGCCAGGCATTTTCCCAGAGCTGTTTCCTAGCACAGTTACACAAACAGCTGGGCTGACACTGAAAACCAGTAGCAACAAACAGCTGGGAACTGGAGAGGGTGGCAACAGTCACAGCTTAAACCATCTAAACCACTAAACAATACTTTCAGCCTCAGCATAAAAGCTTTCAAACACTGCATGTTTACAAGCACCCAGCTCACATAGTATCAGCACTACAAAAATCACTCAAATTAAAAGTATTAATTTATAGCACTACAGTGGCAACCATAGGTTTAGATGTTCATGGTCTGTCCAAAACCCAGTGATGGTCACCAGGTTCTGTTTATCCTCACAGCAAGGACTGCTCATCCTCACAGCAAATGCAGCCACGCATTTACAGTTATAATGTTCGCATAATGTAATGCTCAAGCTATTACCAGCAGAATGCTTCTTCATCCTTACGTGCCTTTATATTTCAAATGTTTGCATTTTCACAAATCTCAGCACGTTTTATTTTTGTTAGAAAAGAAGAAATTAGTCTACATGAATTACAGAAAGTTTGCACAACAAATGTCAGATCAAAAGCGTCTATTCTTGCTTAACTCATACATCTTTCACATAATTATCTCTTTATGTATATGGAGATAGAAAAAATATACACAAATGTAGAAAACATGTCAGGGATACCACAGCGATGATGCAAGGGTCAGTGCAAACTATAGAGGTGAACACTGACTAGAAACACGAAACACAAAGCTGAGATAAGGAGCTCTGGTTTAGACTCAAAAGTCATGTGTGCGTGTGGTAAAATCCACCCAACTACTTTTAACTTTTTTTTTTCTTCTATAAATTATACTTGTACACATAGACATGCTATTTTTCCAATAAAGGAACAGCCTCTGGTGGAAACACATCTCCAGAGAATGGAACTGCCCTATACAGCTTACGCTGGTAGAAATCAGTTTTTCTTCCCAGCACACAGCTGCTGCGGCTCATTGTCAGCAAACCGATTTAACACAGAATTCCAATGGAGTCTATTCAGAATTAACAGACAAGTACGAGAAGGACATGCCTGCATGATTTTTAAAGCTTTCCTTTCTAACATGCAACACAAAATTAAGGATGAGCGAGGATGCTATTTTCGTGGACACGTTGGATTCAGTTTGAGACTTCTGTTGTTGAGGGTTTGCTGAATAGCAGGGATATAACTGCTTTCAAAACTTTCAGAAAATTAAATGTCATCTACCTTCCAGCTATTTCCAAAATTACACCCAGTTGAAAGATCACATTAAAGATCTCTTATTTTGGATCTCTTCATGCCATAAATCTTCTGATCTGGAAAAAATGTGAGACCTCTAGGAATGAGAAGTACAAAAGCATTATCTTTAAATACTCTCAGAAAATGAATAACCACTGACTTTTGGAATGGAAGCTAAGAAAGTAACACACATGTAGACAGGGGTTTAAGTAATTGTGGAAATATTCTAAATGTTGTAGGGTTTTTGCAATAATTTGTATCTCAGAGTAATTCTTATTTCAGTTCTAATGCAGATTTCTAATGATTCTGCTGTTTAGCAGATTGATTGCTCTTGCTCACAGCTTGCGCTCATTTTTGCAACGCTAAGCCAGGAAGCAAAATGTTTCAAAGGCAAGTGGCAGTATTTCTTCTTCTTGAAATGCTACTAGTGACCTGGCCTTCCAAACTTATTTTATTATCAGCAAACTAACAAAATATATGAATCCCAAGCATTCTTGGCACTTTGAAACATAAAAAAAAGCCAGATGCCGCCACATGGATGATTAGATTTAACTAAATACTTGTGCACAAAATAGTCACACTCTGATCTAAACCATAAGAAAGCAAACAGGCTCCTCTTATTAATGTGTTCACCCGATTGTTCTTCCCCCCCCCCTTTCGATATTTTCAAATGTTGTATATCTTGTGATATTTATCTTTCCTTTTAGTTAACTACTATATGCTGAATCCATTTCACTAGAACTTCAGGTATGATCCGGCCTGTAATGTCTCTCTTCCCAGATAACTTTTCAGAGGAGTTTGAATACAAATTTTGCCAAAACTACAGCTTATGCCAAGATACACTGGCTCCTTGTCCTCCTTCCAGAGTGCACATGGAGCTAAGAATGGACCAGAGAGACCTAAATGACGATCGTACCAGAGAAGTATTGTCCCCCATTCCCACCACCTGTAAATCTTCACACATCCACTTGACGTAAAAGAAGGGCTGAGCCAAGTACAAACCAACCAAGCACATCAGCCTAGGTCATCTCATCCAAAGGCTTCATACAGATGTCAAACCATGCAATAAAGTCATGCGAGCCTTTGTGGACTTCATATATATCCAAATCGTTATGAATAATAATTAAAAACAGTGCAAACTGCTGTTAGATCAGATTCTGAGTTCTTACAAATGTGAGTTAAATCATCTACACAGTTACAATTACAATTATTTTGAGAGTCCAGGTGTCATAAGCAGTGGGAACAAAGCACAGAGCAACAGGTACAATGCCTCAAGGCTTTTTCAATGCTATTTCAATTATACCTTTACAGATCCCAATAAAGGCAACTTCAGAAAACAAAAGATGAACTTACAAGTTACCTCACTGCCCTACATGACTAAGCTAATTTTCAAACCATGAATATTATTTCCTTTTTCAATAAGGGTAATTACACAGCGTTGTGTAACTGTATATATATCTGCAAGGCAAAAAGCTGCAACTGACCAGGAAATTGTCCATTTATTCTAATTGTGCTGCTTACAAAAATAGGCTCAAAAATTAAATTAAGAAAATGAATTATAATAAAAACCCTAAGAAACACTTTTAATTTTAAAGATCTGTAAAGTTCACATCAAATATTTCTTACTATTCAGTTTTGGTCCAAATGTCTGCGGAGATTTTTGTAAGACATTGCAACTTCTTTTGCACTGGGTTTTAAAAGTTGTAGGCTCAGGAAAAAAAATCTCCTTTCCTAAGATTTTACAAGCTGAGCATAACATTAAAATCCTGTGGATCCTAAAAATGAGGATGCAGAGTTCTGCAGCTGTAACTCTGTCGTATACAGGCAACCAGCAGAAAACCACTGCAGTCTCTGAGTAGATAAAACAATTCTGACCCAGCTCACCTCACTCCTTTCCATTAAACCAGTGGACAAGTTGCCTTAAGTACAAGAGAAATTGAAAATGACACTGAGAACCACCTAATACTTCTCCTTGGCTCATTTACAATTCCACCCAATGAAAAACATTTGAAATATTTTTTTTCAAAACTCAGATTGATACTGGCTTTTATTTGGCTTCACAGCACTAACTGTGGGTATCAAACCTTGAAGGAAGAAAGGCCAAATTCTACAGCACCTGAACACTGATAAACGTCAGAGAAATCTTGAAACTGGAGGTCACATTTCTAGGAATATGTTACACCAGGTGTTATTGCCACAAAATCTCCTAGAAATACAAGATGTAGCAAAACAGCAAAAATCAAATATTCCTCCATAGGATCGGTTGGGTTCCTTGAAGCAGATAGCTGTGGTGAAGGCCACAAGAGAAAAAAAAGGAAATAGAGATGAAGACATAGAAAGACATTATCTATAGGGAAAAGAAATGCCCTATAACAGGCTTAAGTACATATGTCCTCATACAGATGTTATTTATAAATTGTGGTTTATTACCCAATTTGAGTACAACACCTCCATAAAAATACAAGAGACAAGAATCACAGAATCGTAGAATCAGAAAGGTTGGAAAAGACCTCTAAGATGATCAAGTAAACCCATCACCACCATGCCTGCTAAAAAATGTCCTCAAATGCCACATCTACACTTTTTTTGAAGCCCTCCAGGGATGGTGACTCCACCATCTGCTCCCTGGGCAGCCTGGTCCAACACCTGACCACTCCTGCAGTAAAGAAATTTTTCCTCATTTCCAATCTGAACCTCCCCTGATTCAACTTGAGGCCATTGCCTCTTGTCCTATGGCTAGTTACTTGGGAGAAGACACCAACACCCACCTCACTACACTCTCCTTTCAGGTAGTTGTAGAGAGCAGTAAGGTCTCCCCCTCAGCCTCTTCTTTGCCAGGCTAAACAGCCCCAGCTCCCTCAGCCACTCCTCATCAGACTTGCTCTCCAGACCCCTCAGCAGCCTCGTTTCCCTTCTCCGGACACGCTCCAGCCCCTCAATGTCCTTCTTGTAGTGAGAGGCCCAAAGCTGAACACAGCACTCGAGGTGCGGCCTCACCAGTGCCGAATACAGGCGCACAAAACTTACTTATACCCTTTGAATTTACAAATCTAAAGAAGAACACTACGATCACAGGAGGAAATGGGTGTGAAGAGGTGGCAATGTTCAGGAAATGCAGAGACAGAAAGTGCTCCGAGGATGCCAGGGCCGTGCCGGCGCAGAGGCAGTTGTGATCAGCCAGGGAGACCAGCCCACTGCACAGCTCCGTCTGGGAGCGCAACGGGAGGCAGACCCTGGCAGAGTGCACAAGGGCTCCCGGTGCAGGTTAGGGCAGCGCATGGGCCCAGTCATGCTTCCAGTACCGCCCAGCCTTCCAGCACGGGAGCAGCCAGCAGGGCAGCGCCAGCAACACGGGGCCCTGCGGGACCTGGTGTGGAACCAGCGTTGCCTGAGGCGTCCAAGCTGGCTCCTTGTTTCCACAACGCCCTGTAGTACTTGCACTTTAAAGGCTTTTAGATTTATTAAGAATATTCCTGTACATTCATCCCCTTCATTCAATCCCAAACAGCTGATGGAAGGATGGAAAACTATCCTTGAATATACAAGCAGGTAAGTTACACCATCCCAATACACCTGCTTACCGGAGTGACAGAAATACTCTCCAAAGCCACTCCAGCCTCTGCAGAACAGGCAGAGGCTGTTACTAAAATATTGTCTTGGTTCATGCCTGTTCCTTTGACGTTTCATAATCCTAAATGTGCTGAAAATTCAGTGAAAAACAGATTCCTCCCACTACAGAGATCTGCCTCATACACCAGACACCAGTTCCTCTGGATATAACGTCGATCCCCAAGAGAAGGCAGTGGTGGGCAGTTTAAAAAGACTGTGACAGTGTGGGACTGGCCAGAGTCAAGAATAACAGTGTGCCCATGCTCCAGATAATTGCAGTGCGCTCTCTGGGATTTGCTCAGCATTAATCTTCATGCACTGTCCACCTATCATTTCATTTGCATCGGTTATAATTAGTGATAAATAACTTGCAAAGAATGAGAAATAGCTTGATGGCAACACTTCATTGCTCTTAAAACTGCCAAGTGAAGTAAAGCCTGGCAAATAATCACACAATGCATACATATGCACATATTTACAGACTGTCAAAACCAAAACCCTTCCAATACCAGATCGAAGTTTTCAAACGATGCAAACATGATCTTTCTCCACACATTCATTTATATTCCTACAAACAAATTGGGGAGAAAACCCCAAACCATCAGGAGTATGTATATCACATACAACACTGACAGGACATCATTTGCTCAACTTAAAATAACTGCTTATATACTGAAGGTGGTACTGAATTTCCAGGTTAGAGGTCTGGCTGATAAGCAATGTGAAGAACGCCAAAACACGTGTAAGCCCAAGAGGACCACTGGAGAGGTCAATACCTGCGCAAGGGGGAAGAACCACAGCTTGAGCTGGGAGGCAGAAGCAGGCAAGTGGCTCCAGCTGGGAGCCAGGCACTGATTCCATTCAACCACCCCCACAGCCCTTTGGAAAGGATGCAAAAGGATAGGGACAATTTTCAGTGAAAGTAATTCATCAGCTGAACCTGATGCCTTGGTTTTCCACCCTACTGAGATAGCAGCCTGAGTTTATCCACAGCCTGGGGAAGTTAAAGCAGGTCACTGCTAGAGGAGAATGTCACCAGCTCCGGTCCCTCTACCAGCCTGCCACAGACTTATCTCATGATTTCTCACGGAAATGAGAGATTACCCAGTCTTTTACTGCAGAGAAAGCGGCAAGCCGGTAACAAACTCCGCAGTTCTGATGATGGGAGACAGAAGGTAATGGCAGTGTTCACTTCCAGCTTATTGATAAGCTGGCGATGACTCTGCTGTCGGATAGCGTTACAGCTGGGCTGAGGATCTGGTAAACAAAGACAGGACTGGAATCTGAGCTGCGTGGAAATTTGTGCTGGTACCTTTAATTGTACAGGTTTTGCTAGAGGAAAAAAAAAATGGCACAGTTGGTTCCTGAGGCACCATGTCACACAGATTTACTCCATCTATTCAAATTCCAGCAAAATTTTAGGAAATTATTTGTAAGTGTTCAAAGCTTCAGGTGTTTTTTAAACATCATGGCCACATGAAGAAATTTATGCAAGATCTAAGGATAGAGCACATTGCTCTGCCAAGCAAGGTCTCCAAAGGACTCACAGGCGTTTGCAGCGTAGGTCTTGAGAAGAATTTCTGCAGTTTTAATTCCTTCCAGTGGAGGACAGTGGTTTACAACAGAAGGAACCGAATGGCTGCATTTCATCTGGCCAGTCACCCGTTTCTTCACGTTGGCAGCACGCAGACACATGGTTCCCAGGTTTTAAGCTAGCTAACTTGCAAGCCCCAGCCTGGGCTCTACCTCTGATAGTCCAGACACCAAGGTTTGCTTAAAACTGACCCGGAGGGTTAGAAAGGGTGAGTTTATGTCAAAACCACAACTTACCACCGTAACTTATCTAAACAGGGACAATTTGAACAAGCATGTAGAATGATGGAATATTTTAAGAGCTTTCTTGAACTATTTGTAGGATTCAAGACGTATCAATTTAACTGTACAATACAGTGATTTTCTGGCTGAGTCTGCACCACTTTAAAGGCTTGATTTCTACAGAGAAAAATCTCTTATGTAATATTTAATATTTGAAATAAAATGCTGAGAAGGCACGGATCTTAATTATTTAGCTTCTGACACATACCCTCCCTTTAAAAATTCAGTGTCTGACTGCAGATCTGAAAGACTTTCCTATAAATAAGTTATCTTCTCCGAAGCTGTAACAAATTTCAAAAAGTATTGCAATGGTACTTAGCTGATCAGAGGAAGCACAGTACTATGAAAATGTAAAAAAGTATGTATTTGAATACTATTTTAAGGCATCAAACCATTCCAGGTTGCTGGAATTCTATGAAAAAAGGCTCAGAGACAGCGGCTTTAACAAAACGACATGACTTTCCCTGCTCCAAGCACTTTCTTCCCAACGAGTCTAGAACAAGACTGAGTGAGTAGTTACAGTTTCTCTTATCTGCAACAGACCTGTTTCTGCAGTAAGTATCTTCCAAATGGAAAGCATTCTAAATTAATTAAATAAACCTCAAGAGACAGTAAACTAATTATTCTGGGCATACATAAGATGCTGTTGAGTTAATCTCTATGAACACAAGTGAGTTAAGTTTGTATTGACATATTGGGCCAAATTTATTGTCAGAGAAATTAACTGTAGCAGAGTTAAGCCAGGAGTAAATTTTTCCTCATTAGGTTGAAATAGGTCTATCATCTGAAGCATGAGGATTTATTGCCTCTTGGGAAAAATCATATTGCTCTCTAGTTCTATAAATGATTACTCTTGCACATTCATATGCTTCAAAATGCACAGAATTTTTTGTTTAACCACCTAATAGCTGGATAGTCACACATGACCTCTTTCAAGGGAGCTTTGACTTCAGCATAGAGCATGCAACGAGTACTGCCAAGCTATGTAAATAGCTTATTCCTGAAGCTTCCCGACAGTGTTCAAAGCCCATGTACGAGCAGGAGAAACAATCCTCATGTCTAAATCTAACATGACTACCACAAAATGTCTTCTCTGCCTACATTTAACCCAACACTGTTGAAATAGTATGTTAGAGAAATTTTCATCTACTGCATGGATTCTGCCATTTTTCCTATTTAAAAAATCATTATTCATCAAAATTCTGTAACAATTGTTACACACAGTGGTTATGGAATGTCACATATTAGTTTTTAAATTATTCTTTACAGAGGAACAGAACTCAAAGCAGTAATTGGTACCACTTATGAAGCAACTGACACAGTAAGAACCCCAAGTGGCACAAAGCCAAGTGCTAGGTCTGTGTGAGCATGAAAAGTCCCACCAGTTCAGGAGACAATGACTCCAAAGTCCTTCGGCTCTAAATGTTCACCTGATGTACCACAGAGTCCTTCACTATGCTGATAGCACAGCGCTCTTATTACACACGTTGGGACAGCATTTTCAGCATGACAGGGAACTCTGTAACAGCAGTCTCGGTGCTCGCTAGCGTTAACCTCTCTTCAAGACCACTTTGCCACTGAATCTTTTTGAGCTTTCCTAAGCCACCTGTCTAGAATTCAGGAATATGTCACGTAACTACTCAACACCATGTAGTAAAGGTAAAACTTTGTTCTTTTTTCATTTATTATCTTCTACTTTCCACCAACCTCTGGTTCACATAAGCATCTGAAACAGACATCTATTTTCAGCACGGCCAAAGGAGAGTAGAAAATCACCTGAGGGCAAACTGAAACAGGCTTTGAATCAGGCTGCAACTATTCGGAAACAGAATTTGTGAGAACTGGCATAGGTCCTTGAAACCAAGGAAACTCCCTTGACACAAAGCAAAGACCTCATACTATTATTAACATTTTCTGAGGTGTTAATATCTCAGTTACCCCACCCCTTCTTCTTATGGAAGTCATTCTTACTAAATCTGTACTACTTAGTGCTATTAATGTTCTCACCTCAACTTGTTTTTCAAGAGTCCTTCCTTCAATGTGAGTACAAGAAGACTGCAGCATAGAAAAATTAATCACAAATCAGCCCGACTGTGGGACATCAGGATATGTGGAAGTTACCACCCCTACAACCTACTTAATAAGCAAGAGAAAGGAGAGATGACCACTGGCCTTTGGGATCACAGCCTGGCATCAACACTTAGTCTGTCCCCATAATAGCTACAGTTTGCTTGACAGCACCACACACATAAAGTTTAAATCTTATTTAAGCTTATTCTCATCACTATCTCGGCAAACGAGGCCTGAGTGTGGCTTTAAATACCTCTGTGAAAAAGAGCAAGTTAAATTACATTAGGGAAACATCCAAAATTACTAGTCTTAAAATCAAAACCCCCACTGCAGACTATTATGGTGATCACTGAGAAAATAGCTATAAAAGCTGGAAGGTTGTTTTCTTAGCAATACCAAGAGGATCTTTCCCATTGTTCTGCCAGGACTCGCAGCAGTCACAGAGATGTTTAGCTTGTTCTGAGATTCATCGTCACAGTACAGCTGCTGTTTCAGCCATAGAGAAGTGTCAGCCTCCTGGAGAGTCTTAATTAAATAAAAGGCAATTTTAGAGGGTGGGGGAAGTATCATTACAAAGTGAAGCCTTGCTATTTGGATGTCAATTTACATAAAGCTATATTACTCTTTGACTATATTTATAATTTTCATTCAAAACAAAAGCAAAATTATTGCTGAATGATTCTGTTTAACTTGGATATCACCAGAATTTAGGCTGAGGCAGTCACTAATTTCTGTTACCTTTCAACATGTATTCTCAAAGAAAAAGCAAATTTCATGTACAAGAATCCCACCTTCTTAGACCAGATCTGATGTTACCTCATCCCCTAACACCGCTCACAATGAGGATGAAGCTTGGTGCCTGCTTTCGAGAGATGACCTGGAAGGAGGAACTGGAAACTGTTACTGTTCCTCAGGAGTAACCAAGACCCAAGGGAATGGTGTATCTCATCAGAGAAGCAGCAGTTTCCTAATCACAGTTTACTAAGAGAAATGCTCCCTATTAAAAACTACTGCAAGCACCAGTACTGAAACCTTTCATCCATCTCTGATATTAAAGTGTTGTCAGTGCTGTAAGTGTCAGTTGACTGTACAAAATGACAAGTATCCAGGCACATCCCTTGCAACAACTGGCACCTGCTTTGGAGTCATTTTAGTTGGTTTGAATGGCACTAATTAGAAGTAGTTACATATAAATGACATCCCAAAGACTTGACACAATAAACATTGCTATCTAGTACCATTCATTTGCTCTTCCCTTTCAAATATACACAGTATTTACGATAATTTCCATGTTCACTGCCACCTTTATCCCTCAAATAAGGTCATGAGACAGACAAACAACAAATATATGAAGTGCCACATGGAAGTTGAATACATAATAAGTTATCAAATGCTCTTTAAAGTATCTAGGCCAGGGGTGCATCTGAAAGTTGTGAAAGTACCTCTAAGAATGCAGGTTAGAAGGACTGCCTCTTTACTTCACCTTGCAGTTACGCCACTAAGGGTTCTTCACAACCACCTCTCAGTGAGTATCCACTGGCCAGGCAGTTTTATAAACACTATCAGATTTTCCTATCTATTCCTCTGTTCTACACGCACAAAACTGTGCTGGTGAAAAATAAAAACATTTCTAGTCTCACATGGCTGTAGACTACCAGGAAGGCTAACTGAGAGCTGAGCTACCAACAAGAAACCTCTCGGTTTTGCTTTTACTCACTAGCATGTCCTCTGTTTCTGTGTATACAACAGTGAGGGCGACTTGTACAGTGCAAAAAGTTTCACATGCTCAAAAGAGCAGATGAAAAAAACCAAGAACACGCTGAAGGTTCTTCATACTCCTACGTGGGCTTTAGGAAGAATTTTTCAACAGGGCATTTCTTCCTAGGCAGGTCTAAAATGTCAAACTACAGGACAAGGGGACATGCTTAGCAGCAAGCAAAGAGGAAGCTGACTACGGATCTAGAACCTGGCTGGCTGGAGAAGTCTGAGTCTGGACATCAGAAGGTCTGTGGCACAGACACAGTATTTCACACAACTGCAGATAAGACCATTAGTAGACGTAGCTGCCTCAAGGAAAGGCAGCAACCACCGAATGGCTTTCTTTGATTTCCTACATCCTACCGCCCTTTTTAGACTCAAAGATTTTTTAATACGTATTCTACTGCATGGTGTCTTTAACACCTCATACCAACTGTCTCATAACCGTAGTGGCACAATGTTATTTTCAAACACCTTTAAACAGCGTTGTTGATTAAATAACTCGTCACGAACATGATTTCAGGAATCCAGAGTGTCTTCTAAGGTGTAACCTTTAACACCCATTGCAAATATAGAACCGAAAATTAAGTCAAGCAGACAAAAATAAATCAGTAACTTTCAATGCAATGTCAAATTTCTGACAAACTGCGTATTACCAAAGAATAAGATATTTACTAAATGATTAAAAATTTAATTTTTCATAATGATGTTTTTGGACATCACATTTTGTGTATAGCTTCATAGAAGATGGAAGGAGAATCATCCTATTCGATCACATCCAAAACAGAATGGTCACACAAGATTACTGGGACCGCACAAAATTCCAAATCCATTCAACCACCTTTTAAAAATTTACATACGCTGCTTCATTTTCATTGTTTCAGATCTCAAATAATAAATGCAGGGGTTTTTTTCCCCAAATACTCCCACTCCTAGTTTTGAAGTTATATACTTCAAACAGCTTGACAGGAGGGCTTTGGGGTCTTCCTTTGCTGTAGTCACAGCATAATAGTAAAACTCCCTGGACGCTAAGCATCGTCACCATGTAACAAAAGAGGATGAATAGAGTCTTGATTTTGTGTCCCTGCTAGCATCACAGAGCATACCAGGCCTTAACAAAACAACGACAGATGAAACATTTCCCAGGCTCTAATTAATTCTTTTCCAAAACAGAGCCAGTTAACACACAGCCTTCTTTTTACTTAACACCCAGTTTAGCTCTATATAGGGATAATCCAATTTCAAATTAAACTCTGTGAGCATGTGCTTAGATTTAAGCATACTCAGTGTATGTGCTTTAAATTAAGCAAATGCCCCAAAATTTTCTGCAGGTCTCTCAAGGCATGCCTAATGCGAACTACGTACAGGCTAGGATCTTGCACATGCTAAACTTCCTACACACTGTAGAGTGTCGTGTTGTGCCTAAAACGATTTTAGAGGTCTGAGAAACATTCGTAATAATAACCTTGTAGTTTCGAAAAAATTTCATGGTTCTGTACTGTGAATACCGCGCCGCCTTCGGCACAAAGACACTTGTATGCGAACTGACCGCAGAGCTTTGGAGCAGGGAACAAGCATTGCAACGGGTGCGGCAAGGTGAAGGACACACTAGACCCTCCCCAGGCCCTCGGGTCTTGGCTTGGACCTCCCCCAGCTCTCCCCTACGATGGAGATGCTTCTAAGGGTGGGTGTCAAGAGGACAGGGCCAGACTCTGTTCAGTGGTGCCCAGCAACAGGACAAGGGGCAATGGGCACAAACTGAGGCACAGGAAGTTCCAGCTGAACATGAGGAAGAACTTCTTCCCTCTGAGGGTGACAGAGCACTGGAACAGGCTGCCCAGGGAGGCTGTGGAGTCTCCTTCTCTGGAGATATTCAAACCCCACCTGGACGTGGTCCTGTGCAGCCTGCTCTGGATGACCCTGGTTCAGCAGGGGGGTTGGACTAGATGACCCACAGAGGTCCCTGCCAACCCCGACCATTCTGTGATTCTGTCTATCCAGCTCCAGGATCTAAAGCTGTAAATGTAAATTGTGCTGAAGAAGCAATTGTATTTATACTCTGTGATGCTCAAAGAGATTTGTAAGCAGTAATCTGTAAGAGCGTGAGTCCGTTACACTATCACGTAAAACAACTTAAATCAAATTTTGCTTTTCCTACCAGATATTTATAGTAACTGCTATTCTGCAACAAGTCCTCACTAAAAATAAAAAAAGTCTCCTTCTTCCTTTCAGTTTATGTAAATGTACATGCCCAGACCATGCTCTCTGGCTATGTTTTATTTATAAGTCAACTGCTCATAAAGGACTTTTTGAATTCACTTTCACCAATAACTGTGCAACCTTCAGAGTATAAAAATGATGAAACCTGAAGAGAAAAGACATTCAGTGTCAAGCTCGTCCTGTTACGGCAACATGAATGAAGCCCAATTTTACAAATTCAGCATTACAAATAACTATCAGACAATATTGATATTTTCAAAACTACACAGCTACTTGAGCTACTGACTCAACAGTGTTGCAAGTACTTTAGTATATTTTACCAAATCAGCAGTTAAAGCATGCTAAGAAAATGTGAAAATTCTTTGTCATTAAACTCGATGATTATACAATCAGATGCTTTTCAATGTCCATACATCTAGGTGTACGGGTCTCCAGAAAAGACATTCTCAGTCTGCCTCTGCCCACAGCAGCTGACTTTTCTTTCCTTCCATTAAAAGACCAGTCCTGGGAAAATGGATCTGTCTTTTCACCTCAAGGTTCTTGGTTTTGGCAAAACAGTGCCATTCCCCAGAACTCACCTGGCTCCCCACAGTGATCAAAATCATCATTTCATTACGGCAGCTGCTGGGATGATACCTAGTAAGTAGATTGTTTTCCTCCTTTTTTTTTTTTTTAACTTGTTGCCTTAATAGTTCTCTCTCATCTCACCAACTAGCAAGTTATTTATCACAAATGCACAAACAGTACGTCTGATGTTTGTCATAATATTCATACTAGCAGCATTACATTTTAGGAAATACTGGGTCAATAAGAGTTCCTAACTCACAGTGTTACATCTGTGTTCATTAAACTGTTATGAAGATGGAATTTCATTTAAGAAATTCATTTATTCACTACTGCTCTTTTAACATTCTCTTAGGAATGATGTTAAGAGATATTAATTTCAAAATCCTTTGGTTTCATTTAGGATTGCCAAATGAACAAGTGAATCAAGAACTATGTTGCAGTATACATGAGGATGCAAATGTTAAAGGAATATCGCAAAGTGTCAAAAGACAGGGTAGAAGAGTTATTCATTTCATTGTTACAAAATACACAGAAGTTCCATACAAATTTTTGGAACTATGAAAAGTATTCACAAAGCTTACTTGTGCAGCACTCTTATCCAATACCTAAAGGTTCTACCGTAAAACCTGCTCCATAACTGCTCTGTAGCGTAGATGATCAGTCTGTTCTTCCATGACAGATTTCAAATCAGTTAAGAATAAGAGCATTCTGTTTCACAGTGACTATTCATTTACATAAATAAGATAAATGCTAAAGAATGTCCAAATACAAATTTGAGTGAACACATTTCACTCTATCATGAATTTTTAAGTGCATTTCAAATTGTGAAGCTGCTATTCTAAAAAGCAAAATAATAGTACCATGCTCAAAACAGAGTTGTAGGCAACCACCCATATTCTTAAAAGCAATTTCTATATGGTTACATGGTATGCTTTTCAGAAAAGCCTATCCATAATAGATACACGTCTACAAAACTTCAGTGTTTTTTCAATAAATGTTACCATTTATACAGATAAATTGTCCAGTTATTCTGATAATTCCTAACACATTGCCTTGCTTCATGCTCCGGAATAACCGAGTTCTAAAGCAAAATGCACATGCACCCTGAGGAGTTAGAACTAGGAGCAAAGCATGCCTGTGATCGACCTCAACATGTCCAGGCACAAGCATCCACCTTCAACCAGTTAGTAGCTGCACCTTCTTGGTTTTGGTTTTCATGGTTGTTTCTTGGGGGGGTTTGTTCAGGTCTTTTTTAAAGCAGGACCTCTGAAGCCTCTGTTAGAATAACTATGCAAATGTTTTCCCTAGAGACCTTGGAAACAACTACCAACTTCCACACACAGCATCTCATTCCTGTTCAGAAAACCGGCTCAGTTGACAAGGCCTGTCTGCCTTGCCCGGCAGTCGGGGAATCGTGCTATCAAGCCTCCTGAATACGTTCTGCTGTGACCTATGCTAGAATGCCCTGCTACTTCTGCATGCTGCACGCAGAACGAGGCATTGACCTTGCCACTGCACAGAATAAAGGCTAAATATAGCAGGATTTCTAAGTATTCCAATGTTCTTTCACCAGTTAACCGTTAACTCGTGACAACAGGCAAGTTTTGTCCTGAGGCACAGGATTTTCTCTCGTTGTCCTCTCATTCCAGGTTAGGCGAAAAACTGGTAAATAGTCAAGCTGACATTCCGCTGACTTCTTTAGGTAGTCGGTTAGTTACTTTAGGGGGGAAGGTAAAATGCACTCAGGACAAGAGATGCAGCGAACAGTTTTAATTTCACAAGTCAGATCTCACTATTCACTATCTGGGCTTTTGTTTTGGCAAGTCTACTCACTATATATGGTGTTGGAGCATTTTAATTACAAGCGTATCAATGTTTGGGATGTTGCCCCTGTAGAGCTAAATGGTGACACAAAAAACCTGCAAAAAAGATCCTGTACTCTGCCCTAAAACTGCTAATGGAGAGCAGAGAGAAGGAGGGAGAGGGAGGAGCTGAGGAATCCTCCTCAGCAGAGCCACAGGCGGAGATGGCCAGAAGATCTCTGCATATGTTGAATCAAATGCACTGACACAGTATTCACAGAGCACCGTAGTGCTACCATACAATGACAGCTGTTGCTAAAAGGAGATAAATATAAACATCCCCCTCCACCTCCCCCAACTTTATTAGATTTATAAGAATCTCAATCTCTGCTTTAAGCAATTTCTAATTTTTTTCTCCTCTGTTGGTAAGGTCTGGGGACAGGGAAATCAAACTGTCCTCCTCTATTCCCCTATCACTGTTGCAGAAAATGCCCTGAATGCTGCGAACAGTCAGCTGAAGCAGTCAAGTTTTAAAGTGCTGGCCAGCTTCGTAGATAGTTGTTCTTTCCTATGCAGCTATCAGGAGAACTCTAAGAAAAAGATACCTCCTTCGCCATTTTGCAATGCTTAATTCCCCTAAGCAAACAGCTCTTCTTTGAGGCCCAATTCTACCACATTTTTCCCTTCACAAGTATCCATGAAACAGCACTACGATGGAGTGCTTCCCCATTGCTCAGCCCTCTCCAACATGTGCAAGGGCCTCTCCCCACAGCTGTTCTCAGAGTCGTGGGCAGGACTTCTCACACTTACCTGGATTTCTCTTTCCGTTTTGTGACTCTGCATTTGTTTTGTTCCTTTACCATACAAAACTAAACTCTTCTGTCATACTTAAGCATTAATAAAAAGTTATTTTGGATGAAGACTATAGTAGCAACAGGTAATTTCCTGCTTCTTTCATGAAGATACTCGTTAGTGCCTTTCTCCCACTTGCCAGATGCTTCAGAGTACATCAATATTTATTGCAGTCGCAGGAGTGCTCCAGCACAGTACACCTGAGCCGCCTTTCTTTAACTAGTTCAGGTATTTATAGCAGCATGGCATGGCATTAGACTCAAAGGTTAACTGTCCAAGTACCTCTGCTTCTTTGGTGAGTTTTGCAGCCTGCAATACAGTCATAGGTCTTGTGCCAGCTTAAGTACAAATGCCTCATATTGCCCTAAACAGCCTACGCTACAAAGAGCAGGATCTAAACTGTGTGGATCTTGGCCTGAAACTCTCCCTACTTGTTCTGAAGATTGTCTTTCACTGTAAACACTTGAACAAAAGTGCTGCAAGGAAACAAAAATTATACTGCCTTAGAATATGAAAATCCTGCAAAAAGAATCCCCTCAGTAAATGTGCTGCATATTCAGTACTGATCTCTCAAAATTCCCATTTCCTGTGATTCAGGATTACAGCTGAAATTTTGTATTATTTTAGCCAACATTTTAGTGTCAGTATGGAACACTTCAAGTACCAGATAAGAGGCAGATCACAGGTTACTTTACAATGACAATTTATGAAGACCTATTAATCAAAAGGTATAATGAGGATATTAATAAAGAGAATATTGTTATCATCAAATGTAATAAGAATTCTAATACACAAAGATCAATGGTTTTTTCCACATAAAAAGCTTTCAGCAAGAATTTTGCTCACAATTTGGAGCTAAGGGTAGAGAGTTTTTTTACTAGAATAATAGTAAATGTAAGTTGCTCTTGGAAATGAAATAAAGAAATTTTTTTATTATGAAGCATAGAAAACAAGCATCCATGCAGTGCACTAGAATCTTTAATCATATTCACCTTTGTACCACATTGTTGGCATACTGCTTTGCCTCTTAACTATAAATAACTAGGATTTGGAGAATACATCACAAAACAAAGCAGTCTCTTACTATGGGATTCATCAGAATTAAGAGTTGTGTCTTACACACACGCGTGCAGAATTAAAACTTCTAGAGCAAAATCTATGGCAAGGACAGGAACAGCACTTCCACCTGATTTGGCAGTAACATCCTGTGTTAAGTTGCTGGTAACTACAATGATGCTGAATACAGGATATAAAAAATGCCACCTTTCCTGCAGGTACCATAGCTTATAATAATAATACACAAGTGTTAATAATAATACACAAGGGTTATATTCCCTACTCATTTTCAATGCTGCTAAGAGGGTTTCTTTAAAAATACATCCATATTTTGCAGTGAAATGTGAACTTACAATTCTTCTCTTACTACTGAACAGCTTAAAAGTTTGTGTGAAAGAAAGCAACATCAATGTTTCCTATATCTAGCAGATAAATGGCTTTATTAGTTTAACAAAGAACATGACATTTCTACTGTGCTTCAATACAACCCGGTAGCCAAGTTTCAGCCATGAACATCAATATTTGTGTATAAACTACTTCAAATTCTCATCTCCTCAAATCAAATGTTATTGGAGGAATATAACTAGTCACTACTTGACTAACAAAACAGCAAAATGCCCAAACCATACAGCTATGGACCATCTTGATTCACACTAAAAATATTTCACTGTTCAACACTGAAATACCTGATTCAAGAGCAAGCAACCCCTGTTATACCACATACCTTATATAATCTCTCTCCAGTTCAAGAAGCAATAAGCTGCAATAGGTGAACAGTCTGAAAAGACTACACACAATTTTTGTCGTCTCCCAGAAAAGTACTGCAGCTTCCTTAGGTATATTCCTGTTGAAATTGTCATAGACATACTCTGACAGAAAGCAGTAATATTGATTGTATACATGTCAAGGACACCTCATGCCAAACCCAGACTTCTAATTTATTAAAGGCATCATTTTCCTCAGGCATCGTTTTCATCACAAAATTCTGGGAACAGTCACCTCAGCCTGCTCAGGTGCACTTATCTATAATTCACCACTCAGAATTTCAGCTGACTGAACATTTACAGTGAAAACCACCAAGCTTACCATCGTCTTCTTACATGCAAGACAACAGACAGAAGTGGAGGGCACCATATCATGTGCAATTTTGGTCAAACAGAGGCAGCCAGAGGCTGGAAAAGCAGGACATTTAACTACACAGTTCCTGAAACCCAGCAGAGTTCCCTTCCTCAATCCATAATTTAGAACGCACAGCAACTACTCGGTTACTTGGAATAAACAAGGAAGTAAAACTGCTTTTAGTTTCGAAACAACAGATGAAAAACATCGTTTCCAATACGGTCTGAACAAAATAGTCAAAATGTAAGATTCTTCTTCCAAGAAAGTCTCTTGAGAGTAATTCCTAATCACCACATTGCTGAGTTTGTCCTTTGTAAAAATTAGCAACTATGCAAGCTGGAAAACTTTAAAGTTTTCCAGCACTTTTCTTATTCCCTACAAAACCACAAAGTAAAAATGACAACAGCTTGGAAACCAAAGCCATACGGTCAGGCAGATATATAATTTGACCATTTTTCCTTTGAAGTCTTTTCAGATACAATGCCTTAGACTAGAACTAGACAGCTGGTGTGACTTTAAAAAAGTCTTTCCGAAGGCCTGTACTTGAAGTGGATTTCTGCAGATCTTAGCAATACAACTGCCCTGTCCCTACTGATCTCATGTATGAAAATCTGACCTCTAAACAGCAGACAGTCCCCTTTTCTATGACAAGAAGAAATATCCATGCCTAGATCTATGCTCGTTCCTACCCAGCTAGGCCAAACGCTACCCCAAGTCGTATTCATACCTGTTTGAGACCTTGGATTATTTTAAAGATACATGATGCTCTGAAATTTAAAGCAGATTACTTGCATGTGGCCTATTATGGATTTTGTAAATGAGTCTAACTTCCATTTTACAGGTCATTAAAAGTGCACATGGAAATAAAGCAGTCTCAGACAGCCATCATTAGGTTATTTCGTAATGCAGGACAGCTCCCATTCATCAAGGATTCAAACACTACCTTTCCTTGATCTTTCTCAAAACATCATATTTCAGAATTAATGCCACTACACTCTACACTAGCCAGAGCTTTGAAATTCAGATATGCAAAGCCATGGTTCAAAAGTCTGAATGCCCACTCAGATGTGATCTAATTCATGGGTCACTTCCAGAACTCTTACCATGGAAACGGATGTTTTGATCTAGCGACTGATGTGGGTTTACACATATTAAAAACCCAGATCCTATAGCAGTGGAAAAATGACAGATCAAACACTGGATTATTTCTGTTTGAAACAGGCCGTATCTCAGATCGCTATGCAAATGTCACCCACTGCTCTTACGTGGCAATATATGAAACGGCTGCGCTAGCGCAACAGACGGCCCAACCCACCCCTTGCCTTGCTGGCAGCCTGCGTAACCCACAGCCCTCATGCCAGTCTCCGACCTGCTGCCCAAGAAGTCTTTTCTTGTTCTCTGGCGCACACCGTGCTGGATGCAAGGGTCTGTTCACCCAGCCAGAACACAACGCTATAACTTTTTATAACCCAAACTAGAACCACCTCTGGTTCTAACACACACCAGCAGCACACTCAGAGCTAGGTCAGGGATGTCTGTGCCATGCTTCAGTGCCCACCGCCCGTTTCACTTTAGTCTTCTCTTCTAGGGCTTGGCTGTTAAGATTGGTGATAATTTCACCAATTCCATTCACCATCGCCTCACTTTTTTGTCCAAACACTTTATAGTTAACCAAGTATTATCTTTGCCTGCAAGTCATCTCACACTTCTTGCTAGGAGGTTTCCAGATGTTAGCTTAACACTCTTACAGTTCACAGCTGTTTCAGGTTTTGTTTTATTCTCTGTTACAAAATCTCCAACTCTTTTTCTAATTCCCTTCAGCTTTTTTTGAATTGCAGGAACATCTCCAATATTTCCATGAGAAAAGCTCATTCAGAATCTGCATTGTGTTGGACTGAAAAATACAACAGCCCCAGTAAAATATTTTGCTTTCTGTGTAAAGAAGCTAGAGATTATGAACTACAAATTAGGAGTGAGTGCTACCTCATACAACCGGGCCAGTATTTCCACTATTTGAAATGTACATAGCTGCCTCCATTTAGGCAACAAGATCACTGCAGTGTTAAAAAACAAACCCATTACTACTACTGAACATAAGATTTAAAATTAAATCCACCTGTCTTTCTTTGCATACCTATATTTTTGTAGACAACTCTTTCAAACGCAGTATTTCCCAAATGTGGCTAATTTTGTTAACAGTCCTCTAAGCATCCTATGTCCTTCAGAAGAGCTGTTGTTCATGTTTTGTATGGAAGAAAACAGTTTGGGGATCCAGTCTTTCCTTTATAGGTTCTGTCTTCCTCCTCCTCCTTGTGCAAGCATTGAAATAAAATAACTTCCAGGTTTTTACCTTGTTGGAAATGGTAACATGGTCTATTTTCCATTGGTTATCCTCTCACCCCCCTTTTTTTTAACATTCACTTTAATAAAATTTCTTTTCAATTTGGTTCCCAGAAGCTCCTAAGATTTTTAAGCATTTCAATAATTTCATCTTCCAAGAGTATTATTGCTGCCTATGAAGATCCCACTGTTTTGGGGTTTTCTTGCCAGAAGATGGGGGGAAAGAGAAGAGTAACTGTGTTCGCACCCACTTTGAAATGTTACTTTTCAGAGCCCAGATACAGTAACAACATCATACACACAAAATTATTAGCATTATCAGTGTTACAGAAGATATTCTGAGTGAAAGATTAAATTTTTACTCAGTCTAAACATGGACCTCTAATCATACACATCTGAATTGAAGAAAAAAAAAATGTATTTATCCTGGGACATCAGAAGTCAAACTGCAAGCAAGAAACAAGTTTCAAGGACAGCTGACACCATACTAATTTGCACTGAGTAGGGCACACAAAACCAAGTTCATGTGACACTAAGGAAGATCCATTTTACCCTTCTCAGACATACTTTTTTGATACAATTAACCCATAGCTAAAAAATTTCTTCTAAGTGTTCTAGCCTAGCACTCTCAGTGCTTTATTTAGGCGACTTGGTCATTTAGAATTCTTTTCTTAGAATAACTGAAATAAAGTTGTCAGCTTTTCAGGTGATGTCAAGGTGGCATTTGTCAGTTGCTGATTCAGGTTTATAGAAAGGTCAAATTGTTGAGTAAGTGTTTCTGTAGACTGAAATTTCTATATTTTACCTCCTCCCAAAGAATTAGAGCAAAACTCTGAGTACACTGACCAGAAGGATGAGTACGAACAGCAAACTCAAGCAGTAAATTGCAAAATATTCCCAGCTGAAAAATAGCTCCAAGTGAACGAACTCTCACGTAATAACTTCAAGCAATATCATGTCTTTCGATGATAAACACAGCTGTATGTAAAGGTCTAGGCCTATTAGATCCTCTTATTTGACAGATAAACCTTTCTGGAAAAGCAAACTCTTTCTCCTCTCCCTAGTGAGCCACTGGCACCTTGGACCTAACACTTGTACAGAAGAGTTATTTTGAATAAATATTGGGCAATACCACTGCCTATTAAAAGGAACATTTATTACTAGATGATGTTTTGTCCCAGGAAGCCTACAGACTATTAACCCCCCTGCAATCACAATGCTGATGGTACTCAGAAATCCACAGTCGGCTCCATAGTCTTAATAGACTGTATCTGGGAATAGAATTTTGTCTTCAGCCAAAAAAAAAAAAAACCAAAAAACCCAAACTCCAAACAATTTCTCCTATATTAATTACACCTACTGCAGAGAAGATCATGCTAATGGTGGACCTTTTTGCACAAACTGGGCTCCTTTTATCCACTGTAAAATAACAGCCAAACAGAAACAAAAACTGGTCCAGTGTAAAATTTGCCATTACCTTTCCTGTTAAACGTCTCCCAGCCCAACATGAGCTATATAATAAGACTGCAGCCTTTGATAAACTGAATGAATTAATTAATTAATTTTGCCTGCCACCTCACCTTACTTACACATACTGACTCAATATTAAATAGAACTTCAGGTGTTCATCACCTCTGAAAAGACATGGACATGCTTATTAATTACCTTTGCTTGCCAACTCCCTTTAATGAGTTGTTTGATTATTGAATAAACCAGCATTTGGCTTTTCAACAAGGTTACTTTGTACTGAGCCTAACACTTCATTGCTAGACTATTATCTAGTCTCTACTCTTGCCAAGTGCCCCGAATGCTCGTGCAGTTCGTACTGAATAGCAATGTGCTTGGGTCCTCAGGTTACCGACATACTAGAGGGTGCTACTGTACTTTCACTTCCTAACACTTTCTTCTCTAGTTTCCCTGTCTTTGTAACTGATAACATTTCCAATGTATTAAGGACTGTGGTATTTTTAAACACATTTGGCTACTTTAAAGTTATTAATTTTTCCTTTAATTTTATGCTTAGAAATTTCTGAGGATTACATACAATTAGTCCTTTATGATGTTGGACACTAAATGGGAAAGTAAGAGCATTGATGTTCAGACAGAAACAAAGTTTTCTCTGTAAACTTTGATTTGTAAAGAACTCTTATGAGTATGTCTCTGTTGACTAGTAGAAACACTGTCTGGCTTAATTTGCTTTACACATTGAACTCTGTACAATTAATTAAGGTTCTACAAATCGCTATTCCAGAGTTCCTCCTAGTACTAAAAACCAAAACTCTCTGAAGCACTTTTCCATAAGTATAATGAAGCCATAAGTAGGAAACAGTTGACTTGACAGAAAGATGGTTTAAGTTGAAGAGTATCTGCTCATATCATTATACCTTATCACCTTCAACCCTTCCCTATCAAAAATGACCATGATATTAAAGTCTTTTGACAACTATTTTTATTTAAATAGTTACATGGTGATTTCTTAGAGTAGATTAAGGGGTCAAGGCACCAAAATCCATTAGTTTTAATAATATTATAAAAATATATCAGGTAAAAGACTTTGTCATAAACATTGAATGTTAAATTAATAATATCTTTATTAGAAAGTACTTAAAGTTCTTGTGATATGCCCAAAACTCAAAATTTAAGTTATCTTCCTTAAGGAGGAAACAGAAATTTCATCACTGACTTGAACAAAATAAGGGTTAAGTCAGGAGACAGAACTGAAGAAAAACCAGTTCTTGTATGTTTGAAAACACGAGAACAAGTAGCCAATCTTTCCCATCATTTAAAATACTGAACTTTAGCCTGTAAGCTTTAGCATGAATTATCTCATGCAGTGAAAAGTGGGCAGAACTCATTATTTGCAAAACTGTTTTTCTTGAAAGCCTTTCTAGCAAAGAACAGCTTTAGTTTGTTTTTTTAAAGATTCAGAAATAAAAACTGGTATAATTTTAAACGGTATGAAAATCACTGTATAATTTGGGTATGGGTGTTTTTTTTAAGCCCCAAGCCAAAGTTTGAAGATAAGTGCTGGTCTTAAAATAGTTTCAACTGGAAACTGGTGCACACATTTACAGAAGACCATCTAGTTACTTATTTGATACACCTAGCTCAGTTGCATCAACTCTATTTAATATCTCATGTATACTACTTCAGCCATGCTGAAGTATTTGCCTTTAACAGTCAGCATTAAATCTGCTACCAAGATTTAATACTTAGTGCAGTCATGATCAACCAGTCGTACAAGCAATACTAAATTGATCACCATCATTCTGCAGAGCAACCTAAGCAGATAAGGAAGATAACAGTCCTGCCAAAAGGCCCAAGTTCACACAGGACAAATAGGACCAAGCAGACAAAGAAGATAATAGTCCTGCCAAAAGGCCCAAGTTCAGACAGAACAAATGCCCAACACATGACCTGATCAATACCAGAAAGTACACAGCCTTCTCAAAGGACTTTGGGCTGAAGAGGTATCTGGTAATAAAAGAGGAATTGCCTAAGGCCACAAGGATGGTTTCACAACAAATACAAAAGCAGAGATCTTTGAGAAAGACCTCCAGGAAGCAGTAGAATAGAAAAAAATACCAGATACAGAGCAAAAAGACAGGACGAGGGGTAATGGTTTTAAACTAAAACAGGGTAGGTTTAGGCTGGATATAAGGAAGAAATTCTTTACAATGAGGGTGGTGAAACACTGGAACGGGTTGCCCAGAGAGGTAGTGGAGGCCCCGTCCCTGGAAACATTCAAGACCAGGTTGGACAGGGCTCTGAGCAACCTGATCTAGTTAGCGGTGTCCCTGCTCGCTGCGGGGGCGTCGGACTAGATGACCTCTAGGGGTCCCTTCCAACCCAAAACTTTCTATGATTCTATGAAAAAGCAAATGAGCAATAACAAAAATATGTATCAGGAAAAAAATTATGTAGTCAAAGGACGATGGAAGCAGATGAAGAAATTTGAACAAAGAACAGTTTTGTACGAAATCATGACAGAATATAACTTGGGCACTAATTGTATCAGATTGTCTATAAGCATCAACACATGGAAAAGTCCACAAGTAGGAACAGTACACTGAATTTTAAATATGGAAAATACAGATACTCATAGCAGAGCATAAAGTTGCACACCCATATAAGTCTTACATACTAAAGAAGACAGAAATGGTTTATAGCTCCTTCCAGTTCTCCATGTCTCTCTAGAGATTTCCCAGAATAAATGCTGCTACTTATATATAGCAAATGAAGGGACACACTACCTTGCCTGCGAGCTTGAACATGTTGTGGGGGGAAAAAAAATGAAAATTAAAGAGAGAGAAAATCCATTCCCGATCAGTTTTAGTTTTTGTGTGTGCAGTTTACTGTTTTGCTTTGACTTGCAACAATCACGTTTTGATAACTAGATTACACAAATCTATCTGGGCAATGTCACTACTGTCTATCGTCACTGACCACTCGCACCAACACACGCAATTATTCAGTAACACAAGAAAACATGGCGTGCTTGTAATACGAGTGAATGCCTTCTAGAGATTACATATATATGAGCAAATTTATTATGTTTGCTACTTATAATCTGCTAGAATGGCGTTTTCTCCTGGCAGGTGTGCTAAACTGAACACCCACCTCTCCTAACATGCACTGCATTTTCCAAACAGTTGAGCGTTCAGGAACAAGGATCTATGCCCAGCTTCCTCAGGCTCTGCTCTCCATGCCCTCTTCTGTCCCCCGAAGGCTCGTGGGCCCCTTCTCACGAAGATCAGACCCTTCCTCTGGAGTAGAACTAATTAAGTTTTCAGAAAGCTCGCATGCATACACAAATTAATTCTGGAGATTTTTTCCTCCTGGTTTCTGCTATGGTAAAAGTAGTGAATGAGATCGTTTTAAAATTTATACCTAACAAATGGCAAAAAAACCCCGTAACTAATGAATTAAATTATGTTATACCTCTACCTTGGGAATCCCCCTTCTGGAAGGGAATTTTTCCGGTACAAGAGACAGCACCTTCAGCAAACGGAGCTCAAACCTGTTCCCCCAGCAGACAAGAGGTCTCAGTCACTGGTCATTTTGCCTGTATAACTACACAAATGCTAGGGATTGTGCTCGCATTGCAACATCAGCAAGAAGCATAATTTTATTCCAGTTGGCAGCCACCAGGCACTTGTTAATCCAACAAGGCCACCACAACTTTCATGGACAGTTCCAGGCAGATAAGACATGCTATTAATTTTTAACAAGAGAATAAACCTTTTCAAACTGTTTCAAAATGAAACCAGGCTTACGTCTAGTCCCCTCCCTCCACCTCTCAAATTCACACAAAGCTGGCAAAAATTTTTTCTAAAAGACATTACAGGAACCTCACGCAATCGAATGCCTTAAGATATCTAGGAAGACTGAAAAAGTCGCCCAAATAAAATCCAGGACTTTTAAGCAGCAGTGCAAGTAAAATGGCTCAAAATAAAGAGAGGAGGAAGGTCTCACTAAATCTTGACAAAATAGTGACCCAGTCAAACAAGAAATCTTAGAGAATTCCAAACTGGGTCCCAGATTAAGTGCATTAATTTTAAATAGCTCATTTAAAATTCAGTTTGCTGTCACTACATGAACATGACTAGATAGAAAAGATGACAGGTTTGCAAAAGCGCTCGCTTGATTCTCCAGGGAAGGATGCCAGCAGTCCCCCGCACGGCTGCAAGTGACTTGTCAGAGCACAGCCAGCATCGGCCCCGCAGCGATGCTTCACATCCACAGAGCAAGGTGAGGCGTCCCTTGGAGCAGCGGCGGAGCATGGGCAGATTTATAGGTGAGAAGAGCAGAACAGGAAAGATGCAAAGATTGTTACATGCAGGCAATGGTATTGCTTGCCACTGCATAGCAAGAGCCAATCTATTTTTCTCCATAATTTTAAGCTGCCAGCTGCAGCAATGTTAACATCAGCATCAGTACCTCTGGAGAAGTGGGGCAGCAGAAAGCATTGCCAGCATCTCATGGTACCACACGCCACCCTGATATCCTTGTTAAACAGGATTAACATCAGGAATTAAAAATAATGTCTAGGTTTGGAGGGCAAAAAATAACACTGATTTCACCATAAGAGTCTTTGTATGTTGGTAATGCTGAGACCCCTATCATTATAAGAGTTATCCTTAAATCATTTCAAACTCTCCAGATCTTTTACCACCAACTTCAGGGTTGAAGGCAAAAAATCCCTGTTTCTTTCAAGACATTTATTTAACATTCATCACAAACATTAATACAGGCTTATTCTCAGCTTGTATATCGTATTTTGGAGCAGTAGTGCACACGCATGTAATCGAACTGGGTGTACGCTTTTTCCTCTACTGAGAAGGGACTTTAAAACAGTCAATAAGAAAATCTGAGCTTAATGACTTCCGCCATCTGATATTTCATATTTAAGCAAATTACTTCAACTACACTATAGTATTAAACAAAAACAAACCATCAGGAGCAACTCATGGAAGAAAACAGAACTGATCTGTGCACAGTCAGTACCCTTACTCAGCTAAAACTGCCTCCATTTCTCTGGTAATACAATGCACTATTCATATCCATCTTACGATCCAGCGTGCATGATGTGTTTGGATGACAGCTCACTTCAACTGTAGCTTCAGGTTATGGTTTTTACTCTGTGGGCTGCAGCAGATCAGCTTTCATGTTTATAAGCAGGCGAAGCAGCAGAAGGTGTAATACAATCAGAGACTTCCTTGGGAACAAAACCAGCGACATATTCTACCTTTTTCCTTAGCTGTCTTGTAAATTTTAAAATTTATTCGTTGAGTCCTTCAGCACCTCTAGCTTTGAAGCACCAGTGACTGACAATGCCAGCAGCCCAAACAAGCAGATTTACCTTCCTGGGGCCAGCTACAGCACTGCTGTAACAGCCTCACCTAGCACTGCATCGCTCCTGTCCGATGCGCCCATAATACTGGCAACCACCAATCATTTACTTTTATGGTTTCCTTCAGCATATTATGTCTTAAGTCTGAACAGCAATTGTTCTGAACTCTTAACTAAGCAGGCAGTTGATTTCACGTCTCCTCAACGTACGTTCATGAAGCAAGAGACGGGGTCAGGTCTGTCAGACTGCCCTTGCAGCTGCTGAACGCAACTGCACAAACTCACTGGCTTGAGAACACAATAGAACAAAGGAAAGGCCCAAGGCCCGAGGACTTCACCGTCATCACGTGAGACGTGCACAAAGTCAGCAGGTGAGCACACCGTAACGCCTGAATCGTTTTCCAAATTTACACCATACTCTTGAAGGAAACGGGGCTGGCTTTACAGTTTTCTGAGGTTTGTCTTTAAGCAAAAACTAGACAATTTGCATAGCGAAAATAATAGCTTCTGACTTTGGCCAGACTCTTCACTGCTGTTTTACCCTCTTAATCAATTATCATTCACTAACAGGGCTGATTTTCACCACTATCTTTACTCACTCCAGGGTTTCCATGGGCTAACAGTCAACTGCAGGACAGCATGGATTTTGGCTGCAGTACTGCAAGACTACAAATGTCAAGCGGGATGACCTCTGCTATCCATGCAAAACCCTGCACAGTCATGACCCTACTGGCAAAGCAGAACGACGATGTAATGCAACAACTCTGTGTTGCTTCAGGGGGTTTTGTAATGAATGCAAAGACACCTCAGGGTGGAATTAAAAAAAAAAAAAAAAGAAACTAAAAAGCCCACCAGTGGCTCAGAAAGGAATCACATTCCCTTACAGTTCAGACCCTGTACCAGGGAAAGGGTGAGGGCCAACAGATGACCGAAGTGAGGCAAGCACAGGGAAACTCACGGTGGCCCAATTTGCCAACGAAACTTCCAAACTAAGGTAAGGACTTCAAACTGCCAGAAAAAGTACAAGTAGATTTGTTGTATGGTTTAAGCAAAGAATAACTGAGATATCTAGAATAATGCTGATGCTAAATGCTAAGATTATAACTTCATAGTTGCACTGTAATTTTAGAGCGTTACCATACCATTTGTCTTCCTGCATTAATGCTGACATGATCCTGAACAAATAGCATTCGGCCTAGAGCATCTGAGGAGCTATGTCCTCATTTATGAAGTCAAAGTGAAATTCTGCTGCCATTAACAGCATACTTATTGAATGCATTAAGAAAATTCTCCTCTCATTCTTTTGTAACTACTTCAAGGGCAACCTTCCCCTTTCAGGCACACCTGTAAAGAAGTGGGCTATTCCCTATTTTCCTTTATCTCCAGCTCTAACCACAAAGAAGAATCATGATAGCTTTTGAACTACTCTACAAATTTGGTCAATTTTCCTTCCTACTACTCATTTTTTCAGTCTTATTGTACCTTAGAGGACTATACCTAAACTGCCCGCATACTGAAAAAGACAGTTCCTCTGTGGGAAGTGATGGGGAGGAGATTGGCGCAAAATGCAAAAGGAATAATCAAAGGAGTAGCACAGCCTGTGGAAGCTCAGCTTTTCAAGTGTTTTACCAGAACCGACTCAGCTCACAATCCACACAGGAAAAGAGTATCCGCAGTCCCTAAAGAATTTCATTTGAAAGCAGAGGAAACAAGGGCTAGTAAATGCTATTGTTACAGAAATAGCAGCTACATACACCCAGCTATTTCTATTACACAAGAGAAATACTCTGCATTTAATATAATCTGTGGTTGCATTGCCAAGTCGTGGACTGGCAATGAGCATGGGACATTTAAATGTATTGTTTTACCAGCTCCAAGGCAAGGACAAGGAATGGGATTCCTAACAAGAATTCAGGAAGGATTTTTTTTACTTTAAAAGTTAAAAAGAAAGTTACTGTACCATGCTGCAAGCTATGCCAGACTATGTCATCTTTAATCAGTGAAAATAGGTTCTACATGTCAGAGGCGATCATCAGTTTTCCAGGCTGTGTGGGAAGGCCTTCTTTCTCCTTACACCTTCTGGGATCTGCAACTGCAAGCACATTTTCTAGAACACCTAGAAAGGTGTGGAGAAAATTCCTGGAGATAGGGTAAAAATAATTCTAGAGATACTTAGAAGGCAAGTCAGAAACTACAAATACATCACACTAAAGTAAGTCAGTGCTGAGGAAATGCAATTATGTTTGTCTTGGAAGCACATTGAGCTGACTGCCAAAAATACATCTTTGGCTTTATCTTCCACTCAGCCCACCTTTATAAATAACAGGCATGTCAAACACCATCAACCTCTGACTTCTTGGAAAACAGATGGAAACAGTAAATTTGATCAGTCTAGATTTGAAAGGCAAGCAGCTATTGCAAAAGGGGACAGGAGGCAGGAAATCATTACTGCATCTAACACTGTTCTTCTACCAAGTCTGTTCATATTAGTTATTGTCAAAAGAAAAATGAACAGTCACTCAGTCATGCTAATTCCACTTGCAAGGCTACTGAACTTAGACTTGCATATTGAAAGCCACTGCCCCATTTTTTCCAAAAATCTTTTGCTCTTTCAACAAGTAACATAATCCTCTCTCATGAAAAAATATAAATGCAATGCTGAATAAAAAAAAAACATTACAAAATTTCAGTTATTGTGAGGAACGACATTTTCATCATCTGCCCAATCCACGGATGACCCTTGCAAAGATTTTCATAGCAAATTTTCTAGTTCCCACGGCTCAGCTGGAAGCAGCATCACTGGTAGCAGCAACACTTGGCAAAAAGTTTGGGAATGCCTAATAGAGATGCAGGTAATTGTTTTCTCTTTAAATTTTAAGATGGCATCGTAAAGGGAGCACTTTTTGCACCCCTGTAAGCATCAGCTGAGACAACTGATCAAGCGCTGTGCTCTTACATTTCCTCTAGCAGGGCCAACCACAAAAGGATAAAACCATTGCGTGTCAACTGTTTGCTTTCATAGGACACTGGCAAACTAAGGCAAAAAAACCCTTCACGCTCTCTGATTTACTGCAAAGACAAAGCTTAATTTCATCAAGGGCAAACTGGCTACATCGATTGGATTATTCATTTGGTATAATGGACTTAGCTTTCTTCCTGCAGCTTTCTCAAAGCAAGAACAAAATGAAGATAAATCAGCTCTCACTCCAGGCTGACACACTATATATGGTTACGGATTTCCAAGCCCTGCGATACATAAGCAGCAAGGTATTCGTGACGTGATTTTGTTTCTCTCTGCAGTAGTGTTACCCTTACACAGGCTCCACAGAAAACAGGCGTGCTCTGCAAAGGAGCGGCTGCGCCACGGCTCAGCAGCAGCTCCACACTTCTCTCCTCCCTTCAGGTCTGTCTTTACCATCACTGATGAAACGCACGGCTTTGCCTTTCCCAGCACAGAACCACTTTGACACACGTGCACAAAGCACACACAAGAGAATACCTTTTTGATCCTCCAAGCAAAGGACTAACTGCCTTTTTCTGAGGGAGCACCACTAACGTAAGCCAACTTTGCAATTTCGACAACTGACGTAACTGCCAGAGTTTAGGAAATCTAAAAATTACTTCCCCCATTATTATGTACACTGTTGCTATTATGCTAAAGATCTGGCCTCATCTTTTTTCACACAATAAATGAGCTAGCTATGCCAACAAATTCAAACCACTATTTCTAAGAATGAGATTACACATTTATCAGCTGCACCGTATAATGGCAACACTTTCCACCACTTATTATTTTGCAAAAAGGGAATGACATACTGTATTGCATCACTGGATTTAGATCAAGGAGAAACCTGTGGCAGAACACATTATGGCGAATGTTAACCTATGATAACCTCTTTAGAAAGAGGGAAGGAATTATTGAAAGTTGCTGGGCCAGGCTTTGTTTTAACTTACAGCACATTGTAGTTGTAATTGAGCTCATTACAATGAACAAACATTAGACCTGTGCAAAATAGGCATAAAATCTCACACCCATTTATTGTTCTGTTCATCTAAATTTGAGCTGCAACAGCAGAATGTATGTCTGTAGTCAGTAAACAATGCCTGCGTGTATTTAATGTACTGTCTTCAAGGAAAAGGGAATTCAGCTGGCATGAAAATAGGCTCCTTTCTATAAGTGTTGCACCTGCTAAAGCAAGATAATCACTGAAAGGAAGATGCCCTCCTAGGTAATCACATAAATAAATCAGCACCGGCCTCAGAAAATCTCTGATGCTACCTAATACAACAAGGCAGAAGACACTCGCTTGCTTTCTTCCTTTCCTAACCTTACTTTAAAGCAATGCTGGTTACCCACAGAGAAGCTTTTTGCAAACCAATTAGGATTCTCAAAGGAGAAGGTGATCTAGCTTATATTTATTTTAAAAGCTTCATGAGGAAAAGGTTTCACGCAATATTTCTCTAGTTTTCTACAAGTAAATGCACAAAGCCAAAGTAAATCAGCAAGTGGCATGACATGCCAAAAGCCAGAAACAAAACCAGCGATGAAATTATCACTTAGAAAAATCTAAGCCATTCATTTGAGATGCTTATGTTTGGGTAACCTTTGGGAGAATGTTTGCTGTTCCATTACACAAACAATGGAAATACTAGATAAGGAAAATAACCGCAGTTGCCAAAAAATGCTCCATGCACCCCTCTCAAATCATTAAATGTGTAGATATTATTTTAGGGATATATATCGTACTGCAGACAGCAGGAATATCAAATGTACAAAACCAGTTGATCTAACCCCTGAGTCTGCAGGAGTCCCAGAAGCACAGTGCAGAGACCCCTAAACCATTACATCTGCAGGGCACTGTACTGATACAGCCCTTAAAATACGACAAAATAACAGCCAAATTCAACCTCGCCAAGGCCAAGAATTACAGCTTTACCAGGCATGTCATATAGGACTTTGAGACATTACTGTATGCCAGTGCAGAACTCCTTGCCTCACACAAGTTATTAACACAACCATCTCGTCGAGATTTTTTCCATCTGTTCACAACCTGAAAAGTCCTACTATGACAATGGCGTTTAACACGAACTTGGGTCAGACCCGGCATTCCCCCAGAGAACAGAGCTGCAAAGAGCCAGATAAACAACAACTGTTCTCTGCGGTGAAAACCGGGGCAGGAGGAGCCCTGGGGTGTAGACGGCAAGCCCCAGTATGCCCAGCCTGTCCCTCCCTGGACTTCCCATCCATCCCAGAGAGGCAGGCACCGTGGGGGCTTTCCTGGGCAGATCCCCAAAGGTAAAGGCAGTACAAACCCAGCTGTGGTACCCGTCAGGGGGTTGGCAACCGCAACAGTAACTTCAACATGAAGGAGCCTCCAGAACCGGCCTTCCTTGACAGCTGAGCAGCCGCTGAATGGAAGGGTCAGCAACTCTGCTACGCACAGCTCCCCGGAAGCAGGCAGGGCATCTGGGGGGTTCGGGGTGGGGGGGTGGGGGTTGGACAGGCCAGAAAAGGCAATAAGTGTTCATTGAAGGGACAACAGTAAAACATGATGTTATCACAAGTTCTTACCAGCTCAACCACGCTGCACGCTTAACTAGGTGAAATATGAGTTGAAAGTTCGGCAGTGCTTTTTTCCCATGCAAGGAAGCCAAAAAGTGTTGCAAAATGCAACCCTTAGAGGCCTTTGCCATGACAATACTGCAGGCTTTTTTCATGGGGAAGGCTGTTTTCATTGTTTAAACCAATCCTTCCATGTGGAGAGAACACTTACAAATAAGGACTAGATGTGTACTTGGAGTTTGGCTCCTGGCCTGGGTGTGTTGGCAAATTAGCCTGAACGACAACTTCAGTTCTGACACCACAAATGAGGACGAGGAATTATACAGCATGGTGATCTGGAGATAGGATCAGCGTGTCTTCTCTTGCAGTGCTTTCAGGATGCCGCTGAAAGTACTTCCAAAGTACTTCAGCTCAGCCTCAGAACCAAATTCTTAAAATCTAGCTGAGGAGAGCTGGCAATATAGCTTTTCAAAAAAACCATTTCATGAGTAGAATAATTCCTCCAAACCTTAAATTTAAAATAATTTAAGAAAATCTGGAATTTATACACAATATTTGATGGTTAAGTGATTCTTCATTAAGTGTATTCTTTTAACAACAGCTAAAACGATGCTATTGTCGATTTCTTTACTTTCATGATCTATTTTTGACAGTGTGGTTTTATAGATTTCAGTCTCTGGCAATCCATTACTTCATATTTCTATTTTAAACTCTTATTTGTCTGAATCAAGTATCTTTCATTCCCTTCTCAATCTGTTTCTAAATTCTTTACATATCTGTAGCTAACTTAACGTATAACAACACAGTGCTGCACCTAACTGAAATTCAGTATGTACTAGCAAGATTAGCTTCAAAACAGAGTATTAAGTTATTAAAGGTGCATTTTTATAGAAGCAAGCTTGAGGAGCCAAAACTAGCGAGTACTAACAGCAACTGGTTAATTTTACTGTATTCCATCTTTCTTCATCTTTTACCTCACAATTGAAATTGTACAAGGCTTTTTAGATTGTAATAATGAAAAATAAATACACCTACACAGTTGGCTTAATTGATACTCAGTCTATATCTCCTATATAACAAACAGGCACTTGAAAGAGTATCTTGCATTTATCTTAACTAAGGGCAGTTACAATGATTAAAAAGTCAACTTCTATGCTAGAAATATTATCATTTAAGTGCTAATTGATATTTTCTCTTGCCATGAAGCCTTTTTACAGTATCCTAATGGAACTACAGGTAAAAAAACCCCAAAGCTTGCATTTTTCATATTAAAAGTAGATTCCACCAGCTCATGCAATAATATCACATCTTAAATGTTCCTGCACTCCACCAGACCATGTCCAGAAACTCCACCTGCTATCAGGTATCTACTAGATACCACCACAAAAATGTCTCCTACAGAGCTGTAGCATTATCATCAATGCATAACATCTTGTGGAGCTGCAGTTTCAGGCCTGACCACATTGATATCACCACAGGAAAAGTTTTTTCTTCATATAAAAATGGAAGAAGCATCATTATACACAGGGTCACTTTTCACGCACATTGGAAGTTACTGCATCCAAATATTTTAAGCAAGAAGTCATGGAAAATAATTCACTAACATATTCTTCTATAGAATAAACATTTTTGTAATAGGAAGGGAATGTAGATGAAAAACTGTAAATTGGTGCATAATACATAAATTTTTGGGTAAAATACAGTTAAGCATTGGAAAGAGTGGATTCCAGTCTCATTTAGTATTCATCCAGCTAACTCATCACATTTTACCAGCTGTCCTTCAGATGGTATCGCTAATGCTTGAGCAGGCCTCGGAGACTCCCATTGCATGGAAAATTATACAACTGTCATCACAGCTCTGCCCAACGGGGGATTCGGTGTTGTCTGTAAAGTGACAGAGAGCTAGAGCCTGCTTATTTTCTGTATTACAATAATAATGAAAGCAAAACTAATCTAAAGAAAAATATTTTTAAAGAAAATTCAAGCAGATACATATTTGTATTTTTTCATATAAAATATTTCCACAGATTTTGGGGAGGTTCCTTTTATGAGCGCTTAAATGGTAGCTTTTCATTATAATCACTTTAATGCAAGAAGTTCCTTAGGCATAACTGAAAGCTGGGATCCACACTGCACCTACAGTTAGAAAAGCGATCAAAGAAAATTTGAAGAAGAGACTGAAGCCCTGTAATCCATAATTATGTTACAAATTCATCCAGCATGCAAATGCTATTCTACTCAACATTCAGCAGACTTTGAAAGCTCCACACTGAATTAATATGAGTTTAGAAAACACTGGTGAGTGTATCTTCACAACAGTGTAAGTAACATTGGAGTTATGCATAAAACGTCTTACCTGGAGAAGTTCAAGGCCTTTAAAACAGAGCTTCAAAAAGGCACTTCCAGTGTAAGTGATTAATTCTACCAGTCTATAGGTGGTACATCAAATATTACCATGGGAAATGAATTTCTGAGTAAACTCTGAGCTAATTGCTACTTCTTATTTTCTAAATATTGAGTACGCCAGCAAATTCAGATTAGACCACATTCTACCAAGTTATAGTGTGCCTGCTCCCAGGATACATTTGTTTCCTCTGTTCCAGTAACTACTTAAGCCAAACTCTACAAAACAACAAAAACTTTATGAAAATTAATTCTGAAAGAGCTTACAAGAAGATCTGGGAAGATCCAAACTCTACAGTCAGTTCCTTTTTGCTGTTTCATTCATATTCACCCAGGACTCTTGCTTAGCAAGAGTTGATTCAGTTTACTGAAAGAACAAGTAATGCCCTGCAGTAATGCTTATTCTGTTATTCCTCATAAAACTGTAAAATGTGCAGCACTTCAAACTATAAAAAACAGCGGAAGTTCAATTAAATGTGCTCCACCAAAACCGATGCTGGTTGGAAAAGCAATTTTCAGGCACAGTCGCAAATTATGGGATTTCATAGAGATATTCCACGGGGAATCCACGGTTTGCTGCAAATACCAAAAGATAAAACTCTATGGGAGCTGCCACTACATACGTCATTAATTTATTTGTAAATCATGTCTACTTGATGCTAAAATTGCATTTCCATGTAAGAAAGTATTATGTTTCTTTCTTCTAAGAATAGTCATATCTTCAAGAATCCCCTCTTCACTGTATTTTAAGTTTCTTCACTGTGCTTGGATACAAGAAAAGCAATGGCTAGAGACTTACGTCCAAACATATGCTTCCATTTGACATAAGCCTTTTAAGTTTTTCTATTGAATTCTTATGGACACCTTCTCTCAAATGAAAATTTCTGAGTTTGACATGATATATTTCAGAGACATTCCCTCCTAAAATGATTTTTCCAAGCAAAACAATTAAAAATAAGCTGAAAACTTCTTGTGACTGCGAATTCCTATTATGAGATCTAAGTTTCAATTAAAACTCAGCAGGGTCTTCGTGATTCCAAGGCTATGCTGATTGCCACTCAAAGCTGGGCATGTTTTTCCCTGATGTACAAGTGATGAAGTGCCCCTAAGGCTTAGAGGAAAGTTACCTTATCTGAAGTATCAGATATAGACTACTGCTGGGGTCAGCATGCCACGCCAGTTGGATCCATACACTCTGTTCCGACATGAGGAATTAAGTTTCCCTGATGTCACAAATTGAACAGATAATGCAATTAACATTTCCTTTGAAGTTCACATTGACCAGGTAATCGCTAGAATGAGTTGGCAAAACTTTACTGAAGTCACCGAAGCGATCTCAGCTCACCCAGACTGAGACTTTGGCTTTGACGTTCTATAAACCACCGCGGGCTATTTAAGATGCTGAATCTCTAGTGGGATGTTTAAAAATCAGTGTTTATTCTGTCATGTAAATATAGAGATCCTGCACTCCTGTCTGGAATTCCCCAGATGTGTCAGGGTTATGTCAGAATCGCTGCATGTTCTCTGCAGAGTTCTTCTCTCGTGTGCAACAGCTACGAGGCTACTCTCTGAATGACTGATGGATATCTGGAAATCCCAGACAAGTGGCAGGGTCTCTTCTTCCTACCTCAGCGCTCCTACTGGGAGCAAACTCGAGGTAGGAAAAGAGGTCCTGTCTGAAGGCTCAGATATTTGGGCGAGACTAGAAAATGCAAGAATTCTGTTACAAAATGTTCCATTTGCCACTAGTTACTCTAAAGTACAAGATTGCACACGAATGCTGAAGCACTATTGGATTTTACTGCTCACAGAATTTAGCTTAACTATCCTTTGCTGAAAAGGTACGGTTCACAGCCTTATAGTTCATCATGTTCAAATAATACTGAGACTGTACACGATCAAGCATAGGATGATGAAGAATTTACTTGCAGACCAGGCATCGATAGCTGCTGCTTTGGGACTCCTCAACTAGTGTAAATTATAATATCACACTATGTGATGCTACAATTGACATGTTTATGATATTTATGATGTTTATGACACCAATAATTCAAGACCTTCAAGCATTTAAACAGAGGAGTTAAACAAATGATTAATTTTAAGGAGGAGAGAGTGAAACAAAGCCAACACTTCTATCTTCTTGAAAAAGAAAATAACTTAAAATTACCATCTTGGCTATTTTACAATACAAGACAAATATTATAGACTCAAAGACTGTATAATTTCTAAAAGTGTTAATATTCTTTGGAGATGGAAATACAGTGATGAAAATAGAATTCTTAGAATTAAACAGAACTTCACTTGCACTAAAAGAGAAAGAACTGGGGAACGGGAAAATTGCATGAGGAGAGGGAAATATCCCACCATCATCCATGTTTTATGGGGAGGTATTTGGGATGAGTGTTGCAAACTAGAGTAATGACTGAGGATCAGGTAGAGAAAAACCCTTAGAAGAATAAATATTGAAAAGTTATGATTGGTATTACTAAACGTAAGAAAGTAAGGGGTTTATACATACAGAAGAAGTCCAACTAAAAAAAAAGATTGATACAGTCATATATTGATAACTTTAGGAAAACTATCTATGGTAATACAGTAAGTCAAGATTAGTAGCCACAAAAAAACCCAAACATATTGATTTACAACACGTGTATCTCAAAATGTCATTTCATATTCTCAAGGTGTCTAAATACCTAGAAATTCTTCTGAAGCAACTAGTCTGCACCTTCCTACCCCCACATAATGCCATAAAACTGGTGCTCATTTTTTGTCTGCCTTTTAAGGAAGAATTAATGCATTTAGCTGTTTGAATAAATAGCACCTCTTTCATTCTCATGCTAGCTTTAACTATATATAGCTAGACTGGTTTTATCTTCTTTCTCTGAAGACTCTTCCTTTGTTTTATTATTGTTGGGAATAATGGCAGTGCCATAAGAATTGTGTTCAGGTTTGAAACAAAACCTCTTTCTTTCACGATCTGGAGAACACTTCTGCAAAGTCCCCTGATTCAGCTGAAGGGAAATATGCTTACCTTCTGTCGGTGATGTCTTCAGATGTCTGCAGAGCCCCTCTGTTTCCCCATATGTCTCTTTAATTTTCACTACTGCTTCTGTTCCTCGCAGTTCCATGAGGGAGCGCAGTTCTTGCAGTGTGCACCCAAACTCTCCTGCATGGTTGGCCTCATTTCTTTGGTTCTTGGAATAAAAATCACTATTTGTCATGTCACCCATTGCTGCTGATTATATTGCTCCACTCGTTACAGTCGATACAATCTTAAAACTGTTTAAAAATTGAAGGAAAGGAATCTTGAATTCCAACCTAAGAAATTAAAAAGAATCCAGTGTGTGTCCGGCAAGCGACGTGCAGAATGCCTGTGGCGTGCAAGGTGTCCCTGACTGACTAGTGGTCCGCTGAACAGCTGCTTTCAAGGCTGCAGACCAGCTCCACTCCATTCACCATTTCCCATTATGCTGCACCCAAGCTGTAGAATCTACATGGTCATTTCTTCCTCTGGACCTTTGGGAACAAACAGAGAGGGACTCATTAGAACAGTGAGCAATAACGCTTTACAAAGGCGATTTCAAAATTATTCTCTCCGTCATTGCGCTTTGACTTGGCATTTAAGAAAAGCTACGCAGAAACACTGTAGAGCTGTCAAACGCTGCAGGTAGTCAGAGCTAGCATCAACAACAAGAATAACAAGAGCTCTATCTTAGATAAAGCTCTCTACAGCTACAGCACCAATAGCAGCATTGCTTACTTTAATCAATTCCCAAGGGCACCTGCTAAATGAGATGGCTCATGAATATTAATAAGTAAGCGATTAGTCCAGCATGCTAGATGCACCTCCAGAATGTGCTCTGGTTCATACAGCCACATCAATCTTTCATCTGACAAGAGTAAAGACTCTCTTATAAAGGCTACAAGGTTACAAAAATTAGTTAAACACTACCGGTTTTCATAATGGGTTAAAGCAAAACTGTGTTTCAGTGGAAGGACAGTAAAACCAGTGGAAAAACTAGAGCCGCTATTACAGATTCAGAATACATTTCAATACATTGCAGCCTTGCCTTCTGTGAAAGCAGGCATATCCCAGAAAAGAGATCACACACTTGAGCACCTTAGTTTGCAAAGCCAAAGCTGCGTCTCATCAAGGCAGCTGCTGAGTTGCTCTCCTTCCTGCTCGCCAACAGCCCGCACAGCTTCACCGTCGCAGCTAGGAACGTGCCAGCGTGGAGCCCCATGCAGAGCCCCACACAAATACACACGCACGCAGGGGGGGTTTGGGGGGTTCTTGTCTTTGTCTTTTTTTTTTTTTTACCACATGCAGTGTTGAACAAGTCCCATTTGGACCATCTGGGAGACAGCTGATTACTTGCTAAAACCAGCCTTTAAAACCTGTTTCCCCTTCCTATATTCTAATGAAGTTGGTTTAAATACTGCTGAAACCAGCTATTATATTCGGCACAGGGAGTTTTAACAGAGATTAAAGGTTTCTTTTTTGCCTCAAGCAGGTTAGTGTGTGCACACTGTCCCATCTATAAGTCTCAGAATAGTTTTCTCTTAATAAAAAAGATCTTTAAAAGAGCACACCATCAGCCTAATGACTGACAAACCTGCTGTAGTCAAAGCGCACATTTTGAACTTTGTAGGTACAGTAACACAGCGGAAATGAGCACACATGTAAAGAGGATCCCAAAGTGTTCCAAGTCCCAGTTTTTGAAATTGTTGCACAAATACATCTCCTGCCCACGTATAGCCTACATAACACACAGGCGAGGTAGTTCCACTGATGTAACTGCGTTGCCGTTGCTCTGCATGCGAGAAAGCTCAGGCCCACTGTACACATTAATTCCTCTTCACTCACAGTGATGTCACCTGCTTTGGGGCTGTCTAACATACCTTGCTCAACTGGACAAACTGAACCTCTACCAGCCCTCTCATTTACCGATAAGAAACTCAAGATTTCTTTGATTTTTGTGGAGAGACAAAAAAAATAAAAAGGAAGTACCAAAGTGTCACTGCAGTATTTACAGACTGCAATTAAACTAGCAGTCAACGGCGACACGCTGCTTCTACCCATCCTATCTACTGACATACATTCTAGCGCTAAGAACTTCTGCCAACCTGGATTTCACATCTCGCTTTTCAAGCTCACGAGAAGAGAAGAATTTCAGCATTAAATGCGGCTTACAGCGAACAATAAAGAGAAACTGAAAGCAGTAACTAAAAAGGGCCTTTATTTGCGAAGCGATAGCCAAGGAGGAGAGATTTTGCTCTGTCAACGACACTCAACTTCCCATGCTTGTGTGCTGGACAGTGTTCACAGCGTCAACTCATTTCTAGGTCATTCCCTGTGCATAGCATGCAGAAAAGGCCTTACTCACTATTGCTTTATCTGGTTTTAAACAGGATGGATCAGTATTCTGAATAGAAATAACATCCGCCTGTAGCATTATTTTGAAAAAAATGCCGGATAGAAATGTCGCAGACGTCTACTAAAACAGACTTCAACCCAAGAGGCACTGAACCACCACAGCCTGCACTGATGATATGCCCCACCTAAAATCAGTATTTTAGGCTTTTCTTGGTTTCATCTATGATCCGTTGCTGCTGACAGCCACATCAAAAAGCAGACTCAGATTTGATTACGAAAAAGAATACCCAGAAAAAAAATGCTGTGAAAAAATGAGGCATCAATAATAATGATGATTAGCTAAAACGACAGACGCCTATTTACTTCCAGTGGGCAAAAAAGAATCTATTCCTAAGACAAGTACACTTCAACATCTTGAACGCTGGGTGTCTAAAACAGTCATGATGTAAAAAAAAAAAAAAAAAGTTATTCACCTAACAGAGAATTTACAGGGCTTTGCTGGTCCTGTGGGCTTTTTAAGCATTCCTCTAATAAAATAAAATTGTTCTTAAACTGTTCCATAACACCACAGTGAAATGACAATTATTAGTATTTTCTGAGGAGAATCATCTACTGATTTCTTTAGTGATGCAAAGAGTACTAAACTCCGTGTAAAAGATGTTTTCTACATGATTTTTCTGTGGGATGTGTCCATCACCCTCAATCAAAGCATCTCTTTTGACTCACTCTGCCGTCACTATACATTAATGTATTTGCTTCTATTCTTAGAAATTCATTGTCATTTGTCAGCCACAGAAAGACCGTGTTGTTGCTTTTTAGCATATTTGAGTCCTTTGCCTGCTTAATTTTTAATTTCACCTTCAATTAAATATTAATCAATAAACAACAAATATGAAGCTTTCACTTCCTTCAGTGCTTTAAAAATAAATCATAGAATCATTAAGGTTAGAAAAGACCTCTAAAATCATCAAGTCCAAGTGTAAACCCATCACCACCATGCCTGCTAAACCATGTCCTCAAGTGCCACATCTACACCTTTTTTTGAACACCTCCAGGGATGGGGACTTCACCACCTCCCTGGGCAGCCTGGACCAATGCCTGTCCACTCTTGCAGTAAAGAAATTTTCCCTAATATCCAGTCTGAACCTCCCCTGATGCAACTTGAGGCCATTGCCTCTCGTCCTATCGCAAGTTACTTGGGAGAAGAGACCAACACCCGCCTCACTACACTCTCAGGTAGCTGTAGGGAGTGATAAGGTCCCCCCTCAGCCTCCTCTTCTCTAGGCTAAACAACCCCAGCTCCCTCAGCTGCTCCTCATCAGACTTGTTCTGTAGACCCCTCACCAGCCTCGCTGCTTCTCTCTGGACATGCTCCAGCACCTCAATGTCCTTCTTGTAGTGAGAGGCTCAAAACTGAACACAGTACTCCAGGTGCAGCCTCACCAGTGTCAAGTACAGGGGCATGATCCCCTCCCTACTCCTGCTGGCCACACCATTCCTGATCCAAGCCAGGATGCTGTTGGCCTTCTTGGCCACCTGAGCACACTGCTGGCTCATGGTCAGCCGGCTGTCGACCAACACCCCCAGGTCCTTTTCCTATGATTTTATAAACAAGCTATGCAAGCTTCATTCGATCCTTGAATCTCTTTCATGAAAAGTCCAGGACCCTTACCAGAGTCCATACCAGGCTGGCAGGGCTGACATGCGAGCACATCACTCTTCCTGGCTGGTCAGTATTCCTTTAGCAAAAGCTGAGGAACAGAAAACAGGAAACTGGCATTCAGCAATATTCCCCCATCTGTGGGGCTACAGGCTTTGCGTCTCCAAAATAGGTCAAATTACTAGCAGTGGGTGAAACTTAGTGTCTCCTCCACAAGAAATTCAAGTATTGCACTAGGTTTGGGTGGGGACTTTTTGTTTGCTAGGATTTTTGTGGGGAGAGGAAGTTAGGGAAGGGATTATTTTACAAAATACACCCAAAACAATAATTTTTTCAAGATGTGGATGTAGTATATGTGAACTACCAAGAAACCCTGATTTTAAAAAAGCAGGTGATACCCGTACATTTTCCATCAGAATGAACAACTGACATTATTCATGAGCAACATCAATGAAACACCCTCACCAATTCAATTCAGATCTACCTTGATCTACCATACAGCTGTTCTTTTGCCTTATAGGAGCTGCATATCCAGACACTCCCTGAAGAGAAACAGGCACTTCTAAACAGAGACTGATCTCTTTCTAAGATGGACGCCTAAATTCAGTCAATTGAATTTCATGCTCGAGGTGCCTGCTTCCACTGGTTATAGGACAAGACTGCATACCTAGTCAACAAAAGGTATCCAATGGCATTTGAAACTAATCCCACTGCTGTGGTCTAATCTACCTGGAGAATAACATCAACAGCCAAAGAGAACAAGGCTGAGCAAGCCGCAAGTTTCAGCAGCAGAAGGTGCATTGCACTGAGGGTAGGAAACAGCCAGGGAGCTCAAGGACTTCTTCTCTTTTTAGCGGAGCCCTGGGTCTCCCTCTGGGCCTCTAGGCCAAAATTTCTCAATCGCTTTAACCCAAGGTCTACTCAATCTCTTTCAATTCAAAGACCATCACCTACAGTGCACTTCCATGGTTTCAGCTTACAACCAAATACCTCCCAGGCCACAAAGAGCCACCATCTCCAAACCCTGAGAGCACAGCTTTTGACGTCATTCTAGCACACGATTATTTCATCCTCAGTTATGCGTACCTCATCTCATCATTCCCTATGACAATTTATAGGGAAACCAGTCCTCCATAGACACGTTCAGCAAAAGAGAAATAAAAAACTCAAGTAACTGCAAAACTAATTTCACACACAATGTTACATTGTTCTTCCAGACAAAAACAGCAGCTTTTGTCTAGAGGTTATTTCTTGTTATTTATTCTTATCAATGCTTCTAAAAGAAGCTTTAGAAACACGAAATCTGAGTAAAAAAATTTCCTAAAGTGCAGTTTGAAAACAATAGTGTGCTGTGGACAAGAAGACAAAATAGCAGCCCATCTAGATTCACCTCAGGTAGGAAAAAACTACATGTACTAGAAAACCTGAGTAAAATACCATCCCTATTTTTCTCATTAAAAAGTCATAATATAAATCCTCATCTTGGTCTGGGATTTTGTTTGTCAAAGATATCATGGATTTTTGTTGTACAAACGCACTACTAACTCGAATTAGTTTTAGGTGGGTTTTTTTCCTTCCAGAGTGGCTGCGTCTTGGGGAACAGGCTTCCATTCCTGTAGAGCCCAAGTCAAATATTTTTCATCTTCTAGCTGCTTAAAGGAAATGCATGCCAATTAAAACAGAAGCAGTCTGGATGAGCTAACTGCAGGCCTGCTGGGAAAACTATTCTTTGATTTCCCTAATCAGGAAAAGTCTCATCTTGGAAGCTTGTAAATATTTTCACCGTGTATTAGAATGATTCCTAAGTAGATATCATCACCATGTATTGTGACATCTGATTTCATTTGGTCTTCTATTTGTAGGAAAATTAGTAACAAGGTAACAAACTAGATTTCACCAGATCAGAATCACAAGACTTGTATTTCACAGTCCTTAAAGGTCTGGAGAAATAACAGGTTCATGACAACTCAAAAAATTCAGGACATATTCATCATTTGATTGTTTTCCCTAAATTGTCATCTAAGATGATGGTATCTCTGATCTCGAAATCTGATGAAGGAATTTTTCTTGCCTTACAGCAGGAAGGATGAAAAGGTAATCAATCATTCCTTAATGGGCTGGCAGAGGCACAGCCAGGGCAGAGCTCAGCAAAGCCCAGGCACCAGTCACCCACCATGGGGCTGGGGAAGTAGCACACAGATCTGGTTCCACCTGATTTAAGCTGAGGGAATTAGCAGTTCCCACCCTTCTGTATGTAGCATCACTGTTCCGCTTGGATTATTGGCTGTAGATATAATGCTAGCTGGTCTCTTGGGAGCTACAGAGGACCACCAAAGTAAGGTGGGAAAAAAGCACTGGAAGTGTCACATTTTAGTGAGTAGTAGGTATTTAAACAGATTTATCTATATTCATTGCATTAGAGATACCATTCCTTGATAAGGGAATTTTCCTTGGAGTCTGAGCAAAATCACTCAAGAGGGTTTTTTGGAGACTACAATTCCTCAAACCTTGATGTGAGGTGTGGGTAGCACAGGTTGTCAACGTATTTCAGAGAATGAAAAAACTCACAGCAGCCCTTTTAAGAAAGAAAACTATAACCTATTCTGTAAAAGTCTCCAGATTGGTGAAATAAATCAAGCGTGGCCCAGTTGTACCACCTTTTCATGTCAAAGACAAAATGTCCATCCATTTGGGAATACAATCTTCGTGGACCAGAATGAGAAACAGATTGTCTATCCAAGCAGCCAAGGAGGCAAACCAAACTCACCTAAAGATGCTCAAACTCACACTCTCTTAAAACAAATACTGACTTTGAAGTTCAATTATCAGGAATGCAGAAGATGCAGGAGGAACTCAGGAAAAACACTGCTTGAATAAAAGCAGGTTGACACCTTCACGAGTCTGAAATTTTTGTTTGATACCAGAAAGCCAAGAGTAGACAAAGAAGGAGAAACTGAACTTTGTAGCTAAGTGTTGTCTGAAAACATTCCCAACTTCATCACTACATTTCTTAATGAATTGCAAGTTGCATTAACTTGTACATAATTCTCTCATGATGAGCACACAGGAATGAGACATTTGTACATTCCACATACAAAAAAACCCAGAATTTCTTCTATAATGCTTCATTCAGTTATTGTTTTAAGACAGAAATATATTTCCCCTAATAATATGCTTGATGTCAATGACAATAAAGTCAAGGTATTATCGTAAAGAGATTACAAAATGAGAAAGTTGTGGTTTTTTAAAAAAAAAATCACAGGCAACTGTCTATTACAATCCCTAAAGTAACAATTGCTTCACTCCTTTCCGTAGGAATCCACGCCTCCAGTCAGTTTGGACTTCTTGTACAAGTTTTTCTATCAGGTAAGATAAATAAAAAAGCTTCCATGCCTCCTGAAAGATACTGTTGATTACTTGAAGGCAAAAAAGGAACTGTCACAAAATAAATCTTTATTAAAGGGGGATAAAATAGCATTAATTTCAGCCATACAATAAGCCTGTTTACTTAGGACTTCCACCAAACAGAAACAAATTCTTTCACAAATTTGCTGATTTTTTTTTTCCATGCCACAGCAGTATACTGAGGGAAACTTAAAATAAAAATTGTGAAATAAAACTACCTCCAGTGCCCTGTTACAGTGTACAGTTATTCAGTCTATAATTTGATACAAAGTCTATTTTCCACCATTACTCATGTAAATGGTTACAGCAAAGCCAAACTCCTGACAGGAACAAAAATACTATTAAAGGAATCAATTCGGCGCCCCTAAAGTCAATGGAATAACTCTGTCAATGACTTCTGGGGGACTGGATCAGGTCCCGCAGATGAAATCCACCCTTCTTCGACGCCAGAATTTCAGTCTCTATGAATGCTGTTAGTAGACCGACTGCAATAAGAAACCAAATCATGTTTCTTATCGCTCATCACTGGCTACTTGTTTGAGTCAGGAAATATTGCTGGCTTCGCTCTTCCAGCCCACCAGCCCCTGCTGCCTTCAGGCACCGTCGCGTGTGGCCCAAGGGCTACCCAGCAGGACCTGCTCCAACCCAAGAGCACCCGACGTGGCCTTCCAGAGGCTCCCTGAGAAGTGAGCTCCTATGCAGCGATTTTTCTAGTGAGGTCTGTACTAGCCCAAAGTTTTAAGAACCCTCTCTCATTTCCTGCTAGTACTAACATGAATTTATTTTGCTTTGCTTTCAGTGATAAAATGAAAGGTTGTTTTTCATTTGATTCCACACTGCAAAGCAGTTATTGGGTTTCTTTTATTCACTGCCTTCCTACACAATACATATTCCTACTCTTTGGGGTTGTACTTTTGGCACCGAACAAAGACCCGTTCTACACCTATATGGGCTGCAGAAAATCTGTGTTTTCCTGTATAGCTGCACTAATTTTATACAGCAACTAACACAGCACAGCTGTTCCAAGGAAGGTCAAATTCCAAACCATGTATCAATTTAATTGAAAACACAGCTGGAAGAGAGCTAAGGATATGCAGACTTCAGATATTCAGATATTATTACATAAAGTAGATTTGGGAAAAAAACCCCAAAAACAGTTAAACACACTAAAAGCAATAGCTGATCAACTAAGGAACATATCCCAGACCCAGGCTCCAGCACAGATTACTGCATCAGTCACAGAGCAGGGGGGAGCTTGCTTTAGCAGCATCAACCCAGGGGACAAGGATGAAAAAGCCTATACAAAAAAACAAAGCCCAAATTCACCAGATTCCAGATTTTTTTCTTTACACGCTTCATTAAAAGCAAATTATTGAGTCACAGTATATCTCAAGCTGGAGGGGACACAAACACTAAAAAACCAGGCATTCTAGATTTGTCCTTCATTCATGCATTTTACACATCACCAGATTTCTTAAATCTAAAAGTGAATTTCCATGTGACCTTTACCAATAAGAAGTTATCAGCATGAAGCACGCAGTTTCAAGGGATTTTGAGAAGTCTCTGCTTTCACAGTCTCTGTGCCTGATATCTGATTATATCTCACTTTAATCGGCAAATTCACCAGAACATCTTAAAAGAAATAGGTTATCTAGCTCCTTACAACAGACAGATCTTCAGCTGGACAGAGACCAATTAAACACAGCTGACAGTCCTACTCTAGCCCACACAACCAAAAATTTTGGGGCTTTTCTTCAGAAGGGACACTGAATTGGGTTTCTACTTAATTTTTTTTTAAGCCATTACTAATCGTTTCATTATAGAAATATTAACCGACCTCCATATTTAATCTTCATTTCTTAAGATGAACTCAAAGTTTTAAGACTATGGTGGAAGCTGCCATTTCTCCTGATAAATACACATATATCTTCACTCCGTTTTACCTTCCATTGTCATATTTTTGAACAATGTTTTACAGAAGCTTTTTATCTTAAAAATTGACAGTAATAAAGCAAACCTTATCAATGTCTGCACCCTATCAGCCTTTTAACCACTAAGCTGCAATTTTTTACCCACAACCCTTCTCTGGCCTGTAAACTCAGAGAACCAAGCTCTGAAAGTGCATCACCTTCTTCCTCTGGCAGCACACGTCTGCCCTCCCGACACCCGCCGCGGGGGCTGCAGCCGCCCACTAATTGTTTTGAGAGTTCCTAAGCAGTAGCAGAAATATTTCCAGTACCGGTTAGAATTTCGTCATAACAGCAGCCTCAAATACTTCAAGGAGGCTAGAATTTTATTATTTTTTAAATAAGCTGGAGACAAATGGAGGCCTTTTCCTGCTTTAGATGGAAGCAAGCAGAGCACATCTATACTTCTGAGGAAGCACAGTGGAAGAGCGTTCATTAATGTGAAATATAATTTTGATGGATTACTTGATTAAAAAGTTGACAGGTAGCCTGTTTTTCATCAGTATGGATCTACAGGATAACAGAGAGAATATAAACTGAGGAAATCCGTAACCGGTCAGCTGCAGCAACAGCTGTTGTGTCCTTTTCTGAACTCTGGAGGTTAAAGGGCCCAAATCACACCTTGCTTGGTCAACTGGCATTTCTTTACATGAGCTCAAATTGCAGTGAAGCAGCCAGAATAAAATCTGTACTTAGGTCAGCAAACATGGTATACAGGTCAATGTTTTTAGCACCTGATGAAAAGTTAGTACTTCTTAAAAGCAAAAGCAGATAGAAATTACATCCAGCACATGGAAGTGCCAGGGGCTAAAAACGCCGTTTAAATAGCAATATTCCTGGTACGAACGATTACTTTTGGAAGTAACACAGTTTATTCTAGAACCTACTGGAAATACTTTGCAACACATACAATTTTCAAACGAGATTAAATCCAAGTATTTTTTATAAAAAAGACTTTTCTTATTTTAACACCTAATTCCAAACTACTACAGTATGTTCAGTGTTGACATTCCCATCCCGAAGAAAGAAGTTCAAAACTCTGCATAGCAAGCCAAGGGAAACCATTCAGGGAAAAGGGGAAAAAGAAAGAGAAAAAACTTGGACTGGCTGTGATGCTTTTTCTGTTCTTCTGTCATCATCTGTCATATAAATCAACCAAACATTAGGAGTATAAAGGACTAGTTGACTATTGTTGGCCATGTCACACTTTAAAAGAAGAAAAACAAAGCATATTAACAGACCTTTAGCCAAAAGACGGGAAAGGCACGGCATGGCCATACCAAAATCGAATCAGATTGCTGTATTTAGCCAAAAATGCCTTATTTCAACCCTATACATACCATAAAGTCTTTTACCTAAAAGTGGCTTCAAAACTGATAGCAGAGAAATCCATTTTTGCAGGGGGAGGTACTCCCTTCTTGTATTTTTTAAGGGTTACTGAAGAAAAAAAAAATTCCTTTGCCAGCAGCAGGGCCAGCCACTGTGGAGTACAAGCAAACACAGTGGCAGCTGAAGGCAGACATCGTTATTGTCAGTCAGCAGTTGGCTTATGCCTGCTCAGCAGATGAACTGCTGCAGCACCATACAGATCTCCATGAGAAACAGCTGGCCCAGGGGAAACAAAAACCCAACCCAACAAACCACCCTAACCAAACTTACATTGCAGGCTGCATTTGCAGCCCTACCTTCTGGCCCCTTGGTTTCACTATCAGAGGCATCTTATTATACTAGTAAGCAAAGATGAAAAAAAAACCAAAATGTAAAGCCATGAATGTAATATTGAAGCATTCAGTGCAGCACCATTGGTTGTTAACAAGATTCAGAAAACCCAGCTTCAATGCAAAAGAACCATAAGCAGAATAATGAATCAGGAAGAACACAATATATGAAAGCAAATCATCTGGTTGTTAGAAAAAAAATACAATATATTGGTATCTGAGTGAATAAAAATACATACGAGTGGAAATGGAACATGCATATTTTTCCATATGCATTGTTCCCACCATGGCTGTAAATGAAAACCGCATGCTATAATCTACTTTTCTGAGCAAATACATATTTTCCTTCTGTTAACAATAAAAAGAACTTCTGTATCTTCTTAAAAAAAAAAAAAAGCCAAAAGGGAATTTTTACATAAGATTGGGCCATTTTGTTCTTGAAACAGGATGCAGTTCTCTAAAATGTGAGCTAAGAGACCAAATTACAATTAACAGCTGCACTTGGTGCAGTAAGGCCCATCAAAGACAGAGTTTGTTCTTGTTGGTGCCTGTGCGTTTCAAGGCAAGAGACCATTTCCACTTTGCCTTGATTAAACCCAAAAATGGTTGCACACAGTGCAAGGATGTCAGCCATCCTGAATATTTTCATTTGTTAGGCGGGATTTTTAAGCAACTAGCTACTCTTAGATGACACATCCCATCGAGCGGGACACAAGTCCAGCAGTTGCCAGTCACAGGTAGACACAGCTGTCTGCTCCAACTACACCCAAACATGGCACCGCAGCTTCCCAGCAGTGCAATACAGACCGGTAAAAACTGCGCAAGTTATCAAGGCTTTCTCTTAAGCTCATATTGTTCTTAAATTCATCCTGCTTCCTATCTAGTTACATCAGTCACCTACAATGAAACAATCCATGCCTTCGTCGTGTCTGCTCCTCATACCCCGCAAACAGCAGCAGTCCATATTCTCACTAGGTAGCTTCCCTCCGCGCCTGGATTGGTCTCTGCAGTGCCGCCCTTACGTTAGACACCACTCCATCGCCATTCATCTGCCAGGAGTCAAGTACCCCAAACTGCAGCAGTGCTGCTCCACAGAGAAGAAAATGACTGCTCCACAGTGGCCATGGCCTGTTCTTTATCTTCTTGATTTCTAATGAGAGTTTTTCACTGCCCTCTGACTCATTGATCATTTCCCACAGACATACAGTTCCTCTCTATTTAGTACATGGTAAGAAAATACAAGACGATTCCTATTACGCTGCTGACAATACCACTGCATTCCTTCTTCTGTTTTGTTCATACCTCTAAATTTCATAAGGAATTATGTAAGAATAAATCATTTAACTGTCTTACCTACCTCTGGAGATCAGCTAACTAAATGTATAAAAAACAAGCCTGTCCTGCTGCATGCTTAAATATACTCACATATGCCTCAGAACACCAAGGCAGCCTGTGAAAGTATAAGAAATTTAAAATCAAACTTTAAGAGGCTATAAATTACTGAAAAATAAAGCTACCAGAATTTTAATGCCACCATATTCAAAGTTTCTAATAAACTTCACGTCTGTTTAAATCTCCTTTATGCCACTGAACTCAGTGTATAATTATACAAGCGCCAGAGTTAAAGAAAAATAATCCTTCAGCTTGGCTACATCTTACGGAAAACAAGTTCTACGGTAGGAAGCAAAAGCTATCTTTCTTCAAAAACATGTATTTGTATTGTGCTTACAAAAATCCACATAAATAATCTTTCTAGTCACAGAAAAATGCCTAGCTTGATAGAATTTCTCTTTAAAAAGGTGAAATTATCTCTCTTTGATACCAAAAATATATCCAGACCTTGACAGCTTTGAATTCCAGCTTCAAATGCAGACATCCTCAGCCATCAGCATGCACAGATTTTGCAGGTAATATAAAGTTAGAATAACAAATTGCAATCAAAACCAAGATTTAGTTAGAGTCTCTTTCCAAGTGCTAGCGGAGCTGGAAGAGAATGAGCAATCACCTAGTCCATCCCCCACCTGAAAGCAAGGCCAAGAGCCCCCACCCCTCTCCCAGCTTGCACCACAGGTCTGAGCTGGCTCATTTGTGTCACCTGCCATGAAAGCCACATGTGATTGTTTTTCTCTTTAATCAGGGGAGAAGAAAGGGAAGCAGTCATATAAGATAGAATCTAACATCTAACATGAAATTTTTAATCTATGAGAAAATCAAATAGAAATGTATGTTCTTCACAGTGGTTTATAACTACGAACATCTTAACCGCAGTGCAATAGAAGCAGAGCTGCTGGAGAGAGAAGTCAGCACCACGTCAAGCCATGTGAAAGGATCAGAGAGGGAAAAAAAAAAAAATCCCCGCAGGACTGAAGTTGTACAATAGAAACTGTCAGCCAAGGTCACTCTTAAGAAAGAGAGCAGGCAAAAGGGAGGTTTTAAATCTCAGTGGGCATTAGCTGAAAGACGTACAGTGATGTTCTGCAGTGATTTTAAATAGGACATTCACAAAGGATTAAAAGTATCCGTATATCAGGCAACTACCAAAAGACAGAATTTTTGCTAGATGCTCCTTGCACACATTATTGTCATATACAGAGAATCACAAAGTTGTTTTGGCAAAGAAACTACAAGCTATTTACAGAATTCACAGATATGCACTGTACAAGTATTTCAGCCACAAAAATGGCATTGCTCCTTTCTACTGAAAACATCTGAGCAAGATTGGAAACATTGAACACCACTGGAAGAAAAATAAAGGAGCGAACTGAAGGCACTGCATTTGAGCTGGGAGCCTGAGGAGATGGCTGCAGAGGGCAATCATCCCCTCGACTGCAACTCCTTCCAACCAGCAAAACCCACACCCGCGTCCCACGGGAAGGCACTTTCTGGACAGGCGTATGTACACAAAAGCTGACATGTAACAGGCTCATTAATCCAAAAAATTCATCAGAAATAATAACAAGAGTTTAGGGAGAGAAATTTCAAAAGCTAACTGTTCTTTACATTCAGTTTTAAGGAAAGCACTGATTTTAGCAAGAGGTTTTGAAAGGAGAAAAAAAAATAAAATCACTCTTCCCTCAAAAATGTATACGGTACAGACACTACTCTTTTTCTGCTTCACAGCAGCAACATTTGGAAAACTACTTAACCTTTCTATTTTTATCTGGGTGCATTCAAATTACCAATAATGTACAACATGCTGTAACAAAACCACTGATGTAGGGTATAATTTTCCCTCAAGCACATTACCCTAGCTGGTGGCTCAGAAAAATAAGCTGATAAAACAGCAGCAGACATCAATTGATGGATAAAAAGTGATCACAGCTATGTAGAATGTAGCTGCCCAACCTTAAAATCATACAATTAGTAAAAAAATATAAGCAGTAGGACAGGACATACTAACAACCGTACATTATCTATGGGGTCCTCACAAAAATCCTCCTACAAACACGTTTTTAAATAGACCGTCAGATTATCACCTTATAATTTAGCTATTAACACACAGATTTATTTTAAAGCCATCATCATGCCTGGTACTTTTATTAAATATCTTCTTCCTTGTCAAGTTCAATCGGGATCTCAGCCTAACCATGATGAGCTTTTAATTTTCTGTTCTATTAATAGCAACTTAAAAATAAAATGTTCTCTTTTGAAACTACAAAGCTGTAGCTTCTTTAGGAGCTAAGGGGGAAGAGAGATTAATCTTCCCACTCCGCATCTCTTAAACTATATTAGCTAGCTGCAAATATGGAAAAAAAAAATCAAGAGAACAAGTAGAAATGGGAATTTTCTCTAAGAATACCTTAACTATAACTCTATACAAGGATTTATCATGGCTACAAAGCAGTAATAAGGAGTTCTCAAAATACAGGAAATCAATACTTTCAGAATGTCCACGTAGGTTCTGAATCATTCTCAGCAACTCTCTTGCCAGTCATCAATAGATAATAGGTTAATTAATGACATAATTAGCTGCAGGATACATAGACTCCTATCCAGCAACGCCCTTCAGCAGATACTCAAATTTCAACCCAACTGGGGTCCTCTTTAATTCCCCAGCAAATAAGGGAAGATGGAAAGTTAGAGGTGAGTATCACAGCACTCTGTGGCCATCTGACACTGGGATCAGATTGTTCCAGCTGCTTTTCTTCTGTTGCCTCTTTCAAGCCATGCAGAAGGAGAAGGTACAGACAAAATCATTCACAAGCACTCTCTTGGGACTAGCATGAATACCATTAATACAAAGTACACATGCTGCAGCACTCACTGTTGTCATCATACTGCAGTGCTGCTTTCACTTGCAAGAAATCAAATCAGTAATATCAAGCCCTGGGCTATCGCTGCAGTCGGAGAGCCCTGATAAGCTACACAAAAGCAGCAAGTCAGTAACTTCAGTTGGATGTTCCCGTACACCAATGCAAGCCAGGCAAGGGACTGCTGCACCCAGCCAGCGCTGGAAGGACCCGCGTCCAGGCTTCTCCACCTGTCTCTGACCCGCCCAGCCTCCCAGTTTGCAAGCTGCCTGGTTTTGGTACGCAAACTGGTGTACCACCTAGGCACTGGGTTGCTTTGAGCTGCATTTTCTGTAACTGTCTAAATGCTTGTGACCTTTCTTTTAGGATATGGGCCTTGCCACAGCTATTCAAGCCTATCTTTATCTAAAGATTGGAACACTGAAATGTGTTTTAATGAGGGATAAACTGAGACCATCTGGATGTCTCAGCTGCTACAGAGCATGATTGTTCGCTGATTTTAACCATGTCTCTTGCAGAGAACACAGACCTGTGCTGCACAAAGTGCACTAGCTCAGCTTGATTTCTCCTTGTAATCAAATGTGTTGATCTAAAATCTATTTCCAGCAAATTACTTGTCTGTTTTGGGAACAACTCCCTCCTCATCTCTTAACCATGGTGATGGGGATAAGCATGGACAACTGAGTCAAAAAGGTATTTTCATAAGAGACTGACAGCGAGCATTCTCAGTGAAATCTTCCATTTTGGAATATGACCGCCATTTATTCAGAAACTACATAACAGAAGCCAATTTTCTAGATGTTGTATTAAGACCTTGAATTTTCTTTTGATTTTTTTTCCTTTTTTTTTTTTTTACACCCATTTGATGTACAAAATTTGGTAATTTGTCACTTTCGTATGGTGTTGGCATTAGGTCAATTTGCATTTCTTTATGTACATTTTTCAGTTAAAAATATATACTGAGTAATGAATAACTGCATTGTTATTAAACTTACACATGTAATTTGTTGACCCTGTATATATTCTGCAAGATAAACAATGAGTCTATTTGGGGAGGTAAAATAACAAAACTCCTCTTTTTTGGTAGTTGACCTTCCCACACAGCAGTACGGCACAGCCATAAAAGCGGCAGCCCAGCACAAACGGAGCAGCAAAAGCCGCTTCCACAGCTCCACAGAGCACTGTCTCTTTCAGCATTACCTAGCTGTCAGATAAGCATCTTAGTTTTATGTTGCTCAGTCAAACTGCACCATTTGTCTGCAATTACCCAGTAATTTTGGCTTAGCATAACGCCAGCAACGCCAATGAGCGGCCAGCAGTGGGGTGAAAATATCAGACCCCACTTCCATTTGCCACCTGAGGCCTACACCTGATCACGCAGATCATAACGCTACGATTTTAGTCTCTCAAGTTGAAATTGTTCTACTTGGGGGGGGGGGGGGGGGGGAATCAAACCCACCATATATTTAATGGTCGGCAAAATAAAGTGTGAAAATCATTCTATAGACTAATAATTCCAATATTTGCTAGACAGCTGAGAGAATTCTGCTCAATTCTCAAATTAAATAAAATGAATAGGGGACTGAACCCAAACTGCCTATGTTCCCACAGATTCTTCCACATCAGAGGACTATGGGCACTAATGCTTCGAGAACGTCCAAATTCTAAACTCTTCAGCAAACTTCACGACTACTTTTGAAGAGACCAAAACCGGTTTTGGGGGTGGGGTGAGTGAGTGGGGGGATGTGGCGGGGTGTGAGTGTGTGTGTAATGACTTCCTCCAGACTATCTCAGCCAACACGCACCACTAACAACTTTAGATGTAAACATTCCGTTTAAGTTAGTTTAAGTGCTGTTAATTATGCATTCACCAGAAATAACACCTTTAACTTCAGATTCCAAGCAGATCTGAAAAATGAAAGAGTAAACCTGACAACTGTTCTTGTAAGTAGAACTACTCTAGTGATATAGAGATCTTAAGAAATTTAGCATATTTTTAACATATTTTTTTCTTCACCTTTCTTCATCTAAATGAAGCTTCCAGAAAAAAAAGAAAAAGAAAAAAAAAAAAAAAAAGAGAAGTACTCTGTTGATTATACCTCTGAAAATGTGATCCAACACTGAATGTTCTGGCTTTTGACTACAAAATGATTATTTGAAACTGAAATCAAGTCTGGCGTTCATTTCCCATCAGAGTATCAGTAAATGATTAAAAAATAATTTTTGGAAGAAGAATCTTGAGATACTTGGAAGAAATATCCCCAAAACACAAAGACAGATTGATTACTGCCTTTTTTTAAGCTACATCTAATACCACAGTACATTGCTCTATTGATTTGTTGGGCTCTTCATTCTTTCAGGCATAAACGCTGCTACAGAAAAATTAGTCAGTTACTACAATATTTTGATTCCCACTTCTAAACCAAAATGATTTTGATAAGTCTCTGAACTCTTCATGTCACAGATTTACTAGAAAGCCATGTTGTTCAATCTGACACCAGGTCTACAAATTTTTGAGAAGTAAAGGATTCCAGAAGAAATGTATTACATCATTATAGATGTGGATACATCTACAAACAAACCAATGAAAAAAACCTCTCCCTCTACAGGTAGAAGTGGTAACGAGGAATTACCCACGTTTTGTCACAGGTTGTGCGAAGATCCGTGCTATTGTTGAACATATCTGAAACACAGCTAAAACCAGTAATATTATTAATCATATCTGTAGCAGATTGTGCACAGGGTGTACCAATTTAACACAATCAAGTCTTAAACACTGGGATTTCCATGGTTAATCTTAGAGCACTGTTTGAGTCAAAACCGCTGCATTGATTTAGTACCTGAAATCTGCAAGTAAACAAAAAATGGAATCCCGCTGTTTCCAAGGTTTTCATACTAATCAACTCCTACACATTTCCACGAGAAGAAACTCACATCTCCTGACATCAGATTAATTTTTCTTAGTCATGTTTTGTGGACCCATCTGAAATAATTCACGTATCAGACACTTAAAATTCCTATACCGCTAACAACTTTAAGCAATCCCTGAATTTCTTTTTAAAATCGGAAATCTTACAGGGATAGTACTCCCCAGCACTATCTCCAGAATAATGGAAGGAAATTGTCGATTCGCCAACAACAATCCTTGCATGTTTGAATACAACCCCTAAAAATAAATATTAGCTTATCTCAGAAAATTAAGCAAAACTAATCAACACATAACCCATGTCTCTGATTTGCATGCGCCTAACCCACATGCTATCACATAATGCATATCCAGTCTGCTCTTGACTTCAGCGAAGAACTCAGCCAGGTTATGGATTAACAAGATACCACCTCTCGCTACAGCCCATTTAAACCTGGTAGTCTCTATGTAAATCAGTGTAAAATTTTTATAGGTGTGCATTTTAAAAATTTTCTTCACGTTTGTTGTGTCTATTGTTTTGCCTTCTTTGAGAATGAACAGAAAATACTTCCTCAGATGTGTTCCTTAATAACCTGATGTTCATCTTGCTTTTTGTAACTTCTTGCAAGAACAAAACCTACCAAGTTCTACCATAACCATTTAAAAAAATACCTACATTGCCACTGCTAAAAATGATTTTTAGCACTTGGGAAATACAATGAGTGGAACAGACCCATTTCCATTTCTGAAACAGCAACTCAAGCGACCTTGAAGAAATTATACAAACAGTAAAAATGTACATCTATCATCTCAAGTTATTTAACCATTTTTCAAAGCTGCAGTTCCCTACTGCCTTCGTACGACTGCCAAAAGCACGTACACCTCACTTTAACAGACTGAAATACATTCTTGTAGCATTCTGTGTACTCACGCTCTTCATTTACAGCCCAGTCAAAAGGCAACGACACAACAAAATCTGTGTGTATGCTCCTGTTTATCAGGTTCTCTGGTTGACCTGATCTGCCGCTTGCAAGCACGCAAGAACGACAGCTTATTTGCTGAATCTGTTTACCCCACTGCCATTCAAGATGTAGTCTGATGCTTAAATAGGCAGCAGTCAGATTAATACAACTGCGGATGCAGTTCCACGTAGACAGGAAGTCATGCCGGAATGGCAACGCTCTTATTCTCTTACGATTAAAACATCCTCAAGAATATAGCAGTATAAAGAAGCTCCCAAAGCAGAGATGCACAGAAGCCACAGGACCTAAACACGCGAGCTTTTGCTGTTCAGAATAGCTCACCAGTTTGAAAGGAAGAAACATGAATCACGCCAAGATATGTTGCCATCTTAATTGCATAAGAAGCACTGGTGGATTTGTCATTCCTTTTGACAGATTTTTTTCTCCCCAGAGTCACATTCTAACCAGAGCTACATTTCTATTACATAAGGCATTTCATGCACCAGAGCAAAATCCCAGCACACAGATCTAGCAAACCTCTTAAATCGTCTATTTTCTTTTACTCCAGTGATAGATGCCTCTCTGCTGTTCCAGAACAGATTAGGAAAACTGTCCAAACACGACAGAAGGAAAGCAAATAAGGAGCAAACCAGTGACTGAAAAGGAGTTCAAGTCCTCAGCGCCACAGGACTGACTAGCAGAACACAGATTTCTTTGTACTGGCAATGCTATTCACAGTACTGGAAAAAACAGATACGCAGATTACAGGGGGCATCCTCCTGCAGAGATCTGAACGTTGTTATCACAGATGGCACAGCAAAAAGTAGAGCAATATTGCCGATGTATCCATTTTCTGGAGTCTTTCAGTCCACTTTCACTTCAGTTATTTAGCATCTCAGCATTAGAAATTGGAAGGTATTTCCTTCCAACTCACAAATTGTCACGAAAGTCTGAAGAACAGTTATACAGAGAGTAAAGTTTCAGTGGTCGAAAAGGGCTTATCAAAATATACCATTACAGCGAACATTTTGCCGGTCTGACAATGTCTGAAAGCAAAATGTCCATTGACAGAAACACTGCGCTGCAGCTCGGACCACACAACATCTGCATCCCACCAGCTGACAGCCCCAGTCCTGGTGTCAAAACTCGGTGCAATGATTTAAGTGACATTCGCCCTAGAAATGAGCCCTCCGACTCACACTAAAGCACACAGGAGTCACCAGTGGAACAGCACACAGAAACTATTTTTGTGCCTGTGCAGAGTTGATCCTTGCCTTTTCTCTAGCCTAGATTTTGATTTCCCTTAAGTGATCAGCGTTGGCCTAATTCTACTCCCACTTACATCAGTTGAAGCTTTACCATCAACTTCAAAGAAAATGGATTTAACCCAATATAGTTCATTTTGATAAATTCTGCTTTAAGAGAAAAGGGCCTCTGCTTCTCCATCAGAGGATAAGACGATGTATTTTTACAACAGGCTCCACAGCCAGATGACATTGCTAAGTCCTACATTCACATTTTGGTTTTGAGCAACACTGCAGTCTTGAAGCAACTCCTACAACCCTCCTTTTTAACCGTGTGTTAGTTCAGTTTGCAGACCAGCTTTGGAGCTCATGAACTACATTTCTTTTGGAGGAAACAAAGCAGAAGGCCCACTGCAAGTCTGCACTGAAAGCATTCAACACATCCAGAACTGAAACAACCCTGGGTCTTTGGCAAGCTTCCAGTCCCATGCAAGGAGTACTCTCAGTCCAAAGGCTCCAACATAAAACCTGCATAGGTATAGGGGCCTCAGCACTGATTGCTTCAAGCTATTGATCCGCTTCTAATGCACCAAATGACTTGCTGATGTAGACACATATCAAACTCTAGCTCTACTTCTTATCTCTATATAATCTTTTTATTTCCCATGCCATCCTAAATTATTCACTCAGCATTACTGATGTTCATGACCTTCTGTGTCTTCTCCCCAGATTCTTATTTAAATTACATAGATTTCCTTTTTGGATTATGGCCCCTGAGCTATGCCTCCTTCTTACAGGGAATTGACTCTAATTGTTCAGAAGTCTCTCCCAGAATTAACCTTCCAAGACACTTTTAGACAAGAGAGCATTTGGTTAGCAGTGCATTAACCAGCGACTTTGCATAACGAAAACTTCCATTTGTAAACAAGTGTTCTGTAACATCTTAGCTTGTGCATTAGGAAGAAGAACTATAGTCAAACTTGGGTACCTGCAAATCCACTATCAGAATAAAATATTGAAAAGGAACACTGCAAAAATAGCCCTGCAAGTAAGGGTCAAAATTCTGAAATCAAATTACTTCTCTAGCAGGAACAGCAGTATTTTAGGCTTTTCAACTTTTACAGATGGAAGGACCATTACGTAAGGTACATTTGCAAACAGTACAATGGTAATGAAAGGAGTTGTACTGAAAGACTCGTTCAAGCAAAATCTTGTCAGAGTAAGCCCAACACAGAACATCACAGATACTTAACAGGAAGGTAAGTCAGCAATTCCTGTTAATGCAGTTCAAATATTTCCGGCTTCATACAGCTAAAATTCCCTTTAACAATTATATCCTAGAAGTCTTGGAAACCTCCTGTCTGAAAGAGTGTCTCACTGTGCCAGCAAGCTGCCTCTGTAAACAATGATTTCTTTCAATCCCCCTCCCCGCCCCGTATTTTTATTTTTATTTTTTTTTTTTTAACACGCTGAGATGAGGACAGAAGTCTCCGGACTGTCAGACCTCTAGGTTCAGAGCTGCCCTGCACTCTCGCCCTGCTCTGACCTAGACTGGCTGCTCTCTCCCCCGACTCTGCCTGTCAATGGTGTCCACTAAGGCCTCCGAAGGATGACGTGAGACATCTGTCAGGCCACAGAATTATAGGGAGACTTCCCCCTTATAGGGAGGGAGTAGTAGTTACCTACTAGTTTTCATCCCTGTAACCTTAATCAGCCCACCCTGCGTTTCAGAAGTACCACCTTCATTTTAATTGAATATAAGTTTTGTCATAGCTCACTTTCTTCTTTTTCTGCAGTTCCCCCTCAGATACAGGCCACTATCAAGATGATTATCAGATGTATTGTTTACTATTTTATGGTGCATCCCTCATTAATCCCACTGCAGCATAATTCACCTAATGGAAGCTGACACTTCCAGGAAGGGCGCTTTAACAACAGAAGCATTAATTAAGAAGCACTGTAACAACACTACAGACACAAGTGTCAAACAGCAAGAAGTACATGGATTCAAGCAGTCAAGATTAAGTAAAATTTTTTTCCTTATTACCTTATATAATTTCACACAGTAAATGGAAAACTCATCTAGAAATTTGGGGCAGGTCACTTCTCACTGTTGCAAGAAACTCCATAATAATTTCTAAAGTGGAAGAACTTGGGTACTACACCTATAATGGTTTTTTAATTCCCTACATAGGACAAGATTGTGCTGCTTTCACTCCTCCCCCCTTTCCTGTTTGTGCACCTTCCACTCTTACCTGTGTGAATTCCCCTTGCTGGAATCAGTTAAAGAAAACAACAGAAAATCACAAAGTTGCCATGTAAAAATACAAAAACCACCAAATAGGACAGCAAGTCAGCCACACTGAAAGCATAACCTCCCATACTAACTGTTAAGCATGAACTGTCACTTCAGATCAGTGTTCCAGGACCGCCAGAGGACCCATTGACTCCACAGCACAACACTCGGAGAGATCCTATCAGACTGAGAGTAGTATGTGACTCACTAAAATGCAGGTTCAGATTTACATGCATTTCTACTTTGAAAATTAACTTCAAATCAAACAACTCTCTCGCTCGCTTTTTTTTTTTTTTTATCTTCTTAATAAAACCATAGGATAATTTAGGTTGGAAAGGATCTTTGAAGTTCATCTAGCCCAACTCATTGACAACTTCAGGTGTGGAATAGCCTACTCGGGGTCATGACCAGTTGCGCTCTGAATATCCCCAAGGATGGAGATTCCTACCCCTGTCTGGGCCACTGCTGCCATTTTGGAACATCATTCTGGTGAGAAAGTTCTTTATATTTAACCAGAATTTTCCTTACTGCAACTTCTATCTATTACCTCATACCCTTTTGCTGTGTACCTCAGAGAGGAGTCTGGCTCTGCCTTCTTTTATCACCCTCCACTGGGTAACTGAAGAAAGCAATAAAACTAAATCCACCTAAGCTATCTCTTCTCCAGACTGAAAAACCCCAGCTCACTCAGCCTCTCCTTGCATGCCATGTGCTCCCTACCTTGGTGGCCCTTCACTGGACTCCCTCCAGTTGTCAGTATCTGTCCTGCACTGGGGAGACTGAGACTGCTCACAGCACTCCAGATGCAGTTTCACAAGTTTTCAACAGAGGAAGGAAGTTAAAAAGAGCGGAGTTGACATTTATTAAAAAGTTTAATGACCACATTTTCGCTCAAGCATCATATACACAGCATTTAAGTTCTACCCATCATACCAAATTGCTTTCATTGCTTATATAATGCCATTGTTTATACAATATCGCTGAGAGTAAGCGAAGAGTTTGGATATAATTTGCCAAAGTCATTGGGAATACAACTTCATTTTCAGAATTAAGAATAAATTTTCATAATTGGCACTGGGGAAGAAAAAACATTTTACATATAATGAAGCACATCCATTTGACCAAAATACTAACCCTAGAGTGTATTTTCAGAAACGCATTTGAACCTCAAGGTCAAATGTCGCAAATAAAGATTAACTGTATTTCTTACATACAGGATTAGCCACGTAAGAGAGAGTCTTTTAAAATTGTTTTCCTTCAGTCCACAAAATACTGGAATTAAGGGACTTAACTCCCATCAGTGAAGGAGTCTGATACATTTACAAATCTCCATTCACATTGCTATCAAGCCAGCCTTGCTAAAAACAATTATTTTGATTGTCAGGGGAAAAAAAAAAAAAAAAAAAAGTTTACTAGCTTCAGCAGGTTGCATAATTCCAAGAAATACTCAGAGCAATATTGATTTCTGCTATATTGGAAGATTTATAGCATACAAGAGAATGCAGTATCTAAAACTGAGCATGACCATTTAGGGTCAAAGTAAGACACTATCAGATTGTTAGTTTTAATCACCTACACCTTTGTTTCATAAATATAATTTGAAAAATGAGGCTTTGGTAAAGGCATATACAGACAAACAAAAGAGCAGCATTCAGAGATTAACAACTCAACTAACTTTCCAAAGACTGAAATTTATCCAGACAGGCACTATCAGCGGAAAGGTCTGAATATGCACTCAAGTGAGTAGGAATCATGTAAAGTGGGGGAGAAACAAGGCACCACATCAATTACTACTTCAGTGGAGCCACAATATTAATAAAGAGAACTTTCATGGAGTCAGTCTCTCTGATGTTTAACCAAAATAAAATCAGCACACATTTAGAAAAAGCAACACGGAGGCAACTGGCCAGCACAGATAAGTGGTAGCACCTCTTAGCAGGGAAAAGGATGTTCATTTAGCTCTTAAATGTCTTACAGCACTACCTCTTGCTCAGCAGTTGGGCAGCAGGAGTGACGCAACTCCATAGCACCCTTGGAGATGTGGTCTGTGGACAAGGGAAGACGAGGTCTCTGTCAGTGCACCAGTGGAGGCAGTGCTGTCATACCGCGTGTCAGGGAAGGCAGACAAGCAGGAAAACTGCAGAATGAAGGAGTCATGAAAGTGTCTTAAGAGAGCAGGAGAAGCCCTTAAACCTTTCCCAAATAGCTGTGACCCAACAGAGAAGATGGGGAAAGACTTGTATTGACACAGGCCTTCACCATGGCATTCAGATGAAGGAAAATCTGTTGATATGGCTTTGTAGCATGCCTTTCCCATGCCATCTTATGTTACAAACATCCTCACTTCTGCCTCTCTGATACCTATATATTGCCAAAACTGGCCAGGCACAGAGTAGTTTGGCTGTGTTGTCCAAATATGAACATCATTTACAGCTTGCCTAGACGGTTTTAAAAAACAGAACCAACAAACAAGAAAAGGGCATTTGTTACAGAGAATGCAGCTGTCTCTGTGTACGGGGATTTAGGAACACCCACAGCATTTGTAAATTTAAAAACTGCTAACAAAATACGTATGCATATTCATATGAAATGATTGGGTAATGAAGTTCAGACCAAAGGCCTTTTAAAGGCAAATCTGATTAAGACTGGATTTGGGCAACGTGAAGTCTCCCAAATAAAGTTTCAGAAGTAATGACTGACCAGCTTTCTATGGCACTCCAAAACAAATTTTCTGTTATGATGCATATGGATTTTGCAACACTTACAAATCCCTTTAGCAGCAACGAGAACTGTAGGACTTAATCCACATGATGCATTATCATTGAAATGTTCCCTATTTAATTAATAAAGAAAATACAAACACTCTTTTCAGATGATTTTTACAACATTAAATAGCTTACAAATTGTTCCACAGATGCTTTTACCAGTGCACATTGTCTCCAACACTTAAGTGAAATCATTCCTTCACCTCAGCTGAAACCTCGGCCCTTAATTATCAGCAACTGTTAAGAACTGACATTTCCCTTGATACTAACAATATACCTTCCCCACAAATGCTATCATAATTCTTTGGGAGTTTCATATCTTCCCTTAAGAAACTAGGCAATTACAGCTTGCTCATGTTCTATTTTGTGGTTCCAGCAGTTTTCTTAACCTTGAGAAAATTTTGCATCATTATTCTAATTACAAGAAGTGGGAGTACACGAAATCTTTCCAACAAAGAAAAGAAACTGAGATGGCAGATGCATGAAACTTTATACCGCAAAATGACAGAAGGGGAAGTAATGAAATACTAGAACTGTCACTTACTCAGGTAGGAGTCAGCTGTTGTAAATAAAGAACTACATTCTTTCAAACTCGTTCAGGTGTTGATAAACTGACACCAAGTATTTATACTATTACAAAACAAAGCTACAGTGACTATAATTGTTTATTTTAAAAAACAGTTGTCACTATACTATAATCAGCATGTATGCATTTCTGATACATTTTAAAACCCCAAACCCAATAAAGGAAAGTTTTCCCATCTGTCCGGACACACCGTCATACATGAAAAATGCATGGAGTTTCCTATTTAGCTCACACATTAGATTACAAGACCGAATGTGACGACTGTGTATTTAAATACCCTACTAAGCTATTTACATTTAGGAGAGAGTTGCCTACCTAGGCAACTGTGGAATCCAATATGCAGGCACCTTAGGTGCCATAAAGACTATGGAGCAATCGCTCCCCAGAATTTTGAGAGAGTGAAGGAGTTTAACATTTTAAGTTCCCTGGTTAAGTCCCCAAATTTATTAAGGTCTCTGTGCTAAGAAAACCAAAAAGTTCTTACTCCAATAAAATACGTAATTACACAGACCCTTCTCAAGCACAGCAAACTCCAGTGAAATCCAGTAAGGACCTTACACGCATACCTCTTCTAGATGGGCAGAAGTGAGGTATCACAGCGACCTCTTCCACAGAAGAAACCTTTGGATCAGTATGCATTCAGAGACATGTCAGCACACATTCAAAATACGGAGTAAATTCAGGCTTCATTCTTCCCACCAGAAGGCAGAGATTTCTCTGTGTTGTACTTGGGTAACCTCTTACATAATCCCAGGAACTCCTTCTTTTAAAATGCATATAAAATAATCTGAGTTTGAATACACAGCTAACAAAGTAGTCAAATCTGAACGCTTCTTAAACCCACTTTTTTCTTTTGACAACTGTCTGAGAACAGGGAGTGCAGTGAGCTGTTCCTCGTTTAAATTTAGCTTCAACCTCTGTGGAAATTCTTTCCAACGCTCCAACATTTGCTGCCCAGCTTTTCCATTTGAGTGGAAAGGGACAATGAACCCAATTTGGCTGACCCATTCTCACAACTAATTATTAGCTTCATAGCTACAGGGAAGTTACAGAAAGGAAAAACTGAACGCTCTTCTAACAGAAAACTCCATTTATTTCCTTTATATCTAAGACTAGGAAGAATTTTATACCTGTGCTAGTGCTCGCTCCCAGACATGGGAGAGCTGGCTGCTGGAGCAGCTCTACATTTTGCTTCTTTCTTTCTTAAGGTGAGAGGCATCCAGTATGGGTACTACCCCAGACAGATGCGGTGCCCTCAGAGTCCACGTGAGGCTCTGGACTTGCTCAGCTATCTGGTTGACATGGGATTTTTCTGAAATTAGAATGTTGCCCCATTTTCAATAAAGCCTCCAAGATTCCAGGGTTGTCCCTGTTAGCAAGGACACTCCTTGAAAATTAGGACAGCCGATAACCTTAAAGAAGGAGGGTAATTAGTCACATCTCTGCAACCTTTTCTCCTGAAGAACCAGTAACAAAAGTAAACTCCTATTAGAATATTGTTTAATGCATTATTATGCAATATTAGTTACATAACCACGCTTTACCAACTTTGGGTATTTCCAGGCAGAATTCTGTTTCATAGACTTGCCCACATATGAAATTCAAAATAATGGATTGTCTCTCTCAGAGGGGATGAAAAAAGCTTTGGTGTTAGATACATTTCTAGCTAAATTGATGAATGGCAGAGTGCCTGCCAATATTTCAGATGTAACTTGAATCCTTGAAAAAAAAAAAAAAAAAAAAGTCTTTTTGAGAATCCCTTTCCAGCTAATCCCTTTCAGAGAAGTTACACATTTCCTATAAGCATTTGCAAATCCAAATATATCACCCTATCCAGACATTCTGTACTACTGACTTTCAGCTAAAATTGCTCTATGCTTCTGTTCTTAATTCGTGTATAAGACAAATTTTACCACACAAAACACGACAACTTGCAAAATGTTGCTGAATTTTATAAAAAAATAGTTCTGTAATCTGTTTTCCTCTATCTCCGATTCCAATAAGGAGCAGGAATAGTGATGCGTTCCACATTCTACTAAAATACTTAGTCTAATTTCACTTATTTAACAGGTTTAGTTACTTCAGAAACAAACATTATAACCTCCAAAATAAATATTTGAACTTTGTGCTTATTGGTGTCTAAACTCAAGCTAAAGACAAATAAAAGTCACAGCTATTATATGGGTCTGAAAGTCAGAAAAGAATGAAACAACCGTGCATGTGAAACTCTGACAAGGCAAAATCTGGTCCTGAACGCATTTTTAAAAGATTAAGTTTAAAGAGAAAGGATGTAAATTTTCAATATAGGAATCTATGCAAAGTACAATCATTATTTGATAAGGCACATTAGTAAGCTGCTTTTTTTCTTTCCAAATATTTTCTTTGAATTTCATGTAATATTGAACATTTATTGTTATCTACAAAATTAATCCCAAAACATTGCATTTTTAATGAGCTAAAAAGTACGCTGGGTGACAACTGTTAATGAGAATATAAGCTGTTGATTAATATTTCAAGTACATCATCACTAGGTAATAAATCCTACAAAAATAGTAATAGTTTAGTTTTTCTTTTGCATACGTGGTTCTATTATAATGAATCATTTCTATCACCATACTTTCCAAAATTAAAAGGTAGGAGACATTTTCAAAGCAATTCTCATTTGCCTTCTGGCTGTGCAAACTAATCATGGACATTCTCCCCCTCGCAAGCCCACACATCTGCCTTACAACTTAAAGATAACTCCAGTCGCTACCCATTAGACACACTGCTCATGAACCCTCCCTCAGAACAAAAAATCTTGTTTAGACAGCATCAGATTGTCCTGATGGCTAGCAAAGCACAGCGAGAAATTTACCAGGAAAAGCATTAGTCTCCATACCTGCAGCTCTCCACCGCTAGGATTGTATTACTGAAGCAGGAGATAAATTATGCAGGCGAGCCAGAGCTCCCCATTACAGCCAGGTGGCACAAACGCCCATAGCGTGATGTACTCACCTAAGCCTAACTCCAGAGTGGTCTGAACATCTGTCAGAAGAGACACACCTTCCTGTAAGGGGAGCACTTTCTCTCCACCCCCTATAGATTTCTCTCTCTCTCTCTCTTTTCTCCTCCCTGGCCCTGTCCCCTTGCCCAGGCGAGCGCAGGCTGGCTGGAGGCAGCCGGCCCAGGGAAGCCCTGCACCTTGCCTGCAGAGCACACAGCACAGGGCAGCAGAAAGGAGGGAAGGAGAGTTTATTCAGCTTTTATTCACAAATCCTGAAAAAGAGCATGGCATTTCTACAGTCTTCCTTTGCAGATCTATTCGACTGCCTCTTGCAGAATTTGCAATAGAAGACCGCAGAAAAAGTGGATGCATTTGCCCTGTCAGTTCCTGTGTTCCTAATTTTTTAATGCACCATGCCTACTCCAGAAAATAAAGCCCGGGCTTTATGCACACCTCAGGCTATTGAGCCAGAGAGAGGACAGTTCTTTCCTCACAAAACAAATGTGTGTACAAAATTAGGCAAACCAAGATTCACTGAAGTTACAAGCACTTACACCAGAAATAATGACTTTTAAAAACCACTATTAGGAAGTGCTACTGAAAAGACGGGAAGCTCTTAAGAGTTCCAACCACTGCTTTTGATTTTTACTTATTTCTTTTATAACTAATTTATATGAAATGGAAGACTAGTAGCAAAGAAAGTCTTCACACCAAACCCAGAATACCATGCAAGTTATCTGTTATGGAAATAAGTCTGGAAAATAAGAGGCAGCGAATTAAATGTGATCAAGCAGAAGATGAAACTGAATCCCAGCCTCCCTCACTCTGAATCCCTCAACCAACAAAATAGTGCAAAAGAGGAGAGGCAACCAAGTCATTATTCTCATTTCTCAGAGGTTTTGACACCATGTATAAAGCCTACCTCTCTATTTTTGTAGAGCCTACCTAAACTGAACTACAGTAGTGTTTTTCCACGATGAATACAAATATATTGAACTACTATTCTCAACTTCAAGCTTAGAGGAAATGAAGGCAAAGACAAAAGGGAAATAAAGTTCTTAACTTCAATTTTAAAATATGTCCACACAAAAATAAGAGAGCCAAGAAGTAGTAATCCACAGTAAAAACACCCCCACAATATTTTTATGGGAGAGAGAACATATAGATGGATATATATTCACACGCGTGCACATGAAGTTCATGTTGGTTGTATGTCTGTTGTGAACATCCATCATTTACTCCTTGTTGCTCATGGCGTTACCTGAACAACAAATTGCTGAGTGCATGTGCATAAGCCCAGAAGAGGTTCAGTTCTACTGAACAATCACATTGTAGTGTTTTAACACGAAAATACTGAGCTTTCAAAGCCCATTAATTTCTTCCAGATAAACATTCTACTCCATCAATAAAAGGCAGAATTGTGATTAGAAAAAAAAATATAAAATATCCAAAAAGAAGAAAGCTTTTAGTACAGCTTTATAAAATTATCCTGAAATTATCTCAGTAAAAGTTACTATATTTTAATGGATGCAAAATTATGTTTATCACGGTCACATTATGAAAAAGTGATGAAATTAACTGCTGATTCCTTTACATTACAGATCTCTATCCCCAAAGCATAACTTTTTCTCCTGCAGGCCTAATAAATATTTGCAATACAGTCTAGAAGAAATACATTGTTGTACTTAAAAAGCAGCACTGTGGGATTCTCACCTTAGAAGATCGAATTGTATGAGTTAATGGTTCTTGACTGATCAGAAGTTAAAGTCGTATTTCACACGTACAGACCCTCCAGAACAGCACAGCTGGGGTGAAGAACAAACAGTCCCAGGTTCATGGTTTTGTGAATGTAAAAAGAGACTCCAAAAAAATACTAGAGATAGCTTCACCCAACTATTAAAATTAAGTATTAAAATCTAGGTAATTAAAATACTTCAAAATATTACAGTAACAAAATATGGCATTATACAACCTGTTAAAAAAGTACATTTGAGGCATCCAAGTGATCCAAAATAAAACAAATTATACTTTAGCAGAAAGTAGTATCTGCAACATCCATAAAATATTTTTCTTAAGTACTGAGAAGAAATTGCTGTAAGATGACTTGTTTCTTAGGTCAAAGTGGTAAATATGACAAAGACCTGTTTGTTAGGACTCAGCCTAAGACTTATTCCTATTCCATGTCCAGACAAGTACTTGAGCAAGAAAGGACTGAAACTGTAACAAATTGCTGGTTTTTCTGTTCTTACAAATCCAGAATGTTATAGCAAGCCTGCCTTCTCAACAGCAGAATTAACACACGCATTTTAAGCACACCTTTTCTTGGTGTCCTGCAAGTATTCTACACTGATTTGACTCAGCATTAAAAATACAGGTGTATCCTGAAATATACTTACAATTCGGTCTCATAGCTACTTACGCTCCAACCCAATTTCTAAAATTACAGCATATTCTGCTAATCAAAGCAGTTTGCTCAGCAATGCATGTCCATGCATCTGTAAGAAGTTCCATTCACTCCAGCCAACACACAGCTAACCCTCCAGTTTATTTCTAACTGGTTTTGCTGAAAAGTAACTCTTTATCAAGGATTTACATATATTGTGCAGCATACCATGGAGCTTATTTAGAGCAGACAAAAAGTAACCAATAAATTGTGTATATTACACAATTATTCAAAGCCCAAAAGGCACTGTGACCTGCAAAAGTACATAGCGCACTAAGCACAGCCAGCCAAGAACGCAACTGTGCCCATACATCTGAACAATGAGTGCTTGGAGTAAAGCGGGAGGGAGAAGCCTATCAGTAGTCGCTCCCACACAGGCAAAAGGTAAATGTCACTTTGAAGCAAACACTGTTGGCACTACAACATTTATACAAATAAACACTTTTTAATGTAATTCCCATTTTCAAGAGCATAAATGTTTACTAGTATCCATTCTGAACCTGAGCAGAGAAGTCTAAATTTAAGAATTAGAGTCACTTGTTTACCTTACCTTTACGATACTTTCCATCCTGAATAACTCTGAAATTTTTATCTACATTTATAGAGGAAAAAAAAAAGGCATTGGAATGGGCTGTATTTATTTATTTATTTATTACTACTGTGATCAATTCAAAAAGCCAAAAAAATCTATGCTGGGCAGGGTGCTTCAAAATTACAGAAACAAAATGACAGAAGTTTGGTTCACAGGGTAGGAAGTGGGCAGGCAAGACCATTCCGAGATATTGTTTTAGGAAAGTCATTTTTGCCACTGCTCTAAAATTTTTATAAGGCTCAGAGCAACTGAATGTTACCTTCATATTATATTATAAAAACCTGTCTTTGTTAGTCAGATATATACGCATTTTCCTGTACATAATTTTAAGTTACTGGCCTAGATAACTTTGGTAGCAGACAGAATACTGTTTCTTGTCCAAGTAGTTTGTCGGAAGTCTGTAACAATAGCACCAGATTTTACTAACTTTTTTTAAGAGGTCTATGTAAGATAAGATATAAGTCTATATAATACGACAAATCACTCTATCAAGGTATATACACAAGGTTAAAGGAAAACACAATTTTCAAGAAGAATGGAAATGATGGAAGGTTGGGGGGGGTGTCTTATTGCTTTAGGGCAGAGCACAAACACCAATACGTTCTCAAGCCATAAAATGCTTGCAACTTTTGAACTGAATTTTTCTCTGCAGGAAATCAGAAGGCCATTTTCAGCAACGTTTTAAAATTTACAATCTCATTCAAAAATCATGCAGGAGAAATAAGAACTAAATGAATCACAAAACTGGGAAGCAATGAATTTGGCAAAGGGTAATAGAAAATGGATGCCACCTTTTCCTGTATTTCCATAAATTTAGCAATGTGGTTTCAAATTTAAATATAAAACAGCTCATTTAAAAGAACATTTAAAAGAAACTAGGATTTTTGAAGACAAACTGCCTACCAAAAGTCTGAAATAAAAAAGTGGTTTTTATTAAATCAATATGATTGTATCTGTTACAGTTTCAGAGGTGACCTTTACATCAGGTCTTTCATTTCTCATCTTCTGAACAATTTTGCTTACACCAATTCTCTGCAAGCAGAGCTGAAAAAGGTGTAAGAACCAGGAATTACGAAAAAAGTTACTCGGTAGGCACCACATAAGCTAGTGACTTTACAAAAAGTCACCCCCCAGCTCTGCATTTAATAAACGGGTGTCTGTTGTACCTCAGGATTTCACAGACATCTCTCCTGAACAATGCGCTACAAAATCTGCGCGTGTAAAAGAAATCTGACCTCATCTATAGAAAGGTAAAAACAAACTCAACTCCACAGATTTTTTTTGTGCTGTTGCAGCAGTACCTCAGACATACCGCTGCAGCACATTTTTCAGATGTATAGATAGCAACTGAGCAGTAATATTTTATGAAGGTGTCAAGTTACTGCCCCCCAAGGTAACTGGTAAGCGCAAGACAGCCATTACATCTCCAGATCTTATAGACAGCTGCAAAACCCTATAATACAGTGCTGACTGTCATTATACTACAAACTCGTGCACAAACGCAAATGTGAAAAACCCTCCATCATGTGAGGCAGCATTCCCCAAACGGCCTCCTTCCGCAACAGCGACTGCCTTGCTGTAGGTCGACAACACGGAGCAAGCCAGGCCACAGTACGCTCCCCTTCTCCCTGCGCCACTTCGGAGCTGAACCAATATATGTTACAGGAGAAGAGGGCACGGGGAGAAGTTTTCTTTGCCATAAGCTTAGGTTCATAGGCAAGACAAAACAGTCTTGCTCCATTGATTTCTAGTGATGTATCAATTTGAACCCATTAAGGGGCAAGGCCCAACATCTGACCCAACAATATTTTCATTATGTTTTATTAATCACTTGCTGTTAGCAATTTTCAAGCCAGAATAATGTAAGGGAATAAAATGGGAGCAAACTGAATCTAGTTTGTAGTCTCTATAATCTTTTATGATTAAAATCATAAAAGCCATTTCTTTTATCTGTAAGATCATCCAGTGTCCATAATACAGTGTGGTTAGTATCAAATCAAACAGCCTCTCAAGCAACTTCATCCGTCTAAATTTATCTAAATGCAGGTGTCACGACAAACTTTTCCATAATATAAGAACAGATATTTTGCTTGAGGAGAAAGTTTCAAAAGTAAATATTTCTACTTTTTAAGGCTCTGTAAAAGACTTTTTTTCAGAAGAACAACACAGTCATCTTAAGTAATTTGTCTACTTTTTAAGTAGGTGGAACAGTGGAAGCCCAAGTTGCAAAACCCCTTTCAACCTCCGTGAAATTATCATTTAATTACATGCTATGTTAGATCTCCTAAACCAAGGGAACAGGATTCAAATATCACATTTGTGTATTTCTATGCTCAGACTGTTCTCATAGTCTGAATTCATTCCCCACCATGTTTTTTTCGTAATTACAACAATAAAAATACACAAACCATAATAAGAATGTCCCATATGTTTGACCAAAAGACAAACACAGCTTTAAAAATATCCTCCTCTCATTTAAAGTCTACTAATCACAGATAACAAACCTTCTCCAGAATGAGTCAAGTAGAAGTTTGTGTAACTTCCATGGTACAACTGTTACACTCCGATCCCAACTACAGAATCAGGGCCACACGTACATACAAACAGAGCCTACTCGTATACCAGAAAATTCAAAGTGAGACTCTATTTTCATAATCCAAACACGAGCAGGGCTCCTCTGGGTTGAACACATAAGAATCGGAGATACAGAAGACACCCGATAGGAATCCTCCTGTCCTAGCACCCGAGAAGCCAGCAGACCAGCACGCCACGCACAGCTCGGCCAGCTGAGATTTACAAGAACAGCAGGAGCTGTGCAAGCTGTCGACAGCTTTCAGTGTCCTCTTGAAGCTTTTCACGGCCGTAGAAGACATGTGGCTTACAAAGACAGTAAGCCCTATAATACTGACTTGCAAACAAATATCTCCCAAGAAACTTAAACGGTAGCTACTCACTGAACAATTACGCAGTCTGTTCAGCTAAATGAACATAGAAAAGTCAATCTGCGTTTTTTGACATCTGCTTTGGTTTTGGTACTGTCGAAGTGCCAGTTGCATTATAGAAAAGAAGTCCTGACCTTTTCAATAAGAAAAAAATCAAAACAAAACAAACCCAAAAAAACCAAAAAAACACCCAAAAAAACCCCCCAAAAAACCAAAACAAAAAACCACAGAATAAAGAACTAAGGCAAACTTCTTAATCACTCGGCAAAAGAGAATTTATAACTGGTTGTAGTACTGGCAATTACGCATCTCAATGTATGTAGTTTCTGGATAAGTATGTTTTCCAGTTGTTTCAGTGGCGCAACTCGTCCATATAAAATATTTATATTTAATCGATCAGGGAGCCTAATGGCTGCTTACCCTTTAGCACGTGCAGTGCAACTGCTTCTTTGAACAGACTGCTGAAGCTTTCCCCAGTCGTCTGTTGTGGTTTTGCTTCACTTGGCAACAAAGCACCACGCAGTTGCGCTCTCACTCCTCCCCCTCCCCAGTGGGATGGGGAGGAGAATCCGAGGGGAAAAAGGCAAAAACTCGTGGGTTGGGATGAGCACAGTTTAACAGAATGGCAAAGGGAGAAGAAAACAACAATCAACAATACTGATAAAAAGCACATACAACATGCAGCGCTCCCACCACCCGACGCTCAGCTTGCTCCTGAGTAGCAAAAGCCTCTCCTTCAGCCAGCTACTCGCTTAAATATTGAGCATGATGTCACAAATTATAGAATATCCCATTTGATTGGCTGCTTGGGTCAGCCAACCAGCTTCTTGGGAAAATTAACTCTATCCCAGCTGCACCCAGGACATCTAGGCATGGAAGTACTGGGCCATTTTGCACTTTAGTTCCCACATCAGACATAACCAAGACTTGTAATGTCCCTACTATGGTCCTTTGTATTTTACAGATTCAGAGTGAATGCTGTTTAGTAAATGACTATTTCCTTGACGTTCAGGCAATCACTAAAATAATTAAATAGAAGTCATCAAAACAGAAACTTTTCTCTTCTTGTCGCAGAGCGCCAAGGGCCAGAGAGATCACAAAGACTACACTGTTTTCACAGGCTGTCTACCTGCATTCGTGTGGAAGCCATCCTGGAAGGCCGAGCAGAGCTGGAAGAGCTTGCATAACTACCATCAGTGCAAAGCATTTTCTAAAGCTAAATGTAACATTCAGGACTCTCCTTTCAGACTACTAAAACACACACATACCAGATTTTTCAGAAGATGAAGCAGGAAAATAAAGAAACAGATTATTTGCCCTTGTCTAAATGACAAAATCTCTCAAGGTAAAAAAGTATGTACCAATGTAGGCATTACCTAATAAATTTATGAATGTTTCATAAAAACAGTCATTCAAGCACCACTTTATCATGGTACCACTATGCCACAAATGCCGAAATCCCAGAATGCTTTCTCCAGAACCACTTTTGAAACCATTTCTTGTTTACAAGAAGTGACCTGAGAAATAGATAATGGCTTGGGGGAAAATATTCTGCCCCAGTGACACATTAATGCAAATTAGTAGGAGAGATTTATTCTTCATTCCTCGCCAGTGTCTTCTCTTGCACCAAATCATTTGCTTCAGTAGGTGAAGCCACTCAGCAGCCTGAAAATTTGAACATTATTGGTCCAGCAGAACCTAAACTGTATATATTTAAGACAGAATTAAAACATTACCTCTTCTAAGTATGAAACAGTACAAAGAAAAATGGTTCTTCAAATTTTAGACTGACTCTAAGAAAACGTGCATTTACGAAGACAAGAAACCATCGTGCATCTGTAAAAATCCCACCAAACTCCTCTGCTACTGATTGCTACCCAGTTTGAGTTACAGAACAAGCAGCGTGTGTAATAAGGTTTCATTAAGTGCTCTCTGAACAACCGAGTTAATTTTCACTTCACCAGCTAGAATATAGAAATGGTCAAGATGACTGTTTCTTGCTGAGTTTGAAGATTAATAGGAATCCAACTATTCCATATTAATGACTAAAAATTCAGTATGTTAATAATAATAATAATAATGAGTCTATTTCGCTCCTATTTATCCCCCAGTTAAATTTAATCCATATTTGTATTAGTTGCATGAGCATGTTAGTAAAATCTTGAAATAGAAGAGAAAATGCTGAGCAACACTATTTTAAAAGTTTTGAAAATCTCAAAAAAAGAAATAGAAAAATTTTAATACTTACAAACATCATAAAAATACAAGGTAGCATTCTCAAAAATGCACTTCATTTTTTGTACAGCATTTTATATTTTTGTACATTTGTGAAAATGATTTGTAGAACAGCTTAAGATATTGTAAAGTGATACATTTAGCTTATAACATGTACAATGGAAAGTAATACTGAAAATTAGCTTACCATCACCAACAACACTTAAGCATAAAACATTTGTAAATATCTTTAAATTTATTTATAAATTCTGAGTGGATGACCGATACAGAAAGCTTTTGCAAGCATCAATGAACTGTATTCACGGTTTTTATATTTAGTTTTATGCACAAAAGGACAAAGATAAGTAAAGACAGTGTTGAACGGGGAAATCTATTTCTAAAGATATTCTCATCTTTGAATCCCAAGCTTAACATGAGGAGCAGTTCAGGACAATTCATACAGGCCTGTATCACTTCCACAGGGGTAAACTGACAGAAATTCTCTAACAATGGCCTGCAGGAACTCTCTTCACAGTTCTAATATGCATTGGAGTGGATTTTTCTTCAGTGAAAGAACATTTTAGCACAGAGAAAAAGATAAAAAATGTGCTGAAAAGACCTGCTATTTTTACTCCACGACAGAAAACTGTTATTTTGCAAGCTATTGAGTTTGTCTGGGCAAAAATAATCTTTACTAAAACAACAGAAAAACATATCCTAACACATGACTTGAAAATTAGTTACACTGATCACAGGACAAATGTTTGGTTCTGGTCATAGGATTCAGAATTTCTTGCTTAGGCTCTGGTCCAGTAATTTGCCTCTAATTTAGAAGACAAACAAAACAAACCAAAACTGGTCTCTTTCGCACCCTCAGCAAACTCTGAACACACTCATACAATAAGCTTACATGCTAAAACTGAAATGCAGAACAGCATCTAGATCGCTCATCACTGACACGTGCCAATTTAACAGTCGATTTTATTTCCAACACTGAACTTGTGCCTACAGTGTTGAAAAAACAGATACAATATTTTGTCATATTTGGCTCCTCTTGTTCTATATGATCAGGAAGAAAATCGACGACAAAGGTGAAATAATCACTTCCCCCCTTAGTACAAAAAATCATGTTTTCAACCATCTGGAAATTCTCACTGAAAAAAATGTTGGGTGCTCTTTGGGTATCATGTTATATCACACCTGTGCTTTTCAGGAAAAGTAATTTTAAAAAATCAGTGTTACAAACTATCAAAAGAAAGAGTAAATATCAAAGTAACACCATTTGTACCTCTTCTATCATACACACACAAAGCACAGAAATTTTGATTGTAGGTTTCAAATAACTATTTACTACCATTTGTTATTTTTAAATTATACTATATTAGGAACCGTAAGGACTGCAGCCTTCACAGTGAGCATTATAAACTACATTCTCATCTGTGTAAATTACATAAAATCTTGAATTTCACAATTTCTACTGTAGATTTAAAAAGAGCAAAGATGCTCACTGGAACTGTTGGCAACAACAGCCTGTAGAGGCGTGTGCGAAAGACACTGACTTCAAGTTCCTTTGTTCCAGTTTTAAAACTGACTTATTTAATACTGGTCTTAGAAAATATTAGAAGTTCAAAACTACAGTAAACCTCAGGATGCTCCACCATACTTCAGAGCCCTTTCTGAACCCATCCTAACATGCTCACAATAGAAGAGGGAAAACAAGCAGTGACAGGACATGCTGCTCTTCTTACCTGCAGGAAATAATGGTACAACATCCCATCAAAGAGGACGGAAAGGTCCTACGCAGTCCCCCTGCCTCCTTCAGAGCATTTGGCTTCACACCTCCTGCAGCAGAACGAGAGGCACAGAGCAAACCTGCAGGTGCCTCCGGGTTAGACGGGCACCGTGCTCCAGCAGGCATGGCTTACTGAACACTGCAGGGCGCACCGCAAGGACAGCTACAAAGTAAGGGATGCTGCTATGTATGGATGAATTTGCTGCCAAACAGATGACTGACACAATGCTTGAATTTTTTCTAGTTCTAATTAGTTACAGAGTGCTGTAAACTCCTCCAATGCCTCCATCAACCACGAAAGTTGTCCTCTTAGGATAATGGAGTAGATTCAGTATTCTGCATCACTGATTCCGACATGGGGGGGCATGAGGCTTTCCTTGTCTTGGGTTTTTTGCAGAATTGAATTGAGATTCTCCTTAAACAATGAAATAGTTGCAAAAGTATTTCTAGTGACCCACTTAAAATGTCAAAATTTTGAGAGCCAGACACTCCAAAGCTACTCACTGTAATAAAAATGTTCCCATGGATTTTATTATCTCATCTCTCACCTGCATCATGAATGGGTTACAACATTCTAACCATATGGTTACTCAGCTATATGAAATAACACATTAATTCAGATTTTAAAACCAATTCCCGACAGCTGGTTGGAAATAAGGTCACAGTTATTTATTTGACAAATAGGCATCCCAGGAAGTGGTATTTTCTCGTAGTACTCTTGCGCTTCTCTGTATGTTACATTTACCTGTTACTGCTGATCCTTAACTTGGGAGCACAGACCGCTTCTCATCACTTTGGGGACGATCTGAACTTACTACTCCAGAATTACCGTTCCTGAATAACAGCAGTGCTTTGGATTTGTTTCAGAATAAAAATACCTGGTTTGCGCTTAGCTCAAAGTTATTTAAGAATAGCTATTTTCATTTAGATTTGTTTCCTACATTAGCTTGAATGATTTTGTATTTATTTTACTTGGTTTTAAATATTTTCATTGTATTTCATTTTTCTGGTTGTTTTTCCCTACCTTCTTGATTAAAATCTGCAAACGTGTCAGACAATGATCTTGCTGCAGAAATGTCAAGGTCTTGTATGTCCTTGAAGTATGACAAGCATGATGATTTTTTAATTCTTTTTTTAAACATTGTAGGTACCAGTCCAGTTCTGCTCCTTTATTTTGAAGCAGTCAGCTGGCTTTTCTCAAACAAAAAAGAATGCAACCCACGACATTCTTACTGCAGAATTTAGAATTATTTTGGGTGGTCTGGAAGGAAATGGTGCAAATGTGTAAGGAGAAAGTGGCACTTGCTGTTAAGAAAGAATACTGTTACATAAAAGCGGTGAAATGGGAGGTCACTGCAATGGTGCACGGGCTGTGTGGTCTGGTCACTTGCTTTTCACACTGAGCAGAAGCAGATCTTCTCACCATCCTCTTCTGCTATGTCATCTTGCCTGCCAACCTGATCCACACCTTCACAAACCAGAGCCTCAGCCATGAGGGAGCAGGAGGCTTCTAACAGATGGTAATGGTGCAGTCTGTGCTTTCCCTTCAGCTAGTAGCACTTCAAGTGAGTCATGATGAACTGACAGATTTGCAAGAGTCTGAGTGTCACCTGGGGACATGGCCCTCAGGGTATGAAGAAGCCAGCCACCCTGGTATTCAGTCTGACCCTGGGGCTGACCTCATGGGCACAGGAAGCAGGAGGTGTTGGGAATCACCTATTTAAAGCTCATTACAATATCAATGTCAAGCTCAAAGGAACTGCCAAATCCACTTAATCCTTCGTGCTGAAAACATACCTTCCAAACTGAAAGCATATTTCTCTCAATCTTACTTAAGCAGAGCTGACTGGTTTTTTCTTCTCCTCAGAGAAATCTCCAGAGTTATTGCTCAGTTAACTTGCAAACTGTTCAATGCTGCACAGCACCTCTTCATTTTACTCTATTTATACGCCACTTAATGGTTCCTTTACTTCCCACATTAGAATAAATTACCAATAAACGTTGCTGTAATCTGTTTACTACATCCTGTTCATCCAGTTTAGATTATCCTAAACATCCGTAACAGCTTAGACATTCTTTCTGTAAAAGGGCTGGGACAGAAAGACTTAACCATGCCTGAGTGCACACAAGCCTAATACTGATCTTCCACAATTCACAACCCACATCCCATTTGAACTTCATTTATATTTTCAATTAAGAAACTGACACTTCAGTTCCTATATGCAGGGGGGACATATTCCACGTGTTTGCCATTGAGAGCCTAGTTCTTATAAGAAGAAACATAAAACATACCTTTTATTTCTATTTTTGCAACTTTAACATAGTGTTGAGTTTCAATCTTTCTTTCAAACAGCCTTACTAATAAGAAAATGACTGCACAGTAATATATCTTGTTTCTGGCTGGAAAAGCCATTCAGTCATTGTTGTTTATTGTTCCAAGGAAATCGTAACCATAGACACCATAAATTCAAGGAATTGCTGCCAGTAATCGAAGAGGTAGATTTACTGAAAGAATAAGCAAATAGAATAAGTGAAATAAGTGAATATTGAAAGAATAAGCAAATATTCACACAATATTTTGGTAATTTACAATGTCCGCATGGGGCATACTGATCAGTTCAGTATGAAAACCATCATGATGCTTCTACTCCCCCACACTGTAATGTGGACTGTATCCACTTTTTAAATTTAAAGTGGGGTTTTTTCCTGTGAATAATGCTTCTGTGCTTCAACTAAGCAGCACACTGTCTCCAAGGAGACCTTATTGTGGACTTTCAATATATAAAGAGGGCTTATGAGAAAGACAGAGAGAGACTCTTTACCAAGTCTCTCGGAAAAAAGAGACAGGACAAGGGGCAGCAGTTCTAAACTGAAAGAGGGTAGGTTTGGCTGGACATAAGCAAGATATTTTTTTATGGTGAGGATGGTGAGACACAGGAACAGGTTGCCCCGAGAAGCAGTGGCTGCCCCATCATTGGAAGTGTTCAAAGTCAGGTTGGACAGGGCTTTGAGCAATCTGGTCTACTGAATGGTGTCCCTGCCCATGGCAGGGGGGTTGGACTAGATGAGCTTTAAAGGTCCCTTCCAACCCAAAGCGTTCTATCATTCCTTCTCCTATATGAACTCTGTGATAAGATTTTCATACTGCTCAGAAAATAAAAAAAAAAAAGCCAAACAAACAAAATTATAAATTAATTTTGGAAAAATCCAAGTGTGAAGTCATGGTTAAAACAGGACTACTATTGCATTTAGAACCCAAAAGAAACAAAGTGCAGGTGTTAAACCAACTCCTCAGATGTGTCACTATACATCCATAGGTGCAGAAAAGTAACTACAGTAAAAAGTTGTACTAGCTGCTACTCGTCTGTCAGCAATCCCTCACTTGGGCAATCTTTAGAAATCATTTAAGAAGAGAAGAAATCACTCAGGAGAAAACAGTTCTAAAGACCAAAACCTCTACAAACCCTCATAAATGATGCCAGTCTTTGCAAAAATACTCCACCAATAAGCTTGCAAAGACAACAAATGGTCCTTACAAGGGAAAGGTCAGTCATTCCAAATCTAATCATACTGATCGGGCAAACAGTTCTAGTTCTGAATACTTTAAAAATACTGTACTGCAAACCAGAGCAATTCAATGGCTTTTGATGAGAAGACAGGTGATAATCTTGCTTTTTTCCACTATCTCTCTTCCTGCTGCATTGACTTCTGTTTGTCAAACAAAAAAGTACAGAATTTAAACCCAGTCTGCTGGCATCCCAGTAAAATCTTATCTGCTCAGCTCAGTCCCTTTCTTTACACAAAATCTGTAAGGAGTTCACTGTATATTTGTAGCCTCTTTAATAAATCCTCAGACACAAGATCCTAAAACATTTTAAAATTCTGTTGTTACTAATTCCGTTACCACCAGGTAATCTAGGCTGAAATTTGGAAGCAGCAATATCTGACCTGAGGGTAAAACCCAGAAAAGAATTTGGGAAGGGAAGCTGGCCAGCTAGACAGAAAAATAATACATCATCTTGTCAGGAGATGAAACTTTACAAGCACACACCACAAAACAGAACCACGAAAAACGGGCACAAATGGAACAACATTACTGAGGAAATCAATACCAGAAGTAGGACATCCAATTCTCACCCTATGCTGATTCTAGCACAGCTGTTGCACAAAACAGAACATCGGAAAGCGCATATTTCCCCTCATCTGGGAACTTATTCAAAGACTCCTTCCCATTCTTTCCCACTTGGCTGCACAGAGGAGAGTATCTGGCTAGTAGGACAACAAAGACTAGAAATTAATTCAGGCCAAAAGCAAACTTCAGGAGTCTGAAACAGAAGTCTGCGAACTAGGATGGGTTTCTTTTCTTAGGACAAGGTGTCTCAAGAGAAATGTCTGGCAAACCCCAAAGCAAAAGTATGGTAATTCTGATGTTTGTTACACAGCTGCAGTAAGTGGCAGGAACCAAGGGACAAGACAAGGTAGACAGAAAGCATCTGTCTCTGCAGCACTGATCTCAGCAGGAACCCCTTTACTCCGTATGTCGGGGGGGGGGGGGGGGGGGGGCGGGGGGAGGAATTGAGGTCCTTCAGGCACATCTATCTTCTGCACTTCTTATGTTTCTGTCAAATGCCCATTTTTGCTTTGAATTACCTGATGACCTGCTTCACAGCAGTCCAGAATAAATTTTCTGAAAAGCCTGCAGCAGCTTAGATGACACGGGGTTTTGCCTTCCTCGCAGTGTCACTCATCTTATTTATTTTCTCTACAGAATTGTTGTATCTGTGGGTGCAATGTAGTTGATACAGACAGCGGGTTTCGGAAAAGAGGAAGATGCTAGCACACTGATGTTTCCTTTTTCTGCTTTTTCTGCCATCTGGCAGTTAAACAAAGTTGCAGCCTTCCATTTACAGTCACGGGAGATGTTAAGCACACAGAAAATCAGGAGTCCTCATTCCAAGCCAAGGTGCCCATGTCTGACCTTACTGTGAGAGACGCTGGAACCAAAACCACCCACAAGTCAACCCAGCAGTATCAGGCTGCTCTCAAAGCAAGAGCCCGCACGGCCAGCATTCCCACGGCCAGCGCTGTGAGGGAGCCCTCTGAAGCCAACAGGCAGTTACAAGCCTGATCCGAGAGGCTTGCTTTCAGCGCTGTATTGTTCACCTATTCAGCAAAAGTATTTTGAAAGGAAAATGCATCAAATTAGAAACGTGTAAAGAGAATTATAATTATACACTATGCTTGATGGTACTGCAGATCATTTACCCCTTAAAACAACCCCCCAAAACTGTTACTTCATTAGCTTCATTACCGTTCCCATTCTTATGGCTTTTCTTTCCCATTGCCAGATGGTGCATTTTTTACCATGTGCCTTAAAATAGACACCCAGCCAGAGAACTTATGCCTACACGACTGGTTTTCCAGTTCTATCAATACTGAAGTTATAATTTATCATTTCACATCTGAGAAAAAAATTTCCAACCTTCTCGGTTGGGGGGGCACACGCGTGCAGAGTACTACATCTCACTCACAGTTTATTGCTGGCATCTTTGCTATTTTAGACAGACAAAACTGAAGTAAGTAAATTTTCCTGTGCTAGTTCTGCGGTGAACTCTCCACAGGTCCATTGGAAAAGCACACAGCCCTCCAGTGACTGCCACTGAGGCTTCATGCAAAGGCCTCATAATGGCAGCTGCACCCTGATTTCAGAGCTAAACTTCCACTGAGTGAAAGATCACTACAGGCAAAACCTTAAAAAGTGGGATTGTTGGCAAGAAAACATAGATAAAGATTGTATTAAATATTAAGTAATGCTCTCATGAAAACACCTAATCTTTTCATTTTTCGTGCTATTATTTTACAGGATCACTCTTCACTTGATGAATAGGACCGTGTAAACACAGGTCTAAGCAGATTTGTAATCTGCTCAAGTATAACAATTCTTTAGTTCCTCCGTCTCTTTCGAAACCAAGCATATTCACTTAAGTGACTTCCAGTTAGATCTCACATGTGTATTAATAAATGCACAGAGTAAATTCAGTACAAAATATTAGGTAAAGGCAAATCTTACAGCATCAGTTATTTCTCAGAATGCTTAAGGTTAATGACATCAAGCAGACATTCACAGAAATCATGTCATTCAGGGGCTTTAAGAACTCGTTACTCTCAGTTGTAATCCATTTTCCTAATCCAATGATTGGTATTGAGCAGTAAAACATTTTGATTATCTGCTGCAAAAATGTTTCATAAATCATTATTAAAATAAATTTTTTGGGCCTAGTGTAACTAGCATAATTTGGGATAGTTCCCATTTTTAACAGGTGAATTATAACACATGTGGTATGAATGTGTATCTGAAAGCATTGTACACTTCTGCATTTAACACACTACCATAAAGTATAGAATGTTTCTAGTAATACAAGTAGATCTTCTGAACTACAGTACTAGCATTTTGTTGTAGAAGATGCTTGGTTTTCTTGCAGGTTTTTATCATTAATCCACTGGCAAAACTAGGGGTTATGCTCACAAAACAAGTTTCCTTCTCCATAATTTTACCAAAACACCTCTCCTGGCAGTTTAGCATGCTCTCCTCAGGAAATGAGGCTTTTGCAATGCTGCCTGTCCCCATCTCCCCTGACAAATTCTGAGTTCACCTGCCAGTTACAACTAATTTGATGGAGGAAAGATAACTCACAAGTGCTTCGGTCCTACAACTCCTGAATATTTGTGTATCTCTCTGGGTCTGATTAGATGGAAGAAATCTCATTAGCACAGATACAGATGGAAAAGTTGTAACTTAGCAGTTCTTCTCAGTTTACCAAATGGTCAGTCCTTACACGTCTTCAATAGCAGAGGCAACCACTGGTCCGAGCAGCAGTCAGGGAAGGTGAGAAGGGACACGTGGTGGGACAGAATTTAGGGGCACAGCACAAGATTTGTAGGTAGCCTCATTTCAGAAATCGCTTTCCTTGTAAAATAGCTTGTTTAGCTCTGTGTTTATATGAAATAACAGTTCCGCCATGTCAGCTACAACCTAACACACTGGGAAAAAGCCACAGATAAGAGATACAAAAGAAACAGAATTACTATTAAAAAGTTCTTCATGCTTCTTACATGAGTTGAAAGATGACAATATGATTGTCAATAGGTAAAATCTGGATGGAGCTTCAGAAGGTTGATTTAAGCAAAACAGCTCCTTTAGATTTGGTTTCAATTTAGAAGACTTCTGCTTAGCTTTAGTTTGGATAACTCTTTTGTTATTTTCTTTATATATTCTACACTGGTTTACTTATCTACAACAAAAGATGTATTTGCCTAATTTGCCTTCTACCCCTGCACTGAGGATACAGTTCACTCAAGTCTTGTGAAAAATCTACAGTAAGATCACAGCTCCAAGGTACACTGTATTACCTGTCTCTTCCCCCACCAGCTTTAATGCTATTCAACTGTTTTCATCTCAAGCCCAAGAACAATCCAAAAAAAACCCAACCCCAAACCACACCATTGCTCATCAAGACTAAGCAGAGGAAGAAAAGTGCTGAGCAGCAGCTGCCACAGAGAGTGGGAGGACAAAGACTGAAATGGGAGAAGAAACTGCCAATACCTTTTAAAATATCCTTCTTTAAGAAAATCAATCTCTTCTCTCAAAGCCATTTTTTCAGTCTTTTAAACTGCTACAATTAACTGCACGATTATTTGTTATTACATTTTCATGTATATGTTCTTCCCTAGAAAACCTGCCAAAAGGTTTGTGTGAAAAAAAAACTCAACCTTTGTAGACCTTCGTAGTTCCATGGCTACCTCGAAAAGCACTCTTGCCCACATGCAGACTTGGATACAGATATCCATATACAGACAACTGTGGATTTAGAACACAATACATGTGCCTGAAGTGCTCCTTCACAGTCCTTAGAATACATTCAGATGACAGCACTGCAGCCAGCACAGGAAAAATGCTACTGTCTATACCCTCATTCCTTTCTCTCAAAAAAACCAGCACAACAGTGGTACTTGATAGACTTACATCGCTTTGCCATTGTTGCTAACAAAGTTTTTACTTAATAATTCATTATGTTTTATCTAATTAATGTTTAAATTAGCCTCCACTAAACGATTCACAATTCAAATCTGGTCAGGTAATTCAGTTAGCATTCCTTTAAAACAACAAATCTTTTATAGATATACAAATATATATATATATATACACACACACACACACAGTGTGTATACACAGACAGACAAAAAATGTTCTGGGAATATTAGGAGTGCAAAACTGAGTGCTCAAGAGAGAAAAAATGCCAGTAGAGTTTATGATGAAATCTATTGCATCTTCTGCAGAGTCTAACCCGCTGCACTCACCCACGGTCTCACAGGGTTTTGGAACGGCACATCTCCCGGCAGACAGCAAGCTCAACAATTTTAAGGTTAGCTGGCCCAAGATGTTTGTTTTCAAACACCAGGCTTTAATCCTCATCATGTCCGACAGTTGAGTCAAAGCCAATTATACTGGAATGATTAAAGTCAAAGAAGAATCATGATTCTGTGACCTTCCAAAAAAGAAGTATGGCTTCACCAACACATACAAAGATATATAAGGTGCTACCAAAGCAGTTATTTGATATTACCTTATAAATGACCTGATGCCTTGAGCTCAAACCATCATAAGCTATTGTCTGTAATTGTACAAGCTTTCTTCAGCTTATTTTCAGAAGTAGCCTGTTTACATAAATATGTACTTTCAATTTTTTTTTTTAAATTAGCTTTATAGAATACCCAGTTTTGTCTCCAACACATACTCTACATTCTCCCTTTTTGTTTGTCATCCACTGACCATACAAAACAAGTAAAACTTTAACCCTGATTCTGACAAGTATTCCATATTCTAAAATAAAATTTCAAGTTAAATCTTCACAAATGTAAAGAAAGAGAATTTTAAAAAAACAAGGAAAAGAAAATGAAAAAAACCCCATGAGATGAAATGCAACATTGGAAGAACATCTATTACCACATTGCTTGAAATCACGACAAGATTTGTCTGATTTAACTGAAGCAGCCCAGTGTTTTTCCACAGAACGTAAACAAAATTAAGGTCAAAGAAAAGAAAAAAGATTCATCTGCTACCTCTGTAACAGAGTATATCCTAGCATGAAACTAAGAGGGATCAAAAGAGATAATCATAAATTGCAAATACCTTCTGTTTCATGGACCAAATGATAAAGACAAATGAGAACGGTCTTCTAAAAACATATACCTGTCCAGACAGGCATCGCTGATGAACATTCAAATGAAGAGAAGAAAGAAAAGTAACGCCATTTCAAAATATCTAAAAACCACATAAAGCTTTTAGATTATATTAACATTGTTTGCACATTTTAAAAAATGAACACCACAACAGATGTATTTTGACCACATACTTTATATAGACTACAGTCCTAAATTCGCATGAAATTAAATGTGTCATCTGGAGAATGATCTAATAGTCCATTACAATTTGCCTGTTTTGCTTTCCACAGGCTTTTTCCATTGCAAATATGCACGTGGTAGTTAAACTGTTCTCTCCAGAAAATACTATTAAAAAGAAATAACTGTAAAAGATATTTGATAGTCAACTTACTTTTTTTTAAAAATAATCCAAGATTTTTCTATTTCCTAGGAAAATTCTACATATCTCAAAATATTCAGAAAAAGGAAAAAGCCAAGAGCAGATACGTGAAAAGGCCTGGACTGATTCCAAATGTTTTGTAGAGCTTTGGAGTATCTTCGGACACAAAAAAGTGATACCTATAAGCACACATCTAAATTATTTATCACAGTTCTATTTTACAAAAAAGTTTCAATCAACTGCTTTAAAAGGAAAAGGGAGACCAAGGAGTCCTTCAGTACCTGAAACAAAGTGTACAGTAAAAACTTCTAATAATTCCAAATGCATCTCAAGACGCAGGCTCCATTTATTACAATAGGTAGTAATCCTTTAAGCTGCCATTCTCTCTCTTAATACTCTAAATCTGGTGGTTCTGTGGTTTATCTTATCTTTACACCCTGTACTACCAGGGTCTTCGCTGTGTTCTTGGCCCCGCATGAGCCTGCTTCTTCTTACTTCTTGATATGCATTTACATGCCATATTTATTTCATATATAGATTGCATGTGTCGCACATTTGAATTACCGTTCTCAAAAGCAGCACAGTTGGGTTTGTAACAATATTCAAATATGTAAGTACCATCCGTTCACAAACCAGTCACTTTACAAACTTTAACAAAATAATCGCTACAAGAACTCTGCAACAAAAGTCCACTGCATCTATTAACTGAGACAACACAGTTTTCTAGGAATCATGTGAAATGAAATCCAGCTGTGTCAATCAAAAAAAGTTATTTCTCTTTAGTCTACAGATATGCCTAAAATACAGACCAAATTGTTTCCCTCTCTTTTCATCCAGTTTCTTTAATATGGGGGGAGGGGGATATGGATAACCTGCAAATTTTTCACTCAGAATTATTTTGGCTATTTTAGCCATGATGTACCTGATGTATATAACGTGGGCTGGCTCATCTAGTGTAGCTCCACTAGAAAGAAATAATATAGGTTAAAACTCTGTAAAACAATTGAGAGTGAAAAAACATCCCATAAGAAAAAGTTAATAAGCAACATAATTCTATATACATGCAAATAAAGGATGAAATGCTTTAAATACACCTAATTGAAAAAAAATCATATAAAAATAAGCATTCTAATTAATTCAGGTACTTTTTTTTTTCCTTTAACTTCTGAGTATTTTACTAGTCGTGATCCTAATTACTATGTAGGACACTGCCAACTGATGTCAATGATATCTATCTACATGTAGCATACACTACTTTTCAAAAACTAAAGATAATGTACCTAAGAACCAGGGAATGTTTTGGGGAGGTCACCGGTGTTAATGGGATCTTTTAAGAAAAAGATGCTGACTCAGCTTATATTTAGGACTTCCACTTTTACACAGCTTTGGAAACATTTTCTCTAGACAGCAAGCAGGGAAAATTACACAGCCTTTTGAGGACAACTACTAAATATTTCTCTCTAGAGATATCTGCTGATGACAACTCTTAGTCATAACATCAGAAGTTACAGGCATTTCTAACGGCACAACCAAGATCTGACATGATCCTAAACTTCAGGTCTGTGGGTTTTTATGCACGTGCATCCCAGCCAAGGGCACCAGGCGCTCTCACTCCACCGCACGCTTGCCAGTTCCTCTGCAGAGAACGGCGTACAGCACGAACTGCTGTGCTTCAATGCTGGCAGGCTCTGTTTTGTTAGATTCACTGCAGTAAGCCCACTAACACCCGACAACATACGGTTAAAATATTCTTTGCACAACACTAGCAAACATTTCTGCAGCATCATACCAGACTACTTGCCCTTGATTAGAAACATTTACTGGAATGAGGTTATTCTATTTGAGCTGCAACCAAGTATGTTACCTTATGTTACTGTGAATGATTCATGCATACAGATTTTAATTAAAAAAAATTAATAACTTGTGCATAAAAATATATTTAATGTTTTAGACCAAGAAAGATTTTAGTCTGAATGCTAGGCAGTATCATGCTTTCCATGGCTTGCTTATTCAAATATCAAATCCTTATCAAACTATCAAAAAAACCTTGTTATTTGAGAATTACCAGTTTTTAAGAGATTAATATACTGGTTATGTGTAATGGTGGCTAAACCACTTAAGATCAGATTGTATTTTCTCTATTAAAAATTGGAGATTTTATCAGTCTTTTTTAATTGTAAGCAATATGCTTAGAAGATCTGAGTGTGTAAAAAAATCGTAATTGCAATTAACAGATTGTTTGACGAAGGACAGAATCTATTCATGTCCAAAATAGCAGGTATATTCATAAAGACTGGAATGCATCCAGGAGTTCAGTGGTGAGAGAACTATTACAATCCACAGGAGCAGAGTCAAAATATTGTTTTGAAAAATTGCATTAAATCACGCTTTTATGTTTCTCTCTCTGCAGGCAGATGTACTACCAAAAAATACCAAAGCTATTACGGCAAATTTTTTTGCATCAGGCTTTGCAAGAATTGTCAAAATCTAGTTACTACTACTTGCAGAAAACACTAATGGTTTTCATTTACTGTTAAATATATATAGTTGTACCTGACCTCTCCCAGTGTTCCCACCCTGAGGAACATATGCCTACCAACAACGTTATCATTTAGGGACAAGAATTAATGCATTAGCGATATTTCTAAAACGCAGGACTATGAGAATATTTCACTTGCAAAATGTCTTCATCCAGCTCTAGAACCACACTCTGGCTGCATTCTACTAATGACATTATCCCTCCTATTATCATCACTGCAAACATACTCAAGGACACGCTGAAAAAGTAGAGAAGTACTAACACAGCAACGTTCACACCATCATCACAAACCTTCCCTTATAGCAAACAAACAAATATACAGGCTATTTCATTTGAGAGCTAGCAACTTGCATCGCTTTCAGATGAAACGGCACGCATTCAGAATCTGACAGGCCCATATTTTTTGTTTGCCATGTGACGAAATTCCCAGCCAGGAGACCTGCCCAGAGCTCCCACTTGTGAAGCAACACCGAACAAACCAACCCAGCCCTCACCTCCTCTTGCCGTTGATGGCTGCTTTGAGTTTCAGTTGAAGAAAAAATTCAGTGATTCAGGTCCTCCCATTCTGTACTGCTGGGCTTCCAAGATGGCCGCCAGCACTGGCCTGCCTATGGCATCTCTTCTCCTACTGCGGCCTGCACCTCCCTCCAGCAGCGCTTGCAGGAAACAGATTGCAAACAGCTTTACTGCCAGCAAGACCTGCACTGTGGATGCAGCCTGCATGAGTCAGAGCGTCCTTGTGATGCTCTTGCTCACATCCTTTGGCACGGCAGTTTAAATATACAGCAACAAAGTCCCAGGGCTCCGACGGCCACATTTCTAACGGGGGGTCTCTGCCATCAGGGCTGCTGCAGAGTTTAGTTCCAAACAGGCAGAACAAAGGTATCTTCATCAGCGAAACTAAAAACGTCAGCGCGCATCAAGTCTTTCTTCGGTGTGCAGCCTTCCCACAGTACTCACTGATCTACAATGCTTCTGAATCACTGCAGGAAATCACCAAGCTCTACTCTACTGTTACTACACGCAGCAAACACTCAATTCAAATACTGGGAAAAGTTATACTCAGCTATTACCAGAAAAATCTAAATGTGGTAATGAAATTATAATTTTACTAAAACTATCAATATTAGTGATTTTAATATGAAAATAAATCTTATATGTAAGATTTTTTTTCTCCTGTTGGAGAAGAATTGCCGTGTTGCAACATAAATAAATGGGTTAATATTAAAACCAGAAAGAACCTGCAGAAATTTGTTTCATTACTCTTGTTTTGTTTGATCCTCAAGATATTAGAGAAAAAAAAAAGTTCCTGATAATCCTAAATCTTATTTACTCGGAAAATTAAGTACCTTTCAAAAACATTGTCAACTGCTTTCAGCCACTGAAGTCATTGGACATGTCAGTTCTGCAACCTGTACGTAACAATTCAATGAACATAGAAAAAAGAACTGCATTTAAGTTTATTGCTGGAGAATGGCTTTTGAGCATGGCTTTTAGACTGAACATAGGGTGACCTAACATTGTATTTCAGCTTTGTGAAGACTATTTGAAATATTTAACAAGAATTCTTGAACCTTATTACCACGTTTTTTAAAAAGGTTCTTTCTTGTCTAATAAGATGATTGTTAAAGTGTATTTCCAATCAAAGTAACATATTTGGGGTGTCTAAATGCTCCCAATTCTAAGCATTAGTTATGCAGTAGAAGCATCTCTTCCATCTATGAAGAAGAATTTGTTCAAACCGCAGACCACCTGTGCAATACTTGCACCACCAGAGTTTCCGCATTAATTTCCCCTGTGGAAATACATGGGTTTCTAATCATCTATTGCCTCCTTTTGAACTATAAGGGATTTCTCAAAAGGATTTTTCAGACATGCCATCAGTCAGATAGCTACAGAGAAACATATTAGGTTCTCAAAAATATTTTTTTTTACACCACTACTTGGACACTCACAAAAGCAATCGCTTCCTCCTGCCAATTCTCAGATTATTAGGTAATATACCCAGGCTTTTACATTTACTCAGCATACGCAACTGTGGTTCAATTTGGCACATTTTTGGTTTTTAAATATGAGTAAAAATGCTTCAAAGAATAAAACCAAGTTGGGAAATATTTATATGAGAAGCTGAGTATGGATTAAAATTACTTGGCTTCAAAATTAAAATTAGATGATGTTTAGTTTAGTTTATGAAGTTGTATTTGTTCAATTTAAATACGTAATCTCCTCTGAGAGAGTACAGCTTTGCAAAATGACAATCTGTTCCTATATTTCTATTAGTTGTGATTTATTCTGATTCATTCCTTTGTTCAAAAATGCTAATGAAAGCAGATGATGCTGAAGACGATCAACAAGCAACAACAACCAATACTACCATCGGTCTGCAAAAAGGGGAAAGACTGTGCAACACAGTCACGCCAGAAATCTGGCTCAAAGATTGCTAGGGAGACATTGGTTATGGAGAAAACTAAGCTCAGGGACTCAGCTGCCGGGCTGAACTAGCATGACCTCAATTCTCAATAACTCATCTCAAAAAGTCTCGCAAAGACACACAGCAAATTACATTTGTCCTATGGGTATCTATTTAAGAGAGATGAAGAGCTAAAATCAACCTTGCCAGGCTTTGATGATGAGGCTCAAGGGAGGCAAGTCATTGCTGAAGGCTTTTGGGACATGCAGATTGTATGGATATACGAAGGATGGATTGATAGCAGCTGTACTACTCCATACACGTTGTGAGAATGCATGTAAGAGGTTTTAAAATCCGACATACAGGCCTTTTAGTTGGTTTATTTCCCTGTCACTAGTTGCTTACGTATTTACTGTGCTCCGTGGGTAAGATTGCCACAACTACTGTTATGTCTGTACACTAGGACCAGAGAGCTGTGCCATAAAAGCCTTCTTCCAACGCCAGCATCACAGAGTCCTATAGCTGCAGTCATGAACTCTTACCGTCAATATCTGTGAGGCTTTCTAGGGTCAAGACTTCAGTATGCAGCAAGACAGACAGAAGAATTTGCCACCAATAACACAGAACCCCAGTAATACCTTAATTACATGAACAATTTTTCCATCCTCTAAGCAGCTCAAAAAACTTCCAAACCACTGTCACTGGTCTACATATTTTTTCCTTCTGAGACTATTTCTCATGGGCAAGCATAGAATATCACACCTTCTGCCTTTCCCATGGAAGCTGAACAATCTTTACTTAAGTCATATAATAACGGGTTTGGGGGAGAGTCCCTATTTCTAGACTTCCGTTGCGTTTGTTCACCTCACAGATTTAAAGAAAGAGTAGGATACACTCCCTCTTCCTTCCTAAACTGAACTAAAAACAGTTTCATAAAGCCCTTATGGGCATCACCATAGAGGTTTTGTGTTGTGTGACTAAATGGAATAAGAAGTTCATTCCATGGTCTGTCCAGTCTTTTGCAGGAATGAATTCTATAGCTCCCAAAAAATTTTTATCTCAATCACACGTGTTCCCGTATTTGTCTTTTTATTCCTGTAGTGGGACTTGGTTGCAATCTGAAGGAAGAGCCACGGGACAGAAAGTCAAACCCATATAAAATTTTGAATCAACTAAGACCTCAAGCACTGAGGCTCTGTGTTCACTACAGAACAAATCCAAAAGCAGACCAACACGGTAACACGTTGCTAGCACTCCTGAGGGTAACTCCTAAACAGAAATATCTGGCAGCTCCTATGAAAGTTTTTAGAGAACTAGTTGTAAGGTCAAACAAGAATTACTGAGGAAGGGAGTGGATCTCGTGTGTGGGAGGGAGTACAAAATCGTTATTGTTTTCAAGTGAACCACTGAAAGAATAACTTTGAATGGAATTAAACTACACAGTAAACTAAACAAAAAGGATTTTATAGCAATTGCTCTCTATTTGGGGTGCTTTTATATGTGTGTGTGTATATATATATATACACACACATATATATGCACACACTTATGTATTTTTTTCCTGCGTTGAAGGACTTACCCCTTTCCTAATCAAGCAATGGTCAGAACTCTTTTCATGCAAGCTTCAAAATGAAAACTGTCCTAATTAGCAAAAAATCTCATGCAGGGTTTCCAGTTTCTGTGTTACCAGTTTCACACTGAGCGTACCTCTTCCATTTTTACGCCAGTGTCGCAATCCCTGGGTCATGCCTCTGCCTAAAGAGAGCACGGTTAGGCATTAGATTTCACTTCATGTAATAAATCCGGCACAGAGGCTTTATACAGAATCATAGGCCCTAATCTTCTTTGATTCCCACTGATCACAAGCAAGAGGATCTCAGGAGCAAGATCAGTAGTACCATCTCCCAATATAACCTGCCCTGTTTTAAAGGAATAATACATATGCATATTTCCAATTACTTTATCATTTGTTCTTTCGTAGCATTCTCATTCAGTTCTATTTTAAATATTATAATTATCCTTCTCTCAGGGTTTAGCAATTACGGCTCCCAAAGTGCTACTACTTACGTTATTAATAATGAAAACTTTAAAAATAACATGTCCTGTATCTGCAGCTTTCATCTGCTTCAGGTAAGATAAAGGAGGGGAACAAGATTTCCTTAGAAGGAAACTGGACCCAATTTAGAAATCATATTCTACTTTTCTCTAGCAAGTAAGAAAAAAAAAAAATCCCCCAAAATACTTTCCTAATAATATTTTTAAAGATACCCTCTTAATCCAAAAGAAGATATGTAAATGAGGCTTGTGTGTTAAGACCTCATGCACTCAATTTTACTGCTTCAAAAGGTTCAAGAAAAAACACTTCAGCTGTCTTCCATTTTCTCTTTCATTTCTTTCCATCCTCAGTGCTGGTATCAGAATCATGTTTTCAGATTAAAACTTCTAAGTGTATTTCTAAACTAGAAAAAGGAGGACAAGGGCAGGGAAGAGGACACTTAATTTATTACCTTTTCACATTAGAGTTACACAGAATCTTAAGATATACCAAGCTATAAACCCTGTAGTTGGTAGTATATTAATCATCTGTCTACACGAGAAGTCAGATAAATACATAATTCTGCTTCTGCATTGCAGATTTTATATGTCACTTCCTCAGGTTGTTGGTTCTTTTTTTATTACTTTGTAAACACTGGGGGGGGGGCGGGAAGAGGAGGAGGAGGACCCTTAACAAGGTAGGGAATGGCACAGTTTCTTAAAATGAACACTTATATTAAGATTCGTAAGATGATAACCAAAGGAATAGGCAGCAATTCAATCTTTACAGCAAAGAGTACCTTTTTAACAGTCTGAGCACAACTTGTCTCTATTAACACGCGGTCCCTTCACCAAGATCAAGTCTGTCAGCACCCACAGGCAGCTGCCGGCCCACCCAAGCTTCCCCCTCGCCCCGGCTTGTGTACCAGCCAGGTCCCACCTGCGCATTGAGAGAACTTCACTTGAGACAGACTCCAGTGGTTTCTATCTACAGGTCACTTACTGTTATATCCTATATTCCTGAAAAAGATTTACTGCCCTCTTTTGTCTTCCCATTTCAGCCCAGACGTAAACAAATTCCACCCCTCCACTTTCTATCCCTGTCTCTAATATTTAAGCACTATGCCGAACAGGTAGGAATAGCCAATACTACTTTGGAGGAAACAAAACAAGATTTAAAATGAAATGAACAGAAGATTCTGCAAATAGTAGTGCATACACGTCAACTGAGTGCCCTGGGGACTAACAGCTCCCCACATATGCTTAGTAATAAAACATCAGCTCAAAACCTCAATGCTCCGAAGGGAAATTCTTGACGCTGCAAGAGAAATATTAGGGCAGCCCTTTCGCGTTCTTTCAGGTCCATCCAAGACACATACGGCAGCTCCCTCTGCCTTGCCCCTCCGTGACAAGGAGCTCTGTCCTGCCCAAAGCAAAATAATGTGGTGGGGGAATGAGAGAGGCACCAGACATCTAGTGTGAACCAAAGAAACTAACCTGCAAGACAAAGTTCTCCCCCAAGCCTATACGGAAAGTTGGGAGGTATACTGCATGGAAATCAGGCATATCCTGACTTCTGCGATCCTCCTACTCCAACAGTTTGTTTTCTTGGCAATTTCAGCCATCTTACTCAGTGATGCTTATTTAGCACTACCATTTTACCCTGCAGCCATCTGCGCAACAATTTACCACTACAGCCTTACAGAGGCAACCAGTCCCACCGTAACGCAACGGCCCTCCTTAGGTAGTGCAACAATTTACATTGCATCTAAGAAGCTGTGTGCAATTCTTCTTTGAATTTTCCAGGTTAGCTAAACTATTCATAAATAGGCATTCCTGTAAGTACTGGGGGGAGGGAAGATGGCAATCTCATTTCATTGTGAAGAGCAACACAAAATCATTATTTCATTGCAATTGCATTTCACTGGCCCCTTAATATCAAACAGCATTTGATATATTTTTAGAACAACACGCACAATCTTCATTATAATTCAAGCAGAGGAAAGGAAAGTAGTAAGCATGCAGTGTAAAATTAAATGGTTGTCCTCGGCCATGACAACAGTTTCTTCCTGAGCTGACTTACAAAGGACACAAATCAATGCTGCCTCCTAACATTTGGGATCACATATTTCCCAAGGAGGCTGGAAGAGTTTATTTGGAACACTGTTCTCTTCTGATTACCTATGTGACACAAAGTGTTCCATTCTGAAAGACAAGTCGCAATGGTAGCACCGCATTTTTATTGTGCTTCATCAGCTTCAGTGTTTGTGTCAAGTTTAGTTAGATGCTGAGCACGACCATTACAATATATCCACCCATTCCACAGGAAGGGAGATCCTTACCATTCCTACCTGCACAGAAGTGTGCTACAGCTGTAGGTGAAACAGGGCTTAAACGCAGAATGCAGTGGTAAGCTGACTGTTGTCTCTAGCAAGGTGGGAGTTGTCTTATCAGCCTTTGGCTGGAGTATATGGAGGAAGGAATCCTTGAAGGCATTTAAAATGCTGTATCTTGCCCTGAACTGCGGTACAAAGTTTGCACTGAATTCTACTATGGAGAACAATTCAAATAAGAGCACAGAAGACAACTTATCATACTGAAGACAGCTCTTTTCTAAGTAAAAATCTTCTCAGATGAAGTGCATATATGAGGAGCATCATTTACTTCAAATGCCTAACTAATTTCCAGAGCTCAGGAGCTAGGAAGGCCAGTGAACTGGACAGGAGATGGCTGCACCGAAATATCTCTTTGCCCAACATCTAACAGATAAGCATCTTCCCTATCCTGTTTCCTCATTTTGTGTGACAGATTTCTCAGCAAGATTCAAATCATATTGGACTAAAATTCATTTTCTTCATAATTCATTTCATATGGTTTTATTTTTAACTCACTTTAATTGAAATGCAGTGAATGAAATTATCAATTGAAATTACTTCATCTGCTGTGAGTCCTCATTCTTTCCTATATAAAATAAGCTTTTAGTAAACCTAAATCATTGATTTTCCTTTTTTGCCCTCAAAAAAGTTTATATACATACCAAAGTGCATCTAGGATGCTGATGCAATGTATTAGACTTCAATATCACAACTTCCACACACTCAATTGTAAATATATCCAGCATATTGACCATATTCTGGCATTTTTTAGTAACACAGTGTTTCAATTCTGGGCTAAATCTTGAAACCGCAGATCCAGGTCTAATCCTGTCCTTCCAAGCGACTTCTTGCAATGCAATAGCCAAGTGTCTTTATTAACAACCTGGATGGTACCACGGAGCGCACCCTCTGCAAGCTCACAGATGATACAGAATGGGAAGGTGTGGTTGGTAACACCAGATGGTTGAGCTGCCTTTCAGAGGGACCTTGGTGGGCTGAAGCAATAGGTGGGCAGGAACCTCAGGACGTTCAACAAAGCGAAGTGCAAACTTCTGCCCCCGGCGAGGAATAACCCCAGTCAGGACAGGCTAGGGCCAACTTGGCTGGAAAGCAGTTCTGCAGAAAAGGCCCTGGCATTCCTGGTGAACCCAAAGTTGACCGTGAGCCAGTAATGTGTCCTCACAGCAAAGACAGCCTCCTGGGCTGCATTAGACAGAGCACTGCCAGCATGCCAAGGGAGGTGAGCCTTCCCCTCTGCTCAGGACTGCTGAGACATCTGGAGTGCTGTGTCTGGTGGTGGGCTCCCACTATGAGAGAGACACGTCCAAGGAAGGGACACAAGGATGATAAAAGGACTGAAGCACCTGACACGCAAGTTGGAGGTTGAGAAAACTAGGACTGTCCCACCTGGAGAAGAGAAGGCTCGGGGGGACCTTATCAATGTGTATAAATACCTGATGGGAGGGACTAAAGCAGATGGAGCCACACTCTTCTCAGTGGTGCCCAGTGAAAGGCAAAAAGGCAATGCGAGCAAAGTGAAACACAAGAAATTTCATTTAAAGATGAGAAAACTGTGAGGGTGGTCAAACACTGGCACAGGTTGCCCCGAGAGGTTGTGGAGTCTCCACCTTTGGAGATGATCAAAATCTGACTGGACATAGCCCTGAGCAACCTGCTCAAGGTGACTCCACTTTGGGCACGGGGGGTTGGACTGGACGATCTCCAGAGATGTCTCCCAACCTCAACTGTTTGGTGATTCCGTGAGTCTGAAATTAGCTAGCTTCTCCACCCATTTCACCTTTGCCATGTGTGGAAAGGAGACAATAGGTAAAAAATGCACAGTGTCTTCCAAATAAATCATAATTTTTCCTGTTGGTCCTCTTCTAGATTTTCACATGAACTGCTTCCAAGATTTCTCTGACAGCCTGGTGCACAACCCTTATATGCTTTAACCATGCAATGGTTACTCTAAAAACAAGGAAAACCATATTACCAACAGGATGAGCTCATATAAGATGTGGTAGAAGAGAAGTGTTTTGTAACTTGGTTACCATTTCTCAACTATGCAAAGTCTGATATTTAAGCAGGCATCCCACATCACTTCTGAGTCTTCATATTTCACTGATCTGCAGTGTTATGAAGGAACATGTCCTGCATTTTACAGTGATGCCAGCCTCTTAGAATTATTTTCCTATTATTGGCCTATTTTAAAATATGTTTCATTCTCAGCCCTTTTATTACAAATGAATTCTTTTTCTTCAACTGTAAATCTCCAGTTTTAATACACAAGATCATGTATCAAGAAAAATAACAAAAAGCATGATTTTTCCCCTAGACATGACTAAAATCTGTAAAACTTCAAATAAAAAACCCTCAGCTTTTAAAATTTACCATATGTTTATGCTTTATACAAAAGGGCACCAAACTTTAAAATAAAAATCACAATAAAAAGCTACTTATCATCATCTTTACTTTATGTAAGAAATTGAAGCCTATATATATGATATAACCGATATAAGCCTATATATCCTTTACTTACATATACTTGCATGTAAAAAATCTAGCATACAAAACATAACCTATCTAGGAAGAAATATTGGTCTATTATGCAACCGTTCCACTATGGATACATTATCTTTGAACACAATGTACATATATAGGTGATATCCAAGGATAAATCCTATACAGCCTTAAGGTGTTGAGCATCCCTGCTGTGCATAATACAGCCCTGGCAACGTCGAATCCAAGCGGAGGTCTCCTAATGGCACGCACAACGCCTGGACTGCAGGTGCTGCAGAGGCAGCAGAACTACCCCGGTCACACAGCTTGCCACCGAGCCAATCCTGACAGGGAGCCTCCATGCAGAGCAGATTCAGTGCTACCTTCTTAGCTTGGCAAGGAAAGAATCTCAATGAAAGCATGAGAGAGAGACCTTCTTAAGCTTTAGCAACACACTTTAATATACGAATTAAACAAAAACAGCTCTCTAGGAGGAGATGATATCATCATAACCATCCTTAGCTTTTTTTTTATCCCCCTTTTTCAACTGACCTATAAAATTATTCAGAAATGTATAATTTTAATCATGGGGTGTTTTTTCAGTTGATCAGATAATGTATAATGCAAGTGTAATCAATTTTTGTTCACTTCCAACTATCAGCCAGAAAGACATAGCAATACTTGCTAAATTCCAGTAAGCAGTAATATCCTTCTTTGTCTCTCCTTGAAAACACAATGAAAAATCTGGCAAAAGGCAAGCTTATTCTCTACAAGGTTCCACAGTCGGGTGAATCAACTAAACTGCTTGCTTCCCTTCAGAACATTATTTTAAGTCCGACCTGTGAAAGTATTTACATTTATCAAAAGGAAGTGGGTCCAATTTACAGAACTATCAGCTGCTGGAGTCCTACTGCAGTATAACGGGGTTTCACTGAATGTGAGAGTTACAAGGTCATGACTTCTACATTTATTTCAAAAGGCAACAAGGAATTACTACATACACAACTGACATTTGAAAATATGAGCTGCAGGATGAAAATTAAAAAGTGAAAACACTCATAACATTCTTGTATATTAGCAGAATGTATGCTCACATTGTCAGTATTCAGACAGGAATTTTTTTTTTTTTTAGTATGATTACAAAAATGTTTGCATCCCAAATTCAACAGCACTGGAAAAGATAAGCTGTATATTTTAAATGCTGGGGGGAAGAGGAAAGGAGAAAAAAAAATCCTTTAAAACTGTTTCCTAGATACATGATGTTAAATGTAAAAGAAAAAAGCACTCACTAAAGTCACTTCATTGAAGCTCTTAAAAGAACAGTGTGATGCCTTGTTCATCATTATCATGTCTTCTGTAACCTGTAATCCTACTAAGAAGCATGAAACTCTTCCAAGCTGTTTTATTATACATGCATGACACCTTTTTATATATGCAGAAAGCATGAGAAATATCATTCTGTTTCGATTTGCAGCAGAAATAAAAATGACCTTTTCTGTGAAAATGCAGGTATATTTACCATTGATGTACTGGGCCAAAATCAATTCTCCACAGAAATGAAGAAAGATTTATGAAAAGGATGAAAAAGAGGGCATACACACACACAAAAAAGGAAAAAAAATATTCATGCTGCATTACTATACACAACTTATCTACAAGTCTCCTTTCACTGCCTTATTCACAAACTTCTTCATTTTACCAGCACTACAGGGAAAACACAAAACACTTCTTCACAGGTAGCAATTTCGATTAAAATGAGAGGAACATGAACAAAGTAAAAGCTGTATGTGATCAAAGACCTGCTGGATACCCGAGTCAAACAGTTATTTCAGAGCAAGATACAAGAGCTAGTCATGCATATGGATGACCTCTCACAAATTAAATGCTTATCAGGAATGCATCTCAACATTAAAAAAAACAACATGTGGACTATGAAGTAGATCTGTAATTTCCTTTTACTAAGCAAAGACTAACAAAAAGCCCTCATTATCACTTTCATACTGCATATATCTAATACTAGCCACAAATCCCAGCAATAAAAGCACAATTTTTCTACATTAAGGGTGACAGCTATCTTTCAGACATCCTCACTTGTAGAATATCCCTGCAACCCTTTAACAGAGTCCCTCACAGAACGTAATCAGGAGGTCAAATGACCAGCAATCCTAATAAGCACGCAGCTCTTTGGAAGCACCTGAACAGTAAAACGAACAGTTTTACCATCAAAGAACACACATTCCCTTTTAGCAACTTCAATACTCACCTTCCAGCAGGTATGGGAAGCACCGGGCTGAGCATCTGCTCCTGGCTGCAGAAGGGCTCCAGGACTGCCTACAGCCCTCGTCTCCTCAGCCCTGGCAGAGGACAGGCACTGCACAAGCCGCTGCCCCAGCTTGCGTCGGACAACCTCAAGGCAGTAAATCAGCGGCTGGGGCAGAGCCTGCCCGCTGCCCGGGACCGTTGGGCGGCCGAGCTGCCCGCGCCGCAGGCAGGGATCGAACACACGGATCTCCCTTTACATAATAGGATATGACTCCCGCAATCTGATGTTTTCTGCTACAGCGCTGTATGTTTCGTGAATGGCCAAAAGCTTTTCCATGCAGCTCTCAGGGATTTGGAGCTGATGCTTCATTTTTTCAAAAATTAAATAAATAAAAATCTATCTGTCAGAATTTTTAGTTATTGTACCATACATCACAGAAAGCCTTTCCCCACCTTAATACAGCAAACATCATGCATGCTTAAAAGAAATTACATTAAATCCCCTGCTTCTTTAACAGTATTTTCTAATCCATTTCAATAGAATGGCAATGTTTGCGGTTTTATAATCTGTGTGCCCTTTACTTTCAAACATACACACTGAAAAGCTATAAGCAGCTCTATAAATAACCCAGCTGAGGATTACACATTTTTCTAACAAGAAACATCTTTGCCTATGATAAGAGAACATTAAAGTTAGAAAACAAAGTCAAACTGTACTGCTCACATTTTAGTGTCTTTTCTGCACTTCGCTTCTGAAAGAAAAAAGGCACATCCGATTCTTACCAGCAATGATAAAAGTAAAATCTCATCCACGTGCTTTCCTCATCACTAAATAACAGATTTCATCAAAATCGAGCCCATATGTTTAAAAAACAACAAGATCATATGGAATTTTCAACCCACAAAATCTCAGTGAATGATTTTTGATGCAAGAGTGCCTTTCAGCTCTGCAGTTTCTGTTTGACCTTACAGAATAGTCTACCGAAGCTGCAGCATTACCTTTCCAGAGATGCACAGGGCACGAACCAACATCTAACGTCTCACTCAGACCCAGTCTCCACACCATTTTCTCATTGCCTTCACGAGAAGCAAATTGCCAAATAAACAAGCTCAGAACGGAAAGGGGAAAGATTTTTTTATTATTATTATTATTATTATCATCATTATTATTCTCATGCTGTGGATGTCGCTACTTACTTGGCTAAGATATCATCACAAATCCAAAATGATTTCAATTACAGAGCGGAGTAATCACCGTTCGGCATCTGGCAGAGATTGATAAGGCGAGCTACATTACCGGAGTCCCTCTGCAGACTGTACCACCCCGGCAGGCAGCTGGGGAGGCAGCCGAGATTTCTGCCAGAGCATCTCGCCAGCAGAGCGCGAGAGGATGCTTCTTGCCCGCAGCATAAGATTGCTAAAGGAGGAAAGCAAACAGCAGGCATAGTAAGGAAAGAAAATGTTTCTCAGAAAGAAACATGGACTGAACCACCATGTTGTTGTTTGTGATTTTAATACTTCCCTTGGGATAATGACAAAAACGGAAGATGGCAAACACCCAGGAATATGCCACTTACTCAGAAATGGGAGAAACCTTCAAGGACAAGGACTGTCAAGTCCTATCACTATCATCTGCGGAGGAAGGGGGGGGACACGCAAGGCTGTGTGCGAAAGGGGGCAAGGGGACGGAAGGAAGCAACACATCCCCTGCACCCCTCCAGCAGCACACAGGCTGCGTCGGCTGCGTTTGGGCGTGAGAGCACCAAATGCCTCTCCAGCTTGGTAACTAATTACACATCTGACAGCAAATGCAACAAACATGTCTCTCCTGCAAATCACTTCAGAATCACCTCTTGCAAAGATACTGCTTGCTCTCCCTCTCTTGCTTGCTTTCTGTTTATGTAAGAACAATGTCAATTATCACGAAAATATAAAAAAAATATTGCAGGGCTGTGCTGGTTTTGCTGTATTTGTGTTTCTGTCATGCCTTCCAGAAATCCAAAACCCATGCAGGAGAAGCACCCAAAATACCCTCCTGTTTAATCTGATCTGGTCAGAGGGTTTTTTTGTTGTTTTTTTTTGAAACTACATAAAATAAAGCACTCTGCCTCATGGTAATGGCAGCCTTACACTTTGAGGAATCACTGCATTTTATTTAAAGCTTCTTACCATCTATTCTGTGTTATTACTTTAACAAAAAAATCCACCTGTTCATTTGAATTATTAGCACATGCAGGATTCTGAAATGTAGAAGTCTTTTTTAATGGAATACCGTGTTATAGCTTTGCAAAAAAAAAAAAAAATCCAAGTACTAAAACTAAGACAGAGCCATCAGCCCTGTAAAAAGCATAACATTTTCTGTGTAATAGTTTGTATTGATCACAATTTACTTTGAAAAAAACATTTGCCATGTTCAAACTGCAACTTCAAATTCAGTACCTCAAACCATTCAATCCTGATGGTAACCAAACACAGAAAAATATCATGTTTTTCTTGAAGTATGTATAAAACAATATACATAAATGTTGGAATCTTTTCCACGGTATCCTAGGACAGCAAGGGTTCCACTTGGACAGAGCGGGCAATTGCAAGTAAGCGCACCTCCCTCAGCACTAGCAGGAGTAGCTGTGCTGATGCTCCGTCATCCTGCCTTACTCGCTGCTCAGAATATCAATTCAGCCAGTGAAACCCAAAGTCTGTACTGCACTGCACCAAAATGGAAGCTATTTAAAAAAAAAAGAAAAAAAGAAAAAGAAGAGCTAGGATCATTGATCAGGGAGTTTTATCTATGCTGATCAATTTTGCTTTTAATGAAGTAAAATGTAAATCAGGACTAGGATCAATGCAGATTTTTCTCACGTGAAACTGCCTTTGTCATTAGAAAGCTACAGGCAATTACACGCATGCCAGGACACTGTATGCATTGACTTTGTGTTATATTAAGCAGAGAGACGTGGCCCCTTTTTCTTAGCAAGTCTTTGGTACAAACCGCAGCTTCAAGGAGCGTGGAGTGCAGGCTCAAAACTGAATTCAAGCATCGAACAGAACAGTTACAGAACCAAAAAGTATTATATTTGAGATGTATTGTGCTTAGGTCCAAGACCCACAAATGTTGGTGACCTCTACTGTTCTGTCAGAAAAGCAGGAAGATATTAAGATAATCTGCAATTATTTGGCTACTAAAATTCATTTTTTTAGTACAGGTTTTAAAGATATTTTGAAAAGCAATAAAAGGTTGATGACACAGTACCAAAATACATTAAAGAAGATTTTTTTTAAACTGTCTTTCCTGAATGAAGGGAGGAATACTTTAAAGAAATTAAACACAGTATAAACACTTGTTCCATACATTTGGCTATTGCCGGGTTTCAGGACTGCTGCTCTCAGAGATTATGTGTCATACTACAGAAACGCCAGCCCAAGTAGACAACCATAATGTCTACATTGTACTTAATCAGGAAATACTCCTTATTTTTGATTAACAGAATAGGCGAGGGAATAACAGGAGGAAAATAACAAAAAAAATGTTCAAAAGGAAAAAAAAATATCCTAGTTTGAACATATTGTTATAGACCCAATCCAACACAGCAATTTTTCACATGAATATTCCCAGTGCTCATTTCGTGTAGGGCCCCAGAAGTACTGTACCACATAAGACGACGAACAAGCTCTTAACCTTCTTGCTAGGCTCCTCAGTTTGGAGCCCGTTCACAGTGCCGTGGGTGTTTTATTGCTAGTGTTGGTGCTACGTTCATGACAACGCTGCTAGCCATGCTGCTGCCACCTGGGCAAGAGGAGGCCAGCCACTAACGCTGAGCTCAACCCCAGAAGACACACTTTCCGGAGTCAGAATTCAACTACCACATCATGACACCATGCATGAGACTGGGAGCTTGCCGTGTTTTTGAATCAAGAAGCTATGAATGAAGAGTTGCATTACATTTCTCCTTATTTAAAGCTGCAGAGCGCAAACTCTTCAGAAACACCACAAATCCTTTCTCCTGCTGCTGAACACCAGCACTACGGCAAGTTGGTGCTGGGCAGGTGTCGGGTTCCTGCGACAAGCCTGAGGTTCCAGCCACAGGGCTTGCTACGCGCTTGCTGTCCTCAAAGTTGCAAACCCACTTCACCCAGGGCACACCTGCTATACGTAGGTACACTGGTGTGTTACAACCAAAGTTAAAAATAGCAATTCCACCCCCATAAACAGGCCATCTCGTAAACAGTACCAACAGCAGTATCACAATCTCAGTATTGAAAGCTGGTTTTTTTTGTTTGCTTTGGTTTTGGTTTGTTTTTTTTTTACATCTTTAAACACAACTATGAGATAAGTAAAATTTGCCAATTCGCTTGGCTTTCAGCATGTGCAACTCAAAATAGCTAGACTAGATACTTCATCATAAAATTTAATAGCAAAGCACTGCAAAACAACAGAACACCTGAACAGTGCTGCTCCTGAAATGCAGATCTGTCAGTGCATACTCATGCCTATTAAAGCATCCAGTGGCGTATTGTTTAGCTCTGACAGAAGAACAATTTAACACCTTAACTTGGGGGCAAGGAGTGGAAATGGAGCAGAAAATGAGCAGAAAAACAGAAAGGAAAATAGGAAGATGCTTCTTGGGACTAAGTTCAAGAAACACAACAATGCTTGTGGCACATGAAAGGAACAAGACTTTAGCTATTGAGCTCGAAACGTGACTTGAAAAATGGCTTCTCCAGTAAAACTTCAACTGAAAATTCAGAAAATATTCAGAGGCAAAAGAAAATCTACCTAATTTCTGACCCACAGAGGTCCCTTCCAACCCCTACCATTCTGTGATTCTGTAATTTCTCTGGAGAAAAATGTAATTCCATACATGCTGGTGAAAGACATCATAAGCACATTTCAAGGTCTTTATGAGATAATTAATGACAGGAAACGCAGGAACATAATTTTAATTCCTCTTTCAGGATCTTAGGGACAAAGACCTCCTTTTCAGGGAGGCTGCCCAATCAGAGGAATCGCACTGGAAATCAGCAGCAGATTTCTAATATTTTTCTAATCACAACCCAGATACTTCAACTAGAACAGCAGACTGGCAGTCTTTCATATTTTTAAACCTCATTTGCTACATTTTAAAAACAAGAATTAAATCTGTTTTCAGACTCAGTGTTTCTCCAGTTTCGTAACATTCTGCAGTAATATTTCTGCAAAGAAACAGCTTGCATTCCCAAACTGCGCAAACATGTTGTTATCCTAGGAAGCAACATGACCTAATAAAAGTAGAGGGACCTCAGAACACTCAAATTCAAGGACTTGCCCTGCTGTTTCTTGACTACAAGATGTTAGTAGGTCACTTAATCCCACTGTGCTTCAATTTCCCTAACTATAAAATAAGTATATTCACTACTTTAAATTACAGCTGTTATAAGGTGCTTGATTGGTTAACTCTTGCCTGCCTTTGAGGGAAAGGTATTTGACATACCTGAGGCTACGCAGTGAAGTTTGGAAGGTTAGGAGATAAGAAGCATGCGTTTAAAACATGTAAGCTCATAGGTGCCTTGAACTGTTCTATGATATCTACCACATTTATTTTTACTGTACAAATTACTACTTGTTCTGACTGATAAATTATTGCGGTCCTAATCACCTCACTTCTCAGCCTTCTCAATATCTGAAAGGAAACCTACCAGACAGCCAACACAGCAGTTACCTCCCGTCCCTCAATCTCTACCATCTGATACCTCTGAACACACAAATTTTTCTTCTGTTCCCTAACAGCCATGCCCAAAAAGAGCAGATGTCTACAAGGTTGGGGCTGGCATTGCTGTCCCCCTCGCTGTCACAGCATTAGTGCTCAGAAAACAAAACCAGACTCCAGATGATCATGCATGAAGGAAGATCATCAGGCCCTTTAAAGAAGAAGAAAACCTAAGGAAAGCAGAGCCGTTTGGAATAAGCATTACTAATCCCGAATGTCGCAATAAAGTTTAAGTAAACCTGGCTCACTGCCACTGCCTAACCACAGCAATGCCAGAGAAGCATCTTAACGGTCTCCTCCAAAGTGATCTCTCTTTGCTGGAGTAAGCATCTGCAACATCTGATACAGCTACACCTAAATCCACAGCTGAAATCAGCGTCTTCATGATCTCACGTGCCTAAGGTGTTCCTAACAATACCAAAACAGTATTAGACAAGAATTCCACCTTCTTTTTAGTTTAAAGACAGACTCTGCCATACCACATGCAGATGAGAGAAACTACTATTTGACACTCAGAACAAATTGTAGCCAATAAACTGGCCTAAAAAGAGCTTTAAAGAATACTCTTCTGAGGGTGCCACAGCTTTTAGGAACTGAAGAACGAGACAGTCGATCTGCTTAGGAATCACCTTTCCATTTGGTACACATTTAAACCCCATATATGTGTCAGTCTTTGAAACAGGACTTGTGCCAACTATCTTCTAGTATTAATCTGTTTACTTGACATAATATATTGGTACTAGTAGGGGGACTTAGAAGTAATTTATGGCTGGAAGGGACTGTTACACTTTCTCTTTGGTCTCGTATCACTGCTTGTTTGGTCTTAAGGGAGATTATAAATCCTTAGAGTCAGTGGTAGGACACTGACATTTAAATTCAAATGATAGGATTCTACAGTTAAAAAGGATCACGTTAGTTTGCACCAGACTGCAGATCTCAAACACTCCGACTTTCAGGGATGTTTGGAAATAGGGTTGAAACTTTGCATACAGAGATGGGTTAAAAGGACCCATCCCTCCACCTAACCAAAACTATTCTCCCAGAAAAAAAACAGAGTTTAGAATAAGAATTTTGGTTCAGTACCTTCTCCTGATATCACCCATGCAAAATACTACCACAATTTTATAGAAGTTGTTTTTCCTTCTTACTGGCTAATGCTTCATATGGGAAAACACTTATCTTCAATTTAAAAGTATAATCAAAGCCAAGATGCATTTGAAGGAGCATCCTTTACTGTGAAACTGCATATGGCTACGATACAGATATGAATCTCAAGTACCACCTTTACATAGCTAGGTCACATGATGACCTTGGATTGCACCTTAAAAAAGAAATCCAACATTATTCTATTTAAATTGCTTAATTATTACAGTCATATTTCCGACAATTAGACAGTAATAAACAATAGAAGAGAATTAAAGCACAAATATGAGCTGTTAACCAGATTAACAAGAACATGCATCCTCATTTTAAGACGTTCTTTAAGTCTTCGTTCTTCAATATATGGATTTTTCATACATACCTTGATATCCTTACTGTAAATCTTGTTAGACTGACACAGTAGCTACCATTGTCGTCTTTTTTAAGACTACATCAAATGGCTAAGAATTGAAGCCTGTGTCAGCACTATCTAATATATTACTCTAGTAAAAGCAAATGATTAACAAAAATGGAAATAACAGTGGGACAAGGTTCAATCACTCTCCACAATTAAAAGGGAATAGCAAAATTTTAACAAACTATTAAATAAAAACTTTTGATATCTCAGCAAATAATACAACTAGGATACATATTTCCTAGAAATTAATCACCTTGAGGGAATTACTTCTGTTGTGTTGAGGATTTTTTTCTACTATAATGAGATAAAAGTCTATGTATAGCTTATTGGGTAAAGCAATCTGACCTGTTAAGCTTTGTTAAGCCGTGGGTATCTGTGACCTGTTCTGCGAGCGCCAGTGATCATCCCTCAGGGTGACGTGCACAGCCGGGCAGCCCCCAGGGCACCCAGCAGCCCCATCCCCAGGGACCACACAGCCACCCCTCGCCTCCCCGGGCGGCTGTCCCCACGCCCCCAGCACTGCCACTCTCTCCTTACTGAAGGGCCACACAGCCCAGCTAAAACACATGCAGCTCTTGCTGTTCCTCTGTGTGGAAAGCAGAAACTGAAGCCTGCCTGTCACATAAATCACTATTGACCTCAGATATCCTTCCCCATACCACAGCCTCCTACCTTGGGAAAACGGGTCCGTTTGCGTTGGCTGACATCTCCAAGGCTCCCCGACCAGCACCGGCAGCCCCAAATGGGGCTGGCAGCCACCACCTCCCTTTCTATGGTAACTCAGAGACTGGCTCCGGTGCTTTGAAGGGTTTCACTGGTATTGGCTGGAATGTGCTGGTATGCTCCAAGGCGTTTTACACCAGTCCGGTCCTTCCCTTTCATGACAGGGTTTGACAGAATGGCTGCACTGCAGCCAGAACAAACGGCAACAGCAAAAAAAGTGTTAATTTCCACAAACTGGTCCTTTCACTTCCACTAGAACATCTGGGAATACCTCTCACAAAAGCCATTCCGGGAGTTCAAACAACTATACAGTCAAACCTGATCTGAAATTATCTTGACAGCTGTTTATGGCTTTTGTATATAAATGCACCACTAGGAGAACTGAGAGTTTCTATTCACAATTATATACAGATTTTAAATAAGTGTTCAAATTCTTTCGCAAATAGATTTCTTTTCAGAGCTTTACAGTATGAAAGCTTAAAGAATCATCAGTATAGACACTGTAATCATGAATATTTACGTAAAACTTATAATTTATAAAAATACATTTATTCACATTATTAAACTAAACATCAGATCCAAATCTTATTGTAACAAATATACACAGTATATGAAATAACAATACACTGTAAATGAAGATTAGTTGAGCATCACGCTTGGCTTCCAGACTGACTCATACCATGAAGGTCCATTAGCTGTTTCTTAATCCCAGATTCAAGACTAGGAAACAATAGCTATGACAATTTTACTGGAATTTCAGAACTTTTTGAAGCAGCTGAGCTTAGGGGCTTGCCAAAACATAAATGTTATTCTAGAACAAAGGAGACTATCTAGTGCAGAACAATTCTACGTGTGAAGAAGAGTTATTGAAGAAAACCCCACAATATCTAGTCTAGAATAACCCTGCATCCAAACACAGTTCTTGTGTGTGCCTCTTCTTGGTTTTCTTTAATTCACTTTCAAAGACACAGAGCATTCCAGAATAAACACATCCTCACATTCATTCACTCCCCAATATATGCATATATGGACAAGCCCTAGATACATCACTTTTTGATCTTGCTGACCTGACAAATACCTACACGGCACTGCATAAATGTTGCCGTCTTCAACGTTTTCTGAAAGATGTTCTTCATAAGGTCGCAACAGGAAGCAGAATTGAATAGCAACGTGAGTGAGGGTTTAAATGATGTCTGTCAAACCAGTGACGTGACTAACTGGAAATATTTTCTAGTATTTCCCTAAGTGATATAAACCTTCAAACTACGCGTTATTAGAACCATCTTTCACCAGAAATATTCATGTACTGCAGATAACCACATTCCTCACTATCAGGAAAGTTCTATTCCTTCAGAAAGAGTTAAAAAAAAAAATCCTTGTGTTTGCTAAGAAATGGCTGAAGAAAGGATTTATGGGCAAACAATGCATGGTAGTGTATCCTCTGCCCATCAAGGATGCTGTAAAGTAGCCGAGCAATACAAGAACAAAAAGACGAAGAATAAAGAACCTAAACCACTTTAATTTCTTACGGTAAGTCATGGTGGATCACATCCAGGTTTAACCCATCAGTGAGCACAGACTATGAAGTTTGAATGATTTGTTGACCAGATTTTCAACTACCTTTTCTCAGAGGCAGAAATGTTGCTCTCTTCTTCCCTCAAAAAACCCAACAACACTCACAAACTAGGAGTACATTTGCAATGGAGGAAGAAAGTGAGAACTAGTTTTAAGCACAAAGAATAGGACACAGTATTTTGCAGGGGAAAAAAAAGAATGGTAATGACATATTTTAGTGTGGGTCATTTGTCAGCTCACACACAGGCAAATTCCCCTTCACAAGACTACAGAGACCACAGGGAAGTGCTCCAGCACCTGCAGGCACATTCAGGAACCCAGAACTCAAGGCCTCATCCAGAACTTGTCCATCCAGATGATTAACATTACCATCACCTTTCTCCAGGTCTAATTCACAGACATGATCTCTTCTCAACGTTTTTGCTCCAAATAAATCTGTTGGATAGCTTAATGTCCAGTAATAAAACTGCAGATCATAGGGATAAAATCCCAGCAGCCTCTGCCTACCTGAGGCTGGCAAAAACTACCATACTACTTGTTCCCTGGCGTATACCCCTACCAGATGAATACGCAAAGATCATGCTAACATCTGAAACCCCAGAAACATATAAAGAGCGGATGAGAACTTAAAAAAAAAGTAAATCACTAGATAAATAAATACAAATGCCTCGCTGGAAGGTTAAGAAATTTGGGAAAGTTTATTTAAATCACTCCAAAAAAGGCAACAAGAGGGGGAAAAATCTGGAGCACTTATACACCAGTCAAAGCCAAAAAAGTACCATTCTTTTGTCCTCTTTAAACTGTTACAAGGTGGTTTATGCACGGACTGTTAAGGGTCTGATAACTTAAGTCCAGTAAGCATTTATATGCCATTTCAGCTTAATAATTTTGAAAGTGTCCAGCACCATCAGATAAACAGCTGCTACTCAAATTCTACTTGAAATAGCATTACTTCTCAGAAATTCATATATTTGGAAGGATTCTTCAATAACTTCTGCACACAAATAGTCAGGTTTTTTGGATTGGGGGTTTTTTTGATTTTTTTTTGTTGTTTTTTTTTAACACAGGATTGTCCTACGAAGATGAAATGCATACCTTTGTTATACATCTCGTTGTTTTGTTGTCTGAGTCAGACATTCCAGTCTATAAAAATATACAGCTTGTAGAGTTATTTTCAAAAGCTCAAGGAAAAGAAGATAATAAGTAATGCCTATACTAATATATATCCACACAATTATATTCAAGGTTATGATTAAGACCTATATTTCTTGAACACTGATGTCAGTGTTCAAAGATTTTAGTTGACCTTGAGGATATAAATAAATTTTGCAGTCCTCCATCGTGTCCTCAACTTAGTTCCCTAAAGACATCTAAATGTTCTGTGCTTACATACCATAAAAGTTAAACGCAAATATTCCATGTTATATTTAATACTCCTAACTTCGATTTGTGGAGAGGAAAATTAGGTTTCCTGAGAGCTGTTGTAGCTTCCAAACATCATCTTATTCACAAGCAACAAAGATGCTTACAGTGTTATATTTGGATAAAGTAGTGATGAGAATCCTCAGCATATTATTCGTAAAATTAAATCCCACTGAGGGTTTTTTCCTCTTGCCATGTCATTAATTCTACCTCAGGAAAAACAATGAAAGATCATAATATGTGTAAGAGATAAAAAAATAAAATATATAATGAAACATAATTGAGAATTCTACATTTTCCACTTTTAAAATAATGGAATTTTTTGTAACTTCTGTGAATGAGGAGAGAAGGCTCGAATATGAGCTTCCAAAAACCCCTGAGACAGTATATACCAGCACAGACTTTCAACTAATTAATTCTCTACAGAAACACCTAAATGCTAAGCTCAAATATCCTTTTAAAAAAGCCAAAGATTTCTCACAGAAACATTTTACATAAGCTGTTAACCTTTGATTTTTCCTGTTTTATGAAAATCCTGGGGTCCCCCTTAATTAATGATCACACACAACGCTTCGTGTACTCAATGCTGGCAGCAGTCACCAGTGCCACCTGAAGCATTTGCACTCATTTGCTCAGGCATTTGGTTGTCGTGTTTCAGCTGACTCTACTGAACCTGCCTTCAAGAGCTCGAAATTATTTTGGAGCTGCCCAAAAGGTCGCTTTCCAGCCACCCGATCCGTCGTCTTCCATTCAGTGTACTCAGCAAAGCAAGTAACACCACCTTCAGTTCCCAAAAGCCATTTCATTTGCTATGAAGAAAACAGACCGTGTTCACTGGCTTAACTGGAAAAAAATTCATAGCAGCTTTACACAATACTGTAGCACAGTTCAACCTGATAGTCAAACTAATAAACATACAGAATCCTAAATTTAGTAAGTCTGTACCTGCGTAAAAGGATTTATTGTAAGAGAAAATGGTATCCTTCCTTTCTCAGAAATACCATTTTATAGCTAAATGCCTTATGCATATGCGAAAGGCCAGAAACACCCACCTCACAGCAGATTTGTAGCCAGACTCTCAGTAATGTCACCTGAACTCTCGCCACTGATGCTAGCAGAAAGCAAAGCACTCCATATAGTCCAAAACAATTTTCAGAGAAAATGTACAGATACGAGCATGATCATTTGTTATTAAGGCAACTAAAAAGAACCGTCTCCTATGTCTATCCTCTAAAAGAGTTGGAAAAGCATCTTTGTGACAGCTTACTTTGCTGCTCTTCCTCTCTACAAGACTACAAAAAAATTCTGACACTTCTGAAGATAGAACTTCATTTTACATCACTTACTTTCTTAGAGCCTAAACTAAATTAAATATAAATACACAGAAATAAACTCAAAGCCTACCATGTTATTAAGAACCTGAAAGCGTTCATTTCCTTTTGAGTATATTGTTTCAATGGGTGTGAAAGGAGGTATTTGTAAACCAACTGATGACAGAAACTCAATACACTGCAAGGAAGAGTATCTGCTTGCACTGAAGTTTAGCACATTCAGAATCCTTTCTTCAAATATCATTTCTAGTTAGTGTTACGGAACTCACGTATAAAACTAGAGACCAGCATTAAACTCTGTGGATAAGGAACTTTGCCAATTTTTATAACAATAAATTCTAACAGTTTAAAATAAATGACATTGCTAAAAAAAAAAAAAAACATACACAAAAAAAAAACCAAAACACCCCCAAATCCCAAACCCACAGAGCCATAAACAGTCAGCTCCATCCCATCAGTGATATAAAAATTTAACTTTCATGCCCAGATAGCAAGGCACAAAAATGGTTACTGTCTTTTTCTACTGTTTACACACAAGGTGCTGATGATCCTGCTCTGCCAGTTTCCAAGCTGAAGCTGTGTCTCCACCTACCTCTTAGAGAAAAAAAGCCATAAAAAGATGACCACAGTCTATGGAGGACAGTGTTGGAAAGCACCTGAAATCCTTCAATATGCTATTTAAGGAATCCAGTGAAAAAACACAAATCATAGAAATCAGAGAGATAACAGCAATAAAATAAAAATCAATACCAGGATATTTAATTTATATAAGTTTTGGATGCCATGCTTTCTTGAAGAAAAAAATAATAATCACCCCAAACAAAGGACAGACATCCTGAAATCACAGTCTGTAAGAGCACAATTACCTCACTTGTAAGACAATCTGGTTTCTTTTCTTCTGTTTCATGAGAAAACTTAAACATGTGATTTCTTTGGGTAATATGAATAAAGTGATTGCAATGGAGTTACATCAGGAAGATATGCTATATGTGTTTGCAGAATCAGCACAAGAAGAGTAAGTTAGTGATTTCAATCATAATGAAAGAAACGCATAACTAGTACGAGGAAATGGAGGCCTGGCACTTCAGTTTTTCCATCCCTTACAGCACCAATCCAAAGAATTATATCACCTAACTAGTGACTTACACAGTACTTGTCTATTCAGCATTCAGCAAGAGGAACTAAGAAATTTGCCACTGGACATACAAAAGCCAGCACCAAGTCAAGTTTAAGTAATACAGTTTTACAAAGATTAGTGGCAGATCTTCTTTTTTAAAGGCTTCAGATCTCAAGTTGTTAAGAAGATAATGCATCAAGATTTCTAACTAATCTCACTCTTCAGTTTCAAACCAATAGCCAATCCTTTATAAATTTGGCACCTAATGAAACCAGGCATCAATTTTGGTTTACACTGAGCAAACAGCGTGATATTCAGCACTTCTCTGGAGATAGCAGAACAGTGAGATTCAGATCCTCTACTGCCTTCCTCTCTCACTCTGCACTTCATCTGTAAATAACCATTTCCACATTTATAAGCTCTAATATGATCCCTGTGGAGATCTCTCTCAGATCTCCTACACACACCTTACATAAAATGCTGCCTTTCTCTTCATCACCACACTATCAGCTCAAGCTCAACAAGACTGGAGTGATGTATATTTAGCCGTAAAAGAATGAAAGTTAGCACAGCTTATGTTCAGTTATATCATCCTGAAAAGCACTTCAGTGAAGCACTGAGCAATTGGTTTGTGCTGAACTCCGTGCTGTCCCAATTATACTACCAGTATTCAAGCCAGATACTTCAAACTAGGTTTGATAGTTCTATATCCAAAAGCAACGCAGGCGTGTCCTCAGCCATCCCACGACTCCCCCGTTTGCACCTTCAGCAGCAACTGCCTGCCATCAAGGTCTATGGCCAGCACACCACCTTCAATTCCGAGCTCAGTTCTACTCCTCATACTCCAAGACACTTTTTCGAAATACTACCTCAAATGATGTGCTTCCTCTCCATCCAGTTAAAATCCTACTTTAGGCTCTTTTGAGCTTAGAATTCACACTTGCATAACAACTCCAAATTCTTCACAGCACTTAAAGTAGCAGGGGTTCATACTGCTCATTAGTTTGCGGTGGGGGGGGAGGGGCTGCTTGTTTTTTTCAGTGAAGGTTTCCCAAGTTGGGTATCACAGACAGTTTGCATCTGCAGTAAACTTAGCCAAAGCTACAAACAAGCCTCTGATGAAAGAAGAGATTTCCAGAAAGAAGAAAGACCCTGCTGCAACAGTATTAGCTCAGGGCTAGGAAGATCTGGGTTTAATTTCAACATCCATCACAAATTCTCCTTGTAACCTTGACCAAGTGATTTAGTTTCACCACGTCCGTTTCCTATACAGATACATGATAGATCATCTCCCAAATGTACGGTGTGGACAAATAGAAGATTGCTAAATACTCAGACAATCTTTCAGTATTGAAGGTCTTTCATAGACAGATACAACAGACAGCATAAATATAAAAATTAAGTAGCCAAACCAATGAGAAATTTTATTGCGTTCTATTGCATTGCAGCAGAAATTCAGAGGTGTAAACTCATCTTCCATGCTTTACCGAACATAACCACACAGAGCTGAGGAGGATTACGATTTTTTCAGTGGTTTCTTAAAAACACCAAACACTTCCTCTTATTTTCATGGATGAGAAAAAAAACCCCAAAATATTCAAGGGGCCTTTATCCCAATTTTTAACCTACATAGATTCCGGTTGATTCTCAGAACATAAACATACCAAGCCTGAAAGTCCATACAAGCCTGAGGTCTGAAGGAACCCTGCTGCCAGCTAGCCCAGCTCTTCTGTCCGCCCTTGCAAAACACTTGCTTTTCTGGCTTACCTTCCAGATCCCATATTTGCTCCTTGTGTCAAAATCACCCCTATTAATTTAATTCTATTTCCAGATCTCTTCAGATATAAAAATGAATTGTAACTGCTTACTCAGATTTCAACTAGGATCTCAGGGGGAAAAAACAAACCAACCACCTCTTCAGAATGCACAGAATTTTTGCATTAAGTGAATGTAAAGTTTCTGTATGCACTGAGCAACACCTAGAGCATCTCCTGAAATCCTCACACACAGAATCATAGAACCATTTAGGCTGGAAAAGACCTGTAAGATCAATGCTTCTAGAATGCCATAAAAGCCTCCAGTATTAGGGGAGTTTTTTGTACTACCACCTCTTTACAATTCTGTTTCTGTCTTCCATGAGCTCCTAGTAACAAGCACTAATCTGAAGGGTTTGTTTTGTCTATATGCCCGCTATTTAAATATGAAAAACACTAATGACACTAAAAGCCCTGCTTTCTGTTAGGAAGGAGTTCCAAATTTATTTTACTTGTGCGCCAACACCGGCAGTAGGACCTCACCCTCTGCACCTCCATAACTGTTCCCAACTTGCCCCACAGAACCCAAATCCCCGTGCAACGCCCTCAGCTGTGCCCGCTGTCCTATGGCACAGGCTCATGTGCCTGCCTGGAGGAGCTGCCCACGACCCACAACTGCCTGCCTCCTGACCAACGAGGTCCTGCGCAGGATGACAGCGTGGAACGCAGCGATGAGGGTGCAGAGAAAGCAGCTCCCATGCAGCAGCAGCAGCAAATCAGGCCAAGCCACCAAGCAGAGGAACAGCCTGCACAAAGGCATTTAATTTGCGCAGACAGAATTGGGCGCTGCCATTTCTGCCTACCACTTTGAAGCGTACCACTAGTGACGTTAGTGTCACAGTTTAGAAACCTCCGCTCCAAAAACATAAAACTCCTCCAGAAAAGATGAGCGGAACAGACCTATTAAACATTCTGAAATGAAAATTCCACAGAATACATGGAAATGCCGTTGCCCAGACTGCTGGTGTCATTGTATTTCTCTACAGAATTTAAACCTTGCCGTCTAAGGTACATAGCCTTTTATTTATTAAGACATCTATCCAAATACAAAATCTTATGCTTCTGGCTGCATGAATCTGCTTAAAAGCAGAAAAAGACAGAAGCAAGGAATTTTAATCTCAGTCATTTCTTTCAAAGGAATGCTAAAGAGGGAGCAAAAGAAAATGTAAAAGCTTTTAGAATTGTTTCAGTGCAGATTTCAGCAGAAACATCCAGATTGTGTGCTAAGCTAGCATGACTGAAATTAACAAAAAAAAATTAAGAGAAGGGGAAGAAAGTGCTCCCCCCCATCTTTCCAATGTGGCAGCATTCCCTATTTCCTAACACCTTGTTCTATTGTCTTTCACCTTTGTAAACACAATTTAAATCGGAGAATGCTGCTATTCTTTCTCTTCTACAAAAGCAGGCATTACTGAGACAAGCATGTGTTGCTTGGGACGTTTTTATTAACATTTTCCTTTGTAATAGCATTCTTCTTTCTTGCTCTGGGTTTCCGTGTTGGGTGCACAGGCAGTGTCCAAGGGAATGGGATATCAACTGTGGGAAAACGTAAACTGCATTTTTGTTTAGTTTTTTTTCCCCCCCAGTTACTCTCCGCACTGTTCTTTCTTTTTGTCTGTCCTTCCTGATAACAGACAACAAATTCATGTTCTTATAAAAGAGGTATGATGATTGTTACCAAATGACTGGCAAATGACTGATACGAGTCCCATTAGCCACATCTTCTCACACGCACAGGTATATTACACAAGTAACAAAGAAAAGAAAAATTTGTTTTCTGGTTCAAGATCCCCTTTGCTTTGTATTTGGTTTTATTATTACTTTGATTGCGGTTTTGCTTCCCTTCCCTATTACAGAGAAAGCAAATACCTGTGTTTTCTGCTACAGTGTCTGGCTTGTTTCCTTAACTAACCACTCTGTCCTGCGCAGGGGGTTTGAACGACTTCAGGCCGGTTCTACTCTGACCCGCCACGCTAAACCTACTGACATCAGGTGAAATTGGGTCAGCAGAAAAGTGGTAGTGAAGGGGAATAAAACCCTGTCTCTCATTTCTCTCCTTGAAACAGCAACCAGAGCAGCGGCATTATTTTCCAGCTTCCATCCTGTATGGTTGTGGTAATTTGGATTTTCTTCTTCTTAGCTGAGCGAGCACGGGGGAGGAGGAGGAGGAAAAGGTACTAATCTCTTCAGAAAGCAGCACTTGACACCAAGTGTGTAGGTGATAATGACTGCTTCTAGGGAACTGACATAATACCAAGCATTTACAGTATAGGGAAACTTTGCTGTAAGAGGAGTGAAGGTCCACTGAAGCGATTAACTCATTACTTTCATTGTATCACACTGTAAGAGGGCCACAATAAGATTAAAGTGATTCTACAGTTGTTCAAACATCCACAGAGAGATACCACAGTAGTATATCATCCCACTTGGGTGACCAGAGAACCGAAAAGAAGGTACAGTTCACCTCTTCAATTCTTCAGAAAGACCAAAAATGTCAGCTATTACATTAGAAACAGAAAGAAAGCATGCACATTCTTCCATACAGAAAGAACAAACCAAATCCTCAATGACGTGTGGCAAGTAGCAAGCACACAGGAAGCAAATTTCAAATGAATCACAAGATGAGCATTCCCCAGCTCCCCACACATCTCTCTTCTACATAATTAAGCTAAAACCGGGGGAAAGCAAGCTGCAATAGCTTTATTTACATATAAACAATTATTCAACTGTAAACATAACACACACACGTTAATGGAGAAAGCATCAAGACAGCTATTGACTACACTTTAGATCTCCTCTTCAGAGCCAAGTAGCAATTACAGTCTCTTTCACCTTGGGACTTCTTAAATACTCCCCTCTGTCTGGACTAACTCTGCCATCCCTATTTCAAATACACTAAAAACTGTCACAGGTTTTGGCTTTGGGTTTTTTTAGCCTGGACCAAGGCATATTTGTACAAAGTGTGTCTGAGCAATAGTACAAAAGTAAAAATTAACTAGGAACATGCAACTTTATACAGTCTACCAATAAAATGCCACTAATGGTAAAGCAATACTGCCTGAACTATGTCCTCTTTTGAAATCCACAAATGTTTGCTGGAGAATTGTACACGTCTCACCACAGCAAATCTCAGTTTACCAGGTAAAAATACTGAGACAAGACTCTTTTCTAAAGCAGGTCTTGTTGTGAGGTAGAATTTCCCTCTGATTCTGCCTATTTGACTGTTAAAATACTGCTTTTGCCCAAGATGTTGGCCTTCATTCTTTACTCCCAACTTGCATGTCTAAGTTTTTATTGTAGTATTGTGTTATTTGGCACATGAAGAATGAGGTTAAGTGGTAAATTATTACCTTATCTCTGCAAGATGAATTAGGCCTAGACACAAAGGTGCCAAAAGTAATTATCATACTAGATGAGGCATGGTAAGAACCACAAAGTTAACCTCTGCACAACTATCACGTGTAGTGCTGTATATTTGCTTGTGCTTGTGAAGTTCTTGCAGGCTCTGGTTTCTCCTTTGGAAGCAACAAATAAGCTGCTGCATTCACATTAATGTCTTCCTGAGATTCACACTGCTCTGTTATCCAAGAACAATCTCATGACAGACAAACTGCGTGAATTATTGTTTCATCTACTCTTTGTGCTTGGATACAGGTTCTACAAGCTCCTCACAATGCCACATCCTCCTTCTCAGGTGCAGGCTCTCCCTGCTTCCCATGGATGACCACTGGAGCTTGTTCTTACCTCAGGAAGAGACATTTGAGAGAGCAATATCTATAGAAAACTTATTTCAGTCTTCCCTAAGCTCCATTAAAAAAACGTTTCTGCCTTTTATTTTTTTTCCCTTCCCTAGCCAGCTCACTGCAGGGTTAAATGCCAGGAAGAAGTGATGGTCAAGGAGAAGCAACTAGGATTCTTTTCTACTTTTGTCAACAAATACTTAGAAATAGGATTCTTTTCTCCTTTTGTCAACAAATATTCATTCATGGATCTTGATTTCGACCAGAGGACATTATCGCTGCCCAGTTATCGCTGCTGACTGGCTGTCAGCATGCTGACAGCCAGTCAGCTAAGGAAATAACAAAATCTTGAATGGAAGCTAACTGATGCGGTATCTGAAATGCAAATTTAAGGTCACAAAGACATAGAAGTTTTGATTTTGCTTTCTGCAGTAATAACTGCTCTTGAAAAAAAAAACCAAAAAACAGATGAGTGGAATTATGGAGAACTGAAGCTTTTCCTTTTAATGCAAACGTAGTTGAAAGTGCATTAACCACAGAACATTCATAGGGTATTAAAATGAACGCTAAAATGGCATGCAATCTTATGGCACGGTTGCTGTCCCTGGAAAGAACAGAGCACAACTCCTGGATAAGTAGTTCTTCTTAAAACATAACCAGTAGCTAATTTTGTGAAGTTCAGATAGGCAGCTCTTAAGGAACGAAGCTTCAAGCACCCCCTGTTATCTACGCACTTTTCCTTCAACCTCAGTGTCAGCTTTGCGTGGTTCATAGGCTTCTTCGCCCCTGGAGCTGTGGCTTCCTGGCAGCCTAAGTTGGACCTAGGTCACCTCAAGGGCGAGCGCAAGAGCCAGTGCAAGCCAGGGCTGGGACCATGACTGCAAGAGATGTTGAAACCAGAAAGGCCAAGTTCCAGTTTTTGCACCAGCTGAAGCTGTGCTGGAACAGCAGCCCATGTCAACCCCACCACACCTTACAAACATGCCACTGCCCAAGGCAGATGATTACCTTCCACAAGAAGGTAATTATTCCATAGATAGTAATTCCTCACCAACCACAGAGTTTCTCTAATTTCAAGCTATTGAACTCAAGTGTAATGTCCCAGTAGAGAACATCTACATGTAGTGTGTATTTGCTGTGCAAAATCAAACATAAATCACTTTTGCTCAGGAAACTATACGGTTTGCATAGGTGCCAAAAAGCGGATTTTCTGTATCTCTCAGAAGTTATAGTCTTTTTTTCTAGTTAATTCTCACACTTTTACTAATTTTTCCAACAATAGCAAATAAAGCATATATTGGGATAGTCTCAACTATTAATGAAATTACATGCTCCCAGCTCTTAATGTGTTCTTCTCATCACCTTTTATACCATATATTTGTAAGCACTGTTTGGATCAGGTATTTTTTTTTTTTTAAAAAAAAAGAAGAAAACCAGGCCAGTTGCAAAATCTACAATGGGCTGCAAAAATGTTAGAAGGTTCTCTAAATCTCATTTTTAAATTGCTACACTAATATGAGTGATAGCAAAGCAGTTTCCCAAGAAATGTCACACTGGTGGTTAAAAATCGAAGCAGTTAAGCTGTAGTTAAGCTATTACCAAGGTTTTTGGGAGGAGAAGCTGGGAGGACTGGGGGTGGTATGGAGTAACTCCTACCTGAGCTCTGCGCAACGAACTGTCCCTGTCCCAGCGGTGCCTGCCCAGAGCCCACCTTCCCTGCCCTGTCACCAGGTGCTCTGTGCCGGGCAGCCCCTCCTCAGGTTAAAGCACAAAGCTGATGTTTCTACACCGCAGTCTACTGTTGTGACCAACTCCTTGCGGCTAGTCAGATATTTGAGATTTTGGGTGTACATCACAGCCAGGCACCGGAATCTTTCTACCAATTCTGCTTTGCTCTGCCACTGGAGAGCTCAGAGGCCAAATCTTCGCAGGTGACAGCAGGAACAGAAGAGTAGAGAGCAGGCAAGAGACAGACGAGCTTTGAAAGCTTCTCCTGCATTTGAGTTTTGGTTGTTCAAAGTTTAACTGTTTCAAATTGAATTAAAGAATATTGTGTATTGTACACACATATTGTAAACCACGAGACTGAGTAGCAGCCTCCACAAATTCCTAAACACTGAAATTAATCTGTCATCTTGCAAGGTCACTATCAACAGAGAGCAGCTCTGGATAAAACAGTAAGTGATGGGAAGACAGAATGAGGAAATAAATCAACGGCTAAATACTGCTTTCTAGGAAATTCTGTTTTTGTTTAGATGATACTCTGCTGTGTAAGATATCTTTTCAGTAGGGAACAAGGTCATGAATAATATTGCACTAACCAACTAATAGCAAATAAAGCATGGAGATTTGGCATAGTAGATAGAAAATTTACTAAAATTTTTTCTACGTCATTCACATAAAATAATGAAACTACGTAACTATTTCCTCATACCACATTTCTCTGAGTGCATATCTTTCCTGATATGCGTCTTCCAGTCTAAAAATATTTTCTATTTTACCCTTTGGCCACCTGCTGAAATGAATATCCCCTAATTCTTTCCAGGTATAAAATTAAAATCAAGATAAATGCAATTTCTATAGAGTCCCAACAGCCCTTCTGAAATGCACTGTGCTGACACACAGATTCCAAAAACACATTAGGAGATTTTTGGCCTTTTGCTCTTTCAAATCAGTTGCAGTAAAGATATAGGTCATTTTGCAATAGGAGTTCTACCTGTAAGACAGTTTGCCTAAAGTATTAAGAATTTCTTCCAGGAGAATTTCCTTTTGTTTCTGAATACAAGTTAAAGGAGCACTTCAGAAGAAGCTAAAAATCACAAAAAAGAAAATTTAAAGCTCTATTAGGAAGAGCTGTCAAATCCTTGATTGCAGAATTACTCAAACTCTGCAAACGGTATTGTGGTCAATAATGTCTTGTCTATCAAAATTCACACGACACCACAATTCCTGCACCAAACAATTTACAGTCTAATTTACAACAGGACCTTATAAGTTCATTTAACAAACTCTTAGAGGTCGAAAAATAGCAGAATAATCCCAGTGAATATACTTAAGACATGGAAAAAATCATTGAGTTCTCACGGCAGAGTCCTTTTTCTTCAAACTAAGTAGCTTTGCTTAGCTATCCTCAGTTTAATGGGGAATTAAAAGGTGTGATGTTTAATGAAATTCTATAAACACTGTGAATTACAAGACAGAGTTAGAAATTTATGGGACCGTCATTCTAAAATTACTGGAAAGACGTCCTTCAATTAATGCAAGCAGTATTAGAAGCAAACCCTCTATCTTCCAGCAATATATTACCTTTGTATGGGCAACTCATTTTCTTGCAGGTGATAACCACGAGCTGCAGCCGTGCTCTAATACGCAAGAACAAAGTTGATCCTCCTGGAGACCAGTTCTTACTTCCCATACAGCAAACCTGAATACTTGTCCACCCTAAATCTTACAGACCTGCTGAAAGCCCAGCCTTGGCAAACCAGGCTACTCTCGCTCATCGTTCCCCAGAGTGTCTCCAACTCTTCCTGCACTATAAGAACTCAGGATATGCAACTTCATATTTAGTTAGGGTGTCTTTGTAGCTTCCTTTTACATACTGCTCTACCAGTACAGGGAGGATTTAATTTTTTTTAAGATAATGTACAAGGCATTTTTCTAAGTGGTAATTTAAACTAAGAAATCGAATATACCAATATTGTAAGAAGAAAGAGTGCAGGAAAGACATGGGAACTCACTTTCTCTAAATCCAAAGTTCCTTTCATCCATTCACGCTGCATGTATACACCATCACTCAAAACACAGGAGCATACCAAATATATCAGTCATTTTCACAGTATGAAGAAGAGTAAGTTACTCCTTGCTCTGAGCACACTCTTTGTTCACCTTTAAATATTTTGTCAGAACACGTATTTCCTACAAGAAACATGTCCCAAACGGAAGGAGAGCTGTGAAAAGAACTAGAACATAAGAAGTACTAAAGGAAATACTTATGACAATATTTCTGCACAGAGTTGGAACTGCCATCTGCTCACAAAAAAAGTGAATATTCATAACTGACTGGTCAAACTGTGAAAGTGTACCATGCCATTTACTTCACCAGGACTTTCGCCTGAATTGACTTCTATCTGCTGCCTACAAACAAATGAGAAAAATAGCACTGTAGAGAGATTAAACTAAACCCTTAAAATGATATTCACAGTCTGAGTGCAAAAGATAAACTGATTATTAAAATTGTATTTTTATACATTACTTACTCCTGCATTGAGAAATTTGGGTTATTTCTCAATAATCAATGAGGAACCAAATCCAGTGTAACAGAAGTTTCATCAAATTCATTCACTGTTCATTCAAAGCTGTGGTAAACTTTCTTCAATATACCACTTTATTTTGACTATATATGAGGAAAAGTGCATTGTAGTTTTAGGATTTTGTTTCTATACTTTAAAAATAGCTGTCATATTATTAACACAGTATTTTCTTTTCCTCATAACGTTGAATTTTACGCATCACATAACAGACTAGCAGCAACTTCAAGCAAGTACCCCCACAGCAATCAAAATAACACAACTGTTAACCAATGCAAGATATTTACATTTTTTCAAAAATCACTTTTTATTAAAAAATTTAACTTCTCTGATTGGAAGGTTATCTTCTCTGACTATCTTTGTCCAAGAAACCTCACCCCTTCCAGCCTTCCTCCAAGAATACTAATGAAAAGACCTGTCCTCTCCCTGTTCCCTTTCTTCTCCATCCTTCCACACTAATGAAAACCACTTTTGAGAGCAGTTGCTTCTGCTTCATCGTGTGAGAACATGTGCAGATCTTATCTTTTGCCTTGCTGCAGTTCTAATTTTATTTTAGCTGGTTTGGATCATTTTATCTTCAGGCACTGGAAACATCTGTGGCTGAAAGCCAAGGGTGAGTTTTGATACTGCCCACAGAATTTCCTCCATTTCACAGCTAGCTGATCACCATTCACCATTCCTGAGCGCCTGCCTCCTTTTTCCCTACTGTATTTTTAAAGTACGTTCTCTGCAAGTAACTCTACGTGACAGTTTCCTGTTCAAGTTTTATGGATTTCCATTTAAATAGATAGGTGGAGGAGGTATATAAACTAGCATTTTCCCATCCATTTTATGTAAAGTCGTATCTAAGATGATGCGTGCACCACTGAAATAGCTGTTCAAAATGAATCATTCGTACCAGTTTCCAGCTTCTTGTTACAAACAAGGACTGCACCGCCATTGCAAAAAATTTGATAATCTCTTCTAACAAAGAGAGAGCACAAAGCAATGTGGGAATGCAAAGTAAGAAAAAAAAATATCTAAAGGATGCTTTTTAAAATCATAGTATGAAAATTACCTACGTTTTACCCAAATTTGGCTACAGAAGTAATGAAAGCCTGGTTACACACAAAGTTTATGAAAACAATGAAACACCATCACAAGGGCCAAGACTTCTACATCAAAATCAAAGGATTAAAACAAGACTCCAAGACGGAAAACAGCTGAAGCCTTTTGTAAATTTTGAATCTTACTATACCTTGGCTGGTGCTGAACTGTAACTGCGTATGTATGAACAGGCACACAACACCCGTGTGCATTCATATGCATGCATATGCAAAAAAACACGTGTCTTAAAGTTAATTTTATGTTCTCAGTATTCAAAATGCTTATGATGATTTCAGTGGATTTTCTGTTTCTGCCATCATTCTTTCACACAGATTGCAATAAATGTTTTTTTTAGAGGTTTGCAGGGTATGCTTTTCTCCTCCGTTCTCCTTTTTTTAATTTTTCTTTTTACCAGTGCATATTTTATCAATATTAATTCAAATTCCACAAAGACAAGACAGAAAATTCTCTGATCCTTAATAATCTTATGTCTTAACTATTGCAATCTCCCCCCACTTTAGCCTTTGCAAGTCCCAATTTGCTATCCCTTAATTCTATTCTAAAATACTAAAACAATCAAGAGAAGCGTGGCCAGCAGGTCGAGGGAGGGGATTCTGCCCCTCTGCCCCGCTCTGATGAGATGCCCACCTGGAGTCCTGCGTCCAGCTCTGGAGCCCTCAGCACAGGACAGAGCTGGAGCTGTTGGAGCAGGGCCAGAAGAGGCCACAAAGATGATCCGAGGGCTGAAACCCCTCTGCTAGGTGGAAAGGCTGGGAGAGCTGGGGCTGGTCAGTCTGGAGAGGAGAAGGCTGCAGGGAGACCTTAGAGCAGCTGCCAGTGCCTGGAGGGGCCTACAGGAAAGATGGGGAAAATATTTTCCGCAGGGCTTGTTGCGATAGGATAAGGAGCAACGGCTTTCAACTAAGAGAGGGGAGATTTAGACTGGATATAAGGAAGAAATTTTTTTACAGTAAGAGTGGAGAAACCCTGGCACAGGTTGCCCAGAGAAGTAGTGTAGGCCCCATCCCTGGAAACACTCCAGGCCAGGTTGGACGGGGCTCTGAGCAACCTGATCCAGTTGAAGATGTCCCTGATCTCTGCAGGGGGTTTGGGCTAGATGGCCTCTAAAGGTTCCTTCCAACCCAAAGCATTCTATGATTCGATAATTGTGCTGGCTCTTTACTTTGATTGCATCAGAATTTTTTTTTTTTCCCCCCCTCCTTCTTTTCCTTACTTTCTTTCACAGTCACATCAAATGACACCTGACTGTTAGGGTCTTTCGTGAGCTGTTAATCTGGAGCTATACGTGCCTTTGCTCTGCAATGATCTCCTTGACTGCCAATTTACCACATTTTTCCACAGCCATGGGCTGGTCTTACGTGTTCACAAAAGGCAATGCTGCTAACCTGCAAAATCCACCAACCAACCTCTGTCAAATCTCTCTTCAAAATTCAGTGGTTCTCTGATGACTACAAATGGTCCAATTCTGATATTATAAACTCTGGTCCAGATGCAACTTCTCCCCCAGGCAGTCTCTCATTAATTGGTTACAGAAACAAGAAGTTACCTTGTTACTAAAACTCTTTCCATAAAGAAAGGACCTGTTACTAGCCCTTGTCCAAAACAGTATGTAACTATTTGCCTTCGCTAGTTTTCAGGAATGCTACTTCATGAGATTTGAAAAAAAAAAAAAAAAAAGCTTATCGGAAAACTAAAACTCAGCACCATCCTTAATCTCGCCACTGTGCAAAGTGTGTGCTTTATTTTTATTTGCTCTCATCCATAAAGCATACTGATAAGTAGAAACGCATGCACTCTTCAAAGAAAAGGGAGGAAAAAGAAATGAGTTTAGTTGTTGGAACCTATGTCTCTGCCCATTGGACATAGATTTCGTTTCCATTTCAGTGCAGTTTCTCAAGAAGACTGACAGGGACATTCACAGTGGTGAATCATGCTAGTCCAACAAGGCTGTGTGCCATTTCTCTGGGGACCTGGGGGATGATGGAAAGAGGAACAATTCCTCAGCATTGAGGTTTGGGAAAAAAAAAAAAAAAAAAAAAAAAAAACCCAACCACAAATCAAACAAAGAAAAAAATCAGCCCCAGCTCACCCAGAAGGTGACAAAAGTAAGTTTTTCAGTACTGCCATGGACTGTTTCATAAATAGGTTTCTCCTAATACAAGCAGTTTATAAAGACTAATATGGAATCATCTACCTTCAAGCTGCAATTTATATCCCACGAGCTAGGTTTGATCGGAAAGAATAAAGAGAAAAAAATCAATAAAGAATGTAGAAAATTATTATTTGCCCTTTGTTTTCTTGAGCAGTCATCTTTCCAGCGGCCTCACTAGCAAACATCAGATGAATTACCGCGTGCCAGACAGCAACAGTTTTACCTATGATACCACGTCATCTCTTGTACATAGCTCACACCAGCTGCTCCAACCAAATTCAGCAGAGAAACAAAACCATTCCTTCTCTTTCCTCCTACAGCTTTTCAGCTATACATCTGCAGTTGCCAAGTCCCTTTCCTGATGCCTGAAATCCAGTGCAATTTACATTTGCCTTCATGTACACACACGCCTCTGTCACATTAACACTTCTATGGTTTTCACCCTTGTTCTAGCTGATGTTGCTAGAGAGAAGAAACTACCTGCTACAGATGAGGTGTTGGACAGCTGCTCCTCTGACAGAAGTTTGTTTTTCTAATTGAGTATGGAAAAGTCCATTAAATGGACAACATCAAGATACATTATTTGCATTTATAAAGCCAGTAGTAGGTTTAACTTACAGTTCTCTTCTGATCTCGGCAGGAAGATTCACAGTACTTCACTTCCATGAAGACTTAATAGGGAGCGGTAAACCTCTGCTGACATTCTCATTTTTAAAGAGGTCCTTAAAAATATAATAGCTTCTAAAATAGAGATATAAAGTTGCTGCAAATGACATTAAGAAAATGTCCAAAGACAGAATAAAAAGTTGTGATCTGTTCTATATTCCAACCCAATTCAGACAAGTCATTCGGAACTGGGCCTTGGCATTTTCAATGCTCTTTCACTTAAGGGAAGGGAAAAAGAAATCCCACCACAAACCCAAAACAAATGAAACCCTACAAAACTGAGCCTTTCACCACATTCTCTTGCACTAAACTTAGTCCCAGTTCAGTACCGATACCAGGAACTGGCACTAAGTGCTTTGGGCCAATATAAACTACAAGCAGCGATTTTCAGATCTATCAGATGATAAAGTTTTGCAGGACAAGGGAATGATATGTAAAAATTCCACAGCAGCTAATCAAAAATAAAATTCGAGGAAGCAGCAAAAAGCTCATAATGAAGAAATATATTCCACCACAGGTGGCAGGAAATTGTAGCTACTGATAACAAGTGCTATGGGGCTCAGGCAAAGAGAGAAAATTAGCATAAGCATGAAGGCAAAGTAGTGATAGCACAAAAAAAAACCAGCCTCAGAGCACTCTCCAGAAATCTATCACGAGAATCAAATGAAAAGTATTAAATTTGAATTTTCTGTAAGATCTTGCATTTAAACATATTCTTAAATATTTTGTGAGCTTAAATAGCTGGTTGCAGACCATGTGTTGCTTGCATACGTAAAAAGCAAAGCATCACTTCCCTCAGTGCCGAAGCAGCGACATCTGTGGAGAGAGATTACTCAGAAATCTAAAATGAGACCTAAGAAGTAGTCACTCCGTCCATCCGAACAGACAGTGCCAATGATTGAGGATTCAAAACATTCAAAGCCTGTATTTCAGAATACTACAGAGACAAGTAAGGAACAAAGATATGAGGGGCCCGAAATCAGGGCCAAGCCCGAGGCACTGCGTGGCCAGGACGACCAGGGGAGAGGCTGGTGAGAGAGGTCTCGTCTTGGATCAGTCACAAGCTCTTCTCCAGTTTCATTTGCTTTTCTGAAAGACTCTCTGGTTTGGGGAAAGAGATGTAGGGAATGCAAAAGACCACACAACTCTGCAAAAGCTGGGAAGTACCCAACACCCATTCAAGAAAGGTATTAATATTACTGGCTTAGACGCAGTCTCCAAGGGAGAAATGGATAGGACTGCAATAGAAGATGCTTGGATCAAAGTGAAAGCAAATGGAACATTTACCTGCTTTGTTGATACAAGAGTACACAACTCCGTGAAGCCAACGGAACTCTAACAGCAGGCAAAACACAGACTTAAAATTTCAAGCAGCTAAACAAGATCCATGAGTAAAGTGTACATTCTACTAATAACAAGGAAAAATAGGAACTAGCATTTTGTCTAAAAACAGCTAAGCCTGAGCGCAGCAAGGAGCTACAGTTGCAGGGCAAACCGAAGAGGGAAGCAGAACACCACAGTGACTCAGGAGACTTCCCAGCACCCGGAAAACAAAATCAGCTGGAAAAAACCTAATCCATTCTCTGCTGGGTATATTCAATTCACAGTTTCTCCCTGCAAAAGGGAAATTTAACTCAGGAATCAGGGAGAAAGTGGAGGAATCAGCAAAGCAGGCCCAGTGGGGTCACAAAAGAAAACCTGATCAAAAACCTTGCACTACGCAAAAAGAAAATGCTTCTCTCTGCCTTCAAGGGGCAAATCTGTACAATGTAGAATGCTATACACGTCAAGCAAAATTTGGCACGCAGCCTTTGAAATATAGTGAATAAAGACAACTGTTAACACACCTCCTTTGTGAGATTTAGTTTCTACATATTAGCATTTGAATTGTGCTCAGTACTCTGTGGTGTCACACTAAGAAAATATGCATTTGTATGCTTCGTATTAGGAGAAACCAGCAGAAAAGCATTAACCTGGGCTCTGAGAACTCTAGGAAGAGCTAGAAGCCAGTAAAAATCCAGTAACATACCTATAAAATCTGCACCATAAAAGAGCCTGCCAAGAAAAAAATCCAGAACAACAAATAGGAGACATAAATTTCATACTCATGGAGGGCATCTGTTAATTGATTGCAAGCAATTTATTGGTATTATCAAAGATTATTTCAAAATGAACAGAAATTTGTCATTTGCAGCTACTCTCCAGTGCACATTGTCTCTACTCAGAGAAAGCAAATGTGCTAAGCAGCACCTGTCAGAAGCTCCTGTGATGTCACACAGAGGTAGTCAGTGCAGAAGGTCTGAACAAATGCTTTTTCTTGGTGAGATTACTGAGCAATGCACTAGACAAAGGCCTCTCAGAACATCCAATCAACCATCTAATTTTGGTCAAATGCCAGCCCTCAAAGCAGGTATTTTGGTGACAGTGAAGCAAATCCACTATATAAAGAGGAAAGACAAAATTAAAATTATCTCCAACAGGGAAAACTAAAATATATTATTTACAAAACAGCTATAAAATAAATATTATTAAAAAAAATTTCAATTATTGCTATGATGTTTTTATCTTCTTAACAATATTCAACACTTCCAAAATATTTTTAAATCCCAAAAGTGTATCAAAAGTAATAAGGAAGAAAAAAAAATACATCAGTAATACAGTATTAAAATGTGATTTTAAAAAATTTAAAATCTTTCATTTGTGTCTTAATCCATAAAAAATTCCATGTAAACTTAACTTTCCTGACATGCCAGGAACTACACTGCTTAGCTCACACAGCTGCACAGAAGTCAAATCATTAGATTAGAGTCAGGCTGTCGTTTATATTCAGAGTCAGCAATGACAGCTACTGAGTAATCGGTCCCATTTCTTCAGTCACTTGAGCATTCACTGAGTCTCACCTGATTATTCACTCTTCCTAACCTCACTCCATTTCTTAAAACCATCTGGAGCACAAACGCCCACCGTACTCCTTATCAGACAAAAATGGCACACATACAGTATAGAAAGGAAAACCGGCTCCTTGCACTGACGGCTGTTGCGATTTTTCAACAGCTAGGTCACACCAAGTCAGATGAGAGATTTAAAGTCCAGGGTAACAGTCAATAACAAAAAAAAAATAAACCAACGTTATATATTAACTTCATGTTTAACACGTTCAAATTCAACAAATGATTTGAACAGCAGGCACAACACGGCAGGAATACATTCTATTTTTTTCTGTTAAAAAAAATCCTTAATTTAATCCATTAAAATACCATTAACTTTTTGGGCTTTTTTGTTTCCATATTTTATTTCAATATAATGCTCAGGAGAGTCATTATACTGTGATGTTGAGTCAACAGAACACATGAAAACAGGTTTGCACAGACATGATGGATAACCTCTCAGGGCCACAGTTTCCACCGCCTGTAAAACAGACAAAACAATCCATACTTTTATCTAATGCACTTCAAGATTTACTGATGAGAAGTCCTACACAAGGCCTAGACATTGTCTGCTGTTACCCTCTCACTCAACATACTTATGTTGTAATATTACCATTACTGACATCTTAAAATAACATAAAATTGAAATCAAGTAGAAAATGTACGATAATAAAAAGTCACTAACTTCAGATAGTAGAAAGAGATTATTTAATTAAAGGGAGTTTGATTTTCAAAAGAGGAAGAGTTCAGATATATTCACAGTTGTTTATATTTTAATTTAGTTGTGCAAATAAAGACTACTGTACAGGTAACTGTAGGCACACGTGCTCTGCTTCTGCACATTTTTTCTGAATTAATAACACCATATTCACATCTAACAAGGGAAAGAAAATGGAATATATTCCTCCTCCCCTTCAAAACACACGGGACAATCCCAGGAAAAGTAACACAGAAATAGATGGATAGGACTGTCTCTGACATCAAACCCACAAAACAAATTTTGTTGACATACATGCAATCGCTTGGGATGAGTTGATGTATCTTTGTGCCCACCACAGCTGGGCTGTGAATTGTAACAAAGTGAGACTAGTACTCCCATACTTTGCTGTTACAGCTCTTTTCCTCCAGTGTGGAGGGAAGAAGTTACAGAAGCATGGTTTGCTAAAGGTCATCGTAACTATTTACAAAGCCACGAGTATCAGTGCCCTCACTAGTGCCCTGCATTTACAGGCCAGACAGTGAAATGCAGCATCTGGTGCTGAAGATGAAGCCACTTCTTCAGCTTCTTCCTTCTCGGTTACAACTGACATTTTATTTTTAAGTAGCACAGAAATAACGTAGCAGCCCATAGTATCGCCCTTGATAACTTATACAAGCCACAAGAATTACAAAACAAAACCATGGAGGAGTTCATACGGGAATATCTTTCGGAGACGACAACAGTTGCAGTTACCTTTGTGACAAAATAATCCTGACGGGCTCCTGTCCTCGCCGGACAAAATCCCACAGACACAGCAGTGTTACCTCCCATACAACGGTATCTCCAGCCTGCGTCAAGGGCTAACCAGAACAGACGCCTGGTGCTCATCAGTGGAAACAAGCAATGTCTATGTAAATAGAAGCTCAGTTCCAGTTTGGAGGCAAGTTAAATGAGAATGAAATCCAGGTATAGTTAGACTCTCAGCCCATTATCTCCTTCTTGAACAGTATATGAGAGGCCAAAGACAGAGCATTCTTCAGGAAGGTCTGCTTGGGTGTTATACATTTTTTTATTTTTACAAGTATACTAAATTGTGTGATTTTGCCTGGCAGCTTGCCTTTCACAACGGAAATTAAAACTATTGTGTATTATATTAAGCAACACAGAAAATGATGGTATTCAAACTTGTCTTATTTCTTTGCAAAAAAACTACAAAAACCTTGGGGAGGCTTTTTTTTAATAGCTGAATGACTAAGAAAGTTCCCTCACTAGTAAGTCTCTCAGCTTTTCAGTCTCTTACAGACATTTAAATGTCTGACAAATAGATCATAGACTACTTGTTTCAAGAGTTTTTGTAAAAAAAAAAAATGAAGCTTGAATCCCTAGTATTTTGAGAGACAAGCACAATGTTTGGTCTGCACAGCTTGTAACGCAACAGTGCCAAACTGCGGCAGTTAAAGACTGATGTCAGTAAGAAGTAATGCTTAACACACCTCACTGATTTGATGCTACAGTTGCCAACAAGGTCATTATGACCATGTTTTCATTCTTCTCTATATTGAAAAAATATAGGCGCTAAGTAGAATATTTTGATATGTTAAATTGGTTTTAGCCTATCAAATATTTACATGTAGGTGAGAACTACAGGTACGCTTATCACTCTAGTGGAAATTAATCTGGAAATTACTACTGATAAAAGAGCAAATCCTTGAATAATTTCTATCCACATAAACAATACATAATATTTTGAATACATTAAAGTTGTGCAAGTGCCATTTTGTATAATATAACACTTTCTATAAACTTTATAATACAACAGTTACTTTCAGTTTTTTAACACACAGTATAAAAGCAAATAAAGAATCTAAAACTAGTTCATATAGTCTTCTACACAGCCACTATACAGAACTTAAAGCTATATGCCATAGAAAGCTTCTTTAATTACTCATAGTAAACTTGCAAAGCCTTTTCATCTCTGCTGTTGTTATTAATTTCTTTATGTTTTTCATATCAAGCTTCAAGTCTGCTTGCTTCTGCAGACATCATAGCAGAGCAAGTGTTCTACGAACAGAAATAAGACGCCCAAAATGACAGAGTACTCTTGTTACGTTTCTGTTTCCTATGTTTAATTGTTTAAAAAAGACCAAGTGCAACTTTTTCTTTCCTAATAACATGTTAACCAATATTATTACCATACTACAAATACATTTACTGCTGACATAAAGCGAATTTGCTCAGACATCTCCTTGTAATCATAAAAATCAAAAGTAATCTTATACTTCACTGTACTAAACTCTATTTAAGAGTAAATACTAATTTTTCTTTATTGGTTCTACAATTTCATAAGCCCAAGACTTAGTAGGTAGTGAGTGCTATTTCCCCTTTTTCTGTAATAGTTTGAATATTATACCTCATTCTCCCTTCTTGGTTAGTGAACCTTCAGTAACAAGAGAGGTAATAAATGAAAATACAGATTGCACATATGTTGTATCGCCACTTACAAATCAGTAGAACCACTTACTTATTCAAGAGAAAATCCAGAATAAATATCAGCTTTTCTCTTTCACTTAAAAAATAATGACATTTTCACACATTCAGAGCAAGCTGAGCAACTTCATTTTAACATGTTTATAAAGTTCAGCCCGTCCAAGCTGCCTGACTTCTGGTGCAGTTGTAACTAAAGAAATGCTTGAACTAATCTGGTGCTGCCCTGTACCTGGTCGAATTGCTTGGATTCCTGCTAGTCTAAGGGGAACACCAGGTAAATCTACTGCTTCCAAAATTTAACAATTAAAAGAAACAAACACCACCCAATTACAGAAAGGAAAATGTCTCGTCATTGGTAAAGTAGAAAATTTTCAGAGAACTGGAAAAGGAAAAGATAAGGTTCTTACCCCATACAGCATGATGACATATGTATCAGCACTTCACCTGTATCATACAGTTTAATTTTATTAAGTTCCAGCTTATACAGCATAGCTCATTGTACTAAAAAAAAAAGTTAAGCCATTTAATGTTACTGCTGGAACTTGCATTTATGTATTCCCATGCTTGGGTTACAGACTATAAGGTTGATACTTAATCTGTGCAATTTTATTTTGCAACTAAAATTGAGGGTATATCTTAAAAAGAACAAATTTATAACTGTGGAAAAATACTGTCTAGTCTAAATTAAATGCAGAGGAAGCACTATTTAGTCCAAAATCTTGGAGTCTTAGGGTGCGGGGGATTATCTTGAGTTCTGCTAGAGCTACTGTTTCTGGTGGGGTCATTCAGTGGCCCTGCAATCTCCTCTCACCTTTTCTTTACAGTCTCTGCGCCGGCTTTCAGCATTGGCCCTTACAAACCCATTATCAATGCAGTCTAAAACACACATTTGTCACAGTCACTAATCCCACACTTCATACAACACAATGTAAAGAGAAAGCAGATTGATCTTTCAAACTAAGGGATGCTCTCCTTAAATGAAGTGAAACCATAAATGGCATTGTTATGCAGAAGGCATCTCTTATTAGTAGCATGGTAAAGCGAAAAGAGCACTTCTATTTCCTTGGCTGGTGCCATAAGCAAAAAAATCAAGATCTTATTTATAAATAAGACTTGAATTCCTCAGGAATTTTCTATTTTCTAGGATTTCTATTAAGTTACAACTGTTGATTTTTTATTTTGTGAGAAAAAGAAAAAGCAACATACAGTGCTGTCGTCTTGTAAAAACGAATGAGTACTTCATAAACAGGTTTCCAAGTCACATAACCAATTGGGTCTTTTCGTGTTGGTTAATCAATCTTCATTTCAAAACTGGAAGAAAGAAAAGAGGTAATTAGACTTGATAAATCCCAGAGAATTAGGTAAATTAACAGAACAGACACAGATTGATCTAAAGGACACCCCACAGGAGAAACAGATCCAAGAACAAACATCCAGTGTCAAAAATAGTTACAGAAATGCGATTAAAAAGTTCTAACTCCGTGACCAAAGATCTATATTAATAGCTCAGAACTACGAGCCTCAGTCCAAACAATCTCTCACTCTTGCCCATTTGTCAGTGCTGTAGCTCTCTGGCCTCTCCTGTATGTAAATACATGGTAGTTTTAATGCACACAGTCCTTTGGAGACTTCCATCTGGTTATAACTCCCACCGTCTTTAAAAATAGCTAGCACCCTGAAGAAGATAAGTCTAAATCTTCAGCACTTCAAGCCGCTCCAGAACAGGTACTCAACATTACCAATATTCAGTACGAACTGGACAAATACAGAACGTTAACCAGGAGGGGGGGGACAATGGGGTGGAGGGGGAAGTCTGATGCCAAGAAAAAGGCAAGAACAAGAAGGCAGGCAGCAAACCAAATGATCAGTGCTCATCGCGTTGGCTTTGGCATCTGCTGCTCTGCCTCGTATCAGAGAGGGCAGGAGGAGAGAAAACGCAGAACAACGTTTTGCTCATGCTGCCTGGGATCCGACGGGAGAGGCACCGCAGAGGACGAGAAGCTGGCTGCAGGCTACCAGAGCTGGGGTGGCCCTGTGCACAGCTGGTAGGGGCTTATGTCTGTCGGTGTGTGTTTCTGTGTCTGCGCAAGAGGGACAGACAGACAGACAGAGAGGGTGCCAGAGGGGAGAGAGGTTCCTCTGGTTTTCCTTGCATGACATAAGAACCTGGATGTCAATAGCTGAGAGGTCTTAAGGTCAACGCACCGATGTCACAACGAATGAAAGACGTTCTGCCTTGTTTCACAGCAGATACTCCAGAAGGTGTACTGAAATCACAGGCAGCAGCTCTGCAAGCAAGAGAGGTTCTGCTGGATGCAAGTGTTCCATGTTCAAACACATCGACACTATACCATAAAGACTGATACTAAGAAATAAAATTTTCATACTCCTGTATTAAAAGGGGAACATTGTGCTCCAATATGATGCCATTTTTGACCCAAGCCACAGAATTTTACTCAGTTACTCGTGTCAAACAACAGCATAAAGCACAGCTGGAGGCGATATTTTTGGTGAAGAAAACATCTACTTCTGACTTACGAGTTCCAGTTAATGTTCAGTTCATCACTCCCCTCCGTAAATCATGTTTGGATTCAGCCTGCAAAAACTGGATTGTTTAATGCCCTTTGAACACATGCGAAAACATCTTTTATTATAAATGAGGGTTTCCCCACACAGACACCAGTAGGTCCACATCTGCTGGATCTTGGATTAACACAGAGAAGCAAGCTTCCCCGATGCTCCTGCCACTAAGTTTTAAAGATGCCAGGTCTCGCACGTCATTGACTTTATTCAGTCTCCACCTTGTGCCCAAATGAAAGTTTAAACTATCCAAATACCTTTACGTTCGATGTTGCTTGGATTTGTACTACTTGTTTCGGGGATAACAACATCCCTTAAATGTTCTTACCATACTGATGTAAATTCAGTTTGCATAATTTTATCTGGGCATTTGAGGACATGGACACCATTCCATATTGAGCTATATCTCAAATTTATACTGAGGATTAATGTGCCACGACTCAGTGTTCCAAGACTACACAATATTTCTAGACTTTGTCTTCCCCCATATCTATAGAAATCAGAGTGGGGAGAAAAACAGATATGTTTAATGCAAAGGCGTGCACAACCTTCTACTGCACCTAAACTGCAACACTGATATAACAAAGGAAGAACATATTGAACTTGCACACTAAAGCCCAAGAAATCCACTTAATATCCAGTCTCCAATTCTGATCTTAAGATCTTGCCTACCAAAGCAAATATGACTCTCAGAACAGGTTTTGAACCATTATTTTTTTTGCCAGGGTATACCACGAGTTGGCAACATTGCGAAATACAGAAAAAAATCGTTCCTATAACCCATCCAGCTGCTCAAGGACCTCTTACTGGGCCAGGATGATTGTTTTGTGAGGACTTGGGTAAGTACTCGCATGGGTCTGTAAAATAAAGTACTTTCACATTTCTTTATCACTCTTCAAGTCGTCAATTTACTCACAATTACAATTGTTAAATGCAACACAAAATTTCCAGTAGATGAAACAAACAGAAATTGTGACCACCAGCTGTTCTTCTCTGAAGAGCTTGGGCTTCCCCCCATTTCCTTCTCCTTCCTCTTTCTTTGATTCCTCTTTTACCCTTTTTTAAAGAGCCTAAAATCTTAGATGACTGCAGGGAAGCACATGTTTACATGGGAATACAACTCAAAGATGGCTAATAAAATTATTTTGCAAAGGGAGAGGAAAGACTTTACACAAAGTATACTTCTAATCAATTATGTAATTCTTTTCCCCATGACTTATTAATTTCTCATGTTATGCCCCAATTATCTATAAACCAAGACACAAGACAGCTGCTTCTAAGATCTACAAAAGCAGGAGTAAATGTGTGCTATAGACATACGACATCGGTATAATGGACTGAATTTTATACAGAATATGTTCTTTTACACTGTCACTAACTCAAACTTCAGGAAAAATGTAAGCTAACTGCTCAAAAATTTATCATTATAATGCCTCACCTCTAGATCACAGAAGACACCATATAAGCACACAGTCCAGCATTATGTATTTTACATACATCTATACACACAGACACACATATAGCTAAATAAAAAGACATAAAATATAAGGATTTATCTTCCTGGCAACAAAACAGATAACCACGTTGCACAGCTGAACAGCTGATGAACAGCTCTAGTTGACCCTGAGATACACAACACAATGATTCTAGAAATAGTTTAGGGACTTTATCCTTCCATTTCTAGTGTGGCACCTGCTTAATAACACACAGCTACACTTCACAACTCTTTAAAATATTGGCATGATCCCTTGAGCTACAAGAAATTAGGTAGGTGTAAAATAATCAGAATGTCAAGCACATTAAATGTCAAGCATAAATAAGAACCAAAATTGGAAGCTCTCAAAGATGCTAGCACACCCACAGTTGGGCAAAAAGTGTTAACTTCAATAACTACCACCATTTGGGACTTGTATTACTATACAAAATACAAAAAATTCTTTGCCTTGATGATATCTAATAGCTTGAAAGCTGATTTGGCACTAAAAAGTAAAAGTAAATGTTATCCAAGTCATCAAGAAAACTTGCTGCCCCAAAATAGATTTTTACTTGCGACTCTTCAATTCAAACACTTCAGGGTATTGTTATTAAGACAAAACAAAACAAAACCTACCATCACTTTGCAGGAGAAAAAGGGAGGGATGAGTAATACATGAGTCTGTATTACATAGGAGGGCATCAAAAATGTAAACTGTAAAATAAACTGCCAAGTTATAAAATGCTTTGTCATCCACTAAAACAATAGCTTATTCAATTCATTTTTAATTCCAGAGTTCAATCACCATCAAAATTAAAATCAAGCACTCCTTCCCCAGTGAATATATACTAGTTGAATATTTTAAAGTGAAGATATATAAAACCTAAATTGGACTGGAAACTCTTTCAAGGAGGGATTTCCTTTCAACCAAGTTCACACCATACTAGCAAAGCATAGTCTCCACCACAGTTGAGACTTCTGGACTTCACTGAAATTAAAGCATTTTAGAAATATATAAAAGAACACACAGCATATTATGCTATGATTAGGTAGTAACACCTATTACTAGACGTTCAGAGAAAATGACACAGATTCATACTCTTGGGCAGACACAGAATGGAAAGTTTTCTAATCTCTGCTCATTCCAGCTCTGCTTATCCCCTTTCCTTTCAACCATGGGACACCCTTCTGGGAAGAGCAATAACAGAAGCAATTGATCGACAAATGGATCAAGAGAAATTGGACTGAGGTCACCAAATGACTTTTCCTCAGCCATATGAAACTGTCAGCCAGTAGTAATAATGAAATGTATTTGAAGTAATCAAGCATCAAGGTTAAAATACCTCTATGTAACCGTGTCCTAGCTCTGTGCTGAGTAAGAGAAGGAAAAACCATTCAGTAGAGTTGAAATGAGTTTTCCTTCAAAATTACAGAAACATCTAATATGTCGTACCTCTACCAGCATGTATTTTTAAATGTATCAGGATTTTTAGCTTACAAGAGAGAACTCTAAAACTCACAAACCTATAGAAATCTACAATTAATTCATAGAATTAGGGCAACAAGTACATACTACCCCAGATTAAGAAATACAGGCTCCAGTGACTGTTTAGCACTTGGTAACGTGAAGTTTCCTTTCATTCAACTGTGCCATGACTACCATGCCGACTTAAGTCTACACTACAAATATAAAAGTAACAAGAAAGTATTAAATAAAAAAAGTATAAATAACTGGAGTTAAAACTACATTAAGATATGTGTTGGTTTTCTTCTTTGCCTAATTGAATAGTGAGAAAATACATAAAACCAAAAATCATATACATAAAATGAGCCACTGCCATACAGCTGAGCATTTGTTCTTGAGGTCTTCATAGAAATAACATTTCGTCTCTTCCTAGAGAGAACTGTGAACCAGTTCCAGAATCAGACAATTTAAGCATGAGTTCGTACTTGAAATAAAATCCTCTTCAATGCTCAAGAACACTCTCTAAAACACTTACTCTATAAAAAGAAATTTTACTGAGAGAGTATATACACCTGACTTAGTTCAAGCAACCAAACAAGAGTAACAAGAGTGCCACCTATCCTTCATCAGGCATAACAGAACTTCCCATGGACGGACCTTGCTGTTACAAGTCCTGTACAGTAAGACCAGACAAGTTAAGAACACATAAAACTCAAGAATCAAGAGCATAAAACCCAAAAAGATTAAAACCCATCAAAACTAAACATATTTTAAAGCAGCCGCATTTTAGGCTTCAGTAGTGATTTTATAAAAATAGGTTTGCACACAACACACAGCTAGCAAGCTTGGTCTAAAACAAGCTGCTGCACCCAAGCAGCAACTGCCAATTAACAGGCAAAAGGAAAGATTCTTCCAGGGCAGACAGACTGGAGCAGCAGAGCAGGGACTGCGGGGGGTCATTTTCTTTTTTTTTTTTTCCTCCTTTTTTTTCTCTTTCTTTTTTAAGATTTTAGCAGATATCTGAATAATACAGACTAGTAATCCTGGTACCTTTATCAGGATAATGAGTAGAAGTTATTAAAAGCTAGAAATAAACACAGAGATAAACACCTTTTATTAGGGAGGAAAGTCAGTTCTCCTTTTCTGTAAAGGGAAGTCATGCTGCACAAATCTGCTGCAAGCATGTGCATGAGGGAGAGTCAGTTGGATCTGTGTATGTGGATATATTAAAAACCAAAAAATATTCATAAGCTTTCGAAAATGCCTTCCACGAAGAGAGATATATGAAAACTAAGCCACTACAAGATAATACAGAAGACCCCTGTTTTTAGGAAAAATCTGGTTAAAAGATGGGCACAAGAGCGTAAGTGCCAAGTTCTCCCACCTGGAGCAGGTGACTGGCAGAGCTCTTCAAGGAGAAGAGCCTGGAGGTGTCTGCACATCAACCAGCAAAGGGAGCAGGCAGTAACACCGCAAAGCCAAGATGAAGATGCAAAGTTATTCATGTTAAAATGATGAGGGCTAACCATTTCAGCACAGGTACCCACGACACAATGCACACATGAAAAGCAATCCTAACATTATTGCTCAAATGGATCATCTCCAAGCTCAACATTTCCATACAGAAGTGAGGTTTTCGGATGACTGTGGATAGGTGACCTTATTTGGGACAACATCCCTTACCATTTTCACATGCAAAATCTTAGGACACAACTCCACATAGTAGAGAATAGTCATAAGCGTACCCTCGCTCACCATTGCCTGCTAGGTGGATGCAAATCTCTTGCTGGTGAAGCAATATTTTTTTAAATCAAGTGGACAGTCAATGCTGATAACTGAACAATATTCCACACTAAATTTACCAAGAAGATTGCAGTGTGAGACACCAAGCACCAGCAAGCACTGCTTGCCAAGCAGATCTTCTACAGAGAAATGATTTACAGCGTAAAAAAACTCGCAGCATCATGTTGGAAGGTAACGGAGATTACTTCAAACTTGTCAGAATTCACAATTTTAACCCCCTCCAAAAGTATTACCCTTCCAGTGTAACTGTTCTACTGTAGGAAAAAGGTGGGAAGCAGTCCAAAGGAGTATTGCAACCTCTCCAAAGAGCAGGATGTGAACACAAACAAAGATTAATACATAGCAAGTTCCTCAGCAGAAGCTCCACAGGGAAGAGTCCCTATGGGTTGACTTATAGAAAACAGAGAATGATAATTTATCTATTGATGGAGTTTTGCTCTAGTGGTTTACGTAACACCAGCAAAGTCCTTAAGTGTCATTGCAGCTATATGCTCAACCAGGGACTATGTATTCTTTCGCTCTCATTCAGCTCTGTTCAGAATCACATCCAAGACATTTAAAATTGTACTCCAGTTACGGCATTCAAAAATTCTGCTGTATGTTCCCTCACCAGGGAAGTTGCAGAAGGATGCTACTAATAAGTATTGAAACAAAAGCAGACAAATATTTCCCATTAACATGTGCATATGGCTTCACTCAAAACAAATTTTCTTGCAAGAAACATGTTTATATAATACTATTAAGTTGTTCTATTGCCAAACTGACTGTAATGGGGCCATTTTGATTTAGGCACTGTAAAAATTTAAGCTAGAAGGAACGATATTCAAATATGTATGGAAATAATTAAGGTAAAATCCTGGAGGAAGACTCTCAATATATTTAAGGAGAAAAAGTATATATAAAGCCCACAAAGCTTTGTTTCTGAGCTCCTAACAAACACTGAAAGCCCAAGGAAAGAGCAGGAAGGCTGGGATCCAGCGTCCACCTCATACAAACATGTGCAGGCCAGATTCATAATTTGCTGCATTGTGCAAAGTTACTAAATCTTCTGTGTTGAATACAAGGGTCACTTACTGGCCTTCACTTAATGCATCACACACATTTATAAGGGAGTACCTTGGCCTTTTTCCTAGTCCATCAGGTACAAACGTAACACCCTGCACTTTCATGACAAACTTAACACAGGATAAAGAAAAAAAACACCACACCAAAAATTCTAACTGCTAGTAGAGGTAAGGACCCGAACTTCACCAGCTTCCAGGTGCACAAATTGTTAACCACTTACTAGTACTGGTCACTGGGTGGGGCTGCTATTAGTCAGTACCTTCTTCTCAGAAGCATCTGCTTTATGACAGCAAGTAAGTTACACACAGTTCACACTTACAGCAAATTCTTTATACAAACTGGCAATTTTAAGTGATTTAAAGAAGCCCATCATGTAGCAGGGGCCACGTGTCCAAAAGGCATTGTTTGGTCAGCTATGTTGCTGTCAATATTACCAAAGCATTACCTGAGTAACCAGCTGCAACAGCATTTTTAAACAATTTTTAATCCACCTTCATGCTTGGATGAAATAAACAACTTGAATAGAGAATTCTGTTGTAAATAGCAATTTTTTTCTTGGCATTTACTTGCTTTTGGAACCTGGATTAGCTTTCACGCTTGATGTGACTGAAGTGGCACTGACATGTAATAATTCCATAAATGCTGCAGGAGTTTCTATACAAGAACGTTAATAGGAAATACATACGCAAAGACATGACCCAAACTATGTGAGGTTAACATTACCCCCTGCACCCCAAGGACAGAGAGAGAAAGGATATCAAACCACACTCTTGTTCCCAAATAGAGGCCTGTTACAGGTCTCCAAGCTCCTGATCTGGTGAAAGCTGGGAGCTACTTCACATGGAGGAATAAACCATGAATACCATTACAAGACCAGTCGTATCTTGCCTCAGAGTGGCAGCAGCTTCTGACTCCTTCTGAATCCTCAGTGCCCTGAAGTATGGCACTTCAAAGGTGTAGTCACTTGGGGGAAGACATCTTTAAAGCTCACAGGACCTACAAGGCACTTCCTTGCACAGACAGGTAAACATCGAAACTACTTGCATCTGTCGCTGTTTAATGCCCTGCCCTGGGTTGCTAACCCTACCTTGTACCACTGTAATTCTGGAATTTATGGCAATGAAGAGCAGAAAATGGGAAAATCAGACAATGGCTCAATAGACAAGTATGTTCTTGCAGCTGGGAATCAGACACACAATGGCACACCTACGCTCTGCAGGTGAAAGTGACACCAGTCTTTTGTCTAGAGAGGATCCTGCATATTTAAAGTGAAAGAGAGAAAACACTTGAGGAGGAAAAGCAGATGCACAAACCCTCACAGCAAGTGTTCAACGGTGGAGAAAAGACAGGTACTTTCAGCACTGTCTTCTGCCACAGGTAAATATGATTGCAAGAATATTTTTCCTTATTTTCAGAGATCAAAATCAAGAATATAAAACTAATGTAACAACTTGTTACAACAGGAAACAAATTGGGCAAGTTAGTCAGAAGAGATATATATATAATAATTTCCAAAAATACCATGACCCATCAAAATACATAGCACAGTGTTGGGGAGGGGCAGCACTTTTCTGCAGCACCATCACTACTGCAGCCTTCCACGATTACTGTGTGTTGCTAATTGCAGTCCTATAAGAGTAATAAAAAAATATTCTTTTCAGTATTAATACTTATTTATAAATTAAATGTTCACTGTTTGCTTTCTGATTTGAAAACAACAAATGCAACACTTTGTTTCTCATCTATTCCCGAAGAGCCACGTCAGCTGCTCCCTCCTTCGCACCAAGTTAGTCAACAGAACAATCACAGTTGCGGCGCCTGCTACAGCCTTTTTGTTACCGTTAGCATTTAAAGCAGCACTTTCTGGACACCACAGTGGAAGCAGTCTGAGAATAAATATGATAAATAAGTATTTTAAAAGGTACTTTGCAAAGCTTCATTCTGACCAAGACATCTTTCTTAGTCTCCTACTTCTTTACAGCCATTAACCTCTGCTCTCCAGGAGGCAGCTTTGCAGTCTTTTCTTCCCTCCGAAGACTCAAAGACACCAATAAAACAAAAACTACTCAGTAAGCTGCTTCAGATTGCTAAATGATGGCCTTCCACAAAGCTCATCAGCTTGACTTGGATTTTGTAATGACCAATAATAATTTAGACATTTCATGCAAAAATGCCATCTTATCCCTCACGCAGCGTTATCAATCTTCAAAATAGCCTTCCTAAGCCAAAAGGAATCAGTCAGAAACAACGGGTTCACTTCTTTCCAATTAATTCAACCTGGCTCACAGGAAAAAAAGGCAAATTTTATTTGCCTCAAACACAAAGACTGTTCCAGATTTCCAGTACTTGAAAGAATCTCTATACAAGCAATAACACTTGCCCAAAAGTCTCTTCCTTTAAAACTAGCACCTATAATTAAAAAGCAGCTTCCATATCCTGAAGGATTTCCTCATCTGTTTAACTCCTCAAGGCTTTGCTACAAATGGGGTGAAGAAATCTAATACTGGATCAAAGGAAAAACGTAACCCTCTTGACCTTGTTCCAGGAGGAAAAGTTTAAAAAAGAAACATCCAGACACTGCCCATAAAACAAAAACCTTTGGTTGGTGACTGTAGTATCTCACAGCTCTGACACCCCAAAAGCACCCGCTCGCTGCAGAATCAGCCAAACCATATCTCACAGCCTTTACTATTTTTGCAACGATAGCATGAAAGATTGTCATGTTGGCAAGCGCTTTCCAAAGCCTGAAAAACCACAGCCCAGCTCCACCCAGCTACTGGCCCCCACACACGCAGGCAGTAAACACATGAATACAAGGTTTCTCAGTTCCCTGATGGAAGACACAGACAAGCGCTGCGCACAGCGGTATCTGTATTTGCAGGGAGTAGACACAAAGATACCCAAACCTGACTATCAGATGAACTTTATTTCAAGCTGGCACATGAAACATCCACTTGCTACAGCAACACCAGTCAGAAACAGTCTGCAGTTTCTCCCCCCAGCTTCCACTTCAGCTTCCCAGTGAAGATTTGGTGCAGCTTGCAGCTACTTGGGCAGCTTTCTGGGCATCGTGATCCCTGTGTTTAGCACTTCAGTAGAGCTGAAGTCGAGGGTGGAGACAATACACCAGCTCAAGATGGTACAAACGGTGACTACCTGCTTTCTTTAAGGTCTGTATCACTGTGACACAGCAGGTGTATATGAAGTCTCTCACAGGCAATTCCAAAAGCAGTTCAAGGTCTCTCTCCTAATTCTTTAAGCAACCCCATTTCTTTACAGAGTAATTTTTGACTGTGAGTTGTCAGACCTACATTTCCCTGGAACGGATATGAACTGGAAAGAAAATATAGGAAGACCGTGAATAAAGTCTTCTGTGGTGAAGGTACGCAGACACAAAGCAGCCATTCGGATACCAGACAAAACTGAAAGCAGGTCGTCTCTGGGAAACTCTCCCTTCCTGAGCAAGAACACCTCAACAACAAAAGCGGCCCCGAAAACTGAAATTTTCTGTTCACTAGCAACCTCCTCCTACCACTTTTTATTGCCCCCAATTCCACACTGACATCAAAGTTTCGGCCCAGAAAAGATTGATTTCAGATGAGAGTGAAAGCTAGCAACAGAAACAGCTCATCGCAAATGACAGATATCCATTACACTCTAAAAATCCTTCTTTGGAAATGACAGACAGCTAGAGCTACAGTCCAAGGCATTGTGTGTCTTATGTGAACACCACTAAAATGTAAATAACTCAAAATGATAGGACAAATACCTAAAAGGAAGATCAGACAATCATGCTACTCCCCAATTTTCAACAGAATTAATTTCTGAAGTACATACTATGTATTATGAATTTCTAACTTAAAGATTACTGGAGTGCTTCAAGAACACAGGTCTAGTAAAAACACTTTGCTCTTCCGTCAGTTGAAGCAATTCTAGTTCTCTATGTCACTGCTGTCCACAAGCAACCAAGGACTAAGTTTTGTTGGCAGAGCAGTGTGGAAAAGCTTACAGACTTCGCTGCTTACGTTCTGCTTAGCCAAATGCATTGCTAATAGCCTCATATTGCCAATGCTGACCATCTATAACCATGAGTCAGCCTCTGTCCTAAGCCTAACACTGACTAGAATAACATCTTAAAGCATTCATATTATTCATCAGAAGAGTGTCTCAAAATCATTGTTAAACTAATTTAATGCAAGGATTATTTTTAACATGCTCCTAATTTTTCATCATCAAGGTCCTAGAGCATGATTTCAAACAACCCTACAAATATAAGCATGGCTTATTTAAAAACAGAACTAAATTGACATTCCCATCTAACTGCAGTGACAGGAATAACCTTTATGGAAAAAAAAGCAATGCTTATCAGAAAATTCAGCAATTCGTCAACATCTGAAAATGCAAAAATGTGTTGGGAATGATATGAAAAACCTGATCTTAGCTGAAAAATAATGGCTTGTCTGAATTTTATTTTCTTTGCATCTTTTAAAAGAAAATTTAGACAGTTCTGCACTCATATTGAATCTAAATATAATTGCAATACATCATGCTAGATAATTCTCATAGAAGAGATGACATATCAGTACCAACCAGACCCTGATGTGGATTAGGATAACAGGGAAGACAGAGGAGGAAGAACATAGAGCTCTCTTCCGCATAGCATTTTTCATGCATACTGTACATCAACACAATCAAACAACACAGTCACCTTGTTGAATAATGAATAACAAAATGAAAAGAAAATTAAGGAGCAGTGAGCAAGAGAGAAAAGATTCAAGCTGACATTTCAATGAGAGGAAGTCACTGAGAGGCTCACAGTGACTGTTCCAGATGGCAGGAGCTATTTCGGCCAGACTACCTGGCTAGGACGGGAGCTGCAGTTAGGTAAGCAGAAGGGGGCAGGAAGAAGGAAAGGAACACAGGCAAAAAAAAACAATCACTGAAAATGGGATTTTTACCCTGCAGGCCTTCTAATTCAGAACCTTGTAAGTAAGAGAAAGTCAGAAAATAAGAGAGTAACTCTCTATGATCATTTAGGAAAAGGATACCAATTACCACTCAAGATTCTGGACACAGAAATTCCTTTTGGCCACTGTATGGATTAATTATCTCTCCCATGCCTGGCTTTCTATAAACGTAATTAAATTGAGGGTTTTTTTTAATGAATAAATCTTAAATGTGCTTTAGGCACCATAAAGCATCTTGCCATCTAGCTGTATTCTTCATCTGCACTTTGCTCCATCAACCTCCCTTACAGTACTGGGAAGAAAGGAAAATTCTTTCTACATATATATTTGTCATTTTCTTTTGTTTGCCTTAAGGTTCAATGCATATTCTAGCTGTCAAAAGTGATTTCCCCTGCTCAGTGAGCAAATATTCTCAACAACGATTTTCTTCTTTATTTCCTACTATTAGATAATGATTATACGGACAGAAATAATAGAAATGCAGGCAGGTCAGAGCGCATCAAAGATTTATCTCTGGGCAGGAAGTCTAGTTTCATTAAAGATAAAAATAAAATTTATGTAAGTAGAACACAGGGTTGCTGTGAGTTGGCTTTGGGACACAGGTGACAAAGTTGCAACTAAATTATGAAAAAACCTAATAAAGGACAGTAATAACCTCACACAACCCCAAGCCTGTAAGTTAGGTGAATGTACTACTTTCAGAAGAGGACTGTTTTAAACAGTATATCAAAATACCTCCTAAAGACCTGAAATTGGATTATTTCTTATGTCCTGATGCCTGCTAAAAACAAGTAATTTGTATTTTATCGCAGTGGGCTTAATTTGAGAAGCAAAATGCAAAGTAAGAAAATGTAACAAGCGCAGAATAGATCTCCGTAGGTTTTGTATACACAGTCGTCATCTGAAAGGAATCTGCAAACAATATGCAATTACAAAAAGAGACCCGTGGCTAAGTTGACAGACAGACACAGGTATGCATTTCCAGAGTACTCAATTCATTTTTAGCATGACTCGAGGATCTTCCCAAGGACTGTATTCACAGGCCTGAACTGAAATGATTCCAGCGGTCTCATGAACAGCCCACTGCTTTTGCCTTGCTTGTGTAACCCAAACACACAGTGGCATGGACCTGCGTTAAAGAAAGGGTAAAGACTTGAGTAGCTCCTGTCAAAACGGCTGACGGACTGCTAAGAAGGTCCTTGGGTTAGTTGAGTGATGGTGATATAAAAATTTCTAGAACTGAAAGACTTGAGTGCATCAGAGTTTAAATTATCCAAAAAGATAACAAGGAAAGGATCACTGTCACAGTGAAATTGAATCAGAGGTTCAGGGCATACTTCTAAAAGCACCCAAGAGAAGCACAGTCACCTTTCCACTTAGGAATTTCAACACCACTGGCTTTCAGCAGGAATTAGGAACCTAACTGCTGGATACCCACAGGTATTTAGGCCCAAATAAGCACCAATTACAAGTTCAAAGAATTCCTAGATTTCTTCTGCTAACCACTAGGTATCAGCAAAGGGGTTTAACATCTCAGCTGAATGACATTACTCTCCTTGGCACATTGCAGGGTCTCCACTGCACCAAACCCCTACACCCCAATATATTTTATAAATGCTTAAGTGTACATGAAAGTTAATGAAGAGAGGTACTTACAAAATGCCTAAAGCCTCTTGAAGATTACCACGATATCTTAGCAGTTGTTATAAGAATAGAATTCAAATTCAAGCAAGATCAGAGTCCAAAAAGGAGTAAATTCACTAAAAAGGCTGAATAGAAAACTCAGAAATATTTCAGGCAGCCCTTTATGTGTTCGTCCAATACCATGACAAAACAACAAACTGGGAATATGGAAAACAAAGTACCAGGACAGTTGAAGATTTTAATGAAGGAAGAACATGCAAGACAAACATCAACTTGTCAAGTCAACATATCGCACATTTGAACACAACTGCTGGCTTCGAAAATCCATTACATCATGCAGTCCGGACAACGTATGGGACATCAAAAGATAGCAACATGTCGAAAATTGTGGTTTGTTTAATGGACATCAAAAAAACGCAGGCAACATCATTCTGTCACTAGTAAAATAATGTGTAAACCAAGAAAAATACAAGCATACACCAAGTATATCAGAATGATTTGAACCACGGACAATACAGAGCTATTTCCAGGGCATCAGGAATATGAACACAAAAAGGTAGCTTTCTGTTTCTTTAAGTAAATAAAAAATAATCCATAAATAACAGCTTAAACTTCTTTCATTAGGTCATGTAATGGTGTCAAACAAATTTAAATACAAAAAGAAATTCAATCAGGTTTGTTAAAAAAATTATTAAGTATCTGTGTTAAAGTAATGAAAAATAACAAGGCTTCACATTTTTTTAATATTATTGAAAAGCATAAGTGGACACTACAAAAGCAGGAAAAGTTGCTCCCTGATAGACAAAAGTAATGGTAGGATTATTTAAGAAATCAAAATTTGTACAGAAAACAAGCTTTTGCAATTAGAGGCCCGTGTATACTCTAGAGACCATGTACAAGATAACAGGAAATCTGGAATAAGAAAACATATATGAGATTATACGACATGATCCAAGCTCTGAATGCAAAAATAAGCGCAATTCTTATTTCCAATATTGTCAAGATTATCACATAATGGTTAGGGAAGCTATAGACCTGTAATGGCTCTTGTGCCTTAGAATACAACGTACTCCATACTACTGCAACAGCCAGTAATAGTTCAAATAAATTAGGTAAAAATAAGTTAATAGTTCAGCCAGAGAAGAATGCCAGTAATGACAAGCAACTGAGAAGAAACTATTCCTAAGGAAATATAAATTAGGAATGTAGAATGGTTATACAATTGAGAGCAGCAAGAAATCAAGAAAAAAATCCTCTGTGACTAGTTCTGCTAACGAAGCCTTACTTGCTTCTCTACTGTCTAATAATATGCAAGATTAAAATGGAGCTTTATTCACAAATTAGTGACATTTCATAAGATCCTATTCCTGAGCAGCTTCTTGGTATTCAAGAGGGATCATCAGCTTTTTTCTTAGGGCTTTTTCTCCCTCATCCCGGTCATCTGTTTTCACTGCTGGCAGGAACTCAGAGCCTTTTTGCCTCTACCTGCCTGCCAAATAGATTCAAACCGGCCCAAGGATTCAAGAGTTACTGAATCACAGAATCACAGAATAGTAGGGGTTGGAAGGGACCTCTGTGGGTCATCTAGTCCAACCCTCCTGCCAAAGCAGGGTCACCTACAGTAGGTCGTAGAGGACCTTGTCCAGGCAGGTCTTGAATATCTCCAGAGAAGGAGACTCCACAACCTCCCTGAGCAGCCTGTTCCAGGGCTCCGTCACCCTCAGAGGGAAGAAGTTCTTCCTCATATTCAGACGGAACTTCCTGTGCTTCAGTTTGTGCCCATTGCCCCTTGTCTTGAAGTGTGGGGAAAGAGAGGATGAATGCAAAGACACACCAACAGATTTGATCTGAATGTTTCCGAGGGAAACAACTGCCAAATCCTTGCAACTCCTCCTCAGCCATTTCATCTCCCTTTGCATTTTCCCCTCTCCTACCCCCACTCACAAGCACAGGCTAAGTCAGGAAAGGAATCTGGGTTTCGGGAATGAATCACCTCTCAACATTTTTTTTTTATGAGATTCTTTTCTCTTTGGAAACTCAGCAAGAAATCATACATATGCAACAGAAATCTCAACAAACTAAATTTATTATAAGCCCAGAAAAGGGAATTAAAATAATTTATTCTTTCTAGCTAAACAAACATTTTGCACAAGTAAAACACAAGCCATGTTTTAATTATGAACAATCAGGACAAAGAAGGCAAATGGTCACAATGAACTTGTCGAGCCTTCACAGCACCTCATCATGAGGGAAGCTACCCTACTTTCCAAAGCAGTTTCCTTCAGACTCATCACTTTCTGCTAACAGATGGGAAGCTGAAGATAGAAAGAAGGATCGTTTATGCCTAGCACCAAGGGGAGGGGGAAAAAAAAAAAAAAAAAAATCTCAGCAGTGAGATTCCACAAATCTCTGCAGGATTCTATTTAAAAAAAAAAAAACAAAAAACAATTAAAAAAAAATCAGCAACTGTCCTTTTCCTCAGAAGGGGAGGAGGAATAATCGGAGACTTTTCCTGGGGCTGCCCATGTTCTATATGCCTGAGCTACGCTCTACCAACCTCTTCTGTCCTGTGGTCTTCTGCTATACTCGCTTCTACTTGTTTATTTTCCTAATTGCGTATCAGTTCTAACATAAAAGCAGTAGTACAAAATAAGGTTCTTCAGAAATCTAACAGAAAGAGTTCTATCATTAAAAAAGCTTCCTCATACTCTAAAAATTGAAAAATACGTTTTTTCTGTTAGACCCAAAACACTTCGACTAATCCTTAATCCTAAATTCCTATCTGGATTAGTTTCTTCACCAAGTGGTCAGGATTTCACTTAGAGAGGCACTGATGGCAAAATAGTATATAATTATGCAGCAGCAAAGCAAACGTCGCCCTGTGATGCATACTAAAGTAGGCTCTCTGATGCAGATAACATTTTATATTTTGCCATTGAGAGCCACAGATTTCCTGAAGTTGTGATACCATAAATACATCATTAGCCTTAAGTTATTTAACTTTTTTATTTCTTTCCACCACAAAACAAATCATCAGTGCTATTGGCACATAAGAATATTTATCAGCAGTGCTACTTAAGCCAACAGATAAACCCCAACAAACTAAGCTGAACTAAACATCTTTAAACTGTGATACTTGCAATACTGGGGGGGGGGCAATTCAATAAGCTTATCTAGCGCCAGAAATGAAAATATGCTCATATTTTTCAGCATCATTTGTCATCATTTTCTAGATGACAAAGCACACTACATTTATATTTTCAGGTGTTTGTGTATGTATGCGTACCCTTTCTTATGTGGTTACATACAAATGTATAAAGATTTTGGAAATACTGTCACTGAAAGACTGAAAGCATTCACACCACCTTATATACACACAACTTCAAATGCAGATTGAAATGGAAACTAAGAAATTTGGGTGTGATTCTTTGGGTTTACTGTCAGTGGTTTATCAAAGTAAGCAGGAGAGAGCTGGTTTGCTCCTCTCAGTGCTAACACTCATACAGTGGTTAATGCTGCAAGTCTTGCCCAAACCGTTAGCCCCTCACATAAGAAGGAATGGCATTTGCACAATGCTGATCTTAGATTCTCTACCCTGAGCAGTTTCACTGACCCTATAGGAGATATATGGCATTTACAAATGAAATAATTCAATTTTTGTTCATTTAGTAAAAAACGCCTTGAGGTCCTTAGCCTTAGTACATTCTTGGTATCTTCATGTGGTTATCATCTTCCCAGTTACAACCAGAATGGAAAGACTGCAATACAGAGAAATATCATAGATATGTTTTAATAGAAATATCAAACTCTGCTTCTTCATCAAGAATCTGACATTAATGATGTTCGAGACCTGATGATAAAGTTATAGATATCCAGACTTCTAACTCGTGCAAATGAGATTACACTGGAGTTGTATTGCAAGAAATGGAACAGGATTTACTCCCCTTTTGCTAAAATTTCAAGAGCCAACTAAGAGAATGCAGCAATTCAAAAATAATTGTATGCATACTCCTTCAAGTAAAAGCCTCCATTTCTCTCTAAAAGAGGTCATCATCAACAGAGTAGGATGGGAATCAGGGTGAGAACGTTTCTAAGGAGGTTCGCCTTTCACAGGGTAGGCACAGAATTGCAAGACTGATTCTTCAACAAAACTGTGAAGACAATCCAGCTCTTTAGGCTAAGAATTCTCAGGGCATACAGAGACACGCACAGATACATAAAACACCCTAAAATAATCAAAGATAAAGGTTTAATGAAAGTATTAGTGCTTCTATATATTATTTCTGGACAAATAGTAGGTGCTCCACAGAAAAATGGAACACAAATATACCACTCAAATATACCCAGGGTTATGCAAAACAAACCCCAAAACTACACCATAACTGGTTTTCTATTATGCAAGTCAGACATCGCCAAATAATTAAGTGCGTCTTCCTCCTGTCAGGAAGCTAACTTCAACCTCTGCAGACTCAAGAATTCTACACGGAACTGGATGAAACATGGAAAATAGAACACAAGGTGCTTCCTTAAGTGCCAAGTGATCGTAGGAGGATTTTTAAATTTTTTTTGCCCCAAAATGCGAATGTGAAAGAAACTGCACTACAGCAAGATCTCTGCTGTGGGTGTCACGCACCATTTTCTCTTGGAATCATTGCATTAGACAATCAATTGAGACAAGCACTGACTGAACAAATCAGAAAGAGGTATTTATCTACAAAGGGTGTAACAGATTAAATTGCCAATAATTACAGATATAAAATTAAGCAAAGACTATTCTATAATGTGGTTTTGTGACCATCTGTTTTGTTGAGACTTAAATTTGGTACCATTCATATGAACTATTCTGCAGTACCATCATAAAGAAAATTTATATCAGTTTATCTCATTTCCCTAAATTTTTAAATTTTTTTTATATATGCCTTGATGTATAAAGTATATGGTCCTTTAGAGATTTGTCCTCCATCATTCTGAAATGAATTTTCCTTGAACACTCATTTCCTGGCTGAAGTCTAAAAGCAAGCAATGCGAAGAGAACTTCTAAGATTAACCTTGACTATGAAATAGATGAAGGGAGCCTTTAGTTCATTCAGAAACTACTACATGTGGCAGAGTGATGAAATCAGTAAATAATTTCTGGACTGAGAGTGAGCACTCATCATAGTGAAGACTGTCCTCTCATTACAGATTTCCTGTATTTCCTTCAAAAGTCTCTGATTTCTAATTGCAACTATCACACAAGTTGACTACAATGATTTTCTGAGTGGCTGGAATTTTCCCAGAAATGTTTCCAAATACCGTCAAGTTCACTTGGCACACAACGAGCTGATTACAAAAGAGATTAATAATGGAGAACTGAGCGGAGTCCTTAACTGTATTATCAGGAGCAACGTCTGCAAACACAAAAACTACTTCACCTCTCTGGTTCTTTAACCTTCTGGGCCCAGGTCTGTCCAGCACAATGGCGGGGCCTGGCAAGCGGCAGTGAACTGCACAGTCAGAACTCTACGCTCTCTGCAGCTGGAAGGAAGGCTGAATGGTTTTGACCTTCGTTATGAAAGCTAAGCAACTTCACAGTGAAGACTTCTACTTACCTTTTTACTTCATGGGAATTCTTCAGTAAATTCACTCATCGCTGGCCATTGAAAACAAGTCCTAAAACTGAAGGTACTCCATGCTCAGTTGTTAAACAGAGGAATGGTCACGTATACACATTTTTCCTCTTTCAAAAATACCGTCAATTCCTGATAACTCTAAGCTGTTTGGGTTGCAGTAGTGTGATAGCTACCAACCATCCAGTTCTAGCAGCAACATGATTAAGTTTACATAGTTATTTCACATCAAGAAATGAGAAACGCCTGAAGTATTTTTATTTGGTCCAGAAAGGATGCTTGATATGCAGATTTTGTTTCATTTATGATTCAATGAAAACTGAATACCATTAAGAACTTCAGGTGGGAGCTGGAAGTTAAAGTTAACCTCAGTTACCAGCACAGTATACACCAACATCAGATGACTTCACATAAAGCTTGAGGAAATTTTCTCAAAAAATATCAAAGCAAATTTTAAATAATGAAAACAAAAAATTTCTTATTAACTAGTCTGCTATCCCCTATGTTACAGTGCTTATTTTAAATGTTATCAAAATAGAGGTAATTAGGTTGGCATTAAATTACAGTACATAAAAGCTGCTGAAATCTTCATTTGCATAGATGTTTAACCATCATTTTCTCAGCAGCTAATCTTCACACTTTGAAAGGGAATCCAGAAAGTCTGCTTAATTTCCTGTTATGTATCATGTACCAAATGCAAGATGAAGTAATACGGAATAAAACACCTCTAGAAATTTTCAATTTTACTTGATATTTCGTACATAACACAAATTTAATTTGACAAGAAGAAAAGTGATAAGAGCAAAAGTCATCAATTTAAAATTGCATTCTTTGGTCTTAATCCTTGAAGATGTGAAAGATGTCTAAGTTTCCATAGAAAATGTTCTATTAACAAGCAAGTAGAAAACAAAAATCCTGTGCAATAGACTTTTCAGCTACTATAGTAGACAAAAAATATTGCTGTCAAGTGACTAAAATAGGAATTCAATTTTGTAATAGTCTGAAATCTAAGTGAATTTCACTGCAATACCCAAATGCACTCAGGTACATGAAATACATGACACAAAGGACACCCACAACCACATTAGAAAGACGTTTCCATTTACATTCACAGTAATAAAACTTCTTTTTCATGTACTTTATACAGTAGTTAGATCTATGGAACTACTTTTCTCTTATGCAGCTTAGCACAAGCCATTCCTGAGAGTGGCAAAAACAGAGTAAAAGAGAATATTAGGAAGTGATGTTCATAGTTCCTGTAAGCAGCCTTTTCATCTTTAATGCAGCAATCATCATCAGAGCAGGAAGCTGATACAAATTCATAACAACTTTCTTTTCTTAAATAAATAAGCATAATTAATACTGTGGTATAACGGCAACAATTATTCAATTTTGGCCCTATTACATCCAGTTATGGAGATGATAGTACAAACCATAAAAATCCATCCGATTTGGATGCTTCCTGGTCTTTGAAATTTACTATTCTGACAGGAAGGTGAATAAGTATTTCACCTGGCAATGACATACTAAAAAGAAATCACAGCAAGCTTCCACACTGGTATTTCTGCAGCAACATCATCCACACTTGTATATTCTTGAGTAATGGCTTGTCATGGAAAAAGCGATGTTAATCAGGACATGATGTAAACAGCCAGTTTTTGCCCATTCCTAGCCACCACTACACATTGGATATCTGCATTGTTCACAACACTCAAATGGGTAACTGTCTGCTGACTTAAAGTTACTTTAATAGATTTACTGCCAACTAACATACCTCAATTTTAGTTATTTTAATTACCAGCTTCAAAACCAAACTATAATACAACAGCTATTTAACTTGTGGTCACCTAAATATAACAATAACTAGTTAAATGTCATGATTTCAGCTAGTCAGTAAATGCTTTTATTTATAGCCAGATGATGATTATATCTGAACACATCATCAGCTTTCACAACTCAAAATTCCTTTATATTGGTTGCAGCACACAAATGGAGGAGATAATTTCCACGGTCTAGACAGCCTGAATCAAAGTAGTCATGATTTCTTTAAAATGCAGAGCAGGTTTTACATTAAGCAATATCTTGTTAGACTCACGTGCTTACACTGAATGTTATATATTTATGTTCATACGTTACAAGCTCTATCTGTTAGATATTCTTAGGACCAAAGCTATTCTGTAACACGATATAAAATCAAGTGAATAAAAATTTAATTCCAAACGATCATTTCTTTCATCACTATTTTGCATTTGTATTTTTGTGATGGTCTAGTCAAAGGATGAAAAGTCCCACAGTATTTAACAAAAGATGCAAAATCAGCATATTAGATTTGAAGCACAGAAATAATATTTTACTGAAAGCCGTTATGCGTCATTTATACATTTTTTTTCCACTCAAATATTCTAAATTCAAGTCATCTTGTACTTAACAGTAAATTACACTGCAGAGGAGGTGGCAATGAGTGTAAATATGTACATATATGAGTTACGTCCAGCGCAATGTAGCTAAGGCAAATTCAGGAAGGCATACAAGCAAATGAAAACTTTGAGTTAAAACCCAGGGATGTGTTAATCTACCATCATCATATACACTCTCCTTCTAGGTGAAGCAGGTTACCCTGTCTTAAAAATAAAGTGGACTCAGGTCCACACTTTCAAAGCTGTTAGAAACGGAACAGTACTTGACAGTTGAGAATTTACTGATCCTAATTTTAGCAACATCATATGGATAGCACCCAAGAAGACAAAAGTACTGTAACCTGCTATGAGAATGCAAAGGGGAACAGATGAAAAATCTCAGCTTCATTTTGAGAAAAGTAGTTCTTTGCTCTGCAGAATAAAAACAGCTGCAAACTTGTTTCTTCTTGCCTTTTTTTAATCTTTTCTTTTTTGGCTTTGGATATTCAAGAATCACAAAGAAGAAAAAGAAGACACAAAAAGAAAACCATACTCATTATTTTTAAAATGTCATTTTAAAGCTTATCTAATGACAATTGCAATGACACTTACAATATGCAGTTTCCATCCTAGAGCTACCAGCACCTGTATCTTAATGATACTACTGGTACTTGAAGGCATCTGCATAGAATATTTTCAGCAGAACATATACTTGACTTTGTCTGTTGCCTAAGGAGTGAGAAGATCGATTCCATTAAAAAAAACCAAACTTCTTGAAGTGAAAACCTATTCTTGTTCTCTAAATAACTTGAATACTTAAAAACACAGGTAGAAACATCCATTAAATACTGTCGCTCTTACCAAAGCCTGCTATATACAAGCTCATCTGCCAATCCTCATTCAGGGAGGTGGAAATGCAATTCAAGATGGAAGTGACAAAACAGAACATTTTTTTACACTCATAAGAGTGGTGGCCAATACATTTGGGCCAGCTTACTTCCATTTTTGACTAGCAAGGACCTTTTCTATCTGTAACTACTATTGGCTGCAGACAGCTATCTCCTCCTATGCACTGACTTTTGGATAACCAATGCATTTTTTTCAAAACATTCAGATCATAAAACCGAATTGCAAGTATCCCACATGCTATTTCCTGTTAATTGTTCATACGCATTGATGTTGTTCCAGAGCAAAATACTGACTTTTTGTTAAACATCTATGGCTGAGTCGTAAGGCACTAAAAGAAAGAAGATTTAGAGGAACTACTTTGTCCTTAGGCCATCTTTTCCGCCCAGGATTTATGCCAAAACAAGGCTGTTATCATGTTAAAGGAACAAATTTTATGTGGGACTTTAACATAGTTACTGCTATAACTATGCTTTAAAAATTTCAGCAGAAGCCTTTCTGAGTATACATTTACAGGAGCATTTTTTGGTCAGATATTTCCTTGAACTGAAGTACTAGATACATAAAACATCAAGACAAATAGCAATACCATAAACAGTGTTATAGATACAGAAATAGAGCTTAATCAGTGGTCCATTTAATTCTGCATTCTGACTTGAACAGTGGCAGTACCAAATGCTTTGGAGAAAAAAGTGCTGCAAATAAGGAAAGTCTGGTAAGTCTGCAATCTAGTAAAAGCCATCCACATGGAAGGGTTCCTTGAACCGATTTCTAGCTGTTCCTATAGAGTATAAATGAGTCAAACTTTAATTACAGTAAGGTTTCACATACAAACAGAATATATGTAGATTTAAAGAAATTTTGGAAAGCAGTAACTTACTTTGGAGTAATGTAATTTTATTTAATTGCTTATAATTAATAGTATTCTGCAAATGTAAAACAAGTGTCTATTAATTCTCTGCATAAACTAAATTTAGATATCAATTGAGTAGCTTATTCACAATATTTACTATAATTATTGCAATACTTTTGTAACTTGGATGATTTAAAAGTTTTGGGGACTTGATACCAAATAATAGTTTCTGCTACATAAAGCAAAATAATCTTTCAAACTCCCAGTCCCTTTGTACTTTGAATGTGACTCACTAAATTTACATTTTGTGAAAGTACATGTAGGAGTAAAAGCACTTATGTATTATCAAGAAATATGACATTATAATCCCATGAAGTTACTACTTATAGAAAAAAATAAAACTGCTCCCATTCTTTTCCACACCTAAGTGTAAAGTGAATACCATCCATTAAGTTTACCTTCTATCAACTTTATAGAGAAAAAGAACACTTAATATGTTTGCATATATTTTTAACTTCACTTTTAACACAAAGTTTTAAAATCGGCCATGAAACACAGACATTGGAAATATTTTTCTATAAAAGTTAAAGCATCTGACATTTTTTTTATTTAAAACTACTCATTGACTTGTGTCAACTCTGACAAAAAGATGTGGCCAAAGGTGGGGTGGAAAATTACAGAAAATGGAGAACATTCTACAAACATCTGTATGTTATAAATAGACCAACATAAGGCCAAAAAAGGTAATTTCTTTAATTTCTTCTCTTTATCTTCCTTATTCTCTCTCCACTTTTTTGCTACCTAGTTTGTCATGCGGTTCTTCAAACACCAACAGACCAAAAAAGCAAATGCAATAGAGAATCAGAGTGCCATTTTTAGGTGAAGTTTCCTAACTGAAAATCAAAGTAATTACTAAATTCTAAGACGTTTTGTTCATGCAGATAAGACATTTTATTCTCCAAATTCTTTAATACTCGAAAGTTACAGTCTATCACAAGAGAGAATTATGCTTGATTTCTTTCACGAGTCGATTGCTTCAACATATGGTTCAGCCACCCTACATAGTTCATCCCACTGACACTTGAGCATATACCTCAAACAATAAAATAACAGAGAATTGGGGGGGGAATGCAGAAACATCACTGCAGGTGGGTGTAAACTTCACTGTGAATCCCTCAGCCACCACTGTTCACAGCTGAACTGTGTAGGAAGGGTCACAAGAGTAAGGAGGTTACTTTTGGATTTAATGTGGGGTTTTTTCCCCTCACCTGCTTATGAATAGAGACTACAGCAGTGCCCTGGAGGAGTGGTGGAAATTGGGAAAACAACTGTAATAAAAAGAATTGGGTGGTAAAACTGAGTTTGATTTGAAAAATGGCCTTAAAAAACAAGCAAGACACAAAACATGACCTATAGCTACAGGCTAAAAGCTTGGGAGCTTCTGGAAAAGCTCCTATGACGCAGCTTCTTCTGGAAACCAGGAGACAGACCGGGACACAACCAGACACACAGCTCCTTTTCCTACTGAAGACACTTGCTTCTAGGACTTGACAGAGCTGTGGAGCACAGGACCTAAGATACTTGCTTTATTTTTAAACTTTAGGCAGGGGAAGAATGTACGTTTCTGTTAGTTCACAATATTGACAGTGTATTACCATCGGTTTCTTCAAAGAAACCAGTTCAGAGAGCCTGCGGCAGCAGGGCACAGCTGCCACCTTCAGGCAAAGGCGTCTTACGGAAACCCCGGGGCGAAGCACACTCCGAAGTTTCGCTATATCAGCAAGGTGGAATCTGTCTGTCAGCGAACCAGCATTTACGCTCTGCCTACAGAAATACAAACCAGATTACTACCAAAAACCAGAATGAGATCATTTATGCCACGGCAAAGCAATAATCAAAAAAATCATATTGTAGTGACAGTAGCACACAGTAAACAACTTTTCTCACAGGAATTTACTTCTTTTCATCACTGCATGGCACTGAATATACTCCTTCACTGAACGGATCACCACGTGAAGCAGACCGTTATACATTTTTTTAAACCTCAAACGAAGTACAAAAACAGGCTGTTCATTAAGAAAAGGTAAGGGAAAAAACACTTTATTAAACAAATGGGTTGCATGAAGACAAAATGCAGAGGGGATATTAAAAAAATGGACAAGATTAAAAGCCAGAATAACGAGATAAATTAGGAAAACAGTTATTCAAGTGTCTGTTTTGAATATCTGAAAACTAAAACCTTGAAAATGTACTGTTTCAGAGAAAACTCTGTAGTGCCAGGAAGATACTCCCAATGAAACTTGAAGTTTTTCCTTAACTTCAGCAAATCACTAACAAGTCATTAAAATCTTGATCCTCGGGGCATCTTAGCAGCACTTCTGCAGCATTAGTAATAGGCCATTTAATTCCCCCAGTTGATTTCTAATTTCTTACTCGTTTTTAATTCATGATGTAACTGAATGTTTCATTCTGATAGCCTGTATTCTTAAGGAAATCGGAATTTATCTTCCTGAACTAGAAGTTTTTACAGTGAAGAGTGCTGGATTATGGTGTTCTTTCTGCTTGTTTACCATCTCCCTCAACTTCTTCTAAAATAAATCAAAGTCTTCATTATTGAAACATTTCAGTTTGCCCATATCTGCTTATTCTTCTCAGTTGGAAATGGCTTGATTTTGGAAATATTTTCTCTCTAAGGCAAGAGTTGTTAACATTCCATGAACTAGTATCTCAAGCCACATCAAAAGATCCTCTATAGCAGGAACCTTGTCTTAAAACACTCTTTGAGTTTCCACATGGAACAACACTGAATAAATTTCTCATTCCACTGCATACCACCAAAAAGACAAGGTAAGATAACAGGGGCTCCTTATCCTTATTTCACTTCTCCTAGCTATGGATTGCTGCAGTACTTGACTCTTGATAGGTTTCTACAGGACAGCTTCTTCCATTGACAAATTAAAAAAAAAAAAAAAAAAAAAAAACCAACAACACACCAAACCACAACACCAAAACCACAAACCAGGTTACCAGCCTGGCACACCTATCTCCAAGATCTCTTGCAATCTTAAACAGACTGGAATGAGAACCAGAATTAGGGTAGAAGAAGAACCAGAGTAGAACGGAGTAAGGGAAGAATTGGGGTGAAGCTGCCGTTAGAATAGAGCAGAACTGGAGCAGAACAGATGTCCTCATCCGTGCACCTCCCACCTGCAATGCAGCACACTCCTAGCTCTCCCTCTGGGATTCTGGAAGCAGCAGCAATCTGCCGCGGAGTGATCAGCTACACCTCGGGGAAGTTACTCCTGCACGGAGCCATTCTGACACCGGAGCAATATTTCAGGATCCTCTCAATTGTCTACGCTGGGGAAAAGACTACAGCATTGTGAAATGTTCTTCTTTTGGTTCTCCGTCAAATGGAAGTCTGAGCTTATGACTTGTGCCCAGTAGATTTTCCTGTCATGTTTCAGTTTAATTTGTTTTGTTCTAAATGTCAGCAAAAGAATCAAGCAAGAATAAACTACAACACTTTTTCTCGATGACATATAGCACTGCCTGGATGGGATTGATGGGTGATACAACACTCAGATACTTATTCTGACCCACAGAAGTTAAAAAGTATTGTTTCATTGCAGTGTGAGCATTTTGAGCATTTTTCAATTGTACTAAACCTTCACATCAATGCAGGTAAAAGAAATAAACTGTAATTTTTTCACTTCATATTTTTTGAAGGAACAGTACACATTGTTCACACTAAAAGATATGTCGTTTTTCTGTAGTTTACTGATCTTATTATATGGAAATATGATGGCAATCTAATTTTGTCTGCCACAAAACAAACAGCATATTCAGTTTTCAACATCCAGCCAAAAACTATTCTGGTTATAATTTGAGTTTAAACTTATACAGCATGATCGTTACCAAAAACAATCTGCAACACATCCAGAAAACAACCCCCTCCCTTGTAATCTACCATTAGAAAAACCTAAAGAAATAAACATTGTCATTTCAGCTTTTCTTTTACTTTGCTCTCAAGGTTTTTGAAAGACCAGCTGAAAAGTGTTCCTTCCAAATTAACTCAAGATTTTAAACAAACCAAAGAATGCTTTCAGACTTTCTTTTTTTCAAGCATACCTTAACAAATCTCTCTGAATAAAGAAAACTTAACGGTAGATAAATAGTGTCTTTGAGGATAAAGAATTAGGGAAGGGCTCTAAGCATTACAAAATGATACTCATGTTTCATTTCAATTGATTTTGTCTACCTAACCGTTAAAAAAAAAAAAGCTTGACTTTTTTTTCAGAAAAGAGAACAAAATACTACTTTAACATATAACAATTTCAGTTTAATACTACATATGTAAATACTAAATGTGCAGAAAATGAGATTTGTGTGAAAAATCTAAAAAGCATTACTCCATCATTAAATTCAAAATTATCAGCATATTCTGCTGAAGATTCAATTAAAAAATCAATATTCTAAATTCATTACTCAGTTGTAAATATCCATTCAGTTTGCATGCAAAACAATATAAATCTGCAGTAAACAGCTAAATCATTCTGGGAGAATGAGTTCACCTATACACCGACCGCAATAGCAACAGAAAATAAACAACAGAAAAGCCACAACACTTTGATATTTCTCCAAAATCAAGAATATGTGGTACAGCATATCGTGTCTTAACAAACCAATTAAATAAAAATTTACGATAACTAAGAGACACAATAAAAAAATATATAGTTATGTATAATAAAAAAATAGTTCTTTAGTTATCAAATGTTGTAAATTATTGCAAAAATATTATGGGGTCTTTTAATGCCATATAGGAGACTGTGGTCTGTCAGACCACAATACTGATGAAAATTTCCTAATCAAGCTTGACAGGTAACCAAATAAACAGATTGACAGATAGACAGAAATTGCATATTCTTCATTTCCTTTAAAAAAACCAAAAAACAGACTAAAAATAAGGTCTTACTCCTAATTATCACTACATCTATTATAGTGACTCTTACAGCACCCAAACACTTCCACATGACGTGCCTTCGACAGAAGGACAATGAAACCAGAGAGCGCATCGCCCTAGAGGGCACAGGAAGACCAAAGGAGATGGCTCGAGGAAGAGCACCGTCTCCCCTCTGTTTGTTCCCTCACTAACGTCTCGCAGGTGCCCTGACCAGGCTGGAGAGGAGAGTTTCAACAGCGTAAAAAAGCTCGTGGGCTTCAGTTTGCTCACCCGGATAAAGTGAATAAAGGAAGAAAGTACAAAGACAGGGACAGCAGGGCAAGGAATGAAGACAGGCTTTTCAAACCTGTTAAACTTGATTCTGGCTTTTCCAACCCAAGCCCAGCAGCTGCGCCAAGACTCCAGCCCCGAGGACACCCGCCAGATTTGGCAAAGCCGGGGAAAGCTGCCCCGCGTTGGCTCAGGAAGCCTCTGCCCAGCAGCAAGCGTGGAGACCCAGCGCTCCCCAGCCGGCAAGGCAGGACTGCCGCTTCCAGATGCAAGTGGTGCCCTGCGCACTAATGGACCTCATTTTAATGTTTTCTCTCCTCTCCCCTAAGTTCCTATTCATTATTTTCACATTTTCTATTTGGCACATAGGAATGGTATAATACCAAGTTTGAACTAAATTTCTCCATGACTATAAAAATATTTTTGATTAAACAGATGTCAGCAAAATTTTATGGAGTGAAAATTGAGTAACAGATGGTGAGGTCTGTGGAGTTCAAAGAAGCTGTATTTTATTAAAAAGGAAATTTGAGGAAAATAAGTATTTTGTGGAAATATTGATGCAATGTTTAAGCAAATGTAAAAATATTCCTACTTGATAAAAAACAGTAAGTTTGGAAAAAAAAAAAAAAAAGAAAAAAAAAGAAAAAGAGGTATTCATGCCAAAACCTCAGACCATTGAAAAATGGATTTATTCTGCTTTCTTTTTACTGAAGACAGCTTTTCATCCATGACATCAAGGTTCTCAAAGAAAAATAATATAATTCAAGGAGGAGGAAAAAACCCAACTACCAAACCAAAAATAACAGTGACCTTGATTACGGATCCTGGACAAAATACATTCTTTATGTGACACAAGCTATTGTGAAAGCAAGTTTAGGAATACTTAGCCATGGGATAATAGTTATCCCAAACTTAATATTATAAATATTAAACAAAATTTCAAATAATGGTGGATGTCCTGTAGGAAATGAGACTGAGAAGGATTATAACTCCTGACTACCATTAATATATGACCTATTTTCCAGCTTTACCACTTACAATGGTAGAAAAACATTGACAGAGTCAATGAAATAAAAAAATGGCATAAATAGAATTATTATAGTACAATATGATTTCTCTCCCTATTCCTATGACTCTGAAGTCTTTTTTTCAAGGTGATATTTTTAACGTTTTATTACATGATTGGGAAAAAAATTTAAAAGGCAAGCAGTAGTTTCAAATTCACGACCAGGCTTATTCTGTATCAGAGAGAAAGCTACAGTGCCCTCTGGAATAGCAGTCAGCGAGCTACTTTAGAGGTCCACAGGGAGAGACTTTGAGAAGTCTTGTATTTCAGAGCACTTCACCATGTGGAAAAGAGCTACCTGTTCTCCACAGAAGTCTTGTGCACACAGGTCAGTTCACAGCTAAGGGACAGCCTACGACACCTGTGTGACACTGGTATTGCCATGAGAGGCACAGAAGCAGGGACGGGTCACGGCTGAGGCGCTCGCACAGTGAGGAGATGACAGAGCCACGCTCCTGCCTGTGAGCTGTACAGGCCAGCACAGCTGAGCCTGCATCAACACAACTCAGCTTCATCCAGCGCAGTGCACTCCTCTCCCCTACCAACAGCCTGCTGGCAGCTAATTCTGACTCTGCTCTGCTCCTGGTACAGCACAACTCCGAGTTTTGGTACTGTCTTGGACGAGCTTTAAGTACACACTGATGTTACCAGAAAAAAAAAGTATCATAAATGCAGTATTAGACAGATATTTTTTATTTTTTTATCTTAATTTCTCAGTGACATCTTCTACCAGATACGTTAACTGTGCTGTCTGGGTTCCTGATGTGTATAGTCTTACAGAGACATGGAAGCTGCTGTATCGTCACACTTTAGCAATGCTGCGAATCCAGAATGAGTGCTTCCAATTAATCAGCAGGAATATTTATGGTTTATGAATTAAGATCATGTCTTATTAGTGTTTTTAGCCCTTGACACCAACGCCACAAGAAATACACAGCTTGCCACAAACACTGTATTTTACCAGTGAAATACACTATACACATTCAGCTTCTGTTTGACAGTGATAAAAGAATCAACTAATTCAAGCCTATACAAAGCAAAATACCCTTAAGGTCTCTACTCCAGGTGTTTGTCCAGGTACAAGCTATTCAGAGGCAATGTTTAGCTTTACAAGTCATCCATCATTCCTTCCCCTGCACTGATTCATTCATCAGTCACATCCAGGTATCTCACACTTGCTCAGAGAGACCAAATAAAAACATGACAAGGTTGGTGGATTCATGTTACTACCAAAGTAATTTAGGGCACGTTTAGCAGAGTCCTCCAGCCTTCCCAGGGAAAAGAAGCGTTCGGATAACTGATCGGATTCAAGCATCTTGAAAGCACAGGCATGTTGTCTAAAATATTTTCACAGTGCTTTTAGACCTAACAGTTCTATACCTAAGCAAACACAGAAGAGAAACATTGGGGGGGGGGGGGGGGGGGGGGGGGGAGGTTGGTGTGCTAATTACTCCTATTTACAGACTTCTTTTAGCAGTTTTCTATATCGGTTAAAATTGAAGTTGCATCTTGTTTTCAGCGATTCAAAAATCAAGGCAAGTGAGAGAAATTCATCAGATAAAGGAGACTACCCTTCCAGAGATATAAAAGAAAACGCAGCGTAGAAAAACTCAGGCATCATCTTTTAGAGCTATTCTTTTATCTTCCGAAGGCAAACACAACCATCAATCTACAAAAATCCTGAAATAATTACCCAAATACCTCCTCTTTATCTTCAGCTCTTCAAAGATTCTATACTTTTCAAAAGAAATCTCAAACACAAACACAGGACATTTTGTTTTTTTAAGTATTTCATGTTAATGGCGTGAAAACATCACTCCAAATTTTAAAAAGGGATTTCAAAAGCTTGACCCAAGCTGATACCCTTGGTTAAGATTTTCATTTCTGTATATTTAAGATAAAAATGGCTGAGGACTTATAAAGAGGAGAAACCAGTTTTACAGTGGAGAGGAGGACAGTATTTTAAGTTGTGATAAAATTCTCAAATATAAATGCCAGAAGTTAATGTGTCAGGGTGTATTTTGTAAAGGAAGGCCTATACAAGTTCACTATAATATTATAGTTGAGTAGATGGCACAAGGAATGATCATCAGTTCAAGGTTTACATGAAATCTACACTTAAGCTCTACACAAGAGGCAGTTCAGTAATTAGAAATATCCTAAGGAAGCTCTCCATCTTGTCAGTGTTGATGCTGAAGGAAGCGTTCATAATTCTCCCCCTTGCATTTGAATGTCAGCTGTGTTGTGGGTATTAGCAGCCAAGAAAATCCTTCGCCTACTGCAGCTAACAGTCCTCTGGCATTGCGCTAAGGTACACTCGGAGCAGACCAGAGTATTTCAGTAAGTGGGCCTGGGTGAGTACACCAGGGCAGGGTATTCCTACTAAAAAAAAAAAAAAAATCTGTAATTAGCTTAGGAAAAGGTAACTGTGAAGGTCGTGTCTGGAGAGAGAGCACTTCTCTGTATTCAATGTCACTGTTATGAGGCCCTGGTCCAATCTGTCAGGGCCAAACCTGACAACTACCAGTGCAGTTCAGTGTGAAATGACACAAGGGAAATTATGCTGCGTACAATCTTTCGGAACCTTCTTTTTTTCTGCAGTCAAAGACAGTAAAAGTCCATCAAACAGTACAAGATTGTTTGCAAATGGATTAAGAAAGAAGGAAATTTGAATCATTATGTATAACACTCCCAAAATTGAATGAACTTACTTAGAAATAAAAAGAACTTGTTAAAAGCAGCATTTTAAGGACCCCTCAATGGCTAATTGTTATCTCATTGCAACCAGAAGTTTCTGAAGACCTGCCTGTCGAACGCTTTCACTGACAAGTTATTGTTGAGATAAAATACCACGTCCACCCTGCACAGTGTTTGTACTGGAGAGGACAGTACACTGAAAAGATACTATTCTCAGTCCATACCAACAATTGGAAAAGTTATGTGGGAGTTAAATCAGTCAACTGTCAGAGTTTAGTGTGGAAAAAACTTTTCAATAATGAAAACCAAAAATCATTTTTTTTCTCCCTGGCTTATACCAATGCTACACTTAGTACCGAGTGTACAGAACCGACTCTGATGAAAATTTATGTCATTTGGAACTACCAGTGTAACTACACTGGTGCGAACAGAAGTGAGCAAACACGCCATCAGGCAGGACTGCATTATCTGGATACAGAAATGTAGGGCAGATCCCAGATAACGCTGTACACTTTTTTTTTTAATGTACAGGACACTGCTCTGTGCACATCAATGGATTTCTGAAAGTGGCACAATGCTTGCGGTACTGCTCATCACCATTGCTGACACTCTCCAAGACATGCATGTCACAAGGAGACAACAAGGGAAATGTCTCACCAAAGGCAGCTTTGCATCAAGGGCCGCCTTTAATGGAAGCTGAAAAATACTGCACACTGCTCAAGATGATATTAAAAAAAGAAACCAAGCAGTTAAGGTCTGATTAATTGCTCTACTTAGCTAATTTGATAACCTCTCAGTCAGTTTTCCATGCCTCCTTCATTGGCTTGATCTACTTTCTAAATTAATCTAATTACGAACACCTGCAATCAAAAGCCCCATCTCTGCAGAAGTTATACAACTCTTATGTATACATACTATTTTTTAAAAGGTCAATTAAAAAACCATTTTCCCACAAGAACCATTTCTGGGATACAAGGCAGGCATACAATAAGGGTCATGTTCAGTAGATACAGCAACCACCCCATGCGATCTCCAGTCTTTCATTCCTGCTCTATTCAGTAATACAAACTGCATTCTTCAAGAGAATTCTAACAAAAATTAGATTACAGCAGACAGAAGATGACAAATGATTCAAAGTAATTGTAGTCCTCAAACCACATTAATCAGATAAGCCATACATCAGAAGGTGAATAATAACGCCAGGTTCAATTTAGAGTACCATGGCTATCTGAAAATAAACTGGGGACATTACAAAGAAAGCTCAGTATTTTCATACCATATTAGAAGTATGTAAACTGATAAAGTTATTTTTAAAAAAAAAAGTTCAGCATCATCTATAATGGACATATGTTAAATAATAAAAGATCACCTGTGTATTTACGAATCTGCAAGTATGACTTACCCTTCATTCACAACCGATAAGCAATCCATTCATATTTGCACCACTTCTTCATACAGGACAGAATTCTTTGCAAAGATAGTACAAATACAAAACCTGCACTGCAGTCATTCTGAAAGTATGAACTGTAAATTAATCTTTTTTAAAACTAGTTGTACTGATAGCTTTAATTGATCTCTCTGATTGCTATTTCATCCTAATATTTGCTTGTGAATATAAATTAGAAACAAAAGGAAGCACTAAACAATTTTATCTGACTATGCAGATTTTTTGACACTAGATTTGTAATTCCCTTTCACAAAGTATTTTGTGTGCAGAATTTTCAATGCTCTGTTTTAATCATAACTTTCTCCTTCTCCAAACCATTAAAGAAAAATTGGATAGCATAAAATGACTTTTTCCATCAAAATCAGAAAAGTTATAGTTCAGTTTATCTGCGTTTTTGTGCCAGCCTTCATAAAATGTCTTTAAAAAAATTAGACTGACAATAGTATCGTCAGACTTGCTTAACTCATAAAAACAATTTGCATTAGTAAAATTTAACTGTAAAGCCTTGAAATTACAATAGCCTCTTGCATTTGTTGTAAAAAATATTTTATCTAAGCAATGCCAAGCTTAGGGCCTTATGCAGTAATTGTGTAAAGAAAAATTATGAAGCCCTGCTTCAGAGAACATCCACAAAGCTTGCACTGGATTACTGCTAGATGGACTCTAAAATGGAAGACACTTTTATCACACCTCAGAGTACAAAATATTGGTCCAATATTTTAAAACCGAGAATATAAGAAAGTGAAAATATTAATAGAGCCATTAACTGTCTTTTTGGGGCTCCCAGATTAATTAAATTGCCAGTCAGTGCTAAGATCCTCACAGCCTTTCCAAATCTCCAGCAAAATAGTAGAACTGCTCCCAATATCACTACGTTGTACAGGAGACTATAGAAAAAACTCACACTTTACATGGAAAAGTTGCTAGAATAAGGGCAAAGTGTCTAACCAAAAACTGGAAATATAGAGACTTTGGCATTAAACATCCTGACAGATGTGAAGCTTTTTTCCTTGCATTAACTCTTATTCCAGAGTGATGAGTAATTACGTGTAATGTGCAACTGAGCAAGGGCTTGTCCTTGGCCACGGTCTGCAAAGATGCACTTAAACCTTTACCCTTGGCTGCTCAAGACCCTGCAAGCCAAACTATTCCCGCGGGTAAGTGTGCTTCTTAAGAAGCAAACGAATATGCTAGGATTAAACATTTTTATTCAGGAAGCAGCGTGCACTGCTGAATGTGACTGGACTCTCACAAATATCAAGAAGCAGCTTAACTGAACGTGTCTATTGATTACTTGGACAGTTTAATAAGGCAGATATTCAACGGCTGACTGAACTTAAGTGAACTAGGGAAAAAGATTAAAAGACTGTGTCCCTTAAAGCCTTGGCCACTCCTCTGACATCTCTAATCCCATCAGCTAGGGAAAGCTGTTTATTAACTTCTGGTCTGAGAGGTAGAGGTCACTGAGCAGCACAGACATCCTTTGGCAGCTAAGGGAGAGCTTATGAGGTAGGAGAAAAACAGAAGTGTGAGGATTCAAGCTGCTTCCAGTAAAAAGTAAGGGGAAAAATAATTATTTTAAAAATATGTATCAGTAAACCCAGAAATACAGAAAATGTTTTCTACTTAACAGTTCAAGAAAGAACATAACATAGTTGGAAACTATTTGATAAATGTGAGGCTTCATTCCAAAAGATGGTTTATTTTCATGTCATACCCATAATAAAAGTGGTAATTTGCTAATACTTGAAGGAGAACAGGAGAGAAGAAACATGTGCTGCTTTGGAGAGGAGCATAGGGCTTATTTTGCCTACACAAAATGAGTTTAGGAAATATTTTAAACTGAGTTATTTTAAGAAGTGCCAAAGAGTTGGCAGCAATGGAGAATCACTTCGCATAGATAGAGAGCCTGAAGACATGGAGCCTGGACAAAATGGGATTTGCTGGACCCCAAGCTGGGTCTTCTGTGTTACTGTTTGCATCTTGTCATTTGGGGACCAGTCATGAATTAAGATGCCACTGCATTAAACTACAAAAACGTCCCCATCCTGCACTGTCTGCAATTTTTAACATAACCATTGAAACTTTGATGCCATTATCAGATTCTTCACAGATTTTTAAAATTAATTTTGCACCGGATGTTGCACAAAACTGTAAATTTGTCACTAATTCAGCACAAAAGATAAAGACTAAAGTCATGCCAGTGTGTTTATGATCCTTTCAGATTGCAGACTGACAAAATAACATAGTATCCCCTGGGATGAGAATCTGTATAACTTAACAAGATGAAACAAGGCTTACCATGAACACAGTGCACAGCATGATGCAGTCTTTGTGCCACAGCATGCAAGCCCTAATAAAAATAAAGAATAAATAGTTTGAATTCTGGAAATATAAGTTACGACTAGATACAATGAATGTAAAATCAGAGAAAAAAAGCAATCCAACCATTTAAAAGCATCTGGCTTCATTGGGATCAAAATGGTTTTATTGCACAATTAATAAAATTAACCTCATCACTTCTGTATTTCTCTCTAACTGCAAACTTAAAAGTGAATGTTTAAAAAAAATACCTAACACACCTTCTGTTATAACTGAAGCATTAAAAATTATCTAATTCCAAAAAAATCCAAAATAATATTACAGGCAAAAGCTATTACACTTGTCATTTATAATTATTCTGTAGTAGCACTGAGGTCTACAGATCTTAAACGGAACAGATAACCTCAGTTTTCCTTATAATCAAATATTTTGAAAGCAAAATATACGCACTAATCAAGAAATATGAAAATTTTACTCAGTTACTTTTGGAGGAGATGAAAACAAACATCTCTTCCAAGAATTACATTGAGACAAACGTCTAGATATCTCTGGTTCACAAAACAAGCTTCAGGATTACTAAATTTGCAACAAAGAATCTATCTAAAACCCTTCTGGAGATGATAAGTAACCAGAAACACAATACTGAGTGCATACCATATCTGTCAAGGCACAACCTGGTAAGCACACAGTCTTGTTCAACATAGCGTCTTGCCACCAGCCAGGTAAGCGTTTCACTGAGCTCTGAGATGTGTGCATTTCCACAGCAATGACAGCCTCCAAAGGGTTTCAGAATAGAAGCATTCAATACCAATTTCTCTTTCAGTTTTTCAAAGCACTACTGGAACATAAAAAAGTGATACACAAAATGAATGTACATCATGCCATTAACAGCCAAAAAGCAATTCTCTGAAACTATGAGTTTCACTGTGAACACTGCACACCTCCAGGTCAGAAATTAAAAGGACAGTATAACTTATTTGAGAGTCAAGGCTAAGTCAGGTAGGTGGCACATCATAAATGCAATTGAAATCTGGCCAAGAAAAAGGGTAACCCGCTTGACAGGAGTGCCATGGAATCTAATCACTACAAGCAATCAAGGTATCTTTCTTTCATCCTATGCTAACAGAAGTACTTGCAGTAGATCCAATTCCAACATCTTGCTCCACTACCTGGGCTACCAACAGCAGTTATTATCATCATTTATTCTGGAGATTTCCCATTACAGAAATACTATCTCTCTATCATTTTGAATTGCATGCACAACACTGGAGCACAGCAAAAGCAGCCCATCAATGCAATCTGTGCATCGGATACCATTCCAGGCCATTTGCAGGCAGCTCCAAGAATCAAACTAACTGCACATAGGGAGACATATTAGAGGAAAATACCTAAACACAATAGCTTTAAAGCACAGCAAGCCAAAACAACTTTAACAGCAGAGATGGCAATGATGCAAAGTAAATTAAATGAGTAAGAAGCAGGACTCCCAGCACAGGACTGGGAGCAGCCCAGATGCAGTCATAGCAATGGCAATACTCGGCTCCGTTTTGTACACACCCCAGTTCCCAGTGCTCACTATTTGGGGCTCAGGTTGCAAAAAGTGTCTTTCTGCCTAGGAGTACAGGTATGTCATTAATCCTCCTGCCTTCATTGGCCTCAGCAGTAGAGTGCTTCCACTTCTACGAGACCGGTTTTGAGTATAAACTCAGAAGATAACATAAAAGTGCTCAAACACTAGGGTGATAAATTCAAATAAATGTCTAATCAGTGTTCTCAGTATTAGCTCTCTAACCCTACAAAGGCTCAACATTTTTGGACTGAGAAAGACAAAACCATAGCCCAGGATTATAAAACTGTAAAGCCCAGAGTAATCAATGCTAGTTTTAAAATGCATTGTTGCTTTGATCAGGGAACAGTATTTCTTTATGCTTTTATCCAATATTGCCAAAGTTTTGGAAAAACATATTTAGAGGTACTGTGTATTGTTGTAAAATTTCCTGTAAAGGAGTTTGATCTGAAAAAGCCAGTCACTCATTAAAAAAATTGGATTCATAGAAAATTTATTGTTAAATACAAACCTTCACACTTCATTTGTTTCCCTAAATAGCTTAAACCCTTGCTGGAGCAGAAATTCAGTATACCTGCAATCATGCAATTGCTACAGTTGGCTGAAAATATGAATAACCATACTGAAACTGATAATTAAAGAATTTGCTAGAGAAAAAAGTAGCTCATTGATTTTTAAGACTGTTTTTGATGAGGGAAAGGTTTCATCTTCCCAAGTTAAACTGAAGACTGAACTATAAAGAAATTGATGCGAGTTCCCATTTATTCAATATCCTAAAAATTTGGAAGAGTCACAGAGGTGGCAATGGCAGATTCTTCATCAACAAACCAGTTTCTTATAAGAAAATAGCTTCTGTTTGGGGTACAAGGGCACAAGAGAAATTTTATTAAGTATTAAAGGATTGTTCTGAAAGGGGAGGGGAGAGGAAGGAAAAAAAAGGTTCTTTTGTCTCCCTTTCAATCAGCTTCGGGATGCTCACCTGTTGCCAAATGCCTGGAGAACTTTTTTAAATTTTATTTAAAAAAAAAAATCCACAGATACATCTCTTTATATTTCAGGCTGCTTAAGCGGCCTTACAACAGAACTCAAAGCACTTGCAATCTACTCCAGCCTCCTCCAAGAACTGTGCCCCTTCCAGGTGTTTCCACACAACCAGAATGAATCAATACTTCTTGCAAATGGTGCAAGAGCAGAACGACGATAGCTCCAAGTTTAACAACCTAATCTGAGAATGTTTAAAGACTGGTTGTAGATACTCAGAGATACATTTGTTGCAGATACACCGACACCAAGTGAAACCTGTAAAATATCGCGTGGTCCCTTTTTATAAGACTCAGCACATATGCTACACATGCTCCCTCATTCACTGCACCACACCCACCCTAAACTCATCTCAAATCAGTATTTTCATCCTACTATACTGCTCCTACGGTTTGTTTGTTTGCTTGGTGGGGTCTGGTTTGGTTTGGTTTTTTACACATTGATGAACACTCAGGCAAACAAAGCAGGCCTGCAACTGTGTCATCACCTCTTCAACTCACTTGTAATGTTGCAGCGAAACATAATTTCTAACTCCATCTCGGAGATGATTTTGTACTGCTAAAAATAGTATCATTTATCCAGTATTCTATGGTAATTTAGGAATAGCACTCAATAGGTTTATTTTTAGTAAGTGTACCTCATTCACACATTTTGTAGTGCTGCATGGGGATCACTGATCTATATGCATGACTGCAATGATAAGATCTGGCAACATTCTTTAATAACTGTTTAAACTGTTCTAGTAGTGTGCTTCAAGCAACATACAATTATCCCAACACCTAAAAAGAGCTTTTCCACTTGCAGTATTTTCCACTACTCAGTATGTGCACCCTTGCCATCTGACAGTTCAGATTTTCCATTATTTCCTTCATTTGATTTACTCCTTTACAGCCAATGGACAAAGCACGTACATGCAGCTCACAAAAGATAGCTTAAACGTAACTTGCAAAAGCTATAATGAGAGATTCTTATTTTGATGCACAAATCCATGTAGATCAGGATGAAAAATATGTTGTCCATCATTACATATTTATATAAATGTAGAGAATGATCTCCATAAAGACAAAAACTTTAACAAAATTAGAAAGATGACATGAGTATTTGGCATGATACTGAACAAAGCCAAAATTTATACTGTAGCTTAGATCAAAGTTGCTTTCTATTTTTCTATTTACAACGAATTCCAGTAAGAGATGTTCTCTGCAGCGTCACTGGATTTCTCTGTACTTTATCTCTAAATGTCCTAGAATGCTGCTGCTATACAGGAATATCTCTTCAGACAAAGTCAATTGAATTTGTTAAAGTTGTCATGGATGTAGATTTTGATTCAAGCATAATGCTTTTGCTCATAGAAAAGCAGGCAGCACTTTGGGTGAAGCCGGGATAAATAAAGCAGTCAGCTCTGTTAGGACTGCCTCTGGGAGGAGAGGCATCCTGCTGGCCAGTGCTTTCATCTGGTGCTGCTGAAGAGACCTCAAAAGCCCACTCCATTTGGCTCCTGCATCCTAGGTCGAAGTTTACTAATGTTTGAACACTGCATGAACGAAACTCTAGGCCAGGTAAAGCAGCATGCCATTTTTCTCAAGCATATAATGCGTACAGTATGAGGTCTGTGGCATTAGCAAAAATTCAACACTGAACCATGCATCTGCAATTCAAGCTGACAGAGAAAGGAAATCACAACATTTGCAAGTCTGGGAAGACAACAGGAAAGATAACTACACTGATACTTGGAAAATACATTAGCACAGAAAGAGGAGAAATTACTACTTTTTTCAATTCAACGGTTTTTGAGGGGTTTTATCTTCGACTACCACCCCCTGCAATAGTGGTATAGACCTCTACTATACCTTCAATTGTTTCCACCTTCCATATTACTCCAAGTTTAGCTTACAATGTGAGATGCATCTCATCCTCCTTATAATTCCCCAGGATTTCAGTATAAGTAATTATAGCATTACAAAACAAAACTGACAGCCTAGGTGTTAGCTCAATATGTCAAAGAGACAGGCAGTAAAGCCTCTCAGTGGCTGTAGTACATCTACTATCATCTCCCATCACATGACAAACTGAAAAAGCAGCAAGTGACAGGTTTCCTCGTTCTATTAAACGAGTCAAGGGCGCTCTTCTAAAGAGGTTGTTCTGTCTCTCCGACAAGATCTAGTGAGAAATGTGAGCTGGAAACACTGCCCCACAGCAGTCTTGTGTATTTACAAACACGTGGACTTGGTGCTTCCTTTATCGAAGTTACTGACATTAAAATCAAGGGGAAATTCCAGGCACCTCCTCAAGCTAGAAAAGAGCTGTAGTCACCAGACAGACAGCACTGCTTCTCTTCTTGGTCATGAAAGTTACAGATGCATTAGTTAAAATAACCCCATTCATTCTATGTGGAGATCCAAGATCACCCATGCCCTCACAGTTGCTTTGTTTCATTACTGACCTAAGCTGCTAGGAATGAGCACCCAGCAGAGCTGAGGATACAAGTGTTACTGTACAACGTCAAAAACCACATCTGGAAGTCACTATGCCTCAGTGTTACAGAAGACTCTTGACTGAGATGTCACGATATGCTGCGTACTTCTTTGGGGATGTTCTGTCAATAGAAATGTTACTCTGGTGGAGGGAAAGGAAGAAAAGGTTTGGGGTTGGGTTTTGATTTGTTGAGGGTTTTTTTCCTCTTTTCATTATTTCTTTACCTTGTCTATTTTAAAGACACAGAGTTAGAATGATAAAAAAGGCACTTGACACCTAAGAAACCAATACTGATTTCAATCCACAATACATTTATAGACGCAAGTATTTCATATAATTAGTATTCTATATGTTGATTTAAGGTAAGAAATATGAATGGACAACTTTACCCGAATCATACACTAGATCCAGGTGAATCTGATGTTAAAATTTCATTAGCTACTGTTGTGCATTTAGTTGTTGACCTATATTATATTTGGTACAGTTAATACAGATTAATATCTTAAACCACTATTTATTTCATTCAAAGGCCAGGAAAAAAAAAAACACTATCATGTAAGGTTTTTGTAAGCGGTATGCTTCTTTGTTCCCGAGTTGTTCACCTTTAAAATAAATAATGAAACAGGTATTTAAGATTTTAAGTGCTGGAATCAAAGCCATATATTTCAAAAGACTCAGGGTGATGTCCAACCTTCATTTGCCTCAATATTATTCATATCTCAAGAGGTCAAACTTTTGTTCTTCTGCAATTCTTTTGGTTGTAAGAACATTTAGTAGCTCAAAAGGCATAGTACCATCTTTACTACAGACCTATTAGACATATTTTTCTAAATATTCCATTTTATTTCTAACAAATGGGGCTGGATTTGTAGCAGAACTCCAACAATTTCAAAGAAAAAGAAGCAATTATGACCCATCTTATCTGCAAACTCCTTCACTGTTTGTACTTCATAAACTGCAGTTATTACCAATTCCTTTAATAATTTGGCGCTCTGATTCTAGAAGATTATGTGGACTAGAAGAATCCTCAGATAACAACTATATGATATCATAGAGCTTTACAGCTGTATTCAACACAGCTACCAGAACGTTTTCCCCCAGAAACCAGTTCAGTGATCCAGTAACATTTCTAAACAGTTTAAGGCTGTATGATAAATACCCCATAAAAACTAGTTCAAAAAGGAATGAGATTCACCTCTTATAAAGTCTCAAAAAAAAAAAATAGTGCTAGAAAAATATTTTTTTAATTAGAAAAAACATATTTTCTTATTTCTGAAAGCACAAGTTGAGGACTAACAAGATGCTGCTTTCCAGGCATTCCCAGCTAGCAATCACACCCGTCTTCGGCATGCAAGGCCCCTTGGCTACGACAGTGCTGCCCAGGCGTCGAGCTGGCATCCGCCCAGCAAACAGCACAGTAGCCAGCTCCCGCATGGCTAACTGCACACAAAAAGGGAATCAGATGGCGGATCCGCATGTCGCCAGCTACTGCCACCTACCTCTGCTGTCAGGCGTCCTTACACTGCGACAGTATGAACACATTCACACCACATGTCTCATTATGCTAAACCAAATCTGCTGCCAGCTATGTGCCAAAAGGAGAGGGGAAAAAAAGAGTATTTGTAAACATTTGGGGGGAAGAAATGACATGACCATAGGCTACGACAGCTACAAGTAAGACAGATGTGCTTGCAGCAGACAAAAAAAACCCCAAAAAATCCACGTAGAGTACAAGAAAATACGTTTGTTGTGCCCAGCATTACGTAACGGCAATGCCTCCAAGTCCTCTACGCCACTGCAGAAGCTGTCAACAGGGGATAAGCAAAACCACAAAGCAGGCAACCGGATTTAGCGAAAAAATACAAGTTGCTCACTTATCTCAACAAATGACAGGTTTAATGAACACAGCCGCTCTACAGATATTTTCTTATAGCAAGCATTTTGAAACAAAACCAGCTGCGGGAAAGAGGAGTCGATCACTGTCCCTCAGTAGCCTTAAACCCATCAACTAGGAACGGTTCAATTATCTCAGCCTTGTGGATAAGCCACTCCTTTGCTTCATCACATTTACAATTTTTCAATAGCTTTCCACCAAACAGAAGCATCATGCCAAAATCCAGTCTTTCCACTATAGCCATTATTGAATTGTACATATTCTTCCCAACTTACTTTTGTACAGCTCATCATTGGCAATTTTGAGCTTTACCTCCCTAACTGTATAATGAACAGTTCTTCTGAGACATGGCTGCTTCCTCTCCATTCTACTTTTTTAATGTATGTAAATGTACAGCAAGAATTTTCAAAGCCATCTAACAAAACTGGGTATCAATTTCTCATTAGAAATCTCCGCAGCAGCTCTGGGAATCTCAGCCTCCCCTCTGTGATTTTGTTAAAAGAAAAAAATCCACTTAAGTGGTCAAGGATTTATTGGAATTTTTATTGTATGGATGTATTTTTAATTTATTCATGAAGAAATATTTTTAAAGACTCTGCCCAGTGACAGAGGATTTAACACAGTGTTGTTACATAACCAGTTCAACAGCTTCCCCCACCATGTGCTTTTCTCTGCCTGTAAATGTTTTTGAAGTTATTTCTAAGGCAATAACTCGATATCAGAAGTTTAATTTCAGAGTGTGACAGATGACAAATATCTTCTTCCTATTTAAGTGCTCCCCCCACAGTGCTATTCTAGTCTGTGCAGAATACAAATGACCGACTGAAGGAAAGAGGAAAAAAGATAAAATTAAGTATTTTCATAATAATCTAGTCAAAGCATTTTTCAAGGTTTTTCATTAAAATCCACATTTGAGAGAGAATTAAAACAAGGGTGAAGGAAGTTACGCTCCCCAAATAATGCTGATTAAAGTACATTTCTTCACGAGCTTCAAAGATTTGCTCAGCAATACATCACTCTCCAGTCCCCTCCCCCCCCAAAAAAATATGCATGTAGAATTTATGCTAGCTACATTTATTGTAAAACATTTATGACACTGCAACAAAGGATTGCTGCCAGACTGCTCCATGCATCGAGAAAGGACTAATTTCTGCAACCTGCTTCTAGTATATGGGACTGAAATTTCATACAGCGGTTTAGTGTGTGCTTAAATGCTGAACTTGGATGTATCTCAAAAGCTCATAGTACTGCAAGCCTTCACGTAAGAAAGATGAATCAACCTTAATATTCAACCCACCAAACTGCCTAGCAAGGCTGTTAACCTTTTTAGCAATGCAAAGAAAACAGGTTTCATCTCCTGCTCTGCTTGCCGTTCTACAGACGTTTGCAAGGACATTTGTGGTTCTGACTGCATCACAGGATCGGGGACGCTATTACTGAATTTTTATCATGCTACTACTTTTTCAAATATTAGAGGATAACAATGATTTTCCTTTTTTGTGCTTCCTTTTGCTTCTTTTTTACCTGAATATCACCGGGAAGATTCTCAGCTGATGTGCATAGGAAAATAACTTCATTCCATTTGAGAGAATCTCTCTCAACCACCAGAGAAAACTGCATACACTTGAAGTCAACCCTCAAAAGAAGGGCTATAATTCTGCTCTCATTTAGTTTAGCTGCCTAGCAGCGCATGCATCCTGCTGTAGAAAGGTCAGACCCATATTCAAGGCCTGCCAAGGGATAACCTGCAGCTTAGGTAAAGCTCTTCTCACAGGAAAGAGCTATAAAACACTGAAATTACAGCAGTCTGACAGGCAGGTGGATCCCAGCCGTAAGCATCTTCCTGTGAACTTAGAAAACTAGAAGCACCCCCACCATTTCACACAATGCTTTAACACATCATCTTTTCATTTTATTTGTACATGTTGTTTGAGGGGTAAGGTACTGTCTGCTAGGCACACTATGGGAAGATCTGAGCTCGCTTCCCGGTAAAAGCAGACACGCTCCCATAGCGCTGCTTCAGAGTCATTTATACTCAGTAACTACATTGTATTATTGCTGCTTCTGGAGGCAGCTCAGCTACCTCTGCCTAGCACCCCGCTTGCATGATAGACATAACGAGGGATTTTCACAGTAGGCTTATTCATCACATTAAGATGCCTGCCGGGACCAAAAGTTTAGGGTCACTGAAGGAGTGATAACAAGAGCTCCTAGCAAGGAATCTGAGCATCCTTTGGGTGCATCCACACATTCTGGATTCGAGAAAGGATTTCTCCCTCCCTGTTCACACAGCTGTGGTTAAACTGTGTTTCTGACAAAGTTTTACCCGCAAATTAACTTATTTTCCCTGCTAAGGTCTTCCAAAGCACCAAAAAAGTATGGTGACAACATTTCCAAGAAAGATTACTTTAAGAAAATGCTGGAAGGCATCTTTGCAAAAGTAAGTTCAATGAAGTTGTCATAGCTGGTTTTCCCACAACTTATAGTAACCACATACATAATTATTCATTACAAACTGTTATTAATTACCTGTGCTACAACTTCAACTATTGCAAGGTGTCTTGCCACTATAGTCCCATACCACATACCACTCTTACATATCCCAATTTCATCAGTGATCTGCAGATAATGCTTTCTGCCAGCCAAAGGAGTATTACCATTCTGTTCCATGTTATAAATACAGTAACTGTCACACACAAATGAGGCTCCAATATAGCTTTCAATTGTGTGTTGGCTGATTTTGACCCCTCTAGTGCAAAAAGAAGAATGAAGTTCCCTTTTCTGAAGGAAACAAGCATCACTTCTCCAGCACTTGCAGTCACTTATGAACAAGAATTCTGGCATGAAGTTTATAAGCAGATATACCCTTATGAGGAAAGTAAGCAAATATTACAGGGAAAGCCTATGAGGAAGAGAGACAAAACAGCTGTTAAGCTGTCTGTCTTAAACAACAATCTCTGTCAGAGTTCCTGGAGTTTTTCAGATTCAACCACCTCCCTTAACATCTGTTGTTCACTGTTGTTGTTTTCTCTATTTCTAAAGGAAAAGTTCCAGAGTTTTCTTGATATGGGTCAGAAAAACAGTGCCACTAAAAGGAAATAAGCCTGATGAATCATCTCTGTCCCCAACCAGAAACGTAATACTTACATGTCATCATCCTTCCTTTTCTTTTTCCTTTTCTTCCCTTCTTTTTTCTGCGTTGATGTCACCAACAATATTTTGGTCAAGGCAGACTGAAAACTGCCTAATGATGTTCCAAAGTAGTACAGGCAGAATTACTCTCAAATTATTTCTGGTCTAATTTAAAGCAACAATTCTTACAAGGAACAGGATTATAACCTCATAAGGCTGTGTTTGCTATTGTAGAAAGATACAAAAATTCGCAGAAGATTAGATACTGCTGAACGCTTCCTCTGATTTGGCAACTTTTACAGTTTCTTTACAGCAGCATTTTTCTCACTAACCACAACAAACAAGGTAGCTTCGCATTATGTGGATCATGATGGGACAGTAATGACACCTTGCACAAATTTTGTACATCCTCATATCAAGACATTCTGTATTGCAAGAAGCATCCGACAGATTGCTCTGCAAATTAATTTGCTGGCTTTTTAAGCAAGACATGTTATGCTTTGCCTGTTTGTTAATGCCTATGACTCAAAAGCAGCAATCAATTAAATTTCCTTTGATTAACTAAACCACTGAAATTATTTTCATGGCACATATAGAAGTGGTTAGATGAATTCTTCTGATTACAAAGCAGACAACGGGCCATTTTGTCTATTAAAATGTAACAATGAAATGCCAGTGAAAATTTTTCTTGTGGTTGACAGTTAACTCTATTCCTAAACTATTCTTTTTGCCGTCTGTGGCTCGACTTTTGAAAGAATGCTTACAAGAGCTGTTTGGAAGAGTATTCGTTTGCTACTAGTATTTTAACGTGCCTAGGACTATTCTCTGCTAGCTCTTCATAAAAGAATTCACTGGAGCACACCACCAAATACTCTTTTTAAAAACCAAGTGATTATAATTTCTCTGTTAAAGGCAAAACAGTGGTCTTTCATCAAAGCATGAAGGAAGAGTAGTAAGTATTTTAAAACATTTCTTAGCTCTTCAAGACTTCTGCATAGCTTTCCCCCACACTACTGTCACAAAAAGGCAACCCTGACAACTCTTCAGGCTCCAGCAGGAAGCCACCCACCCACAGATCCAGAAAAACTCTGCCTTGATAAACTGGCTTCTCCTGGCCAGGCCTCGATGTGACATCGCATCTCTGCCTACAGCAACACAGAGCTGGCAGGATTTCCCTCTGTGGACTCATCATCTGCCACAGAAAGCACTTTGCTACCAACAGTGTTGCTTTCCAGCCCACTTACCTTATCCAGGAGCAGAGGAGGCTGCAGTGCCTTTTATGAAGTCTCCCCTTCCATCTCCTGCCTACCCTGCCCTCACAACAAATCATCATCTCAGGAGGTGTGCTCCCTACGTGTTCCGAGGGGCCGCAACTCGGCTGACTGTACTGCTTCCTTCCAGCAGCAGGAGGTTCCACAGGTAGGATCAAGGAGCCTGCACAAATCGAAAACGCAGTCTGCTAAAAGTTACTGTATTGCCAAAGGATAGCCAGAGGCAAAGTCAAGTTTAATTCCTGCTACAGGAGCATAAAAGATGATGATACCAGCTTAGTTTCCCAATAATTACCTATCTGAAGACACCCATTAGTCACCAGTATTTTCACAACTGTTAGAACACATTTCAGCTGATATTTTCTGTGGCAACGAGTTTTGCCAACATCTGTAAATTTTCTAGGTTTAGAAAGAGATCCCTTCTTATGGATTAGAGATTTTTGGTTTTACTGACTGTGCTTCTGTGCAGGGTAAACACTAGTTTAGAGTACATAGTTAGAATAAATAGATTGTTTAAGATAATTTCTAAGCATGTGAACAAATACTTGAGGAAATACAGACATAAAATAGGACTGTATTACAGGTTATAACTCTGTACTACTGCTATCTTCCTTTTCTGATAAACTGTGCCTTTTGACAAGAGAAGATGGAAGGGGGATCCAAGGGAATAAAACCACTGCCATCAACTAAAGGAAATGTAACATGATTTCAGTTGTACCAGAGATTAGACATATTAAATGCAAATACATGCAAAAAAACTATTCATTAAGTGTTTTGGAGGTCTTACGTAGCTTTTTTGTAAAATGTCATCCACAAAATAAATGCAGATGTACTAAACTGTGTGAGTTGTAAAGTAATTAATTGTAAGTGATGTATTAATTTTTTGTGAGATTTTTGACCCTCACTTGAGAACCAACACCTAGATCCTCCACGGCTTCAGCATGCACAAATATGGCCAAGCCACATGCATGAGAATCTTAAAGTCTTGTACAGAATGCTCAGAAATGTTTACCAAATCACTGATGATTATATGATGAAAGTGCGGGATCCTGGGATGCATTAGGAGGAGTGTGGCCAGCAGGTTGAGGGAGGTTCTCTTTCCCCTCTACTCTGCCCTAGTGAGGCCTCATCTGGAGTACTCTGTCCAGTTCTGGGCTCCCCACTTCAAGATGAGGAGCTGCTGGAGAGTGTCCAGCGAAGGGCTACAAAGATGGTGAGGGGACTGGATCATCTCTCCTACGAGGAGAGGCTGAGGGAGCTGGGCTTGTTCAGCCTGGAGAAGAGAAGGCTGAGAGGGACCTAATATATGCTTACAAATATCTGAAGGGTGGGTGTCAGGAGGATGGGGCCAAGCTCTTTTCAGTGGTGCCCAGTGACAGGACAAGGGGCAATGGGCACAAACTGAGGCACAGGAAGTTCCGTCTGAATATGAGGAAGAACTTCTTCCCTCTGAGGGTGACGGAGCCCTGGCCCAGGCTGCCCAGGGAGGTTGTGGAGTCTCCTTCTCTGGAGATATTCCAGCCCCGCCTGGACAAGGTCCTGTGCAGCCTGCTCTGGGTGACCCTGCTTCGGCAGGGGGTTGGACTGGGTGACCCACAGAGGGCTCTGCCAACCCCTGCCATGCTGGGATTCTGTGCATCCAGATTATGTAAATTCCCATTGATGCCAAATATTTAACTTTACAAAACAAGCAACCACATGCAAAATTAATGAAGCTGGAAAGCAATATAAACCATGATTCCTATTCCTTTCAATGAGAAGTGAGCCAACAAAAAAAAGTTGGCAAAACATTAGCGCTACTTTTTAATACCTTTTTGCAAAGCTAGAAATGTGTCAGGCTTTCAGCAAGCAAAAAAACCCCTGTAACCAAGAGTCGTCCACAAAATAGACTAGAACCAATGCAAACACAGATTAGGTTGGTACTACTAGGTGTTACCTATAGGTACTGACATCATTATTACTCCAGTTTTCCCCATATGGATCGCTCCAGATAACCATTCCAAGCCTTTATCCGTCGCTGTCACTGTGTCTTCAGTTACTGAGCCATGAAAAAAGCTCTACTCACAGGTACTTCTAGTACATACAGTGTGCAACATAAGTACTGTGGTTTTTTGCAATCCATCTTTATTTACTGCTTGAACTGAAGACAACTCTTCAGACGTCTACAACAGTACCACAAAAGCCATTTTTCCAGCTTCTAACAGGTTTACAAAAAAAAAAATCTGAATAGCTGCTTTTTAATGCAGCAAATAATTCTAACACCACTAGAAACTACAACTGAAAAGCTATGCAAAGCCTTTCTTTACTTCCACCAAAAGTCAGTACTTGCTTTGCAAATATTTGGAAAATACTTGATTCATCACAGTGCACACACAGAAACACAATTCTTCACAGACTGTCAAAGAACCAGAAACAATATCGTATACTTCATGGGGTAATATGCTCCCTTTGTACCTGTAAATGTTTTATGTGAATAAGATTTCAAATGAACTAAAAGACATTGGATTACATTGTCTGAAACAAGCCAGCATGATCAATCCAGCTCATACCACAGTTACTAGCCACATCCACTGAACATTATCGAATACAGAAAAATAGAATCACAGAATTATTTAGACTGGAAGAGAACCTTAAGATCAAGTCCAACAGTAACCCTAACACTGCCAAGTCCACCACTAAACCATGTCCCTAAGCACCACATCTACGCACCTTTTCAATACCTCCAGGGATTGTGACTCCACCACTTCCCTGGGCAGCCTGTTCCAATGCTTGACAACCTTTTCGGTGAAGAAATTTCCTAATATCCAGTCTAAATCTCCCCTGCCGCAGCTTGAGGCCCTTTCCTCTCATCTTATCACCTGTCGCTTGGGAGAAGAGACTGACACCCACCTCACTACAACCTTCTTGCAAGCAGCTGTAGAGGGCGATACGGTCCCCTTTGCAGGAAAACAAGTTCCTTCTACATAATTTAAAGATGAAGAGATTAAACTCACTGCTTTTTCTCTTTCCTAAAGTTTCTGCTATTCTATCATTCCTTCTATTTCTCTATAACTCCATTATATTTTATGTCTGGTAACTGGGAAATATCTCTGTTCACAAGACTTAGCTACAACCAGTTTTGTAGAAGAAAATCTGACCAGGAGCAGCACACTGCTGTTGAATTTTGCTTCCACAAACAGGCCAAATAAAGACAATATTCAAGAACCACAATTTGCCCTCAGCCAAAAGAGGGGGGTCAGGGAGTGCAGGGAAGAATCAAGGTTCAGCAGTTAGGTCATGTGCCATGTGCTTTGTCCACAGTCCTTCAGCAGCTGAGCTGCAGGCACCACCGAAACAGCTTTTGCCTGTTTTGTTTTTTATTTTTTCCACTTCTCTCCCACTGCTGTACATTTTTCTTCTTAGGAACAGAACAGACTTCAACAGTTGAGCTTAGGCAAAAGTAAAAATAAAAAGCATTTTAAAACAAAAAGGAAAGAGTAAGTTAAACAGCTTGATTTAGCTGCATTTAGTTTTAAGGTATAACATCTATGTATTTTTTTTTAAAAACAGAAAAGCACAAAACTGCTCAAGTTGTTTGAAAGAAAACCATAAGTATAAATTGTCATGGCAAAAAAGCAATAAAATCTGTAATATTTTCAATCTTAGTAGACTTTTATAATTACATTTTCTCTCAACACTAAAAGCTTACCTCCTAACAGTACCCCCTTTCTTGTGTTAAGTGCCAAAGACTCAAAGAACGACATTCCCCTGAATATTTCTTACATGAATAACACATTATATTTGCTATTTGATACATTTATAGTGCTACTAGTGGCACACTAAATATATACTTATGAAAAAGGGTGGATGTATTTCCAGCAAATAAAAAGCCATAAAGCTTTCCATGCATAGGGGACCAAGCTAATCATGGTCCATTCAACCATCATACTCAAAATATTAATTTAAGACAGTTTGATTGCTGTCCTATCGAGGACAGACGGCTCTTCTATCTAGATAAATCTCCACATCAGTTTATGGAGTCAAACAGTTAACAAGGACCCACGTATTCTCACATAAAAAGGCACATTTCAATAGTCTTATTTCCACAGGCCAAAAGAGCATACAAAATGTCCCAGAGTCATACGTAACACAATATTCTACATTTCAAAACAAAGATACAATAATTTTACTTAAAATGCCCCTACTCCCATTTTATTTGCTTTTATTTTTAGCCGAGTAGTGGACATTTTCTCTTATTACACTCTGCTCTCACTTGTTACTCTCACTACTTGAGATTCTGGCTGTTCACTGCAGTCAGCACAAAAAGGCCAATTTTCAGAGGAGCACGGGAGAAGCGGGTTGTTTGGTTTTTTAAGTAAGTCCATTTTCAACCGCCTCAGATTGACCATCTCAAATCAATGAAGAGCTTTACAGAAGCCTCGGTCTTCACCTTTTCATTTACTGGCCTTTATTCCCCATAAACTAACAAAAGAAAAAGCTTTCAGGGATTTTCAAAGTGACCCATACCCATTGATGCCAAATGGAAAATACATATGTTATTGTAATATCCTATAATCAGCATCCTGTTGCAAAGGAATACTCTGTATGTAACACATTTTTCCTTATAAGTGAAAAAAGGATTCCTTTTTTTTTTTAATTGCTCTATTACACTCCATGTATCTCAGTTGTGCAACTTCATAATAAAGGTTTCCTTCTCAGACAGCTTTCCTGTAGCATCTGAAGGTACATTTTATCTTTCATTACTACATGTTGCATTTTTATATCAGTGTAAACATAAGAGCAAAAGCAAACAAACCAGGTTTCGACCCCCAGCTTACCATGTGAGATATGACAAGGTGAACAGAATGTGAGCGTCTTTCGGTCGAACAGCCATGCATCACATCTGTGTGAGACGTCTTCCTCAACACCTGGTATTTATAACAGGAACTGTTCCACTAACGGAGCATAGAAATGAACAGCCTGACTTTCCTAGACATATAGGTTTGGGATAAGAAATTAACAGAAATACTAGTATTTATTACGTTAAGGCATCACAACTTTAACACTGTATATGAAGACAGAGCAGGTGATTCACAGAGCAGCAAACTGTTCTCAACGCCAATAGTTTATTATTCTATAAGACGCAGATCAATACCCCTCAGCTTTATGAACTGTTTCACTCAAGTTATTGTTCCTGCCACACCTTTACTTCACAGAAAAGAGGTTTAAATCAAAACCACAGAACAAAGAAGAGATGATGTGCCCCTGGGGAGGTCCAGATCTGATGCAAATTCTCCTCTGTGCCTTGCATCCCCTGTGAGCCAGGTACTCCGAAGTGCTCAGCACCACAATGAAGCAATCAAATTTTCAAGTCCCACTGCCGATAACAGGAGTTGCCAGATAATCAGCACATCTACAAATCTTGCCACTAAAAGCAAGAATTGTGTAAGAGAAATTTATTAGGTAGAGAAGGAGAAGGCTAAGGGAAGAAGAGACCGTTGGAAGTCTCAGAGCCATGTCTAAGGGTAGAATTCCTATTGGAATACTAACGTTTACACATATCACTGGACAGCCAGCTTTTAAAAAACACAAAACAAACCATCAGCAAAAAACCCCCAACAACCCCCCCACATTGCTTCCCTAACACTTATGTACTCCCTGCCCTCACACACAGCGAAACCCACGCAAAGCCTATGTGGTTGGCACACACCCAGCAGAAAAAGCAGTGGTGCAAGCTTATGGGAAAAGCAGCTGAACAGGGAAAGGGAAGTCGCAGAACTGAATACAATGTTAAATAATCTTCATTCAGCTTTACAATCATTTGTGTGGTTTTGCTCATTTCCATGGCAGCTTGCAAATCTCACTGAGGCTTAATAAAAATTAGCGTTTCACAAAAAAACTATTAAAAAAGCTGCCATTTATCACTACAATGAAACAAGAAATGGCAACTCTAATATATCCCATCTGTCTAAATTGTAACGAGCCCATGCAAAACTCATTGCAGAGTCAGAACCCAATTATCTTCCTTTGGCTCATTCAGTGCAAAGCTCATGTCAGCTCAGGTTCCAGCAGCAGAAACAAGCAAGATGAACTGCAGCTCCCAAGAATTTATTATGCTGATCAGATATTTCTCAGATTCTGAAACCTTTTCAGTGTTCATTTTAAGTCAATTTCACACAATCAGAACATGAACTGGAATTTAGTTGTACATAGCAACACTTCTTTTTCAGAGTGCTGCTAACTTATTTGTTGAGCTGCTCCCAAGACATACACGTTTGACTCACTCTGCAGTGAGAGATTTGTGGCAGTCAGAGCCTGTGTAGACTTCAAAAAAATCAAAGCACATAATTTTTTGTAGAGCTTTTCATCTCCTGTCTTGATAAAGCTTTTTTTTTAAATCTAAATATACATTTAAACATTAGCCCCTAATGCTAGTTGGACAGCTGGGCCCCTTCAAAAGCCACCAGTGTACTTGCACCCAAGAACCAACCCATACATCAGACTGCCTCCAGTATCATCATCCCTTCAACTGGAGGCAGAAGCTCAGGGGGAAATTAGTAAACCAATTTTTTACTACTTTTGTCAGAAAAAGAAAACACTGATTGTGGATATGATCATTGCTACTATTCGCTGAGGTTTGCCATAGTCACAAAATAAAATTTTACAATTTGCATGCCTTCAAAATTGTAAAAACACCAAAATACTGAAAAGAAGAGGACACCCCTAGACAAAACCTTACTAAGAAATAAATGCATAAAATAACAAGAAAGCTAATAGCTGCAAGGCAAAATTTGACTCAGTAGGTCAAAAGTGATGTTATTCTATTGTACAATAGAAAAAAAGAACCTAGCCTTCGGCAAGGCTAAGAGCTTATAAAGCAGCAATTCTGTCTTTCTCAAGTACAGTCCTCATGCTGTAGCAAATGACTCAATGATTGACACCTCTTCAAAAAATTCTGCACTGCACACCTGTGTGGGACTGCTCATAACAACCTTCAATGATAGGACTGTAGTCTCAAAGTTGTTTTGAAATCAGAATAGTAGTTTTTAAGTTGTGAAGATTTGATTGTCCAAAGGGTTACCACTAAAAACTCCATGATCAGGGTGAGGGAAAAAGTGTGTAAATGACACTAAGCTTAGATGAATGGGATCAAGGCCTGGACCAAGACCCAGGGATTAGAGCAGACTCCAGTCTTTGCTCTAGATCAAACCAAAATGTGCACTTCATATGCAGTCTGCATTATGAGATCCTTCTGCAACTCACACCCGTCTCTATTAAAAGCAAATACTTGTTTCAAGGTATTTATTATGTACTAGCTTTGGTAAACTATTGAGCACAGTAGCTAGCTTCACACGTGTCTTGGTTTCGGCTGCCGCCGGCAACAAAAGCGCCACGCGGCCGCCCCTCCCCCCGCCGGGGTGCGGAGGAGAATGAAAAGAAAGAGGCAGAAACTGGGGGGTCGGGATAAGGGCAGTTTAACAGAACAGCAAACAGAGGGAACAGGAACAACAACGGTACAAATAAGGAGAAAACACAACAACGAACCGCACGACCCAGACAGCCGCTCTCCCAAACAGGACCGGCGCCACGCCCCACCAAGCCGTGAGAGAGTTCCCGCTGCCCGCCCCCCACCGGAACCCAGCGTGACGTCACATGGTATGGAATACCAGGCTCTGTTTGGCCAGGTGGGGCCAGCCCCCACCCCCCGGCTGTGCCCCTTCCTGGAGTCCGGTGAAAATTAACCCTGTCCTGGCCAAACCCAGGACAACATGTTTATCTTAATGCACTTGGCAGAGATGAAACTGCTCAACATAAATTTAAAAAATTGTAAGAAAGAAAACCACATAGACAATACACAACATCTTCCATAAAAACAAACCAAAAACCCCAAAAACCTCCCTTCACTTATTCTCCCATACTACTTGACTATAGATTGGTTTTTAAATTAGTCTACTCCAACAGGCTTACAGACCAGCATGTAGAGCAGAGTTAAGCTTTGGCTCGTGTTTCTTTGATCCTGGAAAACCAGATTCTGCCAAAATGTTCAAAAACAGCCCTGCAGGCTTAAGACTAAAAAGCAAGTGAGGCTCATACATATTCACCACAGCTAAAATGCTATTTCTCTGGTAGCCTAGAAGCAGACCTTCCGCAGACGTTTTCCTGGCCTGCACCTCTTGCGATGCAACCACCTGCACTGCAGACTTGTATGATAAGCACCAGCACATCAGTGTGTGATCAACTAATTAATGAGTATTTAATATTCAGAAGGAAAGGACAGCTAATTCCCTCACTGAGATTAAGAGAATTTTTATCATTAGTGGCAGCTACAGGTACATCTGTGGTCCTGCAACTCAAATACATTTTAAATCCACGGCCAAGGACAGATCTACTAAAGCTGTTCGCAGAAGGACAATTTCTCTTTTCATACTCAATTCCCACTAATTTTGTTACTGACATACCAGTAATTACTGTTTCTAAATGCCTTCCCTACTTTCTTCAATTTTAATTACACTGTGTCAGCACCTAAAATTGTACAAACCACGCACAAGAGAACGGAGATTCGTTTCCTACAGAGGCTATAGAGTTTTCAAAAGGAGGAAGAGCAAGGCCCCACTAGGCAGAAGACACCCACTTTACTTTGCATAGCTTTGCATAGGGAGTCCCAGATAGGGATAAAAACAAACACGAATTTTTGAAGGGCTAGGACAGAGAGCCATAAGGCAAAAGAGAACTGCAGAAGCCAATAGAGGCAAAAGATTTTTCTCAACTTTTACCCTTACTTGCCATTCTCTCCAGACTCATTTCTCCCTAAAAGATCATGACAGAGAAAAGGCTTGCTTGTCACTCCAAGTAATACTACAACAAGGCTCACAATCAGCTTTTAAAAGCTTTTTCTGTCCTTTTCCCTCCAGCTTTTCTACCACATCTGTATTACCTGCCAGGGCAAATATGACAGCCCATTCCAACAACAACGTACATCAAAACATTTACGAAGGTGGTAACTTTTCTCTGCAGACCACTTTCCTGAGGAGAAACACAACAGTAAGTATCTCTCCCTACATCCAGCACCTGCAAGCACACCTTCAACACTCTTCTCCATTGCTAATCGAGCAGGTTAGATGCGTGCAGGTTCATGTTCTCTGCAACTGCTTATAAATCAATGCAAAACATCTACTTGTGAGAAGTTCCTTATTAGAAGTGCATAAAATAATTTCTAAGAAGCATTCTGGTGGATCAATAATGATTTGTCTTTAAAGGTAAGTAAAGGTCAAAGAACTAGAGCCACAAGTAAGACAAACCACCATGGTTCAACTTTCTCAGATACAGTTAAGTTCATACAAGACTTCTCAGTCAGACTGAAACCCGCTTCCCATGTCCAGAAAACAAAGAGGAGAAATAGAGGATTCAAATCAAACATCCACATTGTTGAGAATGCACAGAGAAGAAGAGAATTTAGCTAAAGGCAGTGGAAGTGGCTTCATTATCCACGACTGGCTTTATCCAGTCTCTAACCAGCCCTGAGCAGAACAAAATCTGTGATGAAAGAACAGAGACACAATGATTGATCTCAAGAAATACGTGCATCAGGAAATAATCTGGGTTTTTGCCTTAAACCCATTAATGGCCCTGAAAGAATTAATATCAGCAAAAGCAAATTAAAAAAAAATACAAACAAAAAACCCACCACCACACAAACCATAACTTTTAATGACTCTATTAGAAACCCTGCCTTCTAGAACACATGAGTTCATGTTATAACCCACCGTACTGTCAACCAAGAATTACAACAGGAACACCAAAAAACCCCAGTTTAAAAGCTTATTTTTAACTTACAGATGGGATAACTACTTTTATTTATCTCTAATGAATGGGTTAATTAACAAAAATGCAAGCATATATACACAAATATCTGCTTTGGATGACTTCATCACTACCATCTTGTAATGGCTTTATAAAAGCTATGTTGCAAGTGTCACATTAGTGGTATTTGTTGACATGAAGACAACAACAATAGGTCTAGTAGGATTACATGAACATTTTGTTGCTCTGTGCTACCATGATGCAACACTTAGTGGGTGGAAAGAAAATTCTATCCTTCACGCTCTTCCTGGTGATCAAGGCCAAAATAAAATTTTTGAAGATTACCCTTCTGTTACTCCAGCACCATTGTTCCCGAACTGTATGGTACTCTTACTGCCAGAATCTTTTCCCTTCCAAGTTTGACAGAAGCTTCCTTCCTGTGAGCACCATGCATCTAACTACAGCAACCGTCACGCAGCTGTGGTCTCGGGGAAGTCTGATCAGCTACACTCCAGCCAAAATGATTTGACAGCAGGAAGAAATACCTCACTTGTTTGATAAAGGTATGCTGCACAGATCATTACAAGGGCCTTACATGATTTCCTACCTAGGTAAGTGTGATTTCTGTGGAAGAACAGCTTCTCATCCATGAATAAGAACATAACCGTCATTGCTGTAGCCTATTTCATTTTTTTCAAATAGTGCCTGCCTCTGAGAAACCAAATCCAGTGATGTTTCTTCTCTCCCAAAAATCATGGAAAAAGTAGTGAAAAAAACAACCTGCTTTACTCACTTGTTATCAAAAAAAAAAAAAAAAATCAATGCCTTAAAGCATATCTGAATTCTTGTTGATGATAAATCTCACAAGAATACCTTGGCTGCCACGTTACACCAATGCTAGGAGAATTAAATGGAAATGCTATGGGATTGCTAGCAAAACAATCAGCCCCCTACTATTTGAGGGGAAATTATTAAACATAGTTCTAGGCTAACTAAAAATTGCTGTGTTTTGAGGAAATAGTGCATTCATGTAACAGCAGGAGCGAAGAGACACTGTTAGAGGAGGGTGTTTTTGTGGATTTCACTCTTTGGTTCAGAGTTGCTAATGTATCTATCAGGCTTTCCTCCTGTCAGATTCCAGTCTGAGACAGACAGCTGGTTTGTAAGGGAACAATTTGTACTCAAACTACCTTCATTCTATTTTAATGGCAGCACTGCAGACTTACTAAAATTCAGTATTCTTATTTTTGCCTTTTTCCATTACCTATTTTCTGTATCTCTACAAAGCAGAGAGGCATTACTAACCAAAACTGCTCTCGTGTCTATCTGCTAGGAAGTCAGCTGACTGCACTAATGCACAGAAGGCCAAGCAAACCTCTAGCACTGCTGAAATAGTAACAACTAAATTATTTTTTAAATCAGTCTTTCATTTGCTGTTAGCATAGAATTGATCTGACCCAGAAATGAAAGGGAACAGACATTACTAACAAAATTTTGTCCTATTCGTGTGATTTTAGCCATTTACATTGTCTAGATCTGACAGCACATATCAACTTACCTGGCTAGACTTCATCGGGGTAGGCTTACCATAGCTAATCCTTCAAAATGAGCCACGTGGCTCAAGAGGATGCTGGGAAATAAAGATTTCACATCAAGGTAGCCAGGTAAAACACAGGGAAAAGTAACCAGCAGATTGGTTCTAATTCCTACTTTAGCAGTAAATCACAAAATATGTGTATGTCCCATGAACTGTGCAAACTGAACACCTGCCTTCTCCAGTGGAAACCTGTCCCATGCTGAAGTGGGGAGAGCAGGGGAAACACCAATTATCTAACTTTGTTACAAAGTGCAGGACCTCACCTTCCAGGAATTCCTGATGCATAGAAAGATGATTTTACTTAAAAGATCGTGCCCCCAGAAAAGCAACATACCTAATACAGCTTATACTGTACACACAGTAAATCTAAATTAAGGTATTTTATTCACAAACCATGTAAAACATTAATTAACATATAAAAGCTTCAGCATTGTGCCTAACTGAATTCTCCTTTACTTGCTTGTGTCATTTATGTGTACGAGGAAGTAACACAAGACGATACCAACGTAACAGTAGCAATATAACTGCATTGTAATCCAGCACCAAGTAAAAGATAACCATGACACTGTTTCACAAACAGTATAACAGCACTATAATCTTTTTTGAAGCTTTCAATATGTGGAAACAGATTTCTTTGTGCAAAACAGAGGAAGGCAGTAAGTAATAAAAAGTTATCCCCTTTCAATAAACTAACACACAAAAAAATGATTTCAATAATTAACAAGCTGTGTAATCCTAGTGAGCCCTACAGATTTTGACCTTGGGAAAAAAAATAATAAATCTATGATGCCATTTGAAGTTACATGGCCCTGCATAATGGAAATGATGTACTTTTCCGGGGCATCTTCACAAGCAGCAAATTACAAGGGCTGTAAGTCCCTTCAGTTTAATGACAGTGGAAAATACCACTAGATCCTTTAGAGTATTTCCGATTCTGATGAGTTTGTCAATCTGTGTCCATTTGTAATAAATACTAGTGCAAAAACACAGAAATGTCCTGTGTCCACAAAGAAACATCCCCAGTGCTTCAGAAAGACAGAAACTGTCAAAGGGCAAAAGATTCTGTGTTTCTATATTAGAAATATTATGATGTCTGTTCCTACCTCTATAATAATTGGATCCAAATGGTTCATAAAATAGGTGACCTTTGCCATTCACAAGGACTATCCTGACAATATCTGGGAGAAAGAACGCCAGGCAATAAATGGCTGTAGCAAAGAACTCTTCAGAGCAGGACAGTTACAGCAAAGGAGCACGGGGAAAGTGGACTTCCAGTCTTTCAGTTTCTGTGTTTTTCCCAGGGCCTGGGAAAAGCAGTTGCCTTCCTCTCCGACATACATTATTAAATCATTGCATCCTCCATACAAAATAAAACCTGCTGTTCCCTCTCTGCTCCAGGCCATGAAGTTTCAGGTTTACCTGAGCCAAATGACTGATTTCCTGCAGAGCTGACTCCAAGTGGCCCCTGGACCCTCTATAGCTGTGCGACGACTTAAATAATTGACTTCAAAAGTGGAATGAAACAGAATAGTAGTGTAAGCCAAATCTCACAGTAGTCAAAGTCTCAGCTGCTGAACTGCTGTCAACTTATAGTGATAACCACCTCAGCTGTTCACAGACACCAAGCAATTAGGCTGTCTGAAAAGATTTCAGCTTGAATTTCGCCACGGTGACTAATGTATTGAACAAGTGTGAGACAAGCCCTTCTGACATCCCTAACTTCTGCAGTTTCAATGGGACAAGTTAAAAAGTTACTCTGTGCTTTCCACACACAGAGAGCCGCGTCCCCCCCCCTCCTTCTTCCAAATGATCTTTTTCTGCTTAGGTTTGCAAATGATCTGCAGAAGCAAGAGCTGCATCTGGTGCTCCAGCATGTGGAGGTGGTGGTGAAGCATGAGACAGACCTGGAAGCTACCGCACAACCTGGAAAATGACGCAGCAGGGAAAACCCATGGCTTGTCTGTAATTTATGCACAGGGAACCACATGGCTATAAGTGTTCAGTAATGCCACAGAAAAAGCGGTATAAGACAGCACAAAAGCACTGTGGAAACAAAATGGGATTTTTTGCTTTCATTGCTAAGGGTCCCACAGAAGCCTCCTTCAGAAGAGCAGAGCTGCATCCATCCTCCTCAGCAACATTAACAAATTCCTGTTTGGAATTCTGCTGAAGGTTATTGTGCCATAAAAAGCAGTGAGTTTGCTTTGTTGGGTTTGTTTTTGGGGTGTTTTTTTAAGTCCATATGCTATGCAAACAGTCAAGCAGAAAAGTTAAGTAGTTCTGAAGAAAAAGGAAGGCTTTCTTATGCTAAAAAAAGCCAATAGCATCCAACACTTTCACTTCATCTCAAGGTTCCTTGAGATGTACTTAAAATAACAGGGCATAAGGGTTGAAGTTGACTTTACAGATCAGATATACCTTGAAGTATTATTGAACTCTAAAGAACTAGCTCAACAGAAAGCCATTTTTCTAAATGAACATAATTGTTCCATTGATGTAGGGTATCACATCATATAGACAGTGTAAGAAAATGCAAGGGAAAAAGCCCTTAATATTTCTACTTACTATATAATTATTGCTTTTCTTATAAGACATTTGGAAGATACACGTCTGTGAAATTGCAGACCGACCTGCTAAGTACAGAGACGCTATATACCAGAAGTGCCTAGAACAACTACCTGTTTTATGAGTGCTCTTCATAGATTTATATTCTCTGATTATTTTTTTTTCCTGGGTTAAAACCTCTGTTACATGTGTAGTACAGATATGTAGCACTTCCAGTTTTACAGGTGGAAACAAAAACTGATGCAGAATTGCTAGATAGACAAAATAGATCCATAACCATTTAAAGAAAAAAAACATACTCCTTTCTTTACAAAATAGATCAGTTTTCAAAACTCTTCTCACCCTCACTTAACTGAACTCAGCAAGGCTTTTCATCACCAACAACCCACCCCAACCCAAACAAAAGCAACAAAAAAAGCTGATCCACCAGGAAAGCTATTTCCAAACTAAGCATCAGTGAAGTATGTTCAAGAGGCTCACAATTTTTACTTTCATCAGACTCTGCTCTTCTGCAAAATGCATAACTAGGTCTATAATCTGAGCATTTCTATGATCACTCTTGAGAAACTGGTAAACTCTAAACTACCAAAATACAAGTAAAAAAATTCTAGTAAAACATTAAAAGAAAAGAGTCAAACGGAATTACAACCTCTGGAACATGTAATATGAAGGGAAGTAAGAAACTGACAACACCACATAATTTAAAAAGCCATTAAAGCCTACATATTAAACTTTTTACCTCAGCATACCTCGGTATGCTTTGCAATTTCTATTCAAATCAACAATAATTATACTCGAGAAAGTTTCAAATTCTACAGCCAGGCATATGTATTTGGTTCCTGCACTGCTGTGCATTTGTGCTTCTGTTCCCATGTGTCAAAATCTGATTAAAACAAGGACTATAGATTATATAGATAAGATAAACACTGCAAAACTTCCCACAGGAGAAGAAATCAAAATAACTTTTGATCAATACAACAATCAAGGCTTGATTTCTAAGAGTCATCAGCAGTTCACGGGGCTTCTGGACACACCTGGCTTTCTGCAAGCACTGACAGTGCCAGGGCAACAACAGAGGAGCCAGGAGCCCAGACTTTGTGAGGTCCTATTGTGAAACAGAGAGCCCTGGCCCTGTTCTAAAATCTCCAAAGGAAGGACCACGGGTCTCCTGGGTCTGCGGATCACAGCAATCATCATAGAAGCTCTGTCTGAAACTACCAAGCCAGAGCTGAACTTAGCAGTAAATAAGCAGTTCCCAATGGGCTGTTTCATTAGAATTTCAAAAGGATACATTTACACAAACACTTTGGGTTACAATGAACTTCAATTTTTCAGCCAAAAATGGTTTTGTCACAAGTCTCCACCACTCCTGCCATCAAATTAAAAACCATAAAAAGAATAAATTTGTTATGCAGTTCTGGCCAGCTGGAATCTTTCTCTGCAGCTATTTCAGAATCCTTGCATGACCCAGAGCCAACAAAATTTTTCACCCATGTTTGCCGATCATGTGCTGTGCATTTTCTATATCCAGCCTGAAACTGCCAGATAGGCTGAACACTCACAGCTACAAGAACAAGTTAAAGGGTGCTGGAGCCTGGAACAGAAAAAGTACTGCTAATATGTAAAAAGTTTTGAAAGGACTGACAGCATTGCAAGTTAATGCTCCTGACAAGGTGACACTATTCAGCATTCTGAGTCAAAAACATTAGATTCTCTTTTTTAGCTACCTCATGATTAAAAGACTAAGAGAAATGTACTATCACTGACCTACTGACATCTCAGCACAGGAGCACTCTGATTCTCTTGCTTTCATGTTGCACAATGCCCATGCAACAGAGTCACATCAAAATACATTATTTCTGAAACAAAAATTACAAGCTCAGATTTCCCCACCCCAGATCCTGCTAGAGAAAGTGTTACTGCAAAGAAATTACTTCCAATAATTATCCCTTGCTGCTGCATGAAAATAAGTAATTTCAGAAACAAAATAATTACTTTCATCAATAGTATTGATAACATTTTTACAGGAGCAATCAATGTAGGTAATTGCTGTCACGCTGTCACTGGTGACTGATTGCTTAACAGACTTGCAGCCATGAAAATAGCTCAGCTACCAATTCATTCTCCAGAGACCATTTGTTTTCTAAGCTCAGGGTAGCATGGTGTTTCCATGTTGTGCATTTTATATAAATCAAGCTGCATGGAGTTACCTCCAAGCAGAGAATAAACACATTCTCACTGCTCCTCCTCAGCCTCCTCTAACGTATCACCCAACCAGGAGCACACAGGGCAACAGAGAGAGTGAATAATTATTTGAAGTAAAACATAATCCACCCTATCCCAAACTATTTACTTGAATCTCTAACAGCTTTTGCATTAGGGAGGGGACGTCAAGTGGAATATAAACCATTATGACACGCAACAGTTTGGTGGAACAAGGCTTTTCAAGGACGAGGCTTGATTCTGGCTAGCATGAAGTTAGTGCAATTGCTAACCTTAACTGGAAACTACTGTTGATACACAAAACTGTATTGCATTTCAAAACAAAGATGCTTAGTCTCTGTGTAGGGATTAAATGGATCTCCCACTTAAACAAATATAATTTATTAAAGCATGAGTTAGACTAGTCTTTATACTTTCATCTTATACATAATATTGACACTCCAATAAGACAACTCAAAGCAACAACAAAAAACAGAATTACAATTGCATTTAGTTATTCATACTAACAAAGAAGGAAACTGATCTATGCTATCCTTGAAACTCCATAAGGTAATTTGTTAGTGTATTACATTAATTGAGAGGTTCTAGTAATGCTTCCTTTCAGGAAAATCTTCCCATACTGAAAAACTGGATTTTACAGAGATTTTCAGATACTTGATCTGATTTCCCTCTAATTTACATACAATTATGATGGTGGAACAGTAGAGAACAAACTTACATGTAACAGTAATAATCTGAAATGTACCTCTAAATTTCAAATCTGACTGGGGATTCTGATAACAGTATTTGATT